>NC_092673.1:2505000-5005000 GCF_964355755.1 Antedon mediterranea | reverse complement strand
GGGTATAGAACTTGTTTTGTAATATTTTTGTTTATACGATTAATATAAAAGAAATTTGTAAAGTTATGTAAACTAAATTGTATTTACTGTTTTCGGATTTAACAGCGACCTTCGATCGCCCACCGTAATTATGATACACATTTTATTCGTTTCACAGCGTTATTATCATTAAAATAGCTAAAATTCCAACATTAATATGATTATGAATGTATGACTAATCTCTATTATTCTTTATTAATTGTACGAATTTAAAATAAATTTTGTAATTTATTCATTCATTTATTCTTTATATCGTAATCAATAACACATATAACATAATAAAAAGCTGTTTATATAAGATACAATATACAAAACATATTAATGAACAACAACCAATCATTATTATTTTTAGCTATTTTGTTTTTCACATATCATCAATATATTTTATTCGGGTATAAACATATACAATATGTACCCAACGGCTTAAAGTATAATTGCACTACGAATATTTAAATATGTAAGTATTAAAATAATACCGTAAAATACAAATTGTAAATAGTAGTTGTACTAAGATGACATCGGGTATGAAGCGTCTCACATACACACAGAGCCAAAATTACATCTTGGACTTGCACTGTGTATGGACTCTAACCTTACGGTTTCCATTAAATATACCATTTCATGCTATCATTCTAAATAACTAACTTTCAACCTATTGCATTCCTCTTTTTTTCATTCCATCCATCTTGTCTTGGTGAAAAGGGAGGATACTACATTTTCCTCCCCTGAGTTTATAGCCTCTCTACTCGAACACAAATAAGAACACAAATAAGATAGTTTAACAAGAAAATTTTAATCATGTATTTTACCGCCATTTTTCATTTCTACATTTTAATTAACATCGTATCTAAAATTTTAAATGAGAAAATATATGGTTAATACTGAATTCTGGCATCTTATTATGTAAATATACCGGTATTTTAACTACTCTAAACACTTACTTTTAATTGTCACAAATGTACTTATATGTATATAATATATTCATCAATGAGAATTTAAATAAACGTGAGAAGAACTCACACAAGACAAAAAAGTATTAAAATAATAATTTTACCAAATACAATTAGAGAAAAAACAAGAAAATACTATAGAAAAGTTACAAAACATTATCCAAATTGCATTACATTGAGATATACAAAATCATTAGTAGTATTAAAAGTAGTATTACAAATAAAGATATAGTTTAAAAAATGTAAAACTTATATCAGTAGAATAATAATAAACTTATATCACTAATTTAATTATAATTTATTTGGTAATTTTACATATTTCTACAACACCGTTCAATCATTTAAAAACTGTATGTCAGATGCTATATTCGGCCTACATTATTGATAATCGAGGCTTGCAGCCCGTCAATGCCTTATATTTACTAATTGCCCCGCTGTTAAATTTCAATTTTTGAGATTGTTTTGTAGCATTTTGCGTCGACATTCAATTCACTAAATGTGCATTGATATTATAGTATTCGTTTAGTAGCGAGCAGCGCCTGATTAAGGTGAATCGCTCTAAAAGTTTCACGGATATTTCTGTTCGAACGCATTAATCTTTCTTCACACTAGAACCTTATGTTTAAAAATTACCTGGATTTCGTCGTCGGATATCGATATTGATCTCAATCAGGGATAATGTGATGAGGATGTACGAAGAAGATCGCCTAATTATCATTCGCGTCGGCATGCGGTGTATTTTTAATTTAAGCAACTTGTTTAATTCGTCTTTGACTCAGCCAGACTGCCTCAATCAATTGCTGCCTACTACTTCGTATCAGTACACTGATTATCATTACAGTTTCAGGCTACTTTTCTCTTGTCAGTTTATGTGTTCTGTGAGACGGCTCACCCCTGGTCGACCTTCGCGCTTGCAAAGTGTTATTTTTTTTTAAAGTCATTTAAGTATATTTTTTTACCGATGCGTTTCCTTCCGTCGCCATATACATTCAATTAAATATCATCAACCTCTACTGTTAAAAGTGTGCCTACTCTAAATTATTAATTTTGTTTATTATTATATACGTATTCATTTCAAATATTACCTACAAATAAAACCGTAATTTTTCATTGTTAAGTAATTATCTAAATAATATATCAATACACATTTCGTTGCCCTAAATAACATTTAATATCCTCTTTGAAAGACACTTAATATTACCTGAAATGGATGGAGTATGAAGAGGTAATTGCTGTTGAAACGATTCCACATATTTTTTATAGCCTTGATCAAAAAATGGTGTAGAATTATAATTACATTCTTTTTTAATTAATATTGCACACTCCAGTTAAAAATATTCATCGGTACAATAATATTGATTTTATTCGATACTCTGTATTATTTGTGGGTTATTATTTCTCTTAGGTTTTATTTAGGACTAAAATATCCAATGAAATTCTAAAAATATTAAAAATTCCAAAATACTACAAGAGCGCCTCATGTTAAAAACAAATCGAAGTTTTGATTGGCATTTTATTATTAATAATTAATTATTATTATTAATCTTAAATGTATATTTTTGCAATTAATAGTTTGCTAATTATAAAAAAAATACTCAAATTATAAAGAACGTATTTCTTACCGAGGAAAATGAATAGAATCAATTAGGCCTACTTCAAATATACACAGCTTCAAACTATCCCTTTTTAAATTAGAATTAAGTTTATTTTTAGAATTAAGTTTATTTTTAGAACTAAGTTTATTTTTAGAATTAAGTTTATTTTTAGTATCTTATGTTTTTTTCTTCTATTTATATGAATTTATTTTGAATTTAAATTATGTTTTGTTTTTCATGTCAGCTTAAAGATATGTTGTCCTTTAAAAATGTTTTTTTTTTCACATTTTTTGTTGAATAGGCCTATGCCATTTTAATGTCACCTAATAGTTACACTTTTACCCAAAACTAGATCGAAACAAATGTAATTTAAAGCAAAAAAATACAGAAATTGTCTGTCTGACATTTTATGTTTCTTTTGTTTTTTTTATAAGTAACATTTTTTTAAGTGAATAACTTTTTTAAATTAAAACTGCAATCGTTTTTCATGTTTTGGGGGGACAATACATCTTTAATATTTTCAACCACGATCATAATGAAAAACAACTGATTATATTTTTGTTTGTAAATAAATGAAAATTCATTATGATCAATTTTAATTCTCATTTCATTTAGACAACACAGTAATAAGTATATACATTTTAGTAATCACTTGGAATCTTCGTTGCGTGGATTGTTTTTTCTATCGTCGTTTGATACATAGGCTATGCCTTCCCAAATGAAGTTGATGAATCGTTTTCATTCAATCGAGACTTGTTAACTTTACTATTAATTGATGTTTTCAATGATCTTTATTAACCTAACCAATTTCACGGAACGATTGTGAGACGCTCACCCAAACTACGAATACATCGCTTACGATAAATTAAAAATAAATAATATGCTAATACGTATTTAAAGAGAAGTTATTTAAGCTATTATAAAACATTTTATTTTAGAATAGTAACTAAAGAATAATATTGATACATATTGTGTAATTATAATTAGGCAAACCTAATAATATGTTATTCAATTTTAACAGACAATTTAAATATTTTTTGGCTTGGAATTAAATTTTTTTCCGATTATTATTTATATTAGGCTATTAATGTGTTATTGTTTTTTGTTGTTGTAGGCCTATTTCTTGTAATTTGTGAGAAGCTCGCCAAAACTACGAATTATTACACGTTGCTTAAATTAAATTAGAATACATAAATAAATAATAGTTGTTAAGATTTTACTATATAAATTATTAATTTAAAAAAATGATATTAATACATATTGAATAGGCCTAATTATCAATGTTATTGTTTATTGTTGAGTAATGTTATAAATACCTTATTTTTCATAGCGTTGTGTACATAACATTCTGCTACTTGAACTAAAACAAGGCCAACAGCCATAAGTCGCGTGCTAAAACGCATAGTGATACCGGACCGACAGACAGACCGACCGACCGACATAGTGAACTATAGAGTCGCATCCACGCGACTAAAAACGTTAAATATTATATATTTATATATGTTATAATATTATTCGTAGATTTGAGTTAGTGTTTACAACTACAACATAGTGAGTTATAGAAAAAAAGAAAAAAAAAAGACTTAGATATAATTAAATAACCCCAAAATATTGATACTAATTATTAGTTTTAGTTGTTACTCCTAATCTCTTCTTCCGGCGCCTATGAGACCTATATTAGTCAATACGGGCAATTATCCTAGCGAAAACATGGCATAGGATTAAAACAAGGATTAATGTATACGTTTATAATCAATGAACCTCGACGGAAATCCTTAACGTAATTGTCAATTGCGATTAACCTATAAATAATTAGTCCTATATTTAAAATCGGTCCTAATTAATAGCACTATAAGTATAAGAATATATTTATAGGCTAATAAAAAGTATATGTTCGCACGGGTGATAATTTAGGCTGGACATATTATGTTCTCGTGCCATACTAAAACTACCTGGCACGATTAGTTTGACGATTAGCAGACTTTTTTTACCGTGTTTAACAACACATCAATGTGATATTTGTTTAATGTTTATATTCTAAATAAATAAAGGATTAATGTATACGTTTATAATCAATGAACCTCGACGGAAATCCTTAACGTAATTGTCAATTGCGATTAACCTATAAATAATTAGTCCTATATTTAAAATCGGTCCTAATTAATAGCACTATAAGTATAAGAATATATTTATAGGCTAATAAAAAGTATATGTTCGCACGGGTGATAATTTAGGCTGGACATATTATGTTCTCGTGCCATACTAAAACTACCTGGCACGATTAGTTTGACGATTAGCAGACTTTTTTTTACCGTGTTTAACAACACATCAATGTGATATTTGTTTAATGTTTATATTCTAAATAAATATTTGAAAAAATGTCAATGTGCTAAGGCCATTTTTTTTTTAAAACGAAATAAGGAAATTAGGACTAAAAAGCTTAAATTCATGATGACATTTTCAGAAGAAGCCAATATACACAAAAAGAAAAGAAAAATAATTTACCTTTTCTTGAAGTCTGACTTTAAGATGAAGCCCAACCAATTATACTGTTACTCCGTACCAATACGCTGAAGAGTGAAGATAGGCTAGTGGCTGTTCTTCGGACAACGAAAGGTCCAGTCGGTTATCAATCAGAAAAAGTAAAGATGTTGTCCACACTCATGTTTACCGCATCTGTACTTTTCAATTCAATTCCGAATTTTAATTTTAGTAAGTGTATGTATTTCAATGCAGTCCGATCTTCTCGACTTTTACTTAATTTTGTTAATTCTGCCTTCTTAATATTCCATACGTTCTTTGTCCTTTTATGTGTAATATTTGTGATGTTTGTGTAATCTTGGAGAAATAATTTTGACTAAATACAAAAAATAAATTTCTGATAATTTTATTATCAAGAATAATCAATGAGTTTATCGAATTCGTACAACAGTTTTTTTCAAAATATTATCAATATCACATCCAGCACAATACGTATACAATTAACATGTTCAAACCTATTGTAAACGATACACTTATAACAGTACATACAAATAACATAAAATACATGATATTTATTAAATAACATTGCGTTCACACTGATGCACCACGCGTGTGAGTGATGCTGTGTAAACCACAACTTTCTCATCTCATTCATTTTGTGTGACTTTAATTGCCAAGTTATAACTATTGTTTTGATTAAAACAAATATGTTTATTCACAAATGACTTGTTTTAATACCGGTCCTCTATCATTCTCCTAATCCTCCTCTAGCTACCCACAGCAATTTGCCTGTTAACATCTAAATCTGTTCAGTTGTATTCGGAGATTCACTAAATCGGCAATGAAACAAAATTAAATGTCATTGCCGACATTTCAAACGTAAAGTAGATAATAAAGTTCTAGTGTATTGAACTCATTAAGCAAATATACATATAAACTGCGATATATAGAGTTATTTAAATATCACGGGATTTAAATGACTCTTAAGTGTATTATTATTCTAACATAACTGGTACATGATATAAATGCAAATTATAAGCACACAGTAATTAATTAAGGATTGAAATAATTTTATAATCCCATATTTTCATTTATCAATTATATTTTTCGCAATTTAAGTGTATCTAAAATCAAAACAGTAAATTAATATTTTGTATAGGTAAGTTAAACATTTCGTTACGATACACGAAGACAAGACAGTTTACGTATACGTAATTCTACGTGATTCTACGTAATTTTTATGTCTTTTCATGTACCACAACAAGAAATAAACTGGAGAATAACAATATAAGAATAAATATTAATATGAGATAATGATTGAATATCAGAATATGGAATAAAAAAAATGTGTTCGGTATATGCATTTACAGAAACAAAATTCGTTCAAATGTAAGAAAAATTATAAGATTGAATTTATGGAAATCATAATAAAATATTTTATAGATAATTGTAAAAGTGAAGTTATTATAGACTGATAATATAACGGTGTCAACTAAATGTAGGTGTAGTAATATTATCATTGCCTTTGTAATCACAAAGTTGTCGAGTAGGCCAATAAAACCAAAATGAGTAACCAATTCTTTTTATATTGAATCAGTCGCTAGTTAAACCGTCGCTATTGTCATCTAATTTCTATTAATTTACATTGAATAACATATTTCATTGTATACGTCAAATTGCAATCAAGTTCCTTAAGTATTTTAGATGCTTTGATTCGTTAGTCGGCCTATTCAGTGTGTTCCAATATAAATTTACAATCAATATTAATCTGTTAGAACGAATTGGAACAGAAAACCTGTAAATTAAGGTATCTTTGACCGATGGGCGGTATAAAAACAATGCACTTACTCATCACAATATATTTTTACTATTGAAAAAATAATACAAATTGGAATTGTTATAGTAATATTTTCTCTTCACAATTTTTATTTTGCATTTTCGCATTTCATCTATAACGAACTTAATTTATAACGAAATAATTTACTTTATATACATTTTCATAAGTATACACACAATTGTGTGTTCTTCTTTGTACAAGATTTATAAAAAGCACCATTTATAATTCAACACCCTCTTGTCATGTCGCCTACCTTAATGTCGGGACACCTTGCAACCGCATTTCGTTCTCCATCAACCAAAATGTAGGCCTACGCAAGCAAGTTCATCTTAAAATATATAAACAATATATAATATTTGTCTATGAAACTATGGATGGTATTGTAGGTCTGGGTGCCGAAAGTCCTTGATACGATGTTTGGTAAGAGAACGGGTATGGGAGCACCGAGGAACTGATTGCGGCGGCGGAGTTCTCGCTCATGTTACGTGAATGTTCGTGGTATAAAATCGGTACGCGCACCATCCTTTGTGCGTTGTGCGCCATACTGGCAGCCTCCATTTCGGCAGCTAATTGCCGTTTCCATTTATTCCTTCTGTTTTGGAACCAAATTTTCACCTGTGTTTCTGTCAGTTGTAATGATGCTGCTAGGCCCGCTCGTTCTGAACTCGATAAGTACCGTTTCATATCAAACGTTGACTCGAGCTGAAATACTTGGCTTCTGCTGAAAACGGTTCGGGTTTTCTTCTTACGTTTTGGGTTTTTAATGTCTGATTTTTTAGAATCTTCGTTGTCCGAATCTCCTGATTTACAGTCTAATTCTGGTGATTTAGGCCTTTTATCATCATTAGCGGAGCTTAGTGAGTCGCTCACCTTAACGGGGCTTGATGTAGACGAGGGTAAAGTACGTGAATGAAGGTGTGTTTGACCAAGTACTGGGCCTACAAAAAGATCAACATTTAAAAAATTCAATTTACAATAAAATATATGACGTCTTACCTTAAATAATTTTCATAAACTTTTGAATTTCTAAACATTTTGATCACTTTAACAAACAAAATCACAACGGATTGAAAACATCGTTGATATGGAATAATGTTTTAGTACCGAATGATCTTTTAAATATAACTACATGTTAATTGTATGAAATATATTTTAAATAAACTAACATTATTTATTACAACACTACAAAAGATGCTGTTAATAGTATCATTAAAACTATATATTCAGATTAAATTGCAATATATTAATTGTCAATCTATCTCAATGAAATATCTTGTATAACTTGAATAAGGGATTGTTTTAATTACACTCACCGATTACTATACCACTTTACTATATTAGTATTTAGAAGTTGTTAATTTCTAATTTAGCCGTAGTTCACACATTACATACAGTTTGATATACTAATAGTTTGGATATACGATTGTTTTGTCTAATTATTTATATACAATCATTGTTTGGAAAGCTTAGGCGTTGGTCAATCTCACTTTAATTCTGTGTAATCGTGTGGGAATAATTGGGAATTATCACTGCATTATGCATTTTGTGTTAACTATTTTGATTTTTCTTTATCATCAATGTTTGTAACACAAAATGTCTTAATCTATTAATCATTTGTTTTTTAATTTGTACTGTATTACTATTATGCATTCTGTATTGATTTTGACACAAGTTTGGCATGTTTTTTTTTTAATACAATGACAATTATATTTATATTGGACCTATGTTATTCACAAACTCATTTGATTTTTGCTTGATCAATTCTTATTACAAAATACTTAAAAATAACATTATCTGTCTGATACCGTATAGAAAGATTTAGAATAACAGATAATATTTGATTATGCTGCGTTTTGAATTTTGAAACCTTAATATATGTTATAACTACACAGTTATGCTCTTAAATACATTTTAAAATTTAACATACTATAAACGAAAAAAAACAAACAAGAAACGTTATTATTGTACATTATAACAAAACTACATTTGTGTTTACTTACGTTCGTAGTTGTACGGGAAATATGGATTTGCTCCGTGCATCCAGGCATACCAAGTTAGAGGTGGCACTCCTAACGGGGGCCTAAAGTGATGTAGGCTCATCTCTGAGGAAACGGACATGCCAGCAGGCCAGCTACTTCTGGTGTCTTTATCGGCTGTTTTGATAGGGCTAGACGGTGAGCTTGGAAGACTAGGCTGGGGTGAGTGTCTATCATTGCTAGTTGGGGATATCGGTGGCTCCGTCTGTTTCGTTGATGATTTCGTATCTGCCAGGATACTATCGATCGAAAAACGCTTAGATGGTGTAAACCTTGGTTCCGTCATCTTAAATAAATGTTTCAAACGAATTTGTTCGATATTCAGCTGAAAATAAAAAGTTCAAACAAAGGTGTCGCAGTTTAGATCCTATACTGCAAAACCAATGCGAATATAAATGCGACCCTTTTTATGTAGTGAAAAGTTTAAATTCAACGGAGCGAAAAAACAAGTCAACTATCCAGAACCAGCGATTGTGTTTAAGTGTTATAACTTTGGTAAAATTTAACGTACGAGTGATCTGTCTGAGAACCGGAGCGTGAATTTGTGTACCGTGGAGTGTGACAACCCGATGGCGCCGTTTAGTTACAACAACACTAATGCCTCAATCAAAAGAGAACCACAGTTAAATGGTAGTTCAGTTTTCTATGACTTCTCTTGTTTAGTAGCACAAAAGATAATGGGATTATGAATAAAGTCCTACTAAGTTGTTCCTCCTCTCTTGTTAAGAAAATCAGAAACATTTTGAACCAATCGACAAGAAATTATCAGTTTCTTCTGTCAGGAGTTTGATTGGCGCGTCGCCGAGTGAGCGCTCGTTTCCGATTGGCTCACTTTGCACAATTCATTAGCATACTTTGTAAAACGTCTTTTCATTTTATGACCATCAATATCTTCTATCGCTATGTTTAGTTCGTTTCTATTGTGATAATAATACGCTTCCCACTTTGGTTAACCAAACTGTTTTGTTCTTTTATATTTATTGTACTAAACATTTGAATTACGTTACCATATTTATTATTATTAGATGATCTTTCATTATAATATGATCACAATACAAATTTTTATTACCATGATACTGAAATTAAGAGTTATTATTTTATAAGTTTCATATCATAGATATATTGCTTTATAATAAGAAAAAAGAAAGAAGCAAATGAAATTGTAAAATTGATGTTATTAATCACCAAATATATAAATACCCATAAACTAAAAAAATGAAATTGTAATATTTTGGAAACGTATTTATTTATTGTCGCAGAGTAAAATATAACTACTATATACTTTTTTTTATATAAATAATATATATTAGGCCTATATAAGAAGTGTATATAAATTCTTCTGTAACATATGCACATGAATGTATTTAAATACTCGTTTGTTGATGTTAACAATAAGATAGTAATTGGAGAATAATGGGATAGTCTGGGACGGTCTTAGCTTTATAATGATCCGTTTTGTTCAAATGGACATCACCGTTTAAAGTCTCATATCCTTCTAGTGAAAACAAAACGGAACACGGTTTGTTGTATAGCCATGTCTCCAACTAACAAATTACAGAATAAAGGATAATTAACCTAAAGAGACTAAAGCGTTAATTGAACTGTTCTTAGAGTCGCATTAAGCCCAACGCCTACAGACTGGAACAGCGACTACATTCATATGCTAATGTGAAAATTGCTCATCGTCGCCGCTGACAAAATGAGCAATAGATAGGTCGTACCAGAAGAAGAAAGGCCTAGCATAGGCTTCGCTGTGATGTCTGACACGCACGCAGCTTTGGAAGGCCTGTCAGAAGCTCTCATCTATGCCTATATCATGACAAGAAACCATATAAATTTGTTCTGATTATAATCATTGTGTAATCAGAAATGTATTAGTACATTCGAATCATTAACTAATTAAGTGTTTTGTTCCTTTAAACAAACGGATATCATTTGTGTATGACATTGTTACGTCTGTTAGAAACAATGTTGTAAATTAACCTAGTTAACAGAACTATGACATAAAACATTTATTTATTAACAAAGAGTAATATTATATATGTAATAAATTATATAAGTTATATAAAGAAATATTTCCGAGATAATGTAATTCTTTTGTTTTTAATTAAACATATCTGAACAAAAATAATTCTTTGTTGTTGAATAGGCCACTTTAAGGTCACATACCGCTAATAGATTAATTCATTCACGTTGACCTAAAATTAGAACGAAAAAATATTACATAAGAAAAAATAGTCAAGTTTTTTAAGCAGAATCATTATTTGTATTCATTATTTTGGGCAAAGTTGAAAAACTTGATTAAAACTAAAATTAGCCCTTTCAAATTTTGGATTTTATTAGTCTTTATTTGTCATGTTTTTGGTGACCATACATCTTTTATACCTCTCATTTCGACTGGTTTATTTGTTTTAATTTATATGCCTACATAATATGTTTTAATGACTATTTCTATTATAATTAATTAAATAAATAAGTTAATCAAAATAATTAATCATTAAGCCTTTGAATATGTTATTATTTCTGCTGTATTTTTATTGTTTATTTACTAATATTTATTTATTTATTACTGTTGGCCTATTTTATTATCTATATATAAATTTACGTAAGGGCAAAATTCGGTAAATCGCGCGTTACTTCTAGAATGTTTACTCGATGGTATATAAAGTTGGTTCGTACTTTCGGTACTGATTTTAACCACCTGATGTAACCCTGTTTACTAATTAAATTGAGTTAGATAATTAGTTATTGACAATAAAAACGATTTGCCCCAAATAGGGGTGTTTACCGATCGTGGTATATACTGTCTAATGCATGTCCATCGTGAAAAATACCCGCATACAATAATACGAGGATGCTTCGCATTTTTCTATCTCCTCCTATACGATAATTGTTTTTAATGGCTGAACACCGGTTGAACAGCTCGAGTACAGCATCATAATAAAGACAGGCCGATTTTCTTAAAAAAATACTATTTTGATAGATTTAATATACGTTTATACAAATGTAATGAATGGAACATTCCAAATTATTTGGTTTAACCATACTTGCATACCTCCATGGTTTAACACAAGTAGGTAAATTTATAGACCCTTGGAGAATAAACATAAATAGTATTGTAATGCTATACAATACTGCAAATAGGTATTAACCACTTTTGATCGCGTGTGTTGGTACTGTTAGATATAATATAAACAAATATACGAATAAATTTCATTACTGTGAGTGTGGGTAGCCCCTACTTTTAGATTATAAACACATAATAATATAATACCTTATTACTGACAGTTGCTTCTCAACGTTTTTTCTTTAATTAATAATTACAAAAAATATAAAAGTTGTAGTGGTCGTTACATGTACTTTAGCATTCCAATCGACCATGACAGTGACATTTTTAACAAAGTATTAAATCGGAAATGTTTTACTTTACTTAGTGGTATATTATTTATAGGGCTAAACAAAAATATTTCGTTACTTAGTGGATAATAAAGAAATATAAAGAATAATTTAATATAAAGAATATATTGAACCTTTTTACCTATCCTCATCCCCAACCCTCAACCCTAATGTTAGATACAAAACATAAATTGGGTTTGTTTAAATGAGTCCCAATAAAACATTTGGACTCATTTTGTGACAAGTTTGTAGGTGCTAATTTTGGTTGACTACAATATTTTATAGTCCTGCCGTACGTACATTTGAAATCGCCAGTTTTTTTTACGCTGAAATTACTATGTATTGGAGAACCATCTGTGGGCACGAACTAGATGGTACGCTCGCTTCGCTCGCGTACCATCTAGTGTAATGTAATTATTTGTAAATCTCCTGCATTACATCCGTTTCTTTAATCATCTTTGTACCATCTCTTTGGAGGGAAAAAAAGCTAAATCAAAACGATAAAGTAAATATACTTTTATTATTTGTATATGAGGAAGGCCATTAACTGTTTCTCTGGTAATTATACTTATGTTGTTCTTTTTGTTTGATTTTTATCGAAATAATAATATGTTGAATTTTTTTAAAGGTTGTAGGCTATTTTTAATGAATTGTATTTTATATTAAATATATATGTGAGTGAGTGGCCGAGCGGTTAAGACAGTGGAACCGCAATTACGTAGCCATAACATCGGCATGGGTTCGAGGCTCACTCACTCCATGGTTCTGGTGGTAGAACGAGTCTTCTCGGATAAGGACTATAAACCGTAGGTCCAGTGTACACATCTAGCTCGTGTGCACTTTAAAAAGAACCTAGTACATCTTTCGAGACGAGTAGGGGGTTACCCCGGTGTATTAGTACATCACAGCCACTGATCACCAACTGGGCCCTCTGGGAGACCAGTCTTTGACTGAAGAGGTTACCCAGTATAAATATATATTTCAATTCAATTCAATTCAATATATTTAATTAAAGATCTTAATGGCAAATTCGTTATTTAGATACATGGCTCTGGTAGTATACATATTCATTCGTTAACGTTTTATGCTGTAATTTATTGTGAGACTAGATCTAATATATATGCCTATATTTTGATTTATTAAAAAAAAAAATATTTATTTTAGTTTACAATGTATGTAGGTTCTGGGTTCGCAGTTCCATCCGAAAGTAATTTCAACTAGTTTGGGAATTAGACGTAGGCCTACGTCGCGCAACGCAAATGAGTCAACCAATCAAAAGCGCCGTTCGGGTGATCCTTCCTTCTTTCCTTCCTGGTAAAATTAGTTCCGGTGCGCTTACGTCCTTGCGTTGAGGTCTAGTGGAAACCAAATCTTAGAAAGATATATAATTGATAGACAAAATACACGCATCAATCGAGAATTTGTCAGATGATTAGGTGTAAGTAAAAGTAGAGAGTGAAACGCAAGCGTTTTATTTATTCATCATCAATAATAAGTTGAGGTTTCTACCAATGTTAGTATCAATACTTGTAAAACCGGTATATTAACTATGTCATGTTATTATATGTTACAGAGGCTACACCGTGACAGTACTTTAGCGTAATTATAGTAATCACGTGCACGTATTTGACTAGTATCACAGTTTCAATAAGTTCATGGTATTGAGGGCGCTACCAAAAGTAGTTACTCCAACCAATTGTAATCACACTCCTTGCTGCTCTAACCATGTAACGTTAAAGATCTTTGGCATGTACACATTTTCCCTGAGATTTTTGATAAAATATGAATTTTAAATAATGAATTATTATACGATAAGATCATACACATACATGTATATTTGGTGTTTAGTAGCCAGTTGGGTAAATAAATGAAACGGTCGAAATTTCGAGAAAAAAAACAATTGGTCAAAAATGGCCAAAGTGGTAGTTATCCTAAGGGAGTTAATTGTCTGATGTCATTGCCATAGAGGGGTGGTTGCTGAGGGAGTTGGGGTGTTGTCCTGCCAGATGGGTAGTTGTCCGGCTGTTCTAAGAGGTAGGAAAAATTGATAAAAGAGTCGAAATAGGCCAATTTTTTACCTTTTTATTTTTACCTTTTTATTTTTACTCGACCTTTTTATTTTTACTATAGCACAATTGACATGCGCAGAACCCATTATTCGCCTCTGCGCATGTTTATTATACTATAGTAACTATTTATGTCAAAAGTAGTTACTATAGCACAATTGACATGTGCAGAACCCATTATTCGTCTCTGCGCATGTTTATTATGCAATAGTAACCATTTATGTCAAAAATGGTTACCATAGCACAATTGACATGCGTAGAACCCATTATTCGTCTCTGCGCATGTTTATTATGCAATAGTAACCATTTATGTCAAAAAATAAAAGGGTCGAAAATCGGCCATTTTTCGCGAATTTCCCTGTACTATATAGTACAGGGATTTTGTCCAAAAAATAGCCAATTTTCAACCTTTTTATTTTTCGAAAAAACTGGTTACTATAGCACAATTGACATGCGCAGAACCCATTATTCGCCTCTGCGCATGTTTGTTATGCAATAGTAACCATTTATGTCAAAAAATAAAAGGGTCAAAATTCGGCCATTTTTCGCGAATTTCCCTGTACTATATAGTACAGGGATTTTGTCAAAAAAATAGCCAATTTTCGACCTTTTTATTTTTCGAAAAAACTGGTTACTATAGCACAATTGACATGCGCAGAACCCATTATTCGCCTCTGCCCATGTTTGTTATGCAATAGTAACCATTTATGTCAAAACTGGTTACCATAGTAAAATTGACATGCGTAGAACCCATTATTTGTCTCTGCGCATGTTTATTATGCAATAGTAACCATTTATGTCAAAAAATAAAAGGGTCGAAAATCGGCAATTTTTCGAAAATTTCCATGTACTATAGTACAGGGATTTTTCAAAAAAAGGCAAATTTTCGACCTTTTTATTTTTCGATAAAACTGGTTACTATAGCACAATTGACATGCGCAGAACCCATTATTCGTCTCTGCGCATGTTTATTATACAATAGTAACCATTTATGTCAAAACTGGTTACCATAGTACAATTGACATGCCTAGAACCCATTATTCGTCTCTGCGCATGTTTATTATGCAATAGTAACCATTTATGTCAAAAAATAAAAGGGTCAAAATTCGGCCATTTTTCGCGAATTTCCCTGTACTATATAGTACAGGGATTTTGTCAAAAAAATAGCCAATTTTCGACCTTTTTATTTTTCGATAAAACTGGTTACTATAGCACAATTGACATGCGCAGAACCCATTATTCGTCTCTGCGCATGTTTATTATACAATAGTAACCATTTATGTCAAAACTGGTTACCATAGTACAATTGACATGCCTAGAACCCATTATTCGTCTCTGCGCATGTTTATTATGCAATAGTAACCATTTATGTCAAAAAATAAAAGGGTCGAAAATCGGCCATTTTTCGAAAATTTCCATGTACTATAGTACAGGGATTTTTCATAAAAAGGCAAATTTTCGACCTTTTTATATTTCGATAAAACTGGTTACCATAGCACAATTGACATGCGCAGAACCCATTATTCGCCTCTGCGCATGTTTATTATGCAATAGTAACCATTTATGTCAAAACTGGTTACCATAGCACAATTGACATGCGCAGAACCCATTATTCGCCTCTACGCATGTTTATTATGCAATAGTAACCATTTATGTCAAAACTGGTTACTATAGCACAATTGACATGCGCAGAACCCATTATTCATCTCTGCGCATGTTTATTATGCAATAGTAACCATTTATGTCAAAAAATAAAAGGGTCGAAAATCGAAAATTTTCCTGTACTATAGTACAGGGATTTTTTTATGCGCATGTTTATTATGCAATAGTAACCATTTATGTCAAAACTGGTTACCATAGCACAATTGACATGCGTAGAACCCATTATTCGTCTCTGCGCATGTTTATTATGCAATAATAACCATTTATGTCAAAACTGGTTACTATAGCACAATTGACATGCGCAGAACCCATTATTCGCCTCTGCGCATATTTATTATGCAATAGTAACCATTTATGTCAAAACTGGTTACCATAGCACAATTGACATGCGTAGAACCCATTATTCGTCTCTGCGCATGTTTATTATGCAATAGTAACCATTTATGTCAAAAAATAAAAGGGTCGGAAATCGGCCATTTTTCGAAAATTTCCATGTACTATAGTACAGGGATTTTGTCAAAAAAATAGCCAATTTTCGACCTTTTTATTTTTCGATAAAACTGGTTACTATAGCACAATTGACATGCGCAGAACCTATTATTCGCCTCTGCGCATATTTATTATGCAATAGTAACCATTTATGTCAAAACTGGTTACCATAGCACAATTGACATGCGTAGAACCCATTATTCGTCTCTGCGCATGTTTATTATGCAATAGTAACCATTTATGTCAAAAAATAAAAGGGTCGAAAATCGGCCATTTTTCGAAAATTTCCATGTACTATAGTACAGAGATTTTTCAAAAAAAGGAAAATTTTCGACCTTTTTATTTTTCGATAAAACTGGTTACCATAGCACAATTGACATGCGCAGAACCAATTATTCGTCTCTGCGCATGTTTATTATGCAATAGTAACCATTTATGTCAAAAAATAAAAGGGTCGAAAATCGAAAATTTTCCTGTACTATAGTACAGGGATTTTGTCAAAAAAATAGCCAATTTTCGACCTTTTTATTTTTCGATAAAACTGGTTACTATAGCACAATTGACATGCGCAGAACCCATTATTCGCCTCTGCGCATATTTATTATGCAATAGTAACCATTTATGTCAAAACTGGTTACCATAGCACAATTGACATGCGTAGAACCCATTATTCGCCTCTGCGCATATTTATTATGCAATAGTAACCATTTATGTCAAAACTGGTTACCATAGCACAATTGACATGCGTAGAACCCATTATTCGCCTCTGCGCATGTTTATTATGCAATAGTAACCATTTATGTCAAAACTGGTTACTATAGCACAATTGACATGCACAGAACCCATTATTCGCCTCTGCGCAAGTTTATTATGCAATAGTAACCATTTATGTCAAAACTGGTTACCATAGCACAATTGACATGCCTAGAACCCATTATTAGTCTCTGCGCATGTTTATTATGCAATAGTAACCATTTATGTCAAAAAATAAAAGGGTCGAAAATCGGCCATTTTTCGAAAATTTCCATGTACTATAGTACAAGGATTTTTCATATGTCAAAACTGGCTACCATAGCACAATTGACATGTGCAGAACCCATTATTCGCCTCTGCGCATATTTATTATGCAATAGTAACCATTTATATCAAAACTGGTTACCATAGCACAATTGACATGCGTAGAACCCATTATTCGTCTCTGCGCATGTTTATTATGCAATAATAACCATTTATGTCAAAAAATAAAAGGGTCGAAAATCGGCCATTTTTTGAAAATTTTATTATGCAATAATATTGCTACATATGCGTATATATTGCGTTATCATCACGTTATAGACTAGACCCATAGTAAGCAGTTACTTCAATAAATAAAACGGTCAAAATTTAGGCATTTTTTGAAAAAATCCCTGTACTAATATTAAAGGGATTTTTTTTTTTTAATCTAAAATAATATGCGCTTTTCAAAATTCAATTATTATGCAAAATTTTGGCATTTTTTGTAAAAATCCCTTTACAATAAGTAGGGCTACAGGGATTTTTCAAAAAAATGCCCAAATTTTCAAAATTCATTTATTATGCAATAATTTACTACATATGCGTATTATATATATTGAGTTATCATCATCTTATAGACCCATAGTAAGCAGTTACTTCAATAAATTCTAAGGGTAAAAATTTCGGCAACAATTAAAATCCAAATCAAACTAAAATTTTGTCATAGGGTAACAGCTGTCAAAGAGGTAGTTGTCCAGTTATGTTAGCTATCCTATGAATAGTTATGACAAGAGTACATCCTATGGAGGTACAGTAATTGTCGGGGGTGGTTACACCGATGGCAGGGGTTGTTGTCTTGTCCTACAAATTACAGTGCTATATAAATGTGAACGTTTAGCTGTAATAAGTTTTGCTTCTCGGTTCTGAATACAGGTCTACATAATTCATTGTTTAAATTCACATTACATGAATGGTCCAATGCGTAGACACATTACGCCAATTCACTAACATAATCTGTACAATGTGTTCCTTTTTATAGTGCTAGTTATTGCTATTCCATTCGAAATATAGAGGAGCAATTGCATGTAGCTAATAATATCCAAGCTTGGTGATCACATAAAAATAAATCAAGCAAGAAGTAGACACCGGTGTTAATTAAATGAGACCCTTCTAGATTTAAGTAGTTCCTTTAAATTGAAAGGTCGTTTGAAGATGCAACACTAAATGCCTTAAACACGGCTATGTATACCTTTTCAGTAAAGCAATTGAGAATTGCTAATAGCGCATCTATGGAACTACTTTTTGACTAGATAGTCAACCCTTGTACAATAAATTGATGCGAGATGTTCGCCAAAGTGTCTAGCATTGAAAATGATTGATTTCTGCCTCGTCAAGTATTGTTCAAACTACTTGGACAGTTTTAGGCGATTAGTTGGCAAGCGTAATACTTTATAAATTCAAACGCCTGAAAATTATTATGATAACACTTAAGTACTCTGAAATCAATTGAACACAACACATACATATGATCGATCACTCATTCCCCGCTAGCGTTTCCAATATTAGCATCTAGTTGATTTTAAACTACGTAAAAACATTGCATCATTTTTCCCCTCTTTGAATAAAACTTTAAACTAGAGCGTATTAAACGGGAGTGTTAAACGATTAGTTAAATACCTATATTTATTATTTACAAACCGCAAACGTAGGGTAACAAAATCATATTTTAACATAAAACTTTGTTATCATTGCGAGCATCATAGATTGTAATCTATTGATGAAATTTAAAAAATACGTGAAGGTGGATTCATACACTTTACTGTATTGGCTATTGAAAATAAGTAAAAATAATTATTCGTTTCTTTCCACAGTCTCATATAAATCCAAGTCACTTTTAGTAATTATTATTTTCAAACACGTCCAGTACGTGAACTGTCATCCGGCCAACGTGGTTCTAAATGGCGCCGAGTTAATATATCTATCGCCTCGTTAGTTCTCGAGTCATGGCAATTTCTATTCACTCATATAAACTCAGATTTTTTTTCCAACTTTTAACAGGGAATCACTTAACTGTTTAAGTAAAAGTGCGTCATTAAAGCATAACAATTTGTTTAAGTATTGTCTCAAATAATCGAGACTTCTTCTTTCTATATATTGGTAATGGATCATGGACAATAGGATTAAGACTTGGCTTGATTCTTTAATGATCGGTCTATACACCCCTACTCCGTTATTCTAGGCCTTTTGATAGTTAGCAACGACCTGACGCCAAAAGGTAACAGTTTGTTTTCATTACAAATCAAACCGGCTTTTATTTGTAAATCGATGCGTTCTTAAAAACCACTTAAGCGTGGTTCCCGCGAGGTCAACGCAGTGCAATTGTTTCGAATATATTGCTTGTGATTGGTCAAATCACGTCACTTACGTTGCGCTTACGTCCTTGCGTTGCGTCCAAGTGGAAACCAGGGAAGAGTGACATTAGGCCCTATTTTTATTTGGAAAACATGGTATTAAGATAAATATGGTTTTTTTAAAATAAGTTTGCCTATTACCAGTTTTCAGACATATCCGCACAAGAGAATAGCTAAGTTAGTCTCTATTTTAGAGAAGGGCTAGCATTAAATCGAAATCAGATGAATTCAGTTGAAGAAACCTTAATAAAAACCAAGATTATCAAAAATCAAATCAACTTAATATTGGTATTAATAAATAACAAAGCTTCTCTTTCAATTTAATATTTTTTCAATCTTAAAGATGTATTGTCCCCTAAAAACATGAAAAATGAAGATTTATTAAATCACACTTTGAATAGGTTATTTTTTAGTTTTTACGCTTAATAATCTCCTTAAAAACAAATGACAAAATAAATGGTCAAATTCAACCAAAACCCCATTCGCTGGCAGTCAATTTGACTATTTTTTGCTTTAAATTAGTTTCCCAGGTAAATAAATTAAAATGACAAAAAAACTTATAAAAATTAATTTTTCAGGTGGAAATACATCTTTAAAATGACTTCATCCCTAAAAATGCAGACAGTATAGAATTATTATGTAATACCATGTTGATTGTTTTTATATTACTTAATGTTCCACTGGACGTTGTCGATCCTAAACGAGTGACCAATTATTTTCTCTTTTGTTCGTTAATAGACTTTTCACCCTGTAATTCTATTCCTATTAAATAGCATTGTTCTGGTAACGAGGTAGATGGGCCTATAAAATCTGTACACTTCTCTCTCTCTCTTAAGAAGGTTTTAGCCCCTTTTAATTCTTTGGACTATTAGACCAGAGTAGGACGCCGGCGCTACATTTATCCACTCAAAGTTGTAGAAGAGCTGAATAATAATATCTACAGTACGGTACTTGTTAATTAGGTTAATTAAGACAGTATTATACTGTAAAATGTACTAGTAATTTCCATTTTTTAACTTGGAAACGTAAATGAAACTTGGAAACGTAAATGAAACTTGGAAACGTAAATGAAACTTGAAAACGTAAATGAAACTTGGAAACGTAAATGAAACTTGGAAACGTTGATCATTTGATGCTCTCCATGCTTACACACATCAATCTTGCTTGTATTTTGTATTTTAAACGATGTATTTTATCTGTATTTTTAACGACGTGTTTTATCTTTATTTTACCAAATTTTTAAACCTATGTATATATTTTACTGTGTTTGACCATGAATAAATGGATAGTGAAAAGCTGCCATTGAACAGCAAAACATACACTAACACTATAGGACCTAACTATACGTATTTAGGCATAATTTGACTCGTTGTAACCAGATAAAGAAAAACAACATAATAAGTTCATATTTGTACTACTACAATAGATATTCATTTTGTTATTGATCTATTTTCGACCGTAAGGTGGCGCTCTTCATATTACTATCGTTAAAAAATCGAGTGGGGAGAAACTTATTAGTAGTTTAAGCCAAAGGCAAAACACATTAAACTATATCTTATAAACGTCGTCTACAACCTAATTGTTCCCATTTATTTGCTTCATGTCCTTAAACGTATTATTCGTCTGTAGAAGCTTTAAGATTATAGGTACGATGTTTATGTCAAGTTGTCTTGTTATCATTTTCGCCAAATCTTAAAACACTTGTATTCCATTGTTTAATGTCTTAACTAGGTTAACCATTAAATATAACGTCTTAACTGTCTAGCTATGTTTTAGGGTTATTAACTATTATTTCTTAACTATATTATTAATTCTATATTCTTAAATAGCCTACTTATTTATTATCAATTTTTGTTTTTTTTTGGAAAACTTATTAATCTTTTTTCTATTGATTGAATTATTCATTTAATTTATTTCGTCTTTTTATAAATAATAAAAAATCACAAGGTACAGAGCACTTAAGGGGGGGGGGGGGGGCGGGATTGTCAAAAAGAGAAACAAAACACTATCGAGTGACTCTCCGACCCCTGAAGTGTAACAATTAAATAAACTTAAATACATAAATGAATTGAAGTACCAGTTTTTAGTCGCGTGTATACGCGACTCTATAGCTCACTATGTCGGTCTGTCGGTAAACACTAACTTAAATTTGCGCACGCGAGTGCAGTCATGTACATTGTTATGTTGTATTTTATTTAACATTTTTTTATTATTTACTTAATTTTTTTAAATTATTTTTTTCAATTTATTTAGATTATATAGTATGTAGGAACCTTTATTTAAAAAAACTGAAACATACGAAATAGCAATCGGAAACAATTCCTTCCTGATTTAATCATTGTACCGTAAAACTCTATAATAAATATTTTAACAACTTAACTGTTTAGGCCGGCATTACGTAATTATCTGTTGAGATGTGTAAGTTTAGTAACTAAAACAATATGGCCCACAGCTTTTAGTAAGACAACTATTGTTAAATAATGAACACCGTCTTATAATTAATTCAAAAACACTCTATAATTTTCCAAATTGTGGCAAATTAGGAAGCGAAATAATTGACGTGATGGGCAATTATCGTACAAATAAAGAAGTTCTTTGCACTGTTTTCTAGTTGTCTGCCTCAAGGTATATTAACCACAACGCTCGAGAATCCAATCAAACCGAAGCGCGCAAATTATTCGCCAACGACGATTCCCGCGAATAGGTATACACCAAAAGTGGGTCATAGTATTTAATTAAATGCGAACAACTATTTGTGGGTAATTAATCAAAATTGTGCGCGTTTATGTGTTTGTGATTTTAAAAGGTTTTGGCAATTATAATGAACATATTCGCTACTTATAATTAGTTTGTTAAAATAAAAAACAAAACCTCTCTTCCTTTATTAGCATTTAAATTCTTCTCCCAGGCAAACTTTGTAAATTATGATACAAAAAAAAAAAACGTACCATAGATAGCCAGATGGCAAGACGAGTTAAACAAATCAGATTATTAAAACAATAACTTGCAAAGTTATGGTGGCCATTATAGGTATTTTTATTCAGTAATAAATTATTGTCCATTGTTAGTCTTAAAGCATGACATACAAAATTAATTATAGTTATTTTTTGTTGTATTATGCCTATTATTAGTTAATATAATAATAATATTTATTTGGATCGACACTTTTTATTAACAGTGGCAACATACGTAAGCCTATAATGGTGCGTTCATAGAATTACAAAATTTTAACAAAACAAACCAAATTACTTAACTAAGACAATTTCACGCATTAATTATTAACTATATTTTTCTTGAATAAATAATATAACGAGGAAAGGCTGATGTTACACGAAAGCTTTTAAATTTATTTCTGACTGTTTTAGGCCTACTTTGTTTAAATTAGATCCATTGAGATAACCCACATTGTCATTGACATTTGGGCATTCATTTATGATTCCATAGAGGTCCGATCCAAAATACACAACTGCTGCACAAGTGTGTTACATGACGCTTGTATGCTTTTAGAATATTATGTTTTGCCATTTTAGAGACATATCTTTTGTTTTGATCAGTGTCCCATACTACACAGTCACAGTTAATAGGTTTCAATTGCTTTCCAAAGAAAACGGGTAAAATCATTTAAACTAAAATAGAGTTAATGCTCTATCGATCGGTTACCTTTTTTGATGACACTCTCAGATTGAGTATTGTTTCCAATAGGTTACGGGAACATTGTACAGAAAAGATAGATTCAAACGATAGTGCATATTCTGAAATGAAATAAAACATTGCTGTGTGAATCATTGTGATGAAAAAATAAAAGTAGGTTTCACGTACGCAAATATGTAGGCCTAAAAAGTGTTATTCCGCCCTCTCTCTTATAATATTTTCGTAGGCATTCTGTATGGTTATGTAAAGTAATAACATCTGAATAATTCATCATCAAGGTATGCAGCATTTATCAAGAGTAATTCTGCCCCCTATCGTCGACAAAGTTCATAATACCATCCACACACGTGTCTACTTGTTACTAATTAAGGCTACATTCTCTGTAGGTTTTGAGATTATTCCAACATTTGAAAATTTATACCATATGCCTACTATGACGTAATTTTCAAATGAAATTAATAAATCGGTTCTTTAAGATTTACCCAAGACTATATATTAATATATAAACGATTCCGTGACTCTGAACAGCAATGTAATCACAAGTTCTGTTGTGAAAAAATATTTAAAATGTTATGATGAAGAAAATACATATAAAAAGAAATTTCTGCATACATAACTTACAACATAAGCCCAATACAAATAGTTTTCTAAACTTATACCGTAGTTCTTCTAAAATAGTTCCGTTTTATTCATCTATGGGTTTGAAGGATGTTTGGATTTTGCTTAAGTTACGATAGGTAAGCAGTGCTTAAGTGAAAAAAACAAAAGCTTGTTCTTTTTTCTTTGTATATTTAAGAAAATTATGCACAAATAATTTTTTAGGTTAACCGATTTATAAAAATCATGTTTTTGCTGGTATGCAAGTTTGATAAATCTGATTATGTAGAGGGCGACATACAAAGGATAATTGAGATAATTTCATAATTGAATGTCACTGCACTCAAAAATAAAATTATGCAATCATTCACGGGCAAATCTCATCACATGTTTGTTTACGTATTATATGTTAATACTTCCTATAGCCTGTTTAATTTATGATATTAATTCTGATAACCTATTTGATGGTTCACATTTTGGCCATGTCACGGAGTAACAATATTTTAGGTTGGGATGGTGCTGTCACATGACTGCGAGTTCATTGCTATAAACGTCACATCCGTGGCACATTCTTAAGCTTGGTTCCCACTAGGACGCAACGCAAGGACGTAGACGCAACACACGCGAGTTGACCAATGACAAGCGACATTTCGAATAATCCACCGCTTGTGATTGGTCCGAAGCAAATCAAATACGTTGCGCTTATACGTCTCAATTATTTGAGAGAAATCATATTGAGAGGTCCACTTAATAGGGTCTCAAAGGAGGAGGAACATGGTGGCTTGATAGTGATGGTTGTAGGGGTATTAATTTGGTGTCTGTGAAATAATGGTAATGTTGATATTAATATTGTTAATATAGCCTTATAATATTTGTATTCAGGTATAAAACTTACAAGTAGCCGCATGGCTAAAAACGTTGCATTTACAAAAGTACTGTACAATTGACTTACCTAACAATTAAAAAGATGTAATAAAAATGCATTAAAAGGTACAGCAATATCGCTCTGTATATCGCTTTGGCTCTATGAACTATTGTTTAGCATATGCATTATTGTAGGGATAGGTGAATTTTTAAATCGTTCGGTTCTCGGTTTGAAATGTTGATATTTGACCTTGCCATTGGTTCGGAGCACACGAAGAATACTAGGAATAGGGGTGGAGAGCAAACAACTGAACTGTTTCCTTTTAAACATGCCATTTTACACATTCACAAGATCGTTAACAAATCATGCAAAGTTAAGAATCCAATTAAGTACGTATTTCTATCATTTTGGTAACATTTATTTAAGTTTTGACGAGTATCTTACAACCTTGTTTTTCGAAGACTCGACAGAAACGTATTCCTCTTTATTTATCATATCCTGTACTAGCTACATGAGTGTGCATGTTATTGAAATTAATTTACATCTGAAGGTCCGTGCAATACAAAACCAGAGGGCCGTTAAGGGGGTAAAAAGAAATACATCAATTCAGTATAACCCGTCGTTTTGGACAATTAATTTTAAGAAGGAACTTTTCCTTTTTAAAAGAAATAAAGGAATATTACACGGTGAAACCATTTATGGGATACCCCTCTATTAACTGTCGATAAAGAAGGTGTTTCATCTTAATATGGGGTTTTACTGTTTTGTAAATTTACTGTAAATTTAATTTTAAATAATTTTTACAATTTTTTTGGACAAAGCCATCTTTATATTTACCAATTTTGATCTTCCTCTTATAGACGCGGCGTAAATATTGAGTTAAAATTACATACAGAAACGTATGAGTATGTGTAGGCCTATATCTTTTAAAGTTCCTCAAATAGAAAACTCACACATTTAGGTAACATTCGATGCGCGCTATATACGATACAATGCACTAAAGCTCTGTCTACACTATCAAAGATATTTTATCAATGGGAACCAAACGACCTTCTAACTTCACCTATGTTCAATAACTTGCAAAATCACCGACAATTTTGACACAACACGAGTACGCCTGGCAACAAATGAAAAAGTTACCCACAGTAAACACAGCATGTACACTAGTTTAACCTTTATGAAACAACGATAACACGTGAATAAATAACACACAGGTGTCGATTGGAAATTAATAGATAAACGATAAATGGATGCGTGTAGGCCTATTTGATCAATACATTTTATTACGTTGATCAGTAATTGATAATGTATCTATTTTTCCATGAAACATAACAAAATCAGTGTTTTGAACTGTTAAATCCGGATGATGACCAAGCCCATATAAAAAAAACCACGAGGAAATGGAAAAATAAAAACATCTCTAAATTTTAGATTGAGGAGTGGCGGTGTTCACGAGAGGAAAAGAACTGAGCTATAAGTATTAATTTTCAGGGTCCTAGGAATGGATGGCATAACCACCAAGCTACATTGTACGCTTGCGTATTCAATACTTTGCTCCCACAATAGAGACGCAACGCAAGGACGTACGTAAGTGCAATTTGACCAATCACAAGCGATGTATTAATCTAAATGTCGCTTGCCATTAGTCAACTCGCTTGCGTTGCGTTTAGTCTTTGCGTTGCGTCTATATGCTTGAGACGCAACACAAGGACGTAACGCAACGTAAGTGAATTGACCAATCACAAACGATGGATTTTTTGAACTGTCGTTTGTCATTGGTTAACACGCTTGCGTTGCGTTTGCGTCCTTGCGTTACGTTCTAGTGGGAACCAAGCTTAAGTGGAAACCACTCTTTAAGATTCAAATTCAGTAGGCCTAACGTTTAACTTTATCAATACTGTATTCTTTATCAAAATCTATGGCATTCCGTCATTTTTTACAATCTGCATTTTGTTTGTGGTAGAGTTAGCCGGTTCTGCAAACTTAGAATTTACAACGATACTCTGGAATTTTTGCAAATCATATCACGAGCGCCGTGGAATGCTACTAAAACCAACGAAACAATTGAATTTATATCATGTGAATCATCACTTCACTTTTTTATCTGTTTTTTTTTTTAAAGTTGAATAATATGCTTAACAGATGGTAAACGTTCTGAAAATAATGTCATGCTGCAAGTTTCATCTGTAAAGTTTTCACATAAAGTTTGATAGTGTAACTCAAAAACCCGGAATAATGTTAGGTTTATTTCAATAGAACTGCACCACTAATGTCAATCTGAGAAGGATGTAGGCCTGGTTATTATACTAGAAATTATTAAAGTTCAAGTTAACATTTATTTCTTTCAAAACAAAATAATAATAAAAAAAAAAGAACATTTCTTTTAATTTACAAATATTTTATGAAAATAAACAGACTTGAAAAAAAAAAGTTTCTAAAAAAATGGTAATATATTTCTTTGAGTATTGCAATGTACTATTGCGAGCAGATCTATATATGGACATACAAAATGTTCTCGAACAAATGATCTACTGTTAAATTATTGCCTATATCAAAGGAAAAAATCATTCTAATATGATCCATCAATATCGTCATTAATTTAGATTTTTTTTCAAATTTTAAGAATATATAGGCCTAGATAAACTACAATTGGTCCATTTTAATAGTATGTAGGCCTATGACATTTAAAAGATAAAAAAGTAGTGTATACGTGCAAAAAATGATCTGACGTCATAATGCACATGATTGTCAACTCAACGATCATTGCAAAAAGACATTTTTATATTTTTGAAAGCTCTACAAATAAATGATTATTATCTACTTTGCATACTATAAAATTGAAAATAAGTGTAAGTTTAATATCGCAAATCTATTGTCAAAGCTGATATTAATGGCTATTGCGTGTTACTTATCAGTGTATGAGATGCTATAGATACTGACAAATGTAAATAACAACGAAATATATATAATCAATCGTATGCGCTATACGCAGTACCGATAACAGTGAGAGAGAAGCAGACTATCATTACTACTCAACAACCGGTTGAAGTGGTTCTGATAGTTCATATAAGCCCTCAACAGCCTACGATAAACGGTGATAAATCATTTGATTGTGTACACTTTGTAATCATTCTCTTATAAGTCCAGTAGTGTTTAATTAGTAAAGTTTACATAATGATAACTGATAAACTACGAGTTCCCAAGGTGTTAACGTTGTTGTTCAACTTGTGTAGTGCCTACTTAAATACACTGCGCCTGAGCAAATATTCCAGTAAGGTATTAAGGGAGCATACCCTCGTAATAAGCGTGATACTATTGCCATATACATTGGCTTATCTAGTTAGTAGATGAACAACAGGTCTACAGCTGCCGTAAGTAAACTAATACTTCTGTAAAGTCTGAGATCACAAATTGATAATAATTACGTATGCAGCTACTTCTACCCAAGTCTACCAGAGCTAACGGTTTAAACAAGAGTCTGATGGTTAATTAAGACTGAGAATGGAATGTTATTCTTGTGCTAGGTAGGCAAACTAATTCTCTACATTGACATTAAATATTTATATATACTTTTTCCAGACTATTAACTACTATATAAACTATTGTATAAATTCAAATTGTTGTAGGCCTATATATTTGTGTTGCTTTTTCTGTATTTAAGTTTATTATTTATTTTTATTACTATATTATTTTAGTTTTTTTTTAAACACAAACGATCAGATAACTGAACATAACTTCATAACTTAACCTCTTGCATTCAGTCTGAAGTTACAAGTATGTATTTTTTTTTAATTCTCTGAATGAATTATATGGTCATTTCCTGTCGTGGGGAACATTAGAACATACGTATGCATTTCCCCTGATTGACAACAAACACCCACAGCTTCTGTCAAACGTGCCTCAAAGGAATCCCTGTGAAACATGCATATCTCTATATATACTAGCGCTTGTATCGTCCGGAGGAAAAAATGCGCGGTAAAATGTACACCTGGGACGGTTCGCGTGTTTAGAAGGATCAGACTATACACTCTGCCAAGTCAGACTAGCGCACAGTTAAAAAAAAAAGTATACCGTCGAACATTAAATAAAAGTTAACAGGCCTACCGTACTATCTTAAAGAAAAGAAGAATTCGATGAGTCAACTTTTACAACAGTATCACCCTAGCTCGCTATGTGCCTATGTGTCGGTCTGTCAAATTCAAACATATTTAAAAAGAGTTAATACAACTTAGTAGAGGTTATACAATAATTATATCTAGAGGGCTACTCATAAGGGAATTAAACATTGTAGAGGTTATAATATATAATTTTTACAAGAGGGCTCTCATATAGGAAAGAAAATCTAAGAAGGGATTTAAACATTGTAGAGTTAATAATATATGTTTACAAGAGGGCTCTCATAGCAATGAAAATCAACCATTGTGCCAACATTACTGCAGATAGGCTTTGAAAGAAGATCATAAAAACATATCATTCTTAACGTTAATACTGTTAGGGTTACTGATTAAAATAGCTATTAGCTATATGAGCCAGATTATATTTCATAGAAATTATTATAGTGATCAACGAACAAATTGGCCTAATCGAATGTAATAACGTTGGGAGATCATGCCACGATTAGGAATATTGCTCGACTCAAATGTTTCCCTGTTGATGTATATTTCCCGTGTTATCAGAATATATGAGTCAATTTGATTGTTAACGGTGAAAGATTGAACTGTTGTTATTTTATAAAAGGTTTAAATTATCGTGTTATACGAGAATAACTTGTGAGATTATGTCACAGATAGGCCTATAGGAATATGTTCTAATAATGTAAGGATGCAAGAGTGAGTCCGGCTGCCGGTCCTCTAGTCATACGTGAATCTGTACAGTATGTGAGTTAATTTCTTCACTTTAATATTACAAAACACAGACAAAGACAACCGGCTCCCTCAATCATGCTTATATTGGAAAAGATGGACAACGTGTTGCCACAGTCCGTCTGCATGTCAATTGACCATTCCAACATTCTTGTGATAATACTGGCGCCGTCGATACCCACCCCGACCCCCTCTTGATACTCGCGACGCCAGTGTCATGTCATAAGTTTCTTTAAAAATTTCCGAAAACAAACAAAGTTCCAAAATATTACCATCGTTGTAATAAAATATATAGTTCACATTCTTTACATAGTTCTTGCGTCCAAGTCCAAGTTACGGAAAGAATTAATTTAGACATCATAACATGCCAAGTAAAGGATGTCTGGACGTATGCTTTTAATTATACTTAATTTTCCTTGAAAAGATCGAATCGGTTTTGAATAGAATACACCAATTTGTTAGTTAAGAATTTATTTATTTGTTTTATATACTCCATATATAGAGTATTTATTTAATTTGCATAATTTGTTAGGTTTCTGGTTTTTTTTCATATTCCATATTTCCAATTTTTATCTAAGTCCGATTTTTTAATAATTAACCATTAAAACTGATCTGAAATTGAAATGTTGATATGGATGCTTAAATATTTTTGGGGGTTAATTTTCTCATTTTTCACTGATATAGTGTTCTGTTTCTGTTTCTCTATTTTGTATGGTCGTTTTTAAGATATTTACCATGTAGGATGATTTTATTTGATGCGTCACAATAGGTGAGAAGTGTAAAGCTTTATCTCCACTCTCAAACTTTATGTGACAACAAAATGTAATGTGTCCATATATGGAATGATGATGTCATATCACTACCATATTTGAGTATATAACTACCATATTTGGGCATATCACACTTTTTTTGTCAAACAGGTTTGATAGTGCAGTAAATTTTTCCAGCATAAATAAATAAAAATCGTCATTTTGCCAATCTAAATTCCAGAAACTATAGGCCTATTAAGAACGATATATGCCTACATTTTCAATGATGTTTCCTCTATCTACAGGCCTATTTAGGCTTACATTAAAAGAAAACCAACGGCTTTAATTTCGAATGATGTTTAGTTTAGGTTAAACAAAAGAAATGTATATCTTCTATGAATTAATGACTCGAAAAGGTGGCTGTATGACGTGTTATTATTTCTAAAAGCCTAGACAAAGGCACCCACACAAATACTACTCTCACTAACTAACCCAGATTTAAGGTAGGCCTATTTCATAATTTCGAAAAACTAATTTATACACGTCACTAGACCTGTCACTTTGTTAATTTGTTTAACAACATATCAATTCAGCTTATACTGTAGGTTCAAAGATGTATTTGATAGTCCGAATATATACCAAATGATAATCTCATTCAGATAACTGGATCACGTAGGCCTATGTAAACTTTCAACAGTTTAGAGGTAGACAAAGAATAATTAACTAAAATATAGTCAGTATTCATGACAATGTATTTAACATTTTCTATAAATGAGGTTTATAATTTATTTTTTTTAACCACAAGGTAATAAAATTGTATTTAAGCGTGGTTCCCACTAGAACGCGACGCAGTGACGTATTGCGTAATCACAAGTGGGAACCGACGACGCAATAGTGCTGCCGCTTTTTGATTTCACGCAGGAGGCGGGGGAAAACACAATTATTTAAAGGGCATTTTCTTACGTTGCGTAGGTTGCGTTACGTTGCGTCGCTAGTGGGAACCAAGCTTTAGCTGTAAAATTCTACCGTACCGTATATTTGTGTCGAACTGTGTAGATATTGAGAGATTTCGGTCACTCTTAAGTTCCTCATGCGTGGGTTTTTTGCGTTTGATAAGAACATTAGTCTACAATAAAAACAAAATAAAAACAACATGACTTTATGATTTTATTTAAGAAAAATCTGTAATTCATCAAATTCTATAGACATTGTACCGAAATATGCTGGCATCATCGCGTGCGATTGTTGACTATAATCAACTAAATTTCCTCTGCATGTATTTTAAACCATGATTTCAATTATAGGTGTCAATCAATGAAAGGAAATACTGAAACTTCACTATAAATATGAATGCAAAATATGTGAAATATGATCAATGATATACCATATCATAACTATTGTAACTCGCGCAAGAAGTCGTTGCACGCACGCGGGTGAGTTAAAGCAGTAAGGTCAATAACAAAAACGCGAAAGGTAGTTATTTTTTTATATAGATTTCATTTTTAGTAACGTATAAGTAAAGCTTTTCAAAATGGTCCATGCATTTACATGGTTTAAAAGTAATTAAAGTAAAACATAGACATTTATCATCACAGGTTCAAAGGAAATATTAAAGTATATAATTATATGCTAAATCAGAGAATATTATGATTATATGGTGGCTATCTGACCATTCATTTAGGCATTCTATTTTTAGGAATATTACGTAATTATTGAGAGCACTTCCTTCAAAGATTTTAAAATCTATTTTTAGATAAAGATGACATATTATTTTCCGAATTGTTTTCCTTTCATTGTTTTCGACAAAGTAGCTAGGTTGGTAAGGTATAAAATGAGATTAATTCCAAGGACCAATTAATTGCCAATTATGGAACACTAGATGCCCACTTCAACTTTCCAATCTCTCTTGTTCCTGCGATGAAAGATACAATATAAATAATTCTCATTAATAATGTACCGTATTGGTCAACGGTCACCCAATTTCGATATTAATACCATAATAGTCCCACCCGAGAATTACGTCAGAGTAGGGCAAAAACATCTGACCAATTACCATAATAATCGTTATCATTATTAATATCATAATCGTATTCGAATATAATCGAAAATTTCAGCATGATAAACAAAACGAAAATGGGCACTTTTGGTGTTTGTAAATACGAATGAATGAAATATGAATTGTTTTTTTTTTATTTTAGCAGTGGTCCGTCTGCCACTAGAGTTTTACTCCAAAATTTATTATCGGGGAATAAATTCCACTAACTCAATGTTGTTTCATCAAAGAAGAAAGACATTTTCAGTTTCATAAAAAAAAACACCATTTTCTCGTTTTAATTTACACCTTCCGAAACTGATAGGTCGCCGCATGTCCCTGTAAAAAAAATACAGTGACCCTGAAATACTCGTCACATGTTCTCTGTTTATCCTGGTCATGTCGTTCCAAAATCGAAAGCTCGTTATTAATGTTTATCTCGTTCAACATCAATTGCCAGAACCATATACTATTTATAATATAGTTTACTTCCTTGTCTATTTCAATAACTATTTCAAACACTATTTCAATCATTATTTCACTCACTATTTCAATCATTCTTTTAATCACTATTTCAATCACTATTTCAATCCCTATTTCAATCACAATTCAATCATTAATTCAATCATTCCAATCATTATTCAAATCATTATCTCAATCACTATTTCAATCATGATTTCAATCACTATTTCAATCATTATTTCAATCATAATTTTAATTACTATTTCAATCACTATTTCAATCACTATTTCCCTCATTATTTCAATCATTCTTTCAATCACTATTTCAATAACTATTTTAATAACTATTTCAATCACTATTTCAACCACTATTTCACTCATTATTTCAATCATTATTTCAATCATTATTTCAATCATTCTTTCAATCACCTTTTCAATCACTATTTCAATCATTCTTTCAATCACTATTTCAATCACTATTTCAATCATTCTTTTAATTATTCTTTCAATCACTATTTCAATCAATATTTCAATCACTATTTCAATCATTCTTTCAATCACTATTTCAATCATTCTTATCATTATTCAAATCATTAATTCAATAACTATTTCAATCATTATCTCAATCACTATTTTAATCAAGATTTCAATCACTATTTCAATCATTATTTCAATCATTATTTCAATCTTTCTCTCAATCACTATTTGAATCACTATTTGAATCGCTATTTCAATCATTCTTTCAATCACTATTTCAATCACTATTTCAATCATTCTTTCAATCACTATTTCAATCACTATTTCAATCACTATTTCAATCATTCTTTCAATCATTCTTTCAATAGTTCTTTCAATCACTATTTCAATCAATATTGTCAGAAAACTCTATTTGTTTATGATTTAAAAACTACCTATTTCATTCACTAATGCCAAAATACTAATCGTTGGTGTTTTATATAGGTTAATTCCTTGTCTATTTTATTTACTTTTCCAGTCATTATTGCAATAAATATGTTAATCGATAATGCAACTAATCGTAATCGTAGTTTACTGTATATTTCAATCATTATTTCAATCCCTATTTCCAGAACCATATGATTTGTTGGTTTAAATAGTTTAATTCCTTGTTTATTTCATGTACTTTTTCAATCATTATTTCAATACATATTTCAATCAATAATGCAACTAATCGTAATTGTGGTTTACTGTATATTTCAATAATTATTTCAATCACTATTGCCAGAACCATACGATTTGATGGTGGTTTAAATAGTTTAATTCCTTGTCTAATTCAATCATTCTTATTGTACATTTCAGCCAATAGCATCTGTGTTATAGGAAGTTAATATTCATTAATCATACTTGGATGGTCGACAATCGAACATGATATGTTTAGGCCAAATGTTGTATTATATTATACATGGGCCGAAGTAATGATAGGTTTGAAAATAAAACCAAAATAATTAGTAAAACTGTTGGTTTCCAATACGATTATATTCAATATCAATACAATTGTATTGTAAATTCGTGTATTTCTTTGTATAGAGATATTATAGTTCACTAATATATTTATGTTTATGCCAAAAGCTCCTGCGTTTGAATTAGTTGACAGCAGCATGCAAAGTTTAAGATATTTTCTCTTTCTTGGAACTTTGCAGTAATTTTTTAATTCAATTTCGGCGATTATTGGTTCTGTATCAATTAATTTCCAATAGCGGCAAATTTCGTGATATCACATCACATGAGACGCTGTATGTCGGAATTTTCCTATGATACTGGAGAGATGTGGAGATACAGCACCGAGAATTGGGTGAATAATTCATACATTATGATCTTACCTCCGTATTCGTTTGTCTATTGTATTATTAAGTTGAATTGTCGTCAATTGTCCGTCAAGAATAATAGATGGTTCGACTGATGAGAATGATATACCCTATAAAGGAAATAACATAAAAATCAAAGAAAGATTAATATACCTTTATTATCTAATAATATTACATTCGGTTGATAATCAACATTTCAAAATGGCATGCAGATCGTTTTGAAGTAGGCAATCAACCGCAAAATTAAAAGCCTAATAAATGTATTATATAATTTAATACATGGATATTGGTTTTCAATTAAATTTTAATGACCTAGTTAAGTTACGACCTTAATTTGTATCGGTACGGAAAGTCTGGGTTTTTATTACACCAATTATGAGTAATTGTGCTTATCAGAACACACTTTGTTTAAAGGCGTCTAATAATTGATGTTTGCCCATTTTACGTCATTGTTAGGCCCTACTTTATACTATAGTGCATATTCGAATAATCGCAAATAATTTTCGGGCCAGATTTGACCCCACGACCTCCAAATCACTAGCATGTTTAAAATTGTCGAAAAATTAAATAATGTAATACCACATTTCGAAAAATGTAATTAGGCCAAATTCGTTTTATAGTCCTATTACGGATATACGATGTCATGGTGAAAAGGTGGTATTTATGGGTACATTGTAAAAACCAACAATGTCCTTCTTTACCACGCAAAGGAATCCCACATCTGGCCTTCGTAGTCACTCGGCGCCCTGCGTTTCCGACACACGTACGATTCGGTTTTATGACGTCAGACTATAATAGTACAATCCGGTGGTGCCATTTATTATTCTGTCATGGTCCGGTTTGAGAGTATGTTATTGGTTGTGTTAGCTTCAACCCACAGATTTACAATATTATCGGTGCTATCAATATACATATAACATCGAGATAGAATAATTTTAATATCTACCAAACCTTTCAATCTTAGATTATAACTTTAAAAACGTTTATACAATGTCTCCCGACGCGCCCATACTACAAGAGAGACTCATGGTATGTAAATTAGATTACATTCCAACGCACGCCACCAACCGATTCAATAACACCAACGCGGAAAAACTTTTGATCCGTGACAATATATTACTAACTAACTAACTTATATTATGACTAAACTATTACTTTGTTTGTCAACTTTTTAGAAATAGTGTGGATAAATGGTGATTTAAAAAGGGGACTTTTGTTTGCTTTTTATTCGCTTTTTATTCGAGTGGAGGTATTGTTAGTCTAAAAAAATATCCTAATTCTACAGGAGATTCAGATGGCGCCAATTGGTCAAGCAGTTCACTTCCGTTAGATTAAACTAAATAGTATTATCATCGCCATCATTAAAACCATCAAAATACAATGAACGAAAAAAACTGATATCTTAAACAATATGACTTGACAATATAAACTGTATGGGATTAATGGGTTTTCTTGACCCATGTCATGGAACCCATTGGCACTCATTGTCCGGAATTAAAGTCTAGGTCGAATACTTTCCTTAAGAATTTACAACTTAAATAAAAGATAAAGAGATTAATATGAACGAATATTACGAATTATAAGACGTTAGGCCACTATGTAAATTTAAAATAAAATTAATTACAAAAAAGAATCAACCATTACAAAACAAATAACTGAAAAATACAAGAAACAGCAAAGAGCAGGAAATTACACAAAAAAAACAAGAATATTGTAAAAAATACGATTTTAAAATAATAAAAACAAAAAAACAAAACGAGCAATAGGGTAAACACATTTAAACTTTATTTTTATCACGCACGTGGTCATCATTATATAAATGTGCACGTAATATTCCGGTGTCTTTTATAAACGCGCACGTAGTGTAAATATTGGGTGATAGTATCCTTTAGGTCATACATTGCTCATTATATTTGCCTGCGTAAGCCTATACCATGGACCTATAAATTAGAAGTTAAAATTTAGAAGGAACGTAGCAATACGGTAAACACATTTAAACTCTATTTTTAATGCACACGTGGTCATCATTATATACATGTGCACGTGATATTCCAGTACGGCCTTTTTATAAACGCGCACACGTAGCCTAAATATTGGATGATAACATCTAGGTCATAAAATTGAATTTGCCTGCGTATAGTATGCAGACTAATATAACACAAGTTCAACTTCAAATATGTATGTTTCTAATAGTTGACTTGTCAAAACAATAATGTTGAATCTGTGTATGATTTGTCTAATTAAGGGCATTGCTTGTAGCGTCACGCACGGATGCCAAGCGAAGGACCGGTTTCCGATGAATTTTTCCTGTGTAAGTTTATACCTGCACTCTGCCATGTCAGAGCCTATCCGAGCGTGCAAGTTTAAACTAAAACAGTCATTGCTAGTTCTTTTAATCTAAAAACAAACATTTAAAAATTATATATTTTATCTTTCTGTTAAATTACCGCTTTAATGAGTAATCTGATACAGTTAATTCGATATTTGTATTTATAGGCCTAAGCATTTTTGGAACATCGTCGGTGACGTTTGCGTATAATTTACGTAATTTTGCACGTGCTCGCGCACTAATTGTAGTGACACAATGAAAAGGTACATCTTGCGTACAAATGATGCTGATATGGAAGAACCTTTGTTAAGACATTTTCGGAACCCAACTAAGTGTGGGATGGGATATCCGCTGAATAGGGTTTGTCACAGAGTTGAAATAGAACTATACACTTCCCACGTTCGTTTTGCAAGATGTGTACCCTAAATAGGAGTGTTCCAAATGAGGGGTTCTGATACATGGGGGGACTTGTATCTGTCTGCGTACCCTCAACGAAAGCTCCATACCAACGTTTTTGTTGCAGACACGCGCTGTTTTTATGTATAATAATAGTATCTTTAATATCATATTGTTCGTCGGCTGATTTATTAAACTGTACAAGCTGTCTTTCATCGCAAACTACGGCTCATACTTGGCTACTTAATCAGTAAATTTTCACCGCTCCAACAGGTTTTTCTTGTTCTCTTTCAAGTACCATACCGCAGTTGTACGAAGAGCTTCCTGGTTTCTATTAAATGAAGTGACTTAACATAAGATAATAATCTAAATGAAGGAAGTGTTAATAAAATACGTATTAAGCAACTATCTTCTTGAAACTACCAAACTGATGTATGCCAATTTGTTTTGACGGTTTAACCAATCAACGCAAGATAGCAATAATTAATGTATTTTTTTATTACTATTCATAAGTCGATAAATACGCCCGTACGTGTGTCAAGACAAGAGAGAACGATTCAATTAGGACCTATAATAACACAGTAATATGAACGCTTCTTCTAGTGTTTATATCGATAAAAACAGTTTCCATACTGTACGAATGGAATTATAGACTCATTTTAATACACAGGCTGATAATCAGCATGGCTAGGCACATATAAAAAATATTGTTGACGTCAAAACATACCGTAAAAAATTAAAATGTCCTAAATTGTCAACGAAACACAAAAATAAACAACATTGGAACATGTAAATATTCTAACCAATCGCTATCTCGTATAGTTAATTATCAATACGCGCATTGTTTCATAAGCGAATGTGATTGGCCAGTAACATTCCACCAATCAGCTACGCGCTTCAATTACCAATGTTAAAACTTTGATAAAGATTGGTAAGTACAAGTTAAATTATTCGGAGCAGCCAATATTAATTAAATCTTAATTAATGTTATTAAATACTGTTTTCTAATTAATATTACGTGTATTAATTTTATCATATTCTAACATTTACACTGGAAAAAGAAACTTATATGTTTGGTAATTAAGTACGCTGTTAATGTATTATAACTCACTGCGGTTTACGGTTGCTTGTTGGCATTAAGGTCCACCGTTTTAAGTAGGCAATCTAGAGAGATGATTCGAATATTGACTAATTAATATGATTCGAAATTTCCGCATAGTTCTACTTTTAAATTATAAGCAGAGAAAGAGAAAATAAAAGAGTCCTTTTATCGGATCAATTGATTAGGCGGTTTGACACGAATTTTAAGAGCCTCATTATGTGTTTGCGAATTAAACTTGCTAAAAATTGTTTTCATGACATTTTTAGATGTACTGTCAGATACGATGCTATGTGTTGCATTTCGTCTCGTACAGTCTATATACTATAATCATGTGCTAGGGGTCTTTAGGGAATATAATTTTAAACGAATATACTCTATGTGATGTTATCCACTCACGCGATATGAACTATGATAAGCAGATGTCCCATTACTAGTTCGTTTTCTACGTACAGATCGGACGTAGCGTGTATGCAGAAATTACATCCCACTAGAAACTGTACAGAAATTTGCTTGGTTTTGACGCTTTGGCGACATAACATTACCCTATTGAGAAATAACTATTAATCATACTCGCTAATCATGAAATGGAATGATTTGCATTTATATATCTCCTTGACTTGTTCTTTGCACTTTTTCACTCTCTATGTACAGATCGAAGAGGCTCTAGTTATGTTTCTCAAGGTTTTATTCCAGGCTTACTGTCGCCAGTGAAACTCCAGACTTTTTATACTGAAGGAAACGTCATATAAGACCCAGAAGTCCAGTGCCTTGCCTCCCTCAACGGCCTGTGCGTGAGAGTCTAGAATTAGTCAGGGAGTGGTTGTAATTTCTACGTAGTCATGGAGTCCGTTTTGACTTGGAGGACTGGTTGTCCTAACTTGCGCTGCTTGTCTCTGGGGTTTCAATGATTGGAAGCTTAGTAATAATTGCTGAATAGCCGCCAATTGCCGCCAATATATCCTGTTTGAATCAGAGCCTAGGCGACAATATAGCGCGTTGCTAAGTCCTTCTTCAAGGCCAAACTACGTTTCTTTCCTGTGTTAGCTTTACGTTACCCTGTTTAAGCACAAGCTTACAAGCTCAACTTTGAACAGCTCTTCTTAAAGTATCTTGCTGACGGAATAGAATCACTGCTAGGAGGAAAATAAATTCTAAAGATTGTAACTTTTCAATTTAGTAGGAAGTAATTATGCGTTGATTAGTATAGGTAAGAATAAATACACTACAGTTAAAGAGATGATATGCCATTGACAAATGGGAAACATTTAAAAAAAAAAAACACTTTCAAGGGCAGGCCACTGGAGTAGTTTCCGTTTTCTCGCGGTATTCCTATCAGAAATCGCAAATTTCCGCTATTACATTTGAAAAAACCCGATGCTTCCTTTAAAATACTCAGTTCTCTATTATCGTATCACGAAGCTTTTAACAGAGGTATCATTTCCTTTCTTCACCCGTTTGTCAAATCAGTAATGACAGAAACAACACAATCGATTTTATCTTAAACAGGATGATTTATGCAATCCATTTACTTTCTAGTAGCAATTTACTAATACGGTGTTATATAGCTAACTTGTTCCTCTACGTCCTGTGCCTGGTTGCCAGGTCTGGAAGATAAGCACTCAAACGATTTTTAATCTATGACGACACTGATTTATATTGATGCGTAATTAACATGTTCCGTAGTTAAAAAGAAGATTCCATTACACATGACTACCCTGTGGACTATTATCGTTCAACTGGGCTAACATTATTTATAATGTTAACATCAACTTTCCGCACTTAAATTTTAACATAATATTGTGCTTTGTGTTTGTTTGCGCGGGTAATGAGTTTATCCTATTTTACTATAAATATAAAGTTAAATGTTAGACCATTTAATGTACCTGCTTAGTTACTTTAACACTAAACTGTGACTGTGACTTTAATATAAAAGCGGGTTGGAAGAAAAGCGAAATTTTATTTTAACGAAATTATTTAGTGGATATTTTAATATCGATAAATATTTGGTAGAACAAACGTAAAACACCGCCAGCTAAAATGCTAAATGAAGAAAAGAACGGGTTTCATATTTGAAAAAAAAAAACCTTCGTACGATCAGAATACGAACATTTTTATAGAATACTTAGAGCATCTGTAAACCAGAAGAGAAAATCAGAATGTCCATTCTATAAGATAAAAACATAGGTAGTATTTAGGATAATATTTTTGATTTGGATCTGCATTATTCGATAAACTAAACATGATATCTATATTCAAAGCAGTAAACAAATAAATTAATAATAATAAACATCATTGATATAATCATACACCAACTAATATGTTGCAATAATATATTGAATTTTTCAACCAAATAGGCAATAAATACTAACAATTATATACATAATATAGATGTTAATAACTAATAAAAACAAATATAAACCTCATTAGTGATAACAACCGTTAAACTGAATATAATGCATAATTTGAACTGTAATAATAATAATATATAAATATGTAAATACAATTAAAGATAACAATATACTCTCAGATTGTTGCTATTTCCACTTTAAAATATCGGTATATTTCTTTTTCGATATTATTCTTATTATTATAGAGAGAATATATAGTTTAATTACAATTATTAAAAAATTCAGTGGATTGAAAATTCCATTTACCAGTAAGAAGAGTTTTACTTATTCGTTATTAACCTTATTTTAAATACAGACATTTTGAACGTACAAAAGTTTTATATATTTATATTGAATCAACTTAGCCTAAACTGAATAATAGGAGGCCTACATTTCACCAAATGAAAATAATCAAACAATATCGGTATTTTATGTGGACAATTAGTAATGTGTTCTTAGAATTTTTTTCATCTATTTTATTGGTAAAAATAATTATTTAAAAAAATATTTGTAAAAATAATTATTTCTAAACCCATTTGTTTTGAATATTTCGTTACATTTCACTAAGCTGAAAATAATCAAAAAATATCGGTATGTTAAAAAAAAACCATTTATTTATTATTCATCTATTTTGTTGGTAAACATTATTATTTGTAAGAATATTTGTAAAAATAATAATTTTAAACCCATTTGTTTTGAATATTTCATAACATTAATAAATACGTAAATTTTAAATTAAATGCCAATTATAATATGCTCATAAAGATTGTTTCTGTGATTGATGGCCATTGCTTATTTAATTTGGGATCCACCCCGGCTCTTATTGTATAGCCATTGTTATCTAACATTGGCAGCCATTGTTATTGGCCTATTGTATTTCTGACGTATGTTTGCAGCTATCAATCAATCAATCATTTATGGTAACAACCCAATAAAGTAAAAACGTAAGATTAAATTGTTTTTCTATTAATTGTTACCATTGTCTTTTTATCTGGGATTTTGTTAATCCAGGAAAACTGACGGAAATCTATCCTTTCCGTGAACACATATTTTAATCATCTTAATAGATTACCATTTAAAAAAATGAATATTACATCATATTTTCTATCTATATTTATTTATTTATTTTATTTATTACCATCTTTACTGAGGGTAGCCTATCCATTTCCTAATTAATAGAACTGATCATTCAGGGCCCTCGATAAAACATACATACAGTACAACACATAACATATTTAATATTCAAATGAAATAATATAGGCCTATAAATAGAATTATTTATTTATTTGAAATAAATTTAAGAGCATATTTTTTAAAACATAAACACTATCAAATTTAAGGATTTAAAAAAATAAATAAAAAAACATTTCTTATAACAGTAGTTTAAAATTATCATTTTTCTATTTATAAAGTTAGGTTTAGCTCAAATCGTATATATAACATGCGTCTACAACGAATAATACCAGATTGAAAATAAATGTTAAATACTGTACTCTTTTAATGTTGCTATTTTCTATGTATAATATATTATATTTGTGTGAACGATCCGAGTAAAGAGCAGTTATCCTCTTTGGAATCATGGCTTACATACTACTGGCAAATTGTGTACTTTTTTAACTTGACGAATAAATATTATAAACTTTTTTTTTATAGGCCTAATGTTGTTCTTCGATATTCAATGTTTGCTTTATATCCTCTTCGTAATGAATGGTGTGGTATTTCACGGCGCCTCTAATTTTTTCCAGTCAAAAACGCAATTGTCATTTAACTGAACAATATGTCTTACATTAAACACGTAGAAATAAATTACTTAACTATTTCTCCATGCATTAAATGATAAATTAGCACACGAATATTCAGTAATAATTCGGAAATTGAGAAAATATCCTCGAAATAGTGCTGCGTGTGACACTAATACAATTAATTGACAGTCGTTATGTTAATTACAACTGTCTTCACTTGTAATTGATCGATCTATTTTTGACAAAACGATATTATAAATACTGTATATAGTTGTTTGTTACATTCTATTTAAGCCGATTCACGGTACTATATCATATGATTTACAGTATCATAGGCCAAGTGTTTTAATACAGTATCACATATGCATCACATGCCTGTATCAAAGGCTATACAGTAAGCCTTACTTAATCAAGGTATAATATAAAACAATTAAAAATTAAATAATAATAAAGCATTATTATATGACACATAATATAAGACACTTTACTATATAGTATTGCTTATAATACTGAACAAATTATGCCAAAGTGTGGAGATATAGGCCTAGAATTTACAGAGAATCCGTGCCATTTTTTTGTTTGTAAAAAACTTTTATAATAATGTTACTGTATATATGTTATATTTTAATAATAATCGTCGATTCGCTTGCATAATAAAATACGATGTGATGATACGTTACTCACTCTCCTAAATCTCGACTAGGCCTACGCAATCAAAAATTCTATTTTCCTCTCAATTGCTATTATTTAGTATGTTTGTTTGTTTATCATTGTTTCAACTCGTTCCTCTCAATTATCAGCGATTGCTAACATTTTTTTCTAGCCTCTAAAAAGCCAAGGTCGACATAATATCAACAAGTGGGCGGAGACATTCCCATATTTGGACAAGCACGCAATCACGTGTTCACAAACTTTCCGAAGCTCAACCATTCACCGGATAGCAAACGGTTCTCAGTGTTCATGCATATTAATAACTTTTCTTGTTTAAACCACTCCCGTTAGTACATGCACTTGATTAGTCTAGTGCGAAGAAAGGTCTATTCTCAAACAGAAAGTTGACTTGGTTGGGACTGGTCAATCGTTTGGTCAATACAGTATCAAGTCTATTTTGAAGTTTGCATTGATCGCTTGGGTTTTTGTATATCTTTCTTTCTTTGCATTTTCCAGGCTTATAATGTCGACGATTCCATACCCACCACCCAGCGTGACGGCATCATGTGGTGGGGGACCCCTCATGATGAACCCCGTATCTTCTATCGTAGCCCCCACCCCAGTGCAACCGAGCATCGCACAGGCCACACACCACCAGGCAGTTGGACACACGCCGTTTTATATAGATAATATTCTTGGACGTCAGGCCTACAACTTAGGCCCAGCAAGACCAACACCAACGTTACCGCCAAGTGCTAATTTCAATGGTAGTTACTCCAACACCGGAGGCATACAGTACCAGAACAGTTGCCAAAGAAATTCCTATTACGAACAGTCTTTACCATCACCAGCTTTAACTTCTCCAACTCAGGCAATGACGTCTCCTTCTCCATTAAGTTATAACAACGGATTTTCTGGTCCTTTGTACCCATACCATCGAGCAGACTACCATACACAAACAATCAGAGAAATGCACGATCCATATAACAAAGGTATGTATTTTAAAACCTTATTATTAAAATAACTTACTATTTATTACTATTTATCACGATAGAACCATAAGGGGCCTCGAACAAACAAGGGGAAATATTTATGTTTTTAATTTAACTTTTTTAGGTTTGAAGTTGTCTCCATAATAGGGATTCTACTAAATGTGTGTTTAATATCAAATGTTATGATCTAAAGTATATAATTTTTTTTATATTTTGCAATGATACTCAAAGTAAGTAAAGTGTACAATAGGGTACCAAAATATAACATGAACACTTTTTATATTGTTATAGGTTTTTACTATCGTTTTAACAATATAATATGCCTGTTATCATCTCATTCCTATTTTTAATATTTAATTATCAATATGATCATTATTTTTCGTTATCTTTTATCATAAACATTTGTAATCAAAGTTATGTTTTGCAATGTAGGAATCACGGTATAAGGTCTATATACTTGTTTTTCAAGGAATATTATTATCGTTCTACAAACAATAGCGCGCTTTGTTTATAAGGAAATAATTAGTCAATTGTTTGTGTAATATATGCAATATTAATTTTGATGGTATCAACATCCGACATAGCCAAGCTACTTACAAAAGCTGTCGATTGTTATTTGCCAATACTTCACAAAAGCATTGTTATATAACAGAATATTATTGATCTACTTTGGTAATTAACATTTTATATACTGTAATAATTCATGAATACTTTATTTGGGATGGACACAAATACTTTATATTATCATGATTATTTTATCAAATTAAATGCAATCATTCAAATATTCAAAGTCAGGTACATTTTACAATGTACAATATTCTAATTATTCCATGTTCACACAATTTAAAATTTAACAAAAACAATTAATTGGGACCTTATTTTATTAAAAACGACATTTTGTTAGAAATGATGGCCATGCTCAGACAGCAACGGTAACATACATTAGTTCAAGCATGGACCTTATTATAGATCCATGATTCAAGAAACAGTTATAGCCTAAAACTTATCTATTTATCCATTCATCTCTCTTATGGATGACGAAATTATAATTAATATAAATACAACTGTTGTAATAATAATATCAATGTTAAATGCTTAAAGAAATGTGTTAATCCCTATGCTTATTTAATACAAATTAGGAAGATAACACATAACATTATGTTTTCGATGATTTAGATTGGGAGAGAAATTAGGTCATATGTCATATTTTTTTCTCCAGGGTCATAATTTATATCATTTTTAATAATTCCTTCATGTTTATGTTATATGATATTTTACAGTTTTAAAAAATTCTTTGTGGCAGGCCGTGGGTGCGTGTGTGTTTCCTCTCATTAAATTATTATGTAGCTTCCTTGTTTAAAAAAACGCTTTAAAACAAAGACAAACTTACAGGTTTTAGTTACTTTACGTTTTAGTATTCTGTTAAAATGACATTAATCATTTTGGAAAAGAAAATGTGATTTTTTCAGATGGTAATGATAATATATCAATATTATTAATAATTTAATACAAATATAATTTTAAACATGCCCTTAAAATAATAATCATATCAAATGAAGGAGGTGGGTGTATTAATAAGAAGCAATAAATAAAGATGATATTGATGAGCTTTAGTTTAAATTACTTATTGTTATGGTGGTGGAGTGGTTAGTATGTTAATTGTTTACGTATATTGATTCATTTTCACCTTATTTATATTAGGCCCTGTTTGTATAAAACAGTTTTAATATTACATACGTTATGATTATTTGTTAGATCCAGGTGCCGACTAAATTTCCGCATCATTGATTTCAAATAAATAATAAAAGAAAACAAAAATGTATAAGTGGTTGAGGAGTACCGCAATAGGGTATAATCATACTGGTTTGAGCCTTTAACAAGACAACAATAGCTAACTTATCCAGGATATTGCGAATAATATCTAAAGGTCCCATTGGCGCTATGATAGGAGATTCAATCTGATCAGATTTACGAAGTAATGATCAATATCGAACGTATTACTCATTGATTGGCGATGGGTTAATCGTCAGTAAATTCTCATAAATCGTAAATAATCTTCGATGGTCGCGTTCTACCAAGAAAATTAATAGAACTTGCATAATGCATATGATTTCCCTATTTCAGCTATTCATGTCCATATTAGTTATTGAATAAGCTTATTTAACGTATTGTGTCTGTAATCTGGGAGATTAGTACATGTTTTATAGTTTCCTGCCTTTACCAGTCAATGCCTCTTATCAGCTAGGCCCATTTGGCTTACAACAGTCTAAGAAACTTCGCCAGCTGCGCCCTAGCGTTTCCGTTATGCTCCCTGGACAGGAAACGTTTCCACACCTCTTGGTTGATCTTCTCTTTTAAACATGGCCCAGGATGTCAGTAAAAGCCATCAATGTGGGAAAGAACTAACTGTAAGATTAGCAACTGTACATTGAACTCGTTCGGATATTGTATAGTGGTTTGAATAGAAGGCGGTTTTTCTTTATACTGGTTCACCTATTTAAAATGCAATGTATTTAGCATATCCGAAGGGGTAACCACCAGTCAGCCAGGCTGCAATGCTAAGCACTTTTCCTGAATCCGGGACAAAAGTACCCATGTTAGTAACCGCAAAGAAAAAAAAAATTAACAATACAATTCCACTGAAAGTTTAACAAGGCAGGTGGCATCCCAACAAAAATAGCCTTAACAGGCTGTATTAACCTATTATTCAGTTATAAATCAGGTTTAAGACGGCAATGATCAAATCTGTAAATCTAATGGGTAAGGACAGATTTGAATAGGCCTATAACAAAATACACCAGTAATAAGGAAATCAATAACACCTATATGAAAAGAGCAATAAAAATCCTAAACAAATATATAAAACCACTAATTAATAAACTAATTGATATTTATATGTCATTTTGACAGTCAAACATCACAATCATGCTTACACAGTACGCCTCACAAAAGAGACGAGGAAAAGGGTAAATAGACATAGGAAAAGGGTAAATAGACATAGCACTTTGGCTAATGACACGAGGAAATCGCGTATTTCAAGCACTCATTAAGGGTGACCGTTAACTTCAATTTGTTTTGGATTCGTTACAGTTTATCAATACACTATCAAACTCTTTTTCTCACTTGCCAAACAAACTCTTTCGCACCTGCTATTTTCAAACTATTTCCACGATGTCCCATATTGGACTCAACTATTATAGGCCTAACCATATATAAAAAGAAAAAAATAATAAGTAAAATATAAGTCCTAAGGCAAATTAATGAAAAAAAAAATAACAATGCTGTTGGTATCAGTGGCTGGGCCTCATTGGAGATACAAAATAAAAAAAGCAAAAAACTAAATCAAAACGATAAACTAAACAGCCAGAAAAATTAGCAGAGCTTTCGGGAAACACTAGTCCTTCATCAGTGCAAGTTAATAATAAGTGAAATGTATATACACACAAATTAAACACCTGTTTTATGATACAAATATAATGCGAATGTATTATATTGTTGGGTTCTATGAAGAGCATAATATTTAATACAGTATTCGATCGACGGTATAACCTTCCTGTATACAGTGGTCTTTTATTGTAAAACACCAATCGAAGAACCGCACATCACAAGAGCGAAAATAATTAACCTTCTGAAAATGCAATTTAATGCTATATTATATCATATAATAGCTTTATATATTACCTCTATTACCTCCTGAAAAATACATAGAGGAATAGTACTCAAGTCCGGATGGTTCCGTTTGCGCTTTAGATTGAAAACAATTTAGACTTATTGATTCATACAATAAATGAAATGATCAATGGTAACGAATTATACAAATATCCTCGTTTTCGTTATTCATTGATTGTTTATCCTCGAAGACTGAATTTAAATTTTTCTAAAATTTGTTGAAAATTTATCTTTAAAATGAGGCGTCACATATTATTCTGTATCATATAATTTGCCTATGATACTACAATCAATTATAGATATATTACTGAGAATAGGCTAAAATAACACATTATATTTATATATATCGACTATTCGATTGGAATTCTTTGTTTAAAAAATTTCTCTAAATTCTTTGAATACAGCCTTTATCATTCCTGACGATGATCAAATAAAGATCGAAACGTTGAATCATTGCTTACATTTCTTATCATTGTATTTGATGATATAAAACTATAGTATCATTAAATCACAACTATAGATATCCATATAATTGTTATTTATAATGTGTTACGTAACATAAATTCTTCTTTTATCTACAGTTTCAGGAAAACCTTTCCTATGGAATCCGTTCATACAAAGACCCCTACACAAACGAAAAGGAGGACAAGTTAGATTCTCTAATGACCAAACAATGGAGTTGGAAAAGAAGTTTGAGAACCAAAAATATTTGTCACCACCAGAACGTAAAAAGTTGGCAAAATTACTGCAACTTAGCGAAAGACAGGTAATTTAAAACAAAACTTGATTCAACTTGAAAACAGCTAATTTTTGTGGGGTGTGGGGATCCGGGCCGCGATTTTTTTTTTCGTACATAAGTTGGGGACCCCTCATGAAACGTCACAAAATAAACATGAATAATTCATCAGTTAAATTTGTTGTTCCGTGTGCACCCAAGCGTGAAATGAAAAGATAAAATCAAAACAGAGAGAATAATTCACAATATCAACATTATCAATGAAGATTAAAGGCACCATTAATAAATATCAAATCACAACCTACAAAAATCATAACAATTCAACCAAATTTAATAAATGCCGCTTTCTCAAATATCGACAGTCTTCCGCAAATTCTCCAACTTACTTAAACTTTAATATTAAAAAAATATGAATTAAACGTACGGGTATCTTAAGCTTGGTTGCCACTAGGACGCAACGCAAAGACGTAGACGCAACGCAAGCGAGTTGACAATGACAAGCGACAGTTCGAATAATCCATCGCTTGTGATTGGACAAATCCCTTAAGCGTGGTTCCCACTAGCGACGCAACGCAAGGACGTAACGCAACGCAAGTGAATTGACCAATCACAAGCGATGGCTTATTTGCTTGTCATTGCTAACTGTCTATAACTTCGCTTGTCATTGGTTAAAACGCTTGCGTTACGTTTACGTCATTGCGTTACGTTCTAGTGGAAACCAAGCTTTACGATGGGTTACGTCGTTGCGTTGCGTCTAGTGGAAACCACGCATTAATTAGCGGTGTAAATGTACAACCCCTTTCTACAGACTTTCGCCATATGAAATTCACTTACGCGTCGCTTACAAAATGAATTCAGTCAGTTGCTTATAATATAATAATACCCCTAAGTGTCCCGAACAAGATCTTAAGTTAACTTAATATCCGTTTTAAAAGTACCCTTTTGTTGGCATATGTTTCATGTTTGCTGTATAATGTAAATGAAGGGAATTGAAAGTTCAGTGATCGTGTCTATTGTTTCTGATAATGAATTACTGTGAATTGATATCCAATAAAGTTTTAATAGACCAAGCTATACAGTTAGATATCATACTTAAGATATTTTTAGAATTTCAAACGAACAGTTATAGACTTTAGGCCTACTTTTAGGCTTAGTAATAAATACAATTAACACAGTAAGAACAAAATAGCATACAACTGCCAACAGACATTTATAACTATATATTTATTCTATAACATTAAACATGAATTGCGTACATGGTAGCACATTTTCACTAGAATGTCATAGAGTACCAGGTCACGTGTTAACTGTGTATGTACCCGCACATTTTTCATTTTGCCCTGTTCGTCACAATAAAAGATTACGGAAGTTAATTAATTGGTGTTATTGTCTGATAGGTGTCAAAAGGGTAAACTCCCTTCATACTTCGTTCATGATCTTTGTTATTGTAATTAGTTAGTACGGTGTGGAAAATTACAACTGCTTAATGATATACAACCTATTCCTCCAAAGACATTTTGTTTTCATACAACAACATCCAGGACTACTACTGCTCATGGTAGGCCTATTAATGTTCCAAAGTAGGCCCCTGTATTTAAATAGTTTTGGCTATCGTTACTAATGTAACCGAGTAACAAACAGGCCTAACCACATTCGAATGAAAGGGTATCACATTTTTTTAAACGAATTTAACATTGTGTTTGTTTCTATACTTCAATTCAATAGTTTTCTCTGCAGTATCCTGTATAGTGATGATGGTCACAATTATTAACTAATTGACACGTTATTGTAATACTTTATTAAGCTTGATTGAATTTGTGAAACGGCCTCCCGTAAAAAACAGTACCCTTTGTACATGAAACGGGCCCGGATTCTTTACTGAGATACAGGAAAGATATTAGAGTTGTAGAAAGGAAGCCACCATAAGCAGATAATTTGTAATTATAGCCTCTGAGTTCCTCTACTAACGAGCAGTTCGAATTGGCGGCTCTTGAATTAGTCCTCGTTTCAACACGTTAGAAAATAGCCTGTGCGTTGAATGATTCTCACAGTTTTGGCGCCAATATTAGTTTAAGGAATTATATATTAAACTGCAATATCCAATTATCTTGTCACGTTATTTAACGCCTATTTAAATAGGTTATATTTCGAGTATTTGGTTATTACGGTTGACGAACACAAAGGAATACAAGAAAATTTGTTATCTTGAAACAAATGAAACTTTTTTTTAGATTGTTTGGCCTGATATGTTCTCAGTTTCTGTTGTTTTTTCGCAATTATGTATCGCTTTCATGTACATTGTATTCATTTGACCTTTGTCTTAATGTTTTTTTAAATTTATAGATGATAGAATTAGTGGTTATTGATAATAAAGCAATTTTAAATAAATGTTTTATATTTGTTTTTTTTTATTTTCAGGTAAAAACATGGTTCCAAAATCGCAGAGCAAAATGGAGACGTTTAAAGCAGGTAACTATTGTTTACATTTTGCTGATGATTTGTAGATAAATAATATTAGACCAGTCGTATTTGAGGTGTAGGTGTCACTTTTTGCAGAATTTACTTCATGTACTTTTTCTGGGGTAATTTTGGCTGTAGAATACGAATATGAATGTTGATCGCGACGGGGAGGGGGCGTTTTTGAGATATGAAGGGTCAAAGGTCAATTTAGGTCAAATAAGTCATTTTATGAAGAGGAAATCGTTTAGATATGTTAAATGCAACAGAAATGTGTTGTCTAGTTGATATAGTCCAAATAAACATCATATCCAAAATTTATCGAAATCGGACACCGGAAAGTGGGTTAATTGGCATAAATTCAAAATGGCCGCCATTTACCATTTGAAGTTCCCATATCTCCTCAACGGTTGGTTTTAGACCACCTAAGTGCATTACGAGTAAATATAAATGTGACATTAAACTTTCAAACTAGCATATTTAAATTACCATATGACGTAACTATGACGTCATAAGGTAGTTGTGACGTCATATATTATGTTATAACTGCTTAAATGACATTATCCTATGCTAAAAAAAATGTAGAAACCGCAGGAAAACAATTTTCTAACATTTTCTTGTTGAAATGAACATGATACGGTCAGACATCAAAAAGGTTAATTAGCATAAATTCAGAATAGCCGCTATATAAATGTGGTATTAAACTTTCCAATTAATATTTAAATTACCATATAACGTACCTATGACGTCATAAGTTAGTAAAGTATGATGTCAAAAGAATGCGCAATTGGCATATTCTAAGAAAAAATATGTTTTAAATCTCATGAAAATAGTAAAACATCCAGGTTAAGATCATCAACTGTGTATCCGCATGGGCTCTATCCCCTCGTCGGGGAGCCTATCCCATATCTGGGAACACAGGTACTTTTTGTCGAGTCGGGGAATACTGTAAAAATCGTTGGCGTTCACTTCGTAGCCTCAGCGCCTAGAAAACCGCGACGTTCCATTGACCGCGAGTACGTCGGAGGGCTATTATGCATTCATTATTGCCAGCTATCCAACTATTAAACAATAGGTACGCACTTGTCTGGCGGTATCCCTTTGTACGAATCGTTCAACGTTGTGTCCAAACGCGTGATATCATATTCCATCCAGGGACCAAAATGTGTCGTAGTATTACTTTCCAGGCGAAGTTTACTGACGGTTACGTTATGTACTGTGTATCGACGTATGCTACAGCAAAAACGAATTATGTTAATCTGATACGTTTGTAATGAGTTTAATGTCGTTTAATTCCACCCTTACCTAAAAGCCATCCTAAATCTGGAGGGGCGAAGCAAATTTGGTTAAATGACACCTCTAGATGGCCGGAAATGGTATACTCTCGCACATAACATTCATGATAAATAGCACCTCTAATTAGTCGGAAAAGACACTCTCATGCAGCATGCTACCAATGAGCAAAACGATCGTATTCGTACCTTTTTTGATCATTCACTTGCGTTCAAGTTCAATGTGAACGTACGTACGTCTAGGGGAATCCCCAAAAAAAGCACTTTGTGTGAGAAGGCAAATTCAATGCTTATTATAGCTCTACCTATATTTATTTACAGCAATTTGAAGAAATTAAATATTAATCAATCTTCTAATAGTAACCCACACTCTAATAATAGTAACCCTCCTTTTAATAGTAATAGTGTAACCCAGTCAATAGTCAATCTATAATAATAACAACCCACTACTCTGATAGTAATAAGGAGATAATGCATGTTGATCTCGGGTGTGGGGAAGGATTGAGTGTTTTTGAGTTTATAAGTTAGTTAGATAGTTAGTTCTGTTCAAACAAATGTGTTTATCCGTACTGTTTTATTATTTTGCTATGAGCTGCTGACCGGAATAGTTGGGGTGGGTTACTATTTTCAAGTAATAGTAACCCACTACTCTAATAGTAATCCCCTTCTAGTAGTAACCCACCCTAAAAAACAATCAAAGAATAATATAATAACCCAGGGTTACAATTAGAAGATTTACGGTATACTTTATGCATGCTGACTGCCGTGATCTAAACAATATAGGTACGTACGCTATTGTCTGGCGGTGTCCTTTGTACGAATCGTTCGTGCCCCAGCTCACTTTATGAGTACGATACACGCATCAATATCACGTTACATCCAGGGATTTCAGGTGAAAATCGGCAATTCATTTGCAACTCGTAAATTTACAGACACGTATCGCTCGACATACGCTCATACAGTGAAGAAGGTATCGAGTTATTCACGAACGAATTTTTCAAATTAACCTTTTGTACTGTGTGGGGCACGTATTTGGAGGATTTTCAGAGATGAGGGTGAGGTATTGGGCATGTCGGGAATGGGGGTTCGCCCGAACCATAAAAACCCCTCTGGCTACGCGCCTGTACATATACATAGAAAATGCAATAGTTCATCATCAAAATACAGTATTACTATTATGGAATCAAACCACCATACACGCAAATTCCACATTTATCAGTTGGTCTTTGACATTTTAAACCATAATTATTATATGATGCTGGCTGTTTATTTTGTAGAATACATTTGGTATGATATAGCCATGTTTATTGGAATTATGTTGGTTCAGGGACAGAGAAACATTGTTTTATGTGATTTTCTACAGCTAGTTCTTTAGGGCAACCTTATTTTCTTTTATTGTTTAAAACATGATCTCAGTCAGAGAGGAAATATGTTCATGCTAGATGCAGCTTTCGTAATAAATAATACATTCAATATCGTTGTAGTATTTTCACAATGTTTCCACCTGAACAATGATGTCACCTGTGAGAAATCGTTGGTTGATAGGGTTGCTGAATGTATTGTTATAATCAGCTGAATATACGGGTAGTAGTACACAGCATTTATTAGATTTATGTATACAAAAATAAATGTTTTAGCTGTAAGACTACACACACGACACCATAATACATCTACACCTACGCTATTATTATGCCAGCTAGTTACTACACCAGTACTAGGCCTAGTAGTATAGTAGTAGCCTACTCTAGAAGCCTGTCAGTAATAATAATATAAGTTCTAGGCCCTTACACCACCTAAAAATCGGGGGGAAAAATTTAAAAACAGTAGTACACATGTTTATGTAAAGCTAGCGCTGCATGCAAAATAAGCTAGAGAAAGATGTTTCATGCATACGGTCACAATACGCTAGGCTAGTAAAAGCCTACCCACTATTCACTTGAGCGAACTTTATATGCTGTCATCGCGGTTTAAACGTCCTTTGTTTACATACGTCGTACGCTGGAAGCATTCATATTCGGGCCTAGACAATATCATTTTTGATCACTGAAAACGCGAAAATGAAAAGTTCTAACTAACTTTATACTACACAGTGTATTACTAAAACAATTTCAGCATATAAAACCGATCAGATTTATAAATTATTTTCACATTTACGTGAATAAAATTAACAGCAACGAAGTCTTTTTTAATCCAATTTACTCATAATTATGTAGAAAGTGCGCCCTCTATTGTCTAAATTTGTTTTATTTTGATTAATTTCGGCTCTCAAAAATCAAGATTTTAAACGTTTATATCTTTAAAAAGCCCCCACGTTAGTCCGATCAACAACCAGATTCGTAATCTACGTCAAAAAATGCACTAGAAAAAGTTGGTTTGGAAAATTCTGCAGAAAAGTGACACCTGCCTCCAGATCCGACTGGTCTATATGTAAACAAATAATGATACAAAATATAAATAATATTACTAAAGCTGAATGTGTTCGAAAGCGTCCGCTTATACGCATGTGTAGAGAGAGATTTTGAAGATAGAAACATGAGTACGCATGCGTATAAGCTAAAGCTTTCGATTCGCGCGTACAAATTCACCTAGTGGGAAATATCAATATTTTCATATAAATCATAAAGTATAATATGGAATTGGAATTTTATCAACTATCAACTCTACATATCTAATTATTCTCTTCAATAAGGAAGTCTTTGAAATGCCGTATGCAGTAATTACATTACTCCACTGATTAACCGAATATTTAACAACATAATGTACTTCAAATAATTTAAATGGAAGAATGTTCTCAATTAAAAACATTCAAATGTTTCTAGTTCCTCTCGTGTAAATGTTAAACCAACTACATCATATTCATGTCGATCCAAATTACCATCACTAAGCAATTTCCGCGTAACGACAATACGCATGCGCAAGTGCATGCGTATTAGTTGAAATTATCAATGAATTCGCACCTTGAGATCTGAATTTTAACATCGGGCCTAGGAAGTGAATTCAACAGGCCACGATGAATGCCAATTTCCGGCGTTTGGCAGTTTTAAACTTTACGGCGCCACTAAGGAGTGTTTCGTGCAGAAGTTTTGGGGAAAGAAATTAAGCGATGTACGCGATTGAATGAGTCAGGACGAACTAAACAGAATAGTTAGTTCATGCTAAGTATGGGGAGGATCATGTTTATATACCGACGGATTATCAATTTGTTCATAAAATTGAAACATTCGGATGCTATACGAGTATCAAATGGCCTTAAAGCTTTCAAAATAAATCATGATATTTTTAACATGGGATCATGTTTTCAAAGAATTGACATTGAATTACGGTATATAGCGTTTGAAATACGTTTTTTGTCTTATTTTATTGAAATTAAATTAGTACTAATACTCCATATCAATCATTTCAATTAAAATATTTTCGCATGAAGCAACCCACAGACTTATGTTTATGCCCGCGGCAATAATACATTGAATAATATAGGCTAACATTGGTTTTCTTGGACAGCACAATTAACTGGATTTACTTACTTGAAATTGGTTTAAAACATCGTTTCTTGTTGGGCCATGGAGTACAGTAACTTCTTTTCAAAGACATTTCTTGATATCCAATTCTCATCTGAAAGCAAAGAAATAAGATTATTATTCAAATCGCCATGTCCTGAATTTGAATTTAAAATAAAACTTGTGGAAATGTCCATATTGTTTGGTTAAATTATTGCATTCTTTATAGATTGATTGGGAGCTATTTAAACATGATAATTGTCCTTGAATTACGAATCAACAAGTTTCTATATAACCCAATGATAATCCTTAATCAGGACATAATTATTTATATAATAATAATATTCTATAACCAATTTATGAGAACAACAACTAGTTACCGTCCAATTAACTCCTCAATTATGAGGTCTATTCTTTCTCGGTTATCAATTCATTATTTACATAATTTGCACATTAAATAATATATATATAGATAATATCACACCTTCTAGTAGTAATACATTTTTAACAATCAAAAGTCGCAAAATACAGCTTTGCAACAGATTTATTATGAGGTTCTTATATAGGCATATAGTATATAATAATATCATAAACATTATGATGTATAACAGAAAACACACTAAACTTGTATTATGGCATAAACAAATTGATGATTTAAAGTGAAGTACAATACCGTATGCATTATTATTATGTAATAGGCATTATAATATTCTTCAATAATTGAACATGTGTCGATCCACCAGTCAGTTAAAAAGAATTATAATCTATAATACATATTTAATCTATATTTTTTTAGGAAAGCCCAACTGGTAAAGATGACTGCAAAGATGAAAAAGATATGTTGAAATCTCTTGACGATCCTCCAACAGATGAATTACTAGGCATAAACGTAGCGGATGAAAACATGAACAATACGTGTAACTATAACAACAACAATTGCAACATCAACAGTATCATAAACGGCTGCCGGACAGATAACTTAGAAATTGATGTTTTAAAAAATGATTGACACTAATGTATTATTGTAATATCAACCAAAGTATGACAAGATACGACAACCACTGCCTCTGTCTGCAGTGCAAACAGACAACCAACTTGTTTTTGAAACGGAGTCTTATCAACGTCATTATTTGACCAAATTTGACAATGTACTGGCATTCCATATATGAAGTTTTGTTAATCCGAGAAAAATAAAACAGTTTGAATCGAGTTCTAAACATGTGGACGATCATTCCATGTACAGAACCTAAAATGTTGTAGAAGAAGAAGCTGTATTTAACATCGTTGCTTTTCCTCAAAGAACCTGGTGGAAGATTTCTAGGTTCATGGCGCTCTCATGAATAATGATAAACATCATTGTAATGGTGTTAATTATTAGTGATGGAAAATAAGCTTGGCTTATTCAAAATAATTCGTACAAATTGTTAACATAAAATGTAAAATCAGTTTGACTTGGTAATAATGGTAATGTTATTTGATGTATCAATTAATTTCTATAAATGGTTGTTCGGATTAGTTAAAAAACTATCCGCAATTTTGTATTTGAATTAGGGCAAAATGCCAACTCATTTAAAGTTTACTCTGTTATCTACCGATATGACCTCCTGGTCTTTTATTGTATGGAAAATCGTTTCGTTGTTAATGCCGAGCTGAATAACATTTCCTTTACGGAAGTCTTTAGGAAGATCGTTACAATGCGTGGTCTATCTTAGCCTCTGTTATGGGAAGGAACATGTATTTTAATTACAATAGAAATTCCATATACAGTACTTTGAATATTCCAGCAACTTAGGCTGTGATGAGCCTGAAATAGTAATATAGGCCAAATCATTGAGGATTTTCTGATTGTTTAGGTATTTTTGGTCATCAACACATTAATCTTTTCGTCAAAAGTAAATTATGTTGACCCATTGAAACAGTTTTCTATAATAATTAATCAAATCAATCGGTAGTATAAAAAAAAGTATTAATGTATTGAATTTAACATTTTAAATTGCTTTAACCATAGAATATAATATCTTTACAGTATGATATACCGTAGCCTTAAAAAAACTCGACCCATTAAGCGCCCTCTACCGTATTTATACAGCATCCTTATGCATATTTGATTTATGTTATTGATTTGAAAAGTTTCAGTTAGTTAAGAAACTGATAATATGATACAACAACCAAATATCATTGACACTCAGGCCTTAAAGACGTTTTTATTTTTGTTGTGTATGTTGTACATAGTTTACTATTGAGTTGTTACATATTTTGATTTTGTTTTTATTCTTGTTGTATACACGCTATGTGTTGTGCAATGCAGTATTGTATTTGCAATAAAATGTACAGTTTTGAATTAAGATTGTTGTATATTTGTTATGGAACTGGGGTATTATAATCATTAAGCTTGGTTCCCACTAGAACGTAACGCAAGGACGTAAACGCAACGCAAGCGTTTATAAGCTTGGTTCCCACTAGAACGTAAGGCAAGGACGTAAACGCAACGCAAGCATTTATAAGCTTGGTTCCCACTAGAACGTAACGCAAGGACGTAAACGCAACGCAAGCGTTTTAACCACTGACAAGCGAAGTTATAGACAGTTAGCAATCACAAGCGAATAAGCCATCGCTTGTGATTGGTCAATTCATGTGCGTTGCGTTACGTCCTTGCGTTGCGTCGCTAGTGGGAACCACGCTTTAGAAATGATGCTGACGTAGTGATTAGGTGTTTTCAAAAATTGTGTTTATAACGAAGATGTTGACGATGACGAAATTGGTGATGACATCAAGATGTTATTAATGATAAAGATTGTGTTGATGATGATTTTGTTGTTGACGCAAATGTTGTTGATTCAAAGGTGAATACTAAATGATGAAATTATGTTGATGACGAATATGTTGTTGAAGATGACGAAGATGTTGTTGATGAAGACGAATAATTATTATGTTGTTGATTGAAATATATATATTTATACTGGGTAACCTCTTCAGTCAAAGACTGGTCTCCCAGAGGGCCCAGTTGGTGATCAGTGGCTGTGATGTACTAATACACCGGGGTAACCCCCTACTCGTCTCGAAAGATGTACTAGGTTCTTTAAAGTGCACAGGAGCTAGATGTGTACACTGGACCTACGGTTTATAGTCCTTATCCGAGAAGACTCGTTCTACCACCAGAACCATGGAGTGAGTGAGCCTCGAACCCATGCCGATGTTATGGCTACGTAATTACGGTTCCACTGTCTTAACCGCTCGGCCACTCACTCACATGGTTGTTGAAGATGATGACGAATGTTGTTGTTGATGACGACGAATTTGTTGATGAAGATGGCGAATATGTTGTTGAAAATGGCGAATATGTTGTTGAAGATGACAAATATGTTGTTGAAGATGACGAATATGTTGTTGACGATGACGAACATGTTGTTGACGATGACGAATGTGTTGTTGTTGATGACAACGAAGATGTTGAATGGAGATTTTGTTGATGATGCAAATGTTTATATTTTTTTGGTTTATGATAACTAAAATGTTATTGCTAATGACTTTGACGTAAGATGCTGTTTATTTAAATAAAAATCTAGGCCTAGAGATTGTTGATTACGTTCAGGTCTCTTTGCGCTTTTGTCATTAAATGGAGAATATTATCAATACGGCTATCGATTGGTTGTTAATCATGGAAACATTGTATTTTAAGGAAGATTAATAAAATATTGAAATAAACAATGCTAACTGAATTGTGCAATCACAGTAGGACTGTTCAAAGTAAGTACACAATCGGGTCTATATGTAACTTGTATATCAACAATAATTACAAAGGGTGACTTTTGATTCATCAGAAACGGCTCTGACGATCTAAATAAAGAAAGGGTACAGCTCAATTATTCAGACCCCTTAGAATGTGTCATTCGCACTGTCAATCAGTTTGATTGACCCTAACAGGGTACTCTGTGGCGTAATGACTAAGCTCTACAAATTTACAAAGCATTTAACATATTTTATCAAATTGCAACTTGGTTCATGAAAAATGGTACAATAAAAATCAAAACTTTCCAAAGAAACAAACGTAGACATCATAATTACTTTCTTATTTTGTAAGCTGTACTTATTTTAAACATTCATTTCTAAGTACGCAACGTATGGTAACTACCTATAGGCGCAACGCAAAATAATAACAGTTCAAATAATAGGCCTGTATTTAATTACTTGCGTTTCGTTACGTTCTTGCGTTGCGTTATAGTGGGAACCGAACGTAAAGCGTGGTTCCCACTAGAACGCAACGCAGCGACATATCGACGCAAAGTGATGTATTGCGTAATTATATTTAATTAAGTTTCTCTTTTGTATATTTTGATTAAGACAGGACCACAATGTAAAACAGATACAATGTTATCTGATTGTTTTATCCTGTATAAATATATTATTTATTATTATTATTATTATTATTATTATTAAATGGGAACCGACGACGCAATACTGCTGCCGCTTTTTCATTTCACGCAGGCGGGGGCAAACACAATTATTGGAAGGTCATTTTCTTACGTTGCGTAGGTTGCGTTACGTTGCGTCGCTAATGGGAACCAAGCTTTAGTGTACCACTTATCTTGCGATGATAATAATACATTTACTACGGTACCGTACAGTATAGTATAAAGGCTGAGCTTGGCAAGGATACTAATAACCAAAAATGAAATAACCGGAACAATTTTTGCAAAATGAAATATATAAACCACAATTTCCGAGTACCTAATTTTAATTGCCCTAATAATAATCCAAAGTAATTATAAAACAAATCCTGCAACAATTGTATTATTAGGCCTATCAGTCTAAATACTAAACTAAAGTAAAATATAGCAGTCAGATACAACTACAGAAATAACGATAGGCCTGTATGACAATTATTCTAGGATTGCAAGGTATGTATTAAAACTACTACATTCCATAGGCATTTGTAGGCCTAAATGAATTGAACAAGGACTATGGTAGAAGAGCTAACAAACCTCGGCTGTTTCTCAAGTTAATTTCTTTTTATCAAAGGACGGTATTGGTATACGGTACATGTGGTGTAAAAAGTTAATAAACTACTATACTGCATGGTATTACAATGTAAGTATTAAAGCGTGGTTCCCACTAGAACGTAACGCAGCGACTTATCGACGCAAAGTGTTTTATTGCGTAATCACAAGTTGGAACCGACGACGCAATAGTGCTGCGCAAACATCGCAGGTTTGATTTCACGCAGGCGGTGGCAAACACAATTATTGGAAGCGCATTTCCTTACGTTGCGTAGATTGTGTAACGTTGCGTCGCTAGTGGGAACCAAACTTTAGTCAATGAGCGGTACCGGTACACGAATGAAAGCTGTTTCATGATGTGCAATAAAAAAAAACTTAGGCCTACTCAGACCCTTTGCTCATTTTAGCTTGCCTAGGGAAGGATAACATCGGTAATTGTCAGCAGACAATTTGACTGTTCCGTCTGAACAACATGTCAATAATATTAATATGAAGATTTAATATGGGATTCTTTCTAAATACTTAAAATTCATACTGTCAATCTCTACTAGGTAGAATTCCCTGTGGACTTTGTATGGAAGAGTTTAATGAAGTCCAATAATTCTTAAGCAAACTTACACGGCAATAGACGCCATGATGCATCGAATGACCTTACAGGGGATTTTCTACAAAGTGACCTTTTATGATATGATATTAACAATCTACATGTAAAAGTACAACACTTGGCGATTTATGTTAAAATTGATTGATCGTATAATAGGTCCGGATAAAGTTATGAGAAGATACGGTACATTAAGCATCAATAACCTATACATGGCCCTATATGGTGAGATAATATTCAAAACTACTGTATGTCATTTATGAACACTCATGTCGAAGTACTTTTGAGGATTAATCGCAATGATATAACAATATTTCTGGGTGAAAATGTGAGGATATATGTGTATTTATACTGAAAATATACAGTATAACAACTTTTTTTTCTGGACACGCATCCACATAACTAGAACAAGAAAATTGTGTTTTAACACAGTGATTATTATTTGTAATATTTCGCTCTTAATTTTTATTACTTAGTTTAAACATGGAGCTATCCTCCAGGTTTTATAGTTTATAGTTTTTAAAATAGCTTTAAATATGTATATATTTATTTTTCCGTTGCTTTTGTTTTGTTTCCTTTAATTATTTTGCTCATTTGTTTTGGTTGTACCACTAACGACAGTCTGTGCCACTGTGATGTCCAATAAATAAATAAATAAAACACATGGCCAACTATTCAGTGGACACTACTTAAGGGGACAAACGGTGGTCCAAAGGGTTCAAATGATATCCCCTTTCTTCTGTAGTAGGCCTATGCCTAGATATTTTTCAATTAGAGAATGAAAGAAAGAAGATGAAAACTACATTTCATTTCATTTCATCTTTTATTTCGGAAAAAAGAACACAGAGTACAAAATTCTCCATAGATCAAAACAAATTACAAGTGTCTACATTATTATAAATATAAAGAAAAAAATATATACAGTAGGCCTATATATAAATAAACCGACGCCACATAGTCACGTGGTTAATACAATAAATTCATCCATCTACCATGTAGATTGGATGATCTTTTCTATAATTTTTATTTGTGAATGTTTTATTTTTTTAACCTGATTTACTTTTGAATTAAAAAAATTATGTTATTTATTATTTATTGTTTTTTTAATATTAAAAGTGACTTTTTATATAGATAATAAGAATATTTAGACACAAATAAAAACTATTCGTTACCATTGGCTTGCTATTAATATGTATCTATAAATTTAAATGTGTTTCTTCTTTAGGCCTAAATGAAGCCGAGTAAATTTCGGTAGTACTGTGCCCCATTATTACACCGACCTGATTCCCTAGCATAATGTAATTCAAGTTATCTCACATAAACATTGAATTTAGTTCATTTTACGACTCATATTTGCCAAAGTTAAATGGAATTTAAAGTACGTCCGTCCGTATACGATTGAAACTTTACTTGATGGATTGACGAACGAACTTTAGAAAAAATGTATAATTTCATACTTGACAACTTTGACGAGTCGAAGCCTTGGAAACAAATTAGAAAATGAGTTTTCTAACACGGCAGGAAAAGTTATTTTGCTTGACAAATCACAATGATAATGTTGACGTCTTCATCATAATTCGCGGATAATTTCACCATAGATTTGAAGAAACTTAGCGAACACGAACTGTGTGACGATACATACAATTAATCGTTGTCAATCATTCAAAAGTACCGTATGTGACTTGACTCGACATCTGAACAGAAGTTTAAATCAATCGCACTAATAGGCAGAATTGACGATTTCTTATTCAAAAGGAAATGAACAAAATTTATTTTAATTATGTCTAAATACATTGATCATGATACGGCACAAATTTGCTTCAAATATAATGTTGCATACTTCAATGATATATTTGACATCGTACTTAAATATGTGATTATAAGTCACTCACAATTCAATTCATACGGTAGCTTTCAAATATTTAATCACCATATTATTGTTATTGTTATTACTATCAGAACGTTTTCTTGCGGCCCCAGAAAATTATATTTATTTTATATAGGGACAGTAAAAAAATAGAAATAGATAGGCCTAAATATTAAATTATTATTATTATTATTATTATTATTAAAAAATACAATATTACAAGTCATAAACATGCAAACAATAAAAATTAAATAGAAAAAAGTTATAAAGATTAACAAAATAAAATAATGTACAAAATAATCAGAATCAAAAGGGAAGTCAATTAGGCCTAAATCCAGTCTAAAACAATCTTTCTAACATACCGTTTTCCTAATTTTATTTTGGGTGAAAATATTATGTAACTTTATTTTTTAGAAAATTTGTCTCTGTTACACTTTTAGTTACTATTTAATTTGTTCTCTTTTTAGTTCTATTTTATTTGCGTAGACCGACAGACTTTTTAGTGTGAATATAACATTCTTGGCTTAAGCTATTTACAAGGCTATGGAAAAACAACAAAATTACAATTTAACAAGTAATTGTCTGTGAATGTTTACCTTTAAGCCATAACTTGTTGACCTATTATGGTCATTTGAAATCGTTTGATTGACTCACTGATTGATTGATAATTTAAAGAGGTGACCGAATACCGTGTTTAATCTTTTAAAATTAGATAGGTCATATCCGACGTTCTGCTACAAAGTCGTTGGTTGTTGTAATTAATGAGTTGACATCTAAATAAAGCAACCATTTTATTTAATTTTGTTTAGGTCTTAGGAAGTAGAATGGATAGCCAAGTTCATGCTTAAACATTTAATAAATATGTCTGCTCTTTTAAATACTGACCAAGTATTTTAAACAAACTACTTTTTTAAGGCATAGACCTCGAATTATCTTTAAAAATTGAAAAATATTTTCGATATCAATTTGCAGCCCCAATTAGAACAAAGTGACTATCATCTTCTTTATTTAAAGTGTTTTTAGTTTTGAAAAGAATTTTTCGATATCGATTGACAAAAACAGACGTCCGACTTAGCTATAGCTAAAAACCAACTCCCACAACTATCATTTTTTACTTCGTGTGTTCAAGTAAGATACAATATCATTTAACGTTTAATGTTTCAATACTCGAATTACGCTTTCTTTAATATCTTAATTTCGATTGTTAAGTAAACACAAATTTGTCTTGAAACTTGACGAGTTTTTTCAATAAAACCTGTCAATTATAAAACGATAAGCTATTAAGTGTATTGTATTGTTAATAAGTGTTCATTATAGACATTGCAAATAAAAGGTAATGATGCATTATTGACCTTTTTAGCTAACCAATTGATAGAGCAAACATAACAAAAATACCCATTAGGCCTAGGCCTGTTACATGGTAAACTTTACGGGACACAACAGAGGATACAGGGACTGCAGTTGATAGGACTCAAAACGTTGAATGATTTTAAATTTACAAGGCTAACAACACAGGACCTAGATGACAACTAGGCCTATACTATTTTTTTCAATAAAACGTAGGCCTATATTAAAGAACACACGTGCTGAATTTGACAAATTTTGACCACGGATGGATATGATGCAAATTTCTTAGGTCTTAGGCCTATTTGTAACTTATTTTAAAGTCATAGGCCTAGTACAACATTTGTGTTGAGAGTTATCAAAATAATTTTTTTAATGATGAATCTTTTGAGTGTCAAATCTTAATTTTGGCGATTATAATGTGCTCATACACCTTATAACCATGGAGGTAAAATTAATGTATTCGTTACCTCTCGATGCTATAGGCAACGAATGTTTCAACAAGCCGTTGTTCTGGACGTTCGAAATCCTGGTTGCTGCAATTACGATTACGGAATTTCATTCAAAACATAATGTTAACATTGGGAAAATGTGTTGTTTGGAATGTAGGTAAACCTGGGTGTTAAAGTAATTCCCAAAAATTCGACCACAGTCCTTGAATTATCGTATCATGATCTGTTTTCACCGCCAAGATGCTTCCTGTTTAACAACACGGACTTTAAATTTAGATATTTAGGTTACGAAACATTACTTAAAAGTGTGTTGTACTTTATAGTATGAATGTTATTATTATCTAGGTCCATTTGGGTAGTTGTTGGTATGTATCGGCGCGCTAAAGGAAGTAATATGTCCCACGTGATACCGGACGACACAGACAGCGCGCTAAAGCGAACATCCTATTTACCCTGAACCTGGAAAAACATGGAGACGAGAGGTCTGAGCTTGGGAAGTCTCTCCGCACGCATATCCATAGGATTCCAGTTGATCTCGAACTGAATCATTTTAGCCGATGCGTCCGATAATGTGGTCAAAACAAGGTCTTTCGTCACCAGCAATATTAGCGTCCCATGATACGCGAATGTTTGTTTACAACTTAAACACGGAAGTTTTACTATAGTTAAAAAATATATTTAGCATGTCACTTTTGCTTTCGTTTTCGCCAACATCTATACCGATCAATATGATAATACAATTGGAAAAGATATTCAGAATTGTATTGATAGAAATCCAATGAATATGTGTGATATTCACATGACACATGCCTACAAGTTAAGCACTTCTCAAGAGGGCCAAGCCTAAAAACATTAAGCGCCACTCCAAAGGGCTAATCCTAAAAACTTAAGTGCAACTTCGGAGAGTTAGCTAAAAACTAAGCATAACGCCAGACGGCTGAGCCTAAAAACTTAACCTCTACTCCAGAGGGCTAAACCTAAACAATATAAGCAAGACCCCAGAGTTCAAGCCTACTTAAGCATGACTCCAGAGGGCTAAGCCTAAAAACGCAGGCGCGACTCCAGAGGGCAAGCTTAAAAACGTAAGCGCGACTCCAGAGGACTAAGTTTAAACACTTAAGCTCTATTCCAGAGTGCAAGGCAAGCCTAAAAACGTAAGCGCGACTCCAGAGGGAAAGCCTAATAAAGTGGAACAAGTCAAGAATATTAGAAAGAACATTTAAGAATAAAATTCAGAATGTAAGTTCGGCTCCCAGGACGCAAGAAAAAACATATGCGCAACGTACGTAATTTTGGCAAATCACAAACCGCACAATTGGGAGTCGGAGCGTTGCTTCTTATTTGTCGAATTATTGTACTTAGAACGCGTGCGCGTCATTGAGAACCAAATATTGAAAACAGAATTTACAGAAACCAGTACAGATATCACGAGCTCCCCAAAGGACAATACCCTCCTGTTCACCAGTACAGAGTGCACGGTTGCAGTTTCCTCGTGAAGAATTGTGGCGAAAGTGCGACTTCATCGGTACATTCCCCTACATTGTGATATGCACACCTTAAAATAATATATATATTTATATGAATTACAGGTTCACTAAAGTCAAAATAGTCTATAAAGTAAAACCAAAAAGAAACGCAGTAACTAAACAGAAAGTGTGCACAACCGCAAAAACGACGGGGAGTGATAAACACAATATTTGTTCTTTGCTCTCTGTTACTGTAACATTTTGACCGAAGTATAATCCTAAAGGATGTTTCTGTTTCAGTCAATGCTGCAGTAGTGACTTTTAAGCAGCTTGTAGCCGTAAAGATTGTTCACTTTAAAAAAAGGCCGCAATTGAAAATCAAAACATAATCTGCGGAAGTCATTTGGCGTAGCTTGAGGGTTCCGGACTGTTGACCGTAAAAAAGTTGGGAGTTCGAATCCCACGCTGTCCATTCTTGTGTCCTTCGACACTTCTTTTTCTGACCTCTCTTCACCAAGTTGTATAAATGGGTACCAGAGTACAGTTTTTACTTATTAATCTAAAAAATATATAAAGAGGGCGCTTTTGCTGGACACATGAGGAAACTTGATTCCAGTCTTTTAAACCATATGGCTGGAAAATATTAATTTTACTTCAGCCTTTAATCTCAGAGAATATCGTTTATTATGAAATAATGTTATCGGTACCGAGTATTAGGTTTGATTTCCATATCTAAAGGCTATTGTTACCGAGTATGATGAATTTATTATATGAAGGCATTACGTTGAATATAGGAAATTATTTAGAAAAAAATAGATAATAAAACCGCACATTATACACGTTAATTGTAAAAAAAAAGTTATTATAAGTATTTATCGTTTACAGCAATTGCATATCTAGCTGTATACAGCTATAAAGATTGGTTATTATATCGTCAATTGACTATTTAATCTGTAGAATATGTATTACATTTGAAGCGATAGAATAGGACTTTTGACAGAGGGCACGATATAATAAGGCATTGTTCGTAAAGTTAAAGAGCCGCTATATCAATCGTTCTACATCCGTATAATCTCGCAAATAACCTTATCATTTCCGTAGCATACCTCCTGTATGTATGTGGAGGTATTGTTACCGAACACACGATATTCGGGCACACATCCGCCACTGGCCTGCTAACGAATACTTGACTTACCCGCGTGCGCCTACAGATAAAGACTTTGAGCCATCTTTCCAATGTAATCGTCTTCCAACAGTAGTTCCCAAAATCCCAGGGGGCTAAATAGGGTCAATTCCTAGAATTAACAGGGTCAATCCCCTTCTCCTGTAGCGGTAATATCCATTGTTCACGTTAATTTAATTAATTTTACACAATAAATCATCTTCCGTTTTTTAACGAAATATAATTGGGCAATTTACTTATAAACGAGTTACGGTATCAAATGAGGATGTTACAAACTTACAGATAAGTTTCTTAGTATTTTATAAACTAACGGATAAAACATGAATTGATGTTGTTCAATTATAAACACGATTGTTGATTGTTGTTTCAAAAAGCAATCGTGATAAACGAACGGCACTTGGAAACGCACACCTGATCTGAATCATGTTGACGCGAATGGAGAGGCGCAACGCAATAATATCGCCGGTAGATTCCTTGTCAAAAGAGCGATTAAAGATTATTTATTGAATCTTGGAAAGTGGCAAGATCACTCCTTTAAGCATGCTGCAAGTACGCAAACGTGATGTTTAGACCCCGACGACCGAGTCTGTTTGCGCGTTGTTTCAACGACTCAGATTAAACTTAATGCCAAGCAAGAAAAACAACATTACATTGTTTTTGTTATTTTCATAAATATTACAGTACTGTAACTTCCTGGTAATGAACTTTGTCTCGTGCTTCTTCTTAACTTACCGTATCGGTTGTTCTTTCGTTCGACCAGTTTATAAATTATTCTAGGCCTACAGCCGGGTCACGAGCAACCATATTACACGGTGTGTCGATCTAAAATCAACAACAAAAGAACAAAGCTGTAGGCCTACTAAACACATTTTTTTTAATGCATTAATTACGGGTGCTAATTAATTGTAGGTCTACTAACATTTATCTTATATTAAAGATGTATTGTCCCAAAAACATAAAAAATGAAAATTAATTTAAAAAGATTTTTCATTTCGCCGTAGAAAAATAATTAAAAAAAAAATATGTTTTCACTTAGGCCTATAAAAAGATAAAATAAACGGTTAAATTCAACCAACCAATTATACTATTTTTATGCTTTAAATTACATGGTTTTCAGGTAGATAATTTGTTATTGTCGATCCGATTTTTAGTCAAAGTGAATAGCTATTATGTGACATTAAAATGGCATATACAACAAACAATTTAGAAATGTTTCAAATTGTTGAACTCTATGTAAGAAAGGTATATTGACTATTGGAATTATAGGTATTATCTTGTTCTAAATCAAATTTAATCTGTAAGCAGTATTAATTGCAGCTGAATTCTAGGCCTGGTGGCCTTGACTTTACCCCCTTCGATCCCGGGAGAAACCCTGGCAAGTAGACGTTAAGGAAATAAACTAATCTTAACACAAACAGGTGGGACGTTTTATAACAATTGCCGTAGATGGCGCTTTACAGGCTAACTAATCCGTATTACGTAACCTTAATTTTATATAATACTTTTATCACACAATTTAATCGGATTTAATTTAGGTTTAATTTTTATTACAAAAAAATTGTAAATAAACGAACGTTAGTAAAAATTTCACGATGAAAATATTTTCTGCTGAATTATTAACAAACTCTAAACTGGTACATCTTTAATGAATAATTTAATAGTTTCAGGACTTTAAAGATAAAGTAGACAGAAACGTTTTGGTATGCACGATTTAAGGAAGGCTTCTAGCTTAGACCTCGACTCATAAAGTAGACGAGATAACAATTAGAATAGCCACGTAATAACTCTGCGTCTCTACCCAAAACCATTGTAATCGACATACTGGACATAGCGATTCATCATATTATTATAATTATCATATTATCAACAATGTGCATAGTTATCGTATTCCTTTATCAAAAATCAGACGAATGCCGTACGAATAATAAAATACCAATATCCACAATTATGATTTAAATCTACAATTATGATTTAAATAAATTAAATACACATAGACTAATATGCTAATGAAAAAAAGATATAACATCCGCGTATTGTGGATCTGTGGTGGTTCATAAGTTATGTTTGCTAAAGGTTGAAGTGTTATATAACAATTTCAAAAGTATTAGAATAATCTGATGCTTAGAAAATATTTATTATAGTAATTTAAAATATGCTATGAAGCATTGCTTCTAGTATTTTCCCCTTTTCTTTGTTTAAATCTGTAATTTTATTTTTAATTTTTTAATTAATAATTTTTTTATAGTCATATTGAAATTGTCATCGAAAATAAAAGAAGTTGTCATTGTCATTGTCAAATTGGGATGTTTAGAAACCACATCATGAGCTAAATTCGCTTAAAATGTATAAACCTGTACTACCCAACAAAAATTACAGTTAGAACTGAAACCAGGCTAACAATTTTTCTATACGACTTTTTTTTTCTTTTTTTAAAAAACCATATATTTAATGAGGGTGATCCATCCAGCAATTGCTGATCATTAGGGACCCTCAGAGGTTCACAAGACAAACGTCTTATTTCAAGTCTTTGGGAGTGGAATTTTAATTTTGTCCTCAACCACCAAGCCACATCTCCACTCTAAACTTTATGCTGTTTTAAAACTATTCAGTCGAGGTTCAATTCTTTTTGTCACATGTCTCAATGACAGTAATAAATATAGAATAGAGTCATTCAGAATTATTAATAAAAGTTCATTAGATCACCAATTAAACACCGGATGAGTTTGGTAAGTTATTGTATATTTTGAAACGCATCTCCACGGCTGTTTGTCACAACGAATCTTTTCCTGAATTGAGTGTACACCTAAATGTATTAGGCACTTGTTGTATTAAATGTGGTATTAATTTTGGCCCAGGCACCGTTGTTGTGTGGCTTGTTCGTGTTCAATCATCGGCGAATAAATTCTTATTAGTAGACTGTTTGGGCCTTATTAATAATTCTCATAGAAAATATTGGATTACAATACTTGTTTTTATGAGCACTTCTATCGCAATATTAAGGTAATGTCTCTAATAATGTAAACTAAAGTTCAAGAATAACATGCAACGAAACTATTCAGATACTATCGAGATTAAACATCACAGTGTTTTCTTTTATTTTTAGGCCTTCAATAAATTATTTATTTTATAATTTTACAACCACGTTTAGAACTAACAATATTATTAAACAAAATAGTATTATATTGTAGTATTATATCCATTTTGTAATAAGTAGATATGTACCATAACAAGCAAGAACATTGGACATACCGTATTCTAAGTATTCTAAAAGCACCATGTTGTAGACGGACTTCTTCGTTAGTACATTTGGACAACTTGAAACGTTTGTTTGTTTAAATAATAGTTTGGGAAATGACCTATTTATTTATGGCTATTATTATTTTTGTAAACAAAACTATCCGCTTATTGTATGAGTTAGAATGGCTCCGCGCAAACTTTTTTGAGTTTTTTTCTTGGTTGATTATATTATACAATTAAAAACAACCTCATGTTTGATTTTTCCTGTATGCATTGGTACAAATTACGATTCATTCTCACAAAAATCGACCCTGGAAATACCCTCCTACATTTTGCAAATTACAAATGCAAAAATATAAGAAAAATCTTAACGGCTAGGCCTAGATTTATAGAGTGTGTGAATCGATGCATTATCAAGGTGAGGCGTTAAAGTTCGCGTGCTAGCGACAGGAAACTTAAGACCTCAACATTTCCTAATTTCCCGAATTGAAATATGAAAAACAGAAACAGAAATCAACATAGTCATTACTTTAATCAAAACGACAACAGTTAACAGCTAAGTAAAACCTTGGCTTCACGATACTAATACTATTTGGATAAAACAATTCCGGTCATAGTGTATATTAACAATACGATATTGTTCCCAATGGCTCCAGTAGAATTATCCTTATAGCATAAAATAGCTATTAATAGTTGTTTGAAAAGGTTGTTTTGTGCCTATATGCCTACTTGTTAATAATCAATAACTTAATTTTTTCCGGAGTTGGAAAAATTATTGAAAGTGACAAACGATTGTGCAATTGATTAATAATTATATAACTTTAACACCTACATGCCATGGCCAGCCTTCTATTTCAGGATATTTTTAATCGTTTCTCGCATATAACTCTATGACGAATTATATTATATATCACGTTTTTTGTTTTTGTTATTGTATTTTTCTTTCCTTTACCGGAATTCGGCGAAGGTCTTCAAACGTATTTATTTATTTGGATATTTTTAAATCCATTTCTCATTCGCATTCCCAACGTTTATTGACACGAGTTTAGACCAAATGTCTTTCCTTAATTAATCATAATATCAATATTAATGTAGACCTACTGTATATACTATAAAAATGAAGAATTTTATTGCCTATTTTCGCGGTAAATTTTTAAAACAATGTATGTATTTTCATTTAAGATCATTAGGCCTATAGACCAGGCTCTCGATGCGACGCAAAGACTTAATATAAGTACCTAACATTATTTAAACAATTTAATTGTTAATGGTTGGAGTCTACTTGAAAAAAATAAATTAGATAAATAAAGGCTATAAATTAAAGATTAGTATATATAATATTATTCGTTTAACAAAGATTAAATTTAATTTGAAAATACTCCATGACGTACCTTGGTAGGCGCGGCAATTCTATGAATATTTGTTTATTTTGTTGTAATTAGACGCATCATTGTGCTATGGTTATATTAATAAATATTTCTTCGAAATCCCGAGCATTCCAAGAAGTATTAAACGAAAGAAACCTTCATTTGTCTACAAATAATAGGACTGTAGTTCCGGTGATGTCCAGCAGTCAGTGTTGGTAAACAATCGATTAGTTTAAATCTAGGTCTATTAAACTTTATGAATATTGATATCTTTACAAAATAGATACATATATAGATAGATATGCCTATATTGATTATATGCTTATATCGATTATCGAAATCTATAGTTTCCCAATTGACATTGGTGATTAACAAATGTAGTTGTACTTATATAAGCACAACAGACACAGAACATGAATCATAAACCACCACGATGATATACTGAAATTGAATTAATTAATTTGAAACGATAAAAATGAGGAAATCTGTGAGAATGAGAAAAAGATCCCTCGTACTTATATATATATATATATTCACATAATAACAAAATGAATATTCATACTTTTTATAATGGCATACCATGGTTTTACAATGGTTGTAGTCTACTTATAAACATTGATCTACTTAAGATGAATATAAATATTTATACTCATGATTATGAATATTTATACTTATGAATATTTATACTTATGAATATTTATACATATATGAATATGAATATTTATACATATATGAATATGAATATTTATACATATATGAATATGAATATTTATACATATATGAATATGAATATTTATACATATATGAATATGAATATTTATACTTATGAATATGAATATTTAACCATATGAATATGAATATTTATACATATCAATATGAATATTTATACATATATGAATATGAATATTTATACATATATGAATATAAATATTTATACTCATGAATATGAATATTTATACTTATGAATATTTATACTTATGAATATTTATACATATATGAATATGAAAATTTATACATATATGAATATGAATATTTATACATATATAAATATGAATATTTATACTTATGAATATGAATATTTATACTTATGAATATGAATATTTAACCATAAGAATATGAATATTTATACTTATCAATATTAATATTTATACATATGAATATGAATATTTAGACATACGGATATGAATATTTATACTTATGAATATTTATACATATACATATGAATATTTATACATATGAATATGAATATTTATACATATGAATATGAATATTTATACATATGAATATGAATATTATACTTATGAATATGAATATTTATACATATCAATATGAATATTTATACTCATGAATATGAATATTTATACAGGAATGAATATTCATATTTATACAGGAATGAATATTCATATTGATACTTATGAATATTTATATTTATACTCATGAATATGAATATTCATACAGGAATGAATATTCTCAGGTATACTACATTTTTGACAAGTTTCACGCTGGATTACATTAAGTTCTAATAAAATTCATGTTTGTGGTAATTTAAAGTAATTCTACAAGATGTAACCTAACAAATACAGTAGTCAACTAATCTGACCTTGACTTCATATATTTAAATTTAAGACGGAGATCATATCATATTATGATTCTATCCATATTACTCATTCTGCAGTGTTTTTTGTTATTTATTACTAGGCAAATGCGAAGAACTCTTCTCATGTTACACAGTCGTTAAAGCTCTGTCTACACTATCAAACTAGTTTGAAAAAAAGTGTGATGTGGCCAAATATGGTTTAGTGATATTCCTAAATATGGTAGTGACATGACATCGTCGTGTCAATATAAATGGTCACATCGAATTTTGTTCAGTGTACAGAGCTTTACGGTTAAAAAACAGTTTATGGAGGCGGCTACTTCGTTAAATTGTTAGGCGAAAATTACTAAAATCAGTCGATTAATTTGGGTATTTAGGATATTTATTCTGCACAGACAAAATGAATACGAATTTAAACAAATCACACCACGGTGACTAGATGTGGCTGAGGTTTATAACATTATTTAACATTCTAAGAAATCCTAAAGACAATATAAAACACACCATCAGCTAATTTTAAACAAAAACACTCACCATCCGATTTCCGGTAACGCATCAAGTTAGGCCTCCATGAAAAGAACGAAATGTTTTGAACGCAGGATATATATTAATAGTAAACCTTTTCGCAATAACAAATCAATACAATTACTTTATAAAGTAATTTTCTATGTTTTCTTAGAGCAAACAACGTGGATTAAATCAGGTATTCACGGTATACATTCTCATATTCTTTAGAGATGAACTTAAACGCGGCTTTCCATCTTATCATAATTGTTATATTCGGACATCTTTGGTATACCTAATCCATAAGTATAGGCCAAAGTGCCGATATAAAACCCATGCTAGGAAAATGATATTTGAATTATAGCCCTTTGATCCAGTAAGGGAAGTTACGGTGCAAAACGGTTCAACTACAAACTAAAGATGATTGTTTTAGAAGGCCTGGGTGGATGTGTTGAAATATTATAAATATTTTGTGTTTCATTTCAAATGATTTGCAGATGTTAGCCGATTCTCTGTATTATATCTATAATTTTGTACAGTATCATAGGCAAAATCTGTGATACAGTGTCACATATATATAACATGTAACGCCTGTATCATAGGCCATGGTTAACATTAACCACGGACGCCACATGTGATACTGTATTCATAACTTTTCCTATGATTCTGGATAGAATGCCATATGCGGAGAAACAGTAACGATTATATTTTACCATAATTTCCTCCATGAAATAGCAACAACTTTAATATGATGACTAACGCACGCGAACAAAAAATACTATTTTTATCAGCAGTTGCACGCACGTGTAATATCGTCTTAACAATATCTTATCTGTATTTTCAAGATGTTTCAAAATCGTTTGTTTAATTACAGTTATATTACGAAAAAAGTCTGTATATGTACGGTGGTCTTTGATCGGTACCGTAATTCCTATATAATTATGCTATTTAAACACTCAATTGTTTCACGGACAGTTTGAATTGGCAATTGATATGCAGAGGCAACAAGGAAATGCGTTCATTAAACCCTGGTTCATTTTGTAAATAAAGGGTTTTATAATTATCCTGTTGATTGTTAATGGACATCCGATTTGGTGGTACTTTTTGAAAATAAACCCAAAACTATAAGATCATGCGGCGTCGCAATATCATGTGACTAAACCAGAAAAATAGACCTACGTATAGGCCTACGTTTAGTCACAATTCTGTAAATGAAGAAGATTAACCAAACAAAGAAATTACATTCATCTATATATTTATTTATGACATAGGCATATATTATTTGATGATTTTATTAAATAAATTAGCACTTCCATTTTGACTACTTCAGGAATTTTTTCACATTTAAATCAGGTAGTTAATAGGGTTTCATTTAAGCGCCTCATAACTAACATAAACCACATATTGCAATCTGCAGGCTACTCAATTATGTGTTACAGTTCATCTAGGTATATACAGTATGATTTATATATATATATATATATATATATATATATATATATATATGTTCACGATATTACTCTATTTATTGGTTTAGCAAATACGATATCATCTTCAATAATATACAAACGTTTCCTATTGCGATATAACGGGAACACAGATACTTAAACTATAGGTCTACGAGTATATTTTTGAATCACTAGTTATTATCAGTTTTGTTTATTATTTATGATATTTATGGCCAGGAATTACTAATAGTAAATTTACACGGGATACTTTGTGAACCAGTTCACCGGATAGCGTTAGTTAACTAACAAAGATTAATAGCTATTGGTTTGTTGTGATTACATTCGACAATACACACAAAAAAAAACTTCAGGGAATGCTTTGTCTGTCCGTGGTGTTGCTAGGGTTTAGTAAGTTGTTACGTCATTACCAACATGTTATGTTATATATCGTCATCAGGTAAAAAAAACATATTTCCAAATGCAATCAAAATCTGCCGTAGGCCTAGTTTTTTATTTGTTAAATGAAATATATAAAACATTCACCGGTGAAACATTTATTAATTTTTGTAGGATTATAATTTATAGATTTAACATTAGCTAATTATTTGTCATGCAGTTGCTTCTTTGTATTTTTTTTTCTGTTTGGTATTAGACAAGTTCTTTTACTTCTTTTCCGATCCTTGAAACAATTCTTATTTATTCGTACCATTTACGTTATTGTAGATGTATGCTTTTTCTAATAATGCTGTTTCTAAATAGCCTAACTATTGAATGAATTATTAAGTTAATTATTAAGTATTTAAGACTTTACATCAATAGCACTCAATGGAAGCTGTGTCGAAACATCAAAGATATTTAACATGATGGAAATTAGTACCAATTGTTTATATTGAAAGAAACGATACCAAATTAACAAATATTGGAAAAGTACTGTAACTACAAACAAAGAGACAGAACGAATTTTGAGAATTTGACGTTTCGATCTTTTTGATTCTTGAAAATGCTCAAACGTCGAATTCTCAAAATTCGATCTCTCTAATTAGGAGTTACTAATATTTATATGAAATTAACTTCAGTTAACTTCTGATATCAAACAAAATGCAACCTTTCAGAAAGGTAAATTAACTTTGTATTGTAGAGTATGAAACCAACAAAAGATGGCGACATTTCTGTCAGCATAATTTATCTGTATAGTAATATTGGACGATGTTAACAATTTTCTACCGTAGTGCAATGTTATCATTAGATGTGGCTGGCAGCTAATTGGACTTTTATGCTTGAAATTACAGTTTTTTAGGTACCGGTAAATAATTTTTCTTTTTCGATCCAATTTTATTCAAAGTGGATAACTATTATGTGACATTAAAATGGCATATTCAACAAAAGTTTTGTTAAGAATTATTTTTTCAGGGGGACAATATATCCTTAACTTTTTTATGGGTTCTATAATAAACAAGCTGAAATAGGTCACGATTTGACCTTTACACTAACTGGTGGTACCAATATGATAAGCCCACTGCAATAAATCATCATATCCTAAAAACTTGTAAAACAGATTAGAAATAATTTGTTGTTTGGGTAAAACTCTTAAATGTTAATTATTTCAGAGATGTTTACATGTTTTGAATGTTTAAGATGTGAATTTTACGCCGTTGACCAAGGACAAAACGATAAATCAGCTCAAATACACGTTCAGATGCGGAATTTCAAGCTTATTAATAATAGTACTAAAGTTAATGTCGAGACCCAACGCTATAAACAATTACAGGTTTTGTTATATTTATTATATAACAGTTTAAAGGAAATCCTTTCATTGACAAACTATTAAATAATAAATCATGGTTCAATTTCGTTTAGACAATAGGAAATAATTCAATTAAAAAATCTTATCTCTCTGGTATCAACGAAAAACTTAATATTTAACTTGGACATTTCAGTCTACATTAAAACGATTTGAAACTATGGGTTCATTGAATTATTGCCGAAAGGTGAATGTATTAAATCTTTCTACAAGCCTAGGAATAGAAATCAATAATTATTTTAAAATGACCGAAATATTATTAAAATGATGATTAATCAACCGTTGATACGACATAAATTATAGATTTATATTATCGGGAAAATGGTCGATTTACTCATGTCGATAATTGGTTGATAAATTAAGATTTACAAAAGCAATATTATCGGAAAAATAGTCGACAATGAAGCGACGATTAACAGCCAATAGGTTGATATATCCTATATCCTATCCTACTACCAATAGATATGAAAAGTTAAGTCTTAATTCGCACTATAAAAAATATTTATACTCAACTTAATCTATATAATAAGCTTGTTTTTAAATATTACGAACGAAGCACGGGTGGTCGCATGCCTCTTGGATTTACCCTCCTCTCCCGAGAGAGAAAGTTTTTTGAAAAACATAATAAAGACATGATGGTTTGGCTGGCACGTAATTCGCTTCTTTTGATTAGCCTAACACCATGGGTGTAGGATGAAGTGCATAATTCGTTTTTGACACATGGGGCCCTAATGATGCCGAATACTTAGATAACTAGATACTAGAGAACCGTACCTGGGGCTAAGCCAGGTTAAATAACACTTCCTGTCGCGAAACCTTTTAATAAAACACAGCACATGTACTGTACTAAGAAGACATTATCAAAGCAAACACAAACACAGAATTAAGTTATAAAGCCCTGTCTACACTATCAAACTAGTGTGATGTGCTCAAATATGGTAGTGATATGACGTTATCATGTCTATATATGGGCACATCACATCAAGTTTGATAGTGTCAACAGTAGATGATGGATAAGCCAATGAAGGCAGATATAGAGAGTTAGAAGGAAAATGGAGATTGAAAAGACCCCGTATTTTGTTACCATAAAATACCGTAACAGTAAACAATAAAACATATGAGAGATAAAGTGAATGGGCCGGAGAAGTATCCAAAATATTTGAAAGAATGGACGATGAAGAAAAGCGGATACAAGCTAGATAAGCCAGAATGCAATGACTATAAGAAACCCTCACCATACTTGAATAAAAATGTAATACTGTTTAAGCATAAAGCTTGGTTCCCACTAGAACGTAACGCAAGGACGTAAACGCAACGCAAGCGTTTTAACCAATGACAAGCGAATAAGCCATCGCTTGTGATTGGTCAATTCACTTGCGTTGCGTTACGTCCTTGTGTTGCGTCGCTAGTGGGAACCACGCTTAACACTTTGAAGACTTCTCAACAACAAAAGGTGTGTTTAAAATTATCTGACCTTATTTTAAAAGAAGAAGATTTAAGAGGTCTTATACATAACGAATTGAAAACGAATCTCAAAACATTTTAAAATAGGTATATAAATCATGATTTAAAAAAAAAAACCAACAAATCTTATTTTCTGGAAATAGAAACTCGTTTCCTTTATGGATAATGGGAATATACGAAGCGCCTAATGATATTAGTCGGGTAATTCAAAGTAAACACGCGAATAATTTATTCTACATCCTGAATTGTAACTCTTTAAATCATTTAATTAACACATTTCGAGGATGATGATGACATCATTCGAAACAAGATAATTCTTAATTTATAGGGTGGTATAGCCTATAAAGCTCTGTCTACACTATCAATCTAGTTTTTAAAAAAAAGTGTGAATTGCCCAAATAATAATGGTAATGTTATACCCAAATATGGTAGTGATATGACATCATGTCCATATACGGGCACATCACATTTTTTTGTCACATAAAGTTTTATAGTGTAGACAGAGCTTAAAGTTTAAAAAAAAAAATGTTATCAATAGTAAACCTGTTAAAGGAGGTTCAAAAGATTAATAAATACAGAGTCTGAATTACATCAAAAGAATAAATAGGCCCCACGTTATAACATGAATTGTTTAAAAATAAATGTTAGTTAATTAAACCAGGGAAGTGTAAAATTATTTACAGAATATTTGGAGATTTAGGAAAATATAAATGAGGAGTCGGACTGGGAAATTATACGGAATGCGAAGTAAGCCTATTATTGAACTCTGTGAGTAAAAAAATGTGATGTTAATGAAAGAAAAATATTTAAAACTTATACAGGATAAAGAAGTAAAGAAGAAGAAGTTGAAATCTCAGTGACAAAAAATAGAGAGATCCTCGAACCCAGGCTTACTGAAGGACCATCTTAGCTTAAGGTGGATGAAAATGCAAAGAAACGTAAAAGAATAATTCTATTGTTAAAACAGTGTGAACACGAAAATGTTATTTTAGGCCTTGCACTTTCTTTCTTTTTTATTTATCCATAAATATAAATTAAACATTGTAACATACACATTATAATAATTATATCGAGGGAAGGGCTAACAAATAGTTAAAACTAATCAAGTTCAGCCCCTAAACATTGAAATATAAATAGTTATTTAATATGCATAAAACATTTTTTTTTTAAACACACTCTCTCAAATATACAGTATAATTCTCTCATGAAATAAATAAATGTCCTAAACAAACAAATAGTATGTTTTATGTTTTCATTTCTGTTTAAATTTGCTTTTTGTTAGAAACCTTAATTCATCTGTGATGTCCTTCCACAGATTTGCACCATAAACGGAGTTGAAGTATTGGGAGAAAAAAGCAAACCAAAAATATTGTTTGCAACTTCCTAAAATGTTCAAATGTTGTGTTGTAATTTAAACGAGAATTTAACATTTCTAATAGATATCATCGTTTAATTCGATCAAAAATTGCATGTAGTTAGTCAGAACCTGTTTAAATCTGCGATCGTTAGAAGTTTCCTTCTTAGGTTTCGTGTAGTACTCAGGGGGAGTGCTTTTCTATGAGGTTTTGCTACTCCCAGGAGCTTCATAATATCCGTCGAACAGGCTACGCTCACGCTAAATATCCCTTAATAGTTATTCCTATCAAATTACTGTAATTAGCTGAAAAATAAGAACAGACAATTTTCCTCACACTTTTTAAGTTTTTGATGATTTATAGCATGTTCGATTTTATGTGTACTTCCTGCTCTTTGCGTGCATATGCTATGTGGGAATTATAAAGGTTGAAAATAAATAGTTCATTCGTTGACAAACGTAAATCGATAGTGATGGCTTGTAAACAATACTAGACTTTAATGTTATTATATCTTTGAGTTAAAAATTGTACATTTGTCAAATAACTTTAGGCGAATCTAGGATAATTCGTTGCACAAGTGTTCGTACACAATAAACTAAATTCCAATGTGTTAGGGAGTTAGACGGGCCAAGTCTATGAATAAGAAAGAGCAAAGCTTGGAAATAAGGGAAGGGCCAAGTTAAAGATTGGAATGAAAGGGCTAAGCTTGGAATGAAGGAAAGGGCAAGTCTAAGATTGAATGAAAGGGCTAAGCTTGGAATGAAGGAAAGGGCAAGTCTAAGATTGAATGAAAGGGCTAAGCTTGGAATGAAGGAAAGGGCAAGTTTAAGATTGAATGAAAGGGCTAAGCTTGGAATGAAGGAAAGGGCAAGTCTAAGATTGAATGAAAGAGCCAAGCTTGGAATGAAGGAAAGGGCAAGTCTAAGATTGAATGAAAGGGCCAAGATTGGAATGAAGGAAAGGGCAAGTCTAAGATTGAATGAAAGGGCTAAGCTTGGAATGAAGGAAAGGGCAAGTCTAAGATTGAATGAAAGGGCTAAGCTTGGAATGAAGGAAAGGGCAAGTCTAAGATTGAATGAAAGGGCTAAGCTTGGAATGAAGGAAAGGGCAAGTCTAAGATTAAATGAAAGAGCCAAGCTTGGAATGAAGGAAAGGGCAAGTCTAAGATTGAATGAAAGGGCCAAGATTGGAATGAAGGAACGGGCAAGTCTAGGATTGAATGAAAGGGCCAAGCTCGGAATGAAAGGGCAATTCTAAGATTGAATGAAAGGGCCAAGCTTGGAATGAAGAAAAGGCCAAGTCTAAGATTGAATGAAAGAGCCAAGCTTGGAATGAAAGAGCAAGTCTAAGATTGAATGAAAGGGCCAAGATTGGAATGAAGGAACGGGCAAGTCTAAGATTGAATGAAAGAGCCAAGCTTGGAATGAAATGGCAATTCTAAGATTGAATGAAAGGGCCAAGCTTGGAATGAAGAAAAGGCCAAGTCTAAGATTGAATGAAAGGGCCAAGCTTTGAATGAAGGAAAGGGAATGAAAGCTAGGTATGAATAAGTGACAGGCCAAGTCTAAGATTGAATGAAAGTATCAAGTCTAAGATTGAATGAAAGTATCAAGTTTGGAATGAATGAAAGGACTAAGTTTAGGAATAATCAAAATAACTACGCTTGGAATTATTGAAAGGGGTAAGCTTAGAAATAAACGAAAGAACCAAGAAAGAACGAAAAGACATTGAATTGAATGCATTAATGTACGGTAAATGTCCAATTAAAAACCAAACAAAGTAGTAGATACTGAACTAAATAAAGTATTAATAAGTGTGTAACTATTGGTATTACTTTATAGCTTTTCATAAAGAAATTACTGTATAGGGGGAGGAAACGAGTCAGTTTAGAGAATATAGAAGCTACTGGTAGCGTATAATTGCAGCAGTTATGAGAAACATCAATTTTGAATAATTATTTATAAAAAAAGTTAAAAGTTTTAAAAAACATATATGGTAGTATGTCTATTATGCCTTCGAAGGCAGCGAGGCCAACGTTGAGAAGGTAGATTTATTCCTGGATCAATATCGTATGGGCCTAATGTATGTCCTAAAATTATAATTGCAAAAAAAGTTTTTGGAAGAAGAATCTCTCATATTAAACTATTCCTGGCTGTAACAATATCAAATATAATGTATGCCCTAAAGTCCAACTTTGATCTCAAAATTTCTGGAAGAAGAATGCCTATATTGGTTAAGATAATGATCGATGACAGGGGAGAATTGAGGGGAGGGTAGTGATGACAGACTATGGGTAAACAGCGATGACATTGCAATTACTTGTATGCAAATTGTGTAGTGTTATGTCACACAAGGCAGAAGAAAGTCGACAGATAGTCTGCGCGAAGACCAGTGTGTAGACGAGAGCTGTATGATGCATGGACAAACATGGACAGTCATGAAATTTTATATAAATTTACGTGACTAAGGAGAAATAGGGGAAAACGACGTAGCGGATTATACTTACTAGTTTTTTTTCGAATTCTTTGAATTTTTGAATATCTTTTAACTTTATTATAAATTGTAAGCGTTTACATTTACAATTTATCCAGAAATTTAGGCTATTCGGGACATAAAAACTAACATCAACAATTAAAATCATATTAAAATAACATTCTCAAATAAATGTCATTATATATCCCGTGATAAGGACAAATTTTATTTATTTTTTCATAATTTTAAAATAAAAATAGTATACGCCCTACAATATTTTTAAAAACACACACTAGCGTATAGCTAACGTTAACCATTTTAAAATCATATTAAAATAACATTCTCAAATAAATGTCATTATACATCCAGTGATAAACACAAATTTTATATATTTTTTAAATATTTTTTAAAATAGTAGGCTATATGCCCTACAATATTTTCAAAACACTAGCGTATAGCTAACGTTAACCATTAAAAATCATATTAAAATAACATTCTCAAATCAATTTCATTATATAGGCCTATCCAGTGATAAAGACAATTTTTTTTTTTTTTATTTTAAAATAAAAATAGTATACGCCCTACAATATTTTCAAAACACTAGCATACTGATTTTGAAAAACACAACTGGTTGTAATGATTGTAAGTTGCGTGCGGAATAAACAGGTCGTGAGATTGAAATAAGCAGACATGTCTTCCCTCAGAATTAGTAAGGTACTTCTGCATCCAATCCGTCGTCAAGTTGACGGAATAATACAACTCCGCTTAATTACACAGAGGAACTTTAAACAACATTAATAGTACTACAACTGCCTTGGCTACCTCAATTTGCTAATTGATTGTATAATTGACCAGGAAATTTGTATTCAAACGCTTAATAACTATTTAATATGTACTGCCGCGAGCAAAAAAGCTATTACCGTTTATTTTTATGTAATAATTACTATTTATTTCGTTAAAAAAAACCAGGTGTATTTATCGAAAACCAGGTGGAATCGACGTAAAACGCGTTGACATCGAGTTTTAAATCTTGTTGACGCGTCATAAACAAATGTCGTGCACTGTTTAATAACTGCATTAATACAGTCTGCTTCACAGCGGGTAACGCGACCTTGACTAAAGACGTTTCATCCTGCCATAGGTTGTGGAAGGAATCTGTAAATTAAGCACCAAATTGATTGGTGAATAGGACTTCTAAAAGCGATCCCTTGGTATTTCTATGTTTATGTAAGCCTATAATCTTGGTTAAAAAAAAGCGAGATGTCGATGTGTGTTTATTTAAGCTTGTAAACAGCAATACCATAGAGGAATAAATATCCGATATTGCTGTTTCCTTCAGTTAATTATTGTGATACGATCAAACTGACCATTCTGCATGCGACTGTTGCAACCCATTTTATCATATATTATATCCATCTATGTACAGCACACAGATGTTCATGTAAAATATATTGTCAACTATGTACAGTACATTGTCATCTATGTACAGTACATTGTCATCTATGTACAGTACATTGTCATCTATGTACAGTACATTGTCATCTATGTACAGTACATTGTCATCTATGTACAGTACATTGTCATCTATGTACAGTACATTGTCATCTATGTACAGTACATTGTCATCTATGTACAGTACATTGTCATCTATGTACAGTACACAGATTTTCATGTACAGTACATTGTCATCTATGTACAGTACATTGTCATCTATGTACAGTACACACATTTTCATGTACAGTACATTGTCATCTATGTACAGTACACAATTTTTGTGATACGATTAAACTGACCATTCTGCATGCGACTGTGGCAACCAATTTTATATTATAATTATATTGAGTGATTTCTGCTTATGCGCATAGTTTTAATCACATTTTTACGAGTTATCCACTCGATCTAGCCGAGAGTGAAACTCCAGTTATATCCAGATACATTTGATATCTCGACTAGATTAGTATAAGTTGATTATGGTTCGTTTGGAACACATGAAATCATACAAGTAAATGGTTAATTGTTCAAAGGTTTGCATGGTCTCCAGAATAGTAGTACTGTACGTAATAATAACACTGCGCATGCATTAACCGATAATACAAGTTGCAATTTTCACGATTTAAGTTCCCGATATCTGCATGATCCAGATCATTATGTGACATTATGATTACGTTTCCGTCGAAATCACAAAAATAAAAAATGAGTTAAAATACTTATCAATAGTTTATTTACTTTATTTCATAACAGAAAGACATAATTGGAAGCCCATAATTATGGTTAATATTCAACATGGATGTAAATGTACCGTGAGAAGAGAATTTAAATTAAAATGAAAAATTAACTGTAACAATTTTTTAGTCTACGTATCAAAAAAAAAAGCTATTAAATTATTGACAAATTATTTTCAATTCACACAACCAAAAACTGTCTATACTAAAATATGATTAATTAAAATTGTAATTTAAAAAATTTAAATATTGTTAAATTGTTTACAGATTAAGAATTTATTTTAAAATCAAATATTTAATTATAAAATTATAATACCTAATGAGTAAAAGTTTAATTATGTAATCAAGGTAGTAAAAAGTAGGACTAAGACGGTTATTTCATGATTGTATAATATATCAAAAGTATTTGTGCGGACGGATTTGAGACAAAAACTATTGCACTAAAGGACTGGAATGTAATTATGAAAGGATGAAAAGATAAAGGCATAAATACAATATTTGTGTTGTATACATACAGAAAATGTATAACTACTATGAACAGTCATAGAGAAAAGTCTATGACACAGCCGCCTATGTACAGTACACAGCCATCTATATACAGTACACAGCCATCTATATACAGTACACAGCCATCTATGTACAGTACACAGTCATCTATGTACAGTACACAGTTATCTACTCTACAGTACACAGCCATCTATGTACAGTACACAGCCAACTACATGTATGTACAGTACACAGGCATCTACTCTACAGTACACAGTTATCTATGTACAGTACACAACCATCTATGTACAGTACACAGTCATCTATGTACAGTACACAGCCATCTATGTACAGTACACAGCCATCTATGTACAGTACACAGTCATCTATGTACAGTACACAGTCATCTATGTACATTACATAGCCATCTATGTACAGTACACAGTAATCTACTCTACAGTACACAGTTATCTATGTACAGTACACAGCCATCTACATGTATGTACAGTACACAGCCATCTATGTACAGTACACAGCCATCTATGTACAGTACACAGCCATCTATGTACAGTACACATCCATCTATGTACAGTACACAGCCATCTATGTACAGTACACAGCCATCTATGTACAGTACACAGCCATCTATGTACAGTACACAGCCATCTATGTACAGTACACAGCCATCTATGTACAGTACACAGCCATCTATATACAGTACACATCCATCTATGTGCAGTACAGTCATCTACTCTATGTACAGTACACAGTCATCTATGTACAGTACACAGTCATCTATGTACAGTACACAGTAATCTATGTACAGTACACAGTAATCTATCTACAGTACACAGTCATCTATCTACAGTACACAGTCATCTATCTACAGTACACAGTCATCTATCTACAGTACACAGTCATCTATGTACAGTACACAGTAACCTATGTACAGTACACAGTCATCTATGTACAGTACACAGTAATCTATGTACAGTACACAGTCATCTATGTACAGTACACAGTCATCTATCTACAGTACACAGTCATCTATGTACAGTATACAGTAATCTATGTACAGTACACAGTCATCTATGTACAGTACACAGTTATCTACTCTACAGTACACAGCCATCTATGTACAGTACACAGCCATCTACATGTATGTACAGTACACAGCCATCTATGTACAGTACACAGCCATCTACATGTATGTACAGTACACAGCCATCTACATGTATGTACAGTACACAGCCATCTATGTACAGTACACAGCCATCTATGTACAGTACACAGCCATCTATGTACAGTACACATCCATCTATGTACAGTACACAGTCATCTATGTACAGTACACAGTCATCTATGTACAGTACACAGTCATCTATGTACAGTACACAGTCATCTATGTACAGTACACAGCCATCTATGAACAGTACACAGCCATCTATGAACAGTACACAGTAATCTATGTACAAGACACAGTCATCTATATACAGTACACAGCCATCCATGTACAGTACACCGCAAACAGTACATATCATGGTATAAGTACTGTGTACGTACAGATGTATGTGTACTATATTGTAAACATACAAAACTTCTTATGACAGAATTTCTGTTAGTGTTGGAGCTGAGATATGTTTCCTTATTCTCCGCAAACCGAACGCATCAGTATCTGTACTGGATGCTTCAATCATCCGATAACGATGAAGCTTTCGCTTCCATTGCATTGCTAAGGCCTGAGCTTCTGCTCCGACCTTTGACCCTTCAACATCTGGTTTCAACCCCTGTAAAATCATAGCATTATAGATATATTATTAATATTATTTATTCCCTTATTAAATTATTTTCATAATTATTTGGATTGTGAAAAATGGAGTTAAATGGAGAAAAAAAGGTCGTATACAAAGTTATTGGTGTATTTCTATATTAACTATAATATTAATAAAATAAATCATTTTTAAAACAAAAGCCTTTTCAAAAATTAATATTTATTTTTAAAAAATCTATTATTAATGAGATGAATAGGAAAGAGACGGATAAAGGAGGTCAAAGGTTTACATGTCGACACGAATAGAAAAATCTGTTTTTAAGAAATTAGTCCTATGTAAATATACAGAGACACAAGAAACATTCTCTGATCAAATCATATACAGTAATTGAATTTTTTTTCTAAGTGACAGTTTAACGATCATAAAAAAATAACCAGATTCAGTTATTTATGCAAAGTCATGATGATTTAGTAAAGCAAGTGATACATAAGCCACAACTGGTACACACTGTACCCACATAAACCTTTGAAAAGTTGCCCTGTTTCCGAAAACCCACTAAAATGCTCTGGTTTCTATGAACTTACTATTCATTTTATATTAACATGTCAATTTGAATTTTTAGTGTTCCAATTTTAGTCAAACATCAAATCAGTATGTTTAAATAGTTATTATCATACTTAAATAGTTGAAGTAATTTTTAAATACTAGTAGTTGAAATAATGTTGTTTAAATAGTTGAAATAATATTGCTTAAATAGTTGAATTTCTTTTTAATACAGCAAAATCACTTTTTTTAGACACCCTATTCGACGGACGAAAAAAAATGAAGATCCTGTTTTATATGGTAGGAATGTTTTTGTCCACGAAACTCAAGTTTAAAAATACCGGGTTGGTGTTCATGAGAAAATAAAGTTATTATTCTTTTTATATTATTATTATAAGACTGAAGTCAAGAAAAATGCTTGCATATTTCGGAAAATAGAATCTATATAAAACGAGAACTTGTCCACTTTTTGTTTGATTGATGAAAGATTGAAAAGAAGATTGGTTTGATATGACTAGTAGCAGAGACTTGCATGTCGGCAGCTTTTTTTCTGCTCCATTACATTTTAAAATTTTGTATACAAATTTTGTATATTACTATTCTTCCCCATGCAAACCTATAAACAATAATACAATTCTAAAAAATAAAATTGTGTAATAATTTTCATTTACCTTAACACAAGCCCCTTCGGCTGCTTTGAGCGTGCTCATTACGGCCTTCATCAGGTTCTCGGCGTTGTTTATTAGCGTCGCATTAGCAGAATCGTCTTCAGGTGTTGCCTGCTTCACGCTTGAGATGATGTTCAGTTGTGTGCTCAGGACGGGGATTCGTTCTGCGCATGACAATAACTCTTTTGAAAACCTTTAAACAAATTATATAAAACATTATCTTAGTACAGTATATTGTTCTTTTGAATCTATACACAGCAGGACCCCGCCTTTGGCAAGGGAACCCAATCCCTCCTTTGGCAAGGGAGCTTAACCCCTCATTTGGCAATGGAAGTCAAACTCTATTAAGCGGGACACCCACTCACTTTGTTAGGTCCTAAATGTGTCCAGTCAATAGGAGTACTAAATTACAGGTGCTTACAATTTATAGTAGTAGTTTGATGAGGATCTTACAGTAAAAACCTTTCGAAAGTTGATAAAGTCAAACAAATGAATCTTGTTTGGGAAATTGGAATTTGCCACCTATGCCATCAGATTGGGTCAACATTAAAAATGTAAGCATGCAATACCCAGATGAATATTCCAGTAGCTTAAGGTGTTCATATTTTTTTTTTTAAGAATTAGGGAGTGATGTCTGTATCTGATGAATAACAGCTTCTCCTATTTTCTGAAACTGAGTGAATTCAAAATCATGAAGAGAAACCTAATATATCAATGTAGATACAAAGTTTGCGGTACACCACATATATATAATTCTGAAAAGAACTGTTGTGTAGAAAATATATTACCGTACCAACCTTTTATCAACACAATTTTTGGCAATGATTTCTGCAAACTGAACGATAACTTTACCATTAGCTGCTATGGCTTTAGACAGCTTAAACAAGTTCTCTTTACCCTGGAAAAAAAATAAACCATTGACATTGATTGACATATATTTTGACGTAGTCAGCAAAAAGTAATGCAACCAATGCTGGCAATAACACAACATAAATACAGAAGTGTTATGGCACGCTAATAGTTTAAAGTTTAAAACTTTCTTTTACCAAATACAGTAGTTCAAGCTTCATGGTGCAATGAAACGTCACTTGTACATTCAAGTATCATATTTTGTAATACTCTAAATTGCTTGTATAAATAAATTTGGTTGAGAATTGAATAAGCTGGGCCAAGTGGATGTGCTTATAATAACTTTTAATTCTCTGCACCTGGTAGTAGTCACAAAAGTAGAAAAACAAATACTCAGTGTTATTTGTTGGCAGTATACTTCCTTAATGAAACAATGGATTTGATGACTTAAGATCTGTGCATATTGTGTCATTGGATGTCATCTGGTCCTAGAAACCACCAAAACACTGTGTCTAGGAATCAAGAAAAGAAGCCTATTTTTGTATGCACATAGATTTAACATGATGTATTGCTCCCTAATCATACCTCCACTGAATTCTTCTTCTTTGCAACATTGGCCAGATCGTACATTTGCTTAGATAGTTCATTTGCAACCTGCACAATGGCATTGTCATCCTCTTCCCATCGATCTGCCTCTTGCTGGAGCTCCAAAGCAGCAGCCTACGAAGAACAAAACAAGGTATGGTTACTAGATACCATCTTCTACACCCTGGGGAACTAAATAAACCAATAATTTCATTAATATAAAGTATCTCTCCCACAACATAATTAAGACTGATAAAGCGTAATGATCAAGGTTTCTACAGAATAATAATAGTTCATTTAATTATTTATTTGGTATATTTCAGTATAACAAAAAAAAAACTGAAATTGGGGAGACCAGGGTCAACCTAAGTCAACTGACAATCACTGTAGCTGAGCCGGTTGACTTAAAAGAGTTCCTCAAAAATACATACCATCTCCTAAACTCTGCCAAGCTAAAATAGACCAGTCATTGTAATGATATAAAGCCTCAAAAAATTTGAATAGTGCTAGGTGGCATCATTAACAAGAAAATAGAATATAGCAAGAAAGAATTCCAATTCTATTCAGAACTGTAAATCCTTACTATAATTTTGAATTAAATCCAATTATGAAATTGGGGTAGTCACAGTATCTATCACATCAATTGTTTCAGAGCATACGAAAAAAGTCTATATTTTAACATGTTACATAAAACACAAGGTAGATATCATAGAGGGTACTGTACAATTACTTTCAGGCCAAAAGTATAAGGATACACTAAGGTTATTCAGTAATGGACAACACATCTTGTCCTTGCTTTTCTATATTAATACATTTTTACTTAGAAGCTTTGTAGGACAGGGACAAAATTATAATAATAAACATTTTATATCATAATAATGTTTAACTTAACACCCACACATGAAATAAGTTAATTAACTTGTTAATTCTACAAACAAATTCAAACAAACATACATAGTGCAGATTTTTTTTTTAATGTTGCAGCTAAAAATATGAAATTAAAAACATCCTAAGCTAAAGGATGTTATAGATGAGGAGACAGAAGGGTACGCAGCTGCTAGGAGGATGCTGCATTCCATAAACACTTAATAACAGGATTTACATAAACATTGACAAGACTAATCAATTCATTAGTGATTCCAGGAAAAAATTATTTCATAGAGGGTATGACACACATAATATAGAATTTGATTACAGACATTTTTGGCTATGTTTACTGTATGTCATATTGTATCAAGGGCGGCGATGTGTTTGATTGTTGTGGAGAGAACACTAGGAGCTTTTGAAACCAACAAATTATTATGACAGTATCAAGAGTTTGCCATCAAAAAGTGAAGGTGACCATCATAACGATCTGCACTAATGTACTCTATGTCAAAATATGATTATAAAAGATAAAATGGTGGATGGATGGACTTTCTACATTTATATATATTCAATTTATTTATTTCTTTAAAGACATGAAGTAAAACAATTTTGTTTACACTTTTTAGAATTCATAACATTTAATTGAACAAGGGTTCAGTTCCTAGAAGGGACTATCTTGTGCCAAGCAGGTATATCACATAAACATGAAATATAATGATGTCGAGGAGGGAGTTTAGGTCCTTTCCAAAAATCACTTTTATTTTATTTCTTTCTTCACCATACACATCATAACAGCCAAATATTGACAAATAAATCCTAATAGTAATAAACAATAAATTATTTAAAAGAATTAAAAAAAATTATCATGTAATTTTCTAAATTTCATTATATAACATAAATCAGAGAAAAACAAATATGAATATTCATTTTAAATGATTAATATTCATGAGGAACCACCCGATACACAAACTTTTAAAAAATGTTTTAACATGCAATACTGAAGGAAACAGAATTACATGCGTCAAGGTTAAGGTTATGTTTTAGTCACAAGATCGAAAATCAAATCACGCAATTAAATTCCTTAAGGAGTTTTAGTGGCAGAAAAATGAAAGCTAAAACACAGATAAATCAAAATAGCACATCAATGGGATATGACTAAACGATCCAAACCGCAATTTTAACATTTTTTCTTTTTTATTCACAAAAATGTAATGTTAAGATGAAGGCTAATTGAGTTGTTCATTCATTGTATTATAGCAAATATCAAATCAAATTAACATGATACTTGGGGCCAATTTATCAAATGAAATCATTATCAAGTAAGTTTAATAGTTATTATAAATAATTTAATTTATCATACTTCATATTAAATATATAATATAAATATCCAGTAGCCACTATTAATTTCAATCAAATTATTTAGTATCAACAATTTATTTATTTATACCAGCTAATCTAAATAATCATAACAGCCATTTCGTAATTATTACTGCAGGATTAGGTTAAGTTATTATTTGAATACAGTTAATCTAAATACAGTACTGTAGTACAACTTAATTCATAATTATTTCAAAACATTCCAAATTTATATAAAATTGATCAAATAATTAAAACACTGTATACATTTAATGATTAAATAATTACTATTATTTTAGTACATTTTTTCAAAGGTTTCAAAGAATAAATTAAGGATTTTTTAAATTTGTTAATGAAATGTTTTATCTTTATTCAAAATTGAGAGGGAGGCCCAAGCCAGTTTTAAATATGTTTAGTTTTGGGATAGTAAACTATTTTCAAGATCGTTTAAAATGTAAACTAAAGCTCTGTCTAAATTTTCTGCGACAAAAAATGTAATTATACATACTCGGGCACATCACACATGTATTGTCAAACTAGTTTGATAGTGCTTCACAGAACTTTACAAAACTATTTTAGTTATTGGTTTTAAACAGATACCATTTATATAACTTACAGCAATAGGATTATTGATGAATGACGTTTGATTGAATGCTACGTGATCACGGTGCTCGTCAATCTGCGGCATGTTCTGTAGATCTGACGAACTCAACACGCGTTGTAACAATGGTTCTGGAGCGTCTTCACTGAAAGAAATAAAGAAAAAAAAACCTTTTAAATTCATTTATTGTTTGGGAGAAAAGAGAAGGAATTTATTCTTTATTTTAAAATTGTCACACACGCGGGGTATTTATTTACAGTGTACATGTATGTATAAAAATACAAGAAACTTTAAAAGAATATATTTTTATTGACACAAAAGTGCATGTTAATTGACATGAAAGTGCATGTTATTTAGATGCTATTTAATCATATTCTTTAGAAGTGCATTTAAAATATAAAAATGTTGGAGGACAATTTAGTGGAATAGAAAAAAATAGGTTGTGATATTTTAACTGTACAATGTTGGCAAACTAACATGACTCAAGACTGAGAGAAAACTGAATGAGTCCAGCATATCATACACACACCTTGATGGCTCTAGCATATACACACCTTGATGGCTCTAGCATACACACACCTTGATGGCTCTAGCATACACACACCTTGATGGCTCTAGCATACACACACCTTGATGGCTCTAGCATACACACACCTTGATGACTCTAGCATACACACACCTTGATGACTCTAGCATACACACACTCTGATGGCTAGTACCCCTTTTATATCACCTAGCAAAACCTGTGAGTCTACACACACTTGGGCGTCAATACAGTGGTGTGTTTAAGCTCCAGAGTTCTGCTCAGCGATCTCAAAGGGGTACAGTCTGAACTGCAAATAATTTACAGTATCAACATGCTCCTTAGAATAAGCCTTTTAGCTTATTACTATGTTTTTAAATATTACCTAATGAAACTTTTATTTGAATTAAGTGCAATTAAAAGTGTCATGTGGCAAAACATTCTAAGAAAATGTGACTTTCATTTTCACTTTTTAACATTTTTCTTGATATGTTTTTAATGTACAAGGTCAGTGAAAAAACACCTGCTTTATGTAAATGGTGTCATTTGACTAATATTAACCAAAAATAGATTTCAGGTTTTTCAAAATTTTCTCAGATTTTTAAAAAGGCTAATGATTGAAAAAGTACTGTTTATTTTCACAATTAATCCTACTTGGTAATCATTTATTGAAATCAGATAAAACTTTTAAAAAAACAGATTAAAAAAAAATCTTAAATAATTATTTCCTCTATTTAATACTTTTTTCCCTAAAAAACATTAATTTCCACAAAAGAATATTAAAATTGAAAAATAAATACTTCCTTTAAAAACATAATTTTCTTTAAAACCCTAATTGTACTAAGCGTTTTTAAAACCTTTCATAAGTAATAGTTTCCTCAATTTAATACATCTATTTAAAAAAAAAATGTATTTTACTTTCACTTTCAAATAAAAATTGGAAATAAAAACGTTGAGGTCAATCTGTTTTTTAATACAGTGATGATTCGTGGTAGAGATACTGTAAGTCTATTTTGATCTGTTGAAACATTCGATGATCATGTTGCGTGTTCTATAGATTATAAGGAAAACGACTACTGTGCAACTATACACACCCAGTTTATATTATTTCATTTACCTCCGCCAAGGAGGTATATGTAATCGGTAGCGTGTGTTTGTTTGTTTGTTTGTTAGCAGGATTACTCAAAAAGTAATTACAAGATCTTTACCAAAATGAATATACAGATAGATATGTGGTCAAGGACCATTCCATTAAATTTTGGGACCATTGTCCCAATTCTGGACCACTTTTTAGTATACTTATATATACTTATACAGACCTGCTAGTGTTAAAAGATCGGACAGAATTTTTCAAAAGCCGTCGAGCAGTCTTAAAGTAACAAGTATACTGAAATTGCATTTTCTCGAGAACTACTTGTCCAAAAAACTTCATTTTTGTACAAGAGGCAAGAGTTATAATTAGTTATCCGCTTGGTATACCAAGCGGATAACTCCTTGTTATTGTATGAGATCAACAGTTTTTTTCTGTATTATTAGTTATCCGCTTAGTAGCGGATAACTCCTTGTAATCGTCCTGTTTCATCATCTTTTTTTTTTTTTTTTTCTGTATTATACTTCTTTCCTTCTGTCATTTTTGTGCGTCGCGTTTCTCTAAAACGTGTAAACAGAACATATCGTAACTTTGTCAACATATCGACATTTACGTGAACTTGTGCACCTCCTATTTTTGAATGACGTCAGATTTGCGCAACGTGACTTACGTGCGATTTTATGAATTTCAATGATTGATCATAGACTAAAAACGAAACATAATTTTGTTTTGACACTTTGTGAAAATTTAAGTCATATCAAGCGCAAACTTTCTATGGATTAAAAATAGCATGTTTCACAAAAAGTTACGCGCGCACGCGCGTTTAAAATTTTAACGTGCGAAATATAAACTTCTAATCAACTTTCTATGCGTTTCATGTCATTTTGAGCATGTCAAAAATTCCCACGCGCGCGAAACTTTTTACGCACGCGGTGCACACGTAGCGTTAAAAACATATTTTTTTCGCTTGATTTATGTTTTTTCAGCCTTTTATAGTAATGTTACCAACCTTTAAACAATTTCGACTTAAAATTACGTCATACGAGCACGTCGAATTAAATAATTTGCACGCGTTTCTGGTGAAAAAGTTCAAAAATTCGTCAAAATTATGCCTATTTTTAAACAGTCATAGATTCTAAACTACATGGAGAACTTTTTTTTAATTACATATTCTGGAAGTTGATGAGTTGTAGATATCGGATCATGCATTAATATGGCTAACCGGACATTGTGACGTCATCATATGGCCACGCGAATATAAAATATAGGATTTTTGTATCTTTCATCATAGCTCATCACATTTAATAGAGCGCATCTTCACTTATCTGTTTTTCATTTTCATCCCGATTTTTATATTTTCTAGGTCAATCAACTATCTTTCGCATGAGTTAAAAATATTTTAATTTTTATGACGTCATGATGTCTAAAAATGTAAATAACCTGGGTCACTTATTTTCATCTTTACAGTAAATTTCAATCTGTTATAGCTCGTCAGAATAAAACGTGATAATCATGATTAAAATATTTTCAGGAAGCTATTGGATTGTAGATACGAATTCATGTGAACATTTTGCCAATTAGATGTTGTGACGTCATCATATGGCCAGTTAAATAAAAAAAGTCGTATTTTCATCTTTTGCATCATAGTTCATTACATTTAAAAGAGCGCGCATCAATATTTCCCATATTCAAATTTCTTAAACACGTTAATATGTTGTTGCTGAGATAATTTCCTTCCGAAATTGTTACCTTAGTTTTTCATTTTGAAACCGTCAACATTAAAAATTGGAATAAATAGCGGGTCCCGTAATTTCATCTATTCTACACTGTATGTGATATGTATACAGATTATACTGTGTATGACACAAAATAACAGAATTCAGCAATAACAACATATCATATTCTTCAGTTCAGGTCATAATGCCCTAATCTTTTTCTGTGTGCAATATTCCAACGTATGACGTGCACGTGGCGTTTGTCGTGCGGATAACTAACTCGTCAAAGTGACGAGTTTCATGTCTAGTTCTTCTTTCCATCCTTCCTTTTTGTGGATCGCGTTTCTCTAAAATGTGTAAACATAACATTTCATAACTTTGACAACATATGGGTATTTACGTGAAGTTGTGCACCTCCTATTTTTGAATGACGTCATAGTTGCGCAACGTAACTTACGCGCAATTTTATGAATTTCAATGATTGATCATAGATTAAAAACTAAAAGTCATTTAGTATTGACACTTTGACAAAATTTAAGTCATATCAGGGGCAAACTTTCTACGGATTAAAAATGGCATGTTTCACAAGAAGTTACGCGCGCACGCGCATTTAAAATTTCAAAATGCGCAAAATTAATTTCTAATCAACTTTTTATGCGTTTCTTGTCATTTTGAGCATGTCAAAAATTCCCACGGGCGCGCAATTTTTTACGCACGCGGTGCGCACGTAGCGTTAAAAACATATTTTTTTCCCTTGAATCATATTTTTCAAGCCTTTCCTAGTAATTTTGAAAACAATTTAGACCTTTTCCAATTTAAATAACGCTATACGAACACGTTGAATTAAACATTTCATTTTTTATGAAAAAGCTTAAAAAATCGTCAAAATTATGTCTTTTTTTAAACAGTCATAGTTTCTAAAGTAAACCGTGAACCGTTTATTTTTATTACAAAATCTAGAAGTTGATGAGTTGTAGATATCGGATCATGCATCGATAAGGCTAAAAAAACATTGTGACGTCATCGTATGGCCACACGAATGTAAAATATAGGATTTTTGTCTCTTTCGTTATTGCTCATCACATTCAATGGAGCGCATCACGCTTATCTGTATTCCTTTTTCTCCTACATTTATATATTGTGTAGGTCAATCAACTTTCTTTAGCATGAGATAAAAATATTTTAATTTTTATGACGTCATCATGCCAAAAAATTTTAATTACGTGGGTCATTAATTTCATCTTTACAGTAAATTTTAATCTGTAATAGCTCGTAAGAATAAAATGTGATAATCACGATTAAAACGTTTTATGGAAGCTATTGGATTGTAGATACGAATTCATGTAAACATTTTGCCAATCGGATGTTGTGACGTCATCATATGGCCAGTTGAATAAAAAAAGTCGTATTTTCATATTTTGCGTAATAGTTCATCACATTTAAAAGGGTGCGCATCTATATTTTACGTATTCAAATTTCTTCTACACGTTAATATGTTGTTCCTGAGATAATTTCCTTCTGAAATTGCTATCTAAGTGTTTCATTTTGATACCGTCGCCATGTTAAAAATTGGAATAAATGGCGGGTCCCGTAATTTCACCTATTCTACACTGCATGTAATATGTATACAGATTATACTGTTTGCATGTATACTATATGACACAAAATTGACAGAATTCAGCACTAACAGCATATCATATTCTTCAGTTCTTGTCATAATGCCATAATCTTTACCTGTGTGCAATATTCCAACGTAAGACGTGCACGTGGCGTTTGTCGTGGTGCGGATAACTAACTCGTCAAAGTGACGAGTTTCATGTCTAGTTTGTGATTTGTAATTTTAAAACATAATTTGATTTAATGTGCACGTTTTTTGATGCCAGTAGTTTAAAAAACCTATTTTCTTTTGAAATTCACTCGCTTGATTTTCGCGTTGCTGTTCTATTTAGTCAACTGAAGCTATTGTTAATTGAAAGGCTTGTTACATAACCATTACACCAAACTCGCATACACATGCTTGTAGTGAAATTAGCCTAAATCACAAAAGCATTAAGACACACACAAATATATATATATATTTTTATTTACCGGAGAAATCTTTTGTAGGAGAATTTTACAGTAGGCAGAGGTATGCACTCTCGGAGTGGCTTTCTAGTTTTAAATCAGTTTAGATTTTGTGGTTTAGCCACAGTCATGTGTCATTTTTATATATTTAGATATTTTTCTATAGAAATTATTATAATTATGATATGAATTTAACATTTTAATTGCTTATTTCTCATGCTCTTTGCACGAAAATGTGAAAATTAAGGTCAAATTAAAATATTAAGATCAAGGACTTTTTTTAAATGTTTTATATTAACCACGACCTATTGCCAATTTGGAGGAAATAAAATAAAGTCAAATATGTAAATGTCGATATTTTTTGATAATTTTGTATTAAAATTAATTGTTATATAATTTTCATGATCTTTGCAGAATTAAACTAAATATGAACACTAAGGTCACATGTAAAAATTTAGGGCAAGGACAAATGAAAAATATCTGGTAAAATGAAAAAATAAATAGATTTGAGCCTATAAACTTGTGACTAGTAGGCTAGTATTTTATCGCCATGTACCAATGTCACTAAGAGTACATTATAAATTAGGTTAATAATTTAATAGTAAAAAATCTTTAAAACCTTAGGGTCAGAAATAGTACTCACACACTATCTAGAAACCAAAGAAATTGTATCTTTCTTTAAGGTACTTAATTTTGTATTACAGTACATACAGATCCAACAGCAAGAAACTTGCCAATTACAGAATGGAAAACTATTTTAGACTTTATCATGCTTATCTTATAAACTAAAATCTTATTTGAGGCTTAGGGAGTGGAGTTAAAAGAGTTGTGAGTTACAACCTAGGTCATGTTTGAACCCCGGATCTTGGGATTGAAAGGCAAGCATGTAAACCACCAAGCAACAGTTCTTAAAGATATATTGGTTCCCTAACATTTTTTTTTTAATATGCCATTTTAATGTCACATAATAGTTATTCACTTTGACCAAAACCTGGATCGAAAAAAATTATTTACCTGAAAAAAATGTAATTTAAAGCAAAAAATACTTAAATTGTTTGTCAGACAATGGTTTTTCGTTAAAATTAAACATTTCTTTTATCTTATCCTTTTTTCTTTTTTTTTAACAGAAGTGAATAACTTTATTAAAACCAAAAAAATGCAAAATGGCATATTTAAAGTCTGATTTTATTAATCTTCAATTTTCATGTTTTTTTTTCTTTAAGCTCTGAAATAGTAATCACATACAGTATTCAGAAACAAAGAATTTGATATCTTAAGGCTGTTGAATCATTCTTTAAAAAAAACATAACAAAACAAGGAGTGAAAGTACAATTGAAAGTTTGTTTTGATAATGTTGACACCTGCTCTGGCATGTTTCCTGAACTAAACTATCTTATTTGTTTTTTTTGGAATACAATCTGTCTACGTCAATCATCAATATACAAAAATATATTTCTTTTTAGGTAAACAAAGTACAAGTACAGTCAATACACTATACAATTTATGTACAACATTTTTGTGAAATAAAATACAGTCAACTCTCCCATTACCAATCTCTCTGAAAACTAGAAACTCATCTAATATACCATACTTTTCTTGAGGACCAAAATGTCCCAAATTCCCTTTTACCATTAAAAACATATTTCGAATACCAGAATTTTCGGAAAACAGGTATATTTGGCCAGGCCAAATGTGTCCGGTATTGGGAGAGTTGACTGTACTATAGGCCAAGATGAGCCTAAAAAGGGTGCTTGTGTGAACAACATATAATTATCTTTCTTTAATATCATATATAGAGCAAACAAATATAAAATACAAGAAAGACAATAAAACGAAGTACAATGATGAATAAAAGTGACTAGTGAGATAAATGAAAACATTAACAAAGATGACAGAACTGTCTGTATGTGTTAAACTTTGAAATACGTTTGTAAATGACTGTTAAAAGAATTAATGGTTTTAATGGTTATAGGAACAATGAATAAAATATACCATGCTAGGTTAGGCTAGGCTAGGTCCGGTTGGGAAACCTCTATTCAGAGGACACCTCTAATATGGGTTACTTTTACATGGAACCAACAAGTGGAAACATATGAACCCTATTGACTTTTTTTGAAGGCACATTTGTTGGGTCCAGAAGGTGTCTCTTCATATGGGTTTTTTGCTATAAATGATAAATTAGTAAAAATTGGTGAAATATTACTAATATAGAGTAAATGATGACAACATTATTCAAAAGCTTGGCCTCTAATTTGCAATGTGAGTGGGGTTAGTGTTAGCGCAACAAGGTTACATACAACATAACTTACCTATAACTAACATGTCTGGTTCTGTAGGGACTACGAAAACAATCACACATCAACCAACATGGCAGAAAAACAAAAAACATTCCAATAAAAAGCAACGACAACAAGTATGAACACAGTCATTTCGAATAAGAATAACGTCATTCAAAACAATAATTACTGAGTCTTCTTTTTGTAATAACAGCAACATTATAGAATGGGAAATACACTTTTAGTATCTAAAGTCCTGTATGAGGCCATGACAAAATCCTGGCACTGTGACTTGAACCAAAGACCTGGAATTGGTAAGCATTATAACCACTTGCCTACAGTGCCTTTTCAATATCATAATTGATTCGGAATTCAAAATATCAAAATGTACAAAAAAAATTTTGTGTCAAAAAATATTAAATTTCTTAAATATAATTTAAACAAACTAAAACAAACAAAACAAAAACCAACACAAAATAAACTAATTGATAAAAAAATCTATAAGTTTCTATAAAAATGACATACCCTTTGGTTCCTTGGCCACAGTTTTTTAGTTTAACTGGTGATAGTGATCGTCCTCGGCTCTCTCTAAAGCTCACTTTTGGTGGCACACTGTACCGGTCACGTGAGGGTCTACCGGGGTTAGGTGTTGATGTCATCGGTTGTTGAAAGTTTGAAGAGTGACCATCTAATAATAAACACAATTATAATTAATCAATATATTTTGTTTATCAAATATTAAAATATTTATATATGAATAATATAAATGTGACAGAATAATAAAAAAGAAAGCAAAGAAATGAAAAATGTAGGCGTGATTAGGAATTTTTTATTTTTTTTTATTTTGGTGGAATTTTCATTATACTTTGGATTTCTGAAATGTGTCTGTAATTTGTCAAACTAGACAAATTTACTTTCTATTGACAAATATGGTAGTGATATCCCCAAATATGGTAATGATATCCCCAAATATGGTAGTGATATGACATCATCATGCCCATATATGGGCACATCACATTTTGTTGTCACATAAAGTTTGATGGTGTTGAAAGATGTTCATGGTTGTCAAAATATCTCCGTTATAAAGCTCTGTCTACACATCAAACTAGTTTGACAACAAAAGTGTGATGTGCCCAAATATGGTAGTGATATGACATCATCATGTCCATATATATATTTTGTTTGATAGTGTAGACAGAGCTTTATAGATAGAAAAGTAGTACAATAGAGAGTTTTCAATTTGGGATGACCTGATTTGGGAAATCGAAAGCTCCTCTTGAAACCAGACTGTCTGAAAAATTGAAATTCTCCCAAAATTTGTTTCTGGTTCAAAGGGTTCCAAATTTTGTCCTAATATTGAAAATTCATTCTGAAAACCAGATTTCCGGAACAGCAGACATTCCAGCCACCCCAAGGGTGTCCGGTTGTGAGATAGCTAAACATTTTGCTGACTATAACATTCTTTACATAATCTGATTACAGTAATTGATACTATTTTAGGTTATCTGTTCAGCATATGTCAGTAAGCAGATGATTTTTTTTAACAAGGCTTAACAAATCCAGATAATATTATAAATATTTCAAATAATAACCTATCTAATATGACAGAAATCATTATCAATTAATAAGCCTTGGCTATTTGCCTATTGAAATAAAATATATCTAAAGATAACCTCTGACTCACAAAGTTGTGACGCTTGGGATGAAAACATTTGTGGCTCTGTTTGAGGAATACTGCTGTTGTGATTGTGTTGGTAAGGCCCACCTGGTGTTGCCTGTTTTGCTGAAAGTGTTGGAATCCAATTTTGTGGACTCAATGTATTTAGCATCTGCATCTCCTTCAGTGTTGTTGCCATCTCTAGATTTTTAAAAGAAAAAAAAACATAAAAACAGTAATATATTGCACATACATATTAGATTTGGATGGAAGAAGCATACCTTTATTTTACAAGTAAACGGACACAATTTTTAACTACTGCCAGGACTACCATAAACAGTTTGTATTTATTAAGGTATAAAAACATACAAAGCCATTGGCTGAAAATGGTTGTTAATATGAAATATACAAAATATATATACAGTAATACAATATTAATTATATGTTCACACAATAATATAAAAAAAACAGTGTATGTATTTATTTATTTAAGCTAAAGGAGACTGTGATTATAGAAATCATATTCCCCATACGATAAAGGCTGACAAAACCAAGAATAAAATCTATCAGAATCTATATTCTAGATTCAAAGGTGGGGAGCGAGATATAGATTTTAAAGCACAATACAGAGAAACAAATGTATGCTAGAACCGCAATTCAAGTACTAAGAGTAATAAAAAAAATAGAAATCTTCTTGGGTACCCTCAGTCTCCAGTTAAGCATGAGGACCAGAATTAATACCTCAGAAAGGGAAGAACAAGAAAGATTGAAACGAAACATGATGTGGATCAATTAGGAAAGAATGGATATGGGGTATTGAATCATTAATAACAATAAAAAAAAAAAATTAAAAGACCACCTGCGAGTGAAGCTGGATCAGCCTCTGGAAGTTTGGTGATGCCATGAAGAACTGCAGTGGCATTTGCAGACCACTCTCGCTTGGCAGCTCCGAGTCTTTGGTTCGAGCCTTGAACATCATCTGAAAAACATGTTAACATTTTCTAAAATCTGCTGCCTTTCAATTTGTTTGCAAAGCTGTGGTGTCAACAATTCAATCTTTCTTAAGACTTTCATATTTACAGAAAATAGATGGTAAAAACTTTTGATCATACCAACTAAATTTCTAGCCTCTGAAATCACAGTTGGTGTAAGTCGGCACATTTTATCAACACTGGAGAAAAGCATTTCCTTGGCTAACTTGTCAGTTACTGGTAGCAAGGCTCTTGCACAGACCTGCCTAGCATGAGAAACATTCTGGGTTAGGCTCTCAGCCATGACTTGAAACTGAACGAGTAGTTGTGTTTGAGATGGTCCTGGAAATGAACAATAGAAATTATTATATAATACATAATTGTTTTCATATTATTGTAGAAATAGCAACAGGAGGATATTTTGATTACAATAAGAATGATGACCATGATGTTGCACGCACATACACATGATTTTAGTCACAACTATATTTTGTAGTCTGTTGGTGGCTTTTTCAGAGTTGTAAGCTTTCGTTTTAGGATGGTAAACAGAATAAACGGTAATTTATACAAGCGATTAATTTGTACTGTGTACATAGCTTCGATAAATATAACTGTATTTAGAATTTAAAAAAAAACCTCACCATTATCTTACCTTAATGAAAATTAGCTTAAGATTTAGTACTCACCAGTAGCCTGCCTTGCAGCCGATGCTACTCCCATCATTGTATCTATTGCCAGACCCATGTCACTTACACTCTCATCAATCAACATACCCAGTTGTGTGGCCTGTAGTGATTACATTTTTCAATCAAATAAAATCAAAGAATATACAATAAAATAACAGAATACTATGTATTAAGTTTAGAATGTGTAGTTAATTTTGAATTTGAAGATATTAATTAGTACAGAAATGTATAACAGAAAGCAAAGTTTGTTTGCATGATGTATGGCTGTTCACAAAACCTTTACTATTACTGAATCAATAAATTAAATTTAACTTGCCTTAGCCTTTAACTGCCTCTGAATTAGAAGAACTCTAGGCTGGATAGGATGATTGATATCAACTTTACCGAGTGTCTGCAACAGCATTGACATCAGTTCAGTTGATAGTTTATCAACATCTGACATTGCTTCTGTTGTTTCCTCAACCTTCATTGAGTCTTTTAGACTTAAAACAAATTATTATAAATTTATTACATATCATCATTTATTTTTACATTATTTAAACAGACATCTTTAAAAACAATACTCATGTGTGTATTATTGAACAAAAGTTATTTTATTTATATATTAAAGATGTACTGTCCCCCTAAAAAAATGTTTTTTAAATTTTTGTATGTCACATAATATTTATCCTATTTGAACAAAAATTTACCGTAAAAATCAGTAATTTAAAGCAAAAAATAGTCAAAGTGGCTGCAATCCAATGGTTTTTGGTTGAATTTAACCATTTATTTTGTCATTTTATAAATAAAAACATTTTTTTTTTTTTCGTTTTTTCTATGAAAGTGATTAACTTTATTAAAACTACAAAATAACCTATCCAAAGTCTGATTTAATCAATCTTCATTTTTCAGGTTTGTTCTTTTAATCTTAGGTAATATAACCTATATTCCTAAATACATAGGTACTTGTTATTCAACTAAGATAGGATAAGGCAAGAACGTTGCCGATTGAATATTAAAATCTAGTTCTCTTTACCCAAGGATAGCAGTCGTTGCTGTCTCCACCAATCTACCACATGCCTTTTTTATGTTCCCAGCCTCTTTCTCAATCAATTCCTGAGAGCCTGTCTGTAAGGCATCTTCCAAATTATCTGTCATTAACATTGACTTCTTATCAATGGAAGAGATCACTTGAAAAAGCTGATGATGTTTTACTGCCCACTCAAGAACTAAAAGTTCTAACTTGCTCTCTAGGCTCACATCTCCTTTAACAATGAATGTACACATACTGTTACACTGTTACACTGTCTACACTATCAAACTAGTTTGACAAAATAAGTGTGATGTGCCCAAATATAGTAGTGATATACCCAAATATAGTAGTGATATGTCCATATATGGGCACAACACATTTGTTTGTCATATAAAGTTTCATAGTGACAGAGCTTTAATATATAAATAATGAATGTTTATGAGTGTAATGGTACAGATATTGGCATGAGGTGAATGATGAAAGGTTATATCAACGAGGCAACGCCGAGTTGATATAACCTTTCGTCATTCACCAAATGCCATTATTTGTACCATTACACGAATATAAAACATTCATTATTTGTTTTATATAACATCTAAATAGATTCCTGTCATTTGAATCAAACAAAAGGTAGCCCTAGTCAACAAGAGGCCTACTGTACATTTCATTGACATTGATTAAAACAGTAACATTTGGTTTTTAATATTATATTAAATGTTATATTTATATGGATTTTATAAACACTCCTACTTTAGTGTTAATTATGTCAACAAACTCCCAAACAATCTTAGGCCTAGCAAGGCTACGCCTAGCCTAATAATAACATGCCTAGCTGGGCTAGACCTAGTAGTAGTACTACTAGCTTGGCTGAAAGGCAAAACTTCGACAGACAATTGGAACTTATCTAGGCTAATTATTGTTTTTCCAACGATTCCACGTCTTGTAGGGATGTCCCCATTAATTAATCAAAATCCTAAAAACGATCTAAAGCTAATTTGGCATTAATAAATGCCTTTTTGAATGAAATTAGTACATATATATATCTCCAAATCGTACACAAAAATCTGCTGCTGTTGCATATCTCGCAGTAGTGTTTAAAAACACAGGCAGGACAACAGGTGGCGCGCAAACGTTTTTTTTTCGTACACAATGTTTAAAAAGTATATTAACAGGCAAATATATTCTTATACAATTCTGGAATGCAAAAATTCAAGACTCAAGAAATTATAGATTTTTTGGTCATTAACAGAATTTATAGAAATAATTTGATTAAAACTGTACTGTAAATATATATGTTCCAACATATGTGGTTATTTTATTATTTATTTCTTATTTATTTCAACAGATACCACTGCAATGTTGAGCAGTCCCTGAATTTTTCACATTCACTGTCACCTGACTATCCAGTAGTTTAATAGTATCTCTATGGATACAATAAGCGTCACGAATAAAGTCCTGTCTACACTATCAAACTAGTTCACAAAAAAAGTGTGATGCGCCCAAATATGGTAGTGATATGACATATCATGTCTATATATATATATAGGAACATCACATTTTTTTGTCACATAAAGTTTTATTGTGTAGACAGGGCTTTAAAGAAGCAACATTAATTACCTTCAGCTATTGCTACTTCATTTGCAGCAGTAGAAAGCGATTTGGCAAGCCTAGTCAACTGTGTTGCTAGTGTCTGGATTATTTGTATCTGTGTGCTGTATGTTGATCGACTAGTGCGTGTCTGGTCTAGGACACGACATGATTCTATAGTTGATGTCACCGTTTGACGGAGAATCTGCATGTGGATGTCTAGTTGTTCCAACTATGAATATAAACAAATACAGCATTAGCATTAGTAACTGTATGCTTGAAATTATTTACATAAAATAATTTAAACGATGTAATAATATATATATGATAATATGGACTCTTGCCAAGACATTGTCTTACAAAAATGAAAAAACATCAAGATACTAATGGTGATATCTATCTGAATTTATTAAAATTTCTTGTACTGTATATGTAAACTGCATTAGATTCAGAATTATAAGTCCAAATTAAGCAATACTTTTTTTATACAAATACAGGTATTATTTTTACACTGTGTGATCTGTAGAGATTTTATATATTATATGATTTTACTCACCTGATGGTTCAAATTCTTGTTATCACCGGCCTTGGCAAACTTCAACGACTTGTTAACAACACTAAACCACACATTAGTGGCATCACTGATGCATTTTATGAGACTATTCATCTTATCTGTCCAATCTTCAACCATCAAATGAGCCTCTGCTTTGAATCTGTCCTCTTTTAAAAGAGATGCTTTAGCAGTTCCCATTACTTGTGGTACAAAGTCTAACAAATTCTCAGCTTGTGCCTTCATATGTCTGAAGAAAAATGAATAAACAATTAACAGGTTTGCACTATTAAAAATCTGTTACTACCAACCAACCATACACGGAAACCCTGTTGCAGATGAACGGGCGCCATTTTGGTGGAAGCACTCGACAAAAGGGACCCTTAGAGGAGTAGAAAGTTGTGTTATGTGTCGTCCACACCTCTTCCCCCATTTACATAACAGAAAGAAAACTATGAAGGCATGATCTATAACATCAGTCATGTTTGCAACATGTTAATGCAGAAAGGGCCCTCAAATACATTCAATCATGACACTGACTGCAGATGGTGGAACTTTCAGCACCCCATATACTGCAGTTTATATACCATATTGTACTGTAACCTTTTCAATAGTCACTCTCCTATAGAGGGTGTTGATACTAGAGAAAGCATGTTCGTGTGTTGGAGAGGGGATTGATAAGATGGTCGTTAATGCTCCATCTAGTTTGACCAAAAAATGTAATGTGCCCAAATATGGTTGGATTTACCCAAATATGGTAGTGATATGAAATCATCATGTGAATACAGTATATGGGCACATCACATTTTTTTTCACATAAATTTGATAGTGTAGACAGAGCTTAAAAAAAAGTCTCAAATAAATACTAGATTTTTTGGTAAGTTTATACGTCTTCTACTCCAATGATTTTGAGTCTGTTTATCCACTATACAATCACAATTGCATCATAAGGAACATATACTTAAATACAAACTTGCGTTATACCTTCCTTCACACTATATATTGCTTACCTTTTGATTTCTGTATCATTAAGTGAGTCAGCAAGTCTCAATGCTAAGTCTGTTATTAACCTGGTTTGTTCTAACACAATGTTGTTACATGCATCCACTTCAACACTGTCCATCTTATACACTGCCTTCATAAGACGAACCATCGGATGGCGAAGGTTTTTGGGCATTACTAATAAATAAAATGTTGGTCCCACATTAGTTAAAATCTTGAAAGAAATTGATATAGTTTATTTATTTTACAACAAAACATGGTTCTGTGGCAAGTCCTTCAGGGTAGACTTACATGCATATGATGCCTCTGCCTTTGTCTTAGCGGTACGGTTCATCAAGCTCATGTCTTGCATAATACCAGAGATGCTGTTTGCTACAGCAGAAGAATCAAAATCAATTGTAGAAGGTTGGACATCAACGATTCCAGAACATTTTGGAAGAGGATTGCTCAGGTAACTCTCATTGTGTTGGATTGGTCTTCGTGATGCTGGTACAACAAGTGAACCTAAATTAAATCATGTATATTACAAAATCAAATAGAAGATATCATATTTCAGAACCTTTGTGTGATTGCAATGTTCTGGTTGATCGTAAAATCAAAACATAATTTGGTTTGACCAACTAAAGTTCTGTCTACAATATCAAACTAGTTTGACAAAAAAAGTGTGATGTGCCCAAATATGGTAGTGATGTCCAAATATAGTAGTGATGACATCATCATGTCCATATATGGGCACATTACATTTTTTTTCACATAAAGTTTGATAATATAGATAGATCTTCAGAAACACATAATGTGGTGTAACATACCCTCCAGTCTTGAATGTCTATCGTCCCTCACATTACTCCTGAGAGGGCTCAGTATGTTTGGATGTGACCTAGGGTCTAAGCCTTCATGTACATCTTCAATGCACTCTAACAGTTCATTGGCCTTCTCTGCTAGCTTTGTATGCGCCGACTCCTGGTTTATGTGTTCTAGTGCATTGTTAGCTGCATCCTTCACAACTGGAATTACTAGAAAATATATTCAAAGCATAAATATAATTTTAAAAATATTATACTACGATCAAAGTATATTGATCGAAACGTCGAGAAACTCAACAGTTCTTTTCAGAACTAATACACGTGGTGTACTGCAAACTTTATATCAATATTTGATTTCGCCATGCAAACCTTCAAACAATATACAAAAACATTGTCATAAAAACAATACAGTTCTTCAACCAGCTCTTTGGCTCTCTTTAGAAAAAATATTCATCGGCTTATGGCGATCATGTCTAATCCGAGGATAAAGACAATAGACACATCAAGTGTTGTTTTATTAGTAAAGTTGATTATTGGCCACCTATGTGCAGTTAGCCCAACTTGGCCTAGCTTGTTTTTTTAAAGGTCTCCAAGAGGCTAATATTCTAAGTAGTCATGAATGAATGATGGAAGATTAAGTCAAAGAAATTGAACAGCTAAACAATACCTTTCTGCAGCTGGTTTACAAAAACTAAAACACCATTTCTGTAGACTGGGTCTTTACTGCTGTCCACTTCCTTCATTGCAACTTGTATCACACGTTTGGCCCTTCCCAGCATGCAGTTGGCAGCTTCAGAAAGAAGTTCAAGGTCTGCTATGGTTGATGCTTCACGGCATTGAGTTATATCCCCTTTGACATATGCTTCTAAATATGTAAATAAAAACAGTAATATAAATGCTTAATAGGTAGTAGTAATACTATTTTATTAAATTCTCTGAATACTTATTTAAAAAATAATTTTTATGTTGAAAATGTGTGCAGTTGGTCGCTTTCCTGTTTGTTTTTGTTTGTTTGTTTTATCTTTATACTGGGTGACCTCTTCAGTCAAAGACTGATCTCCCAGAGGGCCCAGTTGGTGATCAGTGGCTGTGTGTACTAGTACACCGAGGTAACCCCCTACTCGTCTCGAAAGATGTACTAGGTTCTTAAAAATTACACACGAGCAAGTTGTGTACACTGGACCTACGGTTTATAGTCCTTATCCGAGAAGACTCGTTCTACCACCAGAACCATGGAGTGAGTGAGCCTCGAACCCCTGCCGATGTTATGCCTACGTGATTACGGTTCCACTGTCTCACTGTAGATTGTAATTTTTGTTTTGTTTCTGTGCTGTGTTCTGGGTTGACCAACTAGCATAGGTGTTTAGCACCTGTTTGGTTTTTCCTTGCCTTTTATATTTGTTTTGTCTTCTTTGTATTGTATATAGCAGAAAATTGAATAAATAAAAATTAACATATTTAAAAAATCGTCAATTCTAGAGACCTTTTTTTATTTCAGGCCTTGGCATAGTTCCTGGATTCTGCTTCAGAGATATTTTGGCCCACAGAGGTTAACCAACTATGTCTTCCAACATTAAAGGTGTATTAGACTGCTTTCACTTACCGGTAACTTCTAGAAATCTGTTTCGGTCAATAAGTTCATCAATACAATCAACCAACTGGGACACTTCATTCTTCCACTCACGATGTATCAACTTAATATGCTGAATAGCTCTTTTATCCAACACGTCTTGTCTTACAGCAATGCATGCTGGGAGTATTTCTGGGTCAATCTGTTCCATGGTGTTCACTGCTGCCTGAATTAGCTCAACTCCTATTAAAAAAAGATTTTTTTTAAAGATATTTCAAAACAACTCAAACCATTCCTTTTACTTCTGTATTAGTGATAATATTGATAACTTACTTTTATGGTCAATGCAACTGGCAGCCATAAATGACCCAGTCTGACATACTCTGTCCAGGTGTCCAAGGAATGCAGTTTCCAATGGCTCCAAGATCTCAAGACAAATTTTCTCATCTAACTGTCCTTTTTCCTGAAAGAAAATCAAATGTATCTTTTATTTAATATACCACAGAACTAATGCATTTTTATTACATTAAGTAATGTAATATAGTTATCTTATTGTCTGGTTTAGACCATTAGTCATAATACCAATATAGACCTTCATTGCAATCCAGGCTAGGAATGAAGTTTAGGAATCTGATAGTGATGGGAATAATATATTAAAGTAAAATATGGCTAAGAAACAAGTATTTTATTTGATGAATGAATTTACAATTGCAATATCACACCTTTAGTGGAACCGTTGCTGCTTTAATAAGTCTCTCCAAAGGTTCAACAGTTTCAATGAAGGTATCTACAACTTGACAAATCAAAGCGCTCTTAATGTGTTTCTCAAGGATCAAGAAGTCTCTGGCAAATGCTTCACAATTTTGGTCATAGTCCGCCTTTAACTGCTTGAAGCCTGGGTTGTCTTGTACGTTGATACATTCTTCCTGGATTATAGTACGCTGCCTCAGAATCTGAAAATACAAAAAATGTCATGGTTACATTTTATGTTTAAAGAGGCTCAGCGAAAGATTAAAAGGAAGACCGAAAACAACATGAATGGCAAACATCAAAAAGGAAACAGAACTTTTCACATGCGGACCTATACACATGCTCAAAACGTACAGAGTGGCGAACACAAGTGAGACACGCAATGTCTAACGACGATTAGCGTTTAAGATGATGATGATATTTTATATTTGATAGATTTGTCCATTAAAGTATTGAGTTTATGGAGAATCTTTATTAAAGGTGATGGAACAATAAATACCATGCGGTATATCAAAAATAAAAATAATTTTTTTCATAAGGCTAGGGGAATTAATTATTTTGCTCTCAAAACTGGTCATCTTCCAACCCCAGATTTTAAAGCGCAAACACTTATTGTATCATATCATCTCATGGCCAACTTATGTTGTAAATGCTATTTCACATGGTCTAACTATATCAATTAATATACCCAACGCCTCATAATGCAAATTTGGTGTATGCTTTTTACCTCTTTGCAAGATTTAACTATGCCCTCTCTAAGATGTTCTTGTGGCACTGCTGAGGCTACTGCCATACTGTGTCTAACTATAGATTCAAGCAGGCAATCAAAATCTACACTCAGGTTATATCGATGCTCTGGTGACAACTCCTTCATGGCCTACAGTGAAAAGAAAGATTTAGTACATTATTTTAGTAATAAAACCATTGAAAGAAAAAGTGGCACTGTTTGGTGATTTTGTTTGGTGCCTTTTAACTAAGGTTCCTGGGTTCAAGTCAGGTCAAATAAAAGAGATAAATAAACAGTCTACTGTAATATATCTAAAGATATACAAATGTTTTTTAAAAGTTTTAAAAAGTTCAAAATGGAGTGAAAAAAAAGCTATATTGAGCTACAGCTGTACTAAAAGATTATTGCAGTCTCACTAATAACAAAAACAAGCTTATAACCGTTGCCGTATAATAATAATTAAACTAACCTTATCAATTTTAATGGCAAAATGACCTGGTTCTTCGTTTCTCTCTGGTTTCATACTTCCTGCTTTCTCCACAACATTAATAATTTCTGTCACTGCAACCATGATGTGTTTTAAAATATAATCACGGCTAGCCTATTAAAACACAATTTTATAAATACAGATTGAATACCTTTTCCATAAATGCAGTTACTATAGGCTAGGAAACGTTAATACTGCTCTAAATCAAGTTACTATATTTTAATTATGTACTGTACATGAAAAACATTTATAAATATATATTATAATTGTATGGTATCCTGACTATACTTTGCACCATACATTTCTCCATACAGTCATTGTATATTTCTATCCTAACAAAAAATTCAAAATTTTCTATCATTTGAAAGTCGACGAAAGTCAGGTCTCTGGTCCATTCTGTAATCGCCACTGATTGACTTATTCATCAGTACTTTTATGAATGGATGATTCATTGGGAACATGAATACTAGTTGATCATACCAAGTATCATAATATGATTTTACAATCAATTGGTAAAACAAAAGGTAGTGTAAAGTTAGGTACAGTAACTTGTATTTATACTCTTCTTGATTAAACAATGTCAACTACTAAAACTCAATACAACACTTAAACACCACTAACCTTGGCTTGTGAACTCTTTGGATACTTCACAAATGACTGCATGATACTGCTGAGCATGGGTGTCGCCTTCTTGAGCGTTGACATAGCAACCAGCAATCGTTGTTTAGGCTGCTGCTGTGTGAGATCTTGTTGACGTTTATCACAAAGACTTGATAATAGCATTATTGCTTCTGTAAAACCCTAAAAGCCAAACAAAGTTCTTTGACTCAGCATATGATTTTTTTTTGTCATTTACCATTTTTTAATTGTGTATTATATTTTTGATATTTTATATCTGTATTTTTAAATTATTGTTAATATTGTTAGTGTTCAGCCTTGTGCTGTGATTACGATATTTTTGAATGAATAAATTTTAAAAAAGGTGGGAGAGGGGTTCTTTTGTTTTGAATAATCCAAGCGACTTGTCTTTACCTTAAAGCTTTCTACTAAAGTCTTCATAGTCTCAACAGACTTGAGAAGGGTCAGTCTATCAATTGTCCAGTGTGCTGCACGAACTATTTTGCGCACTTCTGTATCATCTGTAATCAGCATGACCTAAAAAATATAAATTAAAAAAAAGTTTTTGAACAAAATTATTACCTTGTACTAAAAGTCTGATATTGTAAAATTAATCAATATATTATTGAAATAATATCAATTCCATCGAAAACAAAAACACTAGAACACACAAATCTTCTGAAATGCACAATGTAATCTGCAGATATCAGTTTGGATCGGCCAAAGGTGTATTTGGTTTTCTGAGAGTTGACTAAAGCTCTGTCTACACTATCAAACTTTATGTGACAAAAAAATGTGATGTGCCCCTATATAGACATGATAATGTCAAATCACTATCATATTATTTATTTATTTATTTATTTTTATATATCACTATCATATTATTTTAATGTATATCACTGCCATATTTGGGCACATAAACTAGTTTGATAGTGTAGACAGAGCTTAAGAATATGGGCCTAAAAATGTGCTGAATCTGAATCTTTTGCATTTTATTTAATTTGCCTGCGATTATTCTTATGATACACACCTTCATTGTACCTTCCAGGACATCTCTTGCAGCCTTCACCAAGTTCTCTCTTGCCCCACTATTCTCAGGCTGTGTCTGCAGGATCTGTGATGCCAGCATCATGCTATTTCCTGCAGTATCTATCATCTCACAAGCTTTTGGCATCGATTTTCTTAGCTCCTGAAAGAAGAAATGGAATTATGTTAAATCTTGAATATATCATTGTTAGGATGGTTGGCGAGGATTATCAATATTTGGTATATAGGTTATCATATGATTTAATTATTTCCCACTGCTATCAACCAGTCACCGTGTGTCTAATGGATTTTTCAAGAAAGTAAAATGACAAAAGCATACTGGTACAGGTAGGCCTACTTACTTCATCTTTTGAGTCTTTAGCAAGTCTTTGACCCACAAGCACCAACTCCTCTGTGGCTTTGCGGACGGACTGAGCATGAGAACTTAGATTTGGTAGACTTCCTGGGGTGTCTTTTGCACTTTCGTTTAAAATGATTAGCTGTGACACCTGTAAACAAGCAAAACAATTAATTATTATTAATTTTTATCTTATTGAACCATGTTTTATTAGGGTAGCCCATCCAGCTAAGCTGATAATTGGGGCCCTTGACAATACAATACATGTAAAGCACAAAAATAAATTTCATAAAAAATATAATTATAAAAAACTACTAGGCCTAGCTATGAAGATATAATTTTTCATTTTCAATAGAAAGGTTTCAGAAAATTCAACATTTTAAATTAATTGCCAGGTGAAAATACTTTTGGGATCGATCCTACATCTGTACAGTACCTGAGATTTAATTATCTTTAATTAAGGTTAGGTGTAACATGGATGTACAGTGCATATATAAAATACCGGCGTGAAGTTGGTTACTTATTCCTTATTCGATATTCAATTTTTTTTGTGAAGTTGGATCCTTATTCGACATTCACATTCACATGTATGGGGCGCAATATGTGTAATATTTTAATTAAATGATTTTATACTTACGGCTTAGATTAACTAGGGCTATGATTTATAGGGCTATAACTTCGTTATAAACGGCATGGACCGGGATGACGATACATGGGTTCGGGCTAGTAGGGTCCAGTCGTTTCAGAAAAAAACCACTTGCCCCGGTCCATGCCGTCTACCTGTCATTTTACGCCATTTTAAAACCTTACTACAATTTAACGTTTTTTAAAATAAAAAATGCAATATAACCGGATGATTTATAGGGCTATAATGACGTGATAAACGGCATGGACCGGGATGACGATACATGGATTGGGGCGAGTAGGATCTAGTCATTTCAGAAAAATACCACTTGCCCCGGTCCATGCCGTCTAGCTGCCATTTTACACCATTTTAAAACGTTACCACAATTTAAGTTTTTTTTATAAAAAAATGCAATATAACCGTATGATTTATAGGGCTATAATTACGTTATAAACGGCATGGACCGGGATGACGATACATGGGTTGGGGCTAGTAGGGTCATGTCGTTTCAGAAAAATACCACTTGCCTCGGTCCATGCCGTCTAGCTGTCATTTTACGCCATTTTAAAACGTTACTACAATTTAACGTTTTTTTAAATAAAAATTCAATATAACAGGATGATATATAGGGCTATAAATACGTTATAAACGGCATGGACCGGGATGACGATACATGGGTTGGGGCTAGTAGGGTCCAGTAGTTTAAAAAAAATACCACTTGACCCGGTCCATGCCGTCTAGCTGCCATTTCACGCCATTTTAAAACCTTACTACAATTTCACGTTTTTATAAAAATTGCAATATAACCGGATGAAATATAGGGCTATAATTACGTTATAAACGGCATGGACCGAGATGACGATACATGGGTTGGGGCGAGTAGGGTCCAGTTATTTCAGAAAAATACCTCTTACCCCGGTCCATGCCGTCTAGCTGTCATTTTACTCCATTTTAAAACGTTACTACAATTTAAGGTTTTCATAAAAAATGCAATGTAAACGTATGATGTATAGGGCTATAATTACGTTATAAACGGCATGGACCGGGATGACGATACATGGGTTGGGGCAAGTAGGGTCCAGTCAATTCAGAAAAATACCACTTGCCCCGGTCCATGCCATTTAGCTATCATTTTACGCCATTTTAAAACGTTACTACAATTTAACGGGTTTTTTTTTTATAAAAAATGCAATATAACCGAATGATTTATAGGGCTATAATTACGTTATAAACGGCATGGACCGGGATGACGATACATGGGTTGGGGCTAGTAGGGTCCAGTAGTTTCAGAAAAATACCACTTTACCCGGTCCATGCCGTCTAGCTGCCATTTCACGCCATTTTAAAACCTTACTACAATTTAACGTTTTTATAAAAAATGCAATATAACCGGATGATATATAGGGCTGTAATTACGTTATAAACGGCATGGACCGGGATGACGATACATGGGTTGGGGCGAGTAGGGTCCAGTCATTTCAGAAAAATACCTCTTACCCCGGTCCATGCCGTCTAGCTGTCATTTTACGCCATTTTAAAACGTTACTACAATTTAAGGTTTTCATAAAAAATGCAATGTAAACGTATGATGTATAGGGCTATAATTACGTTATAAACGGCATGGACCGGGATGACGATACATGGGTTGGGGCAAGTAGGGTCCAGTCAATTCAGAAAAATACCACTTGTCCCGGTCCATGCCGTCTAGCTATCATTTTACGCCATTTTAAAACGTTACTACAATTTAACGTGTTTTTTTATAAAAAAATGCAATATAACCGAATGATTTATAGGGCTATAATTACGTTATAAACGGCATGGACCGGGATGACGATACATCGGTTGGGGCAAGTAGGGTCCAGTCAATTCAGAAAAATACCACTTGCCCCGGTCCATGCCGTCTAGCTATCATTTTACGCCATTTTAAAACGTTACTACAATTTAACGTGTTTTTTTATAAAAAAATGCAATATAACCGAATGATTTATAGGGCTATAATTACGTTATAAACGGCATGGACCGGGATGACGATACATCGGTTGGGGCAAGTAGGGTCCAGTCAATTCAGAAAAATACCACTTGCCCCGGTCCATGCCGTCTAGCTATCATTTTACGCCATTTCAAAACGTTACTACAATTTAACGTTTTTTAAAATAAAAAATGCAATATAACAGGATGATATATAGGGCTATAATTACGTTATAAACGGCATGGACCGGGATAACGATACATGGGTTGGGGCGAGTAGGGTCCATTCATTTCAGAAAAATACCACTTGCCCCGGTCCATGCCGTCTAGCTGTCATTTTAAGCCATTTTAAAACGTGACTGTTACTACAATTTAACGGTTTTTTTAAATACAAAATGCAATATAACCGAATGATTTATAGGGCTATAATTACGTTATAAACGGCATGGACCGGGATGACGATACATGGGTTGGGGCTAGTAGGGTCCAGTAGTTTCAGAAAAATACCACTTGACCCGGTCCATGCCGTCTAGCTGCCATTTCACGCCATTTTAAAACCTTACTACAATTTAACGTTGTTATAAAAAATGCAATATAACCGGATGATATATAGGGCTGTAATTACGTTATAAACGGCATGGACCGGGATGACGATACATGGGTTGGGGCGAGTAGGGTCCAGTAATTTCAGAAAAATACCTCTTACCCCGGTCCATGCCGTCTAGCTGTCATTTTACGCCATTTTAAAACGTTACTACAATTTAAGGTTTTCATAAAAAATGCAATGTAAACGTATGATGTATAGGGCTATAATTACGTTATAAACGGCATGGACCGGGATGACGATACATGGGTTGGGGCAAGTAGGGTCCAGTCAATTCAGAAAAATACCACTTGCCCCGGTCCATGCCATTTAGCTATCATTTTACGCCATTTTAAAACGTTACTACAATTTAACGGTTTTTTTTTTATAAAAAATGCAATATAACCGAATGATTTATAGGGCTATAATTACGTTATAAACGGCATGGACCGGGATGACGATACATGGGTTGGGGCTAGTAGGGTCCAGTAGTTTCAGAAAAATACCACTTTACCCGGTCCATGCCGTCTAGCTGCCATTTCACGCCATTTTAAAACCTTACTACAATTTAACGTTTTTATAAAAAATGCTATATAACCGGATGATACATAGGGCTGTAATTACGTTATAAACGGCATGGACCGGGATGACGATACATGGGTTGGGGCGAGTAGGGTCCAGTCATTTCAGAAAAATACCTCTTACCCCGGTCCATGCCGTCTAGCTGTCATTTTACGCCATTTTAAAACGTTACTACAATATAAGGTTTTCATAAAAAATGCAATGTAAACGTATGATGTATAGGGCTATAATTACGTTATAAACGGCATGGACCGGGATGACGATACATGGGTTGGGGCAAGTAGGGTCCAGTCAATTCAGAAAAATACCACTTGTCCCGGTCCATGCCGTCTAGCTATCATTTTACGCCATTTTAAAACGTTACTACAATTTAACGTGTTTTTTTATAAAAAAATGCAATATAACTGAATTATTTATAGGGCTATAATTACGTTATAAACGGCATGGACCGGGATGACGATACATCGGTTGGGGCAAGTAGGGTCCAGTCAATTCAGAAAAATACCACTTGCCCCGGTCCATGCCGTCTAGCTATCATTTTACGCCATTTTAAAACGTTACTACAATTTAACGTGTTTTTTTATAAAAAAATGCTATATAACCGAATGATTTATAGGGCTATAATTACGTTATAAACGGCATGGACCGGGATGACGATACATGGGTTGGGGCAAGTAGGGTCCAGTCAATTCAGAAAAATACCACTTGCCCCGGTCCATGCCGTCTAGCTATCATTTTACGCCATTTTAAAACGCTACTACAATTTAACGGTTTTTTAAAATAAAAAATGCAATATAACCGAATGATTTATAGGGCTATAATTACGTTATAAACGGCATGGACCGGGATGACGATACATGGGTTGGGGCTAGTAGGGTCCAGTAGTTTCAGAAAAATACCACTTGACCCGGTCCATGCCGTCTAGCTGCCATTTCACGCCATTTTAAAACCTTACTACAATTTAACGTTTTTATAAAAAATGCAATATAACCGGATGATATATAGGGCTGTAATTACGTTATAAACGGCATGGACCGGGATGACGATACATGGGTTGGGGCGAGCAGGGTCCAGTCATTTCAGAAAAATACCTCTTACCCCGGTCCATGCCGTCTAGCTATCATTTTACGCCATTTTAAAACGTTACTACAATTTAACGTGTTTTTTTATAAAAAAATGCAATATAACCGAATGATTTATAGGGCTATAATTACGTTATAAACGGCATGGACCGGGATAACGATACATGGGTTGGGGCGAGTAGGGTCCATTCATTTCAGAAAAATACCACTTGCCCCGGTCCATGCCGTCTAGCTGTCATTTTAAACCATTTTAAAACGTTACTGTTACTACAATTTAACGTTTTTTTTAAATAAAAAATGCAATATAACCGAATGATTTATAGGGCTATAATTACGTTATAAACGGCATGGACCGGGATGACGATACATGGGTTGGGGCTAGTAGGGTCCAGTAGTTTCAGAAAAAACCACTTGACCCGGTCCATGCCGTCTAGCTGCCATTTCACGCCATTTTAAAACCTTACTACAATTTAACGTTTTTATAAAAAATGCAATATAACCGGATGATATATAGGGCTGTAATTACGTTATAAACGGCATGGAACGGGATGACGATACATGGGTTGGGGCGAGTAGGGTCCAGTCATTTCAGAAAAATACCTCTTACCCCGGTCCATGCCGTCTAGCTGTCATTTTACGCCATTTTAAAACGTTACTACAATTTAAGGTTTTCATAAAAAATGCAATGTAAACGTATGATGTATAGGGCTATAATTACGTTATAAACGGCATGGACCGGGATGACGATACATGGGTTGGGGCAAGTAGGGTCCAGTCAATTCAGAAAAATACCACTTGCCCCGGTCCATGCCATTTAGCTATCATTTTACGCCATTTTAAAACGTTACTACAATTTAACGGGTTTTTTTTTATAAAAAATGCAATATAACCGAATGATTTATAGGGCTATAATTACGTTATAAACGGCATGGACCGGGATGACGATACATGGGTTGGGGCTAGTAGGGTCCAGTAGTTTCAGAAAAACACCACTTGACCCGGTCCATGCCGTCTAGCTGCCATTTCACGCCATTTTAAAACCTTACTACAATTTAACGTTTTTATAAAAAATGCAATATAACCGGATGATATATAGGGCTGTAATTACGTTATAAACGGCATGGACCGGGATGACGATACATGGGTTGGGGCGAGTAGGGTCCAGTCATTTCAGAAAAATACCTCTTACCCCGGTCCATGCCGTCTAGCTGTCATTTTACGCCATTTTAAAACGTTACTACAATTTAAGGTTTTCATAAAAAATGCAATGTAAACGTATGATGTATAGGGCTATAATTACGTTATAAACGGCATGGACCGGGATGACGATACATGGGTTGGGCAAGTAGGGTCCAGTCAATTCAGAAAAATACCACTTGTCCCGGTCCATGCCGTCTAGCTATCATTTTACGCCATTTTAAAACGTTACTACAATTTAACGTGTTTTTTTATAAAAAAATGCAATATAACCGAATGATTTATAGGGCTATAATTACGTTATAAACGGCATGGACCGGGATGACGATACATGAGTTGGGGCAAGTAGGGTCCAGTCAATTCAGAAAAATACCACTTGCCCCGGTCCATGCCGTCTAGCTATCATTTTACGCCATTTTAAAACGTTACTACAATTTAACGTGTTTTTTTATAAAAAAAATGCAATATAACCGAATGATTTATAGGGCTATAATTACGTTATAAACGGCATGGACCGGGATGACGATACATGGGTTGGGGCAAGTAGGGTCCAGTCAATTCAGAAAAATACCACTTGCCCCGGTCCATGCCGTCTAGCTATCATTTTACGCCATTTTAAAACGCTACTACAATTTAACGGTTTTTTAAAATAAAAAATGCAATATAACCGAATGATTTATAGGGCTATAATTACGTTATAAACGGCATGGACCGGGATGACGATACATGGGTTGGGGCTAGTAGGGTCCAGTAGTTTCAGAAAAATACCACTTGACCCGGTCCATGCCGTCTAGCTGTCATTTTAAACCATTTTAAAACGTTACTGTTACTACAATTTAACGTTTTTTTTAAATAAAAAATGCAATATAACCGAATGATTTATAGGGCTATAATTACGTTATAAACGGCATGGACCGGGATGACGATACATGGGTTGGGGCTAGTAGGGTCCAGTAGTTTCAGAAAAATACCACTTGACCCGGTCCATGCCGTCTAGCTGCCATTTCACGCCATTTTAAAACCTTACTACAATTTAACGTTTTTATAAAAAATGCAATATAACCGGATGATATATAGGGCTGTAATTACGTTATAAACGGCATGGACCGGGATGACGATACATGGGTTGGGGCGAGCAGGGTCCAGTCATTTCAGAAAAATACCTCTTACCCCGGTCCATGCCGTCTAGCTATCATTTTACGCCATTTTAAAACGTTACTACAATTTAACGTGTTTTTTTATAAAAAAATGCAATATAACCGAATGATTTATAGGGCTATAATTACGTTATAAACGGCATGGACCGGGATGACGATACATCGGTTGGGGCAAGTAGGGTCCAGTCAATTCAGAAAAATACCACTTGCCCTGGTCCATGCCGTCTAGCTATCATTTTATGCCATTTCAAAACGTTACTACAATTTAACGTTTTTTAAAATAAAAAATGCAATATAACAGGATGATATATAGGGCTATAATTACGTTATAAACGGCATGGACCGGGATAACGATACATGGGTTGGGGCGAGTAGGGTCCATTCATTTCAGAAAAATACCACTTGCCCCGGTCCATGCCGTCTAGCTGTCATTTTAAACCATTTTAAAACGTTACTGTTACTACAATTTAACGTTTTTTTTAAATAAAAAATGCAATATAACCGAATGATTTATAGGGCTATAATTACGTTATAAACGGCATGGACCGGGATGACGATACATGGGTTGGGGCTAGTAGGGTCCAGTAGTTTCAGAAAAATACCACTTGACCCGGTCCATGCCGTCTAGCTGCCATTTCACGCCATTTTAAAACCTTACTACAATTTAACGTTTTTATAAAAAATGCAATATAACCGGATGATATATAGGGCTGTAATTACGTTATAAACGGCATGGACCGGGATGACGATACATGGGTTGGGGCGAGTAGGGTCCAGTCATTTCAGAAAAATACCTCTTACCCCGGTCCATGCCGTCTAGCTGTCATTTTACGCCATTTTAAAACGTTACTACAATTTAAGGTTTTCATAAAAAATGCAATGTAAACGTATGATGTATAGGGCTATAATTACGTTATAAACGGCATGGACCGGGATGACGATACATGGGTTGGGGCAAGTAGGGTCCAATCAATTCAGAAAAATACCACTTGTCCCGGTCCATACCGTCTAGCTATCATTTTACGCCATTTTAAAACGTTACTACAATTTAACGTGTTTTTTTATAAAAAAATGCAATATAACCGAATGATTTATAGGGCTATAATTACGTTATAAACGGCATGGACCGGGATGACGATACATGGGTTGGGGCAAGTAGGGTCCAGTCAATTCAGAAAAATACCACTTGCCCCGGTCCATGTCTTCTAGCTATCATTTTACTCCATTTTAAAACGTTACCGGTCCTACAATTTAATTTTTAAAAATAAAAAATGCAATATAACCGAATGATTTATAGGGCTATAAATACGTTATAAACGGCATGGACCGGGATGACGATACATGGGTTGGGGCTAGTAGGGTCCAGTCAATTCAGAAAAATACCACTTGCCCCGGTCCATGCCGTCTAGCTATCATTTTACGCCATTTTAAAACGTTACTACAATTTATCGTTTTTTTTTATAAAAAATGCAATATAACCGAATGATTTATAGGGCTATAATTACGTTATAAACGGCATGGACCGGGATGACGATACATGGGTTGGGGCGAGCAGGGTCCAGTCATTTCAGAAAAATACCTCTTACCCCGGTCCATGCCGTCTAGCTACCATTTTACGCCATTTTAAAACGTTACTACAATTTAAGGTTTTCATAAAAAATGCAATGTAAACGTATGATGTATAGGGCTATAATTACGTTATAAACGGCATGGACCGGGATGACGATACATGGGTTGGGGCAAGTAGGGTCCAGTCAATTCAGAAAAATACCACTTGCCCCGGTCCATGCCGTCTAGCTATCATTTTACGCCATTTTAAAACGTTACTACAATTTAACGTTTTTATTTATAAAAAATGCAATATAACCGAATGATTTATAGGGCTATAATTACGTTATAAACGGCATGGACCGGGATGACGATATATCGGTTGGGGCAAGTAGGGTCCAGTCAATTCAGAAAAATACCACTTGCCCCGGTCCATGCCGTCTAGCTATCATTTTACGCCATTTCAAAACGTTACTACAATTTAACGTTTTTTTTTAAAAAAAAATGCAATATAACAGGATGATATATAGGGCTATAATTACGTTATAAACGGCATGGACCGGGTCAAGTGGTATTTTTCTGAAACGACTGGACCCTACTAGCCCCAACCCATGTATCGTCATCCCGGTCCATGCCGTTTATAACGTAATTATAGCCCTATAAATCATTCGGTTATATTGCATTTTTTATAAAAAAACGTTAAATTGTAGTAACGTTTTAAAATGGCGTAAAATGATAGCTAGACGGCATGGACAGGGGCAAGTGGTAATTTTCTGAATTGACTGGACTCTACTTGCCCCAACCCATGTATCGTCATCCCGGTCCATGCCGTTTATAACGTAATTATAGCCCTATAAATCATACGTTTACATTGCATTTTTTATGAAAACCTTAAATTGTAGTAACGTTTTAAAATGGCGTAAAATGACAGCTAGACGGCATGGACCGGGGTAAGAGGTATTTTTCTGAAATGACTGGACCCTACTCGCCCCAACCCATGTATCGTCATCCCGGTTCATTCCGTTTATAACGTAATTATAGCCCTATATATCATCCTGTTATATTGCATTTTTTATTTAAAAAACGTTAAATTGTAGTAACGTTTTAAAATGGCGTAAAATGACAGCTAGACGGCATGGACCGGGGCAAGAGAAAATTTTCTGAAATGACTGGATCCTACTCACTCCAACCCATGTATCGTCATCCCGGTCTATGCCGTTTATAACGTAATTATAGCCTTATATATCATCCGGTTATATTGCATTTTTTATAAAAACGTTAAATTGTAGTAAGGTTTTAAAATGACGTGAAATGGCAGCTAGACGGCATGGACCGGGGCAAGTGGTATTTTTCTGAAAAGACTGGACCCTACTAGCCCCAACCCATGTATCGTCATCCCGGTCCATGCCGTTTATAACGTAATTATAGCCCTATAAATCATTCGGTTATATTGCATTTTTTATAAAAAAAAACCCGTTAAATTGTAGTAACGTTTTAAAATGGCGTAAAATGATAGCTAGACGGCATGGACCAGGGCAAGTGGTATTTTTCTGAATTGACTGGACCCTACTTGCCCCAACCCATGTATCGTCATCCCGGTCCATGCCGTTTATAACGTAATTATAGCCCTATAAATCATACGTTTACATTGCATTTTTTATGAAAACCTTAAATTGTAGTAACGTTTTAAAATGGCGTAAAATGACAGCTAGACGGCATGGACCGGGGTAAGATGTATTTTTCTTAAATCACTGGACCCTTCTCGCCCCAACCCATGTATCGTCATCCCGGTCCATGCCGTTTATAACGTAATTATAACCCTATATTTCATCCGGTTATATTGCATTTTTTTACAAACGTTAAATTGTAGTAAGGTTTTAAAATGGCGTGAAATGGCAACTAGATGGCATGGACCGGGTCAAGTGGTATTTTTCTGAAACTACTGGACCCTACTAGCCCCAACCCATGTATCGTCATCCCGGTCCATGCCGTTTATAACGTAATTATAGCCCTATAAATCATTCGGTTATATTGCATTTTTTATTTAAAAAAATTAAATTGTAGTACCGGTAACGTTTTAAAATGGCGTAAAATGACAGCTAGACGGCATGGACCGGGGCAAGTGGTATTTTTCTGAAATGACTGGACCCTACTCGCCCCAACCCATGTATCGTCATCCCGGTCCATGCCGTTTATAACGTAATTATAGCCCTATATATCATCCTGTTATATTGCATTTTTTATTTAAAAAAACCTTAAATTGTAGTAACGTTTTAAAATGGCGTAAAATGATAGCTAGACGGCATGGACCGGGGCAAGTGGTATTTTTCTGAATTGACTGGACCCTACTTGCCCCAACCCATGTATCGTCATCCCGGTCCATGCCGTTTATATCGTAATTATAGCCCTATATATCATCATGTTATATTGCATTTTTTATTTAAAAAACGTTAAATTGTAGTAACGTTTTAAAATGGCGTAAAATTACAGCTAGACGGCATGGACCGGGGCAAGAGAAAATTTTCTGAAATGACTGGATCCTACTCACTCCAACCCATGTATCGTCATCCCGGTTCATGCCGTTTATAACGTAATTATAGCCTTATATATCATCCGGTTATATTGCATTTTTTATAAAAACGTTAAATTGTAGTAAGGTTTTAAAATGACGTGAAATGGCAGCTAGACGGCATGGACCGGGGCAAGTGGTATTTTTCTGAAAAGACTGGACCCTACTAGCCCCAACCCATGTATCGTCATCCCGGTCCATGCCGTTTATAACGTAATTATAGCCCTATAAATCATTCGGTTATATTGCATTTTTTATAAAAAAAAACCCGTTAAATTGTAGTAACGTTTTAAAATGGCGTAAAATGATAGCTAGACGGCATGGACCAGGGCAAGTGGTATTTTTCTGAATTGACTGGACCCTACTTGCCCCAACCCATGTATCGTCATCCCGGTCCATGCCGTTTATAACGTAATTATAGCCCTATAAATCATACGTTTACATTGCATTTTTTATGAAAACCTTAAATTGTAGTAACGTTTTAAAATGGCGTAAAATGACAGCTAGACGGCATGGACCGGGATAAGATGTATTTTTCTTAAATCACTGGACCCTTCTCGCCCCAACCCATGTATCGTCATCCCGGTCCATGCCGTTTATAACGTAATTATAACCCTATATTTCATCCGGTTATATTGCATTTTTTTACAAACGTTAAATTGTAGTAAGGTTTTAAAATGGCGTGAAATGGCAACTAGATGGCATGGACCGGGTCAAGTGGTATTTTTCTGAAACTACTGGACCCTACTTGCCCCAACCCATGTATCGTCATCCCGGTCCATGCCGTTTATAACGTAATTATAGCCCTATAAATCATTCGGTTATATTGCATTTTTTATTTAAAAAAATTAAATTGTAGTACCGGTAACGTTTTAAAATGGCGTAAAATGACAGCTAGACGGCATGGACCGGGGCAAGTGGTATTTTTCTGAAATGACTGGACCCTACTCGCCCCAACCCATGTATCGTCATCCCGGTCCATGCCGTTTATAACGTAATTATAGCCCTATATATCATCCTGTTATATTGCATTTTTTATTTAAAAAAACCTTAAATTGTAGTAACGTTTTAAAATGGCGTAAAATGATAGCTAGACGGCATGGACCGGGGCAAGTGGTATTTTTCTGAATTGACTGGACCCTACTTGCCCCAACCCATGTATCGTCATCCCGGTCCATGCCGTTTATAACGTAATTATAGCCCTATATATCATCCTGTTATATTGCATTTTTTATTTAAAAAACGTTAAATTGTAGTAACGTTTTAAAATGGCGTAAAATGACAGCTAGACGGCATGGACCGGGGCAAGAGAAAATTTTCTGAAATGACTGGATCCTACTCACTCCAACCCATGTATCGTCATCCCGGTCTATGCCGTTTATAACGTAATTATAGCCTTATATATCATCCGGTTATATTGCATTTTTTATAAAAACGTTAAATTGTAGTAAGGTTTTAAATATAAATATAAATATAAATCATAGCCCTAGTTAATCTAAGCCGTAAGTATAAAATCATTTAATTAAAATATTACACATATTGCGCCCCATACATGTGAATGTGAATGCCGAATAAGGATCCAACTTCACAAAAAAAATTGAATATCGAATAAGGAATAAGTAACCAACTTCACGCCGGTATATAAAATACCATCTAGTTTTTAAAATATCAAGCCTAGGCCTACTCATCATGCTAAATGGTGGTGCGGCCGCTGTGGCTGTATTGCGCTGTGTGAGTGTAAACAACCAGCCTCTCTCTGTTTGACTGCTTGGCCTAGCCAAAAAATACTTACTTGAGCCGCGATAGGTGCTAAAACTCTTTCAATTGACCGCGTCTGCACCACTGATGATAGAATATTTCCCGATATATTCATTTTGAATAAAAATACTAATTAAATATTAGTTTTTAATGTGAATTCAATACAACACATTACGTGGGGTTGTCGAGGGGACGACGCGTCGGTATTTACAGCGGAACTTTATACAATAATGATGTCAAAGGTCATGTATGTTAATAAGAGGAATCCATCTGTTTTTTGTGACAAACTTTAAAACTAACACTGAATAGGCTACAACAAACATTCATTACAAGAAAAAAGAATTACGATCACTTTAAAAATTCGATAAATTGTTTCAACTATACAGGCAGTCGATACGGATAACATTGAATAACGCACATAATCTTATTTTAAACAACATCTATCCTTTTTTTAATATATTTTATGATTCCAATGTTACAATGTACAGTTTCTTCATAAATAATTAATAAATGCGTTTTATCAACGTTAAGGTTTTTAATTATACCGCAAAATGGAATCTAAGGAAGCGTTACATCCCGTTTATATTTTTTCAAGGGTAAATAGCCCTGTATAATTGTCATATAGATCGTACTTTTGAAGCCAGGGCATCCGGTTATCACGTTATTCTATCGTACTGCGAGCAGTGAAAGTGACAAGGAGAGACGAAGTGACAAATATAAACATGAAAAACATTTTATTTATAGTTTTGGTGGCTTGTTTGCTCGTATTCCAAGCACAGTGTAAGGAAAAGGTTCCCGTGGCTGGTAAGTTTTAATATATTACGCGTCGTATACGCATAGTAGGCCTACATAATAATATTGAGTTTAAATAATATACTTAGAGATCGTGGGCTATGACTGGTTCATATATCGCATATAATCAGACAACATGTAATAATTTTCCTCTAAGCGTACATAAACATAAGGTGGAGGGAAGTAACTTTATATTATTATTTTACGGTCATTTTAGACAATTACTGCATTAGATGTCGAGATCATAACGAATTAGAAGAAAAAATATTGGATTTAAAACGAACAGCACACAGCCTTAGTAAAAGAGTAAGTTTATTTGCATATTTGTTTGAAAGTGTCCCGACTGTCCACCTGGCTAGCTTGGAAACAATAATTGAAGTAACATACCTAAGTACGTAATGTCATAGTTCAAGGCTTGGCCAAGACGTCGTGCGCAGGAATGAATAATACGCGAAAGGAACATCATCATAAACAAATTTCAATTACTTTATTCAACTTTAAACTATTTAATACAATAAATTAAATTAATTACACCCCGTGAGTTTAGCGGTAACGTTTACACACGCGACGCCGTTGTATCACCTGTCATACTGCACACCTTGTTAATTACATGCAAATTATATGCAAAATTTGGCCCCCTCTATATCGAGTATGAGTATGAGTAAATCAATAGAGAATATCCCAGATGAGGAGAGTGGTGATTTGTTTAACAAACTTGTTCGATGATAACATCAAATAAATACAAATTGAAAGATAGAGTAGGTCTTACATTAAAACAAATACTGTATTACTAATATAAAGAGAAACAAGACAAAGCATGAATTAAACGAAATAAACGTTTGAGGCAGAGTCGTGAGACCGGTCACGAGCGAGACAAACATTTTAATCTAAGTTATCCTTGTCTCTTATAGTTTATAGAGAAAATTAACATCTACATAAACTACATAGTAACGAATAATGGTAATCTTTTTTTAATTTTAGTACAAAGAAGTTGAGAAACAGATTCGTAACTTAGAAGACTGTGATTGTGTATCGAAATAAATAAAGTGAAGGTTGACATTTAACGACATTCGACACGGTAGTACAGCAACGATCAAGTCGTGTTTATAAAAGGATAATTTTATATAGGAAATGATTGTGGGGATGACGTGTAGCGGCATCAGAACAAAAGGACCGTGATGAAACTATAATGAGTTTAATAAATTTTATACATCCATAATTGAAGCATAGAGGAATTAGTTAATGTTAAAATAATCCCTCAATGGTTGGATCAAAACTATTTTACTGGTTATTATTGTATTATTATGAAGGCCTAACTGACCATTTTAGGGTTTAAAAAGTAAAATAAATGTGTACAAAATCGTCTATCTCACAATATATCACATACATTGAATAAATATATAGTCCTACAATATAAATATCTAGTATAAAATAACACGAAATGTACCAATCTAATATAGCCACACTAATTCGTGTACTGCATTTGAACATATATATCCATCTTGGTTTTATTAGTTTTAGCAGCGTAACAGAAAACATAACCAGACGGACACGTGCTTGCCCTATTAAAAAGAACGATGATGGAATGTATCTTTATTTTCGCAGTGTCTGAAAGTACATAGGGCCTATTTGTAATAAAAAACGTTATAATAGAATAATTCCAACATGATAATAAACTACATTTAAAATTGGACGGAAACATTATTTGTATAATGTTAAATGAACGATAAACTAGAATGCATATAAGTTTTACAGGCATATTCAATAATACTACTTATTTTTAAACAATGATCGAACGGAAATTTTTTTGCATGTTATATCTTTATTTTCTAAGTGTTTGAAACTACATAGGTATTTGTAATAAAAAACATGTTATAATAGAATATTTCCAACATGATTATAAACATATTTGTAAAATGAACGATAAACTGCAATGTAAGTATACCTATACTTTCTTATTGTAAGTTGTACAGGCATATTCAATAGAATATTATAATACTTTGATCGGACGTAAAATTATTTGCATTTTGTACTGTTTAAAAGAACGCGTGGAATGTATACTATTTTCGTATCGGTTCAAACTCATGAAATAACTAGCATGCTTTTAATAGAATAATAATTATTAACATAAATTACTTCTAAACTAAATGTACTGTATTAGTATTATTATTATTTGTTTTATTAATCAAACCTATTAGCCTGGGTGCAGAACAATTATTATACACATTTGCGGGGAAAAAGTATAGGAAAATTTTTTTTTGGTTTTTCTAATAGAGTATACCATATAGAATGTCAGAAAAAAAATCCCCATCTCAGGGTCTTGGGGAAAATTTTTTATGGCACTTTTAAATTTTGGCCTATATAACACACACAAATTCCTATTAACACACACAAAAACCTATATATATGGGATAGGGAAAATCAATTAACAGTTTTTGTTACTTGCAGTTGTGTTTTTATGATTAAAATTAGTAGAGGCTTACTTTAATAACTACTTCTCATAGTAGTTGATGAATCAAGTCGATACGATGACATCATCATGCCAGAATCCAATATGGCGTCCAATTTAGTGGGAAAAACAGGGTATTGCTAAACCCCCGCAAACCCCTGGAAACCTCTAAAAAAACATAGAAAACCCCACCGAACCAACATAAAAGTGATTGAATCATGGAGTGTACGGCCCACTGGATATGTTCATGTTAAAAAAAATTTAAAATTTCCACTGTTAACTACTTATTTTTGGGTTAAAACATAATTTTTTTGTTAAAAATTAGCAATCATTTTTTACCAAAAATGATATTTTACCCCAAAAATAAGTCGTTAACAGTAGAAATTTTATTTTTTTTTAAACATGGATATACCCAGTGAGTCGTACACTACATGATTCAATCACTTTTATTATGTTGGTTCAGTGGGATTTGCTATGTTTTTTTTTAGGTTTGCAGGGTTTAGCAATCATTTTTTACCAAAAAATGATGTTTTACCCAAAAAATAAGTAGTTAACAGTAGAAATTAATTTTTTTTTAAACATGGATATACCCAGTGGGTCGTACACTACATGATTCAATCACTTTTATGTTGGTTCGGTGGGGTTTGCTATGTTTTTTTTGGAGGTTTGCAAGGGTTTGCGGGGGTTTAGCAATACCCTGTTTTTTCCGCCAAATTTGACGCCATATTGGATTCTGGCATGATGATGTCATTGTTATCGACTTGATTTATTAACCAATATTAGAAGTAGTTATTAAAGTAAGCCTCAGCAAATTTTAATCATCATAACACAACTCCAAGTAAAAAAAAACATGAATTGGTTTTCCCTATCCCCTATATAGGTATTTGTGTGTGTTAATAGGCATTTGTGTGTGTTATATAGGCCAAAATTTAAAAAGGCCGTAAAAAAATTTCCCCAAGACCCTGGGATGGGGATTTTTTTTCTGACATTCTATATGGTATACTCTATCAGAAAAATATAAAAAAAATTTTCCTATACTTTTTTCCCGCAAAATTTGTACTGCACCCAGGCTATATAGCCTATATATAACCATTTTAAATGTAAAAAAATGTAATTAATTGAGTTCTGGACACGGAGTAGAAATTCAAGGAGTTATAATTGTTCTGACACTAGAAATTCAACAGGTTGATGATGACAGCAGAACTGTGGTTTCGTTGCGTGATGATAAGAATTGCCTATATTGCGTCTAAACTAAATTTGTTAGTAATTACTATTCATTATCACATTGCGTTATTGGTCCAACCGACTTAAATGTATAACAATTTTAAATGTAAATATTTTCAATTGATTTGTGGACAGAGTAGTGTTAATATTGTTATAGGTAACTTTTACAGTAAAATTTATAATTGTTTTTAAAATATATGTAATGTTAATTTACTTAATGAATGTGGTTTAAATCAAGGTGAAAACCTAAATGTTTAACATTAAACATAAATGTACATTTTAAATAATCTCAACTAGTACAAAATGAGTACATATTGTCACATAAATTACTATATTCATACAGCGATATTAAAAGACATAACATATTGCAGACTCACATGAAAGACAATGAAGTTAAATAGTTCATTCAATAAAAAGGTAAATATTTCAGTATATACTAAGCAGATATGTAGCCTTCTGCATATTAAATACAGATGCTAAACAGTTGTAGAAATGTATTTTGTTCTAAATAATAGCATTACAGTATTAAAATTCTACTATAACCATGTGCTCTTCTCTAACTGCCATAGTAATTTGTCAAATAATAAAAAGACTTAAGCTCTGTCTACAATATCAAACTGAGTGATGAGCCCAAATATGTTCGTGATATGATGTCATCGTGTCCATATATAAGCAAATCACATTTCACATAAAGTTTGATAGTGTAGACAGGGCTTAACATTGTGCTTGCTACAGGCAGTAATGATTATTGGATATCTTTCCCCTACTATTTATGGCAGTCCTGACACATTTACAAACTTCACAAGTTATAAAATGTAAAATTAAAGCTATGATAAAAATGCATATCGTATAAATAAACTATTACAAATCACAAGCATGTTTGCTCACACACATATCAATGTTATGAAAGTAGAAAGACAAAAACTATAAAATTTACTGCAAATAAAAAAACGACATAATTACAATATGATTTTACTGACACATATCTATTGATTTCTTTAAAAAACAACACAAGAACTTTCCCTGAGATTTTTCACATAAAAAAACTTAATTATACTATATTATTGGCACACTGTGATAAAAAATAAGGAGTAAAATCAGACAGAAATTGTTATTGTTTTTGAAAGTAAGATTTGTCGACATACATAAAGCTTGGTTCCCACTAGAACGTAACGCAAGGACGTAAACGCAACGCAAGCGTTTTAACCAATGACAAGCGAAGTTATAGACAGTTAGCAATCACAAGCGAATAAGCCATCCCTTGTGATTGGTCAATTCACTTGCGTTGCGTTACGTCCTTGCGTTGCGTCGCTAGTGGGAACCACGCTTAAGCAAGGATTCTTGATAATATGGTTCATAATACAGCTGGTTCCTTAAACATAGAAGGCAAATTAAGACAATTGGTTTCAGAAGGTGCGGTCACATAGTAGAGTTTGTTTATTGAGTTGTTCTGTACACAAAGCACATAGTATACTAATTATTGTATGACTTATGTTATTCAGATAAAAGACGTAAATAGAATCGAGTGATGACCTACATTTTCTCATATGGTACTTCTATATTTTCAAAGACTTTTTTTTTCTAGAAGATGTTCAATTCTTTCCAACATTTGCTTGTTTCCTTTCGAATCCTCCTCCAGCTTTAGCAGTCTAGCCTGCACCAGTTGCATCTGAAGATCAATTCCTCTCTTCAGATCTACAAATGCTGTAGCCTGCTGTCTAGCAATCACCTGCAGATTTGACAAACTACTTTGCACCACGTTTTCATCAAAGGTGAGGCTAGCTTGTTCCACGTCGCTACCGTCTAAGAATGATTCTTCACTTTTGATGTGTTCGGGAATAGGAAAACAATCAGAATCATTTAGTTTCTTTGATCGCTTAAACTTGCGTCTTTTTTTCTTTGTATGCTTAAGAGCGCCATCAAATTCATCGATCAACGATGATGAGGATTTCTCATGGGGGTAAAGAAGACCAACCTGATTGTGGATTTCATTATCTCTGGTTGGTAATTCTTTCTCTTCAAGTTTCTTTGCATCGTCTTGTGTCTCGTCTTCGATACGTAATTTCTGCAACTGTGCATTATTCCGGTTTATACCTTCAATTACCATTCCTGAGTCTCTAACTGGCTGTTCATTACTTGGTATTTCTTCAAGTTTGACCTTTGGTGTGTAGGGTACATCGTTCTCAGGAAGTTTGTGAGAGTAACTTGAAAATCCTTCTCTCAGTGGCAGCTCAATCTGCGATGTCTTCCTTTTCATACTTTTGTTCAAATTCACAAAATGTTGATGAAAATCATCTTTAGCATTTTCCGACTGTTTGATTGATTCTTCAAGCCTGTAAATTAAAAAGAATTAATTTTAGTGCTTTTTTGTAAAATGCAATTAACAAATTAATTTAAATAAAACTCAAAACATATCTTTGTGATATTAAATAGTCCAAGTAATCACAACCTATAATTTTGTATTCTAAAGTATTTTCCTTACTTTTTCTCAATTCTATCAACTTTTTCCGTCACTTGTGAGCTTTCAAAATTTGCTTTCTTGCGACGGTAACTTGCAGCACATTCTTTTTCAAACACTCTTAACTCAATTTTCTTCTTTGGATTGTATAATGGACCTTTAAAAAGCAATATAAGTCGATATTAATACTGAGAAAGACTAACTTTGTTTCCAATATAAAGGAAAACATTAAAGAAAGATAAATACCTTTTTGAACGAATTCACTGCATGATATATTAATCATTCTATACATCCATGAGAGAATCATAAAAAAATGTTGAAATATTATAAAGGGCGCTGGAATAGCTGGTCTGTCAGCATACTCCATCACCAATGCATACAGTTCATACCGCCATATCTGAAGTGCCTTGCTTTGGACTTCATCAAATACAAAACTGAGGTGAAAATCAAATGCAAAATGGTATAACTTAGGCTCTGTCTACACTATCAAACTTGTGACAACAAAATGTGATGTGCCTATATATAGACATGATGATGTCATATCACTACAATATTTGGGCATATCACTAATATATTTTGACCACACTTTTTTGGACGCTGTTAAAGAACCAAAATAATAATGACAGTAATGGTCTTCTGGAATATACTGAATATCTGTTCACAATAATACAAATGTACTGTACCTGATTTACAGTCAACTTTAAAACCAGAACTCTCTTGGCCAGTGGCCTAATATGTCTGGTTTTCCAGAAATTCATGTATTCCGAATGTGTTTTTAATGGTAAAAAAAGAATTTTTGATGTTCTGTACCTCAAGAAAAGTCTGGTTTTGGGAGAGTTTTAGGTTTTCAAAAAGTCTGGTAATTGGAACACTCAGCTGTACTTTTGACTAGTCCTATATTACATATGGTGGTGATAAATGCAGTGATGTAGTTCTATACCCTATTTGTTGGTCCTCTAGCCCAGTAAAGCACCAATTCTCACCTGAATATTGCAATCAGTAGGTTCAACAGCAGCACATTTCCTATCAATAAATAGATGACTAGAAATACAGAAACTAAAACGTGTTTCTCAGGACATGGGTGAAGTTTATCAGCAGGGTCGTCACTACAATCTTCAAGCTTGCCTACAAAAAGACAGACAAAATCAGAAATCTTTATGTGATGTCTGCTGTGTATCTATGTACTGTACTGTATATTCTTTAAACATATTTTTTGTCTTTGTAAATCAAAGATTACATTATAGATTATTAGCTACTGTATTAAACCTGTTAACTGTGTTAAACAATCATTGGGACTGCTGACTCTTGTAGTTACAGTAATCATATTACTTTAGCAGTCCCTGACCAATTTCATCTTTGTACATTGTATATGTTTTGTTGGTCGAATAAATAAATGAAATGAAATGAAATTGTGAACTAAATAAAAACAGAAAAACCACTCCTTTTGGGCAACCCTATTCAGGAGACACCTCTAAGAAGACCCCCTATTACGGGACACTTTCATGTGCAACGAACAAGGGACAATGTATGTTTAACACTACAGCTGTCCCCTGAATAGGTATCTATAATAAATGTATTAAACAAAAAATGTTGCTTAAACATGTATTGTCCCCCAAAAACGAATGAAGATAAATTAAATCAGACTTTGAATTATCTTGTAGTTTTAATAAAGTAATCACTTCTGTAGAAAAAAAACCCAAAAACAAAATGTTTTCACTTACAAAATAACATAATAAATGATTAATTAAAAAAAAAATCATTTTGCTTTAAATTACAGTTTTTTTTCAGGTAAATCAATTTGTGGAGTGGATAACTATTATATTATTCAACAACAACAAAATGTAATTTTTCAGGCGGACAATACATCTTCAACATGCTTATAAGTACACAATTCAGTAATATTTATTTTAAGTAAAAAACTTACCATCAACTGCAACCTCCAGAAATAATTCACCAAGAATCTGGAAGTAAGGCATGTAAAAGATACCAACAATGGCCTCAGAAACGTTTGTTTGATTGGGAAATAGAAGAGATTGACTAGCTACACCATAGCCAACCATAAATACAAGCAAGATACAGAGAAAAAATATCAGCTCACGAATCTGCAAAAGTAAATGTTATCTCAACTATTAGCAATGGTAATACAGTACTGTATCTATTGCACAGTATCATAGGCAAATACTGCGATACAGCATCACATATGTGACAAATATATCAACTTGAAACTAGTATGGGTCCCACAGGTGATGCATACTGTACTGCAAGCAAGCCTATAAGACTTGACATGATTGATATGCCATAATGTGGAGAATAGGGTTTTTTCAATGTAAATTAGAATGGTTTAAAACTGTAAGAATGAATGTAAATAGTTAGAGAAAGCTTACAGTATACCACCATATATTCTTCACAATTTACTAGCATTCTAAAACTTACTTTTCCAAACAAAAAATAGACATTAAGTTATGTTCAATATTTATAAACAATTAATATTCCATACCATTTTTCTTATCATAACCATCTTAGGACCAAGATTAGTACTGACAGCATACATCCTAAGTAGCCTGACATAGAATAAGAAACAGCTGGCAGAGTAACACCCCTTGGCAACATGAATCCACTCTACGTTGGTCCAATGTAGACCAAAGCCAAGACAGGCTAGGCTCAGCATTGCTGCATCTATCCAATTCCACACACTACGTTTCCACTGACGAACTTTCTGATACCACGTCTCAAACTCATTTGGTATTGCCAACTAAGGTAGAGAAGAACAAAGAACAATTATAAACATAAACAATTATTAAACTGTAAAAGACTGAATTCCGTAATCTAATTGTAACCCTGGGTTATTATTCTTTGATTGTTTTTTAGGGTGGGTTACTATTAGAAGAGGGGTTACTATTAGAGTAGTGGGTTACTATTATTACTAATCTTAAATTAGGCACTGAAAATAGTACCCACCATCAACTTTTCCGGTCAGCAACTCATAGTAAAATAATAAAACAATACGAATAAACAAATTTGGTTGAACTCTAACTTTATTTTATAAACTCAAAAACACTCCTCCCCCACTCCCGAGATCAACATGCATTATCTCCTTATTAAAATACGGCTGCATCATAAGTTTTTGTGACTCTAATAGTAACCCCCATGGGTTACTATAAGAGTAGTGGGTTATTATTAGAAGGGGGGTTACTATTAAAGTGTGGAATTTAAGACAACTTTTCTTATGGCAAACATTAGGAGTAAACGATCAATAAATTTGCTCAGTAAAATCCTATATATAAATAATAAATTAAATAAATATTGTCGTTTATTATTTACCTGTCGAAATTCTTCAATAATAAGGCTACAAATCCATATAAATAAAGCGACTTCATAACGTGACGGCTCTTGTTGAAAATCGAAGATTAACACGTAGCTGAACAGTAAAAGTAACATCAAATATGTAATCTAAAAAAGAAAAGATATAGCATATGTTTATATTCATAATTTATAATGTGAGTGAGAATTGAAATGAAATATTTTATTTATACTGGGTGACCTCTTCAGTCTGGTCTCCCAGAGGGCCCAGTTATGATCAGTGGATGTTTGTATACTAGTACACCTGGGTAACCCCTACTCGTCTTGAAAGATGCACTAGTAACTTTAAAGTGGACATGAGCTAGAGTAGGTGTGTACAGACTCATTCAATATAAGTTTTATAAATGAAAACAGACAACAGTAAATGCAAACAATGTTCATCCTACATGTTTTTCCATCTTTAAGATAGATGTTCTAAAGCCAGACAATGAACAAATATTGAATAACGAAATATACATGTACAGTACTTTGGTGTGAGTATACAGCTCTGTCTACACTATCAAACTTTATGTGACAACAAATGTGCCCATACTGTATATGGATATAATGATGTCATATCACTACCATATTTGGGTATATCACTACTATATTTGGGCACATCACACATTTTTTGTCAAACTAGTTTGATAGTGTAGACAGAGCTTTAGATAGGCTATGTTCACCTCTTGAGACCCACAGGCAAGTTATGCCACATAGACCAGAATGGTATTCAAGTCCTACTTTGACCAATCATATCCAATCTAACTTCAAACACTTGGACAGATGTTTACTAAATTGTATAGCAGTGATTACTTATTCTTATACTAAAGACATTTCTTCTCAACTCGAATTCCTTTTTCATTTTAGGCTTTTTTGTATATTTTTTAGATTTTTTGAAGATCGTGCCACCTGAATTTAGTGTATGATTATTGCAAATTTAGTAAAATTAGAAATAATCCTACCAATCCCGCAAAGAACTTGGTTACCGGGGCATTGTAGAACATCCACACTTTCTCCCGCATTGTTTTTGAACCAAAATCCTTCCTGTACGGAATCACCGTCAACAGTAGCGGTACAAGCAAAACAAAGAACGCTTTCCTTGACGAACACCGCATTCCATCCATCCAAATGTTCTGGATGACAGCCTGAGCACATGGACGGGAAATAAATTCTTCTGCTTCTGACTCGGCAGCAATGGTCAAGGTGTTCATACCTCCCCACTGCTGATGTGGAATCTCTATCATCATCTGGGCTAGATCTTCATCAGTCTCATAGCACTCATCAACTACACAGATTGCAAGTTTCTCAAATTGCCTGAAACAAAAGGATATATATGTACATATTTAATGTGAATTACAGAAATTAAAATAGTAAAACGTACTGTAAATGTAACAGACAAGATAATCATTTGACAATTATAATTGTGAATAATTGTTCAGTATTTAAAAGAAAAAAAGAAAACTTTTTTTTCAATGCTTCATAAGGTTTATCGCACATGGTGGTAAGGGTTTGAGACCAAACGCCACAACGCATACGTACAAACAACAACTTAACCCTTCCCATTATGCATTGTGCATTATTACCTTGAGTTTTCAAGAAGCTTAAGTTTGTCATCTGGATCTTGTGCTCTTTTTGACATTGAACGTAACATTCTTGATGCTACGATGGCTAAACAAACTGGGTCTTCTCCTCTCTCCCAGAAGAATTCTGCTAAGTCCATCCTATTTGGAAGTAAACCACATACAAATGACGGTACTTTATTCAATCATCAAAACTACTACATAAAATTAAAATGCAAATACAATCCTGCTACAGTAGATTCTGCTGAGTCAAGTGGCTTATATACTGTATATTATATATTTGATAAAAATATGTAAACACCAATTAGCAATATAATACAAATTCACAGGCATAAACTCTAAACCACCTAGTGATACTCTGGAATTCAATTAGTTAGGAAGAGTGAATAGTGAGAAAAAAACAAGCATAACCAGGATTCTAAACCTGAAATCCTTTTACCATTTGGCTCGAGCTTCATGATATGGTTTTTAATACGAATATAAACTAAATAAATGAAAATCACTATTTGTATTAAAATATTTCAACACTACCAAAATAGATTTTTAAACATACCTGCCAACTAAAACTGCCCACAAGAAAAGCTCTCTGAAAGGTCGTGGAAAGTGCATGCCAGGGTTAACAAGCTCAGCTACCGAGAAATTCTCACCTATAGATAACTGTTCGTTGTTTGACGTTACGTTTAGAAACTCTACCTGAGCGACGTAAGGAAGCATCAAACCTACAAAATAAATGTTCTTCCGTGATATACATAATTACCAAATGTTTTAAAAAAGGACAGAGAGAAATTATCAGTGTTCATTGTAATGCTGATGAAGAAATACAAATTACAAAGATGATATGATAATGATATTGATAATACAGTTGATGATAAATGATGATGATGAACATGGACAATGATGGCAATTTTTGTTGATTACCTGATAAGCATGTTGACATTGCTACAAGTGCTTTACACTCCGGTCCAATTGCACTAATGTTGCGATCGTGATTGTACAAAGGTGCTTCATGTGCTCCCATTAATGAACGGATTAATTTTCGAACATGATGCAGGTAAAACGGATCAGCTAACTGAAAAAAGAAATATTAACAATGCATTAAACATCCTCTGGTTGAGACATCACCCAGATGCTCCTATGTCAAACATACAATTGATTGATGATGTAATAATCATAAAATCTCTGAAATTATAGAGATTAAACATTTTTTTTAGAGAGTAAAATCACATTCTTTTATTAAACAAGAATCTGAAGAGGCCTACATACTGTATTGACACTAACAAGATTGGTTCTACCACAAATTGTTTATAGAGAACAGAACACTCCAGTAGGAACTTGTTATTGATCTACAGTACCTCCATACAGGGTCAAAAGTAATTAATTAGTGGACCTTTTGATTTTTATAATTTATATTCTTACCTCACCACGAGTTATGTCCACTATAAACGTGCGAAAAAAATTGTTTGTTTCGGCTTTGTTATAAAGGTCACGTAGTCTGGAAACTGTCAGATATTCCTTCATGATTGCACCCTTTTCTAGAAACAGTTCTAAGAAGTCAACTCTGTTCTCCATCAAAGCCTGAGTCACAAAGGTGTCAAGACTACCAGGCTAAAATTACAGAAATATCAAAGTTACAGCATTCAAATATGAAAAAGTATATAATTTAAAGCTCTGTCTACACTATCAAACTAGTTTGACAAAAAAAGTGATGTGCCCAAATATGGTAGTGATATGCCCAAATATGGTAGTGATATGCCTAAATATGGTAGTGATATGACATCATCATGTCCATATATGAACACATCACATTTGTTTGTCACATTAAGTTTAATAGTGTAGACAGAGCTTAAGATAGCAGTTAACTATATCCTAAGAAAAGATTTTTAATAAAATTATGGATATTTCGATTTGCAAAATGCATAAGAGTCGTTGATTCTCGTCTTGACCTACATGTAGAACCCACAAGACCTGTGTCAAGGAATCTAGTGAAGAAGCACATATCAACACATACACACGTTGAATTAATTAAAATCAAAAACTCTCTAACATCGATTTATAGAAGTCATAGAACTTGTGGTAATTCCAGTAGACAGTAGAGACACATGGATACTGTAAAATATTCTTAAACATAGTACTACAGTATATGATTTATCAATTTTAAATGTTTGAGGTTAAAACAAGATTGATGATGCAAGGCTTACAACAAGATATGAACTGTACTGAATATAGTTGTAATGGTTAAAACCAGTAAAATATGGTGTGATTTCATGTTTTACCTTTAATAATTAAACAATATAGTAAATATGCATGCAAAGTGTTTTTAGTACTTACTGGCCAATCATTAATACCACTGAAAATCATGCTCTCAGCAACATCTACTCGGCCCCATGATAGAGCTAACTTCAGCTGGGATGTGGGGGAAGCAGTCTGGCCTAGAAACATGACGGGAGGGAAAATTCACAGCATGGAAATGAGCATGACAGTGATATGAGTGAAAACAGTGAACAAACATGCATAAGACAAAAGTTTCCTGTCGGAAAATTGATCTACAAAATTTATTGAACACATCAAAAAACAGAATAATAATCAGTAGACATGGAGTAGTTTAGTTTTCTAAAATAATTATCCGATGGTAAGATTTATACTACAGTATTCATGGACTTACTGTAAATCAGAATAAAATCCATTAAAGGGTACTGTAGGCACTCACATTTTAACAAATAGAGAGTTCTCTGGATTGAAATTCGATGGGCGATCTTCTTTGTAAAAGGCCAACTCAGACAGCGTCGTATAACGAGGCCTGACAAAACTTTTTGACTCGTCAGTGTTGTCTAAGTTGAATCCCGACTATGCCCAACGCTTGACATAGCGTCGAGCATAGTTATTAGGTTGTCAAGAGAACTTTAAACATGTTTAATTTTCTTCCGACGAGACGACTCGTCTGGCCTCGTTGTACGATGCTGTCTGATTTGAATCCTGACAAGACAGGTCGTCTTGAGATAGCGTCATGAATAGTTATTAGGTCGTCAGGAGAACTTTAAACATGTTTAATTTTCTTCAGACGAGACGACTCGTCTGGCCTCGTTGTATGATGCTGTCTGAGATGGCCTTAAGATGAGGGTGGAAATTGGTAAAAGCTTGTGTGAGGTGACATAACATTTACCATGGTGAGTGGCAATGAATACAGTAATTGTTACAAAATGCTCTTTTTCATTAGGAACTGTGATTGTTAACATGGAAGATGCAAGTGGTCTGTTTTCTGTGTTTTAGTACAATATTATTATCAAAACTATTACATTTAATTTACCTTTGAGTAGAGCTTTGAGTACAGCTAAATCAAGATCGGCTTGTTCCCCCGCATCCATACTAAAAATGGTAATCTTTAAAAGAATAATAAATCAAAGAATTTTATTTCATCCAAAAAAGAGGGGCTTTAATAGAGAGGTTGGAATTTAAAGTCTTCGTTATTTATATATCGGAATATTGAGGGCATTTTTTTGTGTGATTGCCAATGATTATGTACAGTATGTCAACTACTTAGACTGTTCCATGTTGATTTTGAGGGTTGGCAGATGTTTGTTGCATCGAAGCAGAGTTTCACAAAAGAGATAATGTTTCAATATATAGAATATAAAGTGTTTGAATACTATTAAGTTATAAATATTAATATTTTGAATAATTAATATGTTTCTTACCATTGATTCGTGTTCCATAATAACATCAATAGCTTCTTTTAGTTTTGGTATCATGTGATGATCTTTACTAATGCGACACACAGTGTGTATCCTATCATGTACTATACTTTCCAACGAAGGCTTTAGTTTTCGTACACCACTATGAAAATAATTAAAAATGATAATTTACATTGAATTATTAAACAAGCAGTAATTCAGAACATATGTTTTTATTAGAGAAAGTCAAAACTTACTCAATAGAGACACAATTCTTGTTAGCAAATGCAAGCAAGTCGGCTGCTCGGCCTGTACCTTCACAAAACACAACAGGAGTTTTCAGTAAAACAGCTTCTCTTGTAGCTAAGATTGTGTCCATACCTCCCTCAAGGCAAACCTTTACCACAGGAATACCTAGACCAGACTCTGTGAAAATGTTCAAATGATAGATTTTATCACATTCTATTGGCACATCACATTCTCTTAGTGTAGACAGAGCTTTACAATAAACTTATACACAAACTACAAAAAAATTAAATTACCCATTTCATTTTGAGTAAACTTTGGCGCTCTCATCGTCTCTTCCAGCCTAGCTCTGAAGGCAACGTCGCATCCATACATCCTGGTACCATCATCAATTAGAAGAAAGTGTGTGTGGTGTGGATCTAACGAGACTGGCTTCCCACGTTGTATGATGGGGTTAACTTTGTATTGAGCTGGATAAAGACCCTGTTAAATCAAGCCATCACATACGTACTTAAATCATATCTCATTGTACTTAAATCATATAAATCTCTAATAAATTATGTAGAGATAAATTCTAAGGTTAATACACTAACATGAAATATTATCAGCAAATTAAACATAATTTTTCCCTCGTTTCTTAATAGGGTGTTCCCTGAAAAGTGTTTCCCAAAAGAGGGGTTCAACTGTATTCATGCAAGGCAATTTAACAACAGGATGTTGAGCTCCAGAGATCAAAGGGTTTATCTGTGGCTGCAACATGCTCCTTACCAGATACTGAGAATATGTACATAGTACAGTACTGTTGGTATTTGTCGCAGCCAGACATAAGATCAAAGAACTGTTACAAGTTCATATCTTGTCAAGGCAAGCTCAATGTCCTGTTGTTAGATTGCCTTGATTCATGTGAGGCTTGGCATCTTACAGTACTGACTACAAATCATGTACCATAACCTGCGTTTGTCGCGCGTGTAAAATATGTGTAATTGCCGCGTGCCTGTATTTGCCGTGTGGACCATGACGTCATCACTTTGTAGCTTTTTACTGGTAAAATATGGAACTCCCGGTACGACGCCCGCGACAACACACACGTGGATATCAGTTCTGTTTCTATTGTTTAGGCCTACCATCATATTTATGTAATCTGAACCTGCCCGTTACTGTATGTAACAAAGTTTCTTTTTTCTCTATTGTTAGGCAAACAATAAATAAGAAAGTTTATAGAATTCATGTAAATTGTTTTTCATCGGGGTTTTGTTTAGAGTTCACGTCGTATTATTTTATACAGTATAATGTGAGGCGTACAGCGAGAAGTGTACAACAGCAGGGAGGCTAGGCTAGAATAGAGAGCTACTGTACCTAAGCCCCTCCACAAAAAAACATATTTAGCGATCTTTAATAGGTGCCTAGGTCAATAAATAGCCTAATAATAGTAATATTATAAAATGATGTTTCCTTGTATTTTCATAACCGTAAGCCAAATATTTAAATTAAAATACAGAGCTAGTGTTTTAGGCCAAGTACATAAGGATTCCCGTACATAACTGTGAATGGGTTTTTCCGCCGCTCGGTGTAGAAAGTCAAATTATTACGTTCTTCCAACACGTTTATTAAATGTCTTTTAGTATATTTCTATCTAACATGTCTGCATTGTATACTTGCTTTATAAATTCTCTGCTTATGAAACGACTTAATAAGTTGCTAAATTGACGTTTAAAGCAGATATTTGTCTGACATCAGCCCATGTTTATAATGAAAACAAAACAGGGTTCCGAAAATGGCACAGTCCAAAATGAGGTGTGCAATTAAATAATATCAACGTAAACATATGCGCACGGTATCAGGGCTGTAATTATAAGAGAACTGATTTTCCCTGGACGGGAAATGGTAAAAACTTGTATTTATTCGACCTCGCTTCTCTCTCGCTCTGGCTGTGTTCGGAGGATCGCTCCAACGTGGTTTCGTGGAGCGATTAATGGTCCAGTCCGTAACAGGGGTGTACATTAGTTACCGCGCTAAATACATGCATGTCAATACTGGCGTTGTAATACTATATAAATTATTTCCTCCCCGACGGGGAATGGTAAAACCTTTATGTTATTATTTGGCCTAGCAACTGTGTGTACTCAATGGATGAACTCTACAACGTGGTGCGTACAGAAAGTACGTCATTCGGCCACCAGCGACGATCGTGTTTTGAAAGATATTGTTAATGGGTCTTTTCTACCTTGTTTTTTTTAATGAGTTTTCTCAAATACTTAATAAATATAACTTAAAAATATATATAAACAAACTCTGAAAGCAAACTAGGCCTAGAATAGTAGTACTGTAGTGTAGTAGGCCTACTAACTAGCCTAGGGTAGTAATACTAATAGTATTTTATATCACATTCACAGACATAATTGCATCATGGAGGTTAATTTTTACCTCCATGATTGCACTATGATAAATAAATCGATTTTTTATTTCAAATAGGCCTATATTTTGTTATATAAAATGCTGTTATCCTGTACTGTAATTCCAGTTATTGTCTGTTTGATGATAATAATATATGAACAAAACATCAACAAGTTATAAATGCAGTTCGCTGCAGTTGAATTACTCAATGCAGTAATGCATGAGTGAATATGGACAGTATTGTTAGTACCTAATTACACGCGAGTCACGCGTTTTTCACACCCGTGTAAAATGTGTGGGCTTGGTATATGATATGTAGTCAGTACTGTACCTCTCCCTGTTTACCAACAAGTGACTGCCAGTTCTCTACATAACTCCAGGGTGCAACACCAAGGCAGAGAATCGGTGCTCTTGATTGACCTCTGTTTGAAATCCATCTCATCGCTTGACCCTCTTTAACTGCTTCGCCAACTGCCTTGTGAACTCCGCAATTTACTCCAGTGCTAATTATCCACGCACCTACAGTTTGTGCAGCCTAAAAGTTAATCAGTTAATCAAATCAGTTAATTTTAACTGCATTCCATATCAGGTATCAAATTTTGGTTTACTTCAACAGTAAGTAAGAAGTAAGAATACTACAATACTGTTGTTTTACATATACAAACATTGACCTGTTAAGCCTAGACTACACTAGCAAACATTAACAAACTGTGAGTTTGGAACTGTTCAGAGAAATTTGTGGTGCCTGTCCATAGAGAATGTCATTTTGGAGATCTGAATAATCACAAATGGAAATCACTGTAAAAAGAGTGCTCCTTGGAACCAGGTTCTTATAAGACTACCATAATTACCTTGACTAATCCTCTGTTAAATGTATCTTGATCCTGTTTGCTCAATATGAAGTTCTTGGTGCCACCTGCTACGGAAATAGCAAGATGTGGAATAGGCATCTTCCAGTGCTTTGACAATAGATTCAGTACATGTTTTGGGTGGGTATCGTTAGAGATGCGAACATACTAAACAAAGAAACAAATAAAAATGTTTCAATTTATACTGATGTTAAGCTCTGCCTACACTATCAATTTAGTGTGATGTACTCAAATATGGTAGTGATGTGCCCAGATATGGTAGTGATATGACATCATCATGTCCATATATGAGCACATCACATTTTTTTGTCACATAAAGTTTGATAGTGTAGACAAGGCTTTAGAATCAGAATTTGAATATAAGAACTTGGCAGGCAAGTATACAAACAAAGCCAACAAACTACACACATTTGCAACTCTAGATGATGATTCCAATCCAGTTAAAAACTCAATCTTCCCAAATGCATCTGTTGGAAACTTTTTGACATCTCTCTGTACATCCCAAGCATTCACATCAAATTCACTCTGTATGCTGAGGTTGTCTCCTTGAGGTTGCAGTGCAATTTTATGATCACTTGTTGTCTGCGTTGAGCTGGTGCACATTTGAGGGCGTATTGCTTCTCCTATATGCTCATTCCTCAGCCTACCACAGCAGCATCTGAAAGAAGTGAGTACAAGGATGAATAATTAGTTTTCTACAATTAATTTAATTATTAAAGCCCCATTTCCTACATTTTTTTAGATCTAATTTAAGGTCACAATGTAAAAATAAATACTATATGGTCCTATTGCAATAACTGATTTTGTCTTGAAAACAGTTAAAAATGTCACGATTCTAATAATTTAAGTGGCCCGTTATAAACCCAACATGCATTGCGCGCGGATTGGTATTTTCCTTTTTCTTCTGTGATTCTCACACTTTCAATCGATCATGAAGGCCAAAACAAATGGAAGAATTGTAACTTTTCAGTGAAAATACAGGGTTTTCCCCAAAATGAAATTCTTATCATTAATATTAAAACTGGTAAATAAAACCCTGTTTTTAAAAGAAGCTAGAGAAGTACCTGTACTTTAAATCTATATCTATCTCAGAAAAAATACCATGCTTCATTTAAAAAATTAAAAATCTGCATTTACTTTCTATCCTTGTTCCCTGCTTGTGGAACATATCTTGCACACTCCTTCTTAAAAAATGTCGTGGCAATCCAACTTCTCTTTTTAATATTTTTCTCCTACAGAAAATTGAAATAAAAATACTATTTTTTACTTAACAATATATTGTCCTCCTGAAAACATATTTGTTTAAAGTCACATTAGTTATTCATTTTGACCAAAAATTGGATTATTATTTACCTGAAAAAAATGTACCGGTAATGTAAAAAAAAAAAATACTTAAATTGTCTGCCAGACAAAGTAATATTAAAGTTATTCACTTTAAGTCGAAAATTCGAGCCAAAAACAACAAGTTTACGTAATTAACAGGTAAATTAATTTAATTACATTTCGTCTGGAAAATTGTCGCGAGCGAAAGTAAACAAAGATTTCAAACCACGAGTATGCATTATGCATGATGCTAATTAGGATTGTTTACAACTCGTCATGGTTGAGAAGGTGTTTTCAAACAGATCTCGAGGAAATTTTATGATTATGCATACAGAGTAGCCAAACAAGGGTGTTACGTAATGACATATGTTTTAATCGAAAACTTTGACTGGAAGTTAAAGTTATTTTTTGAACAAAAAATCGTCTGTATTTGAGTTAAATAATTTTTTTATACTAATTTTTGGTGAAAGTTAATAACTATTATGATACTTCAAAATGATTCACTTTTTTTCGAAATATTTTTTTAAACATTTTTTTGGGATTAGTCAAAGGGACAATACATCTTTAAAATAAAATTTCTTTTGTCTATTTATAATTGATAAAGCATAAATATTATGCACTTGTCAATTGTATGACCCACTATACAACCCCCGGGAGAGGTGCGTCATGGGTGCGTCATTTACAAATAAGGGGTGCGTCAAAAAACCTAGATGGTACGTCACATCAATGAACAAGGTGTGTCAATGTCCGTCACTTTACCACCCACCATATCATAAACAACATGGTCACAGTGCGTCAAAATGGGTGCGTCATGGTCACCTAAAGGTAAGTCACATTTTTTACGCACCGGTGCGTCATGGTATTCAAAGGTATGACGCACATCGGACAAATGACGCACCTCTCCCGGGGGTCGTATAGTGGGTCATACAATTGACAAGTGCATTACTATGCACATAAAACACTGTGCTTACCAATTCTGGGATATCTACAACGCTGTGAGTAGATTCTGTTTCGCTGTCTTCAGGAACGTTAATACTGCTTTGACTTCTGCGTCTAATACCCCGTGTACTATGATTCGCTTTTCGCAGACTTTTCTTAACATTCCGTTTTACTAACACACCATCACTTGATGGGTGAACCACATTGTTTTTATGCAAGAAGTCCATATTCATTGATTTAATTCATTTCTAAAATAAAAACAAATTGTGAGGATTTCAAGATATCACACAATAGTAGGCACTGAAATATTTTCAAATACTTTTTTAGATTGAATTTAGGCCTATTACTTCCTACACCATATTCATTGAAACAATAATTGAAGAAACACATAGACGTGCAGTGCCAGTAGCCTCAAATGTTTTACGATTAAGGTATCACTATCAAAAGTATAGGGTAATTCATATGTTATGTGGGATTCGGATTAATGATTTGAAATTCTGCACAAGGATTTCATTGCGGAATTCATTTATATAAAAAAATATTAGAAATTTACCATTTTTGGGGGTAATTTAGGCTTTTAGTAAACCCACTAACTAGCACTACGTAGGACTACCTACTTTTATAAATATACAATTACTGTACTAGCCTACTAGTACTACTCCAGACCTGGTCCTAGTATACAGTATGGCAGTGACCTGTGGTGCACACCAATTAATAACCAGCGGTAGGACCAGGGTCGTTCTCTAGTTAGGTAGCCTACTCAGCTCTACAGAGTGAGTGACAGGATGAATGAATGAGGCCGCCCGACCACCAACCAAACTAGCCTAGCTAGCTAGCCTAGTGGGAGAGGCTAGCTTTCTAGTTATTAGCTAATTATATCCGCCCTACTGCTATTTATTTTAAATTTAATTAATAGGAACGATCATATATATAAATCTTTGTCTTAAATTACTAATAAATTAATTTACTGTTTTAAATGCCAAAAAACATTTCTTACAATTGTTGTTGTTTACAGTGTGGCCATGGTTTTTATAAAAACGCCCTCTGTTTGCTTCCTTTGGATTTGGTTTAATGAGGGCGCTGCAGCAAAATTGATGATCAATCAAGCGTATTATTAGATAAAAACAGGGAGTTTCCGTCATTAAATGTCAACATATTTCTTAATATAAAATGAGCTGGTGAGTATTTTTGTTTCACAAATACCCATTTCATTCCAAGTATTCATAATACGGAGCTATTAGAAACAATTATATATACGATATAAGGCTATCAAGTAATACAACAAACTCCAGGCCTCTTCACCATATCAATCCTGCGGTGCCAGTTGCCTGAACCGGGCTGGGATGGGTCCGATGATGGGTGGGGTATAGTAGTAGGCCAAGGCTTATGATGGTCCAACTGTGTAGTAGTAATAGATATCTATATACCCTATAGGCTATTGGCCGTGTGTTTTTTTCTTTTTTATTACAGAACAATCAAACGTTTCTAAGCAGGTGTCCAAATGACTTATTTTATAATTTAAAATTAAATATTTAATAATAAACAGGCTATATTATCTAAATAAATCGTTTTCTTCTCAATTTTAAAGGTTTTCTTCATTTAGTCGCTTATCAACTCCAAAGAAGGCTGTCATTAGCAAAACAGTAAGTGTTTTATATTATGATTAAATGTTCATCTTCTATATAATTTAGCGTATTGTATTCTCTTAATATTCACTGATTTTTTTTCAGGATGAAAAAGCATTTGAAGATGAAGTACAGAAAATTGAAGTGTGAGTAAAAATATAATGTTGTATTTCTTTTCTTTCTATCTATTTCATATAATAACTGGACTAGTTATTGTTTTCAAAAACTAATGTAAATTGGAGAATAACCTGTGACTTGCAGCCTACTGGGCTGTGCACAAGTGTGGACGACATATACCACAACTTTCTTCTCCCCTATATGCCCTTCGTGTTAAGTGCTGTCACCAAGTGGTGCCTGTTTCTCTGTCCACAACAAGTTGGTTTGTAAACATCTGCAGATAACCATAAGAACGGTTGTTTTGTCATTATGTTGTCCACAATTATCATTTCAGTCATTCTACCCTACCCCTCTCTACTGTGTAGTGATTAACAGAATTTTCAAACAGCAATTCCTATACTACCCAGTTGCCATCTAGTTTAATGCTACTGTACGAAACCACCCTAAGTATTTAACTGTATTCTTTTACCATAGGCTCGATGAAGCTACCAAGAAACTATATAAAGATATGAAGAAATGCATAGACAGTATGGCCCAGTTGTCTAAGTTGCAGTGTCGTATAGGACAAAACCTGGCTGCAAGCCCTCTCTTGAACACAGAGGATGACTTTAAAGAATTTGAAGAGATGTATTCTAGTATATCAAGGGTTGATGAATTCATGGTACAATTTGTAAGTCTTAGGCTGTGTTCAGACTTTAAACTCAATTACATGTGTAACCTAAATTACTCTTGGAACTGACCAGACAAACTATTTACACAACAAAAATTTACTCAGCAAGGTTATATTTTATGCATCTTTTTACACTATTATTAAGGTCAAGTTGCTCCTGGTAAATCAGCTTTCGGTTTAAGGTGTAATTGAAAAATCCACCTCATGAGTTGCATTTTTTAATTAGTTTATCTCAAAATTTACACCACACACAACCATTACATGGGTAAATTGTAAAGTCTGAACAGGCTCTTAAAATGTAAACACGTTTTGTTTGTGGTTATCTAAGTACCTAGACCACTTTTCTTAGATATAATACCTTTATTGAAATTCTTTGATTAAATCAATTGTGGTGTTCATAAAGACAGGTTTAACTAACACCATTTGGTTATTTTCAATTGTTAAATTTAAATCCTGTATAGTGTATTGTACTGGATGCTTTGTAATTCATTTGAACCGGAGAATCAGAAGTTGCTAAATGTTTAAGGAACAGATTTGAACAATTTGACAAACAAGTTTGAACCACTAAGTGCTTTACATACAATCATTTCATACTATTCTATATCTGTGCTAATAAATTACTTTTTTTTATTGTGTACCTGTTCGTTTCAGAATGAAAATGCACAGCACTGTATGATAGATCCCATGAAGAAGTTTAGTGGTATTTTTCCTAGTGTGTATACAGCCATAAGAAAACGAGAACAATTGTTGCAAGAATATAGAAAAGCACATGCAAAAATGGAGAAATATCAGGAAAAAGAAAGAACAGGTCCAAACATTGTCAAATTTGAACAGGTACTAATGCTTCCCCCTTAATTATTATTAATTAATCTTTAACTGTCATATTACAGGAACACAATCAGTTTAGGAATATAAATAACCAATCTGCCCTCATTTTACCTATTTTAAGATATATTGTCCCCCTGAAAAAATATTTTTCTTGTTGATTATGTCATTTTAATGTCACATAATAGTTATTACTTTGACCAAAAATTGTATTGAAAAAAAAATTATTATTAAAAAACTGTAATTTAAAGCAAAAAAGTATTCAAATTGACTGGAAGTCCATGCGTTTTTGGTTGAATTTAACCGTTTATTTTGTCTTTTTTATAGTAGAAACATTATTTATTTTTCTACAGAAGTGATTAACTTGATTAAAACTGCAAAATGGCCTATTCAAAGTCTTTTTTTTTTATTTTTGGGGGGCAATACATCTAAAAGGGCCTTTCACACCTGCTCTGGTCAAGTTTACGCCAGATTATGCTTATAGTATTATCAACCTTTTGTTTGGCGTATTTTACGCATATTTGGTAAAGAGATTGGCGCATAGCTGTGTGGAGCATAGAGAAAAACGAAACATGATATTTTATTTGCCGGACCGGAGAAAGAAAGCAACTCATTTCAACAAATCTCAATTATAAGCACTAGTGAATACAGTAATATAATTTGTTTAACTTCTCAGGCTAAGAAGGCTTTAAATGCAGCAAGAGAAGACTATGAATCAGAACACAATAAACTAATGGAGGAGCTACCTCAGTTCTTTAATGGTAGAATAGAATATTTTCAGCCATGCTTTGAAGCCCTTATCAAATCACAGATCAACTATTACACAGAATGTTTCCACATATACGCTGAACTAGCAGCCCACCTGAAAGGAGAAGAGTTCTCTGTTATCGACGATGAAAAATATGAAGTTATACTCCAGCAAAAGTTATCTGATATCCGTGCTCTGTCAATTGTTATAGATGACTAAACTCCATTTGATGTTGAATCGGTGACCAAAGGCAGTATTTTGGTCCTAGTCCAGTTTGCAATGTTTAGTAATAATTAACCTAGACTAGCCAACCTGTTACTTTGTAACCTTTAAATAAGAGAATACCACCAGTTGCATCACTTGTACTTGTGTGTTACCTAAACCTAGTAAAATACAGGTAACTAACCTAGTAAACTACAGTTAACTAACTAACCTAGTGAAATACAGGTAACTAACCTGGTAAAATACAGTTAACTAACTAACCTAGTAAAATACAGTTAACTAACTAACCTAGTGAAATACAGTTAACTAACCTAGTGAAATACAGGTATCTAACCTAGTAAAATACAGTTAACTAACCTAGTGAAATACAAGTAACTAACCTAGTAAAATACAGTTAACGAACCTAGTAAAATACAGTTACTGTAGCTAACTAGTAAACTAGTATTAAATCCAACCCCTTTTTTTATATGTAGCTTTAAAATGTATACAAAAATACCTGTATTTTATCAGTAATAGTTCAATGCCAAGATGTAACATTTATTTTAAAATTGTGCAATGTCTCATTGAATCTGAAGGAAGATTCATTTTTTAATGGAGTGGGATGATTTTCCTGTGGGCGTGTAACGAATTCTACAAAATCTGACATAAGTAACCACCTGAGGTGTAGGTATTCTAAACGTTGATGGTGCTTTTAACTAAAATGTACAGGGACAGATTCAGAATTAGAAAGCAATGGATCGTAAAATGCTAAAAACATACTATTTTCCTACAATTTATTGAAAAATATGTATCCACCTTTGAAGTACTTAGTGAATTGTAGTGATTAATGCAGAGAGCAACATATTCAGTAATAACTAAATTAAATATTTAGTTCTGTGTTGGTAAAATATATTTTAACTGTGAATGTGCAATAATAGTCATTTTAACTTTTTAAGTAGATTAAGAATATCTACTGATTTTTATACATTTTAATTATACAAAAATAGAAGTTTAATTCAGATAGTATATTACTGTATTATTATAATGTAGTTGTTTTAAAAAATAAATAAATGGTAATACTGTATATGTTGTTTTATAGTGACCTACCTTTTTAGTATCCCGAGTAGGGTTGGGGTATCCCTCTTTAAGAATATTATAGTATTTTAAACCTACCATAGTGACAATTTCAACCTATTTAAATAATGAACTTTTACAGGTAAAATGATATTTACTATATGTGTAAACTTATATATTTTAACATTAAATTCTGAACTGGTTACGTATTAACCAATGGAGTAAAGAATAACCATATGTTTGGGAAAGACAAATATATTATATGTTTATGTAGGAGATTTTAATTGATTATTTGAAGAATATGTGACCAAAAAAAAGTTGAACCAACTGGAAAAGTATAATTGTAATTTGTAAACTGTTTGAGTGAATGTTGTATTTTGTTAATGTGCGATTTTGTCTACTAAACTGTGTAGGTATTTTTATTTATTAATAAATGTTTTATTGTCATTATATCTGAAATTTAAACATACCTTGTCTGTTATTATTATCGTCTGTCTGAACTGTTAATTATAATTTTAACTTTGAAAAAATGTAGTACTGTACAACAAGGATAGGATTCAAACCCATTCAGCACAACTCCCTATGTTGCAATTCTGCTGGGATATGCCTTATGGTAGTTACCAAAAGATAATAAACAAAAGGTACATTTATTTTAAAATTTTAAGAATTAAAATACACCAAGTTAAAGGATCAAAATACGAGTATATATAAATTACACCACTCTTTTTATTTTGGCCTGTAACCATTGCAATATTTTGAGAAAATTTAATTTATTAACTTGGTAGAAAATCCAACGGGAAAATCACATTTTATTATTTCGTTATTGTTTTCCACAAACATTTACATTGGTTTTGAAAAAAAAGAATGGTAGATTAAATGTTAATTTTTGTAGCGACAGAATTAAATTGATAATGACGCTGGTTAGTACATGCAAAGGAAACATTTAATCTGTTATTATTTCCGTAAAAAGCTTTTTAGTGTTTCATGATCCCGTTTTTTAATTATAAGTTCCGCGTCGTCCCAATCATGATTGAATATCAATTAGTGTACTCTGAACCAATCAAGTATCCATAATGCGCGCGCCTCTTTTGTCATGGTGAAGATATACAAGAGATCCGCATTTGATAAAATAGTTCGATGATTTTATATATTGCTTATTGAGAATAATTTTTAATAAACTGTACGTATTATTAGGTAGCATAAAAATAATATTCACTTTTTACAATATTAAAATCTATTTTATCTGGGCTCAGAGAGAGAAATGGATGGGAGAAATATTAATATCTTAAGTGATGATATTAATGCGCAGACAGATCATCACACACACAACAGGTCAAAAGTCAACGTTGGAGGAACTCTCGATCGTTGTGTTTCATCATTTTTATTCGATGGTACGTAGGCAAAATTTTAATTGAAACTATTGAATTTCTATTGGTTTATATGTTTTTTAAAAGTTGAATTATATTTTAATTATGCACAAATTGTTATGTTCTTATTCAATTGTGCAAAACTTGATTTTATATATCCAAAATCAGGCTAGCGTTAGGTCTAGGCCTAGTAGCCTAGCCTTCTCCCCTTCTCTATGCTAGCTATTCTGCTAGGCTAGGAGAGAGAGAAAAGGGCTGGCCCTGCCTAAAATAAAAATATAGATATAGCCTAGGCTGGACCTAGCTACGCCGATCCATGTTAGCCAAGGCCCAGTTACGCCCTTTATATATTGACATACTACTTATTATTTAAAAGTAAACATTTTTTTAATTGAATGATGCAATTAATGTAAATGATATTATGTAATACTGTTCTGTAATCTGTACACTTTTATTTACTAATTCATTTAACATTGTGTGTGATATATAAATTAGGCCTATTGCAGGCAGATTTTCTTGCGCAATTTCAATTTACCAAATCGTTCAAATTGCGCATAATAACACCTGCATTTGAATATCATATTTTTGGCTAATTTATAGTTTTGACAAAGCAATGTGTCACCAGGAAATATTTAATTATTGTTCATGTCAACATTTTGTGCTGAAATAAAACAGCTTCAAACTGTGTGTTATTACGCAATAAATAACTGCTGAATGTTATACATTTTGTATTTAAAACAGGTAAAAATCATGGGCCTAACTGTAATATACAAAATAGCAGACAATTTTAAATCTTTTTGAAGGAAAAACTTAAGTTTAGAAATATTTTAAAAATATAAACTCTTTGCTTTTTAAACAAAAACTAGGTTGAGAATCAACATCGAACTTGGCAACATGAACTGTAATTAGAACAACATGACTTTTGCAACCAGCTTGGTGCTGTTTCACATTCTTGCCACGATAGTTGCCGATGATGTCACCCATCCATTCTCCCTCAGCACGCATCTTATCATGCCCTCAGTTGACGAACTGAGGGCTTAAGATGTCTATCGATTAACTTCAAACAAACGCATTTTCGTTGGACTATTAAAAAAAGTTCCAATGAAATAGTTTGTCGTAGTTTAAGTAATTGAATAATTACGAAATTAAGACCACCATGTCTGTTCCATCACTGCCTTCAGTGAAGGTGTGGCTTGGTCAGGAGTTGGAGGTACGAGGGATAGATGCAATGATCTACTCTCACTATATTCTTAGTATACTGCAGCAAGATAACTATGAAATGGAGCCCGAGTTTGATTACAATTCGATGTATAGAAAAGATGCAAGAGGCAAATGTCGAGGAAACAAACGAGGGCGCTATTCATGGTCATCAGAGGATCTAAAGAAGACTGCAGTTCTGCAGTGCCTTCAGTCTGTTACAGAACAGGTAAGTTTATATAACAATAACATTGTAAACAAATTTAAAATAGGAGTCAGAATGTGATTTGAAGGTAGAGCGTATATTAAACCTGAAGCTACAAAACAAAGTCAATTCAATAAAATAATAATTAAATTAATTCTTGTACAGCAATATAATCAATGTTTAAAAAAAATCAATTAAAAAAAATATCTTGTAGATCAATGTTCTGAAAAAGTATATTAATTATTAGGTTTGGAGTGTTCACTGTTAGTTATAGAAATATTGTTTTTTAAATTAAAAAAAAATCATCCTTATCTTCTACACATGTTGACAACCGTGTTCAGTGAACAGTGTAGATGCTATAGAGATGTAGGTCAAGTTAGTTATCATTGTATCCATCCAAGCTGTACTTTGTTTTAGTGGACATAGTTTAAGGGTCAATAGACTCTAGTAACATAGTATCCAGGGCAGTCAGATGCTGTGCTGTGTTGGCAACTTACAACTACCTATTACATGGCATGAAGCACAACTATGGATAATTTAATAAGACATTAAAACTCTGGTTAATTTGATAAGACATTAATACTATTGTACACGCTGATTTCTAGTTTGGTTATTAGCATATTTTATGCCAACTTTATAAATACTGTACAGTACACAGTGTGATGGGTACCAACCATACAGTAGATAAATATTTTTTTTAAATTTAGGAATTTGATATTAATTAAAGATCTTTAAAAACATAATTTAAATTAGAAATCAAGTACGTTACTTTGCAAGTAAATACAATTCAACAAATTTATTATTATCGTTTGAGATACTGTATGAGATACTGTATGATATACTGTACTGTAATTATGTAATATAAAAGTGAAAACTAAACAAAATTTTTCTGACATTAAAAATTTAAATTATGAAATTGTTTAATGTTAAGATAAATTAGCACATTTTATACAGTAGATACAGTAGTTTGAATATTTCACTATCAATCATATTTAATCAAGTTTGTGAGGCATATTCCAGTGACCAAAATGATCCACTCTAGAAGACAGTTCACCCTATGAAAATCACTTTTTGTGAGTTTGCTTACCAGTATAATACCCCAGGGTTCTCTGCCTAAATTAGGACGTTCGTAAAAGTAATTTGTTAAAAAACGAAGCGAACATGTATTAACAACGTGCTTCGCCTGATAAAGTTTGACAAACTTTGAAACTTGCAGCGTACGATCAGATGGTGATTTTGATTGGCTATTTCAATATTTTGTCACGGATATGTCACAATAATTGTGGTAAATCAAGATTCTGCTGATTGTACCTAAAGTGATATGTTAAATTATGCGATGAGTCACACGTGGAACCACGGAAATAAGATTGGTTGTTTTCCTGTCAATTTCCTGTATGTGTTCTCGTCGGCCATCTACCTTTTCTTAAGAGTTTGACGCGTTTTACAATCGCCTTTAGTCAAGTGTCATGGCAAGCAAAGAAGTAAGTAACTTTATTGCAAGTTTTTATTTGATTAGGAATCTGAAAACTGTAGCAATGATTTGATGGTAACCATTGAAAGCTAGTTGTCGTTAAACACTGAGTGTTTCCGTTTGAAGTTTGATTGCAGGGGGATGTTTCATCACATCAGTTCTTTTGTTATTGTAGCAATTTGATCACGTGTTTAGGTTAATTAAGCTACTAGTACAGTAGTAATTAATTTTTTTATAATTCACTTTCTTTTATTTGTTTCAATGTCTTTTAAACTAGTTAGTAGAAATCAGTTATCCTTTTCTGAATTACTTATGACTACTGTAGATGGATACGGACTTGTTTTATAAAATTCATTTAGTCTCTTTGTCTGAACTTTACTGTGTCCTTGCGTGTAGTACAGTATATTATATTCTGTTGGTTGTTATGTCCCTACTCTGTGCTTAGTAAATATTTTGTATTGCACAATTACTGTAGGGTGAAATAATCAAGTTACATTTTAGACCAGGTATTTTGTGATGAATTTAAAATGCGTCAAATCTGTTAAAACGTGTTATTACGTTAAATTCGTTAACAATATGTATTGTTAACCTCCTTGCACCTTGTTAACTTGGCAGTTGGAACATCTGAAATTTGTGCCTATAAAATTAAAAACATTGTAGCCAACTTTTAAAATGTACTGTAGGTGTGATTGAGAAGGGCATATTAGTGGCGGTTTCATCGCTTTTTGTTGTGAACTGAATAAAATAAATGTTAGAGATGCAATTTAAATACACATTAATTAATTGCTATATTTGTTTTAAGTATAGCTTTCTATCTATATATTCAATTTTTTTTTAAAGCTTTTTGTTTTACTTTATAAATTTGTTAATTTATGATGATTCATGTGTGGTTTAAAATTTCTAGTGTTTCAAGTTACAAAGGATGTTTTCTATCAATGTAACTTTCATTTTAGTTATGAGACAACTTCCTGTCACATAATCATCCCCCCTCACCATCACGTTGACGTTCAAACAATCATTGCCAAAATTGGCAAACAGTACAGTAATTGTACAGTGTGGACAGTAAGACAGTGTTTATAACAGGTTGCAGTACACCCCATTACATTATGACAGTGGGACAGTATTGTCCTCCAGTACCTCTATAGGTTTACAAAATAAAAACTATGAGAGATCTAATACACAAGATCATTATAATAATTGTGTAGTAAGTAGTGTGAATTATCCTACTCACTACTGTTACCTAAAACAACCACGCCCAACTAAACACAATTTTAATTGAATTAATCAATTAAAATAACATTTATTTAAATAGTACTGTACAACATTCTTTTATTGTTATGTTTTGTTTATTCTTTCCTCAAAATAGATTTGTTTTAACCACTAAAATAAAATCATTCCATGAAACCGTGGTTGTAACATCCCACTAGGAAGCAATCAACTGCCTGTACACCCATAGTATTAATTGAAGTCCTGTTTTTCTGTATTGTATCCTGTTTCTATATGAGTATTGGTTTTTGTGTGTATATTCCTGCTGTCATAGCCGACTGTAGACAACATTAGGTCATTTATCCAACATAATATTTGCTTGTCATTCAATGTTGAATTATGTCATTAATATTATTTCTTCCCAGTTTAACATTCTAGTAAAATTTGATCACTGTATGCTGGGCAAGTAGTTATGTAATAGTAATACTAGTGTTTAGCAGTGGCAGATCCAGGATTTTGAAATAGATGGGTGAGGGCGGGGGGAGGTTGGTTCCAGAGAATAAAAGTAGTGAAATGGACTTAATTTGATGTCCTACTGTATATTTTGCATTACAAGTTGTAAAATTTAGAGGGTGTCCGGGCCGGCTACACACACCCCCATCCCCCCTATTTATCTGCACCTGTTTAGGAGCATTTTCAAAGTATATTTATAGTAACAGTACTGTACATTGAGACTGTTAGATATTGTGCACTTTGGCCTCTACAAGTACAGTGTATCCATGAGTGAGAAATAAATATTTACACTTGGTATCATTAATGTACAATTGACATTGTATATAAACATAGTATAAACCAATTAAAATAAACGAACTTTATACCTCCTTCCAGTTAAATATTAAATACATGTTCATGTTATTAAGTTTACTAATTTAATTGTGAGTTCAGTATGTATGTTAGTTGATATTAATTAAATCATGCAATTGAATATACTCAAGTTAAATATATTAATTAATAAACAATACTTCCAGTAATTAATTAGATTATTTTAATTAAAGAGAGAGTAGGAAAACAGGAAGTGCAAATTAATATGCGTTTTGTTTCCTACCACAGTATACATGAATATAATAACACTTTTAGATGAAATAATAAATAATTTCTTTTTTATTCAAAGTAATTTTCTCAACTTAATTTTAAAATAGTGGATTTAAACTATTTTATTAAATATAGTTATGTAGTTTAGTTTATTGTTATGAACTTCAGCCAAAAATAATAAGCATACAACATTGTTTATCTCCACTCTTATGAACTATGAACTGTCTGCTTGACTGGCAGGCTGGCTTTACAGTGCTGGCCATAGGCCCGGCCTCCATTAATTAGGCCATATATAGTGAGGCCCCTCGAACAGTATCAACATACCACGCATGCCATTGTCAGGGCAGTAGCAAAACACATGTGCCTCCGAACAGGAGGTTTTAACAGGATCTCCTCATCCTAATGTTTTTGTTCAGTCTGCGTGTTTGATTGAATTTCTATGATGCTACTTTTTACAATGCCTAGACGCTATTGTTAGGCACCTTTATGGGGGTTTGTCATGCCCTCATTCACTGGAACTTATTATTGGAGTTTATTCGTCTTGATACTCGGATAATAGAGGATAATTTTGTGTTAGAGGTCATCTCATCTCCAAGGTTACTGTATCATGGTTAGTTACCAACTAAAACATTTCACCTGCAGGTGCGAAGTTTAAAAATGTCAGTTTGAGCTGGTGTACGCTGCTAAGAGGTGCTGGCTTGGCTCTTGTAAATTCTTGTTTATCATTGTATGCAAAACGAAATGAAAGTATGATATTAACTTGACGTGAAATCAATTAGAAATGTAATTCTTCACCATAACAACACGTTACTTATTGATTTTAGGTTTTATAGTATAATTTTCCTGATTAATTGATGTCAAGTGTACAGTAGTGAGTAGGATAATTCACACTTACTACACAATTATTATGATAACCTATCTATTGTATTATTAATAAAACATTTTGTTGTAAATGCCACACACTGGCAGATAATCATAACATACATTTTTAAACACAGTACAAACACTCTAATCTAAAACATATTTTGGTGAATTATTATTTAATTACTGTACAAAAAATATATATATTAATTCGTTCATATTTTGATTTTTTGCTGTCAACTTTTGAAGTTGAATTACGAATGTGCTATGAGTATCATAACAAACAGTGAGCATCATCATAGAGAACATTATGGCAAATTCCATTAAAGTAGTAAGTTTATGTAATCACCAATATTCTGTACTTAGCCTTTGAACATTATTATGCAATACAGTACTACAGTAAATGCCTGTAGTAAACTTAAATCATAAAACATTAATAGAATGTGTGCCATACTGCTTATTTCAATAATAAATAAATAAATTGTGTTTATTAAGGTCTAATGAAACTGGGTCTAGAACATAAATGTTATGTTTAATGTTAAAATTGCTACACAATTTTGTGAGTGACTCGGTAGCACTGCAGTAAGGTACTGTTTAGTTGTACTGTATAGCTTTTTGCTGGCGAAATTATTCCCTGTATATGTACTGTACAGTACAGTATGTCCCTCAAGATCACAATTATTGTACTGTATAATTGATAAACAGTTCTGTTGAGTTGTATTTTGTTTGTTTTTAATTTACTGGTTCATTTATTTTATTTCCTAGTATTCAGAGGATGTATTTGATAGCCGACTGCATTTTTAGAATCGTTTTATTTCCCGATTCAAATGTGACTTCTCTACAGTATGTCACAATAGTCTTGCTTTCTGAGTACTTATTGTTGTTGAGAATTACAGAATTTACACATTGTTATGCACCATGTTATGCTTTTTGTATTCAATGAATACTACAGTATGCGTTTTAAACCAAGGTCATTGAATTTAATTGCGGCTTTGTGATTACACAATAATATAATCGTAATCTTTGATTCTGTAAGATGTCAAATATTTTTTAGAGCAGGAATTTTCAGTATTGTACATTGTCTAGCTGTGTTGCAACCAAGATTGTTTTGTAGCTGATTATTTACCCTAATAGAAAGTGACTGTTAATTAACTTGTCCGATTAGGAACAGATTTTAAAATCATGATGTGGTATGCTTAATAAATAATACATGTATTAAATGATGTATACTGTGTGTTTGATATATTTGATTACTGAATGTGAAAACACATTATACAGAGTAGACAGCTGTTGAGACTTATTTTATGGACTGTATATTGCAAAGTATGCTTTCAAATAACAGGAGGTGCCACATGTTTAATTTGTGTGTATGTTGTGATGTTTGTTGGCAATGTTATTGTTGCCTATGTATGTACTACTGAAGTAATAAATAAACTGCGGTAAGTGTTGGTTAACGGCTTTGTTGGTACTGAAATGAACTCTGTGCATGCAGTAGAAAATGTACTTGAATTGAATGATTTTTGTACTTTAACGGCTTTGTTGGTACTGAAATGAACTCTGTGCATGCAGTAGAAAATGTACTTGAATTGAATGATTTTTGTACTTAGGACCACTTTTTTTAGCCCTCCTGTATATACATTTACGTAGTCACGTGTACAATTGAGTAATAATAGAATATTTTGTGCTTACCTTGAGAAAAATCACAATAGGTCTGGGATTACAAATTTTAAATTGTCACAACTATTACACAGGTACTGTAGACAGCCAAACAGTCTTATTTTTACTCTAGTAATATAATAGGAATGATTTTTTTTTTCAATATGATTTTATACAGTAAGAATTTACAGTAATTGAAAATAGTTCATTGTTTACTTTCATAAATAAAAATAGTACAATTTGTTTGTACACTAAAACCCAGACATTTGTAAAACTACTGAACAAGGGAAATAATTTTATCCCATTTCAACCCATTAATCATATTTCCTTTGTAAAAACCCTTTTGTCCCTCTTGGGTTTTTAACATAATCCCTTCCTACTACTAGCGAACTTGGCCTTCTTATTGTGACTAGTACTTAATAGTAGTTTAAAGCTGGCCTTCGTTTACTATAAATGAATTAATTTGTTGTAAAATTGACAAAACACTATATAATTATTTTTGTCAGTTTTGCTCATATGGGTTATAAATTGTACTGTACTATAGGTATATATGAATTTAGTTCTGCTGTATACGGTAAATACATTTTTTTTATCGGATGGACAAAAATAAAGCACTGATTGTAAAATAAAACAGAAGATATATTTTAAAACATTTTTAGGGGATATTCTGTTGCATTTGTCACTCAACTTATAATTATATGCAAGAATAAACTACTGTACACGGATACTGTTCAAATACCAGAATATGTTTGATTTCCAACTTTCCAACTCAAAAGATTTTAGGGTATTTCCCTTCAAACCAATTTCAAAGAGCCACATAATGATTATATTGTATTGTGTATTATGTAAATAGTAGGCTACGGATCTTATGAAAGTTGAATTTTAAATAACATTGTGTGCATTCTGATAGCAAAACATTTTATTCGTATTTCATATTTAATAAAATGAGGAACCAAAAGTCAATGTAGATTGTATTTTGGTGATAGAGGAGTGTCCTTTAAATGTGAAACTAACAATTTGCATTTGTGTATCATGTTTTTAGGCTTTTATTACTCTACAGTACAGTATGTTATTTGAAATAAATATATTATAATTTTCTTTTTTTAGGAATGTGGTATTGAGGGTTTGGTAGAGGAGTTGTGTCAGAAACTACAGAAACTTCAAGATGAACAAAGCAAGCGAGAAAATGGAAACGGGAAAAAAAAACAAGTCAAAAAAGAAAACAAAAAAAGCAATTCAAAGGATGAAAATAAAGCAATGAAGTAAGTGCTATAGTAGTTTGAAAGATATTAAGTTCATATTATACATACAGTACCTGGTTTATTATATCTACATTATCATCTATCATGTATGATACCATCAATAAACAGTTAAAATCAAAATTGTAATGCATTTAATGAACAGGAAAACTTAATTAAAATACTGTGACGAATACTATTCTCATCATCAGAACTGAAATCAACGTCTAGAATACTCATACCTATGACATATCAATCTAAATCCTTCTAAAAATGTAGATGGAATATTTGATGGTAGACCTAATTGACTTTTAGTCTTTCTCATTTTGTTAAAATTGTGGGAAGGGCCAACTCAAAAGCTACATCCTACACCTTTTCAAAAAAGTAAGGTTACAGTCTGAGTTTATTGTTCTTATTCAAGATTTTTTTTATCACAAGATCAACATATATGGCATAGTATCAAAATAAATCAAATCAAATAACTGCTAATTTTCATCTTTTTGGCACGTTCTTTACAGGTACTTCGAAGCATTCCCTTCTCTACACACAGACACAGATTGGAATGAAAGTTTTTACAAGAAAAATAACAAGAAAAAATCACCAACATTTGCTGAAAAGCTATCGAAAAAAGAGGAAACGAAAAGTAAATCAGCTTCAGTATCACGTCACAGCAATTCGCCGGTTGAGTCTAATCTTCAGCGACGGCCGAAGAGCTTGCCAAACGTCTCTATCCAAGATAGCGACAATTGTAATTATAAACATGATTTACAGAAAAACACCGTCAAACATAGGAAGAAGCCACGAAATAATGGAAAAGAATTAAAAGCAAACAAAAAAAATTTACCTGTAAAAGAAAGGAAAGATAAAACGAAAGTGGAATTGTTGAAACAGGAAGGAGAAACTCCTTATGAATCCGATGCTGAAGATGTTAGCTGGTATGTGGACCCTGTTATGGATGTCTTTAGTACAACATCTGAGAAAAGTAAATTTGAAACAGTCTATCGCTCCGAGGGAACCAGTCCAGTCATGGGTGAGACCACGGATGACAGTACATTAGAGGATGCTGTCAGCTCTATTACAGAAAGTCTATGTAAGGAAATTATTGATGAGATGGCTGTCTTAGAAGACCTCCCTATAGATAGGAAGCGAGAAGATTTTACTGGTTTGGAAGGTTTTGGAGATGGTTTAAGAAATAGCAGTGCAAGAAATTTTAAGTGCAATACATTACCAAGAATTGGATCGAAAGGTTTCGGTGATACTCCGAGGCCATTGAGTTTTGTGATGGGTGATAGTTTGGGATTTAAATTGCCTGACAGAAATATTGAAAATGAGGGTGAGAATGATGGAGATGAAGACAGCTCACAGATGAAAGAGCTGCTTGGTTCCAGGTCTCATTTAGCAGACATATGGAAGTCGGACGAACCAAAGGTTACCACTAATCCATGGAATACGGAAAGCTGCAGTGAGATGGCAACAGTAGGAGATGAAAAAACTGTGACATCTCTGACCATTTTTACTGGAGCTAATGAAAATATCGAAGATGACGCAAGGTCAAACAGGTCTTTTGCGTCGGATTCGTTATCAGATAGCCTACTTCAAATCTGTGATCATAAGCATGATCACGAACATGTGAAAATGTCAATGGCACTAGTAGGATGCAACACTACACATCAACAGCAGCATTGGTCGCGAGCTGACTACACTACTAACTTCATGCACTACTCATCTGAAGATGAAAATGGAGTGGCATTTGTTACCCATCCAACACAGGATGCCTACCAACCAACAGCCGGATTAAACTGTGGATATCAGCCCGTTCAGCAATCGGGTCGAGATGTGAACAATGCCATGTGGTCTACTTATGATATGCAGGAGTCTTGTGTTCAACCACCGAAAATTGTGACCTGGGATTGTGGTCACCATGGGGTTGGACTGAGTAAACTAATGAGAAAAACTAAGTTTATTGAAGGTGGTGTGTATGGTAGCCCTTATTCTAGCCATAATAATAGTCAATTGAATAGTGTTTGTAGTAGCAGGACAGAGAGTCCATACGATGACAGTTTGCGTGATCTTTGGGATACTCCTTTTAACGAAGAAGCACAGTTAGATTCTAAACTTCTGCATCATGCTGTTATCACACGACGACAGCATATATCTCAAGTGCAAAGAAAATCAAGCAGTGTTAGTTCTATTTCGTCATCACGAAGGAACTCTGCTCTTGATTATAACAGTGATACCGGAGGAGCCTTCTGCAGTGAAGATGCTGGTATTGACAGCCCAGTGTTCGTTACTTCGAGGAGGAACTCGTCACGGTTTGACTTTGCACGATCTGGAGGACATGTTGAAGAGGATGATAACTCTGAATTGCATCCTGGGGACACTCATCAAGAACTATTTGATGAGGTTATGAAAGAGACTGAGAATATTTTGGAACTTACTCAAAGTTTGAAAACGGCTTGTAATATCAAGTCAAAGGTTAATGAACCGGTATCGTTTGAGCAAGAGATGAAAGAGGCATCAGAGGCTGAGTATGATTTCATCCCATGGTGTCCTTCAACAACACCAAAAACAACTGAAAGTGCCAGTGATTCTGAAAGCTTATGTGGCAGTCTAACAACCATCAAACCAGCTATTACAAAGCCTGAACCTATCAGAAACTTAAAGAGTCAGCCAATTGGTTTTGGCAGTAGTTTTGAAAGACACAGAAACGCTATGAGCCCTCACGAAAAAAGTCGCAGAGAGTTTGAAGATCTGCTAATCTCACCGAAAACACATTTCAGACCAATCAGAGAGAGTTTTTCTTCCGAAGACTCGCCCGTGGCCAGAGATGAGAATTTCAACAGCGACAAAGGCAATGCACTGTTACCATCGTTTGATGGAATAGAGTACTCTACATCGAAACCTGTTATGTCCAACACAACTAAACATCAACTATCGATGGACTGCACCAAAAGATATCTAGAAAAGATAGGCAAGTGGGATATTTCAGAAGCAGGATACCTATCTGACGGTAATCAACCAAGAACTATTTATCCTAAAGGCAGTTCTTACTATACAGAACAAACAAGAGAACCAGATATCATCTCTGCATCATTTCCAACAAACTTTCAAACAAGAACTCCTCCATACTTGACAGGTGCAGAGTACATGAGTGAAGTGTTCGATCTTCATAAAGATGACCAGACAGATTTACCTTGTCTGTGTGGTAAAGGAACCAATGTTGGTGGTAATGCTAACGTTGTTGACATTGGCCAGCCATGCCCGAGGCATGCAATGTGGTTTCAGACTGGTGGTGGAGATATCGATCCTGATACAAATTATGGGTTTAGCAGTGGAGGTGAATATGATCCAACTGTCAATTCAGACTATGATCAACAGGTACTGTTAATTTATCTTTTTTTACTTTTAAATTCTACATCATCTTTGTAAAGACAAACAGTCAATTTGAATACAAATTACAATGTTGAAATACCTATGTTATTATTAACCAGCTTTCATTTTTGGAAGTTAAACCAAATACAAAAATACAATCCCAATATTAACAGAACAGTTAATATGCAGATTTAGTAAATTTCTGCCTTCTGTTCTGAAAAAAAAGCTTGCTACTAAAAAAGAAGAAAAAAGTTGCATTCACTTTTGTGCAGTCTAATATATATATCCATTTTAACCATCCACTTTCAAAAATACTCATTATATTTTATATAGATATTTCCATATGAAGATGATGTTTTTGTACCAAATATTGAGGAACACAAGATGCCCAAGAAAGTGGTATTCTCTTGTGATCTTGAAGAGAAATGGTTACAGGAAAGTGAAGAGCGGGCAACCAATGGCCATGGATATAAGAAAAAGACAAGAATAAAGAACAGTAAGAAATGTTGAGGTTGAATAATTAGGGCTTGGCTTTCATACTAGAAATTATAGATTTATATTTGCAATATACAGTAAGAACTAGTTATGTGGTACATACAGAGAAATTAGCAGGCCCGTAGCCAGGGGGGGTTTATGGTTCGGGCAAACCCCCCTTTACAGCGAACCCCCTTAACCGACTGCGAACCCCCATCCCCTCACCCTCATCTCTGAAAATCCTCCAAATACGTGCTCCACACAGTACAAAATGTTATTCGTAAATTGAAAAATTTGTAAACTCGTTCTTGAATAACTCGATACATTCTTCGCTGTATGAGCGTACGTCGAGCGATACGTGTCTGTAAATTTCCAAGAGTTGCAAAATGAATTGCCGATCCTGGTTCAGACCTATGGAGTTGTACGCCGCGTACAATACGAAAGCAAACGCCGCAGCTCTGAACCTTGAAATCCCTGGATGTAACATGATATTGACGTGTGTATCGTACTCATACAGTGAGCTGGTGCACGAACGATTCGTACAAAGGACACCGCCAGACTAACGCGTACCTATTGTTTAGGTCACGGCAGTCAGCATGCATAAAGTAGGCCTATTCCGTAAATCTTCTAATTGTAACCCTGGGCTATTATTCTTTGATTGTTTTTTAAGGGTGGGTAACTATTAGAAGGGGGATTACTATTAGAGTAGTGGGTTACTATTACTAATCAGTCAGCAAATCATAGCAAAATAATAAACCAGTACGAATAAACAAATTTGTTTGAACTCTAACTTTATTTTATAAACTCAAAAACACTCAATCCTCCCCCACTCCCGAGATCAACATGCATTATCTCCTTATTTTCAAAATACGGCTGCATCATAAACGACCAGTCTTCAATTCATAATGTAATTTTGTCAATAGTTTTTGTGACTATAATATTAACCCCATGGGTTACTATTAAGCCCCTTTCTCACAGAGTTGTGTGCCAGGAATATTGCGGGAATATACCATTACCATGCCGGTATGGTTTTCTGTGAGAACGGGTCGTCTTGGCATCATGCCGGCACCATGCCGGCATCGACATGACCTGCTTTAGACCTAGTAATATTCTAGGGATATTCCCCGCAATGCCAGACGGGCATTCTGTGAGAACGTATTGCCGTTATATTCCGGGGTTCCCCCCGTCGAGGCTTTGACACCTTGCGCAGTCAAGTGTATCACTTTGGCGCCTATTCAATTCAATTAACAATAATAATGTCGAACTGGAGGGATAATGAGATAAGAGAGCTGCTTAAAATAAGGGGACAAGAAGAAATTTGTAGCATAATCTATATAGGCCGCTAGGCTAGGCCAGCATTAGCTCTTTGTTTGTTGGTGCCTGACCTTTCGTCGCCTTGTAAATTGTAGGCCTACAGCCTTCTAAGGTGTTTTACAGATTGCCGATGACGGCAAATTAATTGCTATACCTGTATAATATATGCACAATATACTGTACATAGCATGTATTGCATAAATATGCTATAAAGGAAGATAATAATCTGTAACTTAACATTCGCCGCCATATCATCGCTAGACAAAAATAATAACAATAAAGGGCGCCCTCAATAATTATTTTGTCAGAGACTTTTTATTGGCCGAATATGCCCGACTCCTTTCTCACAGAAAGCCGGTATATACCGGTTATATTTCCGGCACGATAGTCCGATGAGAATGGGTATATGCCGATAACGATACCGGCACGACGCCAGCACTGTACCGGTATATTGCAGGCACATCTGTGAGAAAGGGGCTTTAGAGTAGTGGATTATTATTATAGATTGACTTATAAGGTGGGTTACTATTAGAAGAAGGGTTACTATTAGAGTGTGGATTACTATTAGAAGATAAAAAGAAAATAAGACATAAAAAATGTGTGGCTATGAAGTATAGTACGTGTATCATCATCATAGAGGATTATAGTGAATATTAATATATTACACTATAATATCTATGGTATCATGTACTGTAGTTTACATTATAGCATCCGATTATTTTTTTCTAGGGCTACCAGCCGATACGTAGGCTACTCAACTGCATCAATATCATTTATTTACATTGATTAATATTTATCCTCAACAAATTTCTGTAAATAAATATAGATAGAGCTATAATAAGCATTGAATTTGCCTTCTCACACAAAGTGTGCTTTTTTCGGGGATTCACTTAGACGTATGAATGATCATAACAATCGGCGATTAAATAGCCCACGTGTGTGAGGAGGAGAAAAAAACTATGAATACGACGGTTTTGCTCATTGGTTGCTGCATGAGAGTGTCTTTTCCGACCAATTAGATGTGCCATTTATCATGAATGTTATGTGCGAGAGTACCATTTCCGGTCATCTAGGGATGTCATTTTAAAAAATGAGTGGGGGGGGGGGCGGGGCAGTGTCCTCCCTCCCCCCCCCCCTTGACAGATCCTGGCTACGGCCCTGATTAGGATGTGCTTCCTCCCTCAATTCCCCTACACAGTGGATTTAAGTTTTGAGTGACAATAATGCATAGGCTCTAGTACAAGATATTTTTCTTCATCATTCAGGGCATATGCCTTCAAACTCTGACCTTATATCATTATTTTATTGCATTGTATTATTTTCTTTTATGTCATCTTTTAAAACTAGTAAATAGCTCCTAGCTCATTGTAAATCGCAAGCTCCCTATCTTATATTATCTCACTTTGTACGACTATGACTACCAGGTGTATACATCAACTAAAGCTAACCCTCTACTGCTAGGGTCACTTCAAGCTTATAACATTCCATTTGTTTATAACTAACCTTTTCGTTTCTTCAGGGCTTCAACCAAAGCCGTGTAGCTTCTATCTGGAAGGAAAGTGTCGTAAGGGTGACTGTCGCTTCTCGCATGATCTTAGCACAACGACATGTCGCTTCTGGGAGGAATCTACATGTTACAAAGCTGAAAGTTGTCCATTTCTTCATGGTTATGCCAGGTATATTTAATTGTATTATCATCTACAGGGTTTTGTGTTCATAAGTTATGTATTGTGATTCATCTTTGATTATGTACAAGAATTGGAATTAGGAGCTGTAACAAGTGTACTGAGACTAAACCAGTTAATTGGTTTTTAAAAACTATCATCAGTGCTTATTTAAACTACAAATGTAACATATTAGTGCCACTTATTTTTATAGGAAATTAATGAAGTTATTTTGTTTTCTAGCGACTTACCAATTCCTGTTACCGTGGAAGTAGACAGAGGTGCTCCTGCTGCCTCTGCGGTCCAAACCCAACCCGCAAAGGAAGTCCCAACACAGACGGTTCAAACAATTAAGGTATGTTAAGCATTGAAATACCAGGCATATCATTTTAGAGTGTGTAAAGCTCTGTCTTCACTATCAAACTAGTTTGACAAAAAAAGTGTGATGTGCCCAAATATGGTAGTGATATGACATCATGTGCATATATAGGCACATCAAATTTGTTGTCACATAAAGTTTGATAGTGTAGACAGAGCTTTAGTCCTAATGTAGACATTCTTAATTTTGGTTTCATTTTTATATACAGTAGAATCGTTATTAAAAGGAGACACCTTCAAGACCCAGATTATTGGCTGGCTGTATTGCCCCTCATTTGTTTTACAGGAAAGCTGTTGCCTTAATAGGGCTGCCCCTGAACATGGGTTCCACTGTATTTTTTTTTTAATAGAAAGATACACAATTTTTTAATGAATTTGATTTATGAAATTAGAAAGAAAGAAATAATATTTGTGGTTTAATAAATACTTTCAGAGTGAACCATCACTTATCAAGAAAGGTATCTTTGCCCTGAGGAAGAAACCCAAGTTGATGAGAAGTAGCCAGGGGAGGCAAGCCAAGAAAGCATCTCCCTCATCATCTCCTGTCTCAAAACTGGCAACATCTAGTCAACCAATACCCGTTGTCAAGACAATGGAGAGAAACAATTGTAGGTCTTTACCAATTAATATTAAGGCCAAACCCAGGTAACGAAGGCTTAAATTAGGAGAATTATTTTATTTTGTTTATTAAAAATGATTATATAAATGTATATATATAAAAATATAGATAGAACACTTTAATTTATTATTGATTATGGATATTTATTATTGTTTTTTTTGGAACAGCATCACTGATTTATTAATGAATCTAAAGTGCTGTTCTAGTTTTTTATTTGGATCTCGGGTAAACGCAGCCTTAGGCATAATATGTCTGGAGAAAAACATTTTCTCTAATAAAGGCTGGCTGCATAAACCATTTTTAGTAAGATGGTATACACACAAGTGTTGTACTTATTATGCTAATAATAGGGAACTGCAATGATTTATTGCAAGTGGAATATATTTGTAATAATTATAACACCACACTATTCAATCCTGGTTAAAATCTGTAGTTCTATGTCTGCACTCAAGCAGGTTATTTACCAGAGTTCGAAAGCACGAAAACAAACTACTATACTGACACAAACAAGCCACACCTTTTCAGAAAATATAAACAATTTTTGAAAATGAAACTAGTTATGTCCAACCCGGAATTCAACACATCGTTGAAATTGAAGATATTTATCCAATGCGGAATGAACCTTCATTGATAGAATTGTTATTTATCAAACCATAAATAAAAATTCATACAACATCTACATATGACATATTTTAAAAATATTTAATATGAACACAAAAATTACAATTTGTACAAAAAAATGCATGTCTCCCTCTAACTGAAGAATACTTTTTTATACGGTTCAGTTAAACCCGATCACACAATTGGGTCAGAGGTCACGTGTGGTTTTCAAACTTGCTTTGCATTGATGCCAAAACATTTAAGTAGGGTCAAGTTTGACAGTGGATTTTAGCTGATCTGTAAAAGTAATATACAGCAATCAGAACCTACTGTTAAAAAACTATTTGTAAATAGTCAGGAATAAAACACTAATAACGTTTCTAAAATGAGAGAAATGAGTTTCTTTAGAAGAGAACCTGTTATTTGTCGTGTGGTTAAAGCAGTTGACTAATGTTTTCAAATGTAATATATAATGCATATATTATCTATTGATCCGCTATTGCTTTATTCCTCATGACTTATATTTAAAAGTAAAAGTGTCCTTTTTTGTTTTTAGTCCAAGTGACCTTATAAATGAAAATAACAAAAAAAAACTTGACTAAATCAAATAATTGAATAAGTAACAAAATTGAATAAGTAAAATGATTGAATAAGTCAAATAATTCAATAAGTCAAAAAATTGAATAAGTCAAATAATTGTCAATTGTCAAATAAGTCAAGCAATTGAATACAGTAAGTCAAATAATTGAATAAGTCAAAAAATTGAATAAGTCAAATAATTAAAGAAATAAACTAGCACCTTTTTTTGTTTTGCTGAAAATGTATAATTTATGATTTATTCACAAATTGAAGAAATGCTGTAATATCAAAATTGAGCTGTGAATTGAAATAATTTCACGCTCAACTACAAGAATTCAATTAAATAATTTTTTGAAGTTCAATAAAATATTTTTGATATAATAAAAGATCTAAAAGTAATTAGCTTATTGAAGCATGAAACTAGATTGGAAATAAGTCATTGAGTTGGGTCATTAACAATTTAAAATAGGTCATTACCAAGGGACTACCAAGAGACTAATGTCATTACTAATAGTGTTATGAGTTTATTACCAGAGGAATAGGTTTAGTACCATGTACAATATAGGTTAATTACTTATTAATTAGATTCAACTACTAGTATCTATAAATACAGTTTAGACTAGCACTGCTCAACCATTATATACATACATTTTGTATATAAGAAGTGATTCTTTACCAATCTTTTAAGTTTACTCAGTGAGAAGGTATATTCTCATATAGTACTTTCTATGTAGTGCTCAATATGGTAGTATAAATTCATTTAGTTAGATTAATTAATACTGACATTATTATAAGTCATAAAGTAAGGTACGATACTAGGCACTACTGTCTGGAAATCACTTTAAATTGGAATAGTATTTTGTGATTTATTTCTGATGATAAAAGGATCCTTAGTATCCTTTTATTTAATGAGATATAATACATTTAGGCCTAGGGTGTATTTAGTGCGAGTACTGATATGAGGTGTGTTTGTATGCAGGCAGGTGTATAGTTTGACAATAATGTCTTTATCACTAATAATGCCAATATCATACCAATATCAAATGTTCATTATACTAATGTTAGCCTTACAATCCTAAATACATCCATTTTAAAATACTTTTCACATATCTGATATATGTTTGTCTGTAACCCCTTTTACTTCAATTCTGAGTGCAATAGAGTCATTAATAAACTCCTTCCATTGATACAGATACAGTATCAGAAACTGATCCCCTGCGAAAATGTATTTATTTTTTGTTATTACCTATTTTTTGTTTTTTTATGGGTAGGTGAAAAAAAAACCCAGGGATTATTTATTTGTTTACATCTTATATGTATAGATGAAAACAAATCACATCACGTAACAACATAAATATTAATTTTTCTTTATTATTTCTGTTCCCAAACACCAGTTTAAATTATTTACTGGAGGGAACACAGACAAACAACAAACATGAAATACATAACAATTATATTAAACTACAAAGAATATTACTGTATAAATACAGTATATATATCAACCCACAACTTTGTACTTATGTTTGCTACTTCTTCCTAAAGCCTTTGTCTACACTATCAAACTTTATGTGACAACAAAATGTGATGTGCCCATATATGAACATGATGATGTCATATCACTACCATATTTGGGCATATCACTACCATACTTTTCTGTCAGACTAGTTTGATACTGATAGTGTATACAGCTTTAGATTTGTTTTTGTTGTTGCACAACACATGTTGTATGTCAATGAAGTCTTGTAATGAATTGTCATTCTTTTTATTTTATGAGTAGAAGAATAATCCAACTGTTACTGTAAAGGAATGGTATAACATTTGATATATACTGTACATAATTATATATAGTTATACAATGAGATGTATCTGTCTTTGCCAAAACACATGCCATTGGTTGGTCTTAAGCCAAGTTTATGCATATATCAAGCAATAAATTATACAAAATTCTCCTACTGTTCCTTTCAATTCTTATTTTTTCAAAGTAAAATATATTTACAGTAAATAATACTAGATACATTTTTACATTCTTTTGCTTCTTTTTTTATAATTATTGTTGTACAGTAATTAATACTAAACCTCTTTTACATATTATAGTTCAAAACAACTGCGTTTTTGTATTTATTACGTTACATATATTACAGATTCAAATTTCATTTTAATGTGTAGGTGATAGCTTCCACGTATACAATGTCATACATTTACAACAAACATACACACGATTCTAAATGCGTTGAAGTTTAAATAGTTTGTTTATATATAATGGTAGTATTGTATTATCAGTCAACTCCTCCAGTTATCTTTATTCAGGTGGTTTTACCATCTAAATCACATTGTTCCTATGTTAATAGATATAATTATGTCAGAATAATGTCTTTGCTGATGGAACTAAGGATTGATGATGATGGAACTGTGTCGTGCATATGTTTGGATTCAATGTTTTATTGCGATTAAATTCTGTCGAGAGATTTTAGCATCATTGATTGTAAGTTTATGATCTGTCTCATGTCTGGACATTTCATTCTAAGATCGATGTATTTAATTGAAATGCAGCAGGATATTTTATTAGAGAATTGTGGAGGAGTTTTTGTGAGGTTTGTTGCCCACTAAGGCTGTATTATCTATGGCTAATACCATTGGCTAATTATGGAAGTTAATGTTTTTATTCACTTACTAAAATACAGTTGAACATACCCGCTGGAACCCCCTATTAAGCTCTGTCTACATAATCAAACTAGTTTGTCAAAAAAAAGTGTGATGTGCCCAAATATGGTAGTGATATGTTGTCATCATGTCCATATATGGACACTTCACATAAAGTTTGATAGTGTAGACAGAGCTTAAGTTACTGTGGAATAAGGTGAATATATGTTACACCTCGACCACCCCTATTCAATTTTCTCCATAATAAAGGTTCTACTGTATTAAACAATTTTTTCCTTCAATTGTCTTGATATACAGAATGAAAATTATAATTATTGTTTATAAAATGTTATTGTTGGCATGAATAATTCCGTATTTTAAGTAATTAAACTTTTCTTTGTCTGCAGAAAGTAGTTGCCACTTTTAATATTATTTTTTATGTAGGAGTGTTAAAAATCCAGCCTTTGTAATGTTTTACATTTGCTATATGAGACAAAAGGCATAGGAAAAAGATGAAGGTATAATATAGTTTACTTTAATTAGTAATAAAGTAGGTAAAAGTTGGTGCTATCTATTGTACACAGAGGCCTTATGCATTGATAAATTATAAACTCAGATTTTTCCTTTTTTTCCTTATACGGAAATTCTTATTAGCCTTTTCTTGCTATACAAAATTAATAGTAAAATGAGGAAAATAACAAATTTGAATAAAACTTAATCAACAGATTAGTGTTGTGTATAAAAAATAAATTAAATGATGTGGAATGGATAAAGTGTTACTTAAAAAAAATTAAATATTTGTATATTTTCTGGCCTCATAATAAACTGTATAGAATACATTAAAAAAAAATAAAATAAAAACTTAATTACAAGAAATATGATAAATACAATAATAAGCATATTTCTTTTTCGTAGTCAAAATGTTTAAAACAAGGAATGGATTAAAGAAATGTAGAATTCCGATAATATTCAGAATTAATTGCTTATTGCCTGTAGGTAGGAAACCTTAGAGTCTTCGCTGTACTGGCGTAGTTAACATTCTCTGGCATTTAAGGTTAAATGCATTAAACTGGAAGATTCATCATAGATTCAGACAATCCTATTAATAAATTTGTATGAATCTTGTAGAAATTGATAAATAAATAATAATGTTATCATATCATTATCAATATTTTAAATTATCATTTCGAATAGAGGAATTAATATGCTTGTTTCATACTGTATAAAACAATTTATTGAGATGGATATTAAGATTTGTCAATCTAGCATTCAACTAGTATTAACTGTGTTGCATCTATGTGATCATTAATGTAATCATTAATGTAAATGTATGCGCAATCTGAATGACTGTCTTGTCATTTAGTTTTATTGATGCAATTTGGAAAATAATAAAGAACCCGTTTTCTTGGTCACTTAATTAAAGAATACCAATATACCAACACTAATTTTCTTTTTCTTCCAAAAGTGAACCTTTGAGTCTCTCTATATTTTTAATTACCACTTTTCTGTTACAAAAATTCTCATTCATTTTCAACATAACCTTTTCTTCATCACATGACCTTGTGAATACATTTAATACATTTTAATATTAAAAGTCATTTTAAGGAATGTTGCATATCTACTTTTGAAATTGTTAAATGTCTATTTGATTGCTGTTCAGTGGTCGTATTCAACAATTACACTTAGTCTGTTTACACTATCAAACTAGTTTGACAAGAAAATAGTGTGATGTGCCCAAATAATATTTGGTAGTGATGACATCATCATGTTCTTATATGGGCACATCACTTGTCATAATCATACATTGATAGTGTAGACAGAGCTTTAAGAGAAACTCTTCCTTTTAAAATGTAGAAAGTCTTAATACCACTTAAAAAATTCTTAAATATTTATCAACTTATTAGTAAAATACTTTGATATTTGAGTATTTACAGTAGTTGAATTTAGTATTTGATACTTGGAAATATCTCACTTAAGTAAAATACTTGATATCTGAGTATTTAGTTGAATTTAGTATTTGATACTTTGAAAATATCTCACTTAAGTAAAATACTTGATATCTGAGTATTTAGTTGAATTTAGTATTTGATACTTTGAAAATATCTCACTTAAGTGCCTACTACTTCTCTGAATCAGAATCATTGCCAAGACATCAGCGTCCACTATCTGAATGATTTCATTATTAATAATCACAGGCTGTGATTATCAGGAGACTTTATAAGGTGTTCATAATTCTGTTGTTGATGTATGGATATATCTCGAGGGTAAAGATAAGATTAATGAAGAGTATGCTAAGTAGATAAATATTAATCTGGGTTGTAGTTAGTATTACACAAAGTTCTGATGCTAACGACACGATCTGTCTCATTTTTACATAATTAATTAGATTTTTTCTAAGAAACTGTTGTTAATGAATAAGTACTTTAAAATATTTTCTGTACACCCACTTTTGTGTGGGTTAAATTTAAATTTTATTACACCAAGTTCTGATGCAAACGATCCGATCTGTCTCATTTTGACATAATTAATTACATTTTTCAAAGAAAGTGTTAATGAATACGTACTTTAAAATATTTTCTGTACACCAACTTTTTGTGTTCAAAATTAAATTTAAATTTTCTTTATTAAACAGATGTTGTTTTAATTCAAATCTTTAATTATAAAATAGAAACATCATTAAAAAATTACCATTAAAAACAATTATTAAAAATTACCATCAAGTGGTTTGTGACATCCTATTTGTTTGAAATGAATAACATGATTTGAGAATTTGATAAGAAATTGTATTTTTCACAATAAATTTGTTACATTATAGTAATTAATAGATAAATTAAAATAAATGTATAATAAAAGTAGGGTAAATCAGGGTTACTTAAAATAAGGAATAAGCAAAATGTTAACCAGTTTCTAGAATATTAAATTTAAATAAATGTGGAGTATATGAAAAGTGGTGTATAGTTTTTGGTAGGGAAAGTGGACAATTTGAGATTTAGTAACCTAATTTAAATAATTAATAGTTAGAGAAGGAGAAAGAGAGAGTGGAGAAATTGAGAGTTGCTCGGAGGACAAGACAAAGTGTGTTGGAGTGTGCAGATTTTCAGAATTTAGAGAAGGGATTTCTAGCAAGTTTACCAGTGAAATTTGAAAAATATATATATATGTTGATCTGTATTTTGTGAGACCTTTCGTCTATATTTGTAGTTAACAATTGTTGATAAATAGGTTTTGTATAGGGTGTGATTGTTGTTTTTTTAATAATATGTCGGTTTAAACTATGAAAGTTTTTTTTTTTGGTAAACAACATTTAGTAAGGGCCTACAGTACCTCAATGAGGCATTTTTTAAGTTTGATAAAATGGACAATTTATTATATTTTAAATGTGTTTTCACAAAAAATCTTAATTCTGTACCGATTAGTAGTATAATATGTTGATGAACTATTGTTTTAAAGGTTTTATTTCTTTTGCCTTCAAGGTTAATAAATCTGCATAAATTACAAACAAATTACATACTTAATTGGAAATTTGAGATGAGAATTGGAATACAGTACTCAAATGGTAATTTAATCAAAGGCTGACCGTAATTTTCCATCAGATTACAGTCTAAGTCTAGTAGTAGTATCTATATGAAAATATTTTTCTTGTATCATACACCATGTAATACAGCATCTATTGTGTATCACATGTGACACTGTATCCCAAAAATTGCCTATGATATGGTACAAATTATGATACAGTACTAAAGATTGGCTGGTCTGAAAGTAGATATGCCTCACTTGCGTGTCGTTTCAAAATTAGATGTCCAGTTTCAATTTATTCGAAATAATCACATTTCTGATTTCTTTCTTATTATTCAGTAAACAAATACATATGTTATATTTCATTAGATAAAAACACATTTGCTATTCTGTTACAGCTTGCAGTTGAACTAGGCCTATATATCACAAAATCTCCCAGTAGTAATGTGTCTGACTTGCATGAAGAACGTGAATTGATTTTGCAGTAATAATGAGTTCTTCAGTTCTGAAATAACTTTCTTTCATGAGGATTTAAATTTTCATATTAGATTTTCCAATATGATTCTTTAACAGCATTATATGAAATTTATATTAAATTTTGAATATTTGAACTTTAATGAAATACTTTTCTGTTTCCATTTTTTAAAATATTAGTTCTAGGTTATACTTGTACCTTGGCTGTTAGAACACCCCTACCCAATTTCTCCACCCCCTCCCCTTCCATCTATTTAGCGGTTATCCCTATTAGGGAAACACTATCCTGTGAAATGAAAAGGGTTTTAAAACTACAACAAACCCTTTCTATTATTTGAACACCATATTAAGGCCAGGAGACACTTTTTTGGTTCCCAAAGGTGTCCTCTAACTTTTAAGTTCTAGTTACATTGTCTAGTATCTACTGTTAATGTTATTCACACTGACAAGTGATACTTTACAACATCAACCAATTTCATTTATTTGGTTGTGGCCACCTCAATAGAATTCTCTACCCTCTGCAAATACCTCTTTTTCTGCACCAGCTCTGCATTCAATTCTTACCTTTGCTGTTTCAAATTTGATATTTCAAGTGTTAAGATGACAATAGTAATGACAAAGTATAAATTAATGATGGTTGAAAATAAAATATCAACAGTGTGTGGCTTTTTGCTATAAAGGATTTACTGGTAGCTTTAATTGCCAAGATATTTAGAAAAATGTATTGCATTTCATAATACTGTATTGATTTTCAAATAAAATTCTTATACTGTATATATTTTTCTCATAGTTTTCACGTTACCAACATTATGTATGCAAGTTTCACTTATTCCTCTGAGTGTACAGTAGCGCTTAATATAGAAATATTATGGTAATGCAATTATTTGTTTTAATGCATATTTTATGTTACCATAAGCCTTTACAACAAATTAAATTGAAATAATACAACAAATTGATATGCTCACTTTTAATACCCTCATAATTTAAGATTATTTATTTGTTGTTTTATTTCTAAATTTAGTGTATGTTCATTGAAATTTCATTATCGCAGCAGGAGAACTGAAATTCCCTGTGTTTTATTTCTTAATTTTAAAACCACATATTCTACATTATAGGATGGTTAACATCCATCAATAACAACCATACAAATTGGAATATTTTAATTTACAATTATTAAATGTAAATCTAAAGAAAGAAACTACTTTGCCAGAAATCTATTTGATCATGTCTTGGCCATATTATTGCCATATATGGGCATATAATAGTTTGGGGAAAATCAATTGGTTGTATTGTGTATGAAAGAGAACTATTTTTCATTAATGTTAAAAAGAATATCCTAGCGAAGAAAGTATAGAGCTGCTTAATTCAGATGAGGAGTGTGTTTAAATCGACAACCAAAACATACTTTTAAAATATCTTGTTTTTTCCCCCTTGGATGATGGCAGAATTAGAATAAAATTTGAATCTATTATCAGTAATATGAGTGTAACTCAAAATAAAGAGACAGAACAAATGTTGAGAATTCAACTTTTCAAGAATCTTGTATTGTTTTATCTGGATTTATTCAGTGGATCTTCTAGTGTTTGAATCTATCAGTATTTTGATGATTTAATGATAGTGTAGCTAGTTACAAGAGTAGCCAATAATCTAACTCATAAGTTATGAGCGTACTAAGTGTTGTAATAATAGGTTTGCAAGAACACACATAGATGAATGCTTTCAGTATTGTCTAAGCACACAGGATTTGTTAAAGACATATTATTACAAATTAGAAATAAATGAGAAAAGGCAGCCAATCAACTCAAACTAACTACTACTGTGGATAAATTTATTTCTTGAAGAAATGTTATTAGTTTTTTGATCATTTTATTTTGTCCAATAAAAAGCAATAACTTTGTCTACAAACCAATAAATACAATAATTTATTTTCTTAATACATGATGATATTACCTATACTCAATCCAAATTATTACGATATTCATGCCATTATATCACATTTATTTTTGTTATATTATAATAAATAATACAATATTGTTCCATTTGCCAATATTTTCATATACTATCTATCAAAACATGTTGGTTGTCTATTGTTTTTTTCATAATAATAATTAGTGGCAGATTTGTTTACCATATTTAGTTTATTATTCAGTTTTTTATACAAAATTAGTTTGGTAGAGATTAATTTAATATCAATAAGTTTTATTTGTTTACATAAGCTCTCTGTCCTTGCTAAAATAAATAAACAGCTTGTTTTTAAAGTCTATACAGTAATCTTACTAAATTGACTTCAGGAATAAAACCACCTTATCTCTTCTCTTCCCTATGTTATTCCCTCTCTTATGTTCTCCCTTAGTCTTCTCCCTCCCATACTCCCCCCGCTCTCCCTTCTCACTCTCATTCTCTCTCTCCCCTCTTCCAACTATCTCTCCCCTCTACCTCATCTTCTCTCTCTTCTCAGTTTACTCGCCAATCCCTCTCATATTTCCCCGTTTTCATTTTAATACACAGTTTTTTATACAATGCTTTTCTGTGACATCCAGAAAGCTTCCCAACTATTATTTTATATTTTTGTACATTTTATATATTTATTAAGTTGTAATATTCATAATTCCACAATTTTCTCGTTATTAATTTGGATCTTATACAGGATTTATTAAAATGCACAATGTAAGCCATTAAACAGTAATGTTACAACACAACGATATCATTATTTAGCTTTCAAATTTTAATATTTTGTTTGTATAGTTAGCAAAATGCCCCAAAATTATTTTTAAAACCTGGGATGTGGAAAAAATAATTTATTTGGAATTGTCCTTCGTGTTTATGCAATCATAAGTCTTTCACCCAAATTGTAATGAATTTAAACTGTTGTATTATCATTGTTTGGTCTTTTTATAGTTTAAAGCATTGACAAATAAATGGGCATAGTCAATTAGTGTGTTTGTAAATCTGCCTGACCCATAATTTTGGGGTCATTCAGTGCAAGTTATGAATCTGACAAATTCATATCAGACTATTCTGAATTTGTAATATCAAATTCTATCGTTAATGCTACAAGATAGGTTCACACCAAAACAATGTGAAAATTCATATGTATGCTTCTTGGCAAATTAATTAGACTACACATCGTCATGAATATCTTAGAACAAACTAATTCTTCCTTGCTTAAATCACAACAAAATGAATAGACTAAATATTAGCATATGAATGACATCACATGTTATTCACAACAGTACAAATGAATCAAGATAGATAGATACAATTTGAGTGGGTGATTGTTTGCCAACACAATTTATCAATTAGAAATAAAGATATTTACGTACATTTGTTTAGTACAGCGAGTGTTGACTAAGTTTAATACTAATTACCGCATTCATCAAACGGAATAATTTGTACTAGAGCGGATACGTCAATGTCACCATATCAAGATGTAATAGCAATGTACAGTAAACATCTGCTAATTACAAACAAGTCAATTAATTCTCTTAAACAATTTTTAGTACTAAGGAAATTATGATAAAGCTCTGTCTACACTATCCAACTTTATGTGACAAAAATAAGTGATGGGTCCAGATGTGCAAATCACAGATACTGTTGTGTTGTTGTATAAATGCCACAGAAAAATATATATACCATTATATAACCGAATATAATCCCATCCTCACGTATCTCACACCCACTTCAGGCACAAAACTTATTTATTACAATTCCTAATTTTGTCCAAATTTCGTGCCTAAGCCCCCTGAGACTATTCTCGTTCATATACAGAATATTTTTTTTTTGTGGAATTTCATCAAACAAAATAAAACATATCTGCATACTACTATCTGCATAATAAACTTTATTTCTGAAAAATATCCATTATACCAGATAAAATGTATACTGTAGATTCTGAATAAAATTAGGTGAACTTTTCACAGCTTAGCAAGAGTCATTATGCATGTTAGACTTCTATTGTCGCGATAAAGCTTGCCATAAGCTATCATTGCACGTAAGATACTTGTGAATGTGTAATAGTCTGTTGATGGTTCATTTTTATATATCATATTATTATTATTAATTTAACTTTATTAACATTATTACAATATGTAATATTTATCATTACAGTAATAAGATTTGTTCTTAAAATAAGATTCAATTATTAAATCACATACGTAAATTAATACAATGTAATATTTGTCACAGTTATAAGATTTATTCTTATAATATAAGATTCAATTATTAAATTACATACTTTAAATTATTACATTGTAATATTTCTCATTACAGTAATAGGATTCATTAATTCAATTATTAAATTACATACTGTAAATTATTACAATGTAATATTTCTCATTACAGTAATAGGATTTTTTAATTAAATTATTAAATTACATACTCTGTAAATTATTACAATGTAATATTTATCATTACAGTAATAGGATTTATTAATTCAATTATTAAATTACATACTGTATAAAACTGTTGAGTTGACAGAAAGAAATGTAATTAATCATTTGTAATAAAATACATATCCCATCCAAGCAATGACATTTACTTTACTGTGTCAAAGTTCAACATTAAAATAATTAATTATCAAAAATGGTGATGATAAGGTCTATTTACATCACTCATCAATATTTGTTTTACTTGTTGAAAGTTGTGTTCATTGATTTTCAAATATCAGCTTAAATGGTTCACTAAATTCATACAAGATATTTCTTGTATTTTAATTTGTTAATTATAAGTTGCTATGCATAAATGTATTGCAAGTTGTGTACAACTGTACATGCAATTCTACATATACAGCTTCTTTTTCATGCATTTTAAACAAGTGTTCAAAATAAAATGATGACTGTATAAAAAACATGATTGATGAGTATTTTATTTTGCGTACCATGACTAGTGTAGTAGTCTATAATTAGCCAGTGTGCATATATGTAGACTTATCCTATTATACAGCGTGAAAATGATTTCACATTGCGTTATGGTTTTTTGAAATGTCAAAGGCATTAATTTCATAACATTATATTAATTTTCTAAAGCGTAGGATCAAATATCAGACTTTAAGTAAACATAATTAAATGCAATGGTAATGTATTTATGAGTTCATAATGTAGAATGCTGTATGTTATTTCATAGATTCATAGTCTATGACATATATTTCCAAATGCAAGCCTGAGGATATAAAAACATTTTGATATACAAACATTAATATGCAATATGAAATCATATTAACTATTCTTTTGCTCGCACAAAAAATAATTTTGAAATATTGTCTATCAAAATGATATTTCTTTTTAAACAAATAATTAATAAACTTATTTATGTGTGGGGTGTTTGGACACTTGTGATACTGCAGAATGCATACTGGGCTGTTGTTATGCATACAATGAATGAGGACACAAAACAAATACAGTGATGAGGACACAGGTACAACAAAACAAATGACGTGATAGGGACACAGGCACAACAGCAAAACAAATGACGTGGTAGGGACACAGGTACAACAAAACAAATGACGTGGTAGGGACACAGGCACAACAGCAAAACAAATGACGTGGTAGGGACACAGGGACAACAACAAAACAAATGACGTGATGATGAGGACACAGGTACAACAAACCAAATGACGTGGTAGTGACACAGGGACAACAACAAAACAAATGACGTGATGAGGACACAGGTACAACAAACCAAATGACGTGGTAGGGACACAGGTACAGCAAAACAAATGACGTGATATGGACACAGGTACAACAAAACAAATGACGTGGTAGGGACACAGGCACAACAAACCAAATGACGTGATAGGGACACAGGTACAACAAAACAAATGACGTGGTAGGGACACGGGGACAACAAAAAAACAAATGACGTGATAGGGACACAGGTACAACAAACCAAATGACGTGGTAGGGACACAGGTACAGCAAAACAAATGACGTGATAGGGACACATGTACAACAAAACAAATGACGTGGTAGGGACACAGGCACAACAAACCAAATAACGTGATAGGGATACAGGTACAACAAAACAAATGACGTGGTAGGGACACAGGTACAACAACAAAACAAATGACGTGATGAGGACACAGGCACAATAGCAAAACAAATGACGTGGTAGGGACACATGTACAACAAAACAAATGACGTGGTAGGGACACATATTAACAGTAAAACAAATAACTTCCATCCTGAATTTCGAAATTAAGAATAATATGATTATTTATTATATGAAGATCGCCCTCAATAACGCTGTACAAGAAAAGATTTACAAGACAAGAATAGATTTGCTGATAAGATCTTAATGTTAATGAAGCTCAAACTGGAATGCGGTAATGGATTTGGATGCTTCCTCCATTTCATCATCGAACAGAAATCAGCAAACTAAATTCACCCATCGCTTTGGCCTTCCTTACCATTACCTTGTAATTAGTTAGGTTTCACTGCACACATTCTGTACTCGACTAAATTGACTGGAATTTTTGTATCAATTGCCAAGCACTGAAGTTTGAAATTAATCGTTTGAACAATAATGTAATTTACGGATATAAATTATAGGTTAGATACCATTAAACACTTACTGCTAATTACATAACGTATTTGTAATACTTCATACGTTGATCAAGGTATTCCAAATAGTGGAGTTGTGTGTAACTACAGATCGGTTCTCACTACAGAGACGCAACGCAAGAACGTAGACGCAACGCAAGCAAATTGACCAATGACAACCGACAGTTTGAATAATCCACCGCCTGTGATTGATCAAATCACTTAAGCTTGGTTCCCACTAGCGACGCAACGCAAATACCTACGTCACGCAACGTTAGGGGTTTGGCCAACCACAAGCGATGGATTATTCGAACAGTGGCTTGTCATTGGTCAACTTGCTTGCGTTGCGCGTACGTCCTTGCGTTACGTCTCTAGTGGGAACCACGCTTTATATTGCGCTTACGTCCTTTGTGTTGCGTCTCTAATGTGACCAAATATAAAGCGTGGTTCCCACTAGCGACGCAACGCAAGGACGTAACGCAACGCAAGTGAATTGACCAATCACAAGCGATGGCTTGCTTGCGTTACGTTCTAGTGGGAACCAAGCTTAAGGTATGGGTATTTAGATGTTATTTCAGCGCATTATTTTCAACGGTATATAATATTGTTTGTCAGTTATGTACGTACGTACAGATAGATAATAATATAAAGAATTAGAATAATTATGGTTCATCTCATTAATATGAATTATGTTATTAAAAATCGTTTTGTTGTATTTATTATTCGATCGTTTTGCTATTTTTGGCATAAGATTACTGGTCGGTTATGTGTTATTGTACAATAAAAAACCATTCCAAGGCATGCAGCGTTCAATTACCCGATTCTGCTGTATCTCTCCATACTACAATATCTACCCAGTATCAAGGAATATTTTGTAATACAGCATCAAATCTGTATCACATATGTTGCATGTATCATGGTTAGGTTAAATGTTAGGTCGTAGATAGTCATGTTGTATTACCAAATATTCCTATACTGGATAAATTCATAAGTACAGTACAGAGAATGGGGGTGGGGTCAGTACAGTCTCAATCCCTTCGTCGAGTACAATTTCAGGAATTGTATATTCACTATCAGCAACATAGGCCTATTAATATTTTCATATAATATAACCTTTCATTCTTGTGTTGTCTTACCATTGTCCTGTATTGGGTTTCGTTTTGTTCAAACAAATTTAAACAAATAATTGCGAACTGAATTTTCCACATGTACTTCACACGAGAAATATGCCAATACCGGACAGATACAAAAAATACCAGTAAATCCATATTTATGTGTATTTTCTTGTTTGAAATAATTTGCATGTCAAATGAGCGAGTTTACAATAATTGTTTTGGTTACGCTTATTATGAAATTGTTAATTATGCTGGACCATCGATATTGGATATTATGACAACAATGCCGTTCCCTCCGAGGACTGACCAAGTGGAGATATGACACTTTACACAGTGATTGTTTCTTTACTAGAGTGCCACGTCCAATTAATTAATAACTTTAAAAAATGTTGCCTGATTAATCGATGGATATGAAGCATGTTCAGTATACAGTACACAGTGTGACGACAGGTTCTTTTCATTAAGCGAGACTGTTGATTATAAATCCCTCAATACTACTAGTACGTCCACACCGGTCAATTAATGATTAATTATTGTTGATAGAATCAGTGTATAGGAGGTAAACATTTCAAGACTTTTTAGTCTTCGTTACAAATCAAAATACGAGACGACAGAAAATAGAATCGATCAGCGTATGGAGGAGATAAAATTCCCTGACTATTTTAGTCTTCCATAACAAAAACTAACAGACGACAGAAAATAGAATCAGTAAGGTCTACAGTAGGTAGGCCTAAACATTTCAAGGCTATTTTAGTCTTCGAATAACACAAACTGACAGAAAATAGATTTAGTCTTTGTTACAAATCAAAAACAGACGACAGAAAACGAATTAAGCACTTACAATACTAATTAATTTTTTTATTATTTTAATTTTACATTGTATATTTCTACAAATGCATTATTGATCTTTGAGGTCGTGTAAAAATAAAGAAATAACATTGTATAGCACACTGTTTTACATGATGTTTGGTAGCTCAAAACCTTAGACGTATCTGTACTGTAGCTCTGACAAAACGACTCCTAGAAAGAAAGCATGCACTTAATAATGTGTCCCCTGAATATGGGGTGGCTGTAGTGTTGAAACGATGCTCCTTGTTCATTTCACATGAAAGTGTCCCTTTAATAGAGGTGTCCCCTTATATTAAAAGGTTGCCACAATTAGGATAAGTTCCTCCATAATAAACGTAATTTTGGCATGTTTGTTGGCTTGTAAAACTATGATATTACTATTCACATTAATTAAATTTGTCGGTAATGGGTTTACTATTTAAAATGTAGTCTTTTGTTACGAAGAAATATAATGGATAACGTATCTGACCATGAACGTTGTTTGACCAAACAATTTATTCTCTTCATCGCAAAAAGAACGTAGACTGGGGTTGGTTGGTTATTTATCGGTTTAGGGTTTACTATTCAACGTGTTCTTTTGTTACCCAAGAAGTAGAAATAACGGATATTAATTACTCGAACTCCATCCGAAATTGCTTTTCCATATACATTGCCAACTACTACTACTTGTCATTCATTAGTGTACATATTTTTTATAATAAGTATAAGGATTGATTGATGTCACTGAGAAGATGGCATGTAAAGGTTATTTTATTTATCCTTTTTTGTGTGAAAAACACAGTAAACACAAATGCATGTATTATTTTAAAAGCATTGTGTGACGTAAAATAGGATGTTTTTGTCTTATTGTACCATTGGAAATCAAGTTTTAGTAGCAAGATACGATATATTTCCAAACCATTTGTGACTGTTTTTTGTACTCATTACACTTATGTACCTTCAATCAATCTTCTTTTTTTTACATTAACGACCCGAAACAGTCGAAGATATTTTCACGGTAAAATGTTGATTCTTAATCATGTAGTAAACAAAGTTTAAGTCTGGAGATCAGCGTGTAAAAGATTGTTTTTATTTATAAGCGCGGATTGTTTGTTTACAGGAGAATAGGGGGATGGGAAGGAAGGGGGTTTGGAAAGACAGAAAACGTTGAGCCCGGTAACCCAATGCTTTGCGAAATGTTTAAAAACAAACTTTTCATAAAGAAAACATTCGCAGAAACAGACCATGTTGACTCCGTAGTAACAGAACACTACAACAAGTACCAGTAAAACTTAACTTAATTCTTCCGGAAACCTAACCTGAATTCGATAGGTTGTAGGCCTAATTACAAGTGCATAATACTTATTTTATGAACGTACGCCTCTCGCTTTCAAATCTATTTCTTGGGCTAATTCATTCAAGATCAGATAAAGTTACGGCCTATAAAACAAAAACGTTTCCTCTCGCTTTCCGAATACATTTCTCTTGACCTAATTCATTAGAAATCAGATAAAACAAAACAAATATTCATTAATACATTGTATTAATAATTATTCAGACACGAAACATCATTTGATTTGCACGGTTCAGACGTAGTTAGAACGAATTTAACCGTATCCAAATCATGCCTATCCGAGTTAGAACCAACGTAATATATTTCGGTTTGTTTAAAATGCAAACGAAGACCTGAATCGAAAAGAGAATAATTGCAATTAAAATACTGTCAAATACGATAGATTTTATTATGCCGATTGCCTTAAGTCCCCCACACAAATGACATTTAAATTATGGCAGTTTTACAACAAAAAAACGTTCGTTATATAACCAAACATCAATAATAATAAAAGTTAATTGCATAATACGTCATCATAAATGTGTTCGTACCAAACATGTAAAGCTCCTAACCGCCTTGGCTATAATTTTTATAATTTCCGGATGATAAAGCTCATTTATTCTAAGGTCAGGGTTTAAATTTCATACCTTCACATTTGTTATTAGTATTTTTATTGTATTCTTTTACGTCATTAGAAAAATGTATTTGTTCTTGGGTCAATATTATTCGTTGCCACATAGCTTTAATCGGTAGAGCTTGTTCCAGTTATTATGTTCATATAAAATCGTTATACACTGTAAAAAAAAATGTTTAGATCTTAAACACCTATTTTGTACACACATTTTCCACACGTTTAGCTTTTAAACACGTAGTTAGAATGATGTTTAGTGTGTTTAAAACCTATACGTGTTTGTAGCTAAATGTTGTTTTCCTCCGCTTGTTTAGCAGTCAACATGTCACTATTATGTTCAGTCAACATGTTTAGATACGTGTTTAGCGTTGCGTGCATATGGTTTTACTATGAAGGGAAAAAGCTCCACACATGAGCTCCACACATGGCAAATTAAATACGTTTAAAACCTAAACGTGTCTTTATATTGCTCCACATGTTTAACAATCAATACGTCACTGATGTGTTGAGTTGGATACAGACTACATGTTTAGAATGTATTGAGAACCTAAACATGTTTATATCTAAACGTTAAACGTGTGGAAAAAGTGAGTACAAAATACATGTTTAAGATTTAAACATTATTTTTACAGTGTAGTAGACAAAAAGTAAAGTAATATAAAATCGTTATAGTAGACCTAAAATAAGTTCTCCTCTAATTAAAGATTCTCTCCATATTTCTGTATTCAGATAAATATAGAAAATTCTTTATTTAAAGTGATTATATTGTAATTGAACACCCGGCCCCATTTAAAAAGAGATTTTGATCTAACGGAAATATGATGTTATAATTATCCTAATACAGTATATCTATGTTGCTTCCTATTTTTTTTTAAAGATTTTAGTATTTACATTATAAACAATACGTAGATTGCACTCTAAAAGGAATACCGATAAATTCGTACTTTCCAATTGTCTGTTCATACTTTGTACGTACGGTTATATATAAATTTAGAACTGAATATTATTGGTTCTCACCATGGACCTATAATCATAGGTCCATGCTTGGACGCACACAGAAGCATGGCGCAACGCAATGAGTCGACCAATCATAAAGCGTGGTTCCCACTAGAGACGCAACACAAGGACGTAACGCAACGTAGTGAATTGACCAATCATAAGCGATGGATTATTTGAATTGTTGCTTGTCAATGGTAAACACACTTGCGTTGCGTTTACGTCGTTGCGTTTACGTCCTTGCGTTACGTTTTAGTGGGAACCAAGTTTAAGCGACAGAGTTCGGATAATCTATCGCGTCGTGATTGGTCAAATTACGCTTACGTCCTCGCGTAGCGTCCGTGGGAACCGAACCTTACGATGCCTCATTATAACGCCGACGCTACAAACAAATGTAAGATGGCCAACCGACAAAACAATAGCGTTAATTATGTTTTTCAAGATTTATGTTCCAAACGTGGGTTTATCGGCCTTCCTTTGATCGTATTAAATAAAATGATTATTCAAAATTTGCATTATGTAAAGTTGTCTTTTTAATTTTGTTCGCAATGTACATGTTTTACAGTTTAAGCAATCGTTAATTATATCTCCATTACTGCACATTATTCCTTCATAATAATATTCAAAGCATGACTATGATCTTTTCTGGTTGCATTTGTAGCTTACATGGCGTGACTACGTGTTTAAAAACATTTCAGTAAAGCTATTCTGTTGTTCTGTCGGTCCCGCCGACGGATGAAGCAATATCGCTCCAACATTGTTATCCTTCATAATACCATTTCTGCAATAATTCAATGATTATTTAAAAGAGCCTTATATCAAAATTTCCATGAGATTGTCCTATACAATGGTTTCCTTCTTCCAATAGGAAGTGCAGAATTCTTCCCAGAATGTTTCAAAAGGTAAATAATAGTTAAACTAAAAAGATAGGCAAGAACTTCAACTCCAGCTAGAATAACTAGAAGCGTCCAGTCTGTGAATAGCAATGGCGTAATAAAGCGAGAGCGTTTTGTAGTTGTTTCTTCCGTCTTCTTTTCAATTGTTGTATTGTAATCCATGTCATCCGTTGTTGTTGTTGTTATTATATCTTCATCGTCCTATTAAAAATAAATATTTGTTTGGTTTAACATGCATATTTAATAAACTTAAGCGCTGTCTACACTATCAAACTACTTTGACAACAAAAGTGTGATGCCCAAATATGGTAGTGCAGCGACGTCATTATGTCAATATATGGGCACATCACACTTGTTGTCACATAAAGTTTGATAGTGTAGACAGAGCGTTAAATAAAAAGGCTGGTGTAATTTGGGCGCTATTTGCACGGACGTGTCGTCTGCCGTAGGAGTGCGGGCGGTAAAGAGACGGGTAGAACATGTTACACTACACCAGTTTTCTTCACTCCTCTTCAATATAGGATGACATTTAAACTTAATTAAGGTAAGTTCTAAAACAAATAGCTAATTTGCATATTTATGCAAATTGAAAAGTTTCTCCCAAACAGCGTATTAGTTAAAGCTTGGTTCTCACTATAGGACGCAACGCGAGGACGTAGGCCGCCACACAAGCGAATTGACTAATCACGAACGACAGTTCGAATAATCAATCGCTTTTGATTGATCAATTCGATCGCGTGTGTTGTGGCTTACGTTCCTGCGTTGCGTCCTAGTGGGAACCAGCTTTAGTTTGCATTTTAGTCATTTTCACGGCAGCTGTATGATGTTGACGTCACCATGCATGGCGTACTAGTTATCAGTATTTTTTGTAATATATATTTATATAAATATGTGTTAAATAATGAGTTATATTGATGTAGAGACGGCGGTGTATAAGTCGGCGTGGGTGTTTGTTGTCATTTCTTGTTGGCAGACGAATCTCAGAAATAAATTTACGTTGATAGATGAGTTAGTAATTAAACTATGACACGCTCCAAAGCCGCACGATTATTAGTTAACTTCCTGCCTATTACGATATTTTTTTTTTCCTGCCGTGCATTATTATTTTTTTTTAATGCACACCGGCAAAGGATTTGACTAGAAACGTCTAGCTAAACAGTTGCACATATCTACTAAAAAAAAGATTAACATAAATATTGCAAATATCTAAACATGTCTGATCGCAGGTCTAAATATTCAAATCAAATTCAACAATTTATTCATTGCACTGGCAAGATAACTCATTAATAAAACGTAAAAATAGTATGGAAATTACCCATAATTAATAAATAATTAACATATTCCAGCTCTTGATTGTCATTTTGTCGATATATTAATATAACGTTAATTTAAAAGGTATATTACTTTAAAAAAATTGGTTTCACACTTTAATTTACCAATAAATTGATGGCTATAGTTACGACAAAACTCGTGTTCTGTTCAAATTTACGATAACGATTGTTTTCTAGTATGATTATAGTAGTAGGCCTACGCACGATTCATACTACAATTACGTCACACGTATTGGTAAAATGAGATGCCGTTACTTCTGAATTATCTGCTCTAATGTACAATTTCCATTTTGTTACCGTCTGATTCAGCTTACATTTCAGTGGTAACATTTTTAAAGTGGATAAAGTATTAACGCTTTTACACTAATTCTGCTAATGTAAACGACATTGGTTGCAATAATTAGGCTTAGGAATGTTGTTTAACGGTGGCGATGATAATTAACATATTACTCAGGTGCGTAAACTGCACACAATGTGTATCGGTAGGCCTAGCTTACCAGTGAAGAATCAGTAGGCCTAGAGATTCTAATTAAGGAACATACTGCCGTGTAAATCGTCGACAACCACGACAAACTATACTTTGGATTATAGGCTAAAGGTAAATATTTAAAGTGCACATGTGTTCATGTGGTATATTGGTTAAATGTAGGCCTATGTTGGCAACATGTGTGGCCACTCAATTGTAAATGGATCGCGGGAAATATCGATTCAATTGCGCCGAACATCATTATTTGCAAACAAAACAAATTCGTGATACAAAAATATCGGATTGACATGTTGTCAATACTAAGTGGCTGGTTCGCTCAAAGCTGTACTAATACATGTTACCTTAGGCATGCTAAGTAGGATAAAAAGCTTCTTATTAACAGGCAGGCTGTTAGTTGATGATTGAGAGATCAAACTTTCTCCTAGATCGGGACCATTATGCAATTATAATTCACTAATATCTCTATGATTGGACAGAAAACTGTTAAATGATTTTGTTACAGATGAACCACTCATTTGGGATACCCCTATTAAGGAGACACTTTGCTGGATCCCGAAAATAGGGTTATGTATTATAGATCAAATCATAATATATTCATCCTCTGATCCTAGGCCTTTTTTATCCTAGGCCTTCTTTCAAATGCATTCTTTAAAATAAGCACCGTATTTATAATATGCACCTCGAACATGCAGGCGCGGATTTAGGCCCGTCCCCTTCTCCTTATTAAAAAATATAAAATAAATTTTTATTTTTCTGCAACCCAACGGATCGTATTTATCAATTTTGAAATATTTAGCTCCTATATGCTGGATCCCTGACATGAACGTCGCGTCGCAATACACAGTGAAACTTAACAAGGCCAACAGCCATAAGTCGCGTGCTAAAACGCATAGTGATACCGGACCGACAGACAGACCGACAGACCGACCGACCGACATAGTGAACTATAGAGTAAAAATGTAAACAGCAACGTATTACCTGTGTAAGCAAAACAAGCTATTTCAATCAATAGGATCTCCGATTTAAAATTGATCTTTATTCGTAATGTTAGGCTTACAAATTTACCTGATATTCAGTGGTGCCATAGACTGGTGTATAATCCGGTGATGATCCGGCTTCATCCTCTATTGAAAGTAAACGATAAACATGATTGAGAATTACAATATTTGTTTTCAATATTAATCTCTGCATGGAATATGAAATGCATTTACGATATATGCTGTGATTGTAATATGTAATATGATCCCCGACATGAGAGAGAAAATTAATGCATGGTGACCATAACTGGGGCCTTAATATATTACATTATTATCATACTAGGCTATATAAACTGTAACTAATTTTAGGTTTTTCTATAGTACAAAAATAAAGTGTATGTCAACGAAAAACACAACATTCCATAGTTATCTTGCATTCGGATAAAGAGTCGAGGTACATCGTTTATCAATCAATAAAGTAATACATCAATCATCGACATTTTTATTCCAAAATCAAAATAAAAACATATACAAATACAATAAAAATGATATTGAAATAGGATACAAAATAAGCACAATTGCTTAAAACATGACCCTAACAAAATTGAACAAACATTATCTATATATTAACCATAAGAATCATCATGCTATATTAAAAAAAATTAATACACATGTTGATTGTTATAACTTGCCTGTCGCTGGACGTAGAGATGTGGGAAGACAATTTACATACGATGCTAGTAGGTATACAAGAGCCATGTAGCTGACAACCCGTACTTGATTATTCAGCATCCGGGTTACTGAGGCCGTCATTGCCATCAGCATTTAGTAACCTTTGTAACCTGCAATATTAATACATACTATTTAAGATAATAGTTATTATGATTACTTTGCATGTATTACTGGAGTATTAATGAGCTATTGGTGCCGTAATAATAATATTACAGGGTAAAAATACCATCAATAAAATTGGCCTACAGTAATTCTTACAGTAAAAACCTGTCTATACAACGGTCTATGCTACGGTAATGACGAGCAGTCAAAGTTTGTTCACAAAATGTCTTGAACGTTTTCCGCCATTGCGACATTACGCTTTCCACGATTTTGTCCATATTTGTCTGTTTTGGGAAGGATGGTTTGTTACTGTGCTAAAGTCTACATGTTTTTCCTTTTCAATATTTTTTTTATTTGGTCTATCCAGTTTCTTTTGGTCTTCTGGCGGTCTTACTTTCCTTTCACTTTCCTTCAACAGGACATCCGACATATTGGTACAGGTACTAATCATGATATCTTAGTGGTCATTTCATCGCGCAGGTTTAGAAAAAAATATTCTGAGAACCGTACGAATAGGGCGTATATTTTGGTTCCTCTATATTTGTATATTATACTTCCATTACATTGTTTACACGGTTAAAGTAATAATAATGATTTGAGTGATTTGCCATGCTTCTGCGATAAACTATTTTTTATTCTTCACTAATTTGCTTCAAACAAAGAATAATTAACAAAATTGTTCTGTTTACATCATTAGGCCGACATAATTATGATATTCTTTCGGTTGGTCCTGATCAAAACTATTAAAACTGTAATATACACTATGTTGTTTTTGCATTTTTATGGCGCATAATATCCGTAATTATCATTTTAATCTCTTCTGAAAATCGTGAACATGAATTTGTATGAGCTATAAAACTGTGTTCTTAATTCATAGTATTAAAATGTTACAACTCTCCGTGTTTACAAACAATGCATTATTCAAACTGTTTCTCTGAGGCCTATATCTTGATATTCGAAAATGTCTTCCCCAATTTGTTTTAATACCATCTCACTAAAATATTCATTTTTGTAGGTTTATAAAATCTGTACTGATTCTTCTGCATTAGGAACCTCAGAGGTTCACAAGACAAACATATACACAAGATGCTCTTTAAGTCTTTGGGAGTGGAGTTGTAATTTTGACCTTAGAAAAAATCCTGACATGTGACGGGAACCCAGGACCCTTGGAGTGGTAGCCAAGCATCATAACCACCAAGCCACAACTCCACTCATCATCATGATTATTACGGTATCCTTATAATCATGGTATCGGGGAAGAGTCATCCTCACCATTGTTAAATCTAACATCTTGATATTCGAAAATGTCTTCCTCAATTTCATCTCGATAAAATCTCTTTCAGCTGTTTTGTGTCTTGTTGCTTATTATGAATTCAAGTGATTCCGATTAATGACCAAGGCTCTACACTATCAAACTAGTATGATGTGTGATGTACCCAAATATGGTAGTGCTATGATACCATCCGTGTCCATGGGCACATCACTACACATTGTTTTTGTCGCACAACGTTTGATAGTGTGGAAAGAGCTTTTAAGCTCTTTCCACACTATCAAACGTTAAAACGTTCTAACAAAACTCTATAGCCCGCTCTATAGCAATAACTGAATTGAATGATCTCTCTAAGTTTGGTTCAGAAAGCACATTCAAGAGTCACATTATATTATTATGCATTACACCCACTCAGCATGCATCATACTTAGGTGGTGAACGTTATACAGATAGCTGTGCGATATAATTGGACTTTCATTAATAAAGGTAAAGCACTGTAGTGACATAACTCAAGTGAAACCCTAAACACGAACGCCATGTACAATCAATACTAGAAAGGTCCGGTATTCAAGTAGTCTAATAACAGAGATATTGCGTTGCTGGCTAGATTAAATTTGAGTGAAAAGAATATACCTACTATAACTTAATATTACAATTTAATACCGTACTGTATAGTCTTTATTGCAAGTGTTTGAGCTGAAGTAATGAACCTTCACGCAATGTTAAATTAAAACACTTCAGTTGATTAGGCTGCTCCCCAGAAGTTCATTAAAACAGTTTTTAGAACAGGGCCTTTAGCAATTCTTATTTATTTTATTTTATTTGAACCATATTTAATGAGGGTGATCCATCCAGCAATTGCTGATTATTTGGGACCCTCAGAACAGATACAATACACAAAATACAACAATAACAGTAAAGTTACAGGAAAACAAAAGCCAATAAATAAAATAAATTACATGAGAATTAAAAATCTGAATAAAAAAATTTGGAATATATTAAATAATTGACAAAAATAAAATATACATACTTATCTAACTTTATTTAGAATATGTTTTTTGAGAAGACTGAGTGTAAGCATTGCTTTCAAGTGTCATTGGTTCAAATCTGAGTCGAGAGATAATTTAGAAAGGTAGGATAGGATAGGACATTTTGAGTTTTGACGTGACGAATCTAAACCCGATGCGTGACGTGTGCAATGCGAATGTGCATCATGCGCACGAAATGTACCATCTTTACATATAGGCCTATTGCAATCGTAGCGTGTTTATAGTGAACGTGGGCTTTGTAGTGAAATCACACAGATGACTTAGTAATTAGGTTTACTAAATGGGATAATTGTTAACAATAATACCAACCCATTAAATTAATCAAATTTAGTTTACAATTAGTATTGAGTGTCTAATATGACGTCAATACAATGATATTAATTTGTGTAGGTCTATATAAAATCTGTACTGGTGCGCCTTTTTATTCTTTTGTTACAACAAAATGTGATGTGCCCAAATATGGAAGTGATATGCACAAATATGGTAGTGATATGCCATCATCATGTCCATATATGGGCATATCACATTTTTTTGTCCCATAAAGTTTGATAGTATAGATAGAGCTTTAAATGTTGATGATGCAAATTGAGACCATCTCTACCTATATAACACGACTCTCGCAGACATAGGCCTACAATGTTGATGAGCACTGTCTGGTTACCTAATAATCATATTATTCTTGCCGTCATTCACTAATATTATATTGTGATGATGTATGTTTACGATATCTTAAATCAACACGATTCTCAATATATTGCTTTTTACCCATCGTCACTACTTTGCTATAAATATGACTTTATTTCGCTTCATTACCGTGATGTCTTTTGCAGAACATTAGGCCTAATTCACCACGTAATAAAATAGTGTTTCTCGAAATGTCAAAATAGAACTGTAATAGGTAGTTTGTGTCCAATTTGGTTTGTTCTGATGCTTTAACAGTAAATGCAAATACTTCTACCCATTAGTGACGTGTCTCAGGTTTATATACACACATACGTTTGTGAATAGCGAGCAAATACGCACTTTCTAATATTCTATTTTTGTACAGTCTCTCTTGACGATATTAAAACGTGCAAATAGTAAATATTCAACGTTTGCATAGTTTTATATAGATGATATTGTATATTGTATATTGCGCTGACATGTAGTGTTGCCCGAAAGCTGTGCTATTATTTCTCGCTGTTTTGTTTTTATTTGATTTCGCACTGATGAAGAGCTAGTCTAACCCGAAAGCTATTTTTTTCTGGCTGTTATCGTGTTGATTTTGCTTTTTGCTTATTTTATTTGTATCTCCACTGACATCCAGCCACTGATACCCACAGCATTGTCATTTTGTCAGTGCTTATTTTATTTTGTATCACCATTGACATCCAGCCACTGATACCCACATCATTGTCATTTTTTTCAGTAATTTGCCTTGGGATGTATAACATATTAACTCAGTATACGTTATATAAGACCGTCATTAGGGCCTACTCAATCACAAATAGTATTTCCTGTAGTTCATTATGAAATATAGTCCGTTCACTACTATTAATCTAACCACAAACACCCCCACTCTCCCCACTCCAATTCCACGCAATATAAAAAGGCAAATCGTATAATTACATGTCCTAAATAAACGTAGCTTAATTGCCAACAAGGTACAGTAGTAGTAAGAGCACAGACATTCTCACCAATTATTTTTTTTCCAATTTGATTAATTGGATAGAAATTTAATAGTCGAAATTAATTAGAAAATGTCTGAAAATTAGAGTAGGCCTATAAACTCTTCTTAATTTAAAAGAGTGTATATAGGCCATGTTTAACAAGGCCTCGTTTCCAAACTTCCAAATTGTTGTATACATAATGTTTTATCTAGCGTCGTCCCGTCCCAGGCGATATATAAGATGTACTTGATAAATCATATTCGTATAATATTAGTTATTGATCATTTATCGAACACAATTTACTTTTACTGGCTGGTATTACATCATAAGCTTAACTAAAGCGTGCTGAAATGAGGCGGAAAAGGCGAGGCTGACAGCAAATTTCAATCCTGGTATGTTCGGGTAAAAGTCTCTATACAGTAATACAAACAATTAGCACATTATTGATATTATTCAGAACTTTTAGTGGACGGTCTATGTAGGAGATTTATCTAAAATGGAAACCCGGTAAATTTATACTCCTCGGATAACTTATAAATAAGTATATTATTATTACGATGATTGTGATCACAGCGATTGGCTTTATTTTGACTAGAATTAAAACTTTTATTATTAAATAAGTCTACGATTTAATTATATCAATAAAGTATAGGCATACACATTACACGCGCGCGTCTATAAAGTGATCGAATTGGTCGAGCTATATTTAATTAAAATTAGTTCAGTACACAGATGTCTACTTACCAGATTTCCAAATCAAAGACGGTAAATGTGAAAGCCCATTCATATTATCAATAGGTATGATTAAGGTCGCGTATATTCAAGTGATCATGGCAGGCGTAACTTGCATACTGCATCGATGCGTTTGACCGGCTAACTCTTGAAATACGAAATACTATTAATGTGTGACGTCACAATATTCAATACGACATCGAGAGGGCGACCCGTACTGACAACAGGTTAATAAAAAATTGAAGGTACTGTATTACGGTATATCAATTCGACGTCTTCAAAATACGCATACTAAAACATCCTTTCGTCTTTTGTTACAATATAAATTTATTTGTAATTTATAAACATTTTAATAATTGAACAAGTTTAAAGGTCTGTCTACACTATCAAACTAGTTTGTGATGGTCCCAATGGTAGTGATATGCCCAAATATGGTAGTGATGTGCCCAAATATGGTAGTGATGTGCCCAAATATGGTAGTGATGACATCATCATGTCTATATATGGGCACAAACATTTGTTGTCACATAAAGTTCGATAGTGTAGACAAGAGCTTAACAAAGACTTTTTAACACAATTTTAAAAACTAGTTTATATGAATTTAGAAATTTTTCCTTTTAATTTTTCCTAAGATGACATAATCAATTCGATCGTATAGACCCAATTAAAATTTAAAATGTTCTCTGCGTTTTTAATCATCGTTATTTTGCTTAATCATCATCCTGATCTTCTGTTTTACATATTACTTTATGTATTTTTTGTCCAATTTATCAGAGATAACATAAATGGAGATAAGAAAAGTCGGTCAAGCACCCATGGACAATAACAGACCATGACAATCATATCATGTAGGGGATAGCACCATCATACATGTTTTAACACATTATCATAATCAACATAATACTGCAATGTAAACTAATTGATTGCATCTAAATTTTTTATATTTTTAAAAGTAATGTGTATTTATACCATTTCCTAGTAGGGTTTCAATAAAAAAAATCCTAAAAGCAAAAAAAGGCATGTTCAGATTCCACAGGCAGACTTTTCTATGTAAACCTTTTCACTGTTTCATGTGATACAGTAAGGAAAAACAGTACCATATAAAAAGCATCATTTATTTTTTCTTGCGGAAGCGTCCACCGCCTCTCCCTCTTCCACCTCTTTTCCTCCGACCTCTAGACTGTGGTTTTGATGTCGTCGGGAAATATGATTTTTCATTAACCTGCCCTCCCCTCTTTGGTTTGTTATTAAACTGATTGTTATAGTCTATGAAACCAGAAGGCATGTTTTTTATGTTACGGAAAGCTTTGATCGGAGAATCGCTAACGTCGAATTCTCCACCCGTTGGCGTATCCTCGTTGTCGCTGTATTCATCTATTTCAACATCATCTTCAACATCATAATCCCCGTCGTCCTCCTGTGTTTTTTTGTGACTGAACGCGATGAGATCGTCAAGATCACCCTCTTCCTTTTCTTCGTCGTCTTCTATTTTTTCTTTTTTTCTTGTATTTCTTTTAGCAGTTTTTCTTACCCTTCATGAAGAAATATATCAGTCATTTTAAAAAATGAAAAAAAAAAAAATTTCCTGCCCCTAAACACCACTTAATAATACCACAAGCCCCTAGCTTAGGGTGCTAGTGCACTCTGTCTACACTATCAAACTAGTTTGACAAAAAATGTGTGATGTACACAAATATGGTGATATACCTAAATATGGTAGTGATATGACATTATCATGTCCATATATGGACACATCACATTTTTTTGTCACATAAAGTTTTATAGACAGAGCTTTAGTGTCTAAAGTTACAGTAGGTATGTGTGGTACTTTTATGTACTGTATAACATTGTGTGGCGTATTCATGTTCACCTATGTTTATGGTCATGACAATAACTAATTAACTTATCTACAGAACTGTGTCATACTGTAAACATAATACCTTTCACCTATAGAAGTAGACGGTTGCTGACTTTCAACGTGTAAGCTTTCTTCCATGTTCTGCTTTTCAAGTTCTGCGTTCACATGTTCAGGGTACTCAGATTTTGGTACAAGCTTCTTGCACATAAAACAAGTTTCCATGGCTTCTTCTTTGACCCTATGTGGTGAGAAATAGATTATTCAGACACTACCGCAAAAATATGTACCACAGACAGTGTATACAGTGGTGTAACTGCTATGAGCTATGAGCGCTCACTGGCTAAACCCAGTGGCTCCGGAGCTTATGGGGCAGTGCCCAGAGGAAAAAGAGGCATTACAATATGTCGAAAAAAGGTAAAAAAGCCCTGCCTCAAGCCTTGGAGTGCCACCTAGGGTTCCTAAACCATGCCTCTGCGGTATGCCACTGAGTGTATTTACTGTACCCAATGTCCCCTGGTGCATAAGGAATAACTAGAGAGTTGTTTAGCAATCCTAGACACTGAATTGAGTTGTAGTTGGTTTGTTGGTTGAATGAAGATGGTTGGTTACCAATCCCAGGGTCTTGGTTTTAAATCCTGTAAGATGCCAAGATTGTCTTTAATTAAAATATAACTCCACTTCCAAAACGTTTATGACTTTGTGTAGATCATCTTGCGAAAAGGGTTACCACTGTTGAGGACAGCGAATGAAATGACTTTGTATCCTTGGTAATTTGCCTAAATTACTGAACAATCTGGTCAGCTTTTAGGGCACATTGAAGTATGAATGTCTACTGGTTACCTGTTCTTTGATTGTTGTTTAGTTCTTTGTCTTTTAGTTGCTTTTGGCACACTTATTGACATCTGTTTTCTACCAACCATATCAGACACAACTTGATCAATATGGTCTGGACCACTGCTGATGTTGTCGTGCGATGTTCTACAAAAGTGTTTTTAAAAAAGATATAAATATTGATTTTATTGCGGCTGTTGTATGAATTGTAAGTGTTACTTTAATAGAATTTCTTTGAGTTTATCATTCTGTTTGTTCTCAACATTAAGATTATTGGATTCTAAAGGTGCCCCCTTTACAAGAGTATGATTCAATGCCAATAAAAATTAAATTTGCAATAAAACCTGATTGAAGTTAAGGTTTATATTACAATTTGTCTTGCTCTCATAAAATTTTATCTATCATACTTGTAAAGTTCATTGGTGTGCTGGTATTTTTCTAAAAACTGATCATAAATTGTGATTGTTCATTCCAGTTAATAGGACTGTAATAGTAAACTTCACTTGAGTTTATCCTTGCAATTTGATTGGTTAATTTCATACCACGCTCTATTGAATGGTTCTATGGTTTTTTTGTAAACATCTTTTAGAATTTTATGCAACGCATGGCTGGTTAATAACTGTCCTACTCGACAACCAAAAACCAAGCGCTACAGTTTTTAGTTAGTCTCTCGTCTAACCTTTGACATTCAAGATGGAAGCAGAGGATTAATTGAACAAAGTTTACGTTGGAAATGTAGGTGTGCTAGTAAAGATACACTGTAATAACACTTTTGTATTTATTGAATGGGGAGTATATTTTTATTCATTGGAAGACAGAATCAGGCTGTCCTACTGTACAGTATTTCTCATCATTCAACTACTCATACTGTGCCCAAATATGGTAGTGATATTCCCAAATATGGTAGTGATATTCCCAAATATGGTAGTGATATTCCCAAATATGGTAGTTAAACGTGTCTAAAGCTCTGTCTACACTATCAAACTAGTTTGACAAAAAAAAGTGTGATGTGCCCAAATATGGTAGTGATATTCCCGTGTTATGACATCATGTCCATATATGGGCACATTACATTTTTTTGTCAAAGTGTGATAGTGTAGAAAAGGCTTCATACTATAACATTACAAAATATAATATTTACCTTCTTGATGGTAATATATCTTCATCACTACTACTAGAGATTCTATATACATCTCCTGTGAAATAAAAAAACATATTAAAATGATTTAATTTATTTTAAAACATTATGTTTATTTGAATCAATTATGTATTTAATAAGCAGGTGGACAATTACATACCTTCTTCAGCAGGTTTAAATATTGTCTTCTTTTTGCTACCATATTTGGCTACTGGAGTTGTTACTGCTTCACTGTAAAAGGAATTAAAAAGAAAATCGAAAATCAGTGTTGTGGTGATAGTAACAATTGAAGAAAACATGTGGCAATAAGAATTTATGACAGGGCCGTAGCGAGATGTTTCAAAATTAATAAAGTATATGAGCTGTTCAGGGTTTTTTGTTTTGTACAAATAAAAGAGGCAACTGATGAATCAACAGTGTACTATATAGACTTTTTGACATGTGGTAGGCTACAAAGAAAATATGTATGAAGCTTACAAAACGAAAGTCATCGTCCTAATTCATGTGTCAACAAATAATCAAATTCCGGCATACCATATATTTTTTGTGATCATACATTATGATACAAAACCATATTCTTGGTTTCTGTAGCTACTGCACCTATTACCCATAGCTACAATAAGTTAGTGTCTACCTTTAAAACTACCGTACCTGAACACCCAACCACCTGTATGGTCATGCTCCATTTGGCTGCCAGTCGAGTTATCATCTTCAGAATTTAACACTTCTGTTATTTCAATAGGCTCAGTCTCTTTATTTGTAGTTTCTAAAGTATTTAAAATCATAATTCAAATACAGTTAAAATTATTGTAAATATCACTTTAAATATCAATTTAATAAAAATGTTTATCAGTAACTCTGCTTTAGTTGATTTTAAATTTGTCTTATTTATTTACCTTCTTCTACAGGACCATTACATTCTGATGCATGTCGTAAAATCATGTCTGGATGAAAGAGAACATTGCACAATGGACAAGCAATACCATTCTAGAAAAAATAAATACAAACTTAAACTCTGTCTACACTATCAAACTTAAATGTGAAAAAAAATGTGCCTATATATGGACATGATGATGTCATATCACTACTGTACTGTATTTGGGCACATTACACTTTTTTTTGTCGTCAAACTAATGTGATAGTGTGGACAGAGCTTTAAATATCAATAATATGTGAGAGGAAAGTATTAATTGGTTTAAAGTAATGATAGATTAGAGCCCCTAATAAAGCATGGTTCCCACTAGAGACGCGACGCAAGGACGTATACTCAAAGCAAGCTTGATGACCAATGACAAGCCACTGTTCGAATAATCCATCACTTGTGATTGGTCAAATTACTTACGTTGCGTTACGTCATTGCGTTGCGTCGCTAGTGGGAACCAAGCTTAAGGGGACAACATCTGGAAAGTGTCCCCTGAATAGAAGTGGTTCTACTGTATTTTTAGATTTTTCATTTCTAACCTTATCTATATCAAAATTTGTTAGTTTTGAAGATGGGCTTTCACTACGTTGACTTTTTAATGGAATTTCAGGAGATTGTTCACGTGGCCTTGACCTTAGACCTCTGCTTGTGGAAGCACCGGTATCAGCTCGACGTTTGCGCGCAAAAAAGCCTTGAGAATTGTCTGGTCGCTTCTCTCTTATCACAATAGGTCCAGATCCAGATGACACGTCACTATCGTTACCATCCTGAAAGTGTTTTTTGGGTTCATTTTCATTTTGATGAGGTTCTTTATCATCCTCAAGTATTGATTCAATTACATCATCCAATACTGCATCATCATCAACAAAATTATCAGATTTTAATTTTAAATCATTGGAGGATTTATCTTCAGAATTCTCAGTTGATTTGTCTAAATTTTGTGAGTCTATATGACCTGAAGGTTGTCCCGATTGTCCATCTGCATCTTGACCATCATCCGTTTCCTGGTCAGACTCCACACTCACAATTTGAACTGGACTGTCATTTAACAGTGAATCATCAAGTTGTTCATTTATGTCATCTTCAAAAAAAGGTTGCGTTTCTCCTGCATATAAAACATCATCGTCAAGAATTTCTTCATTCTTAATATCAAGACCGCTTTTTTCTGGATTTTTTTGTTGCTTACTTAATTTTGGTTTCTTTGGCTCGGTTTCAAAATCGGAATCGGACGTGTTGTGTATTACGCTTTGCGTTCGTCGTTTCCGAGCAGAATTCACATTACGATTATTCTCCCCTAGCGCGTCACTTTGAGATTTTACAGTTTTTCCCGACTTATTAATTTCTTCAGGTTCATCATCACTACTGTCAAAAAAGACAAACGGTTTTTCGGAACGTTTACGATATTTCAGGCAGCCCCTCATAAATGGGCCGACTTGAACAGGTGACCCCATAGCGGCAAATTTGGAGAGTTCACGTTGAGCACTTCTAAATATTTGTAGTTGTTTGTTTAACATAGTAAGAATAATTGAAGTGTAATCGTTGGCATTTGCATTGTCAGGAGCATATAATGGTTTTAATTTCTTTAAAATCTGAATAAACAAAAGAAATATATACTTAATCAAAATTAAATAAATAATACGCAATTACATAGAGATTCCGAAATAAAAGATTGAATGAATAATACTAGCCATTATCCATCCACCAACCATGTGACTTGATTGTGACGTAGACAAAATTGGCCACGAATTGTCAGTCATCGCAAAGTAATTGTTCGGCAATAGTATCATGCAGTTTAGAAGATAGAGTAACCAATTTTGGGTTAGTGCTATTATAATATAGAAATCCTACAAACTATATTTCTTTTTAAACAATATACAATTTAAAATAACAGACTTACTGGTCTATTGATGATGTTGAAGAAAAATATGAAAAGAAAAAGAACAATTCTGTTACAATATATATTATATTCTTGATTTCTTTAAATAAACAATAAAAGGTAAATTAAGTCAGCTAAGACTCAGTGAGGAAACTGTAATATTCCCATGGGCTTATGTCTGAGGTCCAGCAATAGTCTGTTGGTAAAGTACCTGCTGCTTACTCGGGCTCGAATCTAACCCCTAGCCATCAGCGCAAGCTTGGTGGTCTAGAGGTATGAACGCCAGTGATCTGGAGGTCATGGGTTTGAGCCCCACCTGAGAATTACTTCTCAATGTACCTAGTATAAAGTACAAAATTACGTCAGAGTAGGCCAAAACATCTGACCACTTATAAATTTAAAGCTATCCAAATAGTGGCATGAATTTATAGCTAAGTGAAACTAACTGGAAATGGAACCATGGGGCAGAAGACACAAGATAACAAAATTAAAACTACATCAAAATGCATAGTTTTTTTACCTTTTATCCACACATTTTAAAGGTATGTATGGTTCTGATGATGGAAAAATCTCAGATGATTCCTCCTCCTTTTTATTATGAACACTAGTTTCAAGTTTTGGTGTTTTCCTGGGTTGTTCTGTGTCAACTGGCTCCCTTTTACGTTTCTTTAAACTTAGTCTGTCCTTCCGTACAGCGAAGATATCCATTTCACTGTAAAGAAATTTAATATCGCTTTAAAAAAATCATTTTTATCTTTAATTTATTTGACAGCATTCTCATAAATGTAGTGTATATGAACTTAAGATAAATACAATAGTCCCACCACAGCAGTGCACTACATTTTCATTATAAATCAATATTATTCAAATAGCATAGTGACAATTTGAGTGTAGAAAATGCTGATTGTCACTCCATGACAGGATTGTTGTAAGAGTGCAAAGGGTCAATGCAGTGTGTAGTTTAAAAACCATTAGTGAATATTGTTTGAAGACCGTGCATTATAGTAGTAGTATGCCAGTCAGCTGATTTTGGCCTGTTTTCACATAATGTACTGTTTGTTTTTAATGTATGATGTGAATAAAGTTGGAAGATTCTTAAACATCTACATAATTTACCTATGAATACTCGATTGGTGAGAAATCTGGGTCATATCTTCATCTTCAACCTAAATTAACAAAAAAAAGTCATTCAATCATATTGTTTCAAAAAAATGATTTTGATTTTAAAAATACGAAAGTAGTTAATAATAATAATGTTCGATTTACACAGCGCAAAATGCAGGGCCCCTCTAAGCGCTGAACTATCAATGTAAAAAGCACAAAAATTAATTAATGTTGAAAGTGCAAATTGAAAAGGTAGGATTGGATGAGTAGTTTGAATGTGGTGCGATTCGGCATTCCTGATTGAGTTTGGAAAGGGCGCTCCAAAGACCAGGAAAAGGCACGTTTTCCATAATATTTTGTTGAAGGTCGTGTAGGTATATGCCTGAGTAGTATACTTTATGTTAAATCTCATTTAGGAGTGGAGATGTGGCTTGGTGGTTTTGATCCTTGGCTACCAATCCTAGGTTCAAGTCCTGTCATATGTCAGGATTTTACAACTCCACTCCCAAAGACTTGTAATAAGACTTTGTTTATGTAGAGCATCTTGTGTATATGTTTGTCTTGTGACACTGCTGCTCATTAAATATGGTAAAAAAAAAAAATACTTAGATTCTTATTATTATTATTGTGTACAAAGTGAAAGAAATAGATAATATACCAAACAAATATCAGGTTCAGATTCAAATAGTGGAGAACTTCTACCACATTCATAATCCATATCAGTTTTGTCACTATTATCACTGTTGTCATCATCCTTATCATTGTCACAACGTCCATTGTTGTCCCCATCCTCGACATTGTCACCATTCCCTTTATTGTCACCAACCTCTTGTTGCTTTGGTGAGCTGTGTGATTCAACCGAATAAGGAAATGTAAAGTCATCCTTTGATTGGTCGTTATTGTCATCTTTCTCGTCCAATTCAATGCTACCTTGCTTGTGCTTATCAACATTTCCAACTTCATCTGCGTTATCACCAAATCCATCGCTAACTTGCGCATCTTTATTGTCGTCTTTCTCTTTAATGTTACCTTGCTCGTGCTTATCAACGTTTCCAACTTCATCTGCGTTATCACCAAATCCATCGCTAACTTGCGAATCAGACAATTGTTGACCTGAATTTATGGTGTTTTTTTCTGTGTGATCTTCATCTATTGGCTAAATAGATCAATGATTTATACAAATTAGCTTTCAAACTTAAATAAATATAGTATAACCTTTATTATGGGGACACTTTTAGGACCCAACAAAATGTACATTTAATAGGGCTACCCCCTGAATTAAACAACAGCAAATTTAAGATCTCTGTCTACTGGCTAAATAGATCAATTATTTTTATCAATCAGCTTTATAACTTATCAACAACTTTCTTTTTATTTCTCTATAAATTGTGTTTAATCTGCTGCATTAATTAAATAAATATAGTAGAACGTCTATTAAAGCGTGATTCCCACTAGAACGTAACGCAAGGACGTAAACGCAACGCAAGCGTTTTAACCAATGACAAGCGAAATTATAGACAGTTAGCAATCACAAGCAAATAAGCCATCGCTTGTGATTGGTCAATTCATGGAGCTATAAATTTTATAGCTCCATGGTCAATTCACTTGCGTTGCGTTACGTCCTTGTGTTGCGTCGCTAGTGGGAACCACGCTTTATGTGAACACTTTTTTAACCAAACATAGTTACAAGTATAATTTTAATCCCCTGAATCAAATTACGGCAAATATTTACATCATTGAAGCAATCCCGATCAAATTGAGCACTAAATGTAGACAATTTGTTCACTGTGGAATAATCCACCTTGCGGTTAATAGACAACAAATGTGATGCCAAAAAAAAAAAACAATGCATTAAAAGATTATGAAATAAAAAATAAAAGTCATTGAACATAATCAAATCACATCTAAGCACTTTAGTTCAAGTATGCCACACAAATTTTACTTACTAGGGACGTTTGTGAGACTTTGTCCTCCTCGGACGTTGGTGAGACTTCGTTCTCCTCGCCCAGTCCATTTTTATCTAATATACTCAGCGCAATGGCTTGCTGAAATTTAAGACAGTAAAGCAATACTGATGATAAACAATACAGTTTAAGTAATAATAGCCAAAAAAAACTTGTTTTCACTAGTCATCAAGGTGTACATTCAAATACAAGTTAATGACACAGAATATTCAAAAACATATAACATAAATTTGAATAATTGTAATTTGTCTAAATACTAAATAATCATGTATTTATACCAAATATCATTTTGTAGTAACAATATAATTTAATATCACACCTTAATCTGATCTTCCTCTTCTTTAGACATGCCCTCAAACTCTCCTGGAAGAATTATAAATATAAAACTAGTCTAAAAAAAAATAGGCTATTTTTCTTTTTTATATTGCCAGCAAATCGTCACTTGTTTCTATTCTATCTATTATTTAGCACGGCATAATTATGTTTGTAATTTAATAATAATAATTTATTGGAAACTTCACTTTTACAACAGTGGCATACTTTGATGATAAAGGTGCGTCCAAATAATGACTTAAAATGAAATAATTTTTGTAATTCTGGCTTTCCTTTACTTATACTATAGTAATTAGATATTGAAGTAATTTTTAAGGCAATTCCTGAATTTTCTTAAATTATCGTAATTGAAACTTTTCTTCAATTTTATTTAAAGACCCCTTCCCTGCAATTTTGGACGTTTTTTGGAAAATAATACATATATATCACTTTAAAAACATTAAACCATGTCATTCCTTGTCTTAAATGTACGTTTTATGGTAAATTATGATAAAAAGTGAGAAACAATGCACTACCTAAGTAGCTCGCGGCGATCGACCTCTCGTGGACGGTCTTAGGCCTAGCCTAGCTAGGCTTAGTTTTGTAGGCCTAGCTGGTAAACATCGATAACGTACGAACATCGTACGCTAGCTATATACCTAGCCTGACGTTGTATAGTTGCTGCATTAATTGTCTTTCTATTTTTGCCAGACTCCGTTGATACAAATTGGGGAAAACCCGGTATTTTCGCTGAAAAGTTAGGAGTCTTCCATTTGTTTTGGCTTCACGATCGATCGAAAAGTGGGCGAATTACAGGTGAAAAACAAAAATATCAATCCGCGCGCAATGCATTTTGGGATTTATAGCGGGCCGCTATAATTATTAGAATCGATTTATTTTTCACATTTTTAACCGTTTAAAGACGAAAAAAGTTATCGCAATAGGACCATATAGTATTATTTTTACATTAAATATAGTTTGTGATCTTAAATTAGATCTAAAAAACGTAGGGAATGGGGCTTTAAAATTAACAAGTTGATCAAAACTTTTATGTCAATGATTTAAACAAGCTTACTTTCTTCTTCCTTGCGTACATGTTCCCTTCGCATCACACGTTCATTCCTCGTCTTAGAGGAAGGCTGTGCTTCTGCTGAATTCATATTTTTTAGGCAATCTAAAAATATAACATACAGTATTAACGTAGGCTATTCAAACATAAACATATTGTACAGTATAAATAAGCATTTGGGAAATCTGTGAGACTGTGAGGATGGGATGTTTGGAAGAACTCTTTAAAAATGGTAAATGACTGTCAGCTATAGGGCCTAGGTTAGGCCTCATTTTTATGATTAGGCCTCTCGGCTTTAGTTTTTTAGCCAGGCCAGGCCTAGCTTATTTCTAATTAGTAGCTAGGCTTGCCTGTGTGTGTAGGCTAGTAGGGCCTCTGACAAATACCACATTGCGAAAAGAAGGAAGTAATGTCTGTAGTAATTATTATTCAGTGAGAATTCATAACTAGACTTAACTAGCCTAGGCCTAGCCTAGCATAATAATGAATCCCGGCTTTCTCGTGCTGGCTCCACATAGCCTACCCCTCTCTCTCTCTACTGTTGCCGTGCCTCACTCACACGAGTGTGATCGAATTCCCGATCCCAAAGCTCTAAAACAATGTAGTTTTACCTATGCTGAAATCGTAGATGACGTGTATTTGACACAAAAATGCCAATATAAATTTAAATAACTTTGTTCTGATACATTTTCCAGGCCTAGCAAAAGTCAATCTTTCACCTCCAACAACAATCTCGCGCCTATATTATTAAAATAACCTATGACCTGGGGGAAAACCAAGAAGACGTTATAACGCATAATTAATTTATTGCGTTTAACGCGTTTTCATCAACGAAATATGCAATTCATGCAATGTTGTTACTTTCTATACAAATTTTTGTTTGTGGTTTTTTTTAAAGCAGTCTGGCCGTACCAATACTTTAACCTAATTATTCTTTCTTACGCTTTCCATGACCTAATACAATTATGCACCATATTGTTATTGTGGTTGTTAATATTAGTATAGCATAATCTACTAAACTCCGTGTGAATATTGTCGTGTTCGTGAGTAATCTATCCCAACCCAAATCTCTAGACCTTTAAATGTAACGTACTAAAATTACACTATATTTACAAAGTTTAAACTAAAAAAATCATTAAAAAACTATTTAAAAATTGTCCCTACAAAACATGAAAAATAAAGATTAATTAAATCAGACTTTGAATAGGTTATTTTGTAGTTTTAAGTTAATCACTTTCGTAGAAAAAAAACCGAAAGAAAATAATGTTTCATTAATTTATAAAATTACAAAGTAAATGGTCATATTTAACCAAAAATCCATTTGCTGTCCCATCTATTTTTTGCTTTAATCACAGTTTGTTTAAGGTAAATAATTTTGTTTTTGATGTTTTGTTTTTCAAAATGGATAACTATTATAATGTGACATTAAAATGGCATATTCAAGAAAAATTGTTTAAAAATTTATCTTTTTCGAAAGGGAAAAATCATTTGAAAATAATAAATTTAAACATTGCCAATTAGGCTATTTTAGCAAATTTTGGAAATCTGAGATTAACAAGAAAATAGATACAACCTGTAAAGTTTTTAAATGAAAATTGAACTTTGTATAGTGTGTGTCCTTTTATATTGCAGTTTTGAAGATAGTAATTATAGTAATACCAAATCAATATTAATTCATGTACATTACTTAGATTTTAATATTAATAAAACTAAAGAGATGGTAATTGATTTCCGTGTTAAATATAAGGCTGAAGTTTTAAAGTTTATGATATTTTATAGGTTTTTTTATGCCCGTATAGGTCTAATTTATTATATTTGTGTATATTTCTTATCGTTCTTGGTTTTAATGTTAATTGTATGCATATGTGTATATATTGTATGGGTATATATATATATATATGTGTATATTAATCCAAAGGCAAATTACTGAAAAAATGACAATGCTGTGGGTATCAGTGGCTGGATCTCAATGGAGATACAAAATAAAAGCAAAAAGCTAAATCAAAACGAGAAGTAAAACAGCCAGAAAAGTTAACAGAGCTTTCGGGCAACACTAGCCCTTCATCAGTGCAAGTGTGTGTATGTATATATATATATTTTATGCTATGACGTTATCCAAATTCCTTCACTTGCACTGATGAAGGGCTAGTGTTTGCCCGAAAGCTCTGCTAACTTTTCTGGCTGTTTACTTTATCGTTTTGATTTAGCTTTTCGCGCTTTTTTTTTGTATCTCCATTGAGATCCAGCCACTGATACCCACAGCATTGTCATTTTTTTCAGAAATTTGCCTTTGGATTTATAGTCATAGTCATAGTCATAGTCATATATACTTTATTGTCCATTTAAAAAACAGAAATGTGATTTGAAAACTGGCAAAATACAAAAATATAAAATACAATTTACAAAAACACACACGAAAAGTTAAGAGGCTAAAAATTGTTAAAATTAGATAAAAATTATTATTCTTTAATTATATTATATTTGATATATAGTATGACGTATTTCTATATATATGCGTGTGAATGTATTGATATTATATGTATATACAAATATATAAACTGAAAGACACACAAATTATGATAACTAACGTTTCATAAGTAAACAACTTTTTATTAAATATGCAATAGATAACATAACAAAAAAATAGGCAGAAAATAATGTAAACTTATAATATGAGTTCTGTAATTGTTTTTTATGTAACATTGAATGAATAAAGGTGGTGGTTAACCACAAAAGATAAAAAAAAAGTTGATGATAAAATCAATTCTTTATTATAAATCCATTGTACAAAGTATTCTATTATGTCATGAAAATTCTTTGAGAGAAAGTGATAAGAAAATAGAATCACTAACCAAGCCAGTAAGATTATAAGCAATCAAGTCACACCACTGGATTGTTTAAAAACGACTTTATTTTAAATAAGATTAGAAATATCATGAAGGATAAATTCATTCTCGTTCCAAATACTCTCAAATGTTGGTCCTCCTGCAGATCATGAGAAAAATAAACACTGAGCGATATAATAAATCATTTATTTCTACTGCAGTTATATCCTACAATGGTACTCTAAAAAGACAATGCTGTGCAAATATGAACCTGATGTTATTGGTGTACTATTTGGTTTTGTGCTTGTGCTTGTTTATGAATCTTTGGTCTATAACAGCAAATGAAATTCCCCCGAAGTTTGGGATAATAAAGTTTTATTGAATTGCGTAGGCCTACTGTATCTCCCTGCCCATACAACAATGTCATATCAATACCATATTTGGGCTCATCAACTACAGTAGTTTGGCGAATGAGGCTTGATATAAAGCTTGGTTCCCACTTGAACGTAACGCAAGGACGTAAACGCAACGCAAGCGTTTTAACCAATGACAAGCGAAGTTATAGACAGTTAGCAATCACAAGCGAATAAGCCATCGCTTGTGATTGGTCAATTCCCTTGCGTTGCGTTACGTCCTTGTGTTGCGTCGCTAGTGGGAACCACGCTTTAGAGAATTAAGGATTTCTCGTAAATGGATTCACTTACACTGAGATAGTATTTCAAAGGGAAGTTATTGATCTTAGTAACTAGTAAAATAAGAAAGTGATCAGTTATTAAATGCAATGTTGATCATTGGCCTACGTAAAATGTTTTTTCTCAAAATTGTCTATTTATGTTGATCATACTTTTACTGATACTAAAACTACGAGCTTAGTGAAAAACAGCCATTAATTGTGGAAATTACATTTTTTTTAAACATCCTTAGGCAGTTAATATTATAGTGTTTTGCTAATTTCAGACTATCTTTACGTTACACAAAATGTTTACTACTGATTTTTAAACAAAAATATTTCATAATAGGCCTAAATCATTATTTCTTAAATTATTAAATAGAATATCAATTTTAAAAAAAGCATCATTTAATGAAGAAAGAACAATCGTTTAAAAGTGTTACGTCAAAAAAGGTGAGCGGTTTTTTGTAAGAAATATTTAGTTTTATATATAACTGGTATACGATTGTAACAAATATTATATTTATTTTCTTGTTTATTGACAATAAATTACCATATTGTTCTGGTAGGCGTATCTTTTCTGCATTTGTTTTGCTTAGTCACGTTAGATTATTTGTTTGGTTTTACCGACGAATCAGATAACAGGTATTTAAACAATTGATGCATGACGTATGACTGACTATAATAGTTGGTGCTATTGTTACAAGTGTTACAGACTGGTGTTGTTCATACGACAGATATTTACAAAATGGAGAAATTTAATTTGGTGATTGTCATAGTATCGAGTTTGTTTACAGGTAGGTTTTGTATTGTTCATCGTAAACACGTAGGGCTAACTTATGCTATGTATAAGGGTATATAAAATACAATTGGTTGAGTGTATATTATTATCTGTATCGATCAGAATAAGATTCAAACATGGTCGTATTCTTCAGACAGTTTCTCTTCTGAGGTATTCTGGAAGTTTTTAACCATTCTATGCACTCTTACTTTCCATAAGCTGTCAGTAAGATAAAGTACAGTATTCCCATGGATGATGGAGTAAAGACAAATTCTTTACTCCATGGCATGGTATTTCTGATACTCAAAGATATGAAAGTAGGCAAGGCTTATTTTGTTTACGATTCATGACCGGGAACACGACACAGTCATACTATTTAGGCCAAAAATTGTGTTTATGTAATCAGAGAAGTAGGCCTATTGTAATTTCACTCTTCCCTGATGTTATGAAAGCTCTGTCTACACTTTGAAACTTAATGTGACAAAAAAAAATCACACCACTAGTTTGATAGTGTAGACAGCTTCAGTGTGTGCTAGATGATAAGTAAAAGACGTGATTTTATAATGTTGAACTAAAGAAGGAAAGAAGATGAATTTATTGGGCGACCCTCAGTCACAAGATAGGTCTCCCAGAGGGCCCAGTTATGATCAGGGGCTTTGGATGCCGGGTTGGTTGGAATACATTAACACAGGTTCCTCATTTGACAAAAGCAATGCACTTTTACTAATTATATTGATACATACGTCACGGAAACGATACTGAATGACACGGCCACATGGGTCGATTAGAGATTCTATGTGAAGAAACGTTATTTGAACATGTGACTTTTATGTTTGTTTGCTATTTCCTTATAAATGCATATAGGCTGCGGGCGTTATTTTCCCGCTACTTTGCGATACTTTTTCATTAAGCAAAATGTTATGTCATTTAGGCTTATACGTTTATTGATTTTTTATAAATATATAAATTCTAGTTTATTAAACTGTATAATTTGCTTAAAATAATACTGTATTTATTTTTTCCTTCAAAGTTATTCATGCACAGGAATTTGCCAATTATTTTGGCAAGAAAATAGGAGATTTTACTACTTTTGCTCATCGCGTTTCTGGTAGTGTCCATGCCATTGATAGCACAACACTATGGGTGAGAGGATTTAACTATGATGGAACAGCACCAGGTGTGTATATTGGTTCTAGGCCACATAATAATAATAATAAGTGAAAATGTCACCCTCTTCTATTAAATGCTTCAATTACAGTATTTAATACAGTGTTTAATACTTTTGATGACAGAAACCAACAAAACTAATTCTAAACTGTTTTTAACAATTTAAACCAGCAAACAAATTTGCCCTTCAAACCGTATTATAATGTTATACCAGATTATTAAGCAGTTTTGTATTTCCCTAATTACCTTTTATAGAACTTCAAAGGCCCTTGACATTGTGTCAATAAATGGTGCTTCCGAAACTGAAGTATCCTATATGTTTCAACAATGACATATTTTTTGCGTCACTTCCAACAATAGAGTCGCATGAATTCTTATTATTTGTCTTAAAACATTGTTTTCTTCAGGAATGAACGTTATTCTGAAACGTAAAATTGGGGAATAAATACCATTATAAATCATCATGAATTTTTAGTTTTTACTGTATTTAAAGCTCTGTCTACACTATCAAACTTTATGTGAAAAAAATGTGATGTGCCCATATATGGACATGATGATGTCATACCACTACCGTATTTGGACATATCACTATCATATTTGGGCACTTCACACCTTTTTGTCAAACTAGTTTGATAGTGTAGACAGAGCTTTATAAAAACATGAGGATTATAGTATTCGAACTATTTCTAGTTTTTTTTCCTATAGATCGTAGATACAAACGTTGTGTTTAATATCGTTTTCTTTGAATTAATTGGACCTCTGCCATTTTTTACTGCACATGAACTCATTATATTACCGTTCCTCTTAATAATTGTCTGTTCCTCTTTTATTTATAGATGCATTTTTTTGGGCCGGTGTAAGTGGATCTAATCCATCTTCGGGTGGAGAAATAATTCCTGATGAAAATGGAAGGTAGGCCTACAGTATGTTAAGACTTTTCTACTTTATATTCGCTCCTAATTTTCCATTACTCCAGAAGACGTGTCCCTTGTTTAAGAACATGGTGTACCTAAGAAGGCAACAAGAATGGATGGATGGATTTGTAAAGCTCTGTCTACACTATACACATACACTTTATGTGACAACAAAATTGTGTGTGCCCATATAATGGACATAATCACTACCGGTACCATTAGCATTAGCCAGCTATACCACTAGCTTTACGCCACGTTCTTATGCTGCGTCCAAGTGGTCCAAGCTTATCTTTACTATTTAAGACTAGCATAAAATTGTTTTTTTGTTTTATTGATTGAAACAGTTCTTTTCAGAACTAAAGCTTGGTTCCCACTATAGCAACACAAGAACGTAGACGCAACGCAAGCGAGTTGATCAATGACAAGCGACAGCGAATATGTCATCGCTTGAGATTGGTCAAATCACTTACGGTGCGATTCAAGCTTAGTATACATGGTGTACCGCAAAAATATAATTTTGTATTTAACATAATAATCAATGCTTTATTGTATTTTAAAAGTGACAATCCGTTGGGTGCATACACAAACGCCAACATCATACTCAGATTGCCAGCGGGTCGTGTGATAACAGATTATAACTGGATTTCTATTTGGTGTCGTCTATTTGCGGTGAGATCACTTCGCTAGTAAAATATAATATGTTTGGGCATTTGTTGTAGGCCTACTTGCGCGAGGCCAGTGAAACTTTTCATTCAAAAGTCACACACCTCGGGTGCGTCTTCCATCCCGTGAAACCAACAGAACTTCAATGTGAACGTAAATGTATAAAACCCTTGGCCATAGTGTAAACATGGCGAGAAAGCCTCCGTTTTTGGCGGAGAAAGGTTATAGCAAAAGAACTCAATAAATACTAACTGTGTAAATGCTTTACTCCACTCCTGGCGGATCCAGGATGTTTAAATAGTGAGGAGAGGACTATGAATATAGTGTAGAGATTAATATTGTTTCCGCCTATTATATTTTCTTGAAATTCAGTTGGTTCCAGATAATTTTATATTACTTTTTTTGTATTCATTACTTCATAATATTACGTTCTTTTACATTGATCCGAGAAAATAGGTAGATCTACTAAAATATACGTATACTTCTCGAATTGTATCAAAGAAAGAACGTTACTTAAAATTGTATTGGTGTTTTTATTGTTTCAATACTACAACAGATTACTTTTAGAATTAGTAGGAATACTACATGTGTTATTTTACTTTGTATAGGCAAACTTTGGACAAATCATTATATCGTCAAACTTTCAACCGCCGGCTCCGTTTTCTCTCGGCGTTCTTGGTTTCAACCCACGAGTTCATGACGTACACGCTGATGACGTCATAATTATGGATTCGCAGACCGTGAAGTTTGTCAATCTAGATTACGACGGGCGCGGACCAGGTTAGTTAAAACAGTTAACTATGATTCCATATGCCCACACTTTGCGTATAATGTATAACTACAATACGGCTTATAAAGCATAAAGCAAATCCATCTTAGGCTGTGTTCGGATTTTAAACTCAATTACATGTGTAACCTACATGTTCGCATGTATTAGAATGTGCCTTTGATTGGTCTATATACATTATTATACATAGGACTACAGCACCGAGAATCGCTTAATTGAAATTCACCTTATATTATCTGGCCATTGAGAGGCTAGAGCTATAGGTAGATAATCATTATGTTACGATGAAATTAATATTTTAAAAAATCTGACGATGTCATGATCTGCATCAAGAACAATACAATTCTTATCATACAACAATTTTAATTGTTTTTATCATTGACATGACATTAAATCAGATATATTTAAAAATATGTTTTAAAAGCAACATCAAACCCGATGCCACTCCCTGCTGAACATTGCTAAAACTTGAAATTATAAAAAAAAAACTTTTACAAGTAAAAGCTCATACGGCACATGAATAAAAAATAACAGTGCATTACAAACAGTGTAAAAATAAAACGATTTAGGCCTACTAATTTGTGTTTATTTTTTGTTAGCTGCATATTTCTGGGTTGGTGAAGGAACAAGACCAGGTACATCAGGGTATCGTGTCCCAGATGAGAATGGAAGGTAAATTGCATGTACACATTTCCATAGTATAGTATGTTACTCACTTGCTTGTTTACTATAATACGGAATTTAACGGAATGTACCAGAAAGATAGGCCGACTACAGAATATGGTGTGCTCAGATTCTTGCGTGTTCCATCGACAACAATACAAAATAATGTGTTCCTCCTGTAGCTATCCCTCTGTTTGATAATGATTCCCGAGCCGTTTAGGAATGTAGGCCTATTTAGGCCTAGACTTATTCTTTGGCGATTATTATCGCATTTAACCTATAATATGAATCTTCTTTTTCTTTGACCTCTACTAAGTGTGTAGGCTTATAAATAAATAGGCATATACATTTTATTTATAATGTAAATTCTACTTCTCAGTAAAACCACGGTACTTAGAAGATACAACGGTGAAGATATAACAATAAAATTTGACGGTGTACTGACAGTTTTTGATATTGGTCACATCGGCCTGTGGTGTGAAATCGCCAGGCAGAACTTCGGAGATGTTGATGTCCCAGGTTCACTTTCAGTTCCACCAAGTGGTATTCCACAAGTTCAACAGCCTACAGTATGAATTTATAATACATTTATTTACCGTACCGTATATGTCATACTGATTCAACTCAAATTTTCAATACGACATTTGCAAACAAAGCAAACAAAATTGAAGTTAATCAGTAAGGCCTAGAGTTGGAACCCACTCATACATAATGAGGAGGGCATATGACTTGATTGTTATAGTTTGATTAATATAATGATTAGGCTACAACATTTACATTGGTATCGTAATGACTACAACTCAGATTAAGTTGTAAATCAGTAACTTTTGAGTACCACAGCTTAACTTATAATAACTTATTTAATAATCTGCTATTTATTAATTATGTTTCTTTCAATATTAATAGTGTTCCGTCATTGTGGAGTCACATTTTTTCTACCAAAAAAAACCCCCAAAAAACCAGCCGGCCTACAATTTAGATATCATCATACATCGTTCAGTGTGTATGTATCATCCAGACTTCGTGTCTGTTCAGATGACTTATTATTGTTTATTATTTATTTATATTTCAGCCAGAACCATCTCTCGAAAATTGTGAAGAATTAAGCGATACTTTTCAAGTATTTTGGCAAGTTACTGGCCAATCAATTGACATTGAATTGAAGGGAGTGGTTGATACCGACACCTATATGGCGTTTGGTCTTAGTGGATCTGACTCGATGACAAGTATGGTCGGTTCTGACGTCACAGTTGCTTGGTTTGACGGGACGCAAGGTCGAGCCGTGGATTATAATTTAAACGCTTACGCACAGGTAATTTATGCAAATGAACAAGTGTTATTTAAAGAGAACTTACAATAGTTTGCCTCCAGTAATTGTAGTTTACTGCAGCTCTTATTTCGCTATATTTGTTGTTACTATAGGGTATTATACAAGTCTGTATACCACGTTTGAATAATAATGCACGAAAACGTCTATTAACATATAAACAAAGTATAATTAATATTACTAGTGGATATGATATAATAATTATCATTTATTATGTTCTTTAGTGTTCTGGTGGTAATGGCGCTTGTGCCGATACAGAGTCAAGCAAAGTATAATTAATATTACTAGTGGATATGATATAATAATTATCATTTATTATGTTCTTTAGTGTTCTGGTGGTAATGGCGCTTGTGCTGATACAGAGTCAAGCAACCTTGGATCGGATAGTGTTACTAATGTGGAAGGGTCTGTAAAAGACGGTATTACATCTATAAAATACACAAGACAGCTTAATACAGGTAGGTGGTATTCTCATAACTATTCCGACCTAGGCCTAACTAAAATTCAATTAAAGATAAGTTAATGCAATAACGAAATAAGCGGGAAAATGAGGTGCGTCATTTACAGTGATATTATTATTATTATTATTTCGGGTTTAACGGAAATATCTCTTGTTTATTAGAGTGGAAAATACAAACGGGAAAGAGTTTAGTTAGGCCCTGACTAAATAAGGAAACGATAATAAATCTACAGTGTTTCATATCGCGTGGTTTGATAGCCTTTTTAGGTAATCTTTTGAGTTCCTCCATGCCAAATAAGCCTACCGTATGGTTGTAAGAAAAGACAATCTCTTAATATGAACTTACTTTAATTTGTGCATATAATAATAATAATAATAATTTATTGGCAATACACTTTTTTATCAGTGGCAAACTTCAGCTTGTGAAGGTGCGTCCAAAGAAACAAAATATAACAATACTGCAGTTGTTAATTATCTCTCCCGGATTATTGTGGAGTTTTAAAAAATCCGTTTAACAAGGACGTTCGTAAAACAATCCACTTCAAATCATTAAAGACCCCTTCCCTGCAATTTTGGACGTTTTTTGGAAAATAATACATATATATCACTTTAAAAACATTAAACCATGTCATTCCTTGTCTTAAATGTACGTTTTATGGTAAATTATGATAAAAAGTGAGAAACAATGCACTACCTAAGTAGCTCGCGGCGATCGACCTCTCGTGGACGGTCTTAGGCCTAGCCTAGCTAGGCTTAGTTTTGTAGGCCTAGCTGGTAAACATCGGTAACGTACGAACATCGTACGCGAGCTATATACCTAGCCTGACGTTGTATAGTTGCTGCATTAATTGTCTTTCTATTTTTGCCAGACTCCGTTGATACAAATTGGGGAAAACCCGGTATTTTCGCTGAAAAGTTAGGAGTCTTCCATTTGTTTTGGCCTCACGATCGATCGAAAAGTGGGCGAATTACAGGTGAAAAACAAAAATATCAATCCGCGCGCAATGCATTTTGGGATTTATAGCGGGCCGCTATAATTATTAGAATCGACTTATTTTTCACATTTTTAACCGTTTAAAGACGAAAAAAGTTATCACAATAGGACCATATAGTATTATTTTTACATTAAATATAGTTTGTGATCTTAAATTAGATCTAAAAAACGTAGGGAATGGGGCTTTAATTAATTAAAACCGATGCGGCCTAATACCACTTCGGTAATTATAAGATGAAGCAAGCAATGAAAGTCTTGTTTTTACCATTCAGGCGATGCAACTGATATTGTTATTCCTGTGGATAGTAGTGTTTATATATCATGGGCAATTGGCCCGATTAATCCAGATGGCCGTGCGGTTAAACATGCAACGAGGACGCCAACAGGTAAATACAAATAATGAATGTTTATGAGTGTAATGGTACAAATAATGGCATGAGGTGAATGATGAAAGGTTATATATCAACGATCGTTTAATAGTGCGTACTATTGCACGCCATGTGACCCACATTCGTCCTATCAAATGACAGGAATTTATTTAGGTGTTATATAATATGTAAATATGAATATTAATACATCAATGTAATGATAGGTTTTTACATAAAGCTGGTTCGTGGAAATGTTTTGTGTTAAATTTTAATATTTGTACAATGCAGGTGCACATCGATTCTGGATAAATACTAACTGTTTAGGCATAATATCTCTATGACAAAGCATGAGACCTAGAATTATTGGTATTGTAGCCCTACAATACTGGTGTTAATGTATAGTAAGCAATGCGTCACAAACCCATATATAGTGTTTGGTTTAAAATACAATATGGTTTTATCGGAGAGATTGGTTCTCATTGGACGCAACAAAATGATGTAAATGAACAGAAAGTAATTTGATGAATCAAGACGCGTTGGCTTGCGATTTACCATTTCATTTGCGTTGCGCCTACGTGGTTACGTTACGTCCAAGTGAGAACCGATCCGAACGTTTATTAATATAAATACTATTTCAGGTGGCAGCAATGGAAATGGTAAGCAGATTAACTTTGGTCGAGGTGCTTCTAATACGTGTCAGCCTTTAGCACCGGGAGACAAGCCACCAGCTCTGGAACCATGGGCTGCTAATACACTTCCACCAACTATAACCACGTTTGATGTTAAGATTGGTCCATCGGGTGGTGAAAGAGGATACACTGCCGTCACGGGTAAGTGTCGGGGCCGGGTGGGGATGCAATTAACGAACGAATATCATCGCATGCGCACAGTGGAAAATACTTTGATCGGCAGTCGTCGTTCTCTTATGTGAACAACAATGCCATCAATAATGTCGTCGTCACGCCAATACCACTACATATTAATCATACAAAATGGTTCAACCTTATTGAAATATTTTCTTTCAGGTAATGCGGGGTGGGGTATTGCCCTGTACATTAATGGAGTACTCATTCCCGAACTGAAGGTTCAACGAGGCCTTAACTACACGTTTAGAATATTCGGTGGCTCCAATCCTGCACGTCCAGCCGATTATCACCCGGTTTACATCACGAACGACGCTGCTGGTGGACTGGCATCATTGTCTTCAAATGAAATCCCGGTAATCATACTATACTGTTAGTCTGGGTTCCAGACGGAGTTTGGACTTAATATTAGTAACATTTTGGTACATGGCGTTTCATACGTATATACTACTTGAGCTTGAACTACTGTATTTTTAGTCAAAAATCGAAACGTCGACTGGTGGACTAACATAAAAAAGACAATAAACAGACTACATAACTATACTGTTTATGCTAAAGTCTTTACCAATGATTCTGTCTGCTACTGTTGCTGTGTCTTTCTTTTACTTAAAGTAACACTGCTCTGAGACCACATGAACAAGGAAAATCCCTGTCTTCAAACTCATGAAAAAGATTATAGTAGCAACTTAAGGTCTAGCAAAGAGTCTCGGTTGGGACGTTAGTTTTCAATGACGCAGATTTTCTTATATCTAGGCCTACCGTGTGTAGTATTGTTTAAATTCTGAGTTATAGCATGTGGGGAAATCTGTGAATGTCCTTCCAAGCCTTTAGTTTACATTATGATTAAATATAGAATATTTTCATTTCTTTTTAGGGTGACTTGGAAATTTATGCTGGTCCATTCAGTAAGTATATTATCGCAAATTGTTAATATCCAAAACACATTTGCCAAATTATAAATACAGAAATATTAACTTTCGCTAATTTGTTCATAATCTGCGTAATAAAGACGGTGATAATTGTATGCCTATTTATCTTTTTAGATGGTTCATTGTGTGCGTATGTTAGTAATGGTGAAGACCAGGCAGATAATTCCGACACTTTTGCCGAGTATTTCGAGACATTAACTGAAGAATGTGTTACTCCGTCAGAACCGGTTGAGTTCGTATGGACACCGGATGAAAATACTCCAGACTTGGTTTATTATCAGGTAGGCTAACAAAGGCTTTAGTAAAACTGGCTTCTTAATTTCAAAATTTATTTCCTGCTTAGTTTTTGTCCCAATTAAAATCTTTTCTTCACTTCTAAATATAAAGTAGTATATCAGCAATGTGCAATACAAACAGTATTACATCACAACAACTAGTTGAGTTTTAAGCTCTGTCTACACTATCAAACTAGTTTGACAAAGAAGGTAGGCCTATATGATGTGCTCAAATATGGTAGTGATATGTTCAAATATAGTAATGGTATGACATCATCGTGCCCATATATGGGCACATCACATTTTTTTTTGTTACATAAAGTTTGATAGTGTAGACAAAGCATTAGAGAATGACGAGTGTAAAAAAAAGACCGATTTAAGGTTAATTAGCGAAGACAACCTGCCCAACATGAACCAAAGCAGGTTGTTAAAAAAACGTAATGGCAATTTTAAATATTGTAGTGCTACACACATCGTTATCTCGGATGGAAAATTGAAGTTCAGGATCAGGTTTTGCCCACTAATAATGGAATAACCACCGACAACCCGACTACAGCCAGCCCGACTACTGCAAGATCTCCGGAAATAACGGATTTGAAAAGAATGGAAAAAACTACCACGGATAAAATGGATGAGACGAATGACGGATCGAACTCTTCTTCAAGGATAGGCCTACACAATCTACAATTATACTTGCTACTTTTTGTTTCTCTTGTTTGCTTGCTTGTAGCTTAAATTCGGATTTACAACTTTCTGAGTTGTTTTGTTCCTTGATGTCTCAATTGTCGAGCTATTGTTTTGCTATCCGCGGATTTATTAACACTTAATTCTTTTTCTACTATATTGCGAATACTTTTGTGCTCTCGCTACATTATAGGCTTTACTACTATATCAATGCACTCTATGTGAAATACTGTACTACAGTATATACACAAGAGTCCAATAAACTTGCTTGCTTGTACATCCCTCTTTCATTCAAGTATACATTCATTTATTTTATTTGGAGAAAATTGGCCAGATCTCTATAATACATATTTTAAATATTCTACAGGCGGTGGCATCTAATGAATGGATCTAATAAAATAATCTTGTTTTACTAATTCGATGCGATTTCTTATTATATTTCAGTATGACGCTAGTTTTCTTTTGAATTGAAACAGGCCTGTAATAACTGTACTGCTTTTTCTAACCTAACAGTTTCTTAACAATTTACAGACTTTCATTTTTGCAGGCTACATTTCCTAATTTGTTTAGCATAATTATAATAAAGCGATTGTTAGAAATAAATTCTCTCAGAATCAAACTACTAAGTAACAACACTGTTTTCACGTAGATCACCGTAAAGAACTTAATTTATCTATTCTTTACCGTCCTTAACTAAATCTATTATTTATTCTCCCAAAACAATAATGGTTCGTCATGCAACAGGATAGACTTATGCTTAACCACCAAGGACAAAACTATTATAGGCCTACCACTCCTATACTGTGGGTCATTGGTATTTCTCTAACAGGACACAACTATTAGACCTACCACTCCTAAGTAAAATTGTAGGCCTACCACTCCTATAGTAAAATTGTAGGCCCACCACTCCTATAGTAAAATTGGATCGATACCGTTTTAACTATCTTTCTTGTTGTCATGAATTTTGTGTATTATATTTTTTTGTATATTATGAAGGAAATAAATGTTATTATGATATGATATGATTTGCAACGTTGGTCATAGTATTTCACTAACCATGAGGACACAATTGTTAGGCCTTACAACTCCTAATAACATTTTAATGATTTTACTTCTTTGACTACCAACCACATGCATGCACTTATTTGTCGTCGTCGTCTGATCAGAGCGTGGCTTCTGTAACAGTATTCTTATTTTTACCAACGAATTAATGCTTCTTAATACTTGTTTTCACTTCAGTGCTACACTCACCGCTTTCTCGGATGGAAAATAAATGTCGTTGATGATATAACCTCAGGTGCACAATCTGCAAAAATAAATCAGAACAGCCTTTTGCTCGGATTTATATTGGTTACTATTGTATTAATATTCAGGTTATAAAGCTATCTTATGGAACGTTACGAATTAGTCAGTAAATTATGCATTTGATTATTAAAGTATCAAAGTATAAAGCTCTGTCTACAAAAAAAGATGTGCCCATACATGAACATGATGATGTCATACCACTATAACATATATGGGTATATCACTACCATATTTGGGCACATCACATTTTTATTTCACATCAAGTTTGATAGTGTAGACAGAGCTACAGCTACCAATCCGATTGTTGAAATTACCATATTCAATCGGAATTTTAGAAATTAATGTTCAATATTCCAAAATACTGAAAGTGGTTTTAACACAAATGCGTCGACGGAGATAAAATATAGTCGCATTCAAATAATATTGATGCTTACCGTATTCTTTATCGAGTTAATCCAATGATTAACAGTTTTTTTTGTCTTTAATGAATTCTCTTCTCATCACTACCTAATTTGGGTTTATAGAATGTAGTAGTTACGTAATTATGTATTTGTAATTAGTAACTTGCCATTTTGTATTTTATGTGGTAACTAGTCCTGTTTTAAATGCTTCGAAATAAATTAATAAGTTAATTAATGTTTCATGTTGGCCTACTTAGAATTTTAAATTCTACATAAATTTTAAGTCTAAAATATTTGTTACTAGTCGAGTGTTGTGACATGTTTTGTATATGAAATAAATTGGTACAAGAAGTTGTTTACAAACAAATTAAAGATTATATTGTTTTATAACCATGGCTATTGAGTTTTTTATTTCGTGTTTTCGTGTAGATGGATAGGCCTAATATAAATAGCAATGGCAATATTGATAGCTATTATTATTCAAACGTTTATTCACGGAGATATTAATAATAGAGGCATACAGCAGGCATCCTAATCAATATAACAATAAATTAACAACGCAGACCATATCCCAGTTCGACCGGATAATCGACATTTATTACGCATTGAACATCGTTGGCATGGCAACCGCATATCATTTTAATATAATATGCTACTGAGGTCTAGTAGGCTGCTATACTATATCAACAATTGTTAGATCATAACAATGTTATTGCAAATGAGCCAGATCTACCAGCGTTCCTACTTCCTTATTGTTATTTGAATTCGCTGATTCATTGTAAATATAGGATTAGTGACCGTGAAAGCATTTCGTTTCGGTGGTGGCAATTACTATTTAGTTCTCTACAAAGGCGTTAATAATGGCCTGTACAAACCTTTTCATATTGGAATTCATAGTATTATTAATATCTGGTAGGTAGGGCCTCTCCGGAGAAGTTTTCGTTATTAAGATTTTCATATCGGATGGTGAATCTCAGAACAGCAAATACCGATAGACCTAGGCCTATATGTAGCACAAGCTCTTTCCGTGTTTGACGTTATGATTGGCTGTTAATTGGAACGAGCGGCCGCTGACTTCTTTGCTGATATTAGGCTGATATTATATCTTGACTGGAGAATTGTGCTAACTAGGATATTAACATCCATTACTGGATGAATGGATACTAATGACTTGACACTATGTATTACACAGATCCGGCCCTTTATGTTACGTTTTTTTTTTTTAAATCTAATTAAGCCTAATGTCCTAATAACCAATTTCATGTTCGCCTTGTTGTGTTCATGTTATCTTATCTTATCTTATGTCGCAAGATGATTGGTTAATAGTGAAGTCACATGGTAAAAGCGAGGGTAATATAAAAAAGGCGCTCGATCCCATCGCGTCGTCGTCGTCACGTCCGGGGGACGGACGAGATAATTAACTGGGGACGACAGAGAGGATGAAGTTTATAATTATAAATAACCAGCTAGGGTAGGCCTAGGCCCAAGATGAGGAGAAATGACACGTGGACGGGAAAAATTAAGACATTTGAACTGCAGGTTATTAATAGCAAGCTAGGCCTAGGCCCTAGGCCTACCTAGCTAGAGTAGAATGGAATCAATTCTAACTTGAAATAGGCCTAGGTAGTAGGGCCTAGGCCTAGCTAGGCTAGGCCTAGGCCTACTAACTAGTAGTAGGCCTACCTAGCCTAGTACTAGGCCTAGGCCTACTAGGCTAGGCCTAGGCCATAGTTTAGCCTAGGGGCCTAGAGTAGTAGGCTTCGTAGCCATAGATAGGCTATATTAGGCCTAGGCAAGGGACCCTACAACACTCCAGTACTGTACTACTTTATTTAGGGCTAATTTAGGCCTACTACTATTATGCATTAGCTACTGTGTGTGAGTGTAGGCCTATGCTAGTACTAGGCTAGGCCCTAATCTACAGTGGTGTAGGCCTAGGCTATTTAGTTTGTATATGTTTCTCTCTCTGAACAATGAAGTGGGTCATCCAGGGCCTGGCTACTACTAAGTTACTAATAAAAAATAGGTCACACATGTTTCACAGTAGGGCTAGCTAGGCCTAGACTAGGTGCTAATAATAATGATATAGCCTCTTCAATTGTTGGCCGGCTGGTGGGTGGTAGTGGTAGTAACTGGTAGGCTACTGTGTTGTGCCAGGATGCACAAAATTAATTTCAAATTGCACGTTGATTTTCTTGAGCAATTTGAACAAAAAATAACAGAGAACATAGAGTCATATAGGCATAAAAAGGGAAGCCCCACCAAAGTCACTCCGGGCTTTAAATGTTGGGTTTTTGTAATACTTCGACTTGATATGTGAGGCTGCCAGCAATGCCCTTACTCATCATTAACTAGAGGGATTTTTTTGTCGGATTTAGAGCATGTTTTTGTTTTTTGCATACATTTGTCCTAGTTTTTATCATAATTTTAATGCTATTTTATTCCAGGAGTAAAAGGCCAAGAAGCTGTTGACTACTTTGGGAAGGAGATTGGAGATTTTGGTCAGCAGTCCACTCCATCATATGATATTCAAGGCACAGTGTATGCCATCAATGACAACAAACTTTGGTTGAGAGGATTTACATACAATGGAAATGCACCAGGTAAATTTGATAAAAGGTCATGTTGTAGATTTTAGTTGAGGTGGGTATGACTGGCGATGGGCAGAAAAACAAGAAAACAGAAGTGCTAATAATGGTTAAAGTGTGTGGCCCTTGTCCAGCGCCGACTTTGTTTATTTTTTGGTGAAATTGTATGACCCACTATATGACCCCCGGTCAAATAATTAATGATGCAGGGGTGCATCAAAAAACCAATGAACAATGGGGTGTCAATGTCCATCACTTTACCATCCACCATATCATGAACAACCCCAGTAAGTGGTCTTCAAAATGGGTGGTTCGTGGTTACCTAAAGGTATAGTCACATTTTTTATGCAGGAATGTGTCTTGGTATTCATAAAATATATTATAATGCACATCGGATAAATGACGCTCCTCTCCCAGGGGTTGTATAGTGGGTCATTGACATACGCATTTATACAGTGATGTGAAATGGTTGATCATTTTGATTGCCAAAAGGGGAAGCCTGACTCTGAATCATTCTATCAAGATAGGGTTGATGGAGCAGTATGTATCAAGATACAGTATGTTTAAACAAGACTTGAATCGAAATGGAATGCATGCTTCAAATATACACCACTTTTCCCTCCCCCTTTTAATTTATCTGTTCATGAACATATAAGAGTGGATGAACTGAATAGCTAGATGATAAGTAAAAGAAGTGATTTTATAATGTTGAACTAAAGAAGGAAAGAAGTTATGGAATATCTCTTTCACATTAAAGCGCGGTTCCCACTAGCGACGCAACGCAAAGATGTAGATACAACACAAGCGAGTTGACCACCAATCATACAAAACTGTTAAAATAATCCATCGCTTGTGATTGGTCAAATCCCTTTGCGTTGCAGTCTAGTGGGAACCAAGCCTAAGAATAAACCTATACATTTTTTTTTACATATGTACTGTACTGTAGGCTAATGTATACCACTATGTTTATGGGGAGAAATATATTTAAATTTACATGGTTTTGATATGTTTGTTTTAGATGCATATTTCTGGGCAGGAACTTCTACTTCACCAGATGATACAGGCAGTTTAATTCCTGATGAAATCGGAAGGTAAACTCATATGATTGAATTCCAATTATACTGTGTGTTCAGTACATTGAGAACACAAGTAATTCTTGGTTAGGACCTCCCGACCAATAGCCTGACATTTATATTAAAACCACCAAGCTTGTTCAGATGATGGCTAGGGTTGGTTAGATTCAAGCTCATAGAAGCAATGGGTAACTGCACAATCAGAGAATGCATAAAATTACCAATAATCTTAGATCCCTGATGCAATTGCAGTTACTAGTAAATATTACAGATGTTTCTAATTTTTGGAAAATGTGCAGTATGCCTATAATGTTATTCTTTATCATTGTTATAGTTGTTGGTGACCAGGTTTACGACTATCCTAATAAAAATAATAATAAGATGTACTATCCGAAATACAGGAAATGAATTAATATATATCCAATCTGCAAACAGTACTGTTTCAATAATAAATCTCAACAGTGCAGCCCATGTTTTGAAATGATATATACTGCAGAACAGGCACAATATAGGATGAGCCAGTTATATCACTGTGGGACATGCTACACTGATTATGAACACAAAGAGTGCACAAACTCAACCAACGTGCTATGCAAAATGCACATATCTTTATATATATATTGATTAATGGTATCAATCTAACTGTATGTGTTTTCTTTTGTCATTTAGAACAGCCACTCTTCGTGCCTATGACAATGAAAACTTCATTATTTCGTTACCACCTGGAGGTGATATTTCAGAGCTCAAATGGATAGCTGTGTGGAGTCAAAGCCAATCGGTAATGTTCCATTGAACTGCTTTTTTGTGGCTGTTAGTAGAATAATAAAGAAGTCAATTTTATTTTTACTACGGTTCAATGATACTGTTGAATTCTGATAAATGTTGCACCCTGCAATGATGAGGCATATTCTGTGTTTTTGTACATTCATGAACCTAAAGCTCTGTCTACACTATCAAACTAGTTTGACAAAAAAAGTGTGATGCATGCCCAAGTATGGTAGTGATATGCTCAAATATTGTAGTGATATGACAAATCATGTCCATATATGGGCATGTCACATTTTTTTGTCACATAAAGTTTGATAGACAAGGTGTAAATAGGTCATGTTCAGAAAATATGAACTACATTCTATATGTACATGCTTTGACATTATGCCCATAGGTGTATATTTCCAACATAACATGACCTCTTCTTTCCCTTTTCAGGAAATGTATTCATTTTAAGTAAATGTCCGTTGGCCCTTAAAAATATATTGTCCCCCAAAAACATGAAAAATGAAGATTATTAAAATCAGACATTCAATAGGCCATATTGTAGTTTTAGTAAAGTTAATTTTTTCACTTATAAAATGACAAAATAAACAGTTAAATTTAACCAAACCCATTGGCTGACAACCAATTTGACTATTTTTTGCTTTAAATTACAGTGTTTTCAGGTATATAATTTTTTTTTTTTTTCTCGATTCAATTTTTGGTCAAAGTGAATAACAATTATGTGACATTAAAATGGCATATTCAACAACAACAAAAACATTTTTTTCAGGGGGGCAATATATCTTTAAAACAGTACAAAACACAATAAACATAAACTCCTAATCACACGTTTACATTGTAGATGAGCTTTGCACATGTCAACATTGCCACGTCTTTTGTTCCACCATCAACACATAACCTCGGACATCTAGGATTTGATAGGCTTGTTCATGATACTGAGGCTGACAGCGTGGAAATCATTGACACACAAACGGTGAAATTTTACAATCTGAAGTATGATGGAAGAGGTCCAGGTAAGAAGTAGTATGGTTAAACTGTATATTGATTTACGGCTTCGTTACCAATTAGAGATCCATGTACTTCTCCGCCTGGGCTGTCCTGGAGATACACCTTACAAGATCTTTCCATTTGTTTCTAATCTGTGCAATTGCTTTTATTGTTTATGGGATTCGAACGCATTACATTGACATGCAAAGCCCATAGTATAGCAAATTGTTATTCATATGCTTGATTTGAAATCATGAAACAACTTGCCGCAATTTACTACTACTTTCATGTTCTCTCTATGAGTACAGTTTATCTTGACTTGTGAATTATTTATTACTGTAGCTGCATATTTTTGGGTCGGTACTGGAAGCGTATCAGCATCCGGTTCTCGTATTCCAGATGAGACTGGTCGGTAAGTAATGATCTGGGTTTATCCAATCACAATTAACTATCATAACACACAAGTGTATCCTTGCCATTTGATTGGTTTGTTTTTACACATTCAGAAACCAAGGAACAGGCACAGAATGGGTAGATAGCTGTGTAAGCATCATTAGATTGATAAGAAAATAAATGTCTCACTTCACAATTGAAAGGTTAGGTGACCAGTTGAGAAAACCAGTTGAAAGAACCAACCAGTTGGACCAATTAAAAACCAGTTGGGAAAAAAAGCTGACCAGTTGAGAAAACCAGTTGAACCATTTGGAAACCAGTCGGACCAATTGAAAATCAGTTGAATACCAGTTGGACCAATTAAAATTTCCAACTGGTATCAACTGGAATTTTCAGCTGGTTGATCAAATAAGATTTAATTTCAGTGATTAATTTTTATGATGAAATAAAAAATAATTAACATAACTTTACAATTTTCTCTCTCAGAATTAAAGTGCTTCGGAAGTACACAGGTGAAGATATTACTGTACAATTTGACGGTGATCGAACTGTTTTCTCGTACGGCTATATTGGTCTTTGGTGTGAAGCAGCTCGTCAAAATTTCGGACATGTTGAAATTCCCAACCGCAATCAGCTAAATGTTCCACCATCTCTCGAAAACTTTGAGGTGAGTATCGTAGGTTTGTGGTTAAATACTTATGCTTATCAATCACAGGTACTAGGTTCCAATCTTTTCTCAATCATTAAGCAGGTTTTTCCTCATTGCCAAAACAGTGCCACTACCACAGCCTTAAACCTTGTCTACACTATCAAACTTTATGTGACAAAAAAAATGTGATGTGCCCATATTGACATGATTGTGTCATATCACTACTATATTTGGGCATAACACACTTTTTTTTCAAACTAGTTTGATAGTGTAGAGCATTATAAATGGTTTATAATTTCTATCCTGTAATTAGCAAGTTGTACTGCTTGCTATTGAATTTGTGTGGAAATAAAAAGAAGTAACACCCTATTTAGTGCTATATGCAGATTACAAAAGGATTCAAGATGAACAAAAATTCCAAAAAACCTAATTTGGAAAAGTATTAAGGATGAAAGTGTTGTTTCCAAGCATCTATGTTGGAAAATTGAGATTCTCGACAGAGGGACAGCTTCAAGTGTAGGATGTAAATCCTGATTTCCAGTCAACGTTGAGTCACGTTGAATGTTCAAATCTTTAAAGTTGAGAATAAAATAACGATAATGATGATAATCAAGTCAGACCCCTAATATGGACACATTTTTAAGTGATCGTTACTAGTTTTATTTGTTTTCTCAAGCGTTTCTATGACACGCTCACGTGAAGTGTTGCAAACCGAAGGCCAGCAACCCGCAACCGAGTCCGCATGCAAATTTTTAAAATGCAACCTTGCCTAGAACACGTATATACTGATATCTAAGCATACACTAAAGACAAAAATAAAATTATATTTTTTTTTTAATATACCGTATATTTCGGTGTATAAGTCACACTTTTGACACGCAAATTTGACCTCTAAATTAAGGGTGCGTCTTATACACCGAACATAAATGCCTCACCACACAGATTGTACATAGGCCAAGGCCTAGTAGGCTATCGTCACCTCGTTTGCTAGGCCTGAGTAGGCTAGGCCTAGCTACAGTAACTAACTAACGTAACGGCAACCTGCTTCTGCCTAGTTCATTAGGCGCAGGAGCCCCGGATAGCGTTACGTTTGAAAACCCCAAAAAGTGAGGTTTTCAACCATTAGCGGCATGACTGATGTGAGTGATTAATGTGTTTTACGGACGGTTTCAAGGACTATCCTACCAGTGGGCTGTTCACTGGTCAAATGATTGACACTTTGTATCACCGTTTGTAACTGGAGCTGTGACGACCTTTGTAACTGGAGCTGTGACGACCTTGCAAGAATACTAGGCCAGAATTATTAATTGAAAAGTGCCTTGGTATTAACAATAACATGGAGATGGAAACAAATTTGTCTATCTTTCTTTCTAAAATAAATGGTCACTATAGTTTCAAACTAGGCTTAGTCCACCACATTAGTAATTACGAATCGAAACCTAAATTAAAATTGTTGGTATTCTTTGGCCGTTGTTTGATTAATTACATCTTCATGCCATGTTTTTTTTTCTCTAATGATTTGGCGATACGCTCCTATATTAATTAAGCCTACTAGCAGAGGGTTCAATGAGTTTTGAAAAGTTATGGAAATGTGGTCTAACATATAGCAATTCAGTTTTTTAAGGCCCTTCTTCCTTGTCCGAGCCTTTGGAAATATTAAAAAGTTATATTAATATAATATATTCTGTGTTTTCATGTTTTGAGAAATTGTATATCATTTCAGATGTTTCGCGCTGCGCTTTTATTTGTTTCGCGCTTCGTCTTGTTCGAGCTTCCTCCGTACATACCGATAATTATATGATTTTTTATTTCATTTTTTGTACATTATTAACAAATAGCATACAGAACCCCATACAGAACATACCCTTCTCTGAGAAAACACTTGTGGGCGATTCCCCGAATACGACATGATGGAATAGCTTTGGAGACTTTGACTTTGGAGTAGGCCTAAATCGAAACGTCAAGCAACTCAACAGTTCTTTTCAGAACTAATATAGGCCTACGTGGTGTACCGCAAATTTATATCAACAAATATGTAACTTGTTTAGCACGTTTAAAATGGATAGCAAAACATATTTAAAAAAAAAACCTGAATTATTTCAAACAGACAGCACATTAGTTCAAACGGATAGCACAATAGATAGTTCAATCAAATGGATATAACTATGATATAACTGTACTGTGCATTCTATACGGATTATCGGGTAGCACATTCTTTCAAATGGATAGCACATTCTTTCAAATGGATAGCACATTCTTTCAAATGGATAGCACATTAGGTAGCACAATCAAATGGATATAGTACTGTACATTATTCTATGATTATCGGGTAGCACATTCTTTCAAATGGATAGCACATTAGGCCTATTTCAAATGGATAGCACATTCTTTCAAATGGATAGCACATTATTTCAAAATGGATAGCACATTATTTCAAATGGATAGCACATTGGGTAGCACAATCAAATAGATATAGTACTGTACATTATTCTATAAGGATTATCGGGTAGCACATTATTTCAAATGGATAGCACATTAGGTAGCACAGTCAAATGGATATAGTAGGCCTACTGTACATTGTTCTATACGGATTATCGGGTAGCACATTCTTTCAAATGGATAGAAATTTATTTCAAATGGATAGCACATTCTTTCAAATGGATAGCACATTATTTCAAATGGATAGCACATTATTTCAAATGGATAGCATATTAGGTAGCACAATCAAATGGATGTAATTGTACTGTACATTATTCTATACGGATTATCGGGTAGCACATTCTTTCAAATAGCACATGATTATTTCAAATGGATAGCACATTATTTCAAATGGATAGCACATTGGGTAGCACAATCAAATCGATATAGTACTGTACATTATTCTATAAGGATTATCGGGTAGCACATTACTTCAAATGGATAGCACATTAGGTAGCACAATCAAATGGATATAATTGTACTGTACATTATTCTATAGCCTACGGATTATCGGGTAGCACATTCTTTCAAATGGATAGCACATTAGGTAGCACAGCCAAATGGATATAGTACTGTACATTATTCTATAAGGATTATCGGGTAGCACATTCTTTCAAATGGATAGCACATTAGGTAGCACAATCAAATGGATATAGTACTGTACATTATTTTATACGGATTATCGGGTAGCACATTCTTTCAAATGGATAGCACATTCTTTCAAATGGATAGCACATTGGGTAGCACAATCAAATGGATATAGTACTGTACTGTACATTATTCTATACGGATTATCGGGTAGCACATTCTTTCAAATGGATAGCACATTCTTTCAAATGGATAGCACATTATTTCAAATGGATAGCACATTAGGTAGCACAATCAAATGGATGTAATTGTACTGTACATTATTCTATACGGATTATCGGGTAGCACATTCTTTCAAATAGCATATTATTTCAAATGGATAGCACATTATTTCAAATGGATAGCACATTGGGTAGCACAATCAAATGAATATAGTACTGTACATTATTCTATAAGGATTATCGGGTAGCACATTATTTCAAATGGATAGCACATTATTTGGCACAATCAAATGGATATAATTGTACTGTACATTATTCTATAGCCTACGGATTATCGGGTAGCACATTCTTTCAAATGGATAGCACATTAGGTAGCACAGCCAAATGGATATAGTACTGTACATTATTCTATAAGGATTATCGGGTAGCACATTCTTTCAAATGGATAGCACATTAGGTAGCACAATCAAATGGATATAGTACTGTACATTATTTTATACGGATTATCGGGTAGCACATTCTTTCAAATGGATAGCACATTCTTTCAAATGGATAGCACATTAGGTAGCACAATCAAATGGATATAATTGTACTGTACATTATTCTATACGGATTATCGGGTAGCACATTCTTTCAAATGGATAGCAAATTATTTCAAATAGATAGCATGGATTTGGGTAGCACAATCAAATTGAGCACATTGGGTAACACATTGCATCAAATGGGAGCCTACTGTACAGTTATTCTATTGAATTGAATTGAAATATATATTTATACTGGGTAACCTCTTCAGTCAAAGACTGGTGATCAGTGGCTGTGATGTACTAATACACCCGGGGTAACCCTCCACTCGTCTCGAAAGATGTACTAGGTTCTTTAAAGTACACACGAGCTAGATGTGTATTCTATTATCGGGTGTAGCACATTAAAATTGAGATAAGATGGACATCATAATTTATTATTAAGGGGAAAAATAGCAAATCTTTACTGAGGGGACACTCCTATAAAGCGGACATTAAGGGGACGGGGAACATTTAAGCTCAGTGCCAATGTTCACTCAATATATTTTCCATCACAAAATAACAAAAAAGACGAAATATTTATATCCATTTATCGTTATTAAATAAAAATGGATATCATGATAATTATGATACTTTGTTTGTCTTGAAAGTTTTCATTGGTGAAACGTTGCCTGCTACATTTTGAATTTCCGAGTCCAGATCAGTATTGGTATTGGTTTTCCGTGATCTATTCTAACTAATGAAACAATTTTTAGAAAATGATATATCTGATAGATATCATCTAAGTGATGTTTTACATAAGTTATAACGTTTAACTTTTCATTCTCCATACATTCAATTCTTTTAATATAGTTCTTGTATATCACCATATCAAGTAGTAGTAGAAATTATTGTAGGGTTTTCTTATTATTCAGTCAATTCAGTGTTTCTATACAGAAAAGAGTAGTCAGTGGCCTTAACATCAATTAATTGTATAATTAACACCCAAGGTCGAATAGCAAGAAACTCAGGTCCAGTTACATTGGTGTTCATTGGTCAATAGGAAATGAACAGCACACTTATGGGTGGTGACAAAGTTTAGTTATTGATAAGTTGTCCTTGGGAAAAACACATTAGTTGGGTTGACCATGGGCTGACAGAGTTAACGACTTCGTAACGCTATCCGGGGCTCCTGCGCCTAATGTTTCAAGTCATTTTAGCATGATGTTATACTAAATATGATGAAAAGATTTGTTCATTATGGCGCTTCGATAAAATTTCATTTGTAAACGTTTACGTAATTGGAATAGTATTTATTTATACAGTAGTTATACGCACGATCGCCGTACCCCAAGCGCAAGCCCTTCTTTTGGTGTGGTGGCCACATGGTGTACGGTATTCGACTAGTATATTCTCCAGGTGATTATAGCATGGACCTAGCGTACACACTTCTCAGATACATAGATACTAATCGAATACGATTTTCCGTGAAAACGTGCGCCCTCTCGAAATGATCGAGCGAGGCTAGCCCACACACGTGCGTGTTACACACACGGTCATGCACTCGATGTTGCGGCGAAACTCATGAATAACAAGTTAGAAAGAACTTGTTGAGGCTGGGCGCGGCCGAGCCTAGGTAAGAAAAAACCTAAATGAAGGACGCCGTTGTAGATTGTTTTGATGAAATAAAAGGTGCGTCTTATACATTGACGATATAAAAAATACCGATATTTTACTCTCAGTTAGGGGGTGCGTCTTATACACAGGTGCGACTTATACACCGAAATATATGGTAATTTATTTCTAACTTACACTTGTTATTTTTCAAATATCAGACTTTAAAAGTGTACAAAAAAATGAAAAACATTGTCACGTTGTAAAAATTCAATAATTGTCAGCACATATGACGTAATTTGTGAACCATATGATTGGTCAGTTTCGTATCGTTGAAGTTGAAGAGTGTAGAAGTAGATGGCAGATTATAACCATTTTTAGAATTTATTTTTACCCTCTTTTCCTGTTAATTCAGCGCAATTCAATGCAACTCGCCACAACTCTACCTTGACTGGATAACATAATTTTCCTAAAATTTTCGGAAATTATGTAGACGTCGTACCTTGTTTTTTAAAATTATGAAATCCATCCATATTTAGGCACACATTATTACAATATTTTTACATTCTTTTGATTTTGATTAAAGCTTGTTAATGAATATGACAACTGTGAGGAACTTGATGAGCGCCTTCAAGTAAGTTGGACCGTTAGAGATGATGATGTCATAGATATACAACTTCGTGGACGTGTCAACGTCAATGATTACATGGCATTTGGACTAAGTGGATCAACAAGTAGTACTTTGATGTTTGGCGCTGATGTAACAGTGGCATGGTTTGACGGAAATATTGGCAGAGCCCAGGATTACAAGTTAACTGCATACGCACAGGTAGGTTATCGTAATAAGTGGAAAATTGGTGTTTCAAAAAGAAAATCCAAATTAATTTTTTTCTATTTTACAAAAAACTTCTTTACTTTAAATTACTTCTTTTGATTTGTATCTGTATCTTTAATTTATTAAAAACAATAAACAATATTAATATGATTTATCTTCAGTGTTCAGGTGGTAGCGGGGCTTGTCCTGACACAGAGGTTGGAGCTGTCAATGACGTTGACGATGCCTCTGCAGTGTTGTTAAATGGAGTAACATCAATCGCATTCAGTAGAAAGCTAGATACAGGTAGGTGTCAATAAACCTCTATCTGTATGTTGTTTGGTATAATCAGGGGTGTCAACAGGGAAAATGCTAGTTGTAACTATACATTACTTACCTTAGTGATGCTTCTTAGTGAAATGAGGAGGCAAAGAGTAATTACTCCTATAGGTTTATGTGCTGTGAAACAATGTGATAAGGTAATGAATTCCTTACCTTTATGATACGTATATCAAAGAAAGAAGCTCTACTAAAGGTATTAAACCAAGGTTTACACAACTTAAAAGGATGACCTCGTGTAAAATGGCCAGCAGAATTTTTTGAAATTAAAAAAAATCAGAAAAACAAACATTTTCGAGACCATGAATAATCTTATAAGTTTCAATCATGTCACCTCTACTACGTCTATCTTCGAGTGACGATAGACCCAACCTAGAAAGCCGTTCCTGTGCAGAAACTTAATGAATATTCATATTCTTCCTCCTCAGGAATATTAATGAAGTGAGAGAGATCTGAATAGTATTAACCATAATATAACTGTTTTATAAAAAGGTAATGTTACTACATCTATTGCATTTTTAGGAGATAGTGTTGGCGACAAAGTAATTTCAACGACCGGGTCAACTCAAATAGTCTGGTCAATTGGACAGATTAATGCCGATAGACTTGCTGTTCGACATATTGAACGTGGTAAGGCCAACAATTATGAATATCTAGAGAAAATGTTTAGAAATATATAAAATTAATCAATTTTATTTGTCTTCATAAAAATACAAAGAAACTTTAACAAGAAGTGTATATACTAGGTCCTCTTCTGTTTCTTTTATATGTGAATGATATTTACAATTCGTCAGTATCTTTATCTTACTTTTTATATGCAGATGACACAACACTAATCTGTAAAAATCGACACTTAGAGTCGTTATTTAACACTGTAAATACAAGTTTAATTAATGTATCCGAATGGTTTCTGGCAAACAGCCTTTCTGTAAATCTAAAAAAGTGCAGCTATGTTTTGTTTAGAAGTAGTACGATGCCGATTAAATTAGGTCCATTGCAAATTAAACTAAATGGTTCTGTTCTCCCCATGGTCAATCATGCAAAATTTTTGGGTGTATCCATTGATAGTCGTCTGACATGGAAACCCCATGTTATTGAGACAGAAAACAAAATCTCAAAAAATATTGGTATAATTTGTAGACTGGCATCTTTTCTTCCACATCATATTCTCCGAACACTCTACTGCTCCCTTGTTTTGCCATATCTTTTATATTGCAATATCGTTTGGTGTAACACATTCCCATCTAATTTAAATAAACTTCAAATACTACAAAAGAAAATCATTCGAATAATTTCGAATGTTTCACCTAGAACTAGTACAGATCCTTTATTTCGTTCTCTCAAATTATTAAAATTAACAGATATTAATATTTTCCAACAATGTTTATTTATTTACAAAAGCCAAAATGCTCTTCTTCCATCTCATTTACGCGATATGTTTTCTCCCAATTATGAATTTCACGGCTATTCCACAAGAATCCTCAATAACCTTCATATTCCTAAACATAAAAAGACTTCTTTTCAACATAATATTAGATTTACTGGACCCAAGATATGGAACTCACTTCCTAACAAAATTACAACTTCTGCAAACAAACATAGCTTCGTCTTTAACACTAAACAATATCTAATACAAAAGTAAATTAATTATTCTAGGTATCAGTTTTTTATTGTTTTCATATTCCGTCATGGTAATTACTTTATTCCTATATACCATTTACTATTATTTACTAATTTGATTTTAGTTACTTTTTGTTTTGTTCAGGCACTTTCAACACAAGCTTTTGCTTTTTAGAAATTGTGCCTCCTTCATAATATTGTTTTATTCATGTTAAAGATGAGAAAAAAAAATTGTATTGTTTTAACTATCTTTCTTCTCGTCATGAATTTTGTGTATTATATTATTTATTTTGTATATTATGAAGGAAATAAATGTTATTATGAAATGAAATGAAATAGTATGCAACAAAATTGTTTACATTTTGTACTAAAACCCTGTAATTCCAGAAATGTTTGATAAAGGATTTACCAGAATACAACACATTTTTTACCATTACATAATGCCAGTGGATAGCAATGTTAAATTGATTGCCGTTTCATTGTTTTTTAGGTGGAATGTCGTTATCGTTTGGACGATCACCATCAAAGTCTTGTTCATCGCTTGGTGATTTGGATGAGGTGAATGGATGGAAGGAATTGCGACTAATCGGTGACGAAGACAACATGGAATTGACGGCTGTTATTGGTCAGTCGGGAGGAGAGAGAGGATACACAAGTATCACTGGTAAATAGGGACTGAGTTACTCTCTCAATAAAGATCAGAAAAATGATATATATTTGTTCATGTCATAAATAATATGTTTCATGGTGAACTACAGTAGGCTTTGACCTTTGTGAATCCCCTTCAGTCGTTAAATTTGGACTTGTGGGCAACCCCCCTCCTGTGAATGCCCATTAAATCAATTTATGGTGTGGCAGAGGTGTGCATGGTCCTACCAGCAGCCTCACTATCACAAAAAATCACATTCATTAAAACAACTATACATTGCACTTTGGGACAATCTGCTGAGATTACTAAATTACTAGTCTAGCATATGTAATACATACTGTGTTCTGTTGCATTTCGTAATCTAGATAATGTTGGCTGGGGAATATCTTGGTACATCAATGACATGCTCATTCCAAGAATTTATTTGAAACGCAATGTAAACTACACATTTAAAGTTCTTGGCGGGAATGATGCCAGCCAATCGGCCTCGTATCATCCATTCTACATTACGAACGACAAAGGCGGTGGATATGCATCACTGACAGACATGGAAAAAGTGGTAAATACGTTTTGACATTACATAAACCCTTCATCTATTAGAATAAGCCTATTATTATTATTAAAAAACTCGGGTGCTGGTATATGGAGCTGGTGGTCCTGTTAGGCATTTGAAATCAGCATTGCTGACTCTTATGGCAGCCCCTGCATCTAGTATCTTTCCTCTGGTGAAGGTGGGCACTGGACGAGAGAAGCCCTTGATCAATGTTAGGACCGATCAAGGTGCTTTAAACAGTCCTGGCTTTGTTTGTATCAAACCTTGTTAGTGGCGGTAATTATCGCTGTTGGTTTCGATTGAATAAAATAAAAATAAAATAAAATCTTATCTTATTCACCAAACAAACCTATAATACTACTATTTATTATTACTAAGTAGTTAAAAAGATGAAAAGTTTAATAATAGTGATTTAAATTATCGCATTAAAGCTTTTTGTTTTAATAATTTTGTTTGTAGAACCATGTTATATATGCTGGACCAGTCAGTGAGTATTAAAGTTAACATTAATATTGCATGGTTTTTTTTCCTTTTCTTCTCTAAAATTCTGTCTACACTATCAAACTAGTTTAACAAAAAACTGTGATATGCCCAAATATGGTAGTGATATGACATCATCATGTCCATAGTAATGGACACATCACATTTTTTTGTCACATAACGTAACGTTATGTGACAAAAAAATGTGATGTGTTAAACGTTAAACATTTGATAGTGTAGACAGAGCTTAAGTACATTATTAACACAAAGTTCAGCAATTTTTCTTTTTAGTTTAACGTTCCTATTTATGTTATTACTGCAAGAATAATTTTTAAACATTGTTTTGTTGAATATTCTATTTAAATCATAGTTATAATATTCATTTTTACCAAAAATGATAAAAACCATTTCATTTGTGTGTTTTCATTTTAATTATAGACTAAATAAAAACTTTTTTTCTAGATGGAACCCTCTGCGAATTGAACGACAAGAATGGGGATAAAAGCACAACTTCCACATCGGCCGAAGCTTATAGAAAGACTCTAGAAATGCAATGTGCATCGCCAAAAGAGGAAGCTACACTCACCTGGACACCAGACGCGAGCACACCTGATATTGTGTACTACCAGGTAAAAAATTCACTATTGCAAATATAAGTTCAGGTGGCATAGTAGTTTGGGATGCGGTAATCATTATTGTTGTTGACTTAGAGATGACCTCGTCCATATCTTCAGACCCCCCCCCCCCCCCCAACAAAAAAAAACAATCTATGTAAAACTAGAAAGTCCTTTGTTGTAAATAGCATCAATGTGAATAATTCTAACGTTCGACGATAACTCTTTGCTGTAATTTTTTGTTGAATTTTAATTGTTTTAACAGTATTTTACAGGGCCTATGGGCGTTTAGCCATCTGCATTTTTAATAGTTTTTTACAGTATTTTAACATGGGCCGCCTATAAATAGTATTTTAACATTGCCTTTTGCAATTTGATGTATTTTCTTTGTTGTTTATTGTCTTAATTATGCCAAGCAAAACAAATTTCCATTTCAAAGTGGACCAATGACATTTCTTGAATCTTGAATTACCGTATCTGTTACACACACGGGCCACCTCAGAATCCTCCATGCTGTTTTTAATATACTGTATTTCTATGCGTTCAATACATGAATATTTGTATGCTTCAAAACATCAGTTTAAATCATAGCTGGCAAAGGCTCTTGAAGACCACCTGAAACTGTATACACATCACATATTTTTGTCACATAAAGTTTGATAGTGTAGACAGAGCTTTACCCATTGTAAGTTCCAAGAGCCTATAGCCGAGAAGGCTCTTAAGCTTCCCTTCAAGAGTCTATAGAAAAATCTTTGAAGTTGGTTCAAATTATTCTACTTTTGTCCATCTTTCAATCAATTAAATTTATTTTACAGTGTTATGCTCTTAGTTTTGTTCTACATTTTTCCATCTTTCAATCAATCTGAAACGGAGTGACCGGCCTGAGGGTCAAAGTTTTATTTTAAACTGTGGTGATTCCATGCCATCTTGGACTATGTATTTTTTGTATTTTTATGGCTAATAAAGAAATGAAAAAATCTACCTTTATTTTACAGTGTTACACTCATCGTTTTCTTGGATGGCAGATTAACGTTGTGGATGAACTTCCACCATCATCCTCCACTACTCTTTCACCTGTAGCTGGGTTGTTTTACATCTTGAGTTTTAGCATAATAATTGGCCTGTTTTAAAGTTACACTGCTTCAAGAATCTGCATAGTAGTACGTATTGTAGGAAAGTTTTATATTATTTATTATATAATTTGAAATGTCTTAATGATATGGATTATTCAGAAACATGTATAGATATGAGACGAGACAATTAACCAATTCTGCACAGATACACATGTGTGGACTAGAAAAAAAAATACCATATGAATAAGTCTAGACTGAAGCCTAGATATATAGAAAACACCAATTCCATTCTTTATGGTCACATCATTGGAGAATGTGAATTATTACAGTTAAACACCCCATATTTTGGACTTAAAAATACATTTAATTAATTGTTCTTTTCGTATTACGTCAATTCTGTCGTTCTGTATTTTTCATAGAGATATTACTAAACTACTATAGTGTTAACTTGCACTCATTAACAGCTCAAAAGTGTTCAGGGAAACAGACCATACAAAATGGCTGCGTCTACTATCAGCCAGATTGAAGCTGCGTCCAATACTTATTCATGCCCCATTATGTCTGCATGTTGAGCAGTTAACATGAGAATTCTTATACAATCTTGTATGCGAAAATGTAATACTTTTACAAAGACATTCCTTTTTATTTCCCTTAACAATAGATTTAATTTATAAAAACAAAAATGTTATACGTAACAAATACACAGCGGCCATTTTGAAAGTCCCTGCCCTGTTTGCATCAAATCAATGTCTCGTAGGTGTTTATTAGTATCTCTATGGTTTTTATTTAAGCTAATGTAAAACTATTACACACAAGTATGTCTTGCCATTATTTGTTACTAATAGTTTATAGTTAATGTAGCGCACATCCACTTTTAGGTAGCGCACGTCCAATTTTAAGTAGCGCAAGTCCACTTTTAGGTAGCACACGTCCACTTTTAGGTAGCGCAAGTCCACTTTTAGGTAGCGCACGTCCAATTTTAGGTAGCGCAAGTCCACTTTTAGGTAGCGCACGTCCACTTTTAGGTAGCGCACGTCCACTTTTAGGTAGCGCACATCCAATTTTAGGTAGCGCACATCCAATTTTAGGTAGCGCACGTCCAATTTTAGGTAGCGCACGTCCAATTTTAGGTAGCGCACATCCACTTTTAGGTAGCGCACATCCACTTTTAGGTAGCGCAAGTCCACTTTAAGGTAGCGCACGTCCACTTTTAAGTAGCGCAAGTCCACTTTTAAGTAGCGCAAATCCAATTTTAGGTAGTGCAAGTCCAATTTTAGGTAGTGCAAGTCCAATTTTAGGTAGCGCAAATCCAATTTTAGGTAGCGCAAATCCAATTTTAGGTAGCGCAAGTCCAATTTTAGGTACCGCAAATCCAATTTTAGGTAGCGCAAGTCCAATTTTAGGTAGCGCACGTCCACTTTAAGGTAGCGCACGTCCACTTTTAAGCCTGTTTTCCTGTCGACGTTAGTCGACGCTATCGTCGTTAATCGTTAAAAGTTCAACGACGATCGTTTGAAAACGATCAAGTTGAAATGTTAACGATAGCGCGAACATTTGATTTCTAGCGTTGAACGTTAGAGTTGAAACTCCGGTCTTCTTTCTCGACGTCGTCGTAACGCGCAAAAATGAATAGAGGACTCCCCTGCCTCTAGCAGTAGGCTCACAGTGTAGGACACGTGGGCCTAGGCATACTAATATCTCTATACAGATGGTTCTTCGTTTTCAGTAGGCCTATCCTAGTCCAAATAGCATTTTGGACTAGGCTGAAAACTTTGACCTACCTAATATTCCCGCACTTACTTTCCGGAACATCATTTTATAGTAACTTTGGTAAGGCTAGGCCTAGCTTTGACCGCGCCGCGATGCAACAAAAATAAATGTAGTAAGCAGAATTTGCCATCAATTATGTGACGTCATGTGCTGTATCGCCATGATGATTGGTCAGTTCTTACGTTTTAGCGTTGCGATATCGCTAGAGTTGAACTGGATTCAACTCTTGCGATTGTCAACGATCGCGACTTGTAGCGTCGATTACCGTCGATTATTACACCTTTTCCTGTAAATCGCCGACATTTTGTATCGTCGTCGTTAGTTAAAAAAGTACCTTTTCCTGTAAATCGTTAAAATGTTAATGTTTACGTAGAAGATCGCCGATTTTTGTTAACGATAGCGTCGAATAACGTCGACAGGAAAACAGGCTTTAGGTAGGGCAAGTCCACTTTTAGGTAGCGCAAGTCCACTTTAATATTGCACAATACAGTACAACCCATGTCACAATTTGTTCCGAAAGTACAAATATTATAAATGATATTTGTACAAATTTGTTTGTGCGATATTATTCAGAGTTTTTCAGCATTTTAAACTAATTATATTACACAGTGTATTTCTTGCCATTATTTGTTACTAATAGTTTATAGTTATATTTCACAATACAGTACAACCCATGTCATAATTTTTTCCGAAAGTACAAATATTATAAATGATATTTGTACAAATTAAACATTATAGTGTGTTTGTGCGATATTACTCAGAATAACCATTACACAGCGTTTTTCTTGATTTGCCAATTGATTCTCGTACAGTATCATGTCTAGCGACAATAAACATTGTGCAGTATCGTGCCTGCTGAGGGCAACATGCCTATACCATAGCACCAAACTCTTAAATATTAAAACAACCTAAATAATCAGTATACTATAGTATCCCAAATGGGATTAAGATTGATGTGATACCGCAGGATGTTTGACATTACTAGACATGATACCTCTTGAAAATGTTCATCTGGTTTGAAGACACAACATTTCAAAATTCTATTTTGACAAACCAAAATTAGTTACTGACCTGACTGACAGTTTCAGTGCTCCTTTCACGAAACACCAGACGCATCAAGGAGGCAATATGGATCAGACGAAGAGGAGAGAAAACCATGAACCGAGACGAGGGCGCCCATTTCCTGTGTCACGCATATGACCCTATTGTTAGGCGAACACCACCTAACGGTGAGCGTTTTGCTTAACAATGTAGTCATCACTCTGAAAAAAGTGCTTGTGAAAGAGCACTGAAAACTGTCACGTCAGTGACAAATTTTGGTTTGTCAAAATAGAATTTTAAAATAATGTTTCTGGTAGTTTTGTACAAACTGTACAGTAACTCACATCACAAAATTCCAATTAAATCCTCAGATGGTGTAATGTAACACAATTTAATATGTTACCTTATGATGATGTGCCTTTAATGTATTTGATGATTGGACATTTACAATATCAAAACAAGAAAAGTTGTACTGTATTCAATAAAAATCAAACTAACAATTTCATTTTTGATTATATATTGATCTTTTACTAGCAATAATGTTAATAATTGTTTTGTATGTTAATAAAAATCAAGAAACTAACAGTTTTCTTTTTTTTTTTATTGATCTCATAATTCTTTCATACAAAATAAATCATTTATCATACAGGTACTTTCACTAAGTTATATTATTCTTTATTTCATATAAAACATTAAAAACCACCATGCCACAAGTTACCACTAGTGGTCAAAGGCCAGATTGTGGGTAACTTTTACATGCATGTACCTTAAACCAATAAAAATATACAAAATATGAAACATACAATATAATGAATAATACAAGGATGAGTGTAGATTAGGCGTTAAGCAGGCGGATAAAATAAGGGATTGGACTGTTACTGAAACGGGCGGTTCTGGATGTAATGGTAATTGTGAAATTTTGTTACTATTACGGAGCAACCTCCCATGACTTTCAAACCGTATCACCGGTAAAAGATCAGCAGAATGAACAGTCTCATATATTCCCTTGGCAAATCTGAGACTGTGAGCTATTCTCCTATCAGTGATCCCTTCCCAATATGGACTGATTCAATAGAATTGCTAAGCGATTTGGTTAAGCCGGGGTGCCATACGACATCGGCATATTCAAGGAGGGGTCTAATATACCCACAGTAGATGGAGCATAGTTCATCAGGGTTGAAGCCAAATTTTTTTAGACTCCTTAAAATAAAAAGCTTCCTATTAGCCTTGAGGACAATATCCCCAATATGCTTATCCCATTTTAAGTGACTCCAAGTATTTTAGCATGGGTGACAAATGCTAGTTCGTTACCTCCAATATAAATTTTATTTTCAGGAATATTCCTTTTACTAAAACATATTTGTAGTGCCTGGCATTTAGCAGGGTTCAGGTCCATAACATTCCTTTAGCACCAGTCATGAAACTCATTAAGATCATGCTGCAAGTGACCTGGTTGTGTTATCTTACGATTTTCATAAACAGATAGGTCATCAACGTATTTTAAAGCTTTCGTTTTAGCACCCTTAACAGCATCATTGATCATGATTTTAAATGCAATGGGACCAAGTTTAGTCCCCTGGGGGACACCAGCTTTTAACGTGATAACACTTGATAGGGAGTTGTTATATTTTACACATTGTTCTCTGCAGCTGAGGAAGCTGCAAATCCAAGGGACGATTGACCCACGGACTCCAATGTCGATGATTTTATTGATTAAGGTGTTGTGTTCAATTCGATCAAAGGCCTTAGTGAAGTCCATAAGGACAACCGTCCCGATGTTATGAGCTTCCTCGGCTGCAGAACACATATCATGAACTAGACGTACTAAGTAGTGGCTAGTTGATGCCCCCTTGACATTGCCATACTGTCTTACATCTAATTTATTCTGGATATCAGATACCACCACCCACTCACAAACAAATTGCTCTGCCACTTTTGCAAAGGCAGATGTTAACGAGATAGGTCTTAACTTATCAATTTTTAGTGGGTGTACCTTGGGGTAGGAACAGTCACAGTGGATTTCCATTGGGAGGGGAGACTTCCTTCCCTAAATGAGCAATTTAAAATATTAGTAAGGGGTTCACTTAACTCAAGGGCAAACTCTTTAAGAATTAAGGGTGGTATTTTATCAGGTCCTACTGATTTATGTGGGTTGGTTTTTAACTTATTATAAACCTCCCATTCTTTAACTTGCGGTACAGGACTGTTACATGGCAAATATGCCGGTAAAATACAATAGTCTAGTGGTGGGTATGTCATTATTAATGCTAGCAAACTAGGAATTAATTGCATTAGCAATACCTAAGTGATCAGAGGCTGATATGTCTGTAACATTAATATTTAGATCTCGACCCATTTTAGATGATGTTAAATCTTTAATTTGCGAGTGCCATTTTCGTGAGTCATTGTGCCGTAGGTGTCTTATTCTAGTTGAAAAATACTTAGTTTTGGCAGCTTCAATTCCTCGCTTTACTTTATTTCGTAACTTCTATATAAGTTATATGTTGTACTGTCTTTACAGTTGCTTGTTGATTGGTCAAATTACTTAATATTTGCAAAACTCCTTGCGTTGCGTCATAGTGGGAACCAAGGTTTAATTCCAACAATTTGTTGTATACAAACTACTACAGTCAATTACATTCATTCATATTCTGTGCAATCACCAACTTATATACATATCTTAGACTATCTACTAAACATACAGTGAGTTCTAAATCTAATAAAGGTTAGTTTATTCAAATAATACTGTATTAAATATTAATCTGACAGTAACTTCATTATTAAATATAAATTGCTTCAGAAGTTTTGTTTCTGCCATTATTTAGTTACATTTCATTTTTAAATTACAATTTCTTTTATACTGAGAATGTGACTTATTTTTTACCTCTGTTCTTATCCATATATTATGCCCCACAACTAAAGATATGCAATACTGTGGAGTACACAAGATAATGTATTAGTTATAGTTTTATTATAGAAGAAGATTTCACTTTTTTTTATTTCCTCAAATATATAGATTAATATACAATAGAAAACTTATAATGTAACATGCATCACACATGATACAAACTTATTCCTTTTCATTTTATACATCTCTAAATATATTTCACATATATTCTATTAGAAATTACACTTTATAAATGTGTATGAAATTTGTCTGCAATACAATTGTGGATAAAATATTCATATTTCGGATTGAGAGCCACGGGTTGTATACTATTTCAGACTTAAATTGATACTTTCATCTTGTCTCTAGTTCTTCCTAATCCTACGTCCTACGACAAGAACAGGACATGAAGTTAACGTATGCCTTTGGCAGATAGTTCATCTCTACAACAAAGTTGAAATTGTAATTTTCCATATATTTGTGCCTTGTCTTTCACCAGAATTAGCTTCCTTCAAGTCTACTGTTCTATTTGGTAGTCTACTACTTAATCTCTTGGAGTATTTCCATCAAACGCATGCTGAATTTTTCTGAATCCAGAAAGTGGACATCATTTTCAGTCGCGTGGAAGCGACTCTATAGTTCACTATGTCGGTCGGTCTGTCGGTCTGTCGGTCTGTCTGTCGGTCCGGTATCACCATGCGTTTTATCGCTTTCTGACCTTATCTTGATATCAGTTTAATCTAGCTAAGTCAATTTTTCACAGTATATTCCTTATGGCCAGGAATCGATGTGGTTATGTTTTCACGGTGCGCAATAAAAAATTACGCGGTCTACGCACGATTTAACGAAATCACGTTTGTAATCATATCTTCACAACCATGAATCACAATTAAATAAAATTTGGTACTCATAAATTTCAGGGCATAAATCATCATATGGCAATACAATTACGTACGTAGCGCATGTAACGCATGCGTACGCGCGCTTAAAATTTTCAAAATTTATTTTCGATGAAATAAGAGTACGTTTCAGGCAATTTTAAGCGTTTACAAAATTGCCATGAGTCACAAAGCCATAAAGTTACGCGCGCACATTTTAAAATGCGCAAAATTCATTTTTAATCAACTTTCTACGCGTTTCTTGTCATTTTGAGCATGTCAAAAATTCCCATAAGCGCGCAAATTTTTACGCGCGTGGTGCGCACGTAGCGTTAAATACATACTTTTTTCGCGTGATTTATGTTTTTGCAGCCTTTTCTAATAATTTTACCATCTTTTAAACAATTTCGACTTAAAACTACGTCATACGAGCACGTCGATTTGGATAATTTGCGCACGTTTTTGATGAAAAAGTTAAAAAATTCGTCAAAATTATGCCTTTTTAGTCGCGTGGACGCGACTATAGTTCACTATGTCGGTCGGTCTGTCTGTCGGTCGGTCTGTCTGTCGGTCTGTGTCTGTCGGTCCGGTATCATTATGCATTGTAGCACGCGACTTAATGGCTGTTGGCCTTGTTTTTTTATGTTCTTATAATACTTTATGCAACCATGCTACTTCTTCTGACTGACTTGAGATTTTTTTTCATTGAACCATTTGTTGGTGATAATTTAAAATTCTGGGTAACCCTAAAATCTGATTTCTCTTTTCTGTTAAAATTTTTCTTAAATTTATCAAGGAAGTTAAGTTTGCTAGAAGACTCATCAGCCATTAGACACTGCATCAGTTTGTCTTTCTTTAGATAATTTCTGATACGTTTGACTTTATAATTAATCGCTTTCCATTGTATCAAATTGAATATCATCCAACTTCAAGTAATGAGAAAACAGTGCCTGCAAATGTCTAATCACGTCCACACTTGTATCAACAACATGTATATTAAGTGGAGAATTACACTCAACATCAAATTCCATTAATGCTAGGTACAATGATTGAACACATTTCTCAATTGGTACACCATACCTGAAAAAAATCAATATATTTGTAGTTGTGTTCATTTTATGAAAGATAACCAATAAAAAAAGACAATATATGACATTTATAAAATTAATACAATATTGGAGTATGTTGTGGTTATAATTCCCAAGAAAATAAATAAATTATTAAAGACATTTTAACCTTACCTGAACTAATTAGTGGAAGCGCAATATTTTTAATTTCAAGACTTTTTGATGCAAGCTGAAAACAATTCATGAATGTTGCCATCAAGGTTTCCAAACAGTCTTTCTCATGTTTATAGTTTTTCCATACAGGCCTAACAGCATGAATAACATATTTAGCGGGAAGACGTCCTCCGCTGGTCTGAATGACTTGAGATGGGTATAGAGGGCCCCATACTCTGACATATTCATTTGATTCTTCTACAACTTTATACCCTCCAGCATCAGCGATTGCTTTCGCAACTCCTCCAACATGTCTTAGTTGAGAGTTGGCTGCATTAACAATAGCATCAGCTTTCACTTTTGTCAAATCACCAATATAAATGGAAATCTTGTGACAATTTTTCTTTGTTTTGAAAGACAAAACAGGTCCATTAGATCTGTTGGTGATTAGTGATGACTCATTTCTATGTAGATATCCATTGGAACTTAATTCTCTTCTAGACTCTTCAAATTGTTCTGATGAATTCCTGTAACGGGTAGTCTCAGGACTCCCTGAAGAGCTTCTTTTCTCATCTAAGGAGATGATCATTGGAAAATCTTTCACAACTGGAGAACCTCTTGAAGCGTAACCACTTCTTCCACTGATGTCGGTACTGTGCATTGTGCTTCTACTCAGAGGTGATGGTACTCTATTCCTTTTGAATGGAATAGAATGTGAATTAAGGTGCTCTACAAATAGGATCTGCAAATGATCCACTGATTCATTATTGATGTCAACAACATGAATTTCGAGTGGTCTTCTAAATTTGATACGGTCAAAATCCATCAATGCTTCATACAAAGCCTCCGAGCATTCATTAATTGGCCCACCATAAATTCCTAGGTAAACATAAAGTAATATCAGTGTAAAATATGCAGAACTTTACAGAACAGGACATTTGAGTATGCTTTATTGGCATTTCTCCAGTCTCTTGTATTTCACAAACCTTTCCAATGTATAATACTGTACCAATGTCACTCTTCAGTGCCTCCTATGAGGAATGGAACGCTTAAGGGTCTTTCACACCTGTTCACAACGCTCTATGAGGCTATGCACCAATCGATATGCGTGTAGCCGCGTAAAAATGAAACATTGACGTTCGACTTGATTTGCCGGCGCCAGACCGGAACCAAGCCGGAACAGGTGTGAAAGACCCTTTAGGGGTTGAGACTCAAACAGTGTAAATTAATATCATATTTTTATATTTACATGTATAAAAAAATATTATATTGCCTAATTAAAGATTGGCTAATTAAATATGTGCACTCATTCAATATAAACAAATCAGTACATCTGTCTCTTCAACCTACCTGAACTAATTAGTGGTAGAGCTATGTGGTTTATCGACAAATTATATGCATACTCAAAACAATTCATGAATGTTTTCTTTAACAAAAGAAAAAAATCTCTTTTATTCTTGGTTGTGTTCCATACAGGTTCTACAGCATAAATAATACATTTAGAGGGTAGTTTTCTTCCTTTAGTATGATTGACTGAATATGGATACATATATCCACAAACTTTAGCAGCATCACCATCATGTCCTAAAACAGAATTAGTTGGACAAACAACTGCATCTGCTGTGATTTTAGTTAAATCTCCAACATAAATTGAAACATTGTGATGGGTTACTGGTGTCTTAAATGTCAAAGAACATTCAACTTGTCTTGGAGAAGTACATTTGGATGCTTCATAGAAGGAATAACCTGCTGATAACTTAGTGAACTTCTCATATTCTATGTCATTTAAATATTTCGTGCCACCATTAGCATAATCAGTCTCTAACCTAGCACTAACACTCACTGCAACATTTTTGTTCTTTCGAAAATCGCTGTCACTTTCAGAGGTTGGTCTTTGAGAGCTAGTTGCATTTGTAGAATTTCTTACTGTTGAATCTCCACCACTAACATAATGAGTCTCTTGCACTTTGAATCCAGGATTAACATTCTCTGCAACATTTTGTCTATCTTTATACAGCTTTTGCAAAAAAGAGTCTGCCCTCTGTACAGCTTCCAGATTTCCTTGAACGATATAAACGTCAGGCAAGTGTTTGTGATGTTGGATTGTAAATTTTACACCAGTGTATGTCTCAAGGTCTCCGATAGCATCATCATTAAAGACATCAGGTACCGGTATGTATTTTGATTTAACTTCAGCCTCAACAGCACTAAAAACCTGCAGTTAGAAAAAATAATTAATCTATCAAATCTAGTGATATAATAGTATTATTATCACTATAATAGTGTAAAATTTCTCAGATGAAATAACAATTCTAAAGCACAAAAGGACCGTTATCAAGGGCAAGCAGATCCAGGATTTCACACATGGTTGCACTGATAGTAATACTGTAATAGACTTGTGTAAAGGGTTTAAGGGTGCACCCCTTGTTCAAGCTACCAATCTACAAAATCAATCAAATTCCAACAAAAAACTAGAATTGAATTATAGGTGATCATTGTGATAAAAAATAATTTTACTGACATTAATTTTTTTAAATACTTTATTATAAATTATATAAGTGCAAAACGTTGACGTATTCCATCCTATGATCTGATGCATACGCTTATAGTGGTGCTGAGTTGTGCCTATTATGTGTTATTAATATATACATTATGTATTATTAATATATACATTATGTATATTATCTATATACAGTGTAGCATAGGTGAAATTTTGGGACCCACAAATGTTCTCATTTGTTGCTATGATGACACCATCAAAATCAAACATGAAGATGGCAATTTCGGAATGATAATGATTTGAGCAAAAGGATATAAGAATTGGAAGAAAATTGGACGCGTAGAAGCGTGGTGCATGCTCTTTTAAATTTGTAAGTAAATGACGGAAGAGATGAAAAAAATACTTTTTAAATTCAGCTTGCCATATGATGACGTCAAAACATCAGGCATATAAATTTTATATGAATTTATATCTACATTTTTAAAGATTAGTCTTAGTTAACAGTCGCCTTAATGGTGTAGTTGAATTTCTTACTGTTGAATCCTCATGACATCCTGTAACTGACTTGCATTGGTGTTGATTGTCTTCTGCATCTATCACTTCAGAATCACTATTTTTTTGTCCATTTCTATACAGCTTTCGCAAATAATATTCTGCCCTCTCTACAGCTTGCAGAGTTCCTTTAACAATATAAACATCGGGCAAGTGCTCATGATGTTGGATTGTAAATGTTACATCTGTATGCGTCTCGAGTTCTCTGATGGCATCATCATTAAAGGCATCAGGTATGTATTTTGATTTAACTTCTGCCTCAACAACACTAAAATCCTACAAGTAGAACAAGTCATATGATGACGTCATGACATCAGATAAACACAATTTTTATATGAATTCATATCTGCAATTTAACAGCTTCCATAATAATATTTAATCATCCGGGTCACTTTTCATTAAGAGGAGCTATAACAGATTGAAATATACTGAAACAAATTTGCATTAAATTACCTATTCTTTAATTATTATTAGTATTAAAGTTTAACGTACATTTTGCAATTAGAGTTCATCAAAATGAATGAAAACTACTACAGGTGGTATGAAAAACAAAAACCATTTTTCTATGCTTTGTGCTAGCTGTGTGCAAAGCGCAAACAAATTATAACATTTTGAAATGCGCAAAATGACCTGAAATGTACGCTAAATTAATTCTGCGCATTTTTTGAAATCTTAAATGCGCGTAATCACGCATAATTTTTTGCGAAGCATGCCATTTTTATCATGTCAAAAAGTTGCTCAATATTATGAAATACACTTTCGTAAAGTTTCATTGAAAAATAAATTTTTGTTCAGAATTTATGAGCAACCATAAACATTTCATAAAATCGCGCATAACTTACGCTGCGCGACTCTAACGTCATATAACAAAGTTTCCTGCACAATTACAGCTTGAGGTCAATCTTTTGACAAAGCAATACAATTTTATGTTGACAAGGATTAGAGATACAGCTGCAACAAAATGTTGGGAAAGAAAGACTAGAATAAGAAACAAAGATCCTGACAATAACAAGGGGTTATCTGCCAAGTGCCGATAACTAATTATAAAATCATTTTTTTTACAACTGTATTGTCTCTTCAGAAACATTTATAGAAATGCTACTGTACCTCTTTGACTTTCTTTATCCAGATATCTAAACTTGAATAGGCAGGTTGTTCTTTAAAACCAAAGGTGTCGGTTTTCCTTGAATCACGCCTTGACTGTCTTTCACCAGAAATAGGTTCCAAACTTCTTGTTCTGTTTTTTCCATCAAACAAAGAAGTAGTTTCCTTCGAATCTACAGTTCTATTTGGTAGTCTGCTCAAACTACTTGATCTCTTGATTTTTGTAGTATTTCCATCAAACGCATGCTGAATTTTTCTGAATCCAGAAGGTGGACATCCTTTTCTTTTATGTTCTTCTAATACTTCCATGCTACTTCTTCTGACTGACTTGAGATTTTTTTCATTGAACCATTTGTTGGTGATAATTTAGCATTTCCTCTAAACTTAAAATTTGATTTATCCTTTCTGTTAAAATTTGGCTTATTTTTATCACGGAAGTTACGTTTGCTAGAAGACTCCTCAGCCATCTTTGACCGAAGGTTGCCATTAGACACTGCAACAGTTTGTCCTTTATTAGAAAATCGATCACTTTCCATCGTATCAATTTCAATATCCGAAATATTGAAGAAGTCGGTCATTGCTAAATCTTCCACAACCTCATTTACTGTTTTGTTTACAGCATCTTTGTCACCACCAGGTCTGTCATTTGGCATCTATAAACAAAAAATAAATTGGTAGGGTTGTCATATAATTTTTAAAGAGATGCATGTATTTTTATATATTTGTAGATTTTATATAAATTTAAACATCTCATACTGTATATTTTTTACTTAATTTTTAAATGTCTTTTTATGCTGCTATTATTTCCTTAAGGAAGATGAATTGTTTTTTAAATCTTGAATCTTGAAAATTAAAACAGATTAAATTCAAGAACAAAATGAAAATAATAATTCATTTTACATTTACAGCATCATTTTCACTACCAGTGACGCCTCTGGTATGAAACACTGGATTTAAAATGACTTATTTATAAATCCTTTTTACAACTGTATTAATCTTTTCAGCTTGTTGCACAGTAACTTTTTTTAATAGCTGAAGATTTCATACTCAGCATTTTATTCCCTTTTTCCAATACATTATTTTTTAGTCGTGGCTTGAAGCTTTACAAGAAGTGTAGTCTAATTCAGGTCATAAACAGTAGCTTAAAAAAAGCCCTAGAAAAGGTAAACATTAATGAAAAACATTTTTTAGGAACGTTACTGTACCTCTATAAAATCTTTGACTTCAATCCCCATTGTAACAGACAAAGCCTTCATAGTTTTCAGTATGTCTGGAATACTTGGCCTTTTCCTTCTATCTCCCTCCCAGCAACTATGCAGCATATCCTTTAACTTAAGGGGTGTCCCTTCAACTAGCGGGTACATACCATCCACTTTAATCAAAACATCTGGTTTTCTACAAGTCCACATTTCCCAAATCACTACACCGTATGAGTAAATGTCCGAACGCGGTGAGACTTTTATGTTTGACCAAGGAGCCCCATAATTACAATTTTCAGGGGCTACCCATGGAATAGACCCAGCAAATGTTGTTGTAATTGTCTGGTCTGTTATACGGGAAATTCCAAAGTCACAAAGTTTCAAATTGTATTTATCAGTAATTAAAACATTTGGCGATTTGATGTCACGATGAATTATTTTGCATTCATGAAGATACTGTATTGCGAGGGCGCCTTGGCGGGTCCATGTGAAGAATTTGTCATGCTCAAGACGTTGTTGCTGTTGCAGTTTCTGACTTAAATATTTTAGTAATGTCCCATTTGCTACATATTCCATTACGATACAGTACAATGGGAATGGTTGTGTAATGACCCCTAAAATATGTGTGATGAACTTTCTACCGATATGTTTACTTTCTTTATCATCTTTAATCATTCTTAGTGCAACGACTTCAATTTCTTGAACACGGTTAAGATGTTTAATCACAACCGGAAAATCTTTATAAACACCTTTATACACGATGCTTGTTCCACCTCGTCCAATAATATCTTTTTCTCCATATTTAATATCATTTAATGGCATTTCTAGGCTAGGATATGAATATCTTCTTGTATTATTATCTGCCATTATCATTCCTTAGGATGGGGTATCTACAAAGACAAACCAGTAACTAGTATGATGCTTTACAAATAATGTACACAAAGAGCTACTTCTTAATACTTTACTCACCAAAGTGATTGTATATACATTGTATATAGATCAAATTAAATTCCTGTAATTGCTTTACAACTCAAAACAAAAATACATGCAGGCTGCTAAGAGTTAAATAAGAAAAGAAATCTGATTTATTTGTGAATGGGAATCTAATTGAAAAGAGACCTGACAAGACGTATCTAAACAAAACCCATCAAAATACAAATTAAGTGCATACTGTACATTATTATACATAGCTTAACAACTTATACATATATACAGTAGTTGTGAAACAACATCATTTCACCATAGTTTTTCTGGGAGACTTTTTCTAATGTTTTCTTCTTAAATACTATTATTTAAACAGTGTTTAAAATCGTCTCAATGGTTAAAAGACAAGTTAGGTTATCCATGGCCCTGCTTGCGCTGCCAAGTAAATACTGTATTTAATAATGTTTTTAATACCGTATATATACAGTATATTTTTGGCAGCAGAAACGGTGCACATAAAAAATATACCGTATAGTGTATACCGTTTTTCCCCAATTTGTGGATAAAATACGGTATTTTTAAATTTATACCGTATTTTTGGTACCCGTTTCTGCTGCAATAAAAAAATACCGTATTTTGATTTTCTGTACGCTTTTTACACATGGATGGATAAGTCAACAAAAGTAATGAACAACATCACAACATTTGCAAATAATCTGTTGAGGAAACAAATATTTCGGGAAAATTAAAAAGGAACAAACAGGACAGCCAGATTTAGAAAGATAATTTAGCAAAAATGTAGAAAACTATGGGGTGTGCGAACTTGTCGTTCAAAACAAAGATAACAAATTCTAATTCGGGCAAGGAAGGAATAAATTAATTTTGGGGGATCGAAAGGCAGGTTGGGTAAAAGAGATGAATTTTAACACGACCACCCAAAATAGTACGGGGTACTAACAAATACGGTATAAAATATACCGTATTTTATACCATATTTTTATACCGTATTTTAAGGATATGCAGCAAAAACAGGCCCCATGTTAAATACACCGTGTAACATGCACATTAAAAAGTATGGTAAAATAAGAGCTTGGAATGTTAGTATATGCCATGTATGTTCTGAGGTCAAACTACGGTTTGACCTAGACAAAATTCGAACACATTTTGTTTTCAGTAGGTCCTGGGGATTCTTATACATTTCATTGCATGTTACTACGGAAGCCCGTTCGGGCCACAAGTTAACTATATTTTAAAAGCTGTTATCTGGCGGCCGCCACTTAATTATATGGCGGCCGCCACTTAATTATCTGGCAGCCGCCACTTAATTATCTGGCGGCCGCCACTTAATTATCTGGCGGATAATTAAGTAGCAGCCGCCAGATAACAGCTTTTAAAATATAGTTAACTTGTGGCCGGAACGGGCTTCCGTATGTTTCAAAGTAAAAGTATAATTTCTGGTGACTCTATTTCTCAAAAATATTTCTCAACCATGGTTGTGCAGAATACCTGGAGACTATTGTTTCATTAACATCATACATTGATATAAGGGCCCAGACCAGGATACTGACCAGGATAATACTTCGGGTCATGAATTAGTAACCAGGAAGATTATTATCTTTGCACCCCCACCCCCTGACACGGCCCCTGTTAAGCGGCTGAGAATGAGAGAATTAAACAAGGTAAAGGTAAAGTCGAAACCTAAGCTAATGCTAACGGCTAACTCTCCATTTCCTTAGCGTTTGGGCCAGACTCCACTAAGTGTTTGTGGGGGAAAACGCCACTCCTCCCGCACAAACGAGTCTGATTTACCTTCCCAGTACTTTTTACATACCGGTACCCATTTCTATCACCTGGGTGGGGAGGAACAATGTGGATAAAGAATCTTGCTCAAGGACTCAACACTACAGTGATCGAGTCGGGGCTTGAACCGACAACCTCTTGATTGCAAGTTCAATGCTCTACCACTGCTCCACAGTGCTCCAGTGCTTTAACAAAGTATAGAATATGACCCTGAATATCAAGTAATTAAAAATCGAGAAATAATAATAAAATTAGAAATAGAAAGAGAATACTTTAGAGAACAATTAATTACAAGAACAAACTCATATTACCAAAAACAGAATAGGCCGGTGACCAATTTCAATCTTATCGATTTTGTCAAAAAATTATAACAGACTGTGTTTGACCATAGTCAATAGTTGACTATGGTTTGACCAAATTTAAGTTAGCTACTACTGTATAGTTCCTTTTCTAATTCTGGACTGGCCCCATTTTGATCATGACCTTCTGCATGACCTAATTTGCTTGAAATCTCTACAGTGAATAAGCTTATTCAAAGATTCAACTATATTAATACTATTTTAGTTTCAAGTGGTCGTATTAGGAAAAAATCTAGCCCTAAATATCTTGTCTAATTGATATATTGTACTACTACTCACATATTTAGGAAATACTAGATGGCACGCTCGCTTCGCTCGCGTACCATCTAGGGGTGCTCACAGATGGTTCTCGAATACAGTAGAATCCACGGACGGGGACTTTTTTGGGACACTAAACAAAAACGGAAGTGTCCCCCTAATTGGGGTATTCAGAAATAGAGACAACAAAACCAATACTGGATTCCATAAAGGACAATTAATTTATGTGGATTAAAGAAATTAGGGAGAAATGGAAATGTATGTACGGGAATTGGGCGGCACGTGGTGGTGATGATGGAACCGCAGTAATAAAGTTGATTGTATTTATATATTATAAGAACCAAACTAAATAAATAGACCTAGACATTCTGCGAAATGGAAATCGGAAATTCAAGCTCCTATTCAGTGAAAAATTAAACTGTAGTCTACCTAAATATTTAGGGCAAATCATCGGTTGTGGTGTTGAACTTCCTGTAAACATTTGTGTGAACCAAACTGGGTCGAATTTCTGTCATGAGTACTGATTTGTTGGCCTGTGATTTATGACGCCTAAGGGATCTAGACTTATTTTTTAGAATAATGTACGTACCTGTCAGATACAATTGTCTTGTGTCGTATAATAAATAAGTACTGTAATAGTTACTGAAGTTACTATTACAATCTCGTCAATGAAAACACGAAAATGTATATGCACTTACTTATGAAAACGTATACAGTATTATACTCAGTTATTGAAACAGTAGGTTTAAAAAAGTTTCGTTTGTCTGTAAAATGATGTAATCAAGCTGTTTACATGAGTCTTAATTTATAAGCACATCAATAATAAAATAGTTTATCTATCCTGTAATTGGCGAGATTATGGTCGCTGTTGAATGAAATAAAGCCAATCGGTATCATATTTGTACAGAAACGTTTTCGCGGCCGAAGGGTGTAACCTAAATTCGTTGTATTATCGTCAAGAACTAACTGTAACTAAACTTACATAGAAAGTAGGCTATCATAAATTTGGCCTTAGCACTCGGGGGAGTGGCTAAGATGAAGTCCGTGGGACTACTAAATATAAATTGTAATGAACCTCGAGGGACATAAATAGGAATATTTCATGTTTCATTATCAATGTATAATAAATGGAAACTGTTTACCGATTCAAATAATAGAAATTGGTTTTTAACATTTTCCGAACCTATTGCAAGTTTATTCTCAAAGGGCCCATATATTTACCTACCGTATGTGTTAAACCAAGGGCTCATAAATTTACCTACAGTACTTGTGTTAAACCAAACTCTGGCAGACTGAGAGATTGGGATGTTCCATTCATCGCAAATCAATACATTTGTATAATCGTATATTAAATCTATCAAAATAGTATTTTTTAAAGAAAATCGGCCTGTCTTCAACATTATGATGGTTTACTCTAGCAATCTATCAAAATAGTATTTTTTAAAGAAAATCGGCCTGTCTTCAACATTATGATGGTGTACTCTAGCTGTTCAACCGGTTTTCAGCTATTAAAAACAATTATCGTAGGAGGAGATAGGAAAATGCGAAGCCTCCTCGCTATGTAACATTAGGGTTGAGGGATGGGAAAGCGGATAGGTACAAAGAGGAACAATTTTTAAATATATTCTTTATCCACTGAGTAACGAAATATTTTGTTCATGTTTTATAGGCCTATAAATAATATACCTCTAAATACAGTAGGCCTAAAACATTTGCGATTTAATACTTTGTTAAAACTGTCACTGTCATAATCGATTGAAATATTAAAGTACATGTCACGATACACCACTACGACGTTTATATTTTTGGTAATTATTAATTAATACAAACGTTGAGAAGGAACTGTCAGTATAAAGTTTATTTGTATATCTAACAGTAGAGCCTATCCACAGTCTCAGTAATAAAGTTTATTTGTATATATTTTTATATTACATCTAACAGTACGAACATTCACAGTAAGAAATGTTCGATTCAAATGAAAAATAGTTAATAGTATGGAACGCCGTTTACGCAACATTTCGATGATATGAATTTTATGACGCGATATGTGAATGAAATGCATCGATATGAATTAAATGGTGCGATATATGAATGAAATGTTTTGAATTGAATGCTTTGAATTGAATATTTTGAATGAAATGTTTTGAATGAAATGTTTTGAATGAAATGTTTTGAATGAAATGTTTTAAATGAAATGTTTTGAATGAAATGTTTTGAATGAAATGTTTGAATTGAATTGAAAAGTCAAACTATTGGTGGCGTATGTCATTCTCGCTCGCGATTATTTTCTCAACCTCTTAGGCCTAAGCCTGGGTACCCTCATCTCCTTTCTTCCACGCTGCCTTTACAGAGAATCCTAACAGACCTGGGTTCGGAAATATGTATTCCAATGTTTCAGGTCTGTTAGGGAGTCTCTGTAAAGGATTCATATTGATGACAGCGTTGAAAGGAGATGATGGTACCCATGCTTAGGCCTATTAAGAGGTTGAAAAAAAAATCGCGAGCGGGAATGACATACGCCGCCAATAGTTTGACTTTTCAATTCAATTCAAACATTTCATTCAAAACATTTCATTCAAAACATTTCATTCAAAACATTTTATTCAAAACATTCAATTCAAAACATTTCATTCAAAACATTTCATTCAAAACATTCAATTCAAAGCATTCAATTCAAAACATTTCATTCATATATCACGCCATTCAATTCATATCGATGCATTTCATTCACATATCGCGTCATAAAATTCATATCATCAAAATGTTGCGTAAACGGCGTTCCATATTAATAGGTATTTACAGTATTGTCAAAGTATTGCAAGTTTATTCTCAAAGGGCCCATATATTTACCTACCGTATGCGTTAAACCAAGGGCTCATAAATTTACCTACAGTACTTGTGTTAAAACAAACTCTAGCAGACTGAGAGATTGGGATGTTCCATTCATCGCAAATCAATACATTTGTATAATCGTATATTAAATCTATCAAAATAGTATTTTTTAAAGAAAATCGGCCTGTCTTCAACATTATGATGGTGTACTCTAGCTGTTCAACCGGTTTTCAGCTATTAAAAACAATTATCGTAGGAGGAGATAGAAAAATGCGAAGCCTCCTCGCATTTTTGTGGCGGGTATTTTTCAAGATGGACATCCATTAGACAGTGTATACCACCATCGGAAAACACCCCTATTTGGGGCAAATCGTTGAACCTAAATTCGTTTTAATCGTCAATAACTAATTATCTAACTTAATTTAATAAGTAAACAGGGTTACATCAGGTGGTTAAAATCAGTACCGAAAGTACGAACCAACTTTATATACCATCGAGTAAAAATTCTAGAAGTAAGGCGCGATTTACCGAATTTTGCCCTTACGTAAATTTATATATAGATTCAAACAGAACACCAACATTTATAGGTAAAAATACCATTGGTTCCACAGTGTAACAACTAGATTCTGTCATATGATTATTGTGAAATATATGTTGCTTTGTAATCACATGCATGGGCTATTTAACTGAATAAGTTTCAAAATGGTCGTGTTTAGGAAGAAATCTAGCCCTAAATATATTGTCTAATTGATATATTGTACTTCTACTCACATATTTAGGAAATATTCAAACAGAACACCATTATAGGTAAAATTGGTTATTGGTTCTATGTACCAAGCCCGGGTCAGAACTATATAAATAGATTCTGTCATATGATTATTGTGAAATATGTTGCCTTTGTTAATCACATGCATGAGCTAAGTAACTGAATAAGAACTATTTTCAAAATATGCCACTTTGGGGGTTTAAATGTCCCAGGTGGGGAAATTATGATGTACTGTAATTTAAATGTCTTACTTGAAACTACAACGCCACACACACACAAATGCTTTTTGCAGATCTGAATAGGGTACAAAATACTCACCCACACCATTTGTAACAATTATTGATTACTGATTTCTATTCAATATCTACTGATAAATAATTCTTTCCACTAACAATGTTAATAGAAACATTGTGTATTTGTTAATAAAAAGAAACCGTTTTCGTTTTGTATTATTTTTATTGATCCATAGTTTTTCATACAAAATAAATCATTTTATCAAACTTTTAGTAAATCATATGTTAAAGTTACATTATTTAATACTTTTTTAACAATGTTTTATTGTTCATAGACATGAATGGATTGAGTTTCCATGTAAATTAGTGCCAACACTTTTATTGTACTTTGATCTAACAAATGAACCTCCAACGAGAGTCGAAAACATTATTATTATTCTTCACAATCACCAACTTATATACATAATTTGACAATCAACTAAAACACATACAAGTTCTAAATATAACAAAATAATACTGTACTAAATATTAATCAGTAATTTCATTATTTTATAAAGATGTATAAATTAAAGATGTGTCTCCAAAACATGAAAATAAAAGATGAATAATCTTTAAAAAAAGTTCAAATATAATGGTTTAATTATAAAAATACAAAATTAAATGGTTGAACAATATGTGGCTTCTGGTTGACTATTTTTTCTTAAAATTAGGTTTTTTTTTTTTTTCAGGTAAATCATTTTTTCAGGAACAATATACAATTTCTTTAAATCCGTTCTTTTTGATTCTGAATCAAGATTAAGAAAAACACCATTTCTCATTTAAATACTGTATAATATATTAGACTGTATTCCTCAATTATCATATTATTATATATAGATTCAGTAATACAAACATCATGCACAACCTAACTATATAATGTAACATGCAATCACAATATACACAAAAACCTACTCCTTTATAAGTAGCCATATTTCAAGTTGCATTTTCTATTAAATAAAATTACATTTTGTAAATCTGCATGAAATTTGTCTGCAATAAAAATTAATATATGTACACAATACTCTCAGTTTGTAGATAAAATATTCATATTTCAGTTTGTTTATGAACCTCTGATTGAGAACCACAGCTTCCATTATTATATTTCAGACTTAAATTGATACCTTTATCTTTACAGTGTTTGTTACTTTGGTCTCTAGTTCTTCACGTGACAAGAACAGGACTGCAATTCAACGTATGCCTTTGGCAGCTAGTTCATCTCTGACACGCTCCAGGTAAGTGTCATCTGGGTACCCAAATCTAAACAAACAAACAAACATTACAGAATAGTTTATTTAATCGTTATAATATTGCAATCATAATGTACCTACTTAGAACCAATATGATTTCATTATACATTTAAATAAAAAACTACATTAAAAAAATCTTATTGAGGTTTTGCTTACAAAATAAGCACCTGAAACGTGTTGCTGGCACCAGGAACATCCTCAAATCTAGTTATCTGTCCACCAGTGTGTACCCAGCAAATTTTCTGGTCAAACCGGCCTCAGAAGCCATGCTAAATCCAGACGGACAGCCATAAGGAATCATTAAATACCAGGGATTCCCCGGAACAAAATTTGTAAACAGACCCTGAGAGAGGTCCATTCGCACTGTAAATCTGTCGAAACTTACTGTGATGGCCCACCAGTACAACTAGTCTTATGATGAATGTCATTCCAGGTCACCACATTACTTGCTCCAGTAGTAACTGATCTACCAACTGTGAATATAAGCTTAGCATCAAATGCGTTCTTTAAGAGTCTACAGATATCTTGACCTTCTGGAGTGTTTGGTAGGTAAGCACTTCTTGATGTTCCTTTGTATCGTGACCCGGGGTTCGGGTGCGATTCCTGTTTAGATGTTGGAGAACAGATATATATAAATTTCAACAAATGGAAATTTCAGTACAACCAGAGGTAATGGTAAAATATTGCAGTTTCATTTGTGTAAATTTCTTTTATGGTACTTACATTTTGAATTCCTGAGGGAATATAATACTGAATAATGATTGTCCCATAACCTTCATATTCTGGTAGACTGGATTGAACTTTACCAATCTCCATTGTTCCATCTGGTTGATTTCCTACCAGGCATCCATAGATTACACCACATATTGGACAAGCTGGTTTTGTCTAATGAAAAACAAGACTAAACTGAATTTTACCGATGCAAGCTGAGAGGTGGTGATTGGTGTCTAACTAGTGTCTTGTTTTGCAATTGTATGAATGAATGAAATTCATACATTCCAATTAGGTCAGCACCTACCCATGGGGCTGAGGTAGACCAGTACACCCCACTCTAGGTGCATACAAGTCAGATATGTAGTACACTGTATCTCCTGTTTTAACTCCTTATTTGAGAAGACATATTCTGCCACCAGATCTATGGTCGAACCTGTACTGATTTTATTGGCACCTTTGCCTTAACCACTTGACTGTCATAGTAAAAAATTAAATGATATATATAAGACTGGTTTTTGAGGCTATATTTAAATAAATGTTTCTTACCTTAAAAGCACTAATAATACATTGCTTACAGAAAATATGGTTGCAGTTTTTTAATGACACAGGGTCTTGGCAGTCAGACAGACAAATTGGACAACTTTCTTCTACTGATTCTGGTAGTGGTAGCAAGAATTGTTTAATATCCTTCATTGGAGATTGGCTCGCAATGCTTGAAGTGGATTCACTGTAATCTCTTTGTTGTCTTTGAGTTATTTCATCTGGTGGGTTCTGTTCAGAACTTAGTTTTTCTCTTCTTTTTGTTCTTGCAGCAGAAGAATTTCTTGCAGAGAAATTGCTTGACAAGGCAGACAAGTCAAATGTAGGTGAAAGCATACTATACTTTTTAACCTCAGTTGTTGTAGAGACTTCTTTGCTATGTTCAATATTATTGCCAAGATGAGTTTTCTCAACTTGCTTACAATCAAAGCATGTGCTTTTATCAGCATATATGGTACGACACAATTGGCAAATCATATGTGAGCAATCCCTTCGTTTTCGAAGCTTGGTTTTGCCATGACAGAAACTACATCTTGTAATGTATGTAGGTTGCTGAGAGGAAACTGTAAACGCTTTTTCAGCATCTTTCTGTTTTCCACTCCTTTGGTGGTATCTATCTAAACTTTGAGCTCTAGGCCTTAAAACTTCTCTTGTCCTCCTACTATTATCAATGCTTTCTGAATAATCTGATACTTGTTCCTTTTCCTTCTTCCTCTCTTCATCTTTTGTCTTAGTTCTATCGGAACTTTGACTTCTAGTTCTTGAACCTTCTCTTTTAACAATACTTTCTGCATAATTTGATTCTTGTTCCTTTTCCTTCTTCCTCTCTTCATCTTTTGTCTTAGTTCTATCCCAACTTTGACTTCTAGCTCTTGGACCAGTTCTTTTACTACTATTTTCAACACTCCTATCTGAACTTTCATTTCTTGAATAGGTAGGTTGTTCTTTAGAATCAAGGGTGTTATTTTTCCTTGACTTGCGCCTTGACTGTCTTTCACTGGTATTAAGTTCCAGTTCCTCCAAATCTACAGTTCTACTTGGTAGTCTTCCCAAACTTTTTGATCTCTTGGTTTTTGTATTTCCATCAAACAAACTCTGAATTTCTTTGAATTCAGAAAGTGGATATCCTTTTCTTTGATGTTCTTCTAATACTTTGTGCAACCATGCTTCTTCTTGTGACTGATGACTTGAGAGTGCTTTCATTGGACCATTGGTTGGTGATAATTTGGCATTTTCTTTAACCTTAAAATCTGATTTTCCCATTTTGCTAACCTTTGACTTAATTTTATCAACTACATTACGTTTGTTAGAAGACTCACTAGCTCGCTTTGACCGAAGGTTATCATTTGACAATGCATCAGTTTGTCTGTCTTTAGTTTGAGTTAATGATCGATCGCTTTCCATTGTATCAAATTGAATATCATCCAACCTCAAGTACTGAGAAAACAGTGCCTGCAAATGTCTAATCACTTCTACACTTGTATCAACAATGTGTATATCAAGTGGAGAATTACGCTCAACATCGAATTCCATTAATGCCAGGTACAATGATTGAACACATTTCTCAATTGGAACACCAAATATACCTGAAAAAATCAATATAAATTTAATTGTAGTTGTGTTCATTTTATGAAAGATAACCAATAAAAAGAGACAATATATGAAATTTATAATATTAATACAATATTGGAGTATGTTGTGGTTAATTTCAAGATAACATTCAACCTTACCTGAACTAATTAGTGGAAGCGCAATATGTTTAATATCTAGACCTTTTGATGCAAGCTGAAAACAATTCATGAATGTTGCTTTCAAGGTGTCCAAACAATCTTTCTCATGTTTATAGTCTTTCCATACAGGCCCAACAGCATGAATAACATATTTAGCTGGAAGACGTCCTCCGCTGGTCTGAATGACTCGAGATGGGTATAGAGGGCCCCATTTTTTTATGTATTTATTTGATTCTTCCACAACTTTATACCCTCCAGCATCAGCAATAGCTTTTGCAACACCTCCAAAATGGTGTAGGTAAGAATTGGCTGCATTAACAATAGCATCGGCTTTCATCTTGGTTAAATCACCAAAATAAATGGAAATTTTGTGACAATTTGTCTTGGTTTTGAAGGACAATAAAGGTTGATTAAATCTGTTAGGCAAGAAGTCCAGTGATGACTCATGTGAACCATTTCTATTTAAATATCCATTGGAACTTAATTCTGTTCTAGAATCTTCAAATTGTTCTGATGAATTCCTGTAACGGGTACTTTCAGGACTCCCTGAATAACTTCTTTTCTCATCAAAGGAGTTGGTCATTGGAAAATCTTTCAAAACTGGAGAACTTCTTGAAGCGTAACCACTTCTTCCGCTGACATTGGTACTGTGCATGGTGCCTCTACTCACAGGTGATTTTACTCTATTCTTTTTGAACGAAACAGAGTTAGACTTGAGGTGTTCAGCAAACAGCATCTGCAAATGATCCACTGATTCATTATTGATATCAACAACATGGATTTCAAGTGGTTTTCTGACTTTGATACGATCAAAATCCATCAATGCTTCATACAAAGCCTCAGAACATTCTTTAATTGGCCCACCACATATTCCTGTGTAAACATAAAGTAGTATTATATCATTATTTACATAGACAGCACTTTTCAGCACTATTGGAAAAATAGTTTTCTTTAATACAAAAACATTGATCCTAACATACTGTAAGCTTTACTTAAAATGTATTCATGCATATTCATATAAATCTTCAAAGTTCTAAAGAAGGGGTGGGGTGAAATAAGGGAAGTTTATTCAAACAGTGTTAAGCCTGTATTATTGTAGATTAACTTCTGATGACAACTTTTTTTTAAATACCACTAAAAACATGTTCAAAATATACCAGACTTTCCAGCCAAAAGGTGTCTGGTATTGGACGACTTAACTGCTCAGTATTTCACAAGCAATAATTTGCTTTATATCAATAAATATCGCATGTTTGTCCACAGGATTTTAAACCTACCTGAACTAATGAGAGGTAAAGCTATGTGCGTTACTGATATCTTGTTTGCATATTTAAAACAATTCATGAAAGTGTACTTTAATGTGGTGAAACAATCTGCTTTATTTTGGTACTCTTTCCAAATAGGTCCTACAGCATAAATAATAAATTTAGAGGGAAGTTTTCCTCCTCTAATGTGGGTGACCAAAGATGAACCCAGAGGTCCATTTTTTAACAAGTATTTGTTGGCAGCATCAGTCACTTCACGCCCACCAACTTTAGCAATTACTTTTGCAACACCACACTCATGTCCCAAAACACAGTTAGTTGGACAAACTATTGCATCTGCTGTGATTTTAGTTAAATCTCCAACATAAATTGAAACATTGTGACGTCTTACTGGTGTCTTGAATGTCAAAGAACATTGAACTTGTATGGGGAAATTATATTTGGATGCGTCATAGGAGGAATAACCTGCTGATGACTTAGTGAACTTCTCATATTCTATGTCATTCAAATATTTCCTGCCACCACAAGCATATTCAGTCTCTTCCACTGCTACTCCTGGAATAACACTCACTGCAACATTTCTGTTCTGTCGAAAATCTCTGTCATTTTCAGATGTTAGTCTTTGAGAGCTAGTTGCATTTGTAGCATTTCTTACTCTTGAATCTCCACCACTAACATAATCAGTCTCCTTTTCTAATCCACGATTAACATTCTCTGCAGCATTTTGTCTATCTTTATACAGGTTTCGCAAATAAGAGCCTGCCTTCTGTACAGCTTGCAGAGTTCCTTTAACGATATAAACGTCAGGCAAGTGTTCGTGATGTTGGATTGTAAATTTTACATCTGTATCCTTCTCGAGTTCTCTGATGGCATCATCATTAAAGTCATCAGGTATGTATGTTGAATGAACTTCTGCCTCAACAGCACTAAAAACCTGCAGTTACAACAAATAAGTTAATCTATAAAATCTAGAATTATAATAGTATTATTATATGCTTTTATATTAAAGCATGGCTGCTATTATCACTATAATAGTGTAAAATTTCTGAGATAAAAAAAAAATAAAATTTTAAAGCGCAAAGAGACCATTATTAAGGGGAAGCAGATCCAGGATTTCACACATGGGTGCGCTAATAGTAATAATAGACTTGTGTAACTACCAATCAAAATCAATACAATTCTAACAAAAAATTATAAAGTTAAAAAACATTCAAACCTCGTCTTCCATCATTGTTTGGTGCCATTGTAATCAAGAAAGAAATGTCAAGTGTCGGAACACCAATATACCTGAAAAATTATTTACAAAAAAGGCTGATAAGCATGGCTGCTATAGCGAGAGATTAAAAACAGACGAGGCAAAGACATGATGTCCTGTTACCGTAAATCTTTTAAAAGTAACCCACACTCTAAAAGTAACCCACACTCTAATAGTAACCCACACTCTAATAGTAACCCCTCTTCAAATAGTATGATGCAGCCGCATTTTGAAAATAAGGAGATAATACATTCGGGAGTGAGGGAGGATTGAATGTTTTTGAGTTTATAAAACAAAGTTAGAGTTCAACTAAATTTGTTTATTCCTACAGTTTTATTATTTTGATGAGTTGCTAACCGGAAAAGTTGTGGGTGGGTTACTATTTTCAGGTGCCTAATTTAAGATTAGTAATCGTAACCCACTACTCTAATAGGACTTAACAGGGCTCGATATTTCACTAGTCCGGCGTACAATGTCTAGTTAAAACTGCTCTGGGTTAGTCAATCTTCCACCCAACAAGCCCGGGTGTCTAGTGTGTAAATAATTAGGCTAGAGAATATTTAGGCCTAGACTTTTAAAATGCATTAATAACCCACCCTAAAAAAACAATCAAAGAATAATAACCTAGGGTTTCAATTAGAATATTTACGGTAAGTACTGATAATAATTGTATAAATTTGGGCGACTTACTCTTGAATTTTCGTTCAAACTCATTTTAAAAACTAATTTGAAAACTTTTGTTTACAAAATCACATTCACCAATATGTTCATTACAACCTTTATGTTTGTAAATGTTTATATTTATTGAATACCTGAACTAATAAATATATGCATATTTATTTTATAAACCATACATATAGCTTGAAAATTTAAATTTAGAATATTAAAAGCTAATTTTAAAACTTTTGTTTACAAAATCACATTCATTTCACCAATATGTAAATGTTTATATTTAATGAATACCTGTACTAATAAATATATGCACCATACATAGAAAATTTAAATTTAGAATATACTGTACATAACTGTAGTCGTCACAAAAAAAAAACAAATCTTACAGTTTGAATGACAGTTATATTTGAGTTGGTTGAAAATATTGAATTGTTTTAATTGAGTGGGTCAGGTTGGACAAAAATATTTTTAAAATATAATTGCCAGGCCATTGTCTCTTACCTATTACGTCAAGGACAATCAGACAACGAGCAAGTTACCGCACTTTTACGAGGGAACATCATGCACAGAATACGGTAAGGTAATGACTAACCAATTTAGATGTAAATCATACTATTATAAACATGTGCCTAGGCAACGTTATCTGTCTAAAGTCCAAGAGTCAATGCAATTCTTAGCATTTAGACGATTGCTGTCCGTCTTAACTATTATCTACTGTCTGTAGGCTTATTCAATAAGTGCATGGTGGTAGGCGTACAGCGTAGTAGTAGGCCTATGCCTCTGTTATAAGCCTTTTGTGTCTACACCAGCAGGCCTCTACTCTTTACTACAGTAACTAGCTGGCTACGTACCAGACAGACTTGAGAGGGTAATATAGAGTAAGAGATCCTCTAATGACAGTGAGTGTGTAGGCCTAGGCTTTTTGTCTGTCAAAATGTTATCATTCAAAATATGTATGTAGATTTAATCTTCTGAAATATGGAAATTAAGCGATAATATTAGCACACACTTTTTACCTTGAAAAACACGTATCCGTTGTCACGAGAAGGACGCTAAAAAGTAGGGGATTTCCCAATTGTCAGGTCATGTCATAGCCTAGCTCTCAACGATGAGGACGACATACAGCAACAAAACTATAGCATATGCAAATTCAAAATATAAAAATCAATATTGTAGGCGCGCCTCATCTAGAATGTAAAATTTATTCAAATGCATGTAGCCTATATCAAATATATTGCATCCCACTTTTTTAATGTTATAAAATTGATAAGATACGTGAATCATTGTCGATAGAAACTTCATACTCTGACTATTACAAATAGTTCCATATCGCCCTCTATATTTAACGTTAAGTTACGTCAAAGATCTTATATAAGATCTTTGGTTATGTTTTCACATTTCATCTTCAATTCAATTCAATTTCTTTATTGCTGCAAATGCCATCAAGGGCTAATATCCGCTTAAACATACTACATCATACAAACATATACATATTTACATTTAAAATTTAAACACATAAAAAGTTATAGTCATTACTACAGTTGTAGTTATTTTTTTTTTATTATTATAATTATTGTTATTATGATTATTGTTATTGTTAATTAAAACTCAATATAATAAGTGATGTTTGAGTTCGAACACCGTCACCCTTTAGGAAAAGTCTTCTTTTTGTAATATCTTGTCTTGTCCCATTTCGATTAATCTTTCCAAATTGGATAACACTTTCAACCTCCAACCATGCAGCCTAAACGTTCAGGAGTAGGCCTATTGCTCCGATGAGTGCCATTTTCTTTTTTTTTTAAATCACCATGGCTTAACAAAAAACTAAAAGCAGTATAGTTATCGACATTATAGTTATCGACATTATAAATCACATGATGAAATTGTTTTATGTTTATTAAAATTGACATTGAATTGTATTACTGTGGTGTATACCGATGTTTGGTTACCGTCACTTCCTCTCTTATCCTCTTTCAAAAGTCACCTACTGCGGAGTACACATCAAGTACCTAAGTTAGTTCGTCATCACTGTCAATTTATCGGTGTCTTTGATATGTCGCTTAAATGCATATTTTAGGTATTTTCATTTCAGACATGTGTTTCTACGCGTTGATATCACGTCACTAATCCGTTCCGTTACGGAATTAGATTCTATGGGGCGTCCCCATGCATATATCTATACTGTAATATTATTTGCCTGGAATTCCTTAGTGTCTAAAAACTAGCAGTTTTTATTTATTTGTTGTTTATCTAGAGTCACCATTATTACTCGTGGTTTATCTCAGCTATTATAATCCCTTAGTTCTAGCAGCAGCTTATTTCGTCGATCACATTTTATCGTGGGATGTAACTTTCCATATACCGTTATAACTTACCGTAGACTTGCCCCAAGTCTGTATTGTTTTTTATTTATTTGTTTTATTTCGGCCGCGATTTTTGTCTGAAAATACAGACTTGTGAAACACGTATAGAAATCGATTTGCAGACCGCAAACATCCGATAAGAATGACGTAGGTTATCATACCGTATTTGGCTATATGGGGCGGGCGGTATGTAAATATGGATTTTCGAATCAACCAATGATCATTTTGTTTCAAAATGAAAAAGATCGAGTACGTACAGTGCTGAATGTACGATCGAGACTGTTGAAATATGAAATCGTGTTGCCAATTTGTTTTGTTTATTAATTGTTTAGTCCTTAGCCTAGGCCTCCTTCGTAGGTCCTACTTAACTCGCACGTATGACCTGCCAAATAAAACGCCAATAAGGTAGGCCTACATACCACCACCGGCACACAACAGGATTCACACACAACAGACAGGGCTACACTACACAGAACAGGACAGGGTCTGGGTGGGAATTAAATCAAATTATCTCCGCGTAATATTAAATGATCCATTCAATGTTTGATTTGCGGAGAAGCAAGACGAGTTTTCTTGGGAAAAATCCCATCAAATTTTTACCAGACTACTACTAGGCATACGGTATAAAATCATTTCTAGCCTTCAGAAACTTTCATTAATGTACCCAAGTACACATTGTCTAAACGTAACATAGCGCATGCGTACCTTCTTAGTTGTTGAGTCTTTGAAATTCTGAAACATGAATATTAAAACTGTGTACGAGTGAGTAGCCAATCGCATGCAGTTGAAACTAGTCAACCGGATAATCTATGCACCAAGAATTCTTGGTGTCAAACCACGTGACTTTTGCGTGTTTCCCCAGACGGAGTATCCAAAATCAAGTAATACACGTATGAAACGCCATATGTGCAAAAATATTTATATTTTTACTAATATTAAGAAAAAACTCCGTCTGGAGCCCAGACTAAACTTACCGGTACGTTTCTTGTGTGGGGGCATTTCTAAAATAAAAGAAAATGGTTATTATTTCTAGAATTCAATTTTCATCTTAATACTTGAATATTATAGTTCGGGTCAAAATCGAGAATCATTTCAAGAACCACATAAATGTTAGTCTATTATTATTATTATCCGAAATACATGGCACTTAGACTAGACTAGAAATCGGATTCTGACCCCCTCCCTCTCTTTGAGATTTAAAGATTATAATATAGTTGCTCGTCTCTCACTGTAGAGGTAGGTTTAAGCTCTGTCTAGCCTATCAAACTTTATGTGACAAAAAAATGTGATGTGTCCATATATGGACATGATGATGTCATATCACTACCATATTTGTATCACTACCACATCCCCCTTTTTTTTGTCACATAAATTTTGACAGTGTAGACAGAGCTTTAGTTGTTTTTGTTTTTTTTGCCTTTTCCACATTTCATTATTTTCAACTTTTACAGTCTCAATGTTTCAGGATCATCCGCTACGAGCTCGGTTTTTTTTTTGTGTCCAAACACCGTGTGTTTGATATTATGTTGTGCATGTCTTAGTCTAATGGCTTTGTCCCCAAATTCAAAATAAAGAATAAAAATCAAACTTTAAATTTTGTAGTTTTAATAAATTTATTTTCTAAAAAAAAAAGATTTTTTTCCGGGTCAATTTTTTATTGAAGTGAACTATCAGTATAGATAATTTGTATTTATTTTATTTTATTTTATTTTATTTTATTCAATCAAAACCAACAGCGATAATTACCGCCACTAACAGGTTTAAAACATAAAACAATACAACATAAACATAGTTATAGTGTATATAGGATAAAATATTGATCAGCATGCCATAAACAATTTCAAATGAATAATCGAACATAGTTAATATATTATATTATATAATATTTATTGGTCAACATTATGTGACATTAAAAAATGGTGTTTTTTTATGGGGACAATATATCTTTATGTAATTGTCAACTAGTATTGGCTCACTGTATATTGACATTATTATTTTATTTAAATATGCAGATTATATTGAAGCTGTTTCCAAAGCACACGTTCACATAGTTTGTTCTAATATTTTATTCACATTGAATAAGTGATTCCTCAATTACAGAATGGAATTGATGTTTTATAAACTAATCCAATTAGGGAGATTTAGAAATTAAAATGCATGCGATTGAGTAAAAACCAAGTTTAGAGATTTGCTCTTTAAACACGATTAATGCAGAGAGTTTATTATACAGTTTAATCACACGCTATATTGGAATAATAATGAAATCGATTGCCTATCATTCAGTGATTACTACACGTTTAAATACCTTTCGTGAGTGTTTACAATCCTCTACCGTAGTACTGTGATCCTTATCAACATATGATATGATATATACAAATAAGGAAAACACGTAGAACTGGTTTATAAATAAAACAAAAAGCATTCCAACATTTTGTTTTCATTCGATCTCCTTTGATGTAAAATTAATTTTAAAAATTAAAACATTAAGATTAAATCACAATATAACAATATATTTTTAAAAAACGATTTAAACTACTATATTAAAAGAAGAATTTTTCCAATCTAGAAATCGTACACTATGTTTTACAATAATAATATTTATGATAGTAATTATTTTTAAACATTTATAATGAGCCGATACAATCACCAATGAAAATGTTTAAGGCGTGAATCGAACAAATGAATGAATTTGAATGAACAAATTTATGAAATCAAAAAATTAAGGGTACATTTTGGCCCAAAGGTGTCCCTTTAATAGGGGTTCAACTGTATTTTTAAATTCTTACCTTAGTAAGTTCAAGTGGAGGAATCGGATGTCGGACAATATAAGGGGACAGTGTGGCCCAAATATGTCCCATTAATAGAGCACTGTATTTTTATATGTTCACGATGTAACTATATATTTAGTTGTTTGTGTTGACTATTAAATCTATGATTAGACTATATATGTATTTTTTTAATGTATGTAATATGTATATATGATTCAAACAAATAGAACCGTTGATGGATTTATCGAAATTTACTTATAAGGAGAGAAGAAGAAAGAGATAAATCAAAAAAAAATATAATGACAACTTAGTATCATTTTACAATCTAATCGCCGCAAAAAAGGAGAGTGATTTAGTTTGATTATTTAAATATTACTAATGTCAGTTGATAGAGCAAGTTAATGCAAACCCATATTTAAAAAGCACGATTTTAACCTACTTGCGAAAACATCATCTTTCGAACGAATATATTCATTACCATCTACTGCGCGGTTTATTGATGAATTGCAATGGCAATTTTAGTGAATGTAATAGAATCGTAATACTGCTTCTAAAAGGCAATATAATCAAATTGTAGATCCATATTTAAATTGTTTAAGACAACTTAATTGGTTGTCTGAAATGTCCAAATAGAAAATCAAGACTCAATCTACTAAGAAATAAGCCATCATCTCTTTGTTATATTGAGCCGGAAATTCGCTTAAAGATGTAGCACCGCGTAGCATGCTCTTATATATATACCTTTAAGGAACTGTGACTAGCGACCCTTTTAGTGTTTACCAGTATCTAATCTCTTTTCATTAGCCTTTTGAGTGAGTGCTTTATTTTCTTTTAAAGCTAGGCGCTTAAGGCTTTGATATCGTCAAATTATAGAACACTCTACGAATGTTTAATAAGAAAATTAATAACAATCTTGAAAGCCCTTAAACTTCAGTGCGTTTTGATTGTTTCGTTGTATAAGATATCTAACGTCGAATTAGAAAACAAGTTTAGCTTTTGATATCATATATCATTCGTTTACTGCGCGCCTGAAGAGACGTATTTTGCCGTATGGTTTTCAATAAGATTACTAACGATTATTTGAAATTATTAAGGAAATACAATGGCGTTAGATAAATACGAATTAAATCTGTAAGATAGATGGCATCATTAGCGCTTTGTGTTTTTAAATTATATTTTTCTTTACCAATCTTCATTACTTACGAAGCGATTTCAAGCGAGACTTCGTTTCAGCATCACTCATAAGTATTAATGGGTACAAATATCATTTTGTTGGTTTCGTATAAATTCGTGATGTTGTAGGCCTATTATTTAGAGATCAATATTCTCGGTTAACATCATCAGATATATTTAATTATTTATTTATAATAAGGAAAACTAGCAAGTCCTAGTCGGCAAAAGAATGTTATCACAAACCTACGATTTGTGATAAAAGAGGGAAAGGCGGTCCTTTTTCATTGAAATTGTTTATTTTGTATTGCTTTTATTTAGTAATCACATTTTCTTTACTGTTAAAATAAAATTGTTTTCCATTGCGGTTGTTTTAAAAACGATTAAATGAAACGAAAAAAAGTAAAATCATGTTGATCTTGTCATCCCAATTTAAACTTAAAAATGGCGTTCCGTAGTTTACAGAAACACGCAGTTATGAAACGCCGTTTGTGTATTGCTGAAACAAACGTAAACGGCGTTCCATATTTGACCGAAACACACGGTTATGAAACGACGTTTGTGTAAGTTGGAACAAACGTAAACTACGTTCCATAGTCAAATGAGCGTTATGTTTTTCATTGCGGTCATTTTAGAAATGATTAAATGTAACGAAAAAACATAAAATCATGTTTGATCTTCTCATCCGAATTTAAACTTTTTAAAAACGGCGTTCTGTTATTTACAGAAACACACAGTTATGAAAGGCCGTTTGTGTGTTGTTGGAACAAACCTAAACTGCGTTCCATAGTTGACCGAAACACACAGTTATGAAACGCCGTTTGTGTATTGTTGGTACAAACGTAAACGGCGTTCCATAGTTGATCGAAACACACAGTTATGAAACGCCGTTTGTGTATTATTGGAATAAACGTAACGGCGTTCCATAGTTAAATAAGCGTTATGTTTGAGCGTTTAATTTGAAATAAATCATGTATTCAAACGAGCCTTACGAAGCGTACTATACGTATTGAGTATTGATCGTTCCCCGAAGCCAACTCTTCTCTCGATGCAAACGATATTCAACGACTGACAGACTATTAGTTACGAATTAATGCTTTGGCTTTGAGCTATACTACCCGATGTATAATGTTTTTAAGAATCCTAATCATTTTTGACAGTCATTGACTTCATTATCGTTAGAATCAGACAACATTATTAAGAATATGCAACTTTTGTTTGCTGTGGATATGAGGCAATCAAAAGAATAAATTTTACCGTTTATACCGTTTAGATTCGACTGCTACGTATATAAAACCTATATTAGTACTAAGCCTACAGCAATCTGCATATTTAAAGCACTTAAATAACTATAGAAATAATATCATGAATTTTTACAACGCGATCAGTGACTACATCTAAGCGCGAGGATGAAGACTCACGGTAAAATACAAAATCATTTTCCTTCTCCATTTTTCTTTTACCGCGCGAAGATTGATTTTTTTTCTCTCTTAGTAAATGTAAGTAACTAATTGGTATAGCGACACACTCACAACGGCAATATATATCAATGGAGTGAATTTATAACTCTTCGAACACGATTGCAACACAATAGAACACATTAAATACATTTATTTCAGATAAAATACAACAATACAATGGAAAATCGACACAAAGAAACAACCGATTAGTTTAATAATCGCCTAAAGAGATCTCGGTAAAGCCAATTATCAGGTCGTAGATTTCTGAATTCAGTAAGTAGATCTGTAAAGAACCGATGAAGATAGATGAGAACTAACGTATACCCTTGGAGTATATTGTATTTTATACAAGAAAGAACTTTAACGGTACGGTGATGTTAATAACATAGGAGAAGGAACAGATTATTGTGTAGGCTATATAACACACCGTTTAAGCGTGGTTCCCACTAGCGACGCAACGTAACGCAATCTACGCAACGTAAGAAAATGCCCTTCTAATAATTGTGTTTGCCCCCGCCTGCGTGAAATCAAACCTACGATGTTTGCAGCACTATTGCATCGTCGGTTCCCACTTGTGATTACGCAATATAACACTTTGCGTCGATACGTCGCTGCGTTACGTTGCGTTGCGTTCTAGTGGGAACCACGCTTTAGGCTTAGCACTTTACTGGGCAGGGAGAGAATAGAATTGTACTTGTAGAGAAAAAAAATGTTGGTCGGTCCATGTTTTTTATCCGTCCAAACTTTGTGGGGAGGTGAAACTCTTAAGTTCGCACCATGCCTCTAAAGCCTGGTTCCCACTAGAACGCAACGCAGCGACGTATCGACGCAAAGTGCTGTATTGCGTAATCACAAGTGGGAACCGACGACGCAACAGTGCTCAAACATCGTAGGGTTGACTTCACGCAGGCGGGGGAAAACACAATTAGTGGAAGGGCATTTTCTTACGTTGCGTAGATTGCGTTACGGTGCTAGTGAGAACCAAGCTTTGTTACTTAAGCGCCTACGACAATGAATACTGTTAATAACTAATAACGCCATTCATTAAGTTAAAGACCACGGCCCGGACAAGATTTTTTTTTAAAACGTTTTCCATGCAAAAAAAACAAGACCTATACCGTTAACACGATGAATCAAACAATGTTTGTTTTTTTTTTCAGTTAAAAGAACACACCGGTGTTTTAGCAAACAATGCTAAATTGTTATTTTAACGTAGCATCTTTAGAATTCAATTTTTTTTTTTTTTACTTTTTTCGTATTTATATACAATTTTTGTTTTCACATATATATCATTTTAAGCTTTTATTGTCAATAAATCTCAAATCAATCATACGAATTTATATAATAACGGAATTGACTTCCAATAGATAATAATATGTATCCTGTGTAAAATACTCTAAAATAAATATTGTGTTTTTTTGTTAATGATAGATTTAAAAAGTTTGCAAAAGGCCAAACAAACAACTCGAAATATCACTGTCTTTACAATGGAATTTGTTTTGCCATCTTAGACCTATCAATACAGCAGCATGAACTCAAAACAACTAACGAAAATACTGAAATTAGTATTTTTATGATAAATGCTCTTGCAATAGAACGGTTTAAAGTCGTCTTAGATAAACACATTTAGAACCACTTGGAATATAGTACAATGTTAATTATTGTTTTAATAATATTAAAGGTGACGGGTATAGGTAAATAACTGCCTTTGTAGCCTATTTTTTATAGGCTAAAGTTCATGAATATCTTGGCAAAATAAAAAAATATCAGAAAACGTGGGTTATATCAACCTTAACGGATTTTAACGACAACTTAAATTAAAGATATAATTCAAAAATAATCACGTAATATTTAACTTTATCTTACAAGATTCAAATCCGCAAATCTATATATATAGAAGAGATTATGTTACAAAATTAAATACCTCAATTCTAATTGGACCGTATATCACAATTTAACATTAATTGGTGGTGATCTGACAAGGTCTAAAATTGGGTCTTTTATATAAATGCGTTTGAAAGAAGCATTTTCCGAAGGAATGATTCAATTATTCTGTACAAAGTTTCTAATCGAATGATACCTTATATATAAAGCATAACAATAAATTGACCGTACATGGTCGAAACACACAAGAGTCAGGGGTTGGTGTCTTCTGGTCGGCGTTAGTAGGTCAGTTATACAGTAGAAATGTAGGCCTAGCGAAAATCATATATATTTATATATATAATACTCATAATCATCTTTTACATTAGATTTCAGAATTATATTACAATTAATATTTATGCAGAGGGTGTATTTGCTTCCTACGGCTAAGTATGCACTTAAGTCCAATTTACGGGATTTTATTTCCAAGTATTTATGTATTAATATTTTGCTTTTAGAATATCAGTACGTATATGGACAGGTTTCTAATCATTCGTACTGGGCCGGCCTCGTAAATTTCATTAAAAAAAATAAAAGTTTTAAAAAATGATTAACCTATTCAGGGGACACACTTTCTCAGTAAACAAGGCGAAACGTTATCTTTTAACCATAATGTCGCAGCCACAGATACACCCTTTGATCTCCGTTTCATCAACAATGCCAACTCCTATGTAGGGGACACTTTGTTGGGTCCCAAATGTGTCCCTTAATAGAGGTTATAATATTGTATAATTGCAGTACGTTAACGCAATTATGATATCTGAAATTATTATTTTTTTAATCCACAGTTCCTAATGTGATTTAAACTGGCCTACATCCATTGTTAACTTTGTACGTATTGAAACTTCTCTAGTATTAACACAATTAAACATTTTGAGTTGTTTTCTCAATCCACTTAAATATACACTTAAAATACTATCTCTAAGATTATATCTTGAATTCGTTGATTAAGTTCATTTGAAAGTCAATGAGCCAACGGTCATTGAATTTAAATAAATTATATATTTTTCTTATTGACATATCACATACAACTCCATGATTATTGAACTCTTATCGACTTAATTGTGAAAATAATTTAACATTTAGCCAAAATATGGAAGGGTAATAATAATATAGGTCATATCATCTACAAACATGTTGCCAAGATAGATATAAGTTTAATCGTATCCACGTTTTCTTATATTCAAACTTTTTGGATTTAAATTAATTTAATCTTGTTAAATTTATTTTTAAATGTGAACTTTAATTTTATTTTGTCGAGGTTGAATCGCAAATATTGAAATAATCATTAATTTGGTTTGAAAAAACAATAACATTTTTAATTATAATCTTAATTAATATTATTATTAATTAAGCTTAATTATTAATATCAATTTACATGCATAAGAACATTTTAAAACATTAATTGATAGGCCTATACTGAAACAACCAATTTAGTTTTTTTAATTAAACGGTATATATTTAATTAACTGTGTTTTTGATTTAATTAAAATAAAATTAACGCTAATTTTTAATACCATAATATCCTCAAATCGTATAAAAGATAAAAGAAAGTACAAGAAAATGACTGAAAAAAAATCAGAATAACAAAGGAATATTATATTTGGATGAAGTGTAAAATCATTGTATTGATCATTTGAGAATGAAATGAATAAAATAGTGGTTAACGCCACAAAAGAGAAAAAAAATAATATCAGCGTCAAGAATTGATGGTTCAAAAAGCTAGATTTTCAAAGCTAGTGTCATTGGATATTGCAATATATAAAATACATAGAGTATTAATTTAAACAAAGTTTAAAAGATGATGATAAAAAAAATAAAACACTTTAAAAAATGAATACATTGTTGTTTAAAATATGAAATGTATTGCGTTTTGCGTTTTCTCTGCATTAAATATCGTTTACCGATATAAAATGTAATACAATTTGCATAATAATAATACATTCAACATGGGGAGAGGGGTCAATCATTTGCGAAAGCGACAATATAGGCCTAATTAGCAATATTACCAAAGATGGAGATACTGTTCATACAATTATTCATACAGTAATGGAAATTGGGTATCTTGAAACTCCATATCATGATTGTATAATTAATTTTTATTTGCGTTTATTTCGCCGAGAGGCCCGCCGAGAGGTTTCAAAGCGCTTAATGTAACTACATTGTTCACCAGTAAATTCTACCGAGTAAATCCGTCGTAATTGACTTGTTATTAAGGAAATCGAAAGAATAATTAATTTACTCGCAACTGACTTCTGAACCGTTTTTCATTGTTGATAACTTATCTTAACTGTTGATTTCGTTATTTTCGATGGTTTTTGTGAAAGAGATTTTCAAATTGCCTGTTAACTATAGGCTATTTATCATCAAGTTGTTTCATTCACGTTTAGGTGAAACGCTTCTAAGCATTTAAGCTTCACCATCAACAATTGAAATTGAGAATTAAATACATGTAACAAAATCGAAGAACGAAATTGAACATTCAATTAATGATGTGATTATTAGCGATTAATATTATAAACGCCTGATGACGTTGTTTTTTTTTTTGTCTTATAATCGTGGACTCGTCTCTAGGATTTACGGCGGAAATTAAGGTGATCCTGTAAAAAAGAAAGAAATAATATATCAGTTTTACTTCATAACAATTTCAGTGACAAAACAAAGTAATGTATTCAATCAAATGTTATCTGTAAATGTCCACTTCTTTTTCTTTTACCCTGTTAGGATACCTTTTCAAATCAAACGAAATTACCCGGATCACATTTTCCATAAATTCTTATTTACGTTAAATCCTTTTATTTTCAAGGCATAAAATGTTGGCGGTTGTATTGCTGCTAACCAAGTCGTATCTTATTTGCGCGTATTCTAATCTTCGCTTGTTTTATGTTTCAAGGCAAATGTTTAGGTTTTTCTGATAGGTTGAATTGATTAATCATCTTTTATAAATTCTTTATTTTGAGGAAACCGAAAAGGGGCTTTAAATAATGATGACTGAATAATATGCTTTAGGATTCAAAGAATTTTATTAGTTAAATGAGACTTCGTTATTATTAATAATTACAGTTACAGTCTACCATCTAAATCATGATGTATTACTGTAATATGACTATTTCCATACCGCTAGTCAACATACATTTTTCTTTTATTAATATTAACGAATAATCAAAATATACCGTAGTCAATCTGATATTCTTTATTCTATAAATAAACAGGAACATTTTTATTTTATTACAATATAAAATAAAATGATTTTTGTCAAATTAATTAAATGTTTGAAAACACAATCCCGTCGAAATATCAGGTCATGGCTATTTGGCGCCCTCAAGTTCACTCTCTTGAACCAACGATAGAAAGTTCTTTCGAAGCTTGAAACATAGAGAAATAATTATTTAATAACTTCGTAGATCTATTTATTTATCACTGCTTAAACATTCAGTAGGCCTTAATACTTTATTGGTTTAATTGGCCAATATTAGTTTATTTGTTTAAAACTTACTGAATGTTAGATTTGTTTATTTATTTATATTAAGGTTACTAAAGGTTCATATTTTTGTAAACTAACAAATCACTAGGCCTCAGTCGATACAATGCAACCTTAATTAAAAACTGACAAAACCGGTCCTTTTGAACCATGTACCCTAACTCAATTAACCCTGCGAATTTCATTTTCTTTTATCTCTAATTCGTAGATCAAACTAACTTTAATAATGGCAATCAACAAGAGTCAGAATTCATAATTTTGACGAGATTTTTAAAAGAACATTGTATTACACGTCTAGGGTTGACAAATCAAAGGCTGCCGACACTGTTGAGATCTTGTCTTTCAAATTAGATTGTAATCAGTAAGGCTAGCTGTATAAAACTAACGGTTAGACTCTAGTACTCGTGTTCTAGAGTGCAAAGACCGCAACTAATTTAGCACGTACGAATGCATGCACTCTCGCAGGATCTCCACCCCAACTTCCCATCCCTTACTACACCTGGAAAAGCACTTTTTAGTCTATACATATTATTGAAAAATTTAAAAAATGGTCAAAATACAGGTTTTACAAATTATGAAGCATTTTTACAGAAATCCCTTCCTGCCGACAAGCGCCAGGTTTTAATCTGGATGTACACATAGCTCCTCACTGTATTTGAATTCGATATGTATTTTTTTTTTTTTTTGTATGTATTTTTTTTTTTTTTTTATGTATTTTTTTTTTTTTTTTGTATGTATTTTTGTCGTAAAATCCAATAAACAATAAATACGTAGAACCCCAGCTTATAGGTGACATCTGCGGTACTCACTAGATGTGTCCCCTAAATCAGGAAGGACCGTGTGCTAAAACATGAAAAGTTGTGACCCAAAGGAGTATCACTGTTAGAATTGATTCGAGTACTAGAAGTACCCGAATGGGGAAAAGTCATCGAATTGGAAGAAATTGGTAGGGTAAACTTTAAAAATATCGAGAACTACATGTGCATCCATACATGTCATCCAAACAAACAAACACATGATATTCGTTTATACCATTTTACATACGATAGTTAACGATATCAAATTGGCATTATTTCGTCGGAATATTATCAAATAAGCCGACGAAAGAAATTATGCTGAAGCCGCTGTTGCCCCAGCGTGAACGGCGCGTCACGAACACGTTAGCACAGTCGCAGTGCTGGCAAATTTGTCAACTATGATATACTTATTACTTTATGATTTAGCCTAGTTTCAATATCATATCGGATCGGCTTACAATTTTATAATCTATATCACGATATTTTCAAACGGGTTCGATGCTAAGGCATGAATCGAGGAAAGCTGCTTCGCGGGGTGGCACCAAGTGGGCCCCTCCAGCAAATGTAACAGTCGATTGTGTTTTTAAAGTGATAAAAATAATATTTAATTAGTAGTCGTTAGTTGTTTATGAACAACACCCCCTACCTTTGTTTCCCATAATTTAGAAACAATCGTTACATTTTCCCAACAGTTATACAGGTGTGGAATATAGGACAAAAGTCCATAATTGATCCAGATAACGATATATTTTCTTTATAAATAGCCCTATTATAATTTATTTATAGCATTAAAGTTAGTCATAAATAAATATATTTTAAAAATTAATTTTAATAAATGATTTTAATATCAATTTTTATTATGTTTTTCTTGTCATACATTTAGTACGCCAAAAATGTTTTTGAAACATACGAATTTTCCAGCTTCTCCAATGCCCGGATTTTTGTACTCTTAGTAGTTTTTATGTGTGTTTTACGCCCTCTATAATAATAATATTCACAATTTATAATACTTTACTGCGTAACGTATTGCCTACCAACAGTCATACTAAAATAAAAACTGTCTCTTCCTTCTCCCTTTATACCGATTTTAGTCCTGAAATATACCTTTTTCTGATTTCTCATAATTGTTGTACTTGACAAACGTGGGAAGTTCTATTGTTGCCACCTATTCTTATAGAATTTATTAATTTTGTGCTAAATTTATTTCTGGCGACTCTTGTAGGCTAGAATTCGTTCTTATTTTATGCTAAATTTATTTTCAAGCCTAACGTTAAACAAAAAGGTGACGGATACTCTAATGTGTCTAAAGACATTTTTTCTGAAGTGTGTTTAAAATAAACAAATTTACCGCATGTTTTATTAATAATGCAATATTATAACAATTTAACTCGATTATAAATTTCATATTTTTTTCTCTTTATGTAATCTGCAAATATTGATAATTATTTTTTTTCATTTTCGCAACGAATGCGATTGACAAATTGCTTTTGCATAATAATAACTGCAATGACTTTGCAATCTTTTAAAAATAGAGACCTATTATGACATGTTATATATTTATGCTTAATGTATGGCATAAGATATAAATATGATTATGCAAAATTGATGCATTCGTTTCTATCGCATATTATTCGAATTGACATCGAAAATCACAAAATAAAATAATATAAATGAATATAATAATGTCATTATTATTTCGAAATATTATAATAACAGTATGGCTTTGTTTAAAATTACCTGAACCCCAGATAAAAGTGAACTAAATATTCACAATTTATAGATAAGGACTAACTACTTTGCCGCCGACGTATTGTCCTTGGCGCCCCACCGCAACCCCATCAGTAGCCTAAACGAAGCACCGACGTGTAGTCACCGCGGAGCCTGATTGTTGCTAAATCAATTCGTTATGCTTTTTAGCTTTTTATAAATACCAATAAGTCGTACAAGTTATTACCTAATTGTCTTGGTTGAATAGTAATAAATCAGAGTAGAGCATTTCTATACCTGTATTTGTCAAGTCAAGGGCGAGCTTTCATTACATCTTACCTGATTGTTTCCGTCAACGTCTATTGTACTAGAGAATTAGTATGTGATAAGTTTTATTGCCAGATTGCGTGTAGTTCTGCTTCGTATATTCTATTCAATTAATTGGGCTAGGATCTTCATGAGACTCACTAACGTATACACGTATTGTAACACGGTAGACGCTTATCGGATCTACATCAGTGTTTTTCTTTTAACTTTCGCGTTTTCTATACCCGAGATTTTACCAGAATAGACAGCTAGATAGATAACTCAAAATATCCTTTTAATAAAATAATAAACTGATGTATTAATAATCAAACGAAATAATGTGTTCAATTCGTTTGAATCGGTTTAAAATTGAAACTTATTTGGCCGCCGTTTATTTTATTATTAAAATGTAAATTTAAGACATTTTTTTGTGTGTGTTCGGTTTTGAAAAAGACAAAATTGTTTAATATATTGGTGAATTTGATCCTTTTCAGAAAAAAAGAAGACATGGTGTCTACATAACTGTTGTGGATTGCACGCGACTCGCTTTGTCTCTTAAATGCATCGTTTGTCGTGTAAATATACAGCCAAATGATGATCAAGATTTTAATATGTTTGATCCACTTATTAGCCATGTATATATATTGGGGTTTTAATCCATTTCTTTGATAGATTTACTCGATATATGATAGGAACCTATGATAGGAACCTTTTGTGACCATATTTAATGATGGTGATCCATCCAGCAATTGCTGATCATTAGGGAGACCCTCAGAGGGTCACAACACAAACATACACAAGATGAACATAAACAAAGTCTTATTACAAGTCTTTGGGAGTGGAGTTGTAATTTTGTCCTTAGTTAGAAAAAATCCTGACATGTGACGGGACTTAAACCCAGGCATTATAACCAGCAAGCCACAACTCCACTCTTTCTCCACTCTTTATCTTTCTTCCCCCGTTCCTTGTTTTGTTCAGTTTGAATATTGAACCAAGGACGATTGGTTTCACACACAGGGGGCAGTACCGGTAACTAGTAATTAATGCAACCATTTGGTGTTGCTTCCCACATGATTTGAATTTTAAAATTAATTTTGTCCCAGTCCCATCAACTCGGCTCTATTGTTTGTGGTGATCTCATCAATGTGTAAAACCATGGACCTATACCTCAATTCAAGCACCCTCAAGGGCTACAGATTTGAATTCAGTCTTTGCACGGATAAATACGTTGCTTAGTGGTCTTTATATGATGCGACAAAATTACACAAACGATCATTGGTCAACACTTTCATAACATTAACATGGTCAAACCATGGATCTTTACTCCATGGTCAAACAAGAACTCTAAATTAATTATCTCGTTTTGTTGGTGAAGTTATATAAAGTCAATGTTAATTTCTATCGCCAGGGACATTCCAGCTTTTTAATGACCTTCTACTGCAATTATTTATTAATTCACACCATTTGTTCGTTCCGTTAAGTTATCAAAGAAATTTTATTGGTTTTAATCATAGCGACAATAGTTTTCTATGATTTCAACAGTTTCTGCCCCGAGCCGTCATAAGTTATATAAGAGCCTGAAGTTTATCTAAGCGTTCGATACACTTCTCGAATCGTTTATGTAAACACTAGGCTTGTGGTATACATTACGCTTAGTTTTTCTTTAACCTTAAAACGTACTATTAAACTTGATGAAAAGTCATCTTTTATAGAAACAGCTATTCACCAGTGGACTGGTAAAATAAACATGATAAATTACATAAAGGACACCGCGTTTTTTGTTATGCATTTCACTACACCATCTACTCTCACACCCATGTGTTATTCTGGGACACCTAAGGTATGTAATCGAACAACCCTAAACAGGTAAATGTACAATTCAAATGGAAAGCAAGTTCAGTTGAGAGAAAGCGATCGACTTGTTGCTTTTCATCAAGTGAAATGAAGCTTAGTTATTGTGAAGCTAGGCGTAAAATTGCCTGAAACATACCCCCAAACCCTTTAAGACTCTAAATCGTGTCATAGCATAAGATTATTTTTATTGCATTCTAAGATTATTAATACGATTCGTGACTTTTCGTTTGTTTCTCTTTTCCGCTACCGATATAAACTTGCAAGATTCCATTTGTTGGGTGTACTGCTTTCCGACTTTTGAATCAGTTCATTACCTTTTCATTAAATCCCGGTCTTTAGGAAAAGGCACGTTCGAAATACTATGAAACCTATGTTCCCAACCGAATTTAATTCCATGTTCCGTTTTCTTTCTGAATGTTTGGCCTGGTACTAGTAGTAGTTGATTCTCTCCTACCAATCGTCACCTCGTTGCTTCGATCCATCCAAGATTGTACGATAGAGGACCGAATAGCTTTATTTTCAATATTTTATTTAAATACCCATGACTTTAAATGTAGCGGTCTGCGATGGACGTAAATAATAGTATAGGCCTATGTATATTAATTCGTTTTATAGGCGCGCGATGAACATAAATGTTATAATAGACCTATGTATTCGTTTTATAGGGATTTGACATATCCGCTCCAGATGGGATTTGATCGTACAGTACATTATCTTTACAGAAATTGGGAGGGGGCGCGGGTAGGCTAATATCCTGATGATATGATGTCTGAGTATGCGGATTAGTGAGGCATTATGCGCAACAGATTATTCATCTAACTAACGATATTATATATCCTGTATTTCAGTAGGATTATCTTTATTTTTATATAGGTAGATATTAATCTATATCTTATCTGCAAGTATTATTATTCTTTTAAAAAAATCAACAACAAGAGTTCGTTTACACACGATGACCAATTATTTTATCACAGGTAGCTACAGTTTTATTTTTATACAATTTCGCCAAAAACTACATTGACATAATACACAAAGGTATTTGCATTCGCTGAGGTATTCAATCGCGATAATCGTCATAATTGATTTGTCAGGTTTTGTGCGTCGCCCCTCAATCGCCACTTCAATAAATCATAAACGAAATCTACTTTAAATATATTGCGATTACCCGTATTATAACGGCAGATCACTGGCAGACGTGTTGGCTAGTATGATAATTTCTCTATTATTCGTGTTCTTTAAAAGGATTATATACCACTAAAATTACTATAGTAAAGTCAAGAACTGCAGTTTATTAATTGCAATGTTATATTTAACCAAGTGAAACGAGTTTACAATAGACTCGTTAAAACGGGATATTATTGATATGTAATGAGCTGTGAAATTATAAGCTCACTGAGAGATGGCTAGTAAGCGAAAAGAGCCTTTTGCATACCTGTGCCCGCCCTTGTTAATTGTGCGTTTTGATTGATCTGATCTGCTTCGGTTCTTGTCTGCACGCATCGTAAATTTAGAGTATAAAAGCTTAAGAATAACTTTATAAATCCATAGTTCTTTTCTAACTTTATTGAACTGATTTGAGCGCGACAGAACGTCTCCATGTAGGGGTTGGGCCTACACGGGCCACTGCGTATGGGAGGTTTCGTTCTTTTTGTGACACATCACGTTCTCCATTTCATGAACTTGAGACTCAAAGTTAAATACAGGGAAATGAAACAAATAAATGAATGGTTTATAATATCACTATATAAACTATTAACTCCAAGGTCAATCTCATCGATTTAATGGGTTTTTTGTTGGTATTACTATAAATGTTGAGGTTTCTATTGAACGAACCCGTTTGCAATAGTCGCTGATTAATCTACCTAAAATATTAAAGCATGTAGGCCAGCTACCTAGGCTATGGCGTTTAGGAAGGTGAATAGAAACTCCCCACCACCCCCGATACTGTATACTTGGTAATCATTTAGGGCCCATGATGAAATTGTGCACCCGATAGATCCACAGGTGATTTTGAAACGCCGCGGCGCGCCACACTATTAAGTGTGGTTCCTACTAGAACGCAACGCAGCGACGTATTGACGCAAAGTGCTGTATTGGGTAATCACATGGTGGGAACCGACGACGTAATAGTGCTGCAAACATCGTAGGTTTGATTTGACGCAAGCTTAAAGCTCTGTCTACATTATCAAACTATGTGAAGAAAAATGTGATGTCCCCATATATGGATGATGATGTCATATCACTACCATTTTGGCATATCACTACGATAACACAAATTAGTTAGATAGTGTAGCCATAACTTTAGATGCAATGCAACGCAAGTTTAGCTTAACATCACAAGCGACAGCGACACTTTCCAGTGCGATGCGATTACGTTCTTGTGTGCGCCCAAGGGGAAATCAAAGATTTACATACAACTCGGGATACTTTCCATGAAATGCAAAGGGTTTCAATATTTTAGGAGTTCGCGTCTCTGGGAACTTAGCAGCTGGGATTTTTATTTTAAAGACTAATTAATGCTTTATCATACAGTGTGAATGAATGCTTATAGGCCTATACAGTAAAAAGTTGCTCCCTAATCTAACTCCTTAATTATTAATAGGATTTTTAAACTAGGAAGGTTTATAAAAACATAAAGTTGTGAACAAACATCAATAACTTCTTTCATTGTGAAAACAATACTGTTTACGCAGATATCAAATTAACACAACAACGTGTTGCGAGGCGAAGAAGAATTGTATCGATTCGATAAGGTGATTAAATTCTTCATAGCTTGTATCCGAGACTCTTTGCCACAAGTGTGATAATTACACATATCATTTTCATTGTGCTATTTATCACATTCATTAAGATTTCAAAACAATAATAAAAATCACCGTTGGGGTTGTTTGTAAGCAAATAGAGGTTGCTAAGACAAAGCGTATAGTTTCTACACACTGCACTTTTTGAGCACCAAATTACCTTGACCCATATTTATATAGGGCCCTTTATTCTGATGAATGAATTGAAATAATCGAATAATTTAATCATTTTAATTTTATTTAATCATAAATCAAAATCATATTCTTCTGTGGTGGATAAAAATGTACAAGGATGATTCATTATTATTATACGCACTCAAAATCATAAAGATACTTTGCCGGCAACAAATTACTGCTATAGGCCTATTACGTTTTTATGACTTTTAGGCCTGTACCGTAAAAATGTACCGGTATTATGACGTAAATTTTCCCATGGTTTCGTGCGTTCATTTATATCGTTATTGCAGCCTATGTGGCTATAGCCTAAATGATCAAGTGTAAATTATAGCAATTCTTGCATTATAATAGGTATTTTCATTTCCTGGTGATGATCAAATAAAGATCGAAACGTTGAATCATGGCTTGCCTCTCGTTGTTTGTTTCTTTATTTCCATTCACACCGTTATTTGGAGTCAGTTTTATACTACGTTATTTAAAGGTATTTTTTATTGCATGATAATTTTATTTTCTATCGTTCTGAAATTTAAAACATAAAAATAACAATATTTATAAAGAAAAATATAAATAAATATTACCAAATGTGCTGGTAGGGAATACTGTAACATTTTCTTTGATCTTTCCGAATAATGTTTTATTCATTTTGATGTAGCGAAGACGATAATTTGTGTTAGTGTTCATTAATTATTACTTTATATTATGTGATCAAGTTATAATGAAACAAAGGGCACGAAACCGACACTAATTTAACGAAATGCAAATGATTATCGTCGAAGTAAAATAACAACGGGCAGAATTAATAATTAATATTCATGGAGAAATATTATGATAAAGCGCCTACTTTAAATTTGTATTCGTGTTGAGATTGAGCTTGTGGCAGTCGTTATTAAGGGCAGGGTGTCAAAAAGTAAGCCTCTTCGATATAATTGATAAATGAGAAGTCTACAGAAACAATTATCATAGTCATTTTACCTGTTCATCCCTTTCTTTTCGCTGCCTTTTTGTTATGTTCTGTGTAGTGATAAAGTTTAACCTGTTCATCCCTTTCCTTTCGCTGCCTTTTTGTTATGTTATGTGTAGGCTAGTGATAAAGTTTTAAAAAAAAATATAATAAAATAAAAAATGTTTATATTATTGTTTTTATTTTTTTATCGTCATTATTGATATTAACATGAGGCATAAAAATAATATGATGGTAATAATCATCGCTAATTGAATTTTATTGTCTTTTAGGCTATACATCATCTTATTATTTATAGTTTCCCACAAACCAAAGTAGAAAGACAGATAAAACTGTAATAAAACTGAAAGTCTTTCCATTAACAAAAAGAAATAATGTTATTGTACTTTTTTAAATCCTCTTTTATTTTACTATTTATAGCTTTTCACAAACCGCGATACAAAGTCTTTCTTACTTTTAACAAAATACTGAATAAAACAAATAGTTATTAATAGAGGCCTATGTTTAAGTTCCGTATTAATACTTAGTATTTCGATTCAATTATCCTAAAGTTTTTACTGTATGTAACAATTTTTAAAAACTTTCTTTACACTTTTGCCATAATATATTAGGCCCTAAATCAGTTCATTTATGGACATTTGATGTTTGAAAGCAACATGTACATATGTAATATGAGACGATATCGAATGACACAACAATACGGGTCTGAAATAATATTCTGTATTGAGTGACATATTTTATTCCCCAGTATCTACAGAGTATATCCCCAAGTCGATACGGTCTGGGTACGATGGACAGCTCGACAAGATAACACTTGAAGGGGACGATAGCAGGAAGTATCGGACACATCATGTCGTGTGTAATACTACATCAACACACATGCGTGCGCCTTGTCACAACGTTGTAATATCGTGCTTCACTGTAAAAATAGTGTTTAGATCTTAAACAAGTATTTTGTACTCACTTTTTCCACACGTTTAGCGTTTAGATATGAAAATGTTTAGGTTCTAAATACATTAGTCTGTATCCAACTCAACACATCAGTGACGTGTTGATTGTTATATTGTGACACATATAAAGACACGTTTAGGTTTTAAACACTATTTTTACAGTGTAGTTTCGATGGTTATTGGTGTATTTCAATACAAAACAATAATTCAGATAAATATTGTCCAAAAAATCTGAACACTGCTATAAATATCCAGAAGGCTGAAAACGTACCATTTTCAATACAAACGTTAAAATTCATAAGAAAATATAAGCATAATACATTGTACACAATTTATTATTAGTAAAATTGTACACAATGTGTTGTAGGCAATTAAATATAAAAACAGTAAACAACATTGAAATTAAAATGGTCATGTTTACTCAACAGTCATGGGTAAATGGCAAAAGGCTTACTACTTTCTAGGAATTGTATGTGGTTACTGAAGATTATTCTTTCATATTGCTTTGACAATTAACTCACTTTAGCATGACCACATTCCCCTTAAATTCCGTATACTTATACATAATGCAAATGATAATTGGATTGAGTTCTTCACTTCATTTTATCATTTTTATTCAACGTCTCCTTTAACCTCAATTTCCACACGATTTTATTTGTTTTCTTCTATGGAACGCTTATGTCTTGGTTTTACCACTGTAGTTACTCTTTAAAAAATGGCCAAAATGTGAAACCAACTGAAAGGAAAATATGATCTGTGCACTACACAAATACATCTAATAAATTACCATTGGAATATACAAGGCTTTATAAGGCCTACAGAGGTTTAGTTAAAAAGACAAAGAAAATAGGCCAGACTAAATAAATTATATAAATTTATGCGGATGGCGGTTTGGTTGACTACCATTTTTGGAAATATTGTTGGAGTCGCAGGTATGAAATTCATTCTCTACCACTAGAATAAAATTATTCCTCGAAATATGTATTAATATAAATTGGATAATAATTTCGCTGCAAAAAATATCTAGGCCTCTATATTTAAACCTGAAACTTTGTTCTCTATATCCTCCTAAACCGCACGTAGAGTAACCGCGCCGTTCCCCTTTACCCATTCGGCTAAGTAGGCCTATTCTACTAAATATAAATAGAATATTTTATCGACGGATGTTCTGTAATTCTCGTCACAATCAGGTCACAGAGGTCATCATGAATTCACAAATACATAGTAAACTATGAATAATAAAATGAGTGACGTAACAAAAGTTATGCACTCTACATTTTCATTCGAATCCTATTAAAAATGCATCTTCTATCATAGTTTTCAAAACACTCTTGAAAAACCCATTTTTTTCTTTGTAATTTCTTTCTGTTTTTTCTCTCAGCGCTTTGGGACAATCTTTTGATTGTAGAAGCGCTTTATAAATCGAACATCATTAACATTAACGAATACATTTGAAACCGTCAAAACACACAATATGTCTCATTCCGCTTTAAAATGGTTTCGCCATACTTTGTGCTAGACTCAATCGTGCTTAGGAAACACCGGCAAAGATCATTATTTAATAGTAAAAGTAGCGTAATTTAGTGAACTATTTACAAGCTTTGACGTAAGCTAAGTATCGTGGAGGCAGCTGACATAAAACCATCTGTTGTAATGTACATTACAGTGAAATAAGAACCAGAAAGGTGGTAAAGGTTGTACAAACCAATGAATAATAACACTATCGGTATGTTCACTGAGAATAAAATAAATACAAATCAACACTACTTCTGTACCGTAATATCTCTTTATTCTCATTCATCATTTTATAAATCATGTAGTACCGTAGTAGGCCACATAGCACACTATACATTGTTAAGGCCCATTTACACTAGGACGATAACGATCGACGATAAACATATAAGCATGCATTTTTTTAACATAAAACAAAAGAAATTAGAAAGGGTTTCGTTCTAGGACTATAGGATAATCATTTATGCTGTCTTTGATAATAAAAATATTTTTAAAATTCCAATCAAATTACGTCATGATACATAAAAACAATAAAATCGTTGTATTGTCACGATATTATTGCTCTTACTAATCATGACGTCATTTGATTGGACGTCTGAAAATATAATTTTCATCAAAGGAAGCATAGATGGTTATTCTATAGTTCTAGAATGAAAAGGTTTTATATTTCTTTTATTTTATGTATGAAAAATGCAAATTATTGTCTATTATCGTCGATCGTTATCGTCCTAGTGTGAACGGGCCTTTAGGCTTATTTGTTTTATACAAAAGCATTAGGTCTACAGTACAGTACAGTATTTAGCAACATTTCAATGGGTAATTCTTAAATCATTTTTTAAAACTGAACCTAAATCCAACAACGTGTCGTGTTTTTTTTTCAAAATGAATCTCGTCATAATCTTGATAAAAATTCATCGGAACATTTGAAATTGAATTGTCAAACTAGTCTTAACTTAAATCATGTAGGCTTACGTTGGACCAATGTTGACTCTATTTGAGTAGAGTTACGATTGTTTTTACTGTTAGTGTTACTAGGAATAAACTAAGCATGTAATATTTTGTATGACGAGATAAAAAAATGGAAACATTGTTACGGTTCTTTTTAGTTCATTTATTAACTTAAGATGGATATTTAAAATAAATTAGTGATTATTTCGTTTCCTCACGAAGTATGGATTCAAACGGTTATTTTAATTTGCATATGGAGACTTTCTGTCCAACCAAATTGTCCAATATTTCTTGATATAAAACGACAAAACTCAGCTCAAGTTGAGAGCCTTGGGACATCATGAAAGTTTTTACTTAATGCTTAAATTTTAATTAGTCTCCCAGTTACTTCGCTTAAAAAGTTACAGTATCGCATCTATTGCTAAAGGTAACGAGGGCATGTCAGCACAAAGAGTACCGACACTGGCATGTAATTATTGTCCTAACTAGTTAGCGGGTACTCAGTCGGGTGATGCTGGGAGAGGCCTGTGTACAATAGGTCTGCAATATAATCAATCAGACCAATGACATACACGTTAATACCCACTGAACAAATACCAACAACATGCAAAGAAGCTGCATGCCTATAGAGATGATAAAAAGACACCGATCCTAACTTTGCCGAAGTACTAATGCGCCGCATACTTTCAACGCTGAGAGGAACATCGTAGGCCACTTCTGCGAGATGTTCTGGATGGCGCCTGGTATTCAAGAGGGCCTATAGTTTACTCAACCCCTGTATGCGCGCGACACAACAAGTTGCTTACGGCAAGGCTAGCTATCGGCTCCTAATAAGGCAGTAATGCAATTTATTATACAATTACTACTATAGCGGGCCAATAATTCTCTGACGATGATATTGTATCCAATGCATGAACTATGGACCGCTGACTGAGATATGAGGCGCCGACACATCGAAATACTAACTGGCAACATGAGTGACGTATATATGTTCAGTGCAACATATACAAGACATCGACTTGCAATCTATAAGGCGATGAGAAATTAATTTCTGTGTTGGTTTTTCTGGTAATTACTTTACACCCGACCTTTCTTGTTCACTCATTAATTTGTTTGGAATTTTAATCAACACTTGACGGCTTTCGAGTGATGGCAGTCAGGAGAAAGCCAACTTAATAACCTTTTCAGGTTAATAAACTGAAACATCTGACAATTTGTTAAAGAGTTACAGAAATATAAAAGAGTTTGCAACGTTTTAACTTTAAACCTTTTTACCTGATGTTGCGAGTCTTTCAATTTTGTATTATGGAATGTTATTTTGGCAAACCCACTTTACTGATGTGGATGGATTTTTTAAATAGAATAATGGCATTAATATTCGGTTTAAAATCTTTGTGAAAGTTTTTTTTTGTATTATTGTTAAATCTCATTACAGAAGTGATTTTTCATATTAAAACTTCTTTAATTGGTACTGTAGGCCTATTTTTAAAAAAATCGTTTTTCTTATTGTTTTCTAGAAAATTCGTTCTAAATACAGTAATATATAAAATATTGTACTTTTGTGTGTAGTGTTACGTAATACAATAATGATATTACTATTGAAACTCCTGTGCAAGTTTGTTATCTATTGTTGAATTTCATTACAAACATTATAGTGATTTTTTTAAAGTAATATTTTTTCTTTTTTAAAATCTTTTTTATTATCGTTTTCTAGAAAATTCGTTTTAAATACTGTGAACAGTAATATAAATTCTTGTACTTTTTTTTAGTGATTTCCACTCTTACACAACATTTGTTAATAGTAAATTTCGTATCTGTCCTCTTGAAAGCATCTCCAAATGTGTGTTACTCTTGATAACAGTTTGTAATGTTTATTAGTTACACTCTCTGGATTTTTTTATTTACAATATTTTCTTCCACAGCACCAATTCTGTTTTTAAAACACTCATTTTGTAGGCCTACTCTAATGTAGAAACTTTTTTTACCCCACCCCAGGAATAATGTTTCTTAGATTTCTTTACTATAAATTTATTTTTTACCTTTTTTCACTTTTCCTTAGAATAGAAACTTTGAAGTTTTTTTTTTATAGCTGAATTTTATAACATATTTTTAATCATTCTAAATATAATTGGGTAATATATTACCAATTATGTTTGCACTTTTCAGAAACATTAAAAAGGCGTTTTTATTAACTTAGGGAACATTATTAATTTTCTTTCTTTCTGAAAAAAACAATATGAACAATAAGGCGTCGGTTTTCTTAAACCTTGGAAAAACATAATTTTTATTAATTTTGTTACGGGTTCTTTAGGCTGTCATGGCCGAGTAACCAGTTTTCCAATGAGTTGAAATTGTGGGAATTGCCTCGGTAGTAGTATTTTTATTAATTGACTAATTTAAAGGTAATAGAAGAACGACATATTTTACTAGACCATGGGTATAATGCATTGGACCATAAAACTGCCAACAGTTAAATACACTTGCTCTGTATTCAATCAACGGTTAATTGCTTCGTAAACTTTAACAATTATTGAGTTAATCCAATTTATTTCTTTCAATAAGTTGTCTGAAAGATGTTTACCTGACGCCCATACTTCAATGTCTTTTGCAGAAGTGGAAAACTATACTGAAAATGTATTTAATGTTAAATCTATCATTTGGATTGTTACAGATGTACCCCTGTTTTGTATAGTTTTTACTCATGTTTATAGGCTTTTTTTGTGGTCAAATAACATCGTGGTGATTAGGTATTCAATGTGAGGTTTTACTGAGTAGATATGCAGGCCGCTCACGGCAGCCTATTGGCGTCATAGCTAATTCGCCGGCTAACAAGGGACAAACTCTCCTCCACCATCCGTCATGATGAATTTAGTAGGCTGCTCATGAATCGCAATGCTCAAAAAGAAATCCAGGCTACGATGTTATTTTTACTAATTAGAAACCGTTGATGTATTGCACGACTCGCTCCCTTGTATTGTACGGCGGGTAACAATTAGTAACAGTAGGGCTACTCAAATTGAAAACACATATGCACACCAAGCAGGACTTTAAGGTCAAAGGGTTAACCTCTCCCGGTTATATATAAATATGGGAAACACTGCTACAATTGCATTACAATTAGGTATGTCATCAAAATTTGTTTGCTTTAGATTCTTTAAAGAGGACTGACAATTTTTTTTTTTAAAGTTTTTTAAAAGGAAACGCATACGAGTTATATTTACAAGATTGTAATTATGAATTGTAACAGTATCATATTGGAATCTTATTTGTCAGTCGTATTGACATAGCGATTACCTCAATATGCTATACAAACAGATATCGCAGTTGGATATCATTCCGCGAAAAGAAACTTTTGATATCCACTATCATCCAGCAATATGTCTCAAGCAGAGGATAGCCCCAAGATCTTTGCAGTGGTATGTACAAAATTGGTCGAATCTTCAAGTAGAGTCGGCAAAGAACAAAGGGCTGATCAAAGGCGGAGACGCGACAGTTTTGGTATCACGTTGTGTTTTCCCTTCCATTGTAATTGAGATAAATCAGATTTACGCGAACCGATCTTCAAAAAAATCATTACCTAAACTTTGCAACTTTCTTTCAAAATCAAAAAATAAATTGAAAATTACATCACACAGGCGTATGTATTTAAAAAGTAAATAGCAAGTTAATTAAAAAGAAAGAATTGTTGAAATGTTGAAATGCAATTTCCGTTTTGAATGATCGCACTACTGGTTATTATTCGTTGAATTAACCAAACGTTTATCAACAACAACAAAAGTATCAATATCGCGCGAAAATCAATTGTAGGGCTACTGGTGTTTCTTAAAAGGTTTAAAACAACGTACAGTATGTTAAGCATCAATAACGTAAAAATTAAAGAAACCAAACGCATTATACATTTTTTTAAACAACGTATACATTAGATTTTTAAATTCAAAGACAAGCCTACATAGGTATCATGCACGATTCTAAAGAAAACACCCGATTCTGCAGCTGTCATTAGGTAGATCCTAACTGACTATTGACGGTCATCTAGATACGAGTCTAAGGTGCATTTATTAAGTGTTTTCTTTCTCTTATGTGGGGATATCACCCACTTTTATTTCTTGTATAAAATAAAAATACATATTTTAATTTTATACAATAAATGTATATTTTATCGTTATATTTACATTCTAAATATCGTGGTCATAGAGCTGATAGGCCTATATATAACTTGTCTTATAAATACAATATGAATAATTATAAAATAACTACAATACAGTATTGTTTTCATAAGTCATTATACTGTAAGTATTTAAACTAATTTCTAACCAATAACTTAGATATATAATTATATCCATTAATATATTAATTATATGTGTTATATTTATTACCGTAAGTTATATAATATTTTCCCATTCTCTTTAATGACAGTAGTACAAGAGCCTATCTTTGGGTTTTTATTTTAAAGTTCCATGAAATGGCGTTTCCCTCTTTTTGGTTCCATTATTTTTACACACGCGCAAGCTCATATAATTTGATTTCAAAGTTTTCAATCAGTTTAGTTATCGTGCAACTGTATCTATTGTCAATGTTACATGTGTCATGTAAGTTTCTTCTCTCCTTTTAGTTCCAATATGTTTACACACGCGCAAGCTCAAATGATTTGATTTCAACGTTTTCAATCAGTTTAGTTATCGTGCAACTGTATCTATTGTCAATGTTACATGTTTCATGTAAGTTCATAACCTCTGACATTTGACTCCTACTCCACTGAGGAAACTGTCACTTTTTAAAAGAATATTTTCCCAAATGTAGTATTGAGTTTATCTGCGATTGTCAGTTGCCTATTCCTCAACGACATCACTTGATCATTTTTGGCAATAATGTGGACTTCATTTTACATTTATCGCACTTCTGGGAGAAATATAAATGTCATAAATAATGAATAATGAGTAAAACAAAAGTTAGACATTTAAGTTTTACATTAGTTTCTGTAATTTTTTTGGGAGAAATTTCATTTCCTTTTGATTGAGTCATTTATTATTAATATGTTTTCTTTTTAAGCCCATTCCCTTGTCAATTATATGCCATTTTGGTAAAACTGTTGAAATCGCCCAAACGCATTCATTTTTTTAAAAAAAGAATACATTTTCCAAAGTTAGGTTTATTTAATTGTGATTGATAAACCGTAAATCGTACTTAAAAGTGCAAATGAAAATAAAGAAAGCCATGAATAAAAATTATTGTATATGTATATGTATATTAATGTTACGGTATATATAGCCTACATTTTGTATTAGTTTAAGTCCTTGAACAGTCCTATTTTAAATACTGTTGAAAACTACAACAGTACATTTTAATAAATCCATAAAACTTGAGAGAAATAGTGGATACAAACAAATATAATTACAAAGTATGAATTCTTCCTTGTAACATAAAATATAATGAAGCAAAGGATCTTTAAATTATACATTTTTAAGTTAGTTTGTTTTAGATTTATTTTATCGCTTTGTTTATTTTCATATTTCTAAATGTAAGTTAATCTAAGGATGAAGGTGAAGGTCCAATATTCAATGTTTTTGAACTCAGTTAACCTCTTTATATCGGTACATTATGCCTACTTTTTGGTTTGTCGGTCGGTCCTTTTAGATGGTTGGTAACGAATGACTGACACGCTATAGCGTGTTTTAGGCCTACACAGTTTTTTCTTCAAAAGATTCCCAAAATCCATACATTCTTTGTAGTGACGTTGAATTCGAACTTTGACCTCATATTAAAGAGTAATAAATCACACTATTAAAGTTTTACAGAATGTTTCATTATTTATGGATAGGGACAATAAAATAAGTGTATGTAGCGGTATGACAATATTTATATGACTTTGTTGTGAATGCCTATATATCGCGGCATACTGGAAGTGAGGGATCACAATGCTGGCCATTACATATTTAATATAAACATTAAATTAATATAATAATAATAATATAAACGTAAGGTAATCATATAGAATGTTATCTTTATAGGCCTATTATTTCTAATATTATTACTGTATAATGTAACATGGGAATAGTGTAATTGGTTAGGCCTATTTTTACATTGCCTCTTTGTATTATATTATAATTGTCTTCAATATTTATTTGTGGGCTTAGGATTTTTGTGCTGGTTTTTTCATACAATACTGTTTTCTAAATCTTCAGTAATATTTAAATTAAATTTATTAATTGTCAAAAATGTATTTATTTAAGAATTATATCAGAAAATAATTCTTTCCATTTTGTTTTGCACGTTTATTTTGCGATAGTCGTGAGTTATTTTTAAAGTTATACTCTTCACCAAATGTATACTTGTCATTCATATCTTATAATAAACCATGATAAACTGCATTTTAATAGTATGGCGAGGTTCAATTATACAACCTCTGTTTCTTAATCCTATCGAGATTAGTTTGGGATTATCATGATCCACACTTAATCCCTCTTAACACAGGGATTGGGATAACAATCGACCACCAACCTAAAAGCGTCTCTGAAAAATAAGAAAAAAAAACAAATCTCAATATATTTATCATGCAAATTTACAGTATTTATTTAACGTGAACTTGCGAGAGTAAGATAGTAATAAGTGTGCAATTAGGGATATGAAACGATAAACGCGATGAAATAAAAACAACAATATTAATCAAACGTATTTAAATAGTTGACTTACTGTTTTGTTTATGTTGGCAAAATAAATACATATAAACGAATAGATTCGTTTATTTTGTAACTCCATTAGTAATGACTCTCAAATTAATAATCAAAGGCGAAATATTTATTTTTCATATGAAAAATCATTATGGTATTTCTCTATAGAAAAACTAATGAAAAACGATAGGAAAACAATTTTTAAAAACCTTCACCTACCTTTTTGCGTGAGGGTTTTGTCTGTGACGTCACAACTCGAGACGCGCGTTCAAATCTTGATGAAATGGTATTACTATACATGTTTCATACGCGCGCGTCACGTTGGTACGCACGCGCCAACGTTATACGCACACGCCACTGATTATTTCTGCATTTCATTATTGACATCATGTGGACACGTTTAACATCTAATTAATGTTAGCATAGTGATATTAAAGTTGACTATAAAAATATATCTATGCAAGAAGTTAGTGAGAAGCAGGTTTTATTGGCCGATCAAGATTTACGATGTAGTTGATTGCGTTATCGAAATTGTATCAATCCTGTATCAACAGCGTAAAATTGTCATAAAATATAATATTGACATTTAATGTATTTAAAAATAGCGTAGATAACGAATCAATTAGTAAACATATCGTGATCTTGTTTGCAATGCAAATGAAAATGAAATTGTAAGTTGAGTTGTCATAAATATATGATACGCAAATGTTTAAAGTAACTATGCGGAACATAGTTAATTATTGGAATGATGTACACGTAATCAGGTGATATTGAGGGCTGTAGAGAAAATACTTGGTTAAATGAACCTAATTTTACGAGATTTGTGATTGGAATATATCGATGTATGTATACCAATTTGATAGTGTTTTCATTATTGTATTATAAATGTACATATTTTATTTCCTTATGATATAGGGCCCTAACCAGAATGGGGTTTATTTAAACCCTTTAGGAGAAGCCAGCTCTATGGAAATGTGTGACATCATTGCAAAATATAGTAATACTATGCCTACTGTAAGGTATAACATTTTAAACAGATATTTGGCTCCATTCAACTACATATGAAAGATTGTATTAGGAAATGTATAATGATTTATATCTATTTCCTTGCACTAACCTACATAGTATAGTAGTATTGAATATAACCTTCGATTAAGGTATCATATGACAGTAACGTATTTTGACGGATTCGGCGCACCATACCTAGTGACAAGTTGGTTAAACTTTATTTGAAGGCTTACAAATGTTTAAGGCTACAAATATAACATACATTCACAAAACTAGTTTAAGATATTGATGATGAAAAATACCTTGCAAATCTTAGTTTGTAAAATATAGGTATTAACAATAATGTAATAAAATAAGTCAACAATAACATTAGTATCATATTATATCATTTATTTAGCCAAAAATAAACAATAACAAACATACAGAAGTATGTTCTATAGAGCCATCGACCGTTAATCACGATATTAGACCGTTAATAATTTTCCTGTTATGCCTCTAAATGTTCTCTATTGAAAATCGTAGATTTACACGTTTTTTTCATATTCCACATTCCAATATTTCTGCCTAGCTTTTTCTTTCACATTACATCGATTACTGAATTTTGTATTTCTTGTTAGGGCCTATTATGCACCTTCACAAATGTGCATCTCATTCAAAAGTGAAGTACCAATACATAGTCCATACTATAACAATAGAGATATTATTATAGTTCACTATAATTCTCTACGCTATATTAATACTGTTGGTTATTTGGTTGATTTGTCTGTCTGTCGGTCGGTCTGTTTATCCTTTCGATTGATTTATCAATGCATAAACATCAACAAATGTGATGTGCTCATATGGACATGATGATGTAATATCACTACCATATTTTTGGAATATCACTACCATATTTGGGCACATCACACTTTTTTGTCAAACTAGTTTGATAGTGTACACACAGCTTTAGTTGAGGGAGTCCCAAAAGTGGGTTTCTAAACAAGAATGGTCATTTTTAAATGAATGGATAAAACAAAATAAAAATACCATGAAGACTTTCTCAGTTTAGCTCATCATCTTTTAATGAACATTGTCTTAAATAATTTACAAAATGTATTGAACTTTTGCACGACTCACAATACGACAAAACGAGTCTTAACAATTACAGTATTAAGAATAATTTATAATTCCAACTATAAAATTGATAAATAATCAAAGTCATTTTTTAAATAATTTGTTCATAATTACCCCATTTTCTGCAATGTTTAAACTCATTACGTCGGGACCCAAATTCTTTTTTTATCTCAACTTAATTGGACGGGTTTTAGGAAATCAATTAGGCCTAGATCGATATTGCATTTTACCGTTTTCACTGTTCACTGTTTACAATGCCATAACACAATAACTACATACTTACAGTAATCTGTATATTATTTCCCTTCAAAATGAAAAATCGAACTATGAAATTATCAAATCTATAGTAACATCACCAGAAGCCAAGTGTCATGATTATTTTATCGATATTAAGCGGGAAAAGTTTGGAATAAATCTCAAATATCCACTTAATAAGCAATCATAATTAAGCTACAATTACATATTGGTTGATTGATGAACGCAGTCATTAATTCGAATATGTTAAGATCATCATTAACAAAATTGTTTGGTAAATAGCAATCAATCATACGACATACTTATACGTGGTGAGGAAGGTTAGTTTGATGTAGTGATTGAGGACTTTCCTTTTCTTAACTACTTAAGTAGCTGAGTAGCTCTTCGTTGGTAAAGTGTATATATGAGACTAATTTTTAAACAAACGTTGCGTGATATGAATATTTGCGGCTACTGCATTCATTTACTCCGGTTTTTATTTCGTTTTAAACGAAATGCTATTTCTTGATTTAAGTAGATAATTTTTAAAACAATCGTCATTCGGTTATATATTTTATACATAGCTTGGTGGATGTTATATAATAATAAAATAGTTATATTTTACCTTCAAGAGAGAGAACCAACAATTTATGAATTAAATTATCTTAGTTTGTAGGCCTAAGCAAAAATACTTAATTAATCATACGATAATAATATAACTTATGATTATACAAATCCTATGGTATTTATTATCACTTCATTTACTTTGTTTAAAAACCATGAGCGTGCATGGAGTCAATATGCTTTCGGTACCGTATAAATATTAATTACGGTATGTCTAATTTCAGTTTAAATAACTTTATGTTTTCATATTACATTTGGCAGCATATGTATTATTGTTTTCTTCCCAACATCACTGCTTAATTTGTCCGTGAAGCTTGGTTCCCACTAGAACGTAACGCAAGGACGTAAACGTAACGCAAGCGTTTTAACCAATGACAAGCGAAGTTATAGACAGTTAGCAATCACAAGCGAATAAGCCATCGCTTGTGATTGGTACATTCACTAACGTTGTGTTACGTCCTTGCGTTGCGTCGCTAGTGGGAACCAAGCTTTACACAAACACAGCGCTTACGCAACATGCGCGTCGATTTTTGTTGATATTTTATTGATATCAGTAACATATATGGGCATGATGATACCATCATGGCCTTATTTGGACTAATATTTATTGTTAAATATACTGATAATAATCAAGAAGAAAACTTTAAAAATAGTGCGTATTTGTTCGAATCAAATATATTTTAAATACTAGTAAACCCTGTGTTTTCATTTCATTCAACATACATACAAAAAAAACTCTTTTGGCAATCTTACAGAAACATATACACAATTTTCATATTAATATAATACATTGAATATTTACATCTATATATTATTTACATAAATAATCTTAAAATCGATGGTCGTGGTTGTAAAAGAGTGTCTTTCGATGTTGTCCTTTTGTTTGGCTGTGCGATATTGAGTTTTCAAGCCTCTAAAAAATAAAATGTTCGGACGGACAAACGTCGTAATTATCGGTGGGTAAATAAAAGTCAATATAAAATAATAAATCGTAATAAATTAATAGTCTCTTTCATAATGTCTGTTAATAACCCCCTGTACTGTAGGGGAACACTATACTAGCAGATGGGGTTGGCCCGGGTAAGTACGTGTACGCCGGAATATGAAATGGAATCTGCGCTCGATGAAGGTGACTGTGCGTGTAGTACGCGGCGGCTGGAAATGGTAAGCCCATAGCACTGGACAACATTGGTTTAGCCGCCATTTTCAATTTCTCTAGTTCAGCTTCTTGTAGTCTCTTTGCCTTTGCTCGTCGATTTTGGAACCAGATTTTTACTTGTGTTTCCGTTAGACTTAAAGACGCTGAGAATTCTGCTCGTTCGGCAATTGATAAATACTGCTTCTGTCGAAACTTTCGCTCTAATGATAGTAACTGTGACGTAGTGAACGGTGTTCTTGGTTTTCTATTCGTTTTGTGTTTCCTTAACGTGCATTGTACTTTTTGACTGTTGAAATTTGGAGGTGGGGTTGCTGTTGTTGACTCTGTTGCACCTGAAATGATATGAAAAATACCACTAATAAGTAAACAACATTTTAAGCAAAGTTATTAAAATTATGAAAAACGGTCCTCTGATAAGAGTTTGAACACCAAGATCAGTGATTCATTTTTTTTTTTAATTTTCCTTTAAAAAAAATATATATTGCAAAATTGTGTATGTAAAGGCCTAAGCATTTTAAATAAAATTTTTGAAAAGTAATGTAAACGTATTTAAATTTTATGGCCATTGAATTGTATAGTCTACGTCTGTGCAAATCTAGCTTTTAGTCTGAAATATCTAAAAACAAAATAATACTAAAATATCACTTGTTATTTGTTGCGTAATCCGCGCACCATAGCTATGTTTATCGACGTGTGACTAATTTTACTAAAGAGGCATGAAATTTATAGACTAATTACACATAAAAAGCTGTTCGAATTCAAACAGAGCCCAAGACAACACTTCTCCACAAAAATGAATCCAATTATGTGCTAACAACTCTGCGATTGCCGTACCAATAGATCATGAATAGCCTTACAAAAGAAGTTCAATTTTCCGTTGCTAAGGTTAAAATTCGTGAATATTAAGAGCTATTAAGACTAAAGTGCCGATGATGGGAAAACATCAAACGAAACATTACAAAAATCCATTACCCGATAATATTTAGTATTTACATTTCAATTATTTAATTAGAACGTGGACAATATTAAGCACGTTATCTTAATAATAAAAAGTAAGTTAATGAATTGATTCCTATTTATACTACTAATGAATATTAGGATTCTTGGCGCTGCTCTATCTAAAAGTCTGCTTTTACGTTTACGTGCTTTTCGATTAAGAAAATATCGAAAAAGCGACTTATCTTCCTTATATCCGTCATTAACAATTATGTTTCGTTCGCAAAGGAGTGGGTCGTGTTTATGGTGATTTGTAAAAATATGTATAACGATAAAATATAATGGGTTTTTTCAAAGAAAATTGCTCTTTTCACCCCAACTTTTATCGCTAATATGCAGTAAAATAAACTATGTTTGTTAGAAAAATACGTTATAAAATTTCTATTTTCCAGTATACAATTTCATTTATCTTTTTATTTTGGAAGTTTATCAATTATATTACGTTAAGTGCGGTATCAAATTATAAAATCAAAAATTCTAGATAAAAAAGATTAGGCCCTAAATGAATATTTCTGAAATGGAAATATCAGAAATAAACATATAGGCTAAAACTACAGTATAGGCCTATAATAACAGTTTTAATTATTGATTGTCTGGAAGTACAAAAGAAAATGTTTTTATTATTATTAAAGATAGATCCCTTCAATTAATATTTTTTATTTATATTATAAGATATATTTTTCTAGTGTTTTCATTAGTGTTTATCAATTATCACGGGTATAATAATGTGACGTCACAGTAATATTACCGTTATGAATTTTTTAGTCACATTTATTATTATTATTAATAATATATAGGCCTACGTTAATTTAATTATAATTTAATTACATGCGTATATTTAATTAAATTTGAGAATTAGGGAAAGATTTCTTTATTAAGTATCAATTATTATCTGTCAATTCTTTACATAGTCCTTAACCAACGCGCAGATGTTCAGGAAACGGGTTGTGCCATATTTTCGCGCCTTTTACTGCGTTAACAAGGCCCATACTAATTTTACCGTCTGGTTGTTAACACTGGGTCAGAGGATGATCACCACCCACCTGTCAAAGTTGGCTTCTTTCAAAGTACATCCTAACTGCTGCTTAAAAGTTACCGCATTGATTACAATTAAGACGTCACGTGACTAATTATGTATTGTTAATCGATATTGTTAGCAAGTTGACTACCCTTTACTCCTAATAAACAGATAATTCAACTGTTGTTTATTCATATATCTTTAACATATAGTTTTAGCAGGGAATTTCACTCTTCTCTGGTTTTAGAAAGGTCGCAACCAGGAAAGGAGTGAAATCACTTCGCTCTTCCCTGGTACAATCGTGGAGTGACAATCAGGGCGTATTCAGGATTTGTTCAACCCTAACATTCCCCCTCCCTCCCTCTCCTTCCGAACATCATTTTTTTTTGTCGGCAGGCCTACTTCTACACACCAATTGGTCAAATACAATCTGGGATATTTTTAGCAACCCGATAATAGAGCGAAATTAATAAGGTACGATGAAATATTGTAGCAAAACAGGAAGCGTTTATGTACCACCAAAGGGAAACATTTACACCTTTCCAACCCTCAGAAGAGTAATTATATACTTCTGTAAAAACAATATCCAGGCCTATACATATAGTCCGACGGCGTGAAACGACTAGCCGATGATCAGGGTGGTGGATAGTGTTTATCTCGAAGGACGAGAATTTCCCGATTTGTCTCACTTGACATCCCAATGGGAGCTACACGTCGCTCATCATGTTTATACACGAAATTAAATAATGTCTAACAAACAAAAATCAAATTGAAATGCTAACTTGAAAAGTGAAAAGACGACGTAATCTTGGGTGCGCATACAAGGTTATACAGCCCATTACAGTTGTATAAGTTACGTATGATCAACTTATCGAGTAATAAAATGCATGTTTTTAATTAGATTTAGGCTTATTTTAGCAAGTATTCGTTGCTTATAGATGAATGTTTCCTATAATTAATGTAATAGTCCGTTTGGACATTCGAGCCTTAATGTTAAAGCTGATCGTCCCTTCCTGGGTACGTACTAACTCAACTGTGTACATACGCACAATAGGAACTATAAGCAATCAGGGAAACATGTATACATAGATAGATATAATTTGCAATGATCTTCGTATGATTTTATACATTATTACTACAGGCATGTCAATTTTATATACCAGTACATACTACACACACGCATAATAATATACACTGTGTCATTAATACGATAAATATTAAAAAATACTAGAACATTCATTGGGCCTACTCTGTTCATATAAGAATGGAAATGGTGCCAAAATATTATATAAAAGTAGGCCTACAATTATAATTTATTAATTATTACAACAAATTATTATATCTTTAATATTATAATATTATTGTATTTCTTCCGTGTTAACGATGTTTTTGAAAGTAGGCCTTGTATGTTTGGTTAACAGTAGACCTATTTACTGTAATGTTCGGTTTCATTTGTATAAATCAGAGGTAAACAAACTGATGAACAGTAAAAGAAACATACAACTCTACCATGCTCTAAATAACTCCAGTAACTACCAGTTAATTACGCAGCCATATGGTTTAAACAAGTTAGGCCTACAGAAGTAGAATTCTGTCAGTGTTAATAGATAGTAATAATCATATCTTTTAGTACAGTCAATTAGGTTTTGTATTATTGTCGTGTGGTGTGTGAGAAAGGCAAAGTGTAACGGATTTTATTTGAGGTAGGCCTACAATACAATAGTAATTGTAGGCCTCTAGTACTATTTTAGGATAGGCAGCAAAGATGGAATGGTAGAGGAAGAAATCATGTCATTTGGTTTTATATTATTTGATACCCTTTTTCTCTTTCTCTCTCACTCACCTTTATTACTTCAGACCTAACTTAATGCTATTACCAAATACTCTGGATTGAGTTTAATTAAGATTAATTCATCATTACATTTAAAAAAAGTATTTTAGGTAACCTTTTATGGTAAAGAAATTAAATTAAGTGTTCTTTAGTTAGTTTCTGTTTCTATATCGTCATTAACTATTTTAAAAATAATATAAATATTTTATGGTGATGACATATGATGATATTCATGTGAATAAAAATGGTGTAAAAGAAGCCTGTGTTACATGCCTGTAATTAAATATAGTAGAGCGACTATTTTACTATTGTATAGTTGTTTGTTCTATTCTGAAGCGTAAATATTTTATAACAGACCCCAGAATGACTCCAACACCACAGAAATGATGTAATGTCAACGATTACATGTACTCTCCTACTTATAAAACCCTACAACAAATTATTCAAATGATTTATAAAGGGATTAAATGTTTTAAAATTGTTTTGTCTAATTATTTTAAGACACGTTTTCACCTTCGTACAAATGTAAACAAAAGCCATGTGCGGCCAGCCACAACAAATACACCAATTTAAACAATAAACCATGGTTTACCAGCCTGCCCCCTCAAGGTTCCTCTTTTATATTCAAAACATTGTTCACTTTTTACCCTATCCTGTATACCTCGTTACACAGACGTGGTGAGTATTGATAGTGAAGAAAGATCCCGTTACAGTTCCGATAAAAGGGTCAATAGCGGAATTTATACACTTTTAATGAAAAGGTATAATAGAATCATAGTGTAAATAGCCCATTGATATGATAGTAAACAAATTAATTGTAGGTAGTTGAATTTGTTTCATAAGCCTCGGGTAACAAGTTATACAAATACGATTTTAGGGATAAAGTGCCGACAAGAAAACCAATGCACGAGTTATATACCGTACTGTACCAAGAAGAGGCATATACAGTGGTGTATAGATTTCAATGCAATGTCATCATTTGAGCTTAAAATCTTGAGATTGTGAAAATAGCAATCAATGTAGCGGATGGACTATTTAATTATTATATTGTAGGCCTAAATGCCATGTGGTATTTATTACCATATTTAAAGATTATGTTTTATTATTTTTTAACTATAGTATTTAATTTAATTGTCAAGGAATTCAATTGAATTAAATATGAATAATTATTGAGCTTTTTCATTATACATTTGTTATCACGTGTGGTTTTTAACTTTATAGTTATATTGTGCAATTGGAAAATTAAAAGTAAAATTAAATTACAATATTTACACCTATATGCATATCATTTACAATTGTAACTATTTATTGATATATAAAATGCATCTGCAAATTAGCAAGTCAATAAAGCATACATTTAATTCATTTAATTTTAAACATTACAGTACTTTAAAAATCTGCTATATTAATGTACTTCTTACGTATCAGGCATTATTAGAAGTGTAACACAATAGTATACATTTTTATTTTATACATTCGTTTTAATAAACAAACTTACCATAGCATAAACAACTTTAAATATGGAATTTTATCAAAAGTTATTAGGCTTATCTTAAACAAAATCGAAGTTACTTATATAGGCCTATACAAATGTGATGAATTTCTTCAAATGTTATTGTTTATATGTATACTTACTTGGTACATGATGTGAAGGTGAAAACGCTGCTGACTGTAGCCATGAGAATCCTGAATTGTTGTTGTCCCAATGGTAACCACCACCAGTACTATTAGAAGCAGGAGACACAGCTCCATCATCTGATGATGAAGATGAATGTCTATGGTGAGCCGTCGTCATATTACTTGGTTTTGCAAGAATATTTTCCATACTAAAAGAATTCGGGCTAGAAGTGTTCTTTGGAAGTGACGTTTCTGTTTCTGATGATCTCTCCATCGTTCTTCCGTGGTCCTCTTTGGACACCATGGAATCAACACTGAACGAAAAGTCCGAACAAGGTACTGGTTTCGTAAACGCAGAGTTAGAACTTATAGCGAGCGTTGTTTTTGACATGTCGAAATTGTATGACCACGATTGGGTCAACGGTGAAAGAATATACAAGTTTACAAAACAAAAACTATTGAGTAACTAAGTAGTACTGATACTTGTTACTGTAAACAGTTTGTGTGCAGTCGACTGAGTTATGATTTTGACTCTATCAACAACCATGCGACCGCTGTCTTTACATCACAGTATACACGGTAGACACCAACTCGGATAATTATTCGTTACGCCTACTAACCACTTTTTTATTCGAGGACACCAATCAAACACGTCGAAAGGATGACGTTGCACTCAAGGGACGGATTTCGAGCAAGATTGGGCATTAGTAATTTTATGTACCAACAATAAATTTAGGGGCAAGTTATCTAATTTCGTAGGTATTCACTGTAGACGGCATTGAGTGAATGGCTAATCTAATAAAAACGGTATTATTGGTAGAGGCAATCTAAACGTAATTATACTCTGCTACCAAAAGCGTGGAAACTTCAAAATGTAACTCACGGTTTCCGAGACGGATAGATTTCGTTTCCATAACAAGAATTTCGGAGCGCATTACTATCAAATTAACTGTATCGAAATCGAAATATCTCGTATAAAAATGTTCTGAACAAACCCGGAAGAGAAATCTTTCAGTACAAGTTCACTCCCTAAAGACCTATCAATTACCTCTAAACCATGCCTAGGCTAATTGCGAGGACAAACAATCTGTCACTATTTGTCACCGATCTACGGCAGCAGACGACCAACTCTGTATGAAGGCGCCAGCAACGGTAACATCAAAGACAACAGTCGGTGTTGAATATGAAATGATTCCCCCTACTAAGAATAAAAAGGAATTCTACATCACCCTTGCGAATTCAACAGCCGTCCTATCCCTAATATAATATTGAAAACACGCAGTACGACTTCTTTCATTCTCCCAAATAAAGTTTTATTTCGGTTGTTCATCAGGGTTGCAAAGGTAACCGAATCTGTTTTCAAATTAGTTATTTCGTTACGGCAACATTATATTAAGGCTATGTTTCAGATGTATACATTCGGACTTCTTTTAAGGATGATCCGACAATGAAAAAGAAGAAAACTTTAAAAAATTGAAGAATTGTCAGTCTTTGACGAGAACAGTAATTGGCCGGCGCTGTCTGTAGTGGGTAATCGTTTGCAAGTAATTGGATAAAACCTTTCAATGGTTGCCGTGAAAATGAATCCTACATAGACAACAATTTAAATATCCGCAACACCTGACGACGTGTGTAATGTTATCTTGTCTTTTACTTACATATTTGGTTTAACGCATTTTTTATTTGAAGACCATTAATTCCCAACATTATCTTCATCACAGCCTACACAATTTCATCTTCATTCATTCAATGCTATATTTCTTGGCGCTGAGACTTGCAGTTAGCGGGGTGGGCTTCAGTCTCCTTTCTTACTAATTAACGTGGGTTAAATGTCATTAATTTGATTACCTAAATTACCCAAATAAAAGAAATAAAAGCCAGCCTCACCTTGTGTTAATTATCTAGACGAGGTATGAAAACAAGAACACATTAATAAACCCTCGCCAACCCGGCTCGTAGTTATTTTAAGACAAAATAAACCCTTACACAAATTTGATGATTTACGGAGGATTGTCTGCGGCCGAATTAGGCCTGTTACACAAATTACGTAATGTATAATTGACGATTTTATTGTTTAACGCTGCAAGATTAGTTTTCTCTATTCTTGTTGTACAATACAAATTATTCAATTAAATGTTTTTAGGCCTAGGCCTATACCAACAAAACATATTTCTTTAAATTAGAAATCGAAAGAAATGTTTAATTCATTCAGGCACAATGGAAATAAGTTTGCCGTCTCGGTACCTTATTGTGTTTTTATCAGAATTATTATTATTATTATTATTATATCAGAATAAAGAAATATATAAAAAATCATCCATAAGAATGATTCAAATTTTGTATTTAAATTTATAAAAAGTATAAAGTTTATTATACACATAAAGTAATATACACATTTTAATATCCCTGTTGGATACATGGTAGGTTCGCAAATCATGTGCGGTTTTCATTTTTAGACCTACGTCAAATCCATAAATTGTTTTTGTAACATAATTTTAGCAAATTGCTGGCGATTTTACGCTCTCTGCCAGGTTCACTAAAGGTGAACGTGGCGCCAACAATTTTTATACCCTTTTTTTGCACCGATCAAGAACAGAATGGGAGCATAGAATACACATTATTCCCTGTACGCGTCCGAAGAGTTATGATTTCTGGAGAAATATACGTCAGCTGGAGTCAACTTAAATTTTAGGTGATGATATTGGACAGATGCTCCGGTAAAAAGTTTTATTTATATTTTTATGTCTGGACTTTGTGAAAAAACTTGGTTGCGATTTTAGATAAACTGGAGCCGGCCACCATAAGATGTGTGTGAGCCGTCTAGCGCCAATCGGCTTTCAAAAAATTAAGGGATTAAAAAGAAATTAAGTGGGGACTAGTGTTTTGGTATGTTCGTGGTAGTTAACATGAACGAGTACAATGACTTGACCTTCTGTTAAACTCTTCGTTAAATATATCTGTTTCTTTAGCGCTATTCATCTCCTCCTAAAGCAATTAAAACGATACGGTACCACTTATGTAGTACTTTGTAAACGTTTGCGGCGCAATTACCTCTAGTACTTTCGTAACCCTTTGCGGGACAATTTATCGGATGCGCTAACTCGTCCTGTCATGATAATTGTGGGAAAACAAGTGGGTGACGGCTGAGGTAGAAAGCGACGAAACGCGGAGACTTGAATTCCCCTGAGCTAGACATTCAGCTAGGCGCATCCAGGGGTCGTCAAGTCTAGATATATTTGGTAGTATTTCTTTGCAAGATATTACAACATGCCTTCGAATTCCAATGTGTTAATAGCCAGAATTTGTTAGTTTTATGTCCCGGATTTGAATCTTTTTTTTATTAATTTTTTTTTTTATTTGAGGGGATTTACTATTAGCATTAACATCATTTGTCTTTATTTTCTCAACCTTAATATTCTTGTTTATTTATTTTTTTACAAATTTTATTTATTTCCTGTATTTCATTTCATAAAACAATATAAATTACATTACAAATTAATAGAAAATAATAAACTTTAAAAGTTACAAAACATACTATGGCTTTTTTTCTATATATCTATTAACTTCAGTAAACTGCCCAGTTTTTCTCTTAATATAGATAGGCCTATATATTTATACCATAGGCTAATTGTTATGTTATATATAGTTTTATATTTATAAATAATAGCTATCGAAGTAGCTGAGCCTTTTATATACAATATAAATGTCACCATTAAAAAGTCTCTATTTCAACATTAATGTATTCTAAAAGGATCAACATTAGTTGACGTAATCGCGTATAATAATCGAATGCAATACTTCTAAGGCACGATACCGTAAGTAACTCATTATTATCAGATAATTTAGTCAATAATTTAATATGATAATTGTAATTGATAGCGATGACGAAGTCTACCTAATAAAGGAACGATGAAGAATATAAAGCGTAGTTATAACCGGACAATAAGTTAGTACGAATAGCCCGCGGAAACATTTTGTAAATTGCGCGAAGCAAATGAAGCTTTCATTATGCCTAATAATAGACAAAGCTACAATTTCAAATCCAACGTCAAGTATAATCACTGAATATCATTAATATTTTATTTTTGTTTGCAGTTACGCTTTTTTGTGTGTAAACGTTTCCGTTTTTTTGCCACCGATGTTTTAAAACAACTCTCGCAACCGAACTCAATATTATTTTATGGCTTATAATGCCGTAAGGTATATCGTCTCAACGAACTAGTAATCGACTTCACATAAGCCCTTATGGGTAGCTCATTGTCACAACCAAATTAGATGATTTATCGTCATGTACTTTCCAAATTACTTCTTAATCGAGATGTTAGCAAAGTCGTTATTTCAGTCTCATGAATTTTAAAGTCCATTTTCGTTGATTTACTATGATTTACCTCCGCTACTTGCAAAAAAGAAACACATATGATAGACTTATCAACTGTCATTACTTAACCAATTATATGACCATTTTCAGAATCTACGATGTATTGCCGTGTATGGTTTTGAATAATTCATAGTTGGCCGGCGGAGTATAAGCACTCGCTAAACATGCTAATATTGAATTCTTATTATAAACTCTATATAACACTATATGACAGCGACAAACGGACGACGCTTCGTGATGATTCTCATGTATTTGACGACTTTATTCTTGAAAATATGAAATGATTTAATAGACCTAATTTATAAATATATAATAAATAATTGTGAGGTTAACAGTTCTAAATATTACTATTATTAATATCTTTATAATAATTATTTATTTAAATCATTTTTTTTTTGTAATATTAACTTTTAAAAAATGCCTATGCTATTTGTTTAAATGATAATTTAAAATTAATAACATTTACAAGTTCTCATAAAAAAAAGTATAAATCAAATATGGGTCTGCCACGGTGATTAATATTGGCCCTTAATAAAAATTAAAAACTGTACTGTAATGTATAGGCCCTAATCATGAAAACAGGAGACTTGTTGGGTTTAGGTCTAGGCCTATATTAACATGATCAATGCATTTATAATTGAACAATAAATTATTACTTTATTAGACAGCAAAATGACAATGTAATTTGACGAAAGATAAGATTAGAGGTTTAATTTTCTTATTGAAAATTAATCATATTATGGTTATTCATACGCTAACACTTGTATTATCAATTATGGTGTATATACTAAGAGGAGGAAACCACAAGCGATTGGCCTTCTGTTTAAAAATTTCCATCAAAACCCCAGACGATATAGTTATAAATTTCCAATTAATTACTCTACTGCTTAAACCATGCTTAAACTATGTTCGTAAATTCCAATGTGGTCTATTCCCAAGGTTAATATATACGTGACTAAATAATGTTGTTGAATAGGACACTTCTTAAAGAAAACAGAAAAGGATTAGATTGAAATACATGTTTTCATGGAGAAACATTGTTGATGTTATAACAAATTAATGAGGAAGAACACGATTATTTTAAAAATAATTTTATAACGTATACGCCTATGGTGATGACTCGCTGTTGGTGTGGAGATTTGACTTTTAAAAAATAATAATAGGAATGACACACACATTAAACAAGCAAAACATTCCATACCGAAATTTTTTTAATCTCTTCATTTGCATTCACTTTTATCAAGAATAGTATTTTCGCCAATTTTATTCTTTCAATATCATCATTTGAATCATTCAGGCTCCATAAAAAAATGATGAAGATCCTAAGATGATACCATACCGGTGTTTTTGTTTGTTTTTTTGTTTGTTTTTTTTGTCTGCCTTTTTTATTTAAACTTATTTATGCAATTGATTTTGTAACATGGACGTCCGTTTCCGAAATAAAAGTAAATGAAATGAAATACACAAGTCCTAACTCACCAAATTAATAAATTCTACCTCAATTATACTAGAATTTTTCAAACTGATATACCCATATTACTGTATTACGCTATTTTAATATAATAGTTCTTAAACACCTCGAAACATTTGCTTCACCCAATACCAGTGATTACAAATTAGTATTTAAAAAAAATCCATACACAACTTAATTATTTACTAAAGAATACTTCTGTTTGAATCAAAAAATCATGATCTTATATTTTTTTTTGATAATTTTCTTTTATAGAAGACGTTTTCCCTGATGACTTTGCAAGCAGCTGGGTAGAAAACAGATAATATGATTTTGATTTGATTGACTTGTTTTTATCCATGGAAAATTATTTTTGCGTTTAAATAAATCCATGCAATTTGTCTTCTGTCTATTGTGTTTCGATGGAGACGTTCGGCTGGCTAGATCCACAGAGAACAATAAACGAATTTTAAGTGAATAACCATAATTTGGAAGATAATTTTTAGAAGGTCTATGGAATTCAATTTTTGTAAAGAAAATTCCGCAACACAATCTAAGCATTGTTTTGTGAGCGGGCGTTTGAATTGAGGGGATAAATGTTAGGCTAGTTTGGAACAAAGCTAGGAGATATTCCACAAACGAGTTGTTTTGTGAACTGACGCCAGTCAAGACAATAAACGTCTGGTGTTTGAAAAGCACAGTAAAAATAATAAAACTACGGTTTCTTTCTATTGACTACAAAATTGGCCTTGACTTCCAAATCAAACACAAGTAAATGAGCCTGAACTAATTGCTTTAAATCTGGTAAAGACAGTTGAAAATGATAATCGAATAACTGTATAATTTCTATAGGTCTTATTAGCCTAGTTTGTTCTTACTTGTCAAGCAAAACTGCTTAAAATCACCTCTATTCTTCGCACACTCTTTGATCATTAAATCGATAGTAAATCCCATTATTCTCATCATATGATTAAAAGTATCGAGTTAATTATTGGTGTAATTCGCTCGAGGTGTTCCACCTTCACTTACCTTTCCGACAAACCATTTTAATTAGTTTTTTTAATATTTAGCTTTATAGTCTACCGCTGCAGACGTGTATTATTATCACTATACAACCATTATTTCTCTTTGCTACAACTGAACCCCAGTCAGCTGGTCATCACTGACACGAAGAAGAGACAAAATTCGAAAGCTCTCTGCACAGTATCAAACCAGGGAGTTGTATCAAACTTTATGTGATTTAAAATAATGTGATGTGCCCATATATGGAAATGATGATGTCATATCACTATCATATTTAGGCATACCACTACCATGTTTGGGTACATCACACTTTTTTTTGTCAAACTAGTTTGATAGTGTAGACAGATTCCTTATAATGATAACCTAAGTACCGTAGTTATATAATATAGTGTATAGGCCTACAATATTCTTCCTACACATTATCAATATCAAGAATTCATAGGCTGGTGATATAATAGTAATGAATGAAAAAAAGATATCGTTTCTGTTACTATATCGCTTTATTTAATTTCTTTTTTTATATTATTATTCTAGGACTTATAGACAATTTTTTGTAAATATGACTTTTTAAAATATGAACTTTTCTGCAGAGATGAGATTGTTGAACCGTTAGAGGGCACTGTTTAACATTCAACTTTCATTCTTAACATCACTGAGAGGAGGAACACTGACATAGTAAGTCTAGTTATGTGTGAGCCTAATACTAATAGTAAATTATCAATTGACAAGAAAATAACAAATCCAATATTTAAATAATAGGATTCATGCACTGTTTTATTTGATTAAAGAATTTTACTACACTATAAGCCTTTCGTTGCATTTATGTATTACAGTACTTCATTACTATGTAAGTTTTTTTTGTGTCAATAAAAAAAAAATAATACATTTATATACTAATAGCGCCTTTTCAATAAAACTGTGCAAAACGCTTTACAATACATCAGAATATGAAACATATATTTAAATGTTTATACATGGTCTAACATAAGAGTTAAAACAATTTACATTCCAATATTAGTATATCAATAAGCAAGCAAATAATATCTTAGACCTACTTTAAAACTGTGGATCATAAAAGAAGCACGATTACAGAGATACATTGCAACATTAAAACCTTAAAATATCCTTATTCATTAATGTGAAATGTTAGTGTTCTAAAAAATGTCAACGGATAGGCTTTGCGAAACATGTTAAAAACAATGTTCTTCATGGTAGGGCTACAATAAACTACAAAAAAAAAAAATTCCCCTACAATTCGAATACACAACAACTGCACAAAAACAGTTCGTAATTATATAGAGAATTTATTATATAGATATATTTATGTTATGTTCTAAATAGGGAAATGTACTTTCATTGTGCATCGTAATTCCCAAGTCCTCCTCCACTCATGAAAGGCCCGAAGCCGGTTTCTTGCGAGTATTTAAGAACTTTTTTAAAAACGGGCACTTTATATCCAGGTACGGGATATACCATTTGCTACACAGGTATATTTTGTAGATTGTTTAGCAACCAATAATTTTTTGTTGTTGATTGATTGACTAAATTTACAAAACAATTAAATAATAATTATTGTAAATTTTAAAGGTTAATTAATTCAAATGCAGTTGATTGTTTGAATTGTACAATACGTAATTATACTGTATTGTATTTTTATGATCATATAATATTGACGATTCCACCGCTATCACATGATCAAACAATCGGCAACTTTGATATCAACAACAATGTCAATGTTGTTTATTTCATATTTTAGCATAATAATCGTGTTATGTTTTATTCAAAGTAGTGAATGTGTTTATAACATTGATGATTCATCGGGAGTAGGCAGAATATTTGATGGAATTGGAGGGCTTAGTGGCGGAGGGGTAAGTTTTAGTAGGCTTAAGTACGCTACCTGGTGACTAAGAATACGTGGCCAGATTGGTAGTATTTTCCGGTGTGCACCCGGCGACTCGCATGCAGGCTAGTCAGACCTGGCCTACCACCAACGATAGTTTGCTCTTTAATAATCATGAGTTTAAGAGGAGTGCTCATTAAGGACCCTTTTATGCATAAATACCTCCTTTTCTATAAATATTATAGTCATTTATTTAGATAGGAGGCCTAGAAATTGTATGTAATTTAATTATTCAAATATTATAATATGAATCTATTGATTGAGCACTTTTGTTTATTCCACAGGCTACTTCTCGACTTCTAGTTAACTATGCGGAACCAGAAAGAAGCCATATTTTGGACTACATGTTCTTGGTATTTATTTATTTTCATATTTTGTTTTGGTTTTATTTTGTTAATGCTTCTATTCTATAATGTCTCTTCTTTCTTCTGCTTTCTGGAGCCAGTCAATGAAAATAATTGACCAGTAGTAGGAGGTTAAAATTCATCTGTATTTTTTGTCTATAAAATTATCAATTTTTTATACCATGTGTATATTTTTATATGAAGGACCACACTGTCAATAAAATGGCGAAGTAAAATAAAATGCATAAGTGAGACAAGCACTGCAGTAATATAAGCACTGCAGTAAAATAAGCACTGCAGTAATATAAGCACTGCAGTAATATAAGCACTGCAGTAATATAAGCACTGCAGTAATATAAGCACTGCAGTAAAATAAGCACTGCAGTAAAATAAGCACTGCAGTAATATAAGCACTGCAGTAATATAAGCACTGCAGTAATATAAGCACTGCAGTAATATAAGCACTGCAGTAATATAAGCACTGCAGTAATATAAGCACTGCAGTAATATAAGCACTGCAGTAATATAAGCACTGCAGTAATATAAGCACCACTATTAAAAGGAATACTGTAATGTATTTAAAACAACATACTGTATACAAGCATACAGTGCTATGCTGTAATTATCAATTCCTTATTCAGCAATCACATAGAATTGTTTGGTTAAATAAATGTAAAAATAATTCTAAATAATGTTATTTTATCCTCATTTAGACCCAGTTTGGCAGAGTTTTAAATTGGGTACCAAAGATATTGCATTACGTCTTTATCTTTAGTTTCTTTTCTTTAATTAATTTCTAATGTCCACTTTCTATTTGTTGTCGTGCAGCCCCAATTTGGTGCATCATTGCATATTTTGAAGGTGGAGATTGGAGGTGATGCCCAGAGCACTGATGGTACGGAGTCGTCACACATGCACTCTCCTGATGATGAGAACTATCAAAGAGGTTATGAATGGTGGTTGATGAAAGAAGCTAAGAAGGTTTGTCATCTCATCTAGGATTTATTTATTTCACCTACACTAATCCGTTATAGAGTACCTTATGTATGGCAGTTTGATGGTTAGGTCCACTCTACAGTGTCAATGAGCATTGTACTATTGTATTGCATCCCATAATATTCAATTGATAGTTTGATATTGATTGTTTGACTTCCACATCATAACAATATTCATCCCCATTTAATTTAATCAATACAAATTATTTGGTTTATAACACACCACACAGCAACATTTTGCAGTATAGTAAGACACATTCTACAGGTTGATAATCAAACAAAATTCTTGACGACCGTGTAATAGTAACCCCCCCCCCCCCCCCCCACAAGGATACACTTTGGTGTGTTAATAATAAACATAATATATGATAGCTTTATACAACTATACTGAATGTATTTGAATTTGACTTTCATTCTCATAAGTTGTCATCTTGCATTTCTTTATTTGTATCATTATTGTTGGTCAGTTTTAAGCTCTGTCTACATTATCAAACTTAATTATGTGACAAAAAAATGTGATGTGCCCATATATCGACATGATGATGTCATATCACTACCATATATGGGCACATCACACTTTTTTTGTCACATAAAGTTTGATAGTGTAGACAAAGCTTTAGAGTATTTCTCTTTGTCGTATATGAATACAATACAGTGCAATTTATAACATCTTTGAGATTTCTTTCCAATTGCAGAGAAACCCATCAATCAAGCTTTACGGCCTTCCATGGGGATTTCCAGGCTGGATTGGAAATGGTAATGGCTCACCCTATAGTAACATCACAATGACTGTGGACTACATTTTGAGGTGGATGAAAGGAGCTCAGAAATACCATGGCCTTTATATAGATTACATTGGGGTAGGTATAAAAGAAACATTTTCTATTCACCCTACTCTGACACAAATTTGAGAATACTTGCAAAAAATTAAAGTAATTCTTGCGTAGTAAATCAGACCCACAACCTCCAGATTACTAGCCTGGCGTTCATACCTCTAGACCACCAAGCTTGAGATAATGGCCAGGGTTAGATTTGGGGGATTCAAGGGAGCAACAGGTACTGTACCAACAGAATGATAGCATTAAGCAAGAGTTTGGCGACCTTAAAAACTCCAGTTGTACAAAATGTGTTCATTTGATTAATTCATTTTATTTTATAAATTTCCTTTTAAATTTGCAGATTTGGAATGAGAGAATCTATAACAAAGGGTATATTAAACTTCTCAAGAAAACATTGAATGAGAATGGATTTGAGAAAACAATGTTGGTTGCAAGCGATAACAAATGGGAGATCAGTACAGATATCTTACAAGATACGGAACTTGCCAAAGCAGTCGATATAATTGGGTATGTTCCCTAGATTTGTATGTATGTTTGTTTGCTAATAGCGTTCACATTTTACTGTTCTGAATTTATATACCAACAGACCATGATTATTGATTTTTAAAAAGCTTATATAAATTTTAAAATAAGGAATGATATATATATATATAAATATCATTTCACTGGCCCTGATGAAGGGCTAGTGTTGCCCGAAAGCTCTGCTAATTTTTTTCGTTTTTATTTAGCTTTTCGCTTTTTTTTTTGTATCTCCATTGAGATCCAGTCACTGATACCCACAGCATTGTCATTTTTTCAGTAATTTGCCTTTGGATTTATATATGTATTATATATTAATAATTATCTGTATTTTCAATATGGGCCAAAATATTAAATAGCCATTCACTCCGTGGCTCTCGGCATTTTTCCAGGTATGTTGATCAGTTTTATTATTTAACTATTCATTAAGTAATCTTCCAATTATTAATTAGTCATCATTCAAAAGTTGTCTGTTTTTTTTCAGTATTCATTACCCAGGCACCAAGACTACCGACGACACCCTCAAAACTGGTAAAACAATCTGGTCATCAGAAGACTACAGTACATTTAATGATGAGGTCGGCGGTGGATGCTGGGCTCGAATCTTAAACCAGAATTACGTGAATGGTAACATGACAAGTACGATTTCATGGAACTTAATTGCTAGCTATTATAACGCTTTACCGTACACTAGAAATGGATTGATGACTGCAAATGAACCATGGAGCGGACATTATGATGTGGACACTCCTATTTGGGTTTCAGGTTTGTTTGTTATTGTTAAGCTCTGTCTACACTATCAATCAAGTTTGACAAAAAACACGGTGAAATGCACAAATATGGTAGTGATATGCCCAAATATGGTAGTGATATGACATCATCATGTACATATTATATTTGTCACATAAAGTTTGATAGTATAGCCAGAGCTTTATGCTTTTGACACTGACACTTTGTTGGGTCCTGAAGGTATCTCCTTCTCCTACAGTATATGTTACAGTGCACATGAATTGATTTATTTATGAGAACTTCTGCTTTATTTAAATTTTGTAGCTCACACAACTCAGTTCACGCAACCTGGCTGGAACTATCTTAAACATGGTTCAGGAGCAGGACATTTAGACAAAGGAGGTAGCTATGTTACTATCGTCAATGAAACCCAATTAACAATGATTATAGAAACAATGGTATGTATTGTTAATTACAGCCTTCATCAACTAAAGCTTTGTCTACACTATCAAATTTTATGTGACAAAAAAATGTGATGTGCCCAAATATGGACATGATGACGTCATTATTATAACTACCATATTTGAGGATATCACTACTATATTTGGCTACATCAAACTTTTTTCTGTAAAACTAGTTTGATAGTGTAGACAGAGCTTAAAGGCCAGGTGCGGGCAAACAATTTCTATTGATCCTACATTCCAATAATTATCGATGTATAGTTTCCCCCATGTTTCATAATTTTTGGGATTTTATTTGTGTTATACGAGCTTGTTGAAAATAAGCACTTTCTTATCAGTGCGGGGGATAGTTCAAATTACACAGTAAAATTTCTATTCTTTTGTACACAAATTTTGTAAATAGAGAGGCATTTTAAAAAGATATGAAAAATAAACCGTCTGGTAAAAAATTTTATCAGATGACTATATATTGGTAATATAACTTAAATTTTACATTTCTGGTATTGTTATTCAAATTTTTATTTTCATGCTATAGCAAAAATTATCCACCGTATAGCCACCATCTTTTTTCACCTTCTAGGGAGTCACCAGACATGTTACATTAGGTTAAACTACCTAACTACTGAAAAAAAGTCTTCCTGGTATTTATGGCAGAATTGTGCCAAATTTTGTATTTGACCATATTATTAGGGAAATTCATGTTTTTTCGTCTTGATTTCTGTACAAATATTTGATTTACGTACAATTAACGAGATATTATATTTAAAATTCATGCCTGTACCTGAGCTAGACCTAAAAGTTAACGTTCTTTCACCCCATTTGGTGATATGTACACAGAATATATGATATACAAGCAAACTACAAAAGTTGCTGTTGTTTTTTATAGAGTCATGACCACTCCATCTGTATTCGTCCTAAGCTACCAGCCTACAATGTCACCAAGCAAACAGCAACATTTCACTTAAAAGGAACGTTTGTAAGTTAATGAAATATATTTGATCCAAAAAAATTACTGGAGTAATAATGTTCAGCGCTTAAAAGTTCTCACAACATTAGGCGCTATATAAAACCAGCATATTATTATTATTATTATATTCTACTCTGCTATCAAACAAAATGAGAGACTAGAAGGGAATGCTAAAAATAAGATAATTTGAGAAAATGATGAAAATAATTTGAAAGCAACTATTGGCACTATCATTAACCATGGATGTAATTTATTATTTTCAAACATGTTGATAGTCAAATATTATATCAAAATTAAACCTCAATGTTTACCTGTAAGAAACACCTATTTCTTCTTTTGTAGTCCTCGATTCAGAGTTTAAATGTTTGGAAATCTAAGTTTAAGTATGGTGGTGCAAAATCTGAGATGTTTGTCCAGATGCAGCCAGTGAAAGTAAGTCACTGTATTACACCAAATAAGTATGCAATAGTTATATACATTCCACATGCTATATTTGGTTTATATAACTTATAATCGGTAACTTATCAAGCCAGTGCACCCATCTCTCCCACATCCCCCTCACCCACCCGTGTCCAGCCTGTGATATTTATTTTCATACGTCAGTTGGGGATCCCTCATGAAACGTCACAAAATAAATATGAATATTCATTAGTCATATCCATAAGGTGTGTCGTAAGAATTCCTGACAATGCGCTAATGCAAATGCTTTCCATCGAGCCATCTGAGTAGTCAAATGGTTTAGACAATGAACTTTGCATGTCGATGTATGTGGTTCAAATCCCATGAGAAACTTTTTTTTACTTTATACAGTAGTAATAAGAGAGAGATTATTATTTCTCTATATAAAAATGTGACAGAAAGAATGTGACTTAAGAACAGAATCCTATAGTCAGAAAGGATTTGATCCTCAATGCAAATTGATTGATAAGGAACCATAATGTCACTGGTGTTCAGAAATGCACTTCTCTCTCACATATTAAATTTAGTCTCTGTATTGTCACTAGGTGGTAAATGGAGAATTTACTGTCAATCTAGATCTAGATGAAATATACACATTGACAACATCAACGGCTGGAAAGAAAGGCCAATATGATGAGCCACCACCTTCTAGTCCTTTTCCTATTATTTATTCTGATAACTTTGACGGTGAGTTTTCTAAAATAGTTGGTAATCTAGAATGTATTTAATAGTGATGCGTACTCTTACTCTTAGATCTGATAGGTTATTTTGACTTTACTTTGATCGTACTATGTACCTATTCCCTGAGGCACGCTGTGTCTGTTAAGGGCCATGGAACAGATCGTGTCGCAGCCATAGATAAACCCTTTGATCTCTGGAGCTCAGCATCCTGTGTTAGATTGCTTTGCTTATACCTTGTAGTTACCTCCTTTTTAAAGGAAGCTATGTTTTTATTCTTTTTCTCTTGTATCTGAAAATTATTTCAAAAAGCTGGATTTGTTTTTCTTCTCTTTTACAATTTCAGATTATGATGAATTCAGTGAAGGTAGCAATTTTGCTGATCAATCCGGAGTGTTTGAGATTCGTCAGAGTAACGACGCAGATCACGGCTTAGTGATGCGCCAGGTAGCTGCATCTTATCCTGTGATATGGTGTCAGGACTCTAACTCTCCTGTATCCTTTATTGGAAACTCTTCATGGTAGGTTCTGGTAGGTGCTGTATATAGCTTAAGATCTGTCTACACTAACTAGTTTGACAAGAAAGTGCTCAAATATGGTAGTGATATGACTTCATCATATCACATAAAGTTTGATAGTGTAGACAGAGCTTAAGGGATATTTTGAAAGATTACCCAAAATATGAACTTTTCAAATCAAATTATGTGATAATATGGCTGAATGAGCGGTGTATTGAAAAATCAAATAACTATGATATCATAAAGTTAAATATATTTTTATTAAAACATAAGAGGGTACACATTTGCCAAAATTCCTGGCCTATTATTGTTCAGGGATTTTTCAAAAAAAATTAACCAAAAACATAGACTATTTAAAAATCAAATTATAATATAACAAACTCAGCTGTATATTACACCATAATTCTATGATGTCATAAAACCAAAATATCAAAATATAACCAGATCAAAATTTGTAAAAAAAAAACTCCAGTGGAATCTTGCAATTTCAGACATATTTCTTCTCGTTTAATTGTCTGTTAGATGTGTGTTTAAAAAATGTATGATTGTATTTCAGGAAAGATGTGAGTATGAGTGTAGATGCCTTTCTGGAGAAGGATGGCACAGGAGTGATGGTAGGTGCAAGAGCAACTAATGGAGGCTGTAAGATTCACAAGTCACATGGTGTCTTCTTCTGGATCTTAAGCAATGGCACATATCTACTAACTGCAGATATAGGTAAGTTGTTCGTGTTTAATTATCAAGTAATGTAATATTTAATCTATCTAATCTAATTTCCATCATAAAAACATACACAAGTTAAGAAAGAAAAAAAGGCTGAAAAAATGTTGTACTTTGCTACCTTTACAGTAATAACACATACAACAAAAGACACCTAAAGTTCCGTCTCCACTATCAAACTTTTTGTGACAATATGATGATGTCATTATCACTACTATATTTGGGAATATCACTACCATATTTAGGCACATCACACTTTTTTTGTCAAACTAATTTGATAGTGTAGACAGATAGTACCAATGTCTTTAATAAGATCTGTACATACACACACTTGTTACGACCACTTTTGGCCTAGGCCGAAATACCTAAATAAATAGCAACAACGAGGCTTGGAACAGACAATAGTCGACACTCAGAGTATTATGCAAAGAGCACGAGCTCTATTTATTTCCTTTCACGAAGCACAAAATACATAACAACACAATTATAGATACGTATGATACCGAGTGGTTGGTTTGCCTGGCCATCTGTACACATCACAACCTTCTTATTCTTATCGTCCTGCCTTGCTTCCAGTCTCAAGCACAGTTCTAACCGCAAGCGTCCTTAGCTGGCCCTGTCTCCTGAGTCACTCCCTTCTTTGTATCACACACCCAGCACAGCTTTCCAAAATACCGCGCACCACCATGCTCCATTCTGATTCGTCCACTTGACCACCGGCGACTTGATTCATTTGCATGCGACATGTGACACCTGACTCTCGTCACACGTAACACTCTCCCCCTTAAAGTTAGTTTTTCGTCAGGAAAACTTTTGGTGCCTCCTCACCAACCACTGGTATTTACAAAAACATCTCTAATTTATTACACAATTTCAATTTCACATTACATCATATATTTTCATTTTATTCATCTATTTTTTTTTTTTAACACTTCCATTTTTATTACATTTCCTACTTTTCTTTACCTTAGGGCTACATATCACTATTTTAACTTGTATTATTTACTATTTTTTTTTTTTCACACAAGTATACATACATTATTCTTAATTTTACACATCTATATTCATTTGCATTACATTCATAATATTTATATTCATTTGCATTACATTCATAATATTGTTCACACCCCACGAGACAGAGCATCGGCAATCACATTTTCCTTTCCTTTAACATGCTTAATCTCAACATTGTATTCTTGTAAAGTTAGTCCCCACCTCAGCAACCGCTGATTTTTATTTCGCATTTTATAAATAAAGGTAAGTGGGTTGTGGTCAGTGAACACAAGTATTGGGTCTACGGTAGTGCTTAGATATACATCAAAATGCGTTAACGACTCCAATAGTGCCAGACATTCTTTCTCAATAGTCGCATAATTCATTTGGTGTTTACTTAATTTTCTAGAAAAATAACATACGGGACATTCTATCCCATCAACGTTCTTCTGCATGAGAACGCTACCAATCCCCACATCACAGGCGTCTACATACAAACGGAATTGTTTCTTAAAATCCGGTGCTATAAGGATTGGTTCACACATTAGCATAGACTTAATTTTCCTAAAGGCACTTTCACATATATCCGACCACTTAAATTTTACATTCTTCTTAAGCAATTCTGTAAGAGGACCTGCTACGCTAGAAAAATTGGGACAAAACTTCCGATAGTACCCCACCATCCCTAAAAACCTCATCAACGATTTTTTGTTTGTGGGTGCTGGGTACCGATAAATACTCTCAACCTTAGCCCTGATGGGTCTAACCCTTCCCTGCCCCACAACATGACCAAGATACGTAACCGTAGCATGACAGAATTCACTCTTACTTAAGTTTACAGTTAGGTTTGCTTGTGACAAAGCTTTAAACATTTCATTTAACTGTTGCATGTGTTGCTCCCAAGTTTGACTGTATACAATCAGGTCATCAACATACGCCTCGCAGCCTTCTACGTTAGCTACAAGTCGATTTACCATTCGTTGAAATGTCGCGGGCGCATTCTTAAGGCCAAACGGCATCACCCTGTATTGATAAAGCCCGAACGGGGTACAGAAAGCAGAAATTTCCTGGGCGCGCGGCGTTAGTGGCACTTGCCAGTAGCCTTTTAAAAGGTCAAATTTACTAACAAATTTTGCGTTCCCCACCTTATCTATTAAATCTTCAATTCTCGGAATTGGATACGAGTCTGTTTTTGAACAACGATTAACTGCTCGCATATCCGCCACGAGTCTATATGAACCATCAGACTTGGGAACAAGCATGCATGGCGAACTCCAGTCGCTTTTACTAAGCTCAATTATACTATTTTTTAACATATATTCAATTTCCTTATGGAGATACTTCATTTTAATTGGATTCACCCTGTAAGGATGTTGCTTAATAGGTTGTGTATCCCCAACAATGATATCATGGATTGCAGCATTTGTTACACTAGGGGTGTCAGAAAAGATACCGTTCCATTTATTCACAAGTGTACTCAATTGACTCTGTTGTTCTATTGATAAATGAGTTAACTTTTGTTGTAAATTGTTCATTACATCAGAGTTGCTTAGTTTTAAATCATATTCCTTGCCCTTTTCTTTTAAATCATTGTGAGAGCCACCGTCATTGTTACAAGCTACAGCCGCACAATTTGGTTTTACATCGCGAGAAACATGTTCGGCATATTCTTTAAGCATATTAATGTGACATAATTGTCTACTCTTCCGTCTCCCTGGTGTATTTATGACATAATTTAGATCATTTATTTTTGAGTCGATTTCGTATGGACCGTGAAATCGCGCTTGCATTGGGCTCCCCTGAATGGGAAACAACGCCAAAACCTTGTCCCCAGGTTTAAAAACCCTGCTTTTTGCATTTTTATCATACCAAGTTTTCATCTTAGTTTGTGCTTTTACTAAATTTGCTTTAGCAATGACGGTCGCCCTGTTAAGTTTATGCCTAAAGTCACATACATAATCCAATAAATTTACATTATTTAGTTCTCCTTGGAGCCACTTGTCTTTCAGCAATTTTAATGGTCCCCGCACGGAGTGACCGAAGACCAACTGAAATGGGCTGAAACCTAATGTTTCTTGTACAGATTCTCTGGCTGCAAAAAGAACTAAATGTACCCCTTCGTCCCATTCCCTTTGAAACTCTACACAATATGCCCTTAACATGTTTTTTAACGTTTGGTGAAATCTTTCTATAGCACCTTGAGACTCTGGGTGATACGCACTAGATGTTGATTGCTCTATGCCCAATTGTAACATAATTTGTTGGAATAACCCTGATTTAAAATTAGTGCCCTGGTCAGATTGAATTGATGTAGGCAAACCAACTAATGTGAAGAATTTAATTAAAGCTTTGACTACCGTTGCTGCCTTAATATTTCTAAGTGGGACTGCTTCGGGAAAACGCGTAGAGCAGCACATAATAGTAAGGAGATATTGATTTCCGGACTTTGTTTTTGGCAATGGACCAACGCAATCTATCATAACTTTGCTGAATGGTTCCCCAAAAGCGGGTATTGGCTTAAGCGGTGCTACCGGAATTTTCTTATTTGGCTTTCCCACAACCTGGCATATGTGGCACAAACGGCAATAGCGTGATACTTCCTTTTTAAGAGATGGCCACCAGAAATGTTGAATAATTTTATCATGTGTTTTTCTAACACCCAAGTGCCCTGACATAGAGTTGTCATGGGCTATGCCTATTACATCGTCGTGATAGACTTTCGGGACTACAATTTGATGTACCACAGCCCACACATCATGTACCTGTGCATGACGTGGCCTCCATTTTCTCATAACAACGTTATTTTCTTTATAGAAGCAGACCGGTAGTTTTGCCGCCTCCTCCTTAGGTAACACCCTAGACCCCAATTTCTGTATAAATGAATCATCTTCTTGTTCCTTGATCAACATTTCTGTACTTAAAGGCTCTCTTTTTCTACTTTTGGGTTCACCTGACCCTACATTTAAGGAAGTGTCGCACTTTGTCTTTTTGATATCTTCACCTGGGTTATAAAATTCTAGATTTGACATGAATGTCCCCTCTAAATCTAATCCATCGTTATCGGACATTCTATCTTCAATTTTCTGTGTCATTGCACGTGTTACAGCGCAGGCGGGGTATTCCCAATCATTGTCGGGCGTACCAGTTTCACATAGCACATTAGACTCTTGTAGTGTGCGAGTTAAATTATCGTTAATCATTAATTCAGGTAACACCCTACCGCCAGCCAAATCATTACCCAAAAGCATATCAATACCCTTTACTGGAAGCTCCGGTACAACACCTATTATCGCTTCCTCTTTAACTAATTCAGAATCAATTATTACTTTGTGTAACGGGACATTAATAACATTCATCCCCACACCTCGAATTAACGCGGTCATACTCGTAGAACTACTTTTACCGAAAGAAAGAGCTCCTTCCAACATCATAGATTGGGCACAGCATGTATCTCGCATGACCCTAATGCGTTTAAAGCAATCATCACCTTTTAGCGATACCCGTGCCTCTGACATAAATGGTGCAAAATTTTCATTAGTTTTATTACATTCAATTTGCTTATTTACTTTTGAAATGTTGTTGGTGTCCCCTTTTAATGTAGCACATCCTACTGGAAGAGAAGATTTGTTACTTGAATTACGTTTGAGAAAATAACATTGAGACATAACATGTCCTGGTTTTTTGCAATGGTAACATGTTAATACCTTAGGCTTATCCCAACGCTTACTCTTAAACGGACTCTGTCTCTTAGTATCAGATACCCGTTTGTAATCACGTGGTTTATCCTCATGGTTAGGATTATTTATGTTTATCGCACTTAATTTATGAGTCAATGCATAGTCATCGGCATATACTGCTGCGTCTTTCAATGTATCAATTTTACGTTCATCAAGGTGAATTTTAATATCAACATGAATGCACCTTTTAAATTCTTCTATTAACATCATTTGCTTTAAATTATCATAATTCACTTCTACATCTTTAGAACTAACCCATCTATCAAACATTTGCTCTTTAACTCTGGCAAACTCCACATGCGTTTGTTCACACTGTATCCTCGCATCTCTAAATCTTTGTCGATAAGCTTCTGGCACAAGTTCGTAAGCACTGAGCACTGCTTTCTTCACTATTTCATAATCACTACATTCATGAAGGGGTAGAGCCGAATAAATTTCACGTGCTTTCCCTATGAAAACACTCTGTAACAGAAGGGTCCACTTTTCTGTCGGCCACTTCATACTGTACGCAATTTTTTCAAAGTGTTGAAAATATTTATCAACTTCGGTTTCCTGAAATTTTGGAACAAGCCTAATGTGTTTAGACGCATCGAAAGCATCAGGCGCACTAGCAACATTTACTTTTCCTTCTCTCTCTCTCTCAATAATGTCTCTTTCAATTTGGTACTGCAATTTCGCAAGCTCTAACTCTACATCTGCTTTTTGCTTTTCCCTCTCCATTTCCATTTCCATCATCATTCTCTCTTTATCAATTTCCATCTTAGCCATTTGTAACTCTAATTCTTTCAATTTTACAGCTTCACTCTCTACTTCCTCAACCACAATCACTTCCTTTAAACATGATTCTTCTAAGTATTCTTCTCTTACAAGGGTTTCAATTAATTTATTTTTAACAACTTGTTTTCTCGTAGACTGTTTTAAATGCAGATCAAAATACCTTCCCAACGCCAACAAATCTGGCTTTTTTTACGTATTAAATTTTTCCCAGGAAACACACTCTGCAAGGTATTTTTCAGCCTCAAACTCCATTATAAACAAATGGTTAAAAAAAATTACAATAGTGTAGCAGTGATTGTTTGTTCCAAACCCCGAGTGAGTCCGATAACTCCGGTGTTCCCGGACGAGCCCCCAATTTCTGTTACGACCACTTTTGGCCTAGGCCGAAATACCTAAATAAATAGCAACAACGAGGCTTGGAACAGACAATAGTCGACACTCAGAGTATTATGCAAAGAGCACGAGCTCTATTTATTTCCTTTCACGAAGCACAAAATACATAACAACACAATTATAGATACGTATGATACCGAGTGGTTGGTTTGCCTGGCCATCTGTACACATCACAACCTTCTTATTCTTATCGTCCTGCCTTGCTTCCAGTCTCAAGCACAGTTCTAACCGCAAGCGTCCTTAGCTGGCCCTGTCTCCTGAGTCACTCCCTTCTTTGTATCACACACCCAGCACAGCTTTCCAAAATACCGCGCACCACCATGCTCCATTCTGATTCGTCCACTTGACCACCGGCGACTTGATTCATTTGCATGCGACATGTGACACCTGACTCTCGTCACACGTAACACACTGCTTTATGTAATATTTTGTTTTGTTTTGTTTGTTTGTTTTATCTTTATACTGGGTAACCTCTTCAGTCAAAGACTGATCTCCCAGAGGGCCCAGTTGGTGATCAGTGGCTGTGATGTACTAATACACCGGGGTAACCCCCTACTCATCTCGAAAGATGTACTAGGTTCTTTAAAGTGCACACGAGCAAGTTGTGTACACTGGACCTACGGTTTATAGTCCTTATCCGAGAAGACTCGTTCTACCACCAGAACCATGGAGTGAGTGAGCCTCGAACCCCTGCCGATGTTATGGCTACGTGATTACGGTTCCACTGTCTTAACCGCTCGGCCACTCACTCAGTACAGTACAGTACAGTAGTACATTCATAGTAACTAACATAAGCCCCCTTCTGGTAGACACTTCTATTTAGGAGGCGCCCCTGTTAATGGGAAACTCATAAAACAAATGAGGGCAGTATATGTTTTAACACAAAGAAACCCTTATTCAGAGGTACACCTACAGGACACTTCTTTCGATTCAAATGCGTTCCTTTAATATGGTCTATTGTCTGAATCTCTTGAACACCACTATTGTGTTTTACTTTATTAAGAAGATGATTTTTATATCTAGATAAATTAGAAGTTTATACTAAAGGAACTGTAGGTGTGGCAAAGAATAAATGGTTCAATATAGGCTTAATTGTGATGGTAAGAGCAACATTTTTAATATTGTCTGAAATTTGCATCATACAAATCGGAAATCACAGACAAAATGGCATTAAGTCTAACATCCATAAAATAAATAAATGTCTAAAACACTGCTTTCATGGTGGAAACAATATTTTATTGGAACCCACTGTGATGAGATTATATTTGATAACTTAGCCAACTAATTCATCATGAGGTAATTTCCTCGATTGATCGTAATCAAAACGGTACTGGGTTTGGTCTACTAGCGTTCCTGCTCCCAACCAGTACATCCATTCATAGAAGCCTTAATGAAGTAAGCCTACCTGGTGGTGGCCATAGAACGGTCCAGAGATAACGACTATACTTCGGCTTTAGTCGATAGAAGATTGAATAAATTGTTAGAGATAGAGTATACGATGTTATGATTATGTGTAGATATGTGATTTGTTCTTTATATTCCAATGATGTTATGTATTTAATAAATTTGTTACATGGACCATCGTATACTTTGGTTAGTGCATGCTTGCTTCACTAAAACGTCTTCCTCATTTTATGTTTTTTGTTGTAGGAAAGACAAGCTACTGGTTCCATTGATGGTAGAGATATTTTCACTCATTCGCTTTATGAAGATACTGTCAATGGATTTTTGGCAATAGGAACACTTACATTTGCTCCCTCTATGTTTGATAATTTTAACATCACTGCAACAGCGTAAATGTAGACCTACTGTTAAGATGTTCCTAGTAATGAATCACACCAGTGAGAATTTGAAAACAGTTTAAAGATGGTAGGATTTTATGGTTTTGTGGGTTTTAGGCCATACCAATTTATATCGCCAAAAATGATGACATTGTTCTAGCTAAAATAATATACCTAAATTGTAAACATTCCTTATTTTTCTTTCAATAGTGATATAATATTTTTTAATAAGTATTAAAATGTTTTAAAATATATATTTAAAATAATGTTTAATGCTGGGTAATTAAGTAATTACATGTAAATGATATAACATAATCAGAAAAAATATAAACAGTACTGTATTCCATTTTACTGAATAAAAACTTTTCTACGTTTAAAACAAAACTCTTCTTTCCTTTGAAAATTATAGTTTCATGTATTTTTTTCGAGTCGAAATAACTACTAGAGACAGTAGATGGAGAGATGTGTGGGCCCTAATAATAATTCTACGTCAGAAAATCACCCAAATTTCGACATTTTTAAAATCCAATTCATATGCACTAATATTGCAAAATGTGCACGTATAGTACCCTATCAGCATCTTATAGTATTATGGGACCACATTATGTCGAAAAATAAAAAGGTCGAATTTTGGTCATATTTTCGAGAAAATCCCTGTACAGGGATTTTTTGCAAAAAAAAAGTTTAGACTTTTTTGAAATCCAATTAATATGCACTAATATTGCAAAATGTGCACGTATAGTACCCTATCAGCATCTTATAGTATTATGGGACCACTTTATGATGAAAAATAAAAAGGTCAAAATATGGTCATTTTTCGAGAAAATCCCTGTACTACTCGGAACTACTCTTAAAAACTTGGAACTACTCGGAATTACTCGGAACAACTCAGAACTTCTCAGAACTTCTCGGAACTACACGAAACTACTCAGAACTACTACTCGGAACTTTTTGGAACTTTTTGGAACTACTCGGAACTACTCGGAAGTACTCGGGACTACTCGGAAATACTCGGAACTACTCGGAACTACTCGGAGCTACTCGGAACTTCTCGGAACTTCTCGGAACTTTTCGGAACTACTCGGAAATACTCGGGACTACTCGGGACTACTCGGAACTACTTGGAACTACTCGGAACTACTCGGAACTTCTCGAAACTTCTCGAAACTTCTCGAAACTTCTCGGAAATACTCGGAACTTCTCGGAACTTCTCGGAACTACTCGGAAGTACTCGGAACTACTCGGAAATACTCGGAACAACTCGGAACTACTCGGAACTACTCGGAACAAATCGGAACAAATCGGAACTACTCGGAACGACTCGGAATTACTCGAAACTTCTCGGAACTTCTCGCCACTACTCGGAACTACTCGGAACTTCTCGGAACTTCTCGGAACTTTTCGGAACTTCTCGGAACTTCTCGGAACTACTCGATACTATTCGGAACTACTCTGAACTACTCGGAATTTCTCGGAACTACTCGGAACTACTCGGAACTACTCGGAAATACTCGGAAATACTCGGAACAACTCGGAACTACTCGGAACTACTCGGAACTTCTCGGAACTACTCGATACTACTTGGAACTACTCGATACTACTCGGAACTACTCGAAACTACTCGCAACTACTTGGACCTATACGGAACTACTTGGAACTACTCGGAACTTTTTGGAACTACTCGAAACTACTCTAAAATTCTTGGAACTACTTGGATCTACTCGGAACTACTCGGAACTTTTCGAAACTACTCGGAACTACTCAGAACTACTCGGAACTCCCGGAACTACTCGGAACTTCTCAGAATTACTCGGAAATACTTGGAACAACTCGGAACTACTTGGAACTACTCTTAACAACTCGGAACTACTCGGAACTTCTCGGAACTACTCGGAACGACTCAGAACTACTCGGAACTACTCGGTACCCATTTTCGACCTTTTTTTTTTCGATAAAACTGGTTACTATAGCACAATTAATATGCGCAGAACCCATTAGTCGACTATGCGCATGTTTACTATGCTGCAATAGTAACCCTTTATGTCAACAAATGAAAGGGTAAAAAATCGGCCATTTTTCGAAAATTTCCCTGTACTATAGTACAGGGATTTTTTCAAAAAATGGCAATTTTCGATAAAACTGGTTACTATAGCACAATTAACATGCGCAGAACCCATTAGTCGACTCTGCGCATGTTTATTATGCTATAGTAACCATTTATGTCAAAACTTGTTACTATAGCACAATTGACATGCGCAAAACCCATTATTCGTCTCTGCGCATGTTTATTATGCAATAGTAACCATTTATGTCAACAAATAAAAGGGTCGAAAATCAGCCATTTTTCGATAATTTTTTCCAAAAATGGCCAATTTTCGACCTTTTTATTTTTCGATAAAACTGGTTACTATAGCACAATTAACATGCGCAGAACCCATTAGACGACTATGCGCATGTTTACTATGCTATAGTAACCATTTATGCCAAAACTGGTTACTATAGCACAATTGACATGCGCAGAACCCATTATTCGTCTCTGCGCATGTTTATTTTGCAATAGTAACCCTTTATGTCAAAAAATAAAAGGGTCGAAAATCGGCCATTTTTCGAAAATTTCCCTGTACTATAGTATAGGGATTTTTTCGAATAAAATGGTCAATTTTCGACCTTTTTATTTTTCGATAAAACTGGTTACTATAGCACAATTGACATGCGCAAAACCCATTATTCATCTCTGCGCATGTTGATTATGCAATAGTAACCATTTATGTCAAAAAATAAAAGGGTCGAAAATAGGTCATTTTTCGAAAATTTCCCTGTACTATAGTACATGGATTTTTTCAAGAAATGGCAATTTTTCGACCTTTTTATTTTTCGATAAAACTGGTTACTATAGCACAATTAACATGCGCAGAACCCATTAGTCGACTCTGCGCATGTTTACTATGCTATAGTAACCATTTATGTCAAAACTGGTTACTATAGCACAATTGACATGCGCAGAACCCATTATTCGTATCTGCGCATGTTTATTATGCAATAGTAACCATTTATGTCAAAAAATAAAAGGGTCGAAAATCGGCCATTTTTCGAAAATTTCCCTGTACAGTACTATAGTATAGGGATTTTTTTTTTAAATGGCCAATTTTCGACCTTTTTATTTTTCGATAAAACTGGTTACTATAGCACAATTAACATGCGCAGAACCCATTAGTTGACTCTGCGCATGTTATTATCCTATAGTAACCATTTATGTCAAAACTGGTTACTATAGCACAATTGACATGCGCAAAACCCATTATTCGTCTCTGCGCATGTTTATTATGCTATAGTAACCATTTATGTCAAAAGATAAAAGGGTCGAAAATCGGCCATTTTTAGAAAATTTCCCTGTACTATAGTACAGGGATTTTTTCAAAAAATGGCCAATTTTCGACCTTTTTATTTTTCGATAAAACTGGTTACTATAGCACAATTAACATGCGCAGAACCCATTAGACGACTATGCGCATGTTTACTATGCTATAGTAACCATTTATGCCAAAACTGGTTACTATAGCACAATTGACATGCGCAGAACCCATTATTCGTCTCTGCGCATGTTTATTTTGCAATAGTAACCCTTTATGTCAAAAAATAAAAGGGTCGAAAATCGGCCATTTTTCGAAAATTTCCCTGTACTATAGTATAAGGATTTTTTCGAATAAAATGGTCAATTTTCGACCTTTTTATTTTTCGATAAAACTGGTTACTATAGCACAATTGACATGCGCAAAACCCATTATTCATCTCTGCGCATGTTGATTATGCAATAGTAACCATTTATGTCAAAAATAAAAGGGTCGAAAATAGGTCATTTTTCGAAAATTTCCCTGTACTATAGTACATGGATTTCTTCAAAAAATGGCCAATTTTCGACCTTTTTATTTTTCGATAAAACTGGTTAGGCCCTACTATAGCACAATTAACATGCGCATAACCCATTAGTCGACTCTGCGCATGTTTATTATGCTATAGGTAACCATTTATGTTAAAACTGGTTACTATAGCACTATTGACATGCGCAGAACCTATTATTCGTCTCTGCGCATGTTTATTATGCAATAGTAACCATTTATGTCAAAAAATAAAAGAGTCGAAAATCGGCCATTTTTCGAAAATTTCTCTGTACTATAGTACAGGGACTTTTCAAAAAATGGCCCCTTTTCGACCTTTTTTTTCGATAAACCTGGTTACTATAGCACAATTAACATGCGCAGAACCCATTAGTCGGCTCTGCGCATGTTTATTATGCTATAGTAACCATTTATGTCAAAAAATAAAAGGGTCGAAAATCAGCCATTTTTCGAAAATTTCCCTATACTATAGTACAGGGATTTTTTCAGAAAATGGCCAATTTTCGACCTTTTTATTTGTCGATAAAACTGGTTACTATAGCACAATTAACATGCGCAGAACCCATTAGTCGACTCTGCGCATGTTTATTATGCTATAGTAACCATTTATGTCAAAACTGGTTACTATAGCACAATTGACATGCGCAAAACCCATTATTCGTCTCTGCGCATGTTTATTATGCAATAGTAACAATTTATGTCAAAAAATAAAAGGGTCGAAAATCGGCCATTTTTTGAAAATTTCCCTGTACTATAGTACAGGGATTTTTTCCAAAAATGGCCAATTTTCGACCTTTTTATTTTTCGATAAAACTGGTTACTATAGCACAATTAACATGCGCAGAACCCATTAGTTGACTCTGCGCATGTTATTATCCTATAGTAACCATTTATGTCAAAACTGGTTACTATAGCACAATTGACATGCGCAAAACCCATTATTCGTCTCTGCGCATGTTTATTATGCTATAGTAACCATTTATGTCAAAAAATAAAAGGGTCGAAAATCGGCCATTTTTAGAAAATTTCCCTGTACTATAGTACAGGGATTTTTTCCAAAAATGGCCAATTTTCGACCTTTTTATTTTTCGATAAAACTGGTTACTATAGCACAATTAACATGCGCAGAACCCATTAGACGACTATGCGCATGTTTACTATGCTATAGTAACCATTTATGCCAAAACTGGTTACTATAGCACAATTGACATGCGCAGAACCCATTATTCGTCTCTGCGCATGTTTATTTTGCAATAGTAACCCTTTATGTCAAAAAATAAAAGGGTCGAAAATCGGCCATTTTTCGAAAATTTCCCTGTACTATAGTATAAGGATTTTTTCGAATAAAATGGTCAATTTTCGACCTTTTTATTTTTCGATAAAACTGGTTACTATAGCACAATTGACATGCGCAAAACCCATTATTCATCTCTGCGCATGTTGATTATGCAATAGTAACCATTTATGTCAAAAATAAAAGGGTCGAAAATAGGTCATTTTTCGAAAATTTCCCTGTACTATAGTACATGGATTTCTTCAAAAAATGGCCAATTTTCGACCTTTTTATTTTTCGATAAAACTGGTTAGGCCCTACTATAGCACAATTAACATGCGCATAACCCATTAGTCGACTCTGCGCATGTTTATTATGCTATAGGTAACCATTTATGTTAAAACTGGTTACTATAGCACTATTGACATGCGCAGAACCTATTATTCGTCTCTGCGCATGTTTATTATGCCATAGTAACCATTTATGTCAAAAAATAAAAGAGTCGAAAATCGGCCATTTTTCGAAAATTTCTCTGTACTATAGTACAGGGACTTTTCAAAAAATGGCCCCTTTTCGACCTTTTTTTTCGATAAACCTGGTTACTATAGCACAATTAACATGCGCAGAACCCATTAGTCGGCTCTGCGCATGTTTATTATGCTATAGTAACCATTTATGTCAAAAAATAAAAGGGTCGAAAATCAGCCATTTTTCGAAAATTTCCCTATACTATAGTACAGGGATTTTTTCAGAAAATGGCCAATTTTCGACCTTTTTATTTGTCGATAAAACTGGTTACTATAGCACAATTAACATGCGCAGAACCCATTAGTCGACTCTGCGCATGTTTATTATGCTATAGTAACCATTTATGTCAAAACTGGTTACTATAGCACAATTGACATGCGCAAAACCCATTATTCGTCTCTGCGCATGTTTATTATGCAATAGTTACAATTTATGTCAAAAAATAAAAGGGTCGAAAATCGGCCATTTTTTGAAAATTTCCCTGTACTATAGTACAGGGATTTTTTCCAAAAATGGCCAATTTTCGACCTTTTTATTTTTCGATAAAACTGGTTACTATAGCACAATTAACATGCGCAGAACCCATTAGTTGACTCTGCGCATGTTATTATCCTATAGTAACCATTTATGTCAAAACTGGTTACTATAGCACAATTGACATGCGCAAAACCCATTATTCGTCTCTGCGCATGTTTATTATGCTATAGTAACCATTTATGTCAAAAAATAAAAGGGTCGAAAATCGGCCATTTTTAGAAAATTTCCCTGTACTATAGTACAGGGATTTTTTCCAAAAATGGCCAATTTTCGACCTTTTTATTTTTCGATAAAACTGGTTACTATAGCACAATTAACATGCGCAGAACCCATTAGACGACTATGCGCATGTTTACTATGCTATAGTAACCATTTATGCCAAAACTGGTTACTATAGCACAATTGACATGCGCAGAACCCATTATTCGTCTCTGCGCATGTTTATTATGCTATAGTAACCATTTATGTCAAAAAATAAAAGGGTCGAAAATCGGCCATTTTTAGAAAATTTCCCTGTACTATAGTACAGGGATTTTTTCCAAAAATGGCCAATTTTCGACCTTTTTATTTTTCGATAAAACTGGTTACTATAGCACAATTAACATGCGCAGAACCCATTAGACGACTATGCGCATGTTTACTATGCTATAGTAACCATTTATGCCAAAACTGGTTACTATAGCACAATTGACATGCGCAGAACCCATTATTCGTCTCTGCGCATGTTTATTTTGCAATAGTAACCCTTTATGTCAAAAAGTGAAAGGGTCGAAAATCGGCCATTTTTCGAAAATTTCCCTGTACTATAGTATAGGGATTTTTTCGAATAAAATGGTCAATTTTCGACCTTTTTATTTTTCGATAAAACTGGTTACTATAGCACAATTAACATGCGCAGAACCCATTAGTCGACTCTGCGCATGTTTATTATCCTATAGTAACCATTTTTGTCAAAACTGGTTACTATAGCACAATTGACATGCGCAAAACCCATTATTCATCTCTGCGCATGTTGATTATGCAATAGTAACCATTTATGTCAAAAAATAAAAGGGTCGAAAATAGGTCATTTTTCGAAAATTTCCCTGTACTATAGTACATGGATTTTTTCAAGAAATGGCAATTTTTCGACCTTTTTATTTTTCGATAAAACTGGTTACTATAGCACAATTAACATGCGCAGAACCCATTAGTCGACTCTGCGCATGTTTATTATGCTATAGTAACCATTTATGTCAAAACTTGTTACTATAGCACAATTGACATGCGCAGAACCTATTATTCGTCTCTGCGCATGTTTATTATGCAATAGTAACCATTTATGTCAACAAATAAAAGGGTCGAAAATCAGCCATTTTTCGATAATTTCTTCAAAAAATGGCCAATTTTCGACCTTTTTATTTTTCGATAAAACTGGCTACTATAGCACAATTAACATGCGCATAACCCATTAGTCGACTCTGCGCATGTTTATTATGCCATAGGTAACCATTTATGTTAAAACTGGTTACTATAGCACTATTGACATGCGCAGAACCTATTATTCGTCTCTGCGCATGTTTATTATGCAATAGTAACCATTTATGTCAAAAAATAAAAGAGTCGAAAATCGGCCATTTTTCGAAAATTTCCCTGTACTATAGTACAGGGATTTTTCAAAAAATGGCCCCTTTTCGACCTTTTTTTTCGATAAAACTGGTTACTATAGCACAATTAACATGCGCAGAACCCATTAGTCGGCTCTGCGCATGTTTATTATGCAATAGTAACCATTTATGTCAAAAAATAAAAGGGTCGAAAATAGGTCATTTTTCGAAAATTTCCCTTTAATAACCCATTATTCGTCAATGCGCATGTTTATTATGCAATAGTAACCCTTTATGTCTAAAATAAAAGGGTCGAAAATTTCCCAGTACTATAGTACAGGGATTATTTATATACTTGGAACTACTCGAAACTACTCGTAACTACTCGGAAATTCTTGGAACTTCTCGAAACTATTCGACACTACTCATCAATATTCGGAAATACTCGGAACTACCCGGAAATACTCAGAAATACTCGGAAATACTTGGAAACACACGGAACTTATCGGAACTTCTCGGAACTACTCGGAACTACTTGGAACTTCTCAGAACTACTCAGAACTTCTCAGAACTACTCGGAAACATTCGGAACTACTCGGAAATAATCGGAACTTCTCGGAACTATTCGGGACTACTCGGAACTACTCGGAATTACTCGGAACTATTTGGAACTATAATTTGGAACTACTCGTAACTACTCGTAACTTCTCGGAACAACTCGGAACTACTCGGAACTTCTCGGAACTTCCCGGAACTACTCGATACTACTCGGAACTACTCAAAACTACTTGGAACTACTTGGAACTACTTGGAAATACTCGGAAAGACTCGGAAATACACGGAACTTATCGGAACTTCACGGAACTACTCGGAACTACTTGGAACTTCTCGGAACTACTTGGAACTTCTCAGAACTTCTCGGAATTTCTCGGAACTACTCGATACTACTCGGAACTACTCAGAACTACTCGGAACTACTCGGAAATTCTTAGAACTTTTTGGAACTATTCGAAACTTCTTGGAACTACTCGGAACTACTCGTCAATATTCGGAACTACTCGGAACTACTCGGAAATACTCGAAAAAACTTGGAAATACTCGGAACTACTCGGAACTTCTCGCCACTACTCGGAACAACTCGGAACTATTCGGAACTTCTCGGAACTACTCGGAACTACACGGGACTACTCGGAACTACTCGGAATTACTCAGAACTACTCGGAACTACTCGGAACTACTCGGGACTACTTGGGACTACTCGGGACTTCTCGGAACTTCTCGGAAATACTCGGAACTACTCGGAACTACTCGGAACAACTCGGAACTACTCGGAACTACACAGGACAACTCGGAACTACTCGGAATTACTCGGAACTTCTCGGAACTACTCAGAACTACTCGGAACTACTCGGAACTACTCGGGACTACTCGGGACAACTCAGGATTATTTGGGACTTCTCGGAACTTCTCGGAACTACTAGGGACTACTTGGGACTACTCGGGACTTCTCGGAACTTCTCGGAAATACTCGGAACTACTCGGAACTACTCGGAACAACTCGGAACTACTCGGAACTACACAGGACAACTCGGAACTACTCGGAATTACTCGGAACTTCTCGGAACTACTCAGAACTACTCGGAACTACTCGGAACTACTCGGGACTACTCGGGACAACTCAGGATTATTTGGGACTTCTCGGAACTTCTCGGAACTACTCAAAACTGCTCGGAACTACTCGGAATTACGGTACTCGGAACTTCTCGTCACTACTCGGAATTATTCGGAATTATTCGGAACTAATCGGAACTTTTCGGAATTACTCGTCACTACTCTTAATTTCTCAGAACTACTCGCAACTAATCGGAGCTAATCGGAACTAATCGGAACTACTCGGAAATACTTGGAAATACTCGGAACTTTTCGCAACTTCTTGGAACTACTCGGCAATACTCGGAACTCGTCACTACTCGGAACTACTTGGAAATAGTACAGGGATTTTTTGCATAATCACCCAAATTTCAACCTTTTTAAAATCCAATTAATATGCACTAATATTGCTATATGCGCACGTATAGTACCCTATCATCATCTTAAAGTATTATGGGACCACTTTATGCTGAAAAATAAAAAGGTTGAAGTTTGGTCATTTTTCTCGAAAATTCCTGTACTATATACAGGGATTTTTTGCAAAATCACCAAAATTTCGACCTTTTTGAAATCCAATTACTATGCACTAATTGCTATATGTGCACGTACAGTACCCTATCATCATCTTATAGTATTATGGAACCACTTTATGCTGAAAAATAAAAAGGTCGGAATTTGATCATTTTTTCGGGAAAATTCCTGTACTATATAGTACAGTGATTTTTTTCAAAATCACCCAAATTTTGACCTTTTTTGAAATCCAATTAATATGCACTAATTGCTATAATATGTGCATCTTATAGTATTATGGGACCACTTTATGTCGAAAAATAAAAAGGTCAAAATATGGTAATTTTTTTAGAAAATTCTTGTACTATAGTAGGCCTACAGGGATTTCTTGCAAAATCACCAAAATTTCGACCTTTTTAAAATCCAATTTATTTGCACTAATATTGCTAAATGTGCACGTGTAGTATCCTATCATCATCTTAAGTATCATGGGACCACTTTATGTCAAAAAATAAAAAGGCCAAAATTTGGTCATTTTTCAGGAAAATCCCTGTACCAAATTTCGACCTTTTTGAAATCCAATATGCACATTGCTATATGTGCATGTACAGTACCATATCATCATCTTATATTGTCATGGGACCACTTTATGTTGAAAAATAAAAAAGTCGAAATTTGGTCATTTTTCGGGAAAATTTTCCAAAAATATGTTAAGGTAACATTCTTGCGCATGTCACATTATGCATTTAGGAAAGAACACAATATGTGATTCTGTGAAGGTAACAAAGATTTTTCGAAAAAAGGCCAAAATATTTTGTTAACATGCGCAGAACATGTTATGTGATTCATGTCACATGATTAAGTAACCATTGGAATGTCCAGTTAAATGTTAAAAATGACCAAAATATCGACATTTTGAAATTATTAGATTAGATTAATAATGTTACGACATTATGTGGTTATACACATGCATGCATATGACAAAACATAATAAGCAACAATTAATTTGTATTTAAGCAGAGAAGTGTATTTATTTAACACGACATTGAGTCCGATAAGTAAAACGGATGCCGATATACCAGAATACGGATATCAAATAGAATGCCGACATCAATGCGACATTCATGCTCATATCTTAACACTTTTCCCCTAGCAAATTCCACATTTTCAGCTAAGGGTACAATCGTTATAGTTATTAATTGCTTTATCTTGCAGAGAATACCAAACTTTTTCACTAATTCATTTGTATTTTGATTATTCCAACACATTACAATTATTAGCAGTTGTTCAACAAACATTTAAAAAGAGCCATTCAAAATGTAAACCTTATTTCACCTCTGAACCACAACATAATACTCTTATTCAAACTTTTTTCATTATGATTAACCTCTGAACCAATAATACCCATGTTGTTTGACCTTATTCAAACTTTTAGCAGCACAGTTCAAATTCCTTATTTTCAACAAGATTAACCTCTGAACCATGACATAATACTCATGATTGACCTTATTCAAACTTGTAGTAACATCATTTAAACTCTTATTTTCAACAAGATTAACCTCTGAACCATGACATAATACTCATGATTGACCTTATTCAAACTTGTAGTAACATCATTTAAACTCTTATATTCAACAAGATTAACCTCTGAACCATGATATAATGCCCATGTTGTTTGACCTTATTTGAACTTGTAGCAACACAGTCCAAACTCCTTATTTTCAACAAGATTAACCTCTGAACCATGACATAATACTCATGTTTGACCACAAGAAATGAAATATATTTGTTTTCTTTCCTTTCTTTTATGGCACAGAGTTGGCTATAGAGGGAAACCTAAACATGTTTTTCTTGACTATCTCCACCTGGTACTAATTCAAAAGTACTATAACTTACAATACATTACATGGAATAATTATAAGTAAAACAAAAACTTTTTCCACCAACCACTAAAATGTATCACCAACCTTCAAAAGGTAGCAAGTTCCTACCAATATTTCTAAGCTAATTCCTATCATTAAAAAACTCTCACTCTCTCTCTCATTGATACAGAAGAGAATGCAGTACCATCCTCAACAATTTTAAAATAATGTATTAACAATCAAAGTTAAATTGGTCTCTTTACAAGATCTCTTTAATTTATTAAACATTTAATGTTTTTCTTTTAAATAAATCGTACTTAATGTTACCACAAAAGTAGTGTACAATGAAACACATTCAGAATTCTGCAATTAGATAGTATTTTATACTCATAGATGTATTGATATAAAATTACACATTTCTGCAACTTTGGGATGCCTTTTACATTTGAAATAAATCTTTACCTAGCAGGTATTTACACCTCAACCAGGGTGTATGCATTTTAATAACTTTAAAAGTAGCCTAAAGTGCATAATGCATAAATTACATTTGATTTAAAGAGATTAGAGACCAACATTCATTTATCTCGTCTTATTTTTCCATACATTTTTTCATCCATAATATTTACTACATAATAATCTACTCCTCAAACATAAAAAAAATCTATGCTGACATTGTATGCATATGCATGTTCCTTTAATAAGTATAAGATGACAATTGGACAACACAAAAACTTAAAACATGCATCAAGCAATTCAAACTGCTTTAAGGTTTGAAGACATTGTTCTAAGATCCTAATAATTGGAGATAGCCAGAAAGGTTTGGTGACATGAGTTTAAAGGTCAAGGTTTAGAGGTTAGTGGGCCTGCACAGTGCCCTTCTTGATGTTTAAGTCTTTAACGTTGAAGGAAACTTTCTCTTTGTGCTGTACAGGTGTTGAAGCCATGCAGAATCTGTAACAGAAAATATATTTCAAATCTGGTTAATTTAATATATAAATTTAATTTACACTAGCCTACACAAATCTTTTGAAATCACGAGCAACTAGTCTCTTAGTGTAAACCAACAAACGGCAGAAAACTAGCCTTCTGTGCATCATCTCAACAAACTAACTTGCTGAGGTTTGTAATAACAGTCTTTGAGTGATTCTGATCCTCCAGTAACGAGTCTAGATAGGAATCACAAATTTCTCAAAATAGCCGAAAGCTAGCTCAGAGTGTGTAAACAAAATCTTGGTAGTAGCACGGGTTTAGCTCATGAGAAATTCATGGTACTGTGCCAGAGTTGCAAGCAAACAGACAAGTTTACTAAATACTATATCATGGCATTTACCATAACATTTTATCAGTTAAGTATTATCAGATAAATACCACTTTTACCATTTAGTAGAACTTTTATGTTGAATAGAATGTAATAAGGTAAATAAGGTAAATGGTAAGGTATGGGATGAAAGTTGTACTCAGAAAAGTAAACGTTTTCATCAAATTGTTCTAACCTTTTAAAGGCTTCTATTTCTCTCTCAGATTCATCCATTTCAGCAATTTCAATATCTTCCTTTGGCATGAAGATTTCATCTTAAAGTATAAGAAAAATAAGAAATTAAATAATATATATTACAAACAAAATGTTAGCTAAATATTAATGAAAAATCATATACCATATATCCTCTGGTATAATCCCACCCCCCCCCCCCCCCCCGCCTAGAATATGAAATTAGGCCGACTTTGGTGGGTGGGACTGTAATTGGGGAAAGCCTGGTGCATGACAAAAATTATTGGTAAGCATCAGTAAAAACCCATCTGAATGGCTAGAGAGAGACCTACAGTCAATACTGAGACTATACCCGGGGATATATGGTAATTCTTCAAGTATGGAATAGTTTTCTTTTAATGAAGGTCATGTCCCTTTCCTTACCAATAGATGTATTTGGGTCTTGCCTCTTCTTTTTCTTCTTCTTATCTTTGGTTGGTGTTGGTACTTGATCAGATTCTTTAAGCACCTCCCTATTCTTCTTGTTCCTCTCACCATTCAGAAGCTCACCATTCTGTGATGGTGATACAGTTTTCTTCACTCCATTCTTTTCCAGGACCTGTCGATGCTGCGTTACTCCATTAAGTTTGGTGAAATCCATCTCTGCCTTCTTAACTTTGGTCTTACTGTTGTTTACAGGCTGCGAGATTTCAGATTCCCTTGCTTGTGATTTTCTAGTAGATGTCATACCATTTTTGTCGTGGTTTGACCGAGATGGTGATTCGTAGCCTACTGCATGTACTTTGTCCTTCTTCTGGTGTTTCACTAATGATACTTCATCTTTTTTGTGCAGATTTGATAACTCAGAATGAGCCCTCTGTGTCTTTGCGTATGACTCCTGCTGCTGCTGTTGCTCTAACTGTTTCCGACTTCTCTTTTTACTTTGTTGTTCTTCCTTTCTAAGCCGCTCTTTTTCAGCTCTTTCTAGTTGAGCTTTTTTCTCCTGCTCTTGTCTAAGTTTCTCCATCACCTCATGCTGATGTCTTATCCGTTCTTCCTCTTCAATTTTTGCTTTTTCTTCCGCCTGTATAACATTTAAAAAAATCAAATGATATACAAAAAACAAAGATTGCATTTTTTAATGATGTTTAAAAATTCTTAATATGTGAAAGGAAAAGGAGTTTATCTACCCCACTAAAAAAATGTAATTCATTCCACTCAGAGTATTAATTAACATATCTCTCTAATCAAATCAACACACCAGTAAATCTTAAACTAGGCACTGTACATCTTTGTGAGTACAGTACCACTTTTGTACAACATGAAGAGGAGATAAAAGTTAGAGGAGATAAAAGTTATTGTATGTGACATTTAGTTCAAAGCACCAGACAGATGAATACATTGAATAGACAACGGTTGTAAACCTGAAGTACTTCATAATATTACATCGGTACAAACTCTGGCATGATAAAGCAGATAAGTTATCTTACCTTGCGTTGTTTCTGGCGCTGTCGTTTTGCAGCCTTGCTACTTTGTTTTTCTTTCTGTTTTTGATTCTCCTTGTTGCCCTTGTCTCCTTTGATAAACTTCACAAGCTCATCAACATCATATATGTTTGAAAACTTCTCTCCACTGTGCTTTTCTCCTGATTCATCATACGATTTCATGTTCTCTTTGGGCTGGGAGAAAGTATGTAAATAATAATAGTTCAGTGTAAATAAGCAAACCCTTAATATGCTGTACATAGATTAAAACAGACGAAACATGCCAATAATTTAAATGAATGAAAAACTTGTTTCAAAAGGAAAGACTTCAACCAGGTCTTGAAAGAGTAGTAAACTGTTCGATTGAAATTGGTAGGGAATTCCACAGCAAAAGCTCTTTCACCATATAATAACAATAATAATCTAAATACGTATTTCTTTTCATGCATACATAATTAATTTGCCTCACAGATTTACAAATGAACTAAAAGACATTCACAGTCTAACTTAACATACCTTTCTCTCCTTTAATCGAAGCCTCAAACGTTCTCTCATTTCAGGGTAGTTTCTACTCATAGGTGCTGCCTGAGGCTTAAAAACAAATACATGACAACATTAATAATCATATCTACATACAAATACTTTTTAATTCTTGTGTTTGGTGGATTTTTTGTTATTTTACTTTACTTTATAAAAATATTAAGCAATAAACTATATATGAACATTTGTTGTTTGAGCAGATCACTCTATTCATACTGGTAACAAGTTCATTTTGTAGTTTGTAATCATCAATACTTACCGCACCATGTCCAAAGAACTCGCAATAGCAACAATCGCAATGCTTCGACTCTCGTTCCCGATTTGAGTTTACCGTTGAACTACTTTTCTCTGAGCAGCTGTCGTCTGTATCCTCAGGTTCAAAGGATAAGTGTGTTTCACATTCAGGATCACTAAAACAAAAGAATTTCACTTAAGTCAATAATGGTTTCTTCTAGTCTAAGAGTGAATAGTTAATACAGACACTAGTACTGTTGCAGAGTCAGTGACTGTATTCACCAATCACAATTAATTGTATTAAATATTTCACTTAAGGAAATAAATATTTAAACTCTTTTAGATAAGAGAATCTTTTAATTTTAAGGGCAAGTGTCAAGGATAAATACAGCCACAGAATTTGGAAGTTACAATGATACTACTTTCTAACAAGTACTTGTCTAAATATATTGATAAACATGTTAACTTATAATAAGGTATATATCTACTACACATTTAGTACAATAATTAATACTATTAGAAAAATGGCAAAAAGTGCGAACGTGAGCTGGCAAGTGCTACATATATAACTATATCAAACTGCATTAACCACTTGTTATTATTCCATCGGAGCATGGCACCATTTTTTAGATTTATTTGGGGAAAGGGCATTTTTCTACCATTGATTCACTTCATCACTTACCTGCATATACTAGTGGATGTTGGTGTACTGGCTGATGTTTGAAGAGCGTTGGCACAAATACCAGTTGGTGGATCAATTAGAGATGCATTGTTATGATGAAAACAATCTGATACATTAAAACCTTCAAAACAATCTACAAAGATAAGAAACAAATAAAAATGAAAACATAAAAATATACAAATATAGGACCGAGAAAAACAACAGGTTTTGATGATTATATTGTTTGTATACATAGAAAAGAACTTTGAAAGCCTATTCAAATCAAAACATATATGTTACTGTTAGCTGTATATTAGAAATCCAAAGACAATAACTAATAATCAGTAGCTGGTTCTCAATGGAGATACAAATAAATATAAGCAAAAGGCTTAATCAAAACAACGAGAAAGAAGTTCCAAACTTTCCTTTTGGAAAGCGCTATTCCTTCATCAGGGCTAATGAGCATACTGGGAGAGGAATTGAGAATACAAGCTATATACTCCAGCCACTGTCTAGGTTACTTTTAACAGCATATAGGTGTATTGTTTCAATTAGGTACAAAAAACAAAGAAAGATTGTGTGTTGTATTACTTACCCCTTCTATGATCGATCTTGCTTCCTTCCTTTGCCTTTTTAGTCATTGCGAGTCGTAGCATGTCAGCTGTGAGTTTGGACGGTAACTGATTTGCTGAGCTGCATTGGTGTTGCTGAGATGATATTGATGAACTCTGTTGATGCTGATGTTGATGTGCGGATACCTTTCCAGCTGGCATGTGTTTAGCACAAAATTCTGTCGTAGGAACAGGTAAGGAAGAACCGTTGTGTTTAGGGATGTTGTGGTTGTGACCGTCCCCTTGGGTCTCGCGATTTGTTATGTCATGGTGCGTTCTACCGTTACTAAGACATGTATCGGAGAAAGTGTGACCGCTATGATGTTTCTTATCTACTACCGTGGTCGTCGTGGCCGTCGTTGAATGCATATGAAGTGCCGAATGCATATCGTAAGGTGATGCCGTTAGATCGTTCGATGCAACACCCCTGGAATTCAAAGCTGCCTTGACGCTTTGGAGAAGATCTGGATCGCTGTCGCTACTAGCACACCTTGAGCTAAGCGTCTTCTTTGCACTTTCGTACGCGTTATTCCAGTCGCCCCGAAACAGTTGTCGCCGTTGCTCCTGCTGTTCTATGTCGTAGTGGAATGCTTGCGATGTGGATGTTGGCGGCGTTCTCACAGGATGTTTGTGCGAACTTAAGTTGTAGAGATGTGGATGTATGATAGGATGTTTGGCGGTGACACCATGCCGACTTAAATCCATCGGTTGGTTCATCAAATTCTGATAGACGAGGTAGGGCGCAGTTGACTTGAAGCCCTCAACAGCTTTTGCTGTAACTGCTTGTGATAATAGAGCCTTACTTGCTGCTGCCGCTGACGTAGTACATGCATGACACTCACACTGTTTGGTTTGGACATTATCCTCCTGTAAGTAAGTGGTAGAAATTGCATATCAGAATACAAGTGAATTTTAAAAACATTTTTGTAAAATCTAAGTCATGAACAACTCTCTTCACCTCATGTAGGTAGCCTTGAACAAAAGCAACAAGGAATACTTATTTTTGTGTCTGAACCATGCAGCGGATTAGCGTTAGGGAGCTGTTACTCCGCGCCAGTGGCGTTAATAACTCTAGCAGGAGAGGGTAGATTTCATAACGCTAATCCAGTGATGCATCAGTGATTTTAACCTTAACCAATGAAAATACACGACCACGACCACATTGGAATGTTGGTCGTTGTGTCTGAACACTTTGGCTTTTAACGCCACGGATTACCGTACGCCTTGCGTAGATAACTCCACCGTAACTCCATGAGTCTGAACATACCCTTACTAACTAAGAATAAATTATAATTTTTATATAAACAGATTATGGCCATGGAAAATAGATGGTACAGCCACCAGTATGGACAAATTAGAAAAGTATTAACAAATTCATCTTTGTTTTAAAAAACCAAGGTTGACAGATTAAATTAAATCATCAATATTTGAACGCTTCTTTGTTAATGTATTTTTAAAGTGCATACGATTAGATTATGGAGATGAAAGAGAATCGCTAAAGCTCTGTCTACACTATCAAGGTGTATGTGAAAAAAAAGTGTGCACAAATATGGTAGTGATATATCACCATGTCCACATTTGAGCACATCACATTTTTTTGTCACATAAAGTTAGATAGTGTAGAGCTTTAGAAACACAGAAAATCATTTTTCTTACATTGACTGAATCAACAGGTGATCCTGAACTATTATTCATTGACCCTATTCCTTGTAGTTGATTGGCTGCGGCCTGTAATGCATGTTGGGATAGCAGATAGGCTTTGTCTTCTGTGTCTTGAGTCGGTGATGGTGATGATTCAGAATCTAAATCATCTGAATCATCCGAATCATCAGAATTTTGTGAACTGTAACTGCAAAGACCAAAATATGAAGGTTATAGTTTTATTTAACAGAGTAAAATACAGTCGACTCCGCCTAAGTCGAATTTAATGGGACCAGTATAAAAATGTGAGTAATGCGAACTTCGACTTACAGATTTGTAAAAAAATGCTAGGACTAGACCACTTACTAGCCGCGCTAGGCTAGGCCTAGGCTAGTAGACCCTTTTGCGATCGCGGCCCACACGATAAGCCCTTTTGAATTGAGTTTGCTTAGCTAGCTAGGCCTAATAAATGCTAAGCCTCTTTATCGGCAATGACAAACTGTATTTTCTTTATGGTTTAAGCCGTAACAATAAAAAAAACGTATAATAAAGACATTTCGGTTCTTATTCGAAATCGGTATCCATTGTTTATAGCCATCTCTCTAGCACAAAATGGGTACCCACAAAATGCCGCCAAAAACAACTCACAGATATATATATTAGCGCGAGTTATAGGACGCCGCCTATGATTTACGACCTGCTTGAGAGAACCGATATGGTCCCACATTATCCCCTTTGTTGTTTGTTTATCAAATTACGTACTTTCATCGGCTTTTTAGCACGTTATTGCCGCGTGATTTTTTTTACTTTGACTTATACGATATAAATCACTAAAGAATGTGTGTATTCGGACAGCAAAAAGACATCGAATTCGACAAATAAAAATTACACAGTAATGTATAGGAAAGAAATTTTACTTTCGCGATTTTTCGACTTACGAAAATTCGACTTAGTCGGAGTCGACTGTACTAGAATAATTTGTAAATGTTGTTATTTAATTAGTAGGTTGCTATTATCTACATATCTCTTTTAGATAAATAATAAATTATATTATTAAAATTATAAATTGATATAAGGGTCAAATAAAAAAGCTCTCACTTGTCTGAAATTGAATCAAATTAATATATATATGTAGATAATAAATAAAATAAAATATTAAAAAATAACCAATCCCCAACAGTAGTATTGAGGAGACGTCTTACAGTAAGAAAGTCCCCTAAATAGGAGTGTCCACTGAAAACGAGTGTCCTCTGAGTAGGAGTGTCCACTGAGTAGGAGTGTCCCCTGAGTGTCTATTTAAGGGAGGTGTCCCAAATGATGGGTTTTACAAAAACACCACAAGTTTTGCCCTCATTGAAGTTTGCTAACGTACATACCTTGATGGAACCAGGTCATTTCTGGAGAATATAGGTATGTCCTCACTATCCACCTGAGATGAGCATTCTGATGAACTTGTTGATGACAGGTCAGGAGGATTGATACCTTGAAGATAGTTGTCTAAGACTGACAGCTGCATGGGGCTACCCTCTGCCAGCTGCTTCAGGCCTATTTCCTCGTACAGCTCAGGTGTTAGTAGGCTCGTTGTAAGCCTTGATATACTGCACTCATCACACAGACACCTGTAGGTAAGAATATAACATTCAATATGTCAAATGAATAAGCCTGCAAGCAAATGTATTAAATATAGGTTTAACTGTGCATGAACATGTTACTGTAAGGCAATCTGCCCAGCATGAGTTATCACCTAGCAGGCACTCAAGTATATTTGAAACTTCCAAGAATAGTGTAGCTTCATTCTTGAACAAAGATATTCTGAAATTGTTACTGGATTTCAGCGAAATGAAATAAATAAATAATTCAAACCATACCTACACACAAGTGCAAAATATAAAAAGCTGAAAGCTGAATTAGAGTGATATGTCAAGTAGATAACAAACCTTACACTATATAACTTCAGAACCTGAATAGGCTACTTAGTTAGGTCATTAACACATGCTTTTGTTTGTGTGCATTAGCATGAAGTAAAGCCAATCCTTTCAAACCTTTCATTCTTGGTCTGTCCATTTTTGGAAAGAAATAGGACAACATTATGGGGTGTCTAGAAAACCTCAGATATCTTAAGACCAAAAAAAAAAAATAGTTTTCTAGACATCTCAAAATTTTTCTTTTGGGCACCCAAAACACAACAACCACCAGTCTTTTACCTTTTTTTCTTGCCACTATGTTTTTTGTCGTGCATGGTCGACTCGGACCCATTAAGTAACCTCAACACATCCACTTGCTGACTGTGACTCAATTCTTCGCAAGGCTTCCTTTTATACCCATCCAAATCTTCATGTATTGCTTGCCGACAATGAACCTTATAAAAATGAGTATAAAATATATAAACACCTGATTTTTTAGAATATCTTATAAAGATTTGCCATAAACTCTTTCTTTATTTAGATTCACATGATATTTAATCAATTTAACAACATCAAATTCACAAACAACAACCCATGGGATTGAAAATGTCTAAATTCCATGTATTATTACAAAATATTAATTAGTTATTAATATTTTACCTGATGAGCTTGTTTCTCAGTAAACATTTGTATCAGTTGTTCACAGTCCCTCCACACGGCTCCCACCACTGACATTTCATCATCAAACTTCAAGAATCTGAATTTAAATTCAAAATTTACTTAATAAATTGGTAAAGAGGTTAGATTCAAATTCAAAAAGTTTAAGCAAAGATGATACTACATATTGAATATTTTAAAGATATATTTATTGACCCCCCCACCCTAAAAAAACATTGTTTAAACATTTTTTGTTGAATATGCCATTTTAATTTCACATAATAGTTATTCACTTTGACCAAAAACTGGATCGAAAAAAAATATTTACTTGAAAAAATGTAATTTAAAGCAAAAATACCTAACTGTGTCAAGAAAAAATAACAATTGTAGTTGTTTTTTTTTTCTACAGAAGTGAATAACTTTATTAAAACTGAAAAATGGCCTATTCTAAGTCTGATTTTATTAATTTTCATATTTTTGGGGGACACTACATCTTTAACTAATAATTTACATGTCCATTGTCCCACTCACTTGTGTAAGACGGTTGAATATGATTCCCCAGGATATGTTTCTTTGTGTGTGGCACCATTTCGTAGTTGTTTGGTCAGCATGTCTAAGTTTGAATGTAGTGTCTGATCTGTGTAGATTGTACTATGGAATAAATGCTTGTTATGAAGCATCCATGTTAGGTTGAAAAGCTGTAGATGCTCCTTTTCCTATAAAAACAAAATTATAATTTAATGTTAGAATTTATGAAAGTTACATTTACTTTATTAAATTTAATTAATGTTAATTGGTTGAAATTAACCAAATAACAACAATCTTGTCAACATAATGTACACAATAATGGCAAAATGTGTATATTATTAAACATTATCTTCATAGCTCCTCCGCCCACTTTGGATGAAATATTAGTCAAATTCAAGCGAGATCACTGATATCACAAGCTGCAAAAATCCACAGCTAGATGATAAGAAATTATGCATACAGATAGCTATAGACAATTTGAAGTTTTCCTAAAGGTTATTTAGAGGCCCAAGTTGGGGTTTTAAAATAAATGTTTGGGTGAATAACTTTAAGTTGAGAGAACCCAACCACCTTCAGGCAACCATGAAATGAAAATAAATAAATTAATGACAAGATAAAGCATCAGTTAGTGAATAGTCAGCCCTGCAAGATAATTTTAAAAGCAGATGTTTGACTAGTGAGTGAGTGGCCGAGCGTTTAAGACGGTGGAACTGTAATTACCAGAAAAGGTTTGAGGCTCACTTGGTCCATGGTTCTGGTGGTAGAACGAGTCTTAGATAAGTCACGGATAAGGACTATAAACCGTAGGTCTAAAGTACACATCTAGCCCATGTGAACATTAAAGAACCTAGTACATCTTTCGAGATGAGTAGGGGGTGGTGAATTTGCGAACGAACAAAAACTGCGAAGGAACCTAAATTAAATTCTTTGCCTAGCAAGAAGAGCTGCACATCTTCCTGAAAATACTCACTAGTTCCTCAAGGAATGATGATAGTGTTTTGGCAGCCGAGCACAATGCTCCATACTCCTCCAACAGCATACTGACAAACTGTTTAGCTAAAGCTGGTGTTTTATAACCTCCGCTTAGTTGCTTCAGCAGCCTTTGATGCATCTCCCTTACAAAGTCTTCCACCTCTCTCTCCAGCCTTAGATAAAGATTGTGAGGATCGATGGCACAGAACCTATGGACCGCTTCCTTCATCCGTGGCATGCTCAACTTGGAGGAATTATCATCTTCTGAAAAACAGAAGAAAAAAAAATACAAGTTATATAAGCGATTTTAACATGAATTAAATTGACAGCTTTTAAATATCTATCGAGTGATCCCAATCAACATCAATACAATATTTGGACATATAACTACCATATTTGGACATATAACTACCATATTTGGACATATCACTACCATATTTGGACATATCACTACCATATTTGGACATATCACTACCATATTTGGACATATCACTACCATATTTGGACATATCACTACCATATTTGGACATATCACTACCATATTTGGGCATATCACTACCATATTTGGGCACATCACTTTTTTTGGCAAACTAAATTTATAGTGTAGACAGAGCTTTAGACTACTAATTGTTGCACAGTAATTGTTTATCTCTACTGCAGACGGTCAAAGCACTTAAAATGTCAAAGCTGTTTCTCAGTTTTTCGTAGAACCAATTAAGTAGTATTAATTCTTTCTTTCAAACAATACAATTATAACAATTTACATAATCTCTGATAATTATCTTCTTACAACTTGTTGTTAACCACCATAAAAACAATTATATTAATTTCATTTACCAATTAAGAATATTGTATACAATGGTGAATAGTTGTAAAATTTGAAGACTCTGAATATCAAACTAAAAGGCAATAACAGCATGAAAACTTATAATATAACACCTACCGTACTCTAAATATAACGCTACATTTAAAACATATCATGTACATATTAGATTGCCAGTGCAACCTTGGACTTTCCTGATTAAATAAATCATGTTTTTTTTAATACATTATTCATGTGTATCTAATAATGTAATAATAAAACACACTTTATTTAAAGTAATTATCCAATATCATGTTATTCTTAAACGATTGAAATTAAATTACTCAAGTGTATGTGAATTTTAATCTTGTTAAATAAGACATTTAAATGCAGTGAATGTGTAATCCCTTAGGATCTGAGGCTGCCATACCAGGATATGCTGTACTTCCCGTGTACCACTGGGTTAATCATTCTTGTTATTTTCGAATTTTACAAAAGGAAAGGTATTTAAAATGTATGCATGAAGTGTAGTAGCTAGATAGAACCATGTATTCTTCATTAAAGTAATAATACTCATATAGTACAGTATGGTATAGATTTTTAAAATCCAAAAATATTATTATTCTATTCTATCAAATACTTCTCAAATTATAACTATAGGAAAGCTACATAAACATAAATTGATGCAATGTTTAAAGATGTATTGTCCCTTTGACGAATTCCAAAAAAATAAAAAATAAAAGATTTTGAAAAAAGGTGGGTTATTTTGAAGTATCATAATAGTAATTAACTTTCACCAAAAATTAGTCGAAAAAAAAAATCATTTAACTGAAATACAGACGTTTTTTTGTTCCAGTCAAAGCTTTCAATCAAAACATATCCCATAATGCAACGCGCTTGTTTGGCTACTCTGTATGCACAATCATAAAACTTCCTCGCGATCTGTGTTAGAACACCTTCTCAACCAGGACGAGTTGTAAACAATCCTAATTAGCATCATGCATAATGCATACTCGTGGTTTGAAATCTTTGTTTACCTTCGCTTGTGACGATTTTCCAGACGAAATTTAATCAAACTAATTTACCTGTTAATTATGTAAACGTGTTGTTTTTGGCTCGAATTTTTGACTTAAAGTGAATAACTTTAATATTACTTTGATGGCCAATTTAAATTTAGAATATTTTGATCTTCATTGTTTGTGTTTCAAGGGACAATACATCTTTTAATACAGTGTGCAGTAAATAATGTTTGCTTTATGAATTTTATACTACACATTACAGTAAAGAGATGGACTAAAAATGAGGGGGGGAGGGGAGGACGGGGTGAACAATGAGGGAGGGGGAAACATGAACTATTTAAGATACAAACTATGCTGCAACTTACGTATTGGGTAATTTATACCTGAACCACAATCATACAAGCAAACATTGGGGTGGGGCAAGAAATTTGAATTACGAGAACATTGAAAACAACGTTTAAGCAATATTAAGGTTTATTGTCCTTTTAAATATGTTGTTTACTCAACAATGTAAGACTTAAACCATAAAGATGTAATTTCAGAAGACTATTAAAAGCCATAAACAATTATAGCGCTCTTTAAGGTAAAACCATGTTAAATGCCAACACAAGTGAAAACAGTTGATTTGATGCAATCTTAGTAGCAGCATCTCATGTGCAGTGAACATGTGTTTTTAGTTGCATGCAGATGTGTATACAAATACTGTAGCCTAACTCAAAACTTTAGGGTGGCCCGCTGAATACTTATACATGCTTCTCAACGATTATGTCAGTGAAAGCTGAGTCAATTGGTAGCCACCAAACTTGGGTGGAACAAATTTAGGATAGACAATTATTTCCTTCTACTAAGTTCTTGTGAACAGAGACAAGCATGTCCTGACCTTGGAATACAAAGCTCCAAAATAAAACTTCACATAAATTAAGAGAAATAAAAAAATGTATAAAGAAAAGGACGACCATACAGAATATTTAGAATAAATGTTATTACCAATATATTTAATAATACCCTACTACCCTAAAATACTCTCCTAAGTATGTTCTTACACAGCTGGGAAAGCCAGAATATTTAAAAAAATATCTTGCAGAGATTGGGAAAGCTAGAATATTTCAAATTCAAATAGTTAAAATAAATCAGTAACTGCATTTAAATTAATAATTTATCCATTTTTTTCCAGTCATACATTAACACTTTCAACATCTACACATTATACTTCAGTAATCACTGACATTAATTAACCAATAAATCAAACAATTAGTAAAAAATGTAACCTACATCAATCAATGGATTTGACTCTTAGATTTTATAATAATATTAAGTCAATAAAACTACAAATGTATCATGCATAACACAGTATCAAAGGGGATATTCAACCAACTGTCAAATTATTGTAATAACTGTTAATTATTTAAATAAATCTACTATGAATTGATTGCCAAACCATGCATTACTTCAGTGCAATTATTATCAGTTTTATTAATATTATATAATAAATTAATCATTTTCATCAAATTATAAATCAGATACTGTACATTTCAAGAAGCACAATTGCTGTGATAGGCATTGTGTATTATAGAATTTTGGACCAAAAAATGTATTATTGACAAATAAATTTGAGGGTAGACGCATTATTTTTCATTTTGATAATTGATTTTTCATTTAATTTTCATGAATAAATATCATTTTTGTCTATAGGCATGTCTTCCACAAGCATTCTACGTCACAAGAGATGACTCATTTATAAGCTGAAAGCAAGCAGCAGTTGTAGTACTAGAGGCTGACGTTTTTGCTAATTTGTAAACTCAACTATAATCGGTTTTTTTTAACCTTCATCTTGTTTACTGTCTTTTTATATAAGTAAATAAATGTCACATTGAATGATATTAAATTAATAAATAACAATATTTAAAAATTATTTTTTCAGACTTTAAGAAAGATGTCAAAAATCACCTAATTAAATTATCAAAATAATTTAAAAAAAAATATTAATAAGATCAATCTCTCATGCATCATTTTTGTGCCTTATTATTTAATTTAGTTTATACTATTTAGTATTATTATTATTTAAATAAATCAACATGGAATTATAAATTAATTTTGCATGCATCACTCTTATACCTTCATTAATACTGGTCAGTGATGTCAAGTAGGAAAAACTGAAGAAAGGTACCTTCATTAAGCCACCTATTGGAAGTAAAAAGAATAGCTGCTAGCTTTACTGTATTGTATTGTTAGGTAGAGTAATTAAAACTGATTATATTTTTGTTTTAATGAGGGCTGAATGAAGAATGGCCAAGGGTAGAGAGAGATCACAGCCTACTGTATATCATGCAATACTGTATGATGGTATTGTTTTTTCCTGTGCTGTAGATAGTGAAACTACATAAATAATAACAATTGTTTTTAATAGAGTAGCTTTTTACCAATATTCTATAAACAGCAGCACACACCTAACATAACAATTAGTCCCAAACATGTGTTGAGACAGGCACACACCTACTCAACACACTGCTCTGAGCAGTGAAATAGCATAAAAGTATTAGTAGCAACAATTTGTTTTAAAAATAAATAAATAAAAATGTATCCTTCATTTAAACCAAAAAAACCCCATTATTGATTTACTTATTTAAATATCAGGCATGTGCAACTTTTACACAGAAACAAGATGGACTTTGTACAGTACTTATCTAAAACATAGTAATCTATTGCTAATTGTTTAAAAAAACAAATAAAACATGTTTTTTTGTAAAGGTAAAGCTCAAAAGGTAAAACTTATTATTGATCAGACTGTATACGTTTGATCAACATACCAGATATACTGTACACTACTGTAGTCAAATGTTATCCGCGCTTTAAAATTTGTTGACTAAGAGTTTAGAAAATATAAGCATTTAAGCATATAGCATAATAAAATGACAGGGTTTTTGTTAAAGATCAAAGTGATGTAGATAAGTAGAAAACTATTGGAGAAACCATCTAGTATGCAAATTATCTCAAAGCCTACAGAAAAAGAGCCAAGACCAAAACCAAAATAAATATGCATAAAAAAAAACCTGCAAGAGTAGTGTTTAGAAAGCTGAGCACATACAAAATCCAGTACTTTAGTGTAGTCAATGCAAAGAGGTCACATCATGTATGCATGTCATGATCCTGCTATAGTAGAACATCTAAATAATTAGAGTTAAGCTATTGCAATTCAACAGCATAAAATAGATTTTTTTACTTTTTGTTTAAAAACATGTTTATTAAGCAGAACTACGAAAGAAAATTATTGAACTAGCCATCAAACTAAAGATACCACAAATTATTGGGAAATAAATAAAAAAAACATTTTCCCCCTTAGGCATCACTTTCTTCCTTTTTAATGGATAATTATTCATTCCTTCTTTTGTTAAATAATAGTTAAATAAGTGAATAAAATGCATGGTTGAAATTTCAGCTACCAGAGACTACTAGTAAAAACCGCTAAAAAAAGCTAGTTTAGTAATAACAACATCACAACAAGCCCTACCATGCGTCTTAAAGCAATGAAGTCCAAGGTATTGTGTGAAAATTCCAGACAGCAAAATGATGAAATTTAATAGTATATTTCTTGCATCAAACTAATCTCTATTGAACATGAAAAGCCTAGAAATTGTGATCATGTTTAGATTGGAACCCTTACCTGCCAATGCTGTTCCAGCTTCCCAGTAGATACATCGGACCACATGGCACAACTCTATCCAATTCTCTTGAAGTTGCTGCACCTCGCGCTCCTGATCAGCTGCTATTTCGCGACGTTCCTGACACTGTTCACATGTACACATTGACACGTTTGAACGATCTCCATCATTGCCAGGCATAGACGATACAAGTGATGTATCAAAGTCTTGCAGAGAACTGATGAGTGGTATGTGGGACTGCAAAAGGAAGTCTTGGGCCTAGAGAACAAAGAATTAATACTGGATATTATTTTTAATAATAGCAAGTATTACCCGATTTACAGAATATTAATAATCCCCTGAATATTAACTAAAAGTGTTTTGTCACTACTCGGCAGTATCACAATATTTATGTTAAAGTGTAATTTCAATCCATTGCATGGTTTAAAAGCCTTTCAAAGAGAACAGTACATTATACTGTGGATTCATTTAATCTATTTCTGTCATTAGGAAGTTTTTTTTTCCGACCACTTAGGACATAAACTAGTTAAACGCCATATTAATTCATTGTGCGCATACAGGAACATTGGGATTCTGTTTCTTCAGTTGATTCCTCAATAAAGTCAAAAGGTCCTCGAAAATCAAAAGCCCCTACTAAAAGTAGAACACAATAATTTATTATCTAATCTTGATTATATTTATCATGATTATGATTATCATGATTATCATTATCATGACATCATGATTGTTTATCATTACTTACAAGAAAAGATGATTCTACAGTTGATAATTTGGTATTTTTTTCTTCCTCTTCCACTGTTCTTCTACAGTCAGGACATACCCACAATGGTAACTAACAAAAACATGAACAAGTGATTTTATAAACTAATACAGTAGTTCAATAATAAAAAATTATTATTAAAATGTAAAAATGTCGAGAATACTCTATAACTCGCAGTTCACTAGACTGAATTGTGCACAGGTGTGGACAACAAAGCAATTTTCATCTACCATAAGGGTTAGTTTGTGTCATACAGCTGCCACGAAATGGGGCTCTTTCCCTGTCCAGGTAACCTTATCCTTGGGTATAATGAGAAGCCAAAACTGACAATAACATAACAGACCCAGGAGGAGATGAGCTGAGCCACATCTATGATGATATGATAAAAAGGGACACCGAGCGTCCAGAGGGGGTCACCAGCAGAAATATGAGTGATGACCCAAATCACTGAGCCATGACAAATGACATCAGAGAGTGATTTGCTTGACCAAGGCTACTGAAAATAGCCGAAACGTAAGCAAGCAAGTATTTGATAATTGTTTTATCAAAAGTTGTTTTTTTTTTATACAAAATTACTGTATAAAACACTACATACAATTTCTTCAAATCACAATCACTATCAAACTAGTTTGACAAAAAAAGTGTGATGTGCCCAAATATGGCAGTGATATGCCCACATATGGTAGTGATATGACATCATTGTGTCCATATATGGGCACATCACATTCTTTTTTGTCACATAAAGTTTGATAGTGTAGACATAGCTTTATATTTCAACATATATTCTTTAAGTACAACACTGAGCAGTTCTCAACATTCCTGCAGTCAATATAAAACATTCAATATTCATTCAACCATTACCTTCAGCACATGCTGTACATAATATCAAGGTTAAAAGTTCTATATCTGAATTTATCAATAAATTAATATTAGTAGCTTATTTCAAACATCTCATGTACACTATGAGTAATGTTTCAATACATTCTACATTAATGCAACCTTTTTGTATCAATGCTTGCATTAGTATAAAATCTGTTTCTATTTTTTCAACAGAGGTCAATTTAGTTTATATAGTCAAGCAGACTGTATTCTGTTATCATTCATTTAAATTCAAATACATAAAGAACACTGCATATCAATCATCAATTTGACAATTTAATTTGGATTTTCATATTTGTTCATTTGTCTTATTCTTATTCTAAAGAGATTTGTGTTTATTTACATATGATAAATAATTGAAATGAAGAAATATCTGCATAATAGTAAAACTAGATTATTTACGAATCAATATGATGACAACTGTAGTGTTAAATGTGTCAATATTTTCACCGTTCCCACTGAGGCAGATTCTTATTCCCCTAAAGCTCTGTCTACACTATCAAACTTGATGTGACAAAACATGTGATGTGCCCATATATGGACATGATGATGTCACTACCTTTTTTAAGCATACAGTACAGAAAGAAAATACTGCAACTTTACCTACGAAGTAGCTTCGTAGATAGAACGTAGGCTACGTTGTTGGCTTCGTAGGTTCCATTGTTTGGCTTCGTAACCTCAATAAACAACTTTCAATGAGCTACGTTCTGAACTTCGTAGGGAGTTCGTAATCAAAATAAACAACCCTACGATGTTCTTAGTGAAGTAAGGTGTGAAATTAATGTGTTAAATTTAATTGGCGGAGGACAAAGTTGTAAATTAATAAAAAATAAATAATATTTTTTAATCGTAATATTTTCCTTCGTGCGTGTTTACCTACTCAACGGCAAATATAAATTTCCCACGATGTATAACGTAGAGAGAGACACGATCCAACACAGGTGAACCGCAACGAACAGGCCAACTAATAAACATAATATAGCGAACGTCCCATCCAGAAACGATGCCGAGAAAAAAAGATCGTAAACAATTCATTCTAAATATAGCATCAGGACGTTCAATCGGTCGTTCAAAAAGACTGCCGACAGAATGACCGTAATTAATACAGACCTAGTTTTTTTTTTGGGTCACTTGGCATGAAACGCGATACTCTCTGCTTACCGCAATCTCTCACATGTTTTTTTTTTTAGGGTGGCTATTAAGATCGATCGTGTACCTGGATTTTGTGTCACATGACATGAAACATAATACTCTCTTTACTGTGCTCAGCTCACATGTTTTTTCCCCTTCAAATTCTGGTCGGGCCTTTTTCTTTATACATGTCGTAATCATTTTAAAAGGCCTATTTATTTATGTTAAATCTTAATATGGAATATATATTTATTTTGCATATATTTTGTTGGTGTCCTAGCCTAGTTGTCGTTGTTTTTATAATTCGCTAACCCAACAAGGTAGGAATAAATAATTTATAGTGTAGGCCGCCGAAACAGGCTAGCTAGGCCTAGCCTAGCCTCGACTCTCTCTACGTGAGCTGATGTCCACCGGCCCGATGTCGTTTCGTCGGCGGATTTCCGTCCAAATTAGGATAACAAACAATACATCGTAGGCTGCAAACAATACATCGTAGGAGAGAACAATTACCTACGATGTAGGGCGGCTACAAAAATTGACCTACTATCTTTAGGTAGGATTTTAATTAGCAAACAATACATTGTTTGTTTGCATTGTCCATGCTTCTACGAACCACCCTACGATCGAGGCGTAGCCTAGATTTCATAACAATACATCGTAGGCTACGAACAATACATCGTAGGTAGGAGAGAACAATACATCGTAGGCTACGAACAATACATCGTAGGAGAGAACAATACATCGTAGGCTACAAACAATACATCGTAGGCTACAAACAATACATCGTAGGAGAGAACAATGACCTACGTTCTACCTACGATCTACCTACGAAAGCCTACGCGTAGATACGAAGCAATAATTTCTTTCTGTACTGTATCACTACCATATTTGGGCACATCATTCCTTTTTTGTCAAACTAATTTAGTTGCTACTGGAGACTAGTTTGCTTTCAGATGTGCAAAATAAAAATGGATCATTCCATTATCTTGGAAGGTGGTCAATGTTTTTTCTCCCTTTGAATGAAAACCAGCTATTTTAGGTTTATCCAGATAAGCTAGGCACAAAATAACTAACCTTTCTACTAAACCAAATATAAGTTTGACCTTAAGATACAGAATACAGATTCCTTTGTCCAATATAATGGAAATTACAGTGCTCAAATCGTGGCTTGCCTTAAAAACATATAACTTACCTGTGTAACATTTTGCAGTGCACACCCCTCTGATTTGCCATCTTCTTTAGGGGGAATCTTGTGTGCAGGGGGATCAGGTCTTTCACGGTGACACAGAAGGCAATGTTCTTGATCTACGTATGGATTGGGTGGTCTTGGAGCAAGAGGCTAAACAATAACAATTTGTACATTCAGGATTAATTATTATGAATTAAAACTATTATTCATTTTTTCTATATAAAAAAATATGTATTGTTTTTTTAACGTTTTGATTTATTTTAAGATACAGTACTACTACTTACTGTCATGTACTTTATTATATTAATTAAAAAGAAAAATATATTTATTAAGTATTATATCAAATCAATAATGATTTTTAAATGTTTAAAAAAAAATATGATTAAACTGTAGACATATGATTATGAAAGTAAACATTGTTAATCTAAAACATGTATTAAGATGTAATATTTTATATAATATTATCATGTTTATGAGTATAGCTAAACCCTGAAAAACCCCGCATTATTAATTAATCAGAATGCATCTAGTAGTGGTGTGATTCAGAACACAATAAAACATATAATCTATATATAAAAAATATACTATACTATAACAATGTATCGTAAACAAAAGTGTTATTTTTCTGATATAATTCATTAATCGAATGAAATCAACTGTAAGAACAAAACAATACACCTAGCCTGCTGCATTGCATTATACTAGAGTGTTGCACCCACCCAGCAGGTGAAAATTATGCAAGTTCACCAACAGGGAAGGTCACCATTTATGTAAATGAACCCAGTATGCAACACAGTACTGTAGTTCAGTTCTTCCAAATTCATTTACAGGGACTACTTTGCTTTCATTGGAGGGTATCCTTTTAATTATTTAGAGAATGCATATTATTAATGTACCAGCCAACTTATATGATTACAGGCCTCGAATTTGGGGATTTTAGGGGCAAGGCCATTTGGCCTCCGGTTTTCATTGATTTTAGGGGCACCAAGGCCATTTGTTTTAAATCAAAGGGGCACCAAGGCCAAAATCAAAAAATATTTTAATAACTAGGCCAAAATTTAAAAATAGCTTGTTTCCGGTTGAGGGTGGAATTTTTTTCCCAAAAAAAAATAAATTCTACCCGCAAAATGTTTTGGGGATTTCCCCCTATTCATCAGATCGCGGAGTAGTAGTAGGACTGTCTACAATACATCTTTTTGTATTTCATATAAATATTATGTGTATTTACGATCCATATAAATAATAAATAGGTACGATGTTCAGCGTTTATAGTTTACCGTCCTGTGTTGAATGTTTCGTTTAGTTTCAAATAATGCGATAAAAAGGCATGTGAAACCAACCAAGTAAGGCCCGGAAGCGATTTTTTTTTTCGTACATAAGTTGGGGACCCCATGTGAAAGATAGCCAAACTAACAGCAAGCTACTAAGCCTTACTTAGCTAGCAGCCGACGGAGAAAACATGATACAAAAACAATTTGTTTGTAGGCCTTACCTACAACTATTCATACACAGAGTGTTAACCACGGTAAAAATCAAGCCAATGGCATTATGTAGTAGAATATAAATTATAGTTATTTTCCGAGTTTCGATTTCTGAAGCTTTTTTGTTAGTATAACCCATATTTATAAGAATTCAAAACACGGACGGACACCGACCCCTTTCTCTCTCTGTTTAGCCTTCGGCACGTGTATTCTCGACTATACCATTTCCTTGAATTCGGTAAAAACGCGTTTGGTAATTTAGTGTACGACGTTGTTAAACAAGATTTTTCGATGATCTGTCTGCTGGATTGAGGTGGGTGCGATAAAATATAAATATGATATACTTCCAACGATCTTCGGGTTGAGGTGCAGGTTTAACTTTGGTGCTAAAGGTAAACACCCCTAATTTTACACGTATAATGGACTACACCATGCAGGAACGCACATGGTATTTTCTTCTCAGAGGGTGCGTGTACGTCAAAAGGAATTGTTTTTCCAACGATCCGCCGCCGATCCTTCGCGCGTACTCTCACACACGACGTTGTGTGTATATATGTAGTATGTGAAATTTCTTATCAGAGGGTGCGTGTGCGTCAAATAGAATTGTTTTCCCAATGCATTGAATTATTGCGTGTGTTCGACCGGATCGGTGGCGGGAGGATAGGCTAGGCTAGCTAGGAGTGCATGTAATTTTTTTTATCGAAGGCGGCTAGCTCGATTATTGTGCGACTTTAATACTTTCAGTAACCTCCGATCGAGGAACGTTTTTAGCTTGATTATTAAAAGTTTACACCCCTGTATTTTAATGTACTATCTATACCATGATTTACCACGCACGGCGGCCGGGATGATACTGTTTTGGTTACCCTATTGCAATGTTCGATGTTTTGTTTACTGTTTGTGTATTAATAAATGCGTTTAGGGAAATCCCCTTGCAACGAAGACAGGCGATAGTTTTGCGTCTCGTCCGAGTCGTGTAAACAAATCTTCTTGACATTATTTTCTATCTAATTCAGTGGTTTTTATTGTGGTAAAACTCGGGAAGGGCACTCGCGGCCAACGCAAAAAAAAGGGCAGGCCAGTAGTGGCCGTGGGTGCTATTCATTTTCGAGGGCATTGAGGCCAACTGGGAGGGCACCGACGGCACTGGCCGCAATAAAATTCGAGGCCTGTGATTATGAATTTATAAAAAATACCCCCAAACAAATCTTGATTTGCTAGGATACAAATTAAACATTGTGTGTGTCTAACTATAGCAACCACTCTTAAATTCAGATGCCTATTAGTTACATGATTTTGTATGGTATGGTATACATTTTAAATTAATCTTTCTATTAAAAGCTTTACAAACTTAAACCTCCATAGAATTTATATTACTATTACAGTATATTTTATTATTGTAATAAATATAAAGGAATAGAATGCATTGTTACAAATATTAACCATTATATTTACATGGAAACTAATCAGTCATTTTGAAATTACAAAAATTCCCATAAATTAAAAATAAGTATGGAACAAACAGTACTATAGACTGGTGGACCATTATTTGGTGTAGTCGTTTGGGGAAGTGTTCAGCAAACCTTTTTATTTGAAAAATTAACACAAGTTTTAGCGTTCAAGATATTACTGATTAACAAAATACTCAATTCAATACATATACTCAGTTAATTGGTAAATTCCTCAATCCAATATGCCAAATGGTAAATAATATATTTATTAAACAATTGTTAAAATACAGTAAAAAAAACTTTGTATTTGATTTCCTGTTAGTGTTATCTACATTGGTGGTCAAGGCTTATTATAATAAATTTATAAAGATTAGTCATAATCTAATATTAGACTACTTCAATTGTTATTATATCTAACAATATAGTCAAAGTATAATGTTAAATTACTGTAAAAAAAATTGTAAAATGGAGTTTAAAAAATAAAAATACTTCTAATCAATTTCCTCTTATTTCCAATTTCGTAATTAGGCCTAGTATATTTATTAAATAATAAATACACCCCGTGTCTGGGACCAGCTTCCTATGGTATTGATTTACCTGTAATTTTAGCTAATTGTGTTGTTTAATTAATTATCTACTGTATATAAATTATATTTATTGATTCAATCCCGTTATGGGCGACTTTGGTCGCTGTTGGAAGAAGATGAAATAAAAAAAATAATAAATTAAAAAAAGAAGAACGTTGACAGTCCTAGAGAGCCCATCAGCCTTCATTAGAAAAGTTCACATTCATTTTGATTTGCTGTAACTGTATTTTGTCTTTTATGTGTAAACTGACTTTGGGGTTGGGTCAACCGGCTCAGCTACAGTTATTAAGTTCACTTAGGTTGACCCTGGTCTCCGAAATTTCCGTTTTTTTCGTTATGTATATACTCAAATAGACCAAATAAATAATGAAATAAAATATATATTTTAGGAAAAAAATAAATTCTATGCTTTAGCCCAAGTAAAAATAATTCTTTTTAACATCATTATTTTTTTTTATTATGATTTTATAATTTTTTTAAAACATTTCATAATCAACCTACTTATATAATTATCATTTATTATAACAATATTTAATTAATATCAGAATAGAATTCATGAAATGTTAAAGGCACATACTGTACAGTACACTTTCATGAGTGACACTTCATCCCTGCAATAAACGATATATTAAATCCATTCGTATCTGTATGCATTTAGGGAATTAGTACCACATTCCATAGGGATTAACCTAGAGTTGATTCTGAATAGATAATCTACAAGTTCAGGATCAGAAGGTCTATTCGACGGATTCCCCAATATGAGAGAAATGTAACCAAATTTATTGTCATTACTAAAATTTAGTTATATAGTACTTTGACAAGTAAATTTAAGATATGGTAAAGTAAACTACAAATTTAAAATCCTTAATAAACTCATAAATTGCCGTGTCTGGGACCAGCTTCCCAGATGCTGCAGTCCTAGAAAAGTTCACATTCATTTTGATTCGCTTTAAGTTAACGAGTTGAAAGACTATTTAACTTATCTCCGCATCATTAAATAGTTCAATCTATCTTTCAACTCATGGAAATATTCTATCCATTCAACTCATAAACATTCATTATTTGTAGTACTGTACCATTAGTGTCAAGTACTATATGATCCAAAGAAAACAAAACAAAGGGAAATGAGCAGGAAATTGGTAAACAGCTGCCTGGGCATACATCACACGTTGCTCAATGTCTCTATGATAATGATGCAAAGAGGTTGAACAATCTTCTCCCACTAAGTAGGCTATGTACCAAAGCACTCAGCAGATATGAAAATAAACTGAGTTACAAAGCATGGATATGCTGAAATATGCTATCAGTACAATAAATAACACACACTATATGTTTAATTTTCCAAAACTCTACACCTTGTGTAGACAATGTTCACCTCATGTAGTATAAAAACCAACATACCAAAAATGGTATAGTCCGTTACAGGGATATTATTTCTTCTGAAAGAAAATGGTCTACACTAGACCTTTTTTGTTCACGTTCGTATGGATGTTTTAACGCGCCTATTTTCATGTAACAACTGTAGCCAGTATTTATTTAAAGTTAAAATTTAACGCAACAGTCATTATTCAATTTTAATGTCAACCTAAACCATTTTGATAAAAAAAATTAAATGGGTTTTACTTTTTTGGAAAGAATAAAAAAGCTAAGCAAATTTGAATTTAATATATCACAGACCAGAATATTAAAAACAGGTTATTGAACGTTTCCCACTTTGGTTTTAAATGATGTCTTGTTTTACATGTGCATAAGTTTTACACTGATTTAATTATGTGAAAATATTAAGAGCAGTCAGTGGGAGTTTAGTTAACATTATAGTTCGCAGAACAACCCTCCCTGTGGCTTCTTCCTTCCGTGGGACATGGCCAAACCCTCCAGGCATTTTCATTCAAATTCTGATTACACATAATCCAATAAATAAGGATAAAGTATTATCACACAGTATATTTTCCCAAAGTTTTCCCGAAAATGTCTGGTGCTATGGAAAGACAAGTAGTTTTGCGAGAGTTGACTGTGCTACCATACAGGCTCATGTATAAGCCCACCTGTATCTACACTATTTTGTTTAAGTGTCATGACATAAAGTAAATATCCACGGACCAATATACTCGTGTTAGGCTACATTTTACTGATGTATGACCGGATTGAAGAATGCATTGAAGTGTGACAATAGTGTAATATCAAAATGTAACAATATTTAGGCTTTTTGGGATTAGTCACTAGCAGCGTTGGTTTTATTAACGTATGGTCTTACTTGTGGAATACTGTTGATGTCAAGCTGTGATGATACAGGAACATGATTCTGTCTGTCCATTATCTGAAAGATAGTTCCCAGTATAATAATTTAATTAAACATCATTTTAATAATTATCAAATAGAAGGACTATATTTATTCCTTAAATGTACTGTATATAACAATTTACTATTATACAATGTTTCGATCTTTATTTGATCATCATCAGAAATTACTTCTATACACCCTTCCACGCTATACATTGTATTTATCAGTCTGAAACCAGTGGATTCATTTTTTCATATATTACGAGATAAAATGTTTAAAATAATGAAAAATAATAGTGTATGTTTAATGTAACTTCTTTACATTTTTTATCAAAGCAATCTATCCCTTTTAAGGCTTTACATAATAAATATTATTAATAATTTTATACATTTTTAATCATTGGCATGTGTCAATGTAACATCAGAGAAAAATGTCATGCAAAATGTACAGTTGTTTAGCAAAACTGCTAATCAAACCATCTATGTAGTTAACATAGTTTTGAATTTCATTTTTTGATGATAGTACATGTAGATGTGTAACTATTTGCTATACTAAAATTAAGAAAGAAATTATTCCTTGAACATTCTTAACATTTCTTCACAACAAAAAGAAACTCTAAATTAACAATAGGAAATTGGGCACTTAACTGTCAGAAACGTATTTTTATTGTGCAAGCGTACAGTAGCATATTCCCACAGCAAATGTATAGTACTTAATAGTAGTAAAGTATGAAAATTAAAAAACATATTCCACCCACACACAATCAGGTAGAGAAACTAAATGAATGTCAAACATTAATAACAACATGTTGTTTACATTACTGTAGACTTAAAACATTAATGATTGCCATGAATTAATAAAAGACAGCGGGTAAAAAACAGGTAAAAGGGGAAATAAATGTCAAACAAGCATAACAAGTTGTTTTCAATCCATTATGGGCTTTATCTAAAACTTTTAATCATGCAAGTTTATAAGTAATAAATTGCTAGACATTTACAATTTAAAAAAAATGGAAACTAAATGATGATAGAAACAATGATGATTAAAATATTTTTTTTTTAATAGATCAACCAAAAACCAAAATCAGTTTTATAGCAAAATGATAGCAATAACAATAGAGGTTGAAGTGTAGTAAGTTAATTATTTATTACAATATATTTTTTTAAAGATACTATATTAAATTGTTTATTTTAAATGATTTTTTTCAAATGCCAAAATGCCAATGTTAAGCTGATGCCTTTTACACAGTACAATTTTAAACAAAATTATAATTGAAAAAATTGGGGTTTTTTTTGCATTTTTATTTGTTCTCAATGTAGAATTGCACAATTATTTTTTTCTTTTTTTTTATTGTTATTCCTAACATCATTGGTATAGGTAATTCTGATTGAATGCTCAGTGCACTTTCGGACCTGAAGACAGTCCTACGACGTAGTGCCCATGACACAATCTGTACGGAATGGTGACAGAATAAAGAAAGTCTCGTATCTGCTCTCATTCAATAAGCTCAGCCTCATTAAATATCAAGCAAACATAACATTTAAAATAGTGAGCATAGACTAGCACCATAGGTCGTATTCACTGTAATAATATACAAGGCCTTTCTTCTTCATGTGTTGTTGAAAGAGAAGTCTCACATGCATGTCATGCACACAAACAAAAAAATAACAATTACAAAAAATCAACAGAAAAAAATGGACAGCAGAGTCCTTTATAAAATGTTACTACTATCCTTAACATTAACAGAACAATGAAGTTAGATTATTTAATTATAAATCGACCAGATATTGTCTGAACACTATATCGTACCTCAGAATGCAAGGGAGTTGTTGATGTCACTTCACTCCCCGCCGAAAGAGCAGGTTGGGTGGTGCGAGGAGCAGCAGTCGGTTTGCCTCCACCCCTTCGATTTCTCCTTCGTTTAGGCCGCTTGATTTCTGCTGAACTCATTTAAAATCTTTATTATAATAACCTTTAATAATTCAGAGTGTAATGATTGTCAATTTCTTGATAAATCTAATGTGATCCAAACTGTTAAAACCTTATTTTTATAGGTTTTTGCTTGCAGAAACACTCATCTTACATAAAGTAAGAATCCAATATGGCAGGGCAATATCCCATCATACATCAGCTTGTAAATCCAGACGTCGCAAAATTTATACCATAAGAGGTTTATATTTAAAATAAGGTTGAGAGCAATATTTGTTGAAATTTATATAAAAACATTATAAATTCGTAAATAAAGAAAGTTACTAAATTATATTTTATTATCTACACAAAGCACTTACGTACAATAAAAATGCAAGGATTTTTAATACCGATAGTAAAAAGGCTAATTCAATAAACATAAATAGAGGGCGACATATACTTTGTTTTGAAAAATTAATTTCCCACACAGAACAGAATGTCAACAATAAATAAACTTGATTCAACTGGTAAACTTGTTAGCGAACAACTTCAGGACTTATTTTTTGCTCAGAGGACAGTATATGAAAACATAAAATCTTACGTAAATTGTTTTTAACTTTGTTATAGTATATACCTACTTGACTAAGTGAAATCTGCAGGCATGATGGCTAGCTAGGCCCCTTCTGCTCAATCAAAGGACAGAGCATGACATTAGCCGAGAGTAAGCTAAGACGCTGATAATTATTAATAGCCTAGGCCTACATCATGAAAGGACTTGGCTGTTGTTCCTTAGATTAGAAGCACTGTTTTGTATAGCGTTTTCTTTATTTTGTAGAATGACTCACTGCAAGAAGAGATGGTTGAAAAACAGCTGTATGAACAGATTCTAAAAGATTTAAAGGTTAGATTAGTATTATTTTAGTGCCTAGTCACTAGGCCTAGCCTAGTGGAAATTTATTAATGTAATAAATTTCTGGTTTTTTTTCATTAAGAAAGTGTTATACTTTATATCTTTAGAATGAAAGACTGGAACATGCAAATACAAAAGCTAAGCTAGCAAACGAAACAGAGAAGTTACAGTTTGCACTTGGGGAGGTGGAGATTCTTAAACGACAATTACAAAGAGAAAAGTCACAATTTGAAAACACGTAAGAGTAACAAATTCAGTTGATATTAAAATTAATTTTGCAAGAACTTGCTTTAACATTGAAACATATTAATTAATATTGAATTATACTTTTTTTTCAGGTTTGGATTACTGAAGAATAAAGCACTGAGAGAGACCACTAAACATGATGAGTTGTCGTCAAAATTCTCTGGTATAATGGTTTATTGACACAATATGTTAATAGTTACCCAAAATAGATAAGACTCATTGGTCAACCATGCATGTAATTTAAACTAATCCTAGGAAAATAAACCCCAGTTTTCCAAAAGTTCTAATAATTCACTCAGCCAAATCTTATTACAGTATAACATCCAGGGGTGGATTGCTATAAGCGGTCTATAACCGGTCTTAGCGCTTAGCCGGCTATAATTCGTGACGTAGCAAGTAGTCTTATATTATAGACCATTGCTATACCGCGGTCTAACCTGTAAACGGTCTTTAAAATTAAAGCCTACTCGAAGGAGTCTTAAAACAGTCTTAAACCTCTCTTTTTGTTGCTTTTACGTATTATTTATCGTCAAAGATAACCAATTGAACGAGTTTTAAGTGTTAAATCAAATAATAACGGTGATTTTATTCTTATATAGGCCTAGAATAGATTTTCTCGTGTATAAATGTACGTACTGTTATGATTTGTGAATTGAACAAGCGTGACGAACATTACCTTATTTGGTATTCTACGCGCAAAGTACGCCCTCAATTTGTTACTTTGCGTGGTCTTATTCAAGACTGTTTTATAGCAATGGTCTATCAGGAGTGGCTTTAATAAGACCGTCCTATCTGATAAAGCCGGCTTTAATCGGGGAGTTGAGACCATCAGTTAAGACTGTTTTATAGCAATCCACCCCAGGAGTTTGTAAATTGTAAATTTTTTCAAGAGCTATCTACTTTTTGATACAGATATGTAAAATTTACTTTATATATATTTAATGTATAAAGTATCTTAATCTAATTAAAATGATTAATTCCTTTCCAGTATTGCAGGCTGAAAAACTAAAAGCAGAGAGTGAATCTATATCACAAATGGAAGAAATACAATCACTAAAAAAGAGATTAAAACATGAAAAGGACAACCATAAACAACATTTAACTGAGTTGGCGTTGCAGAGGCAACAGGAGGCTTATATTGCAAAAACAGCAGGAACCAAAAAGCGAACATCAAATTCAATCAAATTCAACTCATATAAATAAGTTCTTAAACATACAGTCCTATTCAGAGGACACTTTCCTAGGAAATATATGTAAATTGACATAACAGCTCAACCAAATTAAGAGGATGCTTTATTGGATCCCAGAGGTGTCCCATTAAAAGAGGTTCTTATCTAGACTACTGTACTCCAAAAGAGTGACTACCTCACCCTATTTAAAGCTCTGTCTACACTATAAAACTTTTTGTGACAAAAAAAAAATGTAATGTGCCCATATATGGACATGATGATGTCATATCAGTACCATATTTGGGCACATCTAACTTGTTTTGTCAAACTAGTTTCATAGACAAAGCGCAGTGGACCAGACATTGCACATACAACAACTTTCATCTAGTAGCAAAAACTAGTTTGATAGTAAGAGTTAGAGCCATACAATTAAAAACATTTGAGAAATGTACTAAAATTGTATCAAATATTCAATATTAAATTTATGTATGGTAATCATAAATAACAAGAAAATTATTAAATAACATTTTGAATTTTTTTATTTATCGAAAAAGAAAATCAAAATATATATTAACCACTAGAAGCTGATCTAATAATACGTATAACTTAAAAATAATAAAGATATTTGTTTTTGAAATTTGAAATATGGAATGTCATCGGAGTTATAAAGGCAATTTGCTACTCAAAGAAGGATAGCTAGGATCCATCTCAATACAAATGCAGCATCATTAAATTTAAGCAGTTATCTAGTAGTATTTTTGTTAATACTGCCACTGTAAAATAATACGTATACAGTACAGTACCAAAATATACTTTGGTAGAATAAAATATATCATTAACCGCATTTTTTGTACACAGAAAGCAACAAAATAAAACAAACAAAATATATATTTATAAATTCATAATTTTCATACAGGAAAATACCCATCACCTCTACTTTATGATTTAAAGAGGATCATACAAATACATAATTTATTTACAAATTTGAAGATTATCAAATTAAACCTGGTCTCAGTTATTATTCATCTCAAATCCACAAAAATATCAGCTTAATTTGATTAATTTAGTAAAAAATAAAATCTTATAATATCCACTGTATATTGTATAAATAATATTTTTCAATTCTGTATACAGTTAATTATAGTTGCAAAAAATAATCAGGACAAACTAAACACAATTTTATCCACAAAATTATCTATTATCTATGAATTATTGAGAATAAAACCTTTACTATTGAAATTCTTGTCCTGATATTTTGTTACTGGATATTGATTCTATAAACCTATAATACTGAGTTTGAAAAACATCACAATGTTATTTCGCGTTTAATTGAGTGCAATTTTCGGCAGTATATGAGAGCAATCAACGGGCAGTATCATTACATTTTCTTTAATAACTTAGATAATTTGTACATTAATTCATGCATCTTTTATTTTAAATCAACTTTAATAAGTGTCATATTTGATCAGCTGCTAACTACTATATGCAAATTAAAATCTACTTTCAGGTATACTTTAATAATTCAAAAATATAATTTTAGGTAAATTATTATAAAGCATAATATATATTAAGTAATTCTATAAAGAAGTTTTGATAAAGGCTGACAAATAAAAGTTCTTATTTGGTCATAAAGGTAAAGCAAGGCGAATCCTTATACCTGATCATAATTGTAATTAATACTATTTCTAATAATACTAATCCCATATTTAGCAAGAATTGAAAAATTCAGATTCTACACACACTAAATATATATATATATAATTTTTTGAGAAATAATAATATATTTTCTTTATTCTTCTTCTATGTGTCCGTTATTTGATTTAAATTAAATAAACAAATTGAAAAATTTAAAAGGATGTGTTATGTATAACACTTATTTTTTAATATAAATATTCATTTTCATATAGGTCTATCTTTTTTCCATATACCTTAACTCAAATTTACTGTTTTTTTGGTCCCATGTTACACTGTGTGTAACTGTGAAGTTCACTGTATAAAAACAATTTAACTTGAATTGTACAATGAACTGACTCAAGCATAAGCCCATTTAACTTGCGGTGGGCTTATATGGAAAGCCAAAATTTATTGGGTTATAAAGATTACTTGATATTTGAGGGTGGTAGACTAAACTCTGTCTACACTATCAAACTTGATGTGACAAATATGGTAGTGATATGACACCATCGTGTCCATATATGGGCACATCAATTCTTGTTGTCACAAAGTTTGATTGTGTAGACAGAGCTTTATAACGGTCAGTATGGTAATACATTTCTATCTAATATGTTCGTCTTGTTGCATATTCTAATACAATACTAGCAGCTCCAAGCAAGGCAGGTTCAACAAGTTCTGACGCCCTAATTTGAACATTTCTAGCTGACCGCAGGGCATCTTCATCCACCATCCTACGCACTTCATTGACGTATAATGGCGCAAATATTCCACAAAGAATGACAAGAGACGGATTGAGGACGTGCAACATACTGGTGACAGCATAGCCCATTGCCTTGGCAGCTAAAGAACATAACATAATGATTATTACAATAACTAATTGATGGATAATTGATTGCGCTTAAGCTCTGTCTCCACTATCAAACCTTATGTGACAACAAAATGTGATGTGCCCATATATGGACACGATGATGTCTTATCACTATCATATTTGGGCACATCACACTTTTTTTGTCAAACTTGTTTGACAGTGTAGACAGCACATTATTTCTGCAGTTTCCAAAGTTTGCAGAGATTGTAACCTTAACGTTTGCTGATGGATCCCAGAGAAATGGACAGGTGTTGGAAGTCAGTGGTTCAAAGGCTGTAGCTCACAAATTGTTAGTGTATGCAGGGCTTTATGGTAACCAAAGCACAGTGGACCAGATATTGCACATACAAGTTTCATCTACTAGCAAAATACTAGTTTACAATGGGTGAATATCGAGCTCAGGTGTAATACAGTGGCATCTATATAAATATGTCGTCATTGTGTTACTCTCTTTGCTATGGTGTATAAGATGAACAGCTAATACTTTACCTAGATCTATGACAGCCTGTGCCTTCTGATTACCATGTTCTGCAGCCTCCATAAGATGTTTCGCACTGATTTGTTGGTTGCCTTCATTCTTGTAACCATTAATAAATAGCTCACCAGCTGCAAAAGATAAGATTACTTTAGCTTAAAAAAAACTGGACACCAAAAAGGAAGAGAATATTTTCATTGACAGTCTGTTCTATTTCAACTTCAAAAAATGTGTATACTATATGCTAATGAAATTTTGAAGTACAATTATAACTACGCACCTTCATTAAGCTTGACAGCCTCCCTCTGGAGGGCAGCACCAGACGAATACGCCTCTGCACAACCAGTACTACCACACAGACATTTAGGACCATCCAGAGATACCTTGATATGTCCAAGTTCAGCCGCACAGAAATTGTTGCCATGTATGAGTTTATTATCAAGTATAATACCGCCACCAATTCCTGCAAAAGATGACAAATATAAATGAGTTCTTCCTCAACACCTGTTAATTATGCATAAATACTTACGCAAAATTAATATTAGTGTCGACTCTTTTGGTCTCTACACTGATAAGATCTACAACTAGGGTAATTTCCTGCTAAGAACCGCTTATGTACCAAAGTACTCGATAGATGGTAGGTACTTTAAAATAAATAAGTCTGTCTACACTATCAAACTTTATGTTCCCAAATGTGATGTGCCCATATATGGACATGATGATGTCGTATCACTACCATATTTGGACACATCACATTTGTCAAATATTATTACAAAATGTGACAAATGATTTTAAAGAATGCCAGCATACCTGTTCCAGTGGCAATAGTAATGAAGTCTTCAATGTTTACTCCACATCCAAACTTTCTCTCTCCCAGAGCAGCACAGTTTCCGTCATTGTCAACCCAAACTGGAAGATGCATCTTGGCTGAAATTGGTGACCTCAGGTCAATCTCATTCCAACCTGCAAATGGATTGGATATTAACAGAAATTTAAAAACCACATGCAAGGAATTAAGACAAATTTCCAGCCATGTTAAAATATTTAAAGAATAAAATTAAACATATTGCCCATAAGAAAATATGATTAACATGAAGGATTTGCAAGTAATAGACATGTTTAACATGATTCAAAATTGCCCTCCTCTCTTTTACATTGAAAAAAGATTACCTCAACCTTTTTCTAGGCCTGTTTAAGTAATTAACCCAATTCAGGGAACTGGTATTGGTACTGTATTACTTATTCAAATCTAAGAGCTATAACAAAACAAACATCCACATATAAACCACACAATTCAAATGGAAATCTTACTAACCACAAAACTAAAAATGGCAGAATGATGCATATAATTACCATCAAGTGCTTTGGTTGAGTGCATAACAATCCCGGCTCTTGGGTTCACTCTTCCTCCTGTACTAATTCCTACAAAAATCAAGTAAAAATGAATTTAGAGAGCGAATCACAGTGCACTTAGCTGTATAATGAGTACCTGGTTGAAAAATACTAAGGGGAATAGCGTGAAAAGGAAATGATAATACCACCAGTGAAGAAAAACCAAACTGTTTTTATCAATTGTTGTAATATATTGATAATGTACATTATTGTTTCAATGGAGGAACTGTAAAATTTACTTGATTCTACAGTACCTTCTCTTTTTTCCCCTTTTTCTAGAGACTAACATGACAAGATGTTCTATCATGTATACACCATGTAGGTCCTATTTTGTTTGTTTATTATTTAATTTATCTTCATTGTGCATTTAAGGTGCTGCATATTACAACACAAGCGATACTCTCTCATGTCTCGAAAAGAAATGACAATGGTGGTTTGTGGGGAGGCTCCAACTTAAGAGCATAGTTCATGCATTATACCATTTGTGGAGAGGGGTGTCTAATGAAAATTTCTACTTTTTAAGTTGTATCTCGCTCCTCGAGGAGTGAATTAGGCACAAAAATGATGATAAATCACTTACCAACTCCTAAAATTCTACAATTTAAGTCGACCGCTTCACAACATGCTTCTTGCAACATATTCAATAATTCTCTTAGTTTTTCATCGTTACCATCTGGTGTAGGCTTTGATGTTTTATAAACAATCTTTCCCTGTAAATGAAAACAAGCAATAGGTAAAACTCTACATCATACTAGTTTGAAAAAAAAGTGTGATGTGCCCAAATATGGTAGTGATACAATCAAATATGGTAATGATATGACATCATCATGTCTATATATGGGCACATGACATTTGTTTGGCACATAAAGTTTGATAGTGTAGACAGAGTTTAATACGTTAATTGTAATTGAGTTAAACATTCAAGTTTATACCACCATATGGATAAAAGGATTATTTAAGAGAAATTCACATACATTGAATTAGCACAAAGAAAATGGTTATTGTTGTTAATATTAAATTATATTTATTATTGTTTTGATTTATAACACCTACGTAGAATATTAAGTTTATAATAAACAATACAGTCTAAAGCTTAAATAATTAAGCACCATATTGAGTTATAGGACTACTTTAAATCCTTGAAAAACAATTTCAGGTGTAATAAATAAAATTCTATTACATTTATGGCTTCAAATAAAGACCTAGTTCTAGCTACAGTAGCAATAAGATATAAAGTTGTTTTAATAATATATGACTGTCTCTGTAATGTATAAAACAGCCTACGGCATTATTATATTATAAACGAAACAAGATTATATATTCTCCCTCTATATTTTTGTATGTTGCATATTAAATAATATGTTTTCAACAAAAATATAAGCCAATAAAGGTAGGTAATTCTAAATAAGATTTTGTTCAAACTAGTGACAAAAAAAAGTGTCTAAATATAGTAGTGATATGCTTAAATATGGTAGTGATATGACATCGTCATGTTCATATATGGGCACATCACATTTGTTTGTCACATAAAGTTTGATAGTGTAGACAGAGCTTAATAAAGTATAATCATTGGTCATATTCCTATAGTATTTACGTCATATCAGATGTTCAACCGGTTGTTGCGTTTGAATGAATAACAACTTTAACCGCAACATTGACTGTATTTAAGTTTGATAGAGAAAAGAAGTTGTGCAAACACAGCAAAATTGTATTATTCCTCTATGGTGTAAGCAGATAAAAACATTGAAAATAAAGCAAATAATTATGGTTGTGTACAAACACTCAGAGGACAGATAGAGATAAAGAAATACAAAAACTACAATAGGATACAAAGGTAGAGATATGAGAGAAGGTAAACATATTTAACCTATTTGTCCTGTTTAAACACTACAGAACAGAAAAATGCCACATGTATAAATTATTCAGGTGGCTTATGATATTACCCACGTTCATTATTTCATTCAATTTAATTAACACTTACACCATGGAAGACTATATATCTCCTCTGTTTACACTTACTGAATTTGTAACTATGGCAACCCTAAGATGCGTGCCACCCAGGTCAACAGCGAGGGCGCTTTGGATCTCCAGGATGTGATCGATATCCATGCTCTTGCTATCTGGCATCGGTGGAAAGACAAAAGATTTCTGGATCACGCTCTTTAAACTGAGAGACTTTAAAAACTTTATGATACGAGGAACAGCATGGCCATCTCCATAAATATAAGACCTGGAAAATTTCAAATGAAATATTTTTTTCTCTTAGCCTAATACTATTTCGGAGAGACATTTATTTCAAGGGACTAAGATTTGGAACGCTGGCAAAAGATGTGTCGTGGGTTCTGGTGTTTGTTTCTATATTTTTTTTCCCTAGGGACTAACATGAAAAGATTATATTATTCTACATGTTCCTTTCAATATGTATTTTTCATCTATATTTTTTGCATGTCATAGAGTAAAGAAATATTTTCCTATGTTTTATGTGTATCGATTTTTCAAAGGTTACAGTACTGGGACATTTCAGGGAACAGTCTTATACTGATGTGGTCACCCAGGATAAATAAGAAATAACTAAACTATATGGTGTATTCGACGATTGCTGATGACAGGTCTATCTTTTTACAGTCCCAATAGTAGGTTATCACAGTACTCAAAGTGGGTGTGGGGTCAAATCTAATCTAATGACCTGATAACTACTGTCAAGAGTATGCATCTCATTTTGATATCTGTAACAGTATTTAGATCGAAGATTGAGATTCATGGGTCGTTGACAAATAAATCATTTCAAAGCTAACATTGTAATAATCACTTACGGTGGGAATCGTTTTTGATACTGGATGTCTAATGCATGCTTTATCTTGTTTGTGGTGTCGGCATCTCGGCAATGAAGAACATTCTCGCCTGCATTAGGATAAAAATGTCAAAGGTTAATTTCTTTCAGGAAGCGTTTATACAGGCTGAATGTGAAATGTTAATACAATCTGTTTGTTTCTTTATACAATCTATAAAGATATACAATCTATTCCTCTTAATTTGTATTTGTTATTATTTTAGGCAAATAGGATGCAAACATTTAAGAAGGCAAACAAAAATCCTAGTTACTAATCAGGGAAGGGCAAAAGCAGCATAAGCCACAGTCAGAAATTGAATAGGTGTATACCTCCAACTACTGACTACCACATGTAGATCCAAGTAAGCTGTGTTATTTAGGCCTTAGCGCAGCCGCACTCCAACCCCACCCCACCAAAAAATTTAATTATAAAGGCATGAACTTTGGCCTACGTACCTGTCTCACGTCCTGTCTGTCTTGAACCAAGGTTGACAACAGGTGTTCCAAACGCTCCTGCTTCTCGCACACCTGCGCTACTGTTGCCAATCATACATCCTGCATGCGCGATGAGAATTAGGAACTCCTCAAATGGAATGTGCTTCACTGGCTTAAATTTTGGGTGATGCTCTATACCCTTTAACCTCATAACTCGAATAATTTCCTTACTACCTGAAATATTAATAAATAAAAATATTATAGAAAATTCATAATGATTTTATTCAATTCAATTATTTCCATAGTGTACAATTATCCATGGACAAATATTTCACCGGAAAACTACTGTACCCTCTTAAAGCCATTTTAGACAGCATTGTACGACAAGGCCCGACTAGTCATCTCGCCGGGAGAAAATTAAACATGTTTAAAGTTTTTGCGATGACCTAAAAAAACTACGCCTTATGCGAGATTTAACTCGGTCAACACTGACTAGTAAAGATGACTCATCGTCGACTCTCTGTCTTCCTTTTTCTATATATACTTTAGGCTATTGCATAATACTTTTAATTTTTTTTTTAATTGTTGAAAAAAACTGAAACCAAAACTATTCCAGTTTAGAAAGCAGCAAAATAAATACAATAGTTTCACCAAAAAGTACAAAAGTCTGTTGTAAAATCAATCAGTAATCGCAACTGGTTTTGTTATTCGCATTTAAAAAAATTAACTATATAGTAGCATAGTATTGGTATAAAATGTAAAATTTTGATTGATTGAAACTGCTAAACAGATTATCATAAAGCAGTTATAATATTTATTAGTTCATGTGAACCTGAAGAATATAAATGGGTCACCTTGGATGTTGTACTAAAACGTATGTTTGCATAAAAGAATATTAATTACCTGTTGATAATGTTCAACTACCTATATAATATTGTTTCATGTCTATAACAACAGATGTTCTTAGAAGTACTATTGATTATGAAGCAACAATCCTCTTCAACGGAGGTTGTTTTATTGATTCTGCCTACGCTATTCAATAAGCAATTTAAACGTTCTGTATTTTTAAAAATTGACCTGATCATATAGTGCAATTTTATCCAGTCCTATCTTAACATTTTATGGTTTTAAATTTTTATACTTTTGACATATTTTAAAATTGTATTATGTTTCTTTGTATGTTTTTGAGTGCAACTATTTTAGTTGTGTTTTTTACCCTTTTAATACCAATTTCAATTTAATTCTGTATTCGACAATGAATTTTAATAGAAATAAAATAACACAATATTCATACTGTATTTTCAGACTTGTCGAAGAACGGGCAATTCTCATGAAATTATTTATTTGGTTGGCTCTGTTCTCCCCAATTTTTTTCTCATTGAATTAAATATAGTATTATGTATTTTTTAGGCGAACTAGCAAGAAATAAATGATTGATACTTGATAAAAGTGATGTTAGAAAATAATTTTAAGGTTTGAATATGGTTTTGCACGAAGGATTTCAATGATTAAACGTATTTTTAAAGAAATAAAGTGTTGTTTTACAATTTACAGGTTGTTTCACAAGTAATATATTGTTTAACAATACAATAAATGAAGTGTAACGGTTAAGATACAGTAACAATAGGGTGTGTTTATTGAATGAAAGCCACACATTGTTTGTACTAAGGAATTGGTATTCACTACACTGTATGGGTGTGCTCATAAAAATGTGTTATTTCAACCATCGAGGAAAATATCCATCATGAAAATACTTAACTTTCATAAAAATGTTTCATATACAGTAGATCCCTATGATTAAATATTTAAAATGAATTTGTATGTACAGCAAGAGTATGTCCATGTAGGAAATAAAACACAATTATTATATAGAAATTGTATAATATAATTTAAAAACTATGTAGTAATAGTTAAATGACTACCAACCAACTCCTCTCACTGCCTTTACTATAGTATATTGAGTAGCCTTGATCAAATAATGGAATCAATATAATTGAATAATGTAGAGTCAAATAAAACACTAACAACAATAGGATGGTATACTACAAGAACACTGATAATAAAGAAGCACTAATGTGAATAATGGATTTTAATGACAATGAATGTCATTTCTTTCGAATGCTGTACTTAATATGAATAATATAACAAGGACTAACTCTCATTATTAACAAATAGTCTTCAATTCACTGCAATGCTTTTTAAACATGTACAATGTTTTTTTAATCCGCCCCTTTTGTAAAGAGACTAAACTGAGGTTGTATTGGCTACATAATGCAATTGGTTTACTTTTAGAAATCAACTCTATGGTTTAGACCTTGAGTTTAAAGTTAAATCCATCAAACCTCAATGTACGGATTAGTGGTTTAGCGTTAAATCTGTCTAATACAGTACAACATAATAACATTTTATCTATATTTTGAATACTGTAGACAGGTGGCAAGGTTTTTTTTATTACACTATACTGTATTTTTGTTTTATTCTTATTTACATCTGTTGATTTGAAATGTTTGTAATATTACTTTGTACATAATATACAACAAAATTTAATAATTTGTTCGAAAATATTATATTTCTTAACAGTGAGTGGGATAATTTTAGAAAAAAACAATATTTGAGACAAATAAAACCACTGGTGTATTACGTACGAAATACATCATCATTTGAGATAGGATAACCCAGTACATTACTGATGACAGTACTGTATGCTTGGATGATGTTAGGGACAACAGAGTAAGATCAAAGGTCAGTGTGGGTGTTGATTGAAGGGCAATAAAGAGGCTTTGTGTTTGGGGGATTAAACTGGGTGGTACACACTATGGTCTGGTGATCCCATAAGAACTACATGACGTGGCAAGGACTAAGAAAAAACAGAGCATTACAACTGGGAGTTTCAAAATTTAGTATAATGCTGTTGGTCATGTTTTTTATAAGAATATGCTGGTTAGATAGTAACTGTGTACAATCTACCATATCTCTTTAAAATATCTCTAATAGTTATTGTACAGTACAACAATTCAATAACAGGGTAGGGCAAAACATCTGACCAATTACTCAACTTCCTGACGCAAAGCTACTCCACAGTAGTTTAATACAATTACAATTCAATAACAATTTTCTAGAAATAGTATTATAAATTATTTTTAAAAGTATGCCAACTAACTGTTGTAAATATATACATATTGGTTGACAGTTTGGAGAGAATATTGTCAAATTAGTTTACACATTTGACATATTTGTTAACATCTTCATAATGAAGCCATTTACAGTAGATTAAGTTGTCTACGAACACACGGCAGCCACAGTGAAATGTCTACTACGAAAGACAGGGGTTGATGGCCTAGTACATCGGGATAACCCCCTACTCTTTCTGCACTGGGTTGTAACACTGGACCTCCTTTTCCAAGACTTGTTCTACAACAATGGTTGAAGGGAGTTCAGAACCGATTATATGGTGGCGCCCCTGTTTTAACCATTTTATTTAAATGTGAGGTAAGCATGTTAGTACTGTAGTTATTTGAAAAAAAAAAAATATTATACATTCTTACCTGCATCAATATTTGGAAATAGTATAAGTGTCATGGCACCTAATTGGTCTAATGCTTCAAGCATAAAGCCAAACATCTTGAGAGATTCTTGGATGTTCGTCGTTACTGGATGTTGCAATGCTATCACATATTCCTTTGATTTAGTTCCCGGAGCAATCCACTTAGCTATTATATCATCTGGAGTGTTCAAATCAGCGCTTAAAAGTTTATCGTAAGACGGACAGCCTGTTAATAAGATACGTTCATTGTCTTCGCACATTGTGAGGAGTCGACTCTGAGCACGCTCCGTGCAGCAGGCATGATAGTGAGCAAGTTTAGAAACGGCATGACGAATACTGTCATCGATTGTTCCACTCACTTCGCCGCCCTCTACGTGCATGATGCGTATATTCATTAGCGCTGCAGCGGTTGATAGGGATAGGGCATCGAATCGGTCACCGTGAACGATCAGTACATCCGGCTTGACACGTAGTAGAACGTCTGGAAGTTTGACGAGTGCTAAGCCTACAGATTCTACCATAGCTGCCTCATCTTCTCCTCTCACGATTGTATGCAACTTTGCATCTACTGGGAAGCCATCTTGTTCTATAAGCCTATAGGTGGAACTGTTAAAAGAAATAAATACTGATGGTAACGAAGATGAAAATGATGATGATAATGATTATGCTAATGGCGTATTATGTTAATGGTGCAATAATCACTTTGTTGGATATAAAATATAACCATTTAAAACAATTTTAATGGTGTTTCTCAAGGTGTGAATGGTAAATTATACAACACAAAGACTACTTTAAATACTGTATGTCTTGTCGTCTAACTACCACATAATGCATGCTTCAGTGTGTCTTTAGCCACTTTTAATGCAGTAACTATAGTAATAACAAATAGCATATAGCTCATCATAATATCAAAATATGTGAATATAAATTAATGCGTGCCTTGAAGATGAAATGTGCGAAATAGATAATGGATTTTCTGTGTAAAAAAAGGTAGAACAAAGCATCATAATATATTTAGAGTGCTTGTCATTTATGGATTAATTTACAGTAATTAAAGGTTGTCAACAGTATATAAACACCCTATCTAAAACTGTATTGCCACATATACAGTAATGCCAGTATCACAGGCAAATTCTGTATAACAGTGTCACATGTTTCATGTATTATGTAATGGCTTATGGCAAATGATACAGGCATCATATGTTATACATGTAACACTGTATCAAGGGCCTGCCTGTGATATTGCACAAATTATAGATACAGAACAGTAGCAAGATTCGGCTAACATACTTGAATACATGAAGAACAGCAAATCATAAGGTATAGTATCTAAAGTACCTTAAACAGTAATAACACTTTAAAAAAAGTAATAAAATAAATTATACCCATAATCATCAATAAGATGGCATCCTAGGACGATGACGCTTAGTACAAGCTCGGGATCTTTCTGTACAGCGCTCATTATTGGAGCGAGCTTAGAGTAATCAGCGCGGTTGCATGTTGCTATACACACCCTTCTCTTGCGATTTGAATTATCTTCCGCCATGTTTACGTGGTTATTCACAGCAAGGTTGTTGTTGTTTATAAGATTGTTAAAAGTTAGAAAGGCAGCCTGAAATAAAACATTTAAACAACTGTTATTAAAAACTAGATATATCATGACTTATGTGCGAGAGTACTGTACCATATTTCCAATCATATAGGGGTGTCATTTAATTAAACTGGCCTCTCCAAAGGTCTCACCATGAGGAGTTGGGGGGAAGGGCCTGCCCAGTGTGTCATCTTTATGCCCTGGGCCCCTACATCATTTTAGTTCATTATGAACCCTTTGACACAGGTTTGACGGTTTCCAGGTGACAACCGATTGATTGACCTGATCTAGGTTGGTCAATAATGTCAATGGTCATTGCAATTTGTCAGTATTAGTACCACCAGTACTTAATTATATGACATTAATTAAATAGATAGTTACTTGATACTTATTTTTCCACTATGACCACAAACTGACAGTAAATAAATTGTTACTTGATAGTTACTTCATAGATGAATGACACGACGACAAATATTCCTTCTTGATTTATTAACAGTACAGCGTTTTAATTATTATTATTTCTTACATTACAATAAGACAATTTTATTATTTCACAAACGAATTTGCAACTGGTTCATTCATGTCATTTATTTTCCATAATATACAAAATAAAGTACTGTACTGTAGTTCAAAATGAAATACTGTAGTCTAACATGGAATGATGTCTTTATAGAAAAAAATAGCAGAAAAATATTTTTTTCAAAATTTTTGGTTGAATATGCCATTTTAATGTCACATAATAATATAGTTATCCAGTTTGACCAAATATTGGATCGAAAAGAAATTTATTTATCTGAAAAAACTGTAATTTAAAGGAAAAATAGTCAAATTGGCTGCGAGCCAGTGGGTTTTTGGTTGAATTACAGTAACCATATTTTCTCATTTTATAAGTGAAAACATTGTTTTTTCCCCTGTTTTTTTCTACTGAAGTGATTAACGTTATTAAAACTACAAAATAACCTATTCAAAGTCTGATTTAATTAATCTTCGTTTTTCATGTTTTTGGGGGACAATACATCTTTAAGCTAAGACCACTAGTGAAACACACGGCATTTGATTGGCTATTTATTAATAAAAAATGTCAATGAAAAGTAAAAATAAATGGCAGGATCAATGATTGTGTAAACAATCGAGGTTTATTACATTGCAAGTAACACACAAAAACAGACAGAATGTAAGCAATCAATAAAGCATCAAGAGATCTGTTGCCATAAAAACCGATACAAGCGTACTATAGCTTTGAGATTATCTTTAAAACTAGAGTAGAAATGGTTAAAAGCGAATGGTTCAAAAACTGTATGATTCATTTATTTTATTGAATTATACTCATCATATACTATTAATATTATCAATTTTACACATCAATTTTTCTCACCATCCAATTCATTAGTGTATATTATTACACATTTAATTAACAGTTATGGTAACCGGACACTGCCATATTATATTCACGAATGAATGACATTATGACAAGGGATATTCATTTCATTATCTGTATTGGTACAGTTTTATCATAATTTTAAATAAATTAAAAGGCATGGAATAATTATTTCACATAATTTAAGGAGAATTGGAAATATAACCATTATACATTATTATTGAACACATTTAAAGATACGTATTTTTGTTCGAAATTCCATTTTAATGTCGCATAATACAATAGAAATAATTCAATTTTAGCAAAATCAGATTGCCAGCCAATGGGCTGTTGGTTGAGATTACTTTGCCTTTTAATTATTTTTTCCTAATTTATGAAATCTACAAAATGTTTTGGAAAGACTAAAGTATAAATCTTTAATTTAACGAAAATCAATTTAAAGATGTCAGACATTCTTTTTAGCCTTCATTGATTTCTGAATTTATTAGTGGTTTTGAAAATATAGAAGGTGGAAGATTAAACAAATTTTACAGTAAATTAAGTAACATTTTCAAACAGGACACAAAATATATTCCGATTGAACAGGTTCAATGTTTGTATGTTTATCTTCCTATCAACGTGCACAATTGTCAGACCTACATGGTGATTCACAAAGTCCAAGTAACCATGCAGTGTGTGCATGCTTCTTGATAATATTAGTTCAAAGGTCATAATGTACAATGCAGATTGACAGACAATAACACACTTTTTTATATATTGGAATACTGTACAGTAAAAAAAAAAAATTTTCAATCGCATTCACGAGAATTGTACTAAAAGAATGAGTATAATGGGGAATGGGCCTGCTATGTTACAATACTAGATACTTGCATTTAAAATAACTGTAATAAATACTGTTGTACATGTGAAGCTTCCTGATTTTCTTTTCAGCAAAAGTAGATCCAGAAAACATATCATGGGATTCTTCAATAGTACTAATATACTGTTGAATGTTTATTATGTTGTCATGAAGGAATGTCAAATGGCAACAGAAATAAACAATACAAATGGTTAAGATTTAACACCAGTTGTCCTTCAAACCCCTGTTTAGTTATACAACTTCTTCTAAATGGTGCTTTGATCACAAGTATCTTTTTTTGGCAATACTTAATTAATGTTAATACCTAGTTTTAGCTGCAATAAAAAAGAAACACACCACAGTAACATTCATTTAAAAAAAGGTTTCCTCTTTAGTTTGCAAAAGTGATCTCGAAAAGTTTTTTTTTATAGAATTTGGTTTCACGTATCAATCACAGATTCTTTTTATTCAGACTACTGCAAGATTTCAACTGGCATGACACTTCCTGCGACCAACTCGGCAAGATTGGATATGCGCATTTGCAGGAACCTTGACAGTGCTTTTTTAAATTGGCTTCATAAATAAATAAACATAAATACCTGTGACTGTGGCCATCAAACTTAAACAACATGTAACACAACAGGCCAACCTATTCAAGAGTCAAACTACATAGGCCTAGAAAGGAAGGGCCAACACGTCCTTGACCTTATCAGCCCACACCCAAACAGGGGTGTCGCCTCTAGGCCCTAGTTAGAGTAGCCATGCATGGGATGAAAGCTAATTCTAGGCCGGCCGGCCGGCTATATAAGCTCAGCCGGCCTCACACGTATACGTACACAGAGAGATGATCAAATAAATTGAAAATTGCTTACATCGTGAGGATCTGGTTGAACAGAGTTGCGTTTACTGTCCTTTATAGTAAATGATGGCATAGTTTATCTAAACTTGAATCCAATGTTGGTCCTACCTATCCCCTTCTTTAATATTTTGTGAAATGGGATCACTTACCTCAAGAAATATTTTATGTACCGCCCCACACACAACGCTATCTCTCCAGCCTTGGAAATGAAAGGATAGTTATCAAATGCGCATGCGTCTAATGTTTCGTCCACCATCTATCCAATAGAAACGCGTGTTACATTTAATTATTAGAAGTAACTATTAATACTTGATCTCTCATTGGTGGTTCTTCTTCAGATAAAGTAATTGCATAGAAAGCTGCCACACACATCGTGATCGATACTCATAACTAACAATAACATACAATACAAATAATGCTTTTATGCACATATTTAATACGTGGCATAAATAGAACAGAATAATAGAATAGAAATCATCTATTTAAATAAACCGACAATTGAGAAGATACAATAAAAAAATAAAAAATCAAACACAAAAAAAAGGTTTTAATCTCTCCTCTCATATCTCTCCTTCTATTTTATCATTGAGAATTTTTTTACTTCCATGGCTATTATATGATAAAAAACAATTATTACTTATTGATCTGATAGTTAGGTGACAAAACCTCAATATACGTTAACACCACCGGTAACAAGTTCAAAACAAGTTTCTTCGGTCCCACAATCGGTCCTTGGTTTAGAGCACTGGTCTTGTAAAACAGGGGTTGCCAGTTCCCAATAGAGGCTAACTTTTATGTGTCAATTCAATGGAGTTTTATCTTTGGCTGCGCACTCGGCCATTCGTTGGTGACAAGCCTATTTCCATGAGTTTAGAGCACTAGTCTTGTAAACCACGAGTTGCAAGTTCAAATCTAGCTAGATACCAACTTTTAGGTGTTAACTTGGTCATTGGTGAAGCTTGGTTCCCACCAGAACGTAACGCAAGGACGTAAACGCAACGCAAGCGTTTTAACCAATGACAAGCGAAGTTATAGACAGTTAGCAATCACAAGCAAATAAGCCATCGCTTGTGATTGGTCAATTCACTTGCGTTGCGTTACGTCCTTGCTTTGCGTCGCTAGTGGGAACCACGCTTAACAATTGATGACCTTTGTTGTGAGTTTATATCGACAAAATGATACAATAGACAACTTCCATAAGAATTAATATTTAATAATATATTCTACAATCTAATCCCATATAATATATTGCTTCTATTTTTATTTTTAACACTGAAAAACATTTTCTAATGTTCTAACAGAATGTATTTTTCTTCTCTGAAAACTGATTTTGAGTTATGTACCATACCATTATATATTTCAAAAATATATTTCCAAGTCAGTATTTGTTATTTGTACATGTGCACAATTCGATCTCAAACCAAACATGCTATATTCAGTGTCAACTACAGTAAGTCACGGAACTTCATGCACATTTAATGATTTTTGTCTAATCAGCCATTTACCGTACATAACACTGTATTTACCATTAAAATATTTCATTAGCACAATTGTATAGCTGTCTTGGGTTTTAAAATATTTTGTCTGCAAAATCTTACATTTGAGATGACATAAACATAGTACATTAAAAAATTATAACATTCAAAGTACACACACCACTGCTGTTAGTGTTCAGTGTTGATCAAATTACGTCATTATATTTGACCACACAGCAGATATGTATTGTGAACTTGGTATAGAACTTGGTATATAACTAGATAGGTTCATATTCACATTTAGAGTTGATCATGATATACTTAAAGCAGTCTTCTCAAGTACATTACTTTTTAGTGAGAAGCGCTGCCATCACTCTGAGTTGAGAATCAAACAAACTAGGTGTTCAGTTTATCAGGTATTTCCACAAAGCACACTTTTTTTTAATTGATTTTTCGTCGCATATCATTAAAAAAAGTGAGTTATAATTTTATTTGTAATCATTGATCATGAATGTTAATGTGCCTGTAGCACTGTGTGTTGAGTTAATGAATATCAAAATTTATAAACATTAATATTTCTCAACTTTTAATACACCATCAGTGGAATGCAACCCCATAATATCCATAAATTTATATTTTTCACCTTTTTTCTATACTAATCTATGTTGTAACAGTATAAAAACACAAGTTAAATGTTTACTTTACCAAACAATATACCACTCATATATTAATTACATCTTTGAAGGAACATAGGATTACATTATTAGTACCATTCCCTTTGTTTACGATACACAATTTATTAATTATTAATATTATAATTTCAATGCTTTGCATCTCTTGGATAAAACTCTGCGAGAGTTGTTTGTGGAATTCTTTTAAGCATTTCTTTCGGGAAAATACGTAGTAGTTGCCAGCCAACATCCAATGATTCAAACACCGTCCTGTTTTCGTACGAACCTGTAACAAGAGATTTATTGTTTATAATAATAATGTCATGATTAGTTTGAAAATCAAGTTGGTACAATGTTTGATCAAGGTAATCTAATAGGATGCTGCGCTCCAGAGATCAAAGGGTTTATCTGAATTTATAGTTTATACATTTATTTAAATTTTAATTGAATCTAATTTAATATCTAGATCTATTGTAGAGATACGAACACCAGGCTAGTGATCGGGAGGTCATGGTTTCAAGCCCGAAAATTACTTGACAGATTTTTTCGCAAGTATTCTCTATGTGCTTAGTATAAAGTAGGGCAAAAATCTGACCAATTAAGTAAAAATGTTTACATCAACCAGTGTTAAATAAGTAATAGGATAAATTTAATTCAGTTACTAGCTACTATACTTTCAATGATATAATTTTGTTAACATACCCTGTGCAATGAAGTTTTTCTCAAATTTGCCAAGAAATTCAAGGTACAGAAGATCCTCAGGGGTCAACGCTTCTTCACCTACCACAGCCTTCATAGCTTGCACATCCTTACCAATAGCATAATTTGCATACTGAACAAAACAGGTGGAAAATATTTAGATATTTAAGAAAAAAAAACAATTACACAGAAAAGTTCTTGTATAAAACTACCGTAATAAAGATTATACATTATGGTACATACATAACTTGCATTCGTACCCAAAATGACACAGATATTTCACTATACTCTATAAAATTAACTTCATAAGTATAACCATATATGTAGATGCAGATAAACTAGTATAGAGTACTAGCCTACCTTGCATTTTGTAAAACTAGTATGGTGCCAAAAACTGCATTTTGTATTGTTGATATAAAGTTTGATTCTCAATCCTGATCAAAGCATATTGATCAAAACTTCGAGAAACTCTTTTCAGAACTAATATACGTGGTGTACCACAAACTTATATCAACGTTTGATTTCGCAACGCAAACCTTCAAACAGGATATGGTATATCAATATTTGATTTCGCCATTTAAACAGTCAAACAATATAAATTATGCATTTTTTATTGTTATTTATTATCCTTATTGATGACAAAACCAGCTTTTTATAATATTAATTACTATTAGTGATTCATGATAGCAAGATCTATTTATAGCTCACCAACTGATTAGAGACATCAGAGTGGTCCCTTCTCGTCATTCCTTCACCAATAGCAGACTTCATAAGACGTGAAAGTGAAGGTAATACATTAATTGGTGGATAAATCTAAAAAAATAACATTTTAGAAGTTTAAATGTTGTACTGTACTGTTTAACTCTAATAGCAGTTGAAACTTTGCGGTTGTATGATTCTAAGCAGAGTTCCTGATTCGGAATGTCAATATAATCCAAAGTTTACTAAATTTAATTGAAATTGAAATAAACGTCAATTTATAATGCAGCCACAGATAAACCCTTTGATCTCTGAAGCGCAGCATCCTGTATATCCTAGCATGATTTTCACTGTATGTATTCAGCAGCTTCATTTGCATAGGGAGTAATATGCGATTTAACTCTATGTAATTTGAAATTGGATAACTTTTCTAAATTACAAACAATTACAATTGTACATACCTGCCTATTATGTAACTGTCGATCTACATAAATTTGACCTTCTGTAATGTATCCAGTTAAATCAGGAATTGGATGGGTAATATCTGTATAAAAAAATATACAGTACACCAATTGTTAATTTACCATACGAAAGTATCGCATTTGATCGATCATAATCCTACACTCAAGTACAATGTATGTTTTCTTTCAGACAAAAAGTGTTTTCAAGGCAATATCCAAGTATAATCACACCCCTTATTTTAGTCAAATTTTCTACCCACGCTCACTGGGACTCCAAAACAAAAAAACAATGTTGACTTTACTTACCATCGTTTGGCATAGTAAGAATAGGTATTTGTGTAATAGACCCATTTCTCCCTTCAACTCTTCCCGCTCTTTCATAAATTGTTGCTAAATCTGTGTACATGTAACCAGGGAAACCACGTCTTCCTGGGACTTCTTCTCTAGCAGCAGACACCTATCAATCAAAAACAATTATCAATTATTTGTACAATGATTTCTTTTTATTTGCTATGGATATATTATGCGATCATGGCAAAATACAAACTACACTCGCACTTTCTAAATTAAATGAAAAAAACTCCTGCAACTATGATGAATCCTGGACTTGAACCAAGCACTCCGAGATTGGCAAACTAACATGTTAACTACATTAAGTTACATCATCATTAAATATAAGTACTAACTTATTATTTTTTAATTTATTTATACTAGGTGACTACGTGAGTCAAAGACTGTTCTTTCAAGCCAGTCCAGTGGCTGTGAGTGACAGTGGCTGTGTGTGTAGTAGTACACTGGGATAACCCCCTATTTGTCTCAAAAGATGTACTAGGTTCTTTAGAGTGCACATGAGCCAGATTTGTACACTTAACCTACGGTTTATAGTCCTATCCTACTACTAGAACCATGCAGCGAGTTGGCCTCAAACCCTTGCCGATGTAATTACGGTTCTACTGTCTTAACTGCTCGGCCACTCACTAATTAATATTCAATTAAATATGAATGTCAAACAATCAAACAAGGATTTTTACAGGATTTGAACCCAACACTTTAGAGTTGATAGACTTACTTCTCGAAGAGCTTCAGCATAAGAACTCATATCGGTCAAGATGACCAGCACATGCTTTTCACATTGGTAAGCTAAGAATTCTGCTGTTGTTAACGCTAGACGAGGTGTGATGATCCTTTCAATTCTGCAATTGCAACATTTTTTTAATTTTTATAAGGTAATACAATGCACTAATGCACGATGATTTGAAAATATTGGCGGTATACCAAAATAAATATTATCATTTTTCTTTTGGAAACAAATGGTTACCACAAACTCAACTTTACTAATGACTATAATGATGACTATCTAATGATTTATTATATGTCACCCGAAAATTTGTACAGCAATTAAAGATGAAACACAAAAAATGAAGGTCAAAATATTCTAAATTTAAATTGGCCATATCAATGTAATGTTAAAGTTATTCACTTTAAGTCGAAAATTCAAGCCAAAAACAACAAGTTTACATAATTAACAGGTAAATTAATTTGATTACATTTCGTCTGGAAAATCGTCGCGAGCGAAAGTAAACAAAGATTTCAAACCACGAGTATGCATTATGCTAATTAGGATTGTTTACAACTCATCACAGTTGTGTTTTCACACAGATCGTTAGGAAGTTTTATAATTATGCATACAAAGTAGCAAGCGCGTTGCATTATGAGATATGTTTTGATCGAAAACTTTGACTGGAAGTCACAGTTATTTTTGAACAAAAAAATGTTTGTATTTCAGTTAAATGATTTTTTTTCCGACTAATTTTTGGTGAAAGTTAATAACTATTATGATACTTCCAAATTTTTTTATTTTTTTGGAATTAGTCAAAGGGACAATACGTCTTTAAGTTTGCTTTTGTTTAATCCTGTCATCGTCATGGATTTTGTTTTGTTTATTTGCATTGTATTCTTATGTTTTTAATTGAGGAAATAAATGTCTTACGTTGGATCATTAGCAAGGTTCAAGAACAGGCATACATTGTCCATAGAACCATTCTCTTCAAAATCTTGCTTGAAAAACCTAGCAGTCTCCATGTTGACCTACAAAATCAAGCATAAATCAATACATTTATTTACACTATCAAACTTTATGTGACAAACAAATTTGATGTGCCCCTATATGGACACGATGATGGCATATCACTATCATATTTAAGCATATCACTACCATATTTAAGCCTATCACTATCATATTTAGGCATATCACATAGTTTAAGGAAAGTTTCTAAGCTTATCCCTGCAGTTTCCATGTGTAAAATAATGGGGTGCTATTTTATCACTAGCAGGGATTAAGCTAACGAAATCTAGGGATAGGTGTCAAAACGCAAAGGTTATAAGGGAATGAGTACTGGGTTTTTGGGTGGGTGGAAAGCTCTAAAATAAACTGGGTGGAAAACGTAAAAGGCGAAACCTTCTATTAGTTTATTTCTTTAAACACAATGGAAGTTCCGAGGAGGGCCAAGAGCAGCGATACCACTATTAACAGAAATAGTGTGACTTTTGCCAAGTACCATTTTATCCAATGTTTCAAAATATGTTTCATATTTTATGTCAAAATTGGTTTGTTTTTTTATCTTTTATGGTCTCCTGTCTTTATCCATTCATTAATGTATGCATATATTTTGATTTACAATAATTCATTATAATATAATATAATAATATTATAGATCAAGTTATCAATTTAAGGCAGCACATTTTTTTTTCATAGTACTGTATACAAATATTGCACATACATTAAAATAATATTTATAATATTACACCTATGTCAAAATTGTTAACTTACTCCCATAGCAGCGAAGACGATAGCAAAGTTGTCCTCATGCGAATCCATTACATCCTTTGTTGGTTGTTTTACGAGACCAGCTTGCCTACAGATTTGGGCAGCAATCTGTTAATAAAAGAAATATGAGAATTAGCCAACAAAATTATAATAGTTAAATGGCGGAGCGGTTAAGGCAGGGCCGCCATTTACCAAACCTAAAGATCCAACAATATCGACATGGGTTCAAGGCTGACTCGCTCCGAGTCTTCTCAGATAAGCACTATAAACCGTAGGTCCAGTGTACACAGTTTACCTGTGTGCACTTTAAAGAACCCAGTTCATCATTTGAGACGAATAGGAGGTTACTCTGGTGAACTGGTTCACAAAATAGCTCCTGTATCAGGGGGATTACCACCTATCTGATAAGACAGTGATTCATTTACTATTGGCCATGTGTGCCTAAAGACATAAAATGACCAATGTTTAAAAAATATATATAATAATTAGTGAAATGGAATTTGTAGATTACAGATAGATATCTCTTGTTTCTACGATGCACCACTTTACTATGTAGCTATAGACATCTGTGAAAATGCACAGAATGACTTATATACTTACATCATTATGTGGGAGACCAGCGGCTGAAAATATAGGAATTTTCTGACCTCTAGCAATACTGTTCATTACATCAATGGCTGATATACCTGTCTGAATCATCTCTTCTGGGTAAATCCTAGACTGTGGATTAATTGGTTGACCTGCACAAATAATATAAACAAAAACTCTTACAGTAAAGCTCTGTCTACACTATCAAATTAGATTGACAAAAAAAATGTGATGTGCTCAAATATGGTAGTGATATGACATCATCATCATCTATGGATACATTACATTTTTTGTCAAACTAGTTTCATAGTGTAGACAGAGCTTTACAAAAAAACTCTCTATCTTCCATCATTGAGTATAGACTTACTTATTAGTATTTGCAGTGTATGTGAAATATTCTAGTAAGTATGTCACACTTAAAAATGTTGGTTGAATATTGTTCTAATCTTACCCATAATATCCAAATAATCTTCAGCTAGAACTGGTGGACCTCTGTCGATGGCTTTACCAGACCCATTAAAAACTCTACCTACAAATTAAAAGAAATGTAAATATACTTAAGTCAGTCTTATACTTAAGTCAGTCTTATACTTAAGTCAGTCTTAGATACAAAAAAAATAGCTTTTTCAGATGTTGTTATTTGTCTATTTGGATACACACTTGTAAATCACTTGCACACTTATAGTACAATTTGCATCCTTTAAAACATACAAAATATATGGTGATAGTGTGTGTGACACAAAGCATAAATAGACATTTACTTAGACATAGACATAATAAATAGATTATAAACATAAACAGACATTATTTAGTTAAATATACAAATGAACAATGTATCTAAAAAAGAAACACTTTTTGTTTTATTAATGGCAGCGCAGAAACAGCACATCGGAACCACTTACCTAACATGTCCTCAGACACTGGTGTACGCAGAATATCGCCTGTAAATTCACATGTTGTATATTTTGCATCAATACCTGATGTACCTTCAAAAACCTAAAACAAAGAAAAATCTTTCACTGACTTTTAAGACAGAACAAATCAACATAAAATCTATAAATTGTGCCAATATACATTACCAACCCTAGGATTCTTGTTTAAATTGGATTATACTAGGAATTCATTAACAATGGAAATTCCAAAGTTTAGTGTTCATATATAGCTTAAACTAGGGAGTGGAATTATACCAGAGCATAGGACTATAGTTATTATTATACACAGTATATTTACGAAGTAAATGTACAGTATTGATATGGCCGAGTTTATTATATATACATAATTGGATTATAATTTTCACGCTGCTGCTCTAGCCCGCTACGTCCCATTAGGACTACTCAATCAGAAGCTAAAGCAAGCAGCAGTTATAGTTCTAAGGACAGACAGTTTTGTGAAAATGGAAACTCCACTATGATTTATTGATTCCAGCTGCTACAGTAGACCCAAAAAACGGCTGGGAAAGAGTCTATTAGGACATGTCATGCTAAAATTACAAATCCCTAAGCATTTCTGGTATATTCACTGTCAGATATTCATTGAATTATTATCGAAACAGTCCATTAAAGTTTGTGTTTGTAATAGGATACTTCACAATTGAAATATCTAGGGTGATGAAGTGACCCCCAGATTTGACCTTAGCAATAAAATTAACTAAAGTGACAGAAATTGAGTATTCACTTCTGTAACAAAAAAATAATATTTATTCACATATAAAAAAAGAAAAGAAACCCAAAAACCATTGTCTGACAGACAATTTAAGTATTTGTTGCTTTAAATTACATTTTTTTCAGGTAAAATAACTATTATGTGACAATAAAATGACACATTCAAAAACATTTGAAATAAAAAATATTTTTCAATAAGCGAGCAGCGTTTTTTGTAAGAAATATTTCTTGTTTACTCATTACATCATAATCAAAATCAATCTCTTTATTCATCTCATCAAAATAATACACATAACAAATTTAAAGAAGATGAAAGGGACTTCCACGAAACACCAAGGGGCTTGTGATAGGAGGCCCAACTAAAATCTAGTTACATTAAGATAAAAAAAAAAATCCCATAGAGCCCTGTCTACACTATCAACCTTTACATGACAAAAAATGTGATGTGCCCATATATGGACACGATGTCATATCACTACCATATTTGATAGTAAATCACAATGTGTACCTGAACTACAGCCTTTGAACCACTGACTTCCAACACCTGTCCACTTCTCTGGGATCCATCAGCAAGCGTTAAGGTTACAATCTCTGCAAACTTTGGAAACTGAAGAAAATAAAGTACAATGCAAGTTAGCTACTGTATTATAGCTGTTCCATCATAATATATAGTCAGATTGGGAAAATAGGAAGCTTTTAATTTTGCGATCTCCGACGATCAAACTACGTTTTTCCTCAGTCTTCACCTCAACATTTTGATTATTTATAAGTCCAGAAGACAGAAAAAGAAACATCAATTGACTTGACCTAGGATGTTGGCAAATCGAAAGCTCATTCTTCAATACTATAATATAAATCAATCTACATACTAGATGTTGTAAATATTTTGTATTGTTTTATAGAAATTTATAGACATTTTAATGTTTTTCTGAATAATTAATAATTACCTTCACTTGGTCAAGGATGACAAGTGGACCATTAACACCAGATACAGTCTTGTAGGCTTAAATTAAATAAAGTTATTATTATTACAAATAATGTTGGGAATGTATGTAATTGTCAAATAGTATACTGTACGTGTATATAATACTAGGTATTTAGAAATATTATATAGCCTACTTACTATTCTATACCAAGAAAAATAAATATAATCATTTTTTGATGGTTTCTTACTTTAAAATTCCATAAAAAATGAACAACTGAAGAAATGAAAAACAAAAATAACAAAAAAAATGAAAACATAAACACATTGCTAAAATTCTAGGCCCTCGGCCTATTTGATAACAATTAACATGATCAAACATTATTTAATATTATAATAATAGTACCTACAACACCTACCATTTTGATACACTTTTATTATACCATATTTAACTTAAAATATTAATAATTTATAAAGTAAATTCATTTTATTTATTTGTGTAGCCTCCTAGCTAGTAGGACCTACTAGCTAGCACCAGCAAAAAAACGCAATTGAATTACTAATTTAATTATTTATTATAGTAAAGATGGTTTGCCTAGGCTATATACACGATAAACTAACCTACCCGGTAACCTAGTCCAGTTAAGTGGCAGTGGCCCTGGCTAGGCCTAGGCCTACTGCTGTATCATGGAGAATAGTAAATCCTACCCGCATCGTCGTCCAGGCAGTCAGGCAGAGCTGAGTGAGGGCATCATGGCCAAGCCAGTTCGACGAGCCGGGCTTGTCAGGTTGGTTAGAAAATTAACACACTTGACTTTTATTAATGAACAATTTATACTTACTCAACCTTGGTTGAGAATTGTAGTTCCTACTAGCTGCCAAGAAATGTTCTCGTGTTGCTTCTATCGTAGTTTTTGGAGCATCTAATCCGATCAAATTCCCGTTCGTCGCCATCTTTTTCTATTAATTTTCTATTAATACAGTCACATGATTCGCGTGACGGATTTTTAAGGACGAATCCAGTCGCCACGAGGCGATTGTATTGGACAACACATTTTGCTCTAAATGTATGTGGTTTTAACCGAATTTATTTTAACAAGTTAAAGAAAACAACAAACATTATATAACTTTTAATACATTGTAATCAACAATCAATAATGAATAAACATGTCTATTTATTATTTTTTTTGTGAAATATGCTGCATTTGAGCGATGACGATAAGGAAAAGTCTAGTAGAACTTTTATGTATATTTGAGGGCGACAGACTAGGAGACACTGTCTTTTTTGGAGACAGATTTTTTTTCCAACAAGCTGCTGCTGCATGCTGCACACACAACCATCCATGCCATCTTCACAATAAAACAGGTGCTCGACTTTCGACCTGTTGCATGTGGTCAACAATAAGGTAATTTTTAAATAATATTATAAGCATATCAAGTGTCTGTCATCGTTATCGTCATCTTCATGTGTTTCACTGTTATATATTTATAATAATGTACTGTAGTTTCTAAAAGTTACATTTTCTGGCACTCAGTTTGAAATGGTTTTGGTGTTGCCCATTGCATCGGCATTTCCAAGCCGAGGACAGGTTATGGAATTTGCATACTGCCATGATTGATAGGAATTTGGTTGGGTTGTGGTAGTGGGTATTCGTAGTGTGATTTATTTCCCACTCGTATATTCGCCGATTGTGGGTGCCCTGACATAGAATCTCCGGTTCAATAAGTACTTTGAAATAAGTCAAATTTATAATCAGATAATTTATTTGGTGTTTTAAATTCCTAGTATGCCAATTTTTAAACTTTTTTATCATTTTATCAATCTCACTCACTCAGGGCAGTGAACTCATCACTTTGTTGGCAGCCTGGTCTATTACTTCTCACCTACTTACTAATACTGTAACTATGTCTATCTATTCAAGTCACAAATGTTTTCTTTTATTTTGAATAACTGTACAACTGGTATATATGAAAGAGTATGCAAGTTAGTTCTCTACAATCAATTGAAGATGAATATCACTTCACTTCAGTTTGTCCCTTTTATTCAGATATTAATTAGAACTAAATATATGTTTTCCTTGTATACAAAACTCATCTAAATTAAAATATATTTATCTTATGTGTACTGAGATGAGTAGTAGTAATTAGTCTTGTTTATTTTATTTCATTTATATGTAATTTTTACTTTCTATGGAGCAGGGATTCTGAAAATACAAATACTGATCTCATTACTAATGCACTTGTCAATTGTATGACCCACTATACGACCCCCGGGAGAGGTGCGTCATGGGTGCGTCATTTACAAATAATTACTGACACAGGGGTGCGTCAAAAAACCTAGATGGTACGTCACATCAATGAACAAGGTGTGTCAATGTCCGTCACTTTACCACCCACCATATCATAAACAACATGGTCACAGTGCGTCAAAATGGGTACGTCATGGTCACCTAAAGGTAAGTCACCTTTTTGACGCACGGGTGCGTCATGGTATTCAAAAGTATGACGCACATCGGACAAATGACGCACCTCTACCGGGGGTCGTATAGTGGGTCATACAATTGACAAGTGCATAAGCTTGGAAAATATTAATTTTTTAAATTTAAATATATAAACGCACTCTTAATGTTATTTATTTAATATAATATATATTTTATATTGTAAATTATTTGGGCCAAAGGGCATATATAATTAAGTGTTTTTTAGATCATTCTAAGGAAAGAAAGATATATTATTTACAATATCATCCATTTTACAGATTGGCACTGGCCTATATGTTTTTATCTTGATAATTTTGATTGACTTTTAAAAAATACTTGAATACAAAGTTAAAAAGAAAGAATGTCAAAGGCCTACTTATTAATATTATTAATTAAACGTTTTCTTTCTTGGAATGATCCAAGAAAACGTATACAGTATATGGTCAGTAAACAGTGTGAGTGTTGTATTACTAATTTAAATAAATCTTATTATATTACGAATGAGGGTACGTTTATTGTAAATACATAATATAAAAATAACGCTTAAAAAAGAACGACGTTTCGACTCCATCATGGGGTCATTATCAAGTCCAATGAATAAAATTTAAAACAACAACTAATTAAATAGCACAAGCCAAGGGTCAAAGTTTAAATAACAAAAGACCTATTGTCTAACATCTTGTCAAATGAAAAGCTTAGCTTTTACAGAGTCACTTTGTTTATTCAGACTAGGTTTTAATTGTCTGATATAATACAACATTTCATAGATAAGACAGTCAAATTTGTTTTTGCATTTCCTAAGTATACTAAAACATGAATTAATTTTACTTGGTTTAACAATCACGTTATGATCCTTTAAATGCTGTCCTATTAAGCATCTACTATGTTCAACAATGCGTTGGTAGAGGTGTCGGCATGTATATCCAACATAACTTGCATCGCACAAGTCACATTTAAATTTATACACAACACATTGTTGACTTATAATAGTTGGTTTCTTTTCGACTTTCCTAATGTTATCTTTAACTTTTTTACTTATGAATACAGGGACAATGTTTTTGTTTATCTTGTGACTTAGTTGGCATAGTTGTCGCTTGACGGAGTTTGCAGATTTCTGGTCTTTGAATGGCAGGATGATTCGCACTGGTATTTCGGATAAATCTGTTTCACCTTCTGCAGTGTTGTTATTGCTCTCTGCTGGTTTAAAGTTCTGTGTGGTGGTTGTTATTAGTTCATCTGGATATTTCAGACGCTTAAAAAATCTTCCTTAGAATTTCACATTCATCATTAAAAAGTTGGTGGGTCGACGATAGTTTGTAAGCCCGATTTAACATAGTTATAATAAGTGACCTTTTATACTTGTTGTCAACGTGACTATTGTAGTGTAGCAATAAGCATGTGTCTGTTGGCTTTCTATAAACCTGTGTGTGCAATTTTTCCAAATCTTTGGTTATCAGCATTCCTAGGAAAGGGATTGAATTGTTCACGGCAGTTGCCATGTGTTAAGTAAAGCTAATATTATATTATTATGTTATCAATTTATTTGGAAATTGCACCTTTACATTGGTGGCACACACAGGAAGTGGTGCATCCATATCAAAGCCAAATTGTCAGTGCACATTTAATTGTTATATTGGTCATTGTTTTATATTTCCTGTCACCCACCCATTTGTATGTTGCTTTGTTTTATTGTTCCATGCTGCAGCAGCCCAGACATTTATCTTACATCTTATGGGTATTTTTTTTTAGTGAATTTAAAATATGGCAGCCCTATTTTTAACAGAAGATGTGCAAAAGCTTTTGATGAATTCATTCGTTGTCCTTGTTGGTGATTCTAGTAAGTATATACAGTTGTGACCTCGTGAGTAAGTTATCCTGTCCAAACTTTCCTTGCATACAAATAAATTATATTAGTGAAAGAGGCACCAGGGATTAATACCAGAATGGAGCTAAAAATATTTTACCTCCATGATACCAGTAAGGTAGCCCCTGTAGTAAAAATTATCTTGTATTTAAAAAGTATCATTTTGTTTGATTATTATTGTTATATAATGATATTTTTTTTTGTGATGATTATTAATATATGTTTATTACACTTAAAGATATATTGTCCCCCTAAAAAAATGTTGTTTATTGAATATGTCATTTTAACTTATTTCTCCATGTTGTCAGAAAATGGTTCACTTTGACCAAAAACTGGATTTATTCAAAGTCTGATTTTATTAATCCTTATTTTTCAGGTATTTGGGAGACAATACATCTTTAATTAATTTGTGTTTCTTCTATTCTATTTTATAGATCAACGTGGTATTTATAAGGATCTTATTCTTTTATTGCAATCTGATCGTAACCTCACAGCTGCAGAACTCAAAAGCAAGGTGACATGTTTATAAACAAGCTAACTTAGTTTATGCTCTATAATGTCATAATATAAAGTTATCCAATCATTTTGAAATTTCTATTGTTTGTACATTTATTATAAATTACTGTATTCTAGGCTGGCCTGTTTCTGCTGCAACTGCTCAAAATACGGTATAAAAATACGGTATTTTTTATACCATATTTTTTAGTACCCCGTTTATGCTAACAATACTTCATGGGTGATCGTGTTAAATTTTATCCTTTTTACCGAAATTGCCATTCATTTATTTGGTCGATAATTAAAAGTCGCAATAAAGGAAGTTTTACGCCTCGCTTTCAACAGCCTAGCCCTAGTGATAGAGATGTTGTGAGAGCACAGAAAACATCGTAATGGGCGGAAAAGTAATTCATTCCCTCCCCGAGTTATTGACTTTTGCAATGTTGTACTGCTTTCGCAGGCTCTTCAGCTTGGAGTTTACTCCTGCTTTATTTTTGTAGAAATGTCTTTATAATATAAATGTGGTTGTCCTTTTGATTACCTTTTAGTTGGCCGGACATTTTAGCTTCCCCCTCCTTCTCCACCCAGATTCATATAGTAAATACTGTGACGTCTTCGCTCCACATTTTCGCCGAATATTATCTATACACGTGTGTAAAACAGCTGACAAGTGACAGTGACAGAAAATAAAAACATGATGTTGACCTCATGTCGCAGGTATTGGCAGCAGAAAAGGGTACAAAAAATACAGTATAAATTTGTAAATGCCGTATTTTATCCACAAATTTTGTGGGGAAAATACGGTATACAAAATACGGTATTTTTTTTATGAGTGCAGTTTCTGCTGCCAAAAAAATACGGTATATATACGGTATTAAAAAAAATACCATATAAAATACGGTATTTTCTTGGCAGCAGAAACAGGGTCCTATTCTAAGCCTTTATTTTTATAATTTACTATAGGGTTCAGAGAGTTGCCTTAATGATGTCCAGATTGAACAAAGTCCAAAGTCAAATGGTATTGACTATAGGGAGGTACGAGAATATAAGACGGACTTCCATTGGGTCAGGTAGGTAAAGTAATATATAGCAGAACCCCTATTAAGGGGACACATTTAGGACCAAATGAAGTGCCCTGTGAATTAGGGTTGCCCGTACTGTTATATATTATACATTTTTGCATCTTGGTCGTTTAAACTCGTTCATTTCGAGAAAATGTCCCTTTTAAAGTGGTGTACTAATGGTTCTATTAAAATCAGTACCACTGACTACAATTACACTACCTACAGGTTGTCCTAAAAAGAAATAAAAAGGGGGTTGAAATAATTACAGTTGTATAGATTAGAATACAAAGAACCAATAAAGTGTGTTTTCAAAGGGGTTTTTTAATGAAGGCGACTCTTGTATACTGTAGCATTGGGAAGCCACAGTTTAAGTTTTGCAAATGTTACTGAATAATGGATATTGTTTTTGCTTTTACAGGTACTATTTTGTGACACGAGTTAACAGTAAATACATGAAGTCCATCTTTAACAATCTATTAAATCTTATGCCTGATATCCTGATAATAAATTCATGTGTCTGGGATATCTCTCGTTATGGGCCTCACTCAATGACTGCTTACAAGAAGAACCTAGAGAAAACCTTCTTGGCTCTAAAGAATCAGTTTTGGGAAAGGTGTAGGATTATTTGGAACACTGCACTGCCTGTAGCTAGTAAAGTAAAAGGTGGGTTTTTACTACCAGAGTTGAGCTATTTATCAAACTCTTTGAATCGGGATGTAATTGAAGGCAATTACTATGCGTGCCAACTTGCCGAGCTTCACGATTTTGATGTCGTTGATCTGCACTATTTGTTCAAAGAGCTGCTGCATTGGCGCGCCAGTGACGGTATTCATTGGAAAGCGATGGCTCATCGACGAATCTCAAACATTTTGCTGACTCATATCTGTGACTCTTGGCAAATTGAACTGCCTCGTCACAAGATGAAAATGTTTGATGATGTATCGTCGGATGTTGACCCAATGAAAAAGAACGTTAACAGCGCCCCACGTCTGATGGTCGACAAACGGTCCAATTTCACCGAGTTGGATAATTTGCCGCAGTATCTGGACTTTGACAATATTGGGGCAATTCCAAATCCAGCAAAAAGAATGCGACCAAATCCAATTGAGGAAAACAAGGCAAAACGGAAAAAAATAAACGGTGAGCGCATCCCACCACTGTTAATGCCTGTTAATCGGCAACATTTGCCAGGGCCATATTTACCACCACAACCATATCTGCCACCTCTACAACAACAAAGAATAATTCCTCCTCCCCTTCCACCTCAACAAAAAGTATTCCACCCAGGCGTCCTGCATTCCATGCAGCAGTTTTGGCACTTGTATGTTAACGAAAGTTACGACTACAATCGCCGTTATGCCAAACCGTATGAACCTCGCATGTATCGTGTTTATCCGGAACACCCGTCGACGCGCCATGTGCCATATAATTATCGCGATATCATGACCAATTCTAGGATGGAGTACATGCGCCGCCAGCAGCAGCGAATTGAATATGAACGCATATCAAGCTTTCGATATGTTAGAGTTTTGCCTTAGTACTTTGATATTACATAGAGCAGAGGAACTGAAATATGTTTCAGGAACAGAAACCCTAAAACATATTTGTCTAATACTGTTTATTATAAAAAAAAAAATTTAAAAGGACTTTAGTTCACTTTTGTCTTTACAACTAAAAAAAAACCATTGTATATATAAAGCAGATGCCAAATTAATCCCAGATATTGCTAAATATTATATTTACTATAGTTTCACATTATTCAATCAATCGTTTTGTTATTAAATTCAAAAACATTGCCAGGAAGTTATAAAAAAAAAGATTACTTAAGATTGCACAGAAGTACCTGGTATTGATTTCTATGGATTTTGTAAAAAGTATTAGTGTAAATGTTCAGGCTAAACAGATGGCATATTAAATCCCTTTTTTTTTTATAAATTCTTTGATGTATTTGTCACAAAGTGGGTTTGGTTTTTAATGTAACTTAACAAAACATCATTTCTCAGGGTAATTGCAATGATATTGAATTTGATAATTTTTTGTTATGATTTTCATAAAATTTTACCTTAAATATGTAACACCTTGACCAGTCTTACTACCTCTTTCTCTGTAGTCTATAGAGAACACAACTCTAATATAAAATTAACCAAAAACAGGGTAATTGCAATAATTTTATACACAGGCTTTCACAACTCAACATAGTTAGATTTTACGTAAGATCATGAACATTATAGCAGTTTTTATTAATCAGATGATTTAGATTTTAAGTTTTTATGTTTTTATTTCTTGTTCTAGTCGTTAGTATAGTTGTTTGAAAACACTGTAAATAGAATACCAAAGAAAAAGTGAAAAGGTATTTCATGATTTATAGTTGTCTAATGGAAGAATGCTATAAAGATTCTTTTTATACTGTAGGAGTGAACATTGTTTTGTAAAATATCATTAAATTATATTTTTGTTGTTTAAAATTGTCTGCATATGGATATATTTTATTGTTTATTGTGTTCATAGTTACCGACCGATTCGCGTTGTGTACAGTACAGTTATTTTGAATTAATTTCTTGACTTTTAAATAGTTTGACACGCCCCATATGGTATCTATACTTGTACTTGTATAAAAAACTAGTACAGGACCGGTATCAAATCAACTGCTTAATTTGAGATTCCAGGTACATCACAAACATGGTTGGTTTGTAATAATGTAGACATCGAAACTATTTGGCTGGCAGAACAGTATACACCAATAATCAGGTTCATGCAATGACACTGCGGAGAATATGTACATAGTAAAGTACTGTTGGTATTTGACATAAGACTGTTATGAGTTTGTATCTTGGTAAGGTTAGCTCAGTGTCCTGTTATTAGATTGCCTTGCAACAACTAACAAAATGAACACAAAATAGTATATAGGCATGCTTTATTTTTGCAACAATGAACTTAAGAAAAGTGGGGCTACTAGAGTCACACAGGACCTCTACATATGAGTGGTGCACAATATGTAATATAATAAAAAATAATGACTGCTATATGGGTCAGATCACCAGCTAATATTGATATAATGAAACCCTTCAAATTAAGAAGGTTAAAAACATACACCAAAGTGATAAATATGATATCCTAAAAACCAAGTAATTTAAAAAAAAATTAATTAAATAAAAATTGAACATAAATAAACATGCGATAATCTTGAATTTTTAAATATGAGCCTACTACATTTATTTGGACAATATATTAGCACGATCACATTTTTATTTAATATTACATCACATATACATGTTTGGATATTTAAGGAAGTCACATGATTAGTTAAAGGGAGAGTCACATGATCAGTCTAGAATGCAATTGTTGAAGCTGATGCGGTTGGAGGTTAATCGCCACCGATTCCGCCTGTTGACCTTTACTAACAGGAATAGAAATCTTTCCAATGCATGGAATATTGCTTTTCTCCATCTGAGCCTATGGATGCAATTTACAATAATTACAAATTTTGTTTTTGTTTGCATGGGGAATCACTAGTAAAGTAAGGTTTGTGGTACACCACCTATCTTGGTGTACACAACTTTACCGAGAACCATATTTTAACAACGTATTTAGGATGTCAATGATGGATGATGAAGTAGATTTTGCTATGTACACTTGACGTCCCAGCAATTTGCGGCAGAAATTGTAACTCTCGCAATTGTTCTGAAAACTTATTATCATAAATATGTTGTCAAAATATGGTTCTCGATAAAGTTGTCCTTTAAATACAATAGTATACTATTATGTGTACCAGCAGTTATTCATCTTTCTGCCACCAGAGGGTTAGACAAACTATTACTACTATAAGTATTTAGCCATCTCTATTGTATACTAAATAAGTGTACAGCAATACAGTACCCGATTCACACACACAACACAAATGTAAGAAATTGTTACATGGATATCTCCCTGGATAATTTACAATAACCTTTCAATATTTTCAAACACTAGTTTATAGTGGTGTAATGCAATTTAGTAGTGTAAACAACTCATTAGAAATTGTTGTGTGAATTGGTTATAAGACAAAGAAAAATAGATTTCTTACCTTGGTGTATTGGGGTATTGTAAAGGCGCAAAAATCGGTTTGAACTTTAGCACCTGGCTTCAAGTTTGTTATAGTCTTTTGCATTTCTCCTTGAAGCTAAACATAATGCATAATATTCATATTTATTTTATCAATTTCCACTAAGGCCCTATGTTAAGCTCTGTCTACACTATCAAACTAGTTTGACAAAAAAAGTGTGATGTGGCCAAATATGGTAGTGATATGCTTAAATATCATCGTGTCCATATATGGGCACATCACATTTTTTGTCACATAAAGTTTGATAGTGTAGACAGAGCTTTACAACGCAGACCAAAGCAGTGAATTCAAAATACTGACCAATCTTGTGCCCCTTTCTCTTAATTTCACAATAGGCACATCAGGGTGGTTCATATTCTCTTTATTTATAAGTGGAGTCTTTAAATGGTATGAACGTACAATAATAATACAGTCAACTCTCCCAATACCAGACACCTTTGGACTGGCCGAATATGTCTGGTTTTCTGGAAAGTCTGGTATTCGGAATGTGTTTTTATTGGTAAAAACTAATTTGAGACCTTTTGACCATGGATGTGCAAGAAACCAAGAAATGTAGCATTTGAACACAAAAATTGTAAAATATATTTTATATACAAACCTTAATCAAATTATCATTCAGCTCATTGAGCCTGATGGCGTTAGCAGCCAACTGGTTAACAGGTCTTGCCTTGGCAACAACAGGTACAACTCCTGGCTTTCTATGGGTGATGTCGATCACTTTTGGGCAAACACTCAATACTTGTACTTCCTATGTGAATGGTAAAATATGCGAAAGATGATTAATATATTGTAATAACTTGGTAGTTATTATATAATATAATATATTTTATTAATGATAAAAAGCATGAAGTAAACTTCAACACGTCTCTTATTAGATTGTGTGATCTATAGGTGTACGCCATGTATACTACATCCAGGGTATGGTTATCATGGTAACCGTAGGCTACCATGTGTACTACTTCCAGGGTATGGTTATCATGGTAACCGTATGCTACCATGTGTACTACATCCAGGGTATGGTTATCATGGTAGCCAGTTCATGTAGCAGTAAACAATGATATGAATATTTTTATATATATTTCAAGAGCAATAGGTCTAGGCCTGAGTAGGTAGGCCTTGGCTTAGCTTTTTTTTTACAAATCTGCAAATTGAAATTTGCATAATTTAAACTATTTATGCCAGTCCCATTAGATTTGACTTAAAGCCTTGTCTACACTATCAAACTTTATGTCACAAAAGTGTGTGATGTGCCTATATATGGGCATGTTGATGTCATATCGCTACCATACTTGGTCAGATCACTACCATAATTGGGCACATCACACTTTTTTGTCAAACTAGTTTGATAGTGTAGACAAAGCTTTAGGCGTAGTGAACTGTATACACACGATTATTATCTGTACAGGTAAAGCACTGTTTATGTAAAAAAGCAACCTAATTAATAATACTATTTGCATCAGTGGGACATGTTACATAATACTTAGCAGTGCTTCACCTTTGGAACAGTAGCACTTACAAAAATTGAGGTGCAGTCAAATATAAACATTAAAAACAAAACAACAAAAAGTACATAATATAGTGATCATGAGTGATAATACCACCATGTGGTTCGTTCTTCTACTCCTGTGGCACAGCAGGATGTGTTTCTTTCTTTGAAGTATACAGGTGCAATCACTTGTTTTTATTACCACTTTATTTGCCTCGTTTTAATCCTTTAGTAATCCACTTAAATATTTTAGTTATCTTGTCATTATATTCGGAGGTCTTTTTTTATTCTGCCTGGTAACAGGATTGACCAATAAGTGCTAGCCTAAAGTTGGCCAGCAACAAACTGTTTGTGTATTTGCATGCCAAGCTTTGAGTTTAATTTAATTTGTTTATGTCTCTATTATCTGAACTCCACAAGTTTATCACTGTAGTACAATTCTTGTTTTTTTATTTTTTTGTATTTTTATGTATTTGCATGTATTTAGTATGCAATTACTGTATTTAGTTAAGAAAGAATGTTCCCTTATTAAATGAATGTGCCAACTGTTAGTTATAAAGTTCAAATAAATAATTTTAAGGATATTTTCTCTTTGTTTTAGAATTCAAAATGGAATTCTGCCAAGTTGGAAACCTTGAAAGAACATTTAAGCATTTAAAAAATGTGATGTGCCCATATATGGACATGATGATGTCATGTTACTACAATATTTAAGCATACCACTACCATATTTGGGACATCACACTAGTTTGATAGTGTAGACATGTTGCGAAAAGTCCAACCCATTCTTACCGATAGTAGAGTTCTGGTCTTCCTATTGAGCTGCATCAAATCGGCATCAGGTTTAGCTGTAATATCTTGCTCTTTTGCAGTTGGTGAACCTGTTTGCGGGTCAAAGGTTACAAATCCTGTCGGGCTAGAAAGACCTATTGGCTTCTTGGGAACGTTCAGTGATTCAAGTCCGTCCATTATTACCTAATAATAACAAAAAATAACGATACTTTTTTATAATTTTTATTTGGTGTTATTTATTAGTGTAATAAAATAGCTGATGCAGACTATTTCTTTATAACCTAAATGTATTATACTTACTCGTAACTTTTCTCCTTTCATTCTTCGGTTTTCTGCTCGTACATATCTGAGGGCTTCGCGTAAACTGTCAATCTGTTATATATATGATAATAGAAGCAAAATTATGCTTTATAGTTACTGTGAATTGAGAAACAACTATCTTAGGCAATATCATTTTTTTAATGATTTGAACCTACCTTCTGTAGAAGTAGAGGCGAGTCCTTAACCGCAGCACCACCAACGAAGCCAGCAGATCCGCCAGTAGTTCCTAGTTAAAATAAGATAATTACAAAAAAGTGAGCAAATTTAATCATATTGTTGAGACATGAATTTAAAGAATTGACAACATGGATTTGTTAATTGAAAACTTCTTGCTTCACAACTACACAGGTTTTACATACCGTATAGAATATACTGTACACCTAACAATGTAACTTCCTTTGAAAAATTATGAAATGAAATATTAAAATTAGTTTAATCTAGGTTAAAACACACTTCAATGCTGTTATACTAATGCTTAAGCTCTGTCCACACTATCAAACTTTAAAATGTGATGTGCCCATATATGGATACGATGATGTCATGTCATTACCACTATTTTGGGAACATCACACTTCTTTTGTCAAACTAATTTGATGATAGTGTAGACAGAGTTTTACTCTCAGATTCAATGATGAAACTTGTTGATTAAATCAAATGATGATGATGATGATAGCAGTGACAATGAGTGACAAAAACCTGTTGATTAAATTAGACGATAATGGTGATGATGATGATAATGATGATGATAGTGACAATGATTGACGAAATCTGTTTAGTTGATTTTAAATCAGTATTCTGTAATTATTCAAAGAAACTAAAATCACTCCATGCCACACTTCGCTAATTAATTGATTTGTTGATTAAGACAACTATAGTCTTTAATAAGCGTCTGAAACAGTTAACTAAAAACAACACAACAATCTAATCTACTGATCTTTCAAAATACTGTAAAGCCAATATTTTCTACTTTTGCTGACGGAGGCTTTACTTACATAGTAGCATTTTATTATGTTAAGTAAAAATCCTATGATTAAAATCTGTACACCTAAGTTGAGAAAGCAAGCAATTTAGCTACAAAGCTAAGCTATTGTATCTATATTTTGTTAACGTCATGCAAGTTTATCACACTTATACCTTCCAGATATAATTTTGCCTCAGCTAGCAATTTTTCCATTGTATCTATAGAAATTGTTCATCAAAATAAAATACATAATTATGCAATCGTACTGTGTTGTATGTTGCCTGCTGCGTAACACAAAAGCATTTAACACATGCTACCATTAATATCTACATATCAAACATCTACACCTCCTACATCAACAAATATAAATTATAGCTCTGTCTCCACTATCAAACTTTATATGACTAACAATAAAATGTGATGTGCCCATATATGGACATGGTGATGTCATATGACTACGATATTTGAGCATATCACTACCGTATTCGGGTACATCATCATTTTTTTGTCAAACTGTTTGATAGCGTAGACCGAGCTTCCCAATTGACTCACCTGAACCAATGCCTCCTGACATCATGGCAGCAACTGATGAGGACGATGTTCTGGTTATGCCTTCAAACAACGTTTTCTTTGAGAGTGTTGTAAGTCGTTGCTTCAACTCTCCTTTCTCTTTCTCTAGGGCATCAATATCAACCTGCATGTGGTCCAGAGTTTCTTCAAACTCTCTGAGAGAGCATAAAAGATTGATGGGCAATGCTTTTATATTAGTAGGTGAAGGTGATGATAACCACTACTTTTAGTTCAACGTAAATAAAACTAATTGAATAAAGAAATAATACATACTTTTCCTTTTTCTTTATAAGGTCATCCTTCGTGTTTAGTTTAGATTCAATCTTTCTCACTCTTTCATCACTTTCTTTATTGGCATTCTCCAGTTTCTTCTCAATTAGTCCAAGACGTACAGCCGCGGCACTAACCTCTTCTTGCTAAAAAAAAAGAAATTTAAAATGGAAATGGACACTGCAGTTACATTCTTATAATTTTTAATGAAAATCTTACAATTTTTAGATTGTTTTGTACCTTAGTAGAATCATTAAATAATACAAATTAATAAATATTTATATAAATGATAATAAAAGTTACTAAGTTTTGTACAGTGTTGAAAATCTGAAATGGTTTGTGGAAATTGTTTTCTGTGTCGGTCTAGCCCTTCCAGATCTGCTAACAATAATGTCTGAGTGTAATGGGTGGGATGAATCTTGTATACAGTAATTGAATTAATTTTCTTAATCAAACCTTGATTTCTCTCCTTTTTTTTCATAGATAAAACTCACCTTCAGTTTCAACAGTCGTTTCAGATCTTTCATTTCCGATTCTCGTGTTTCGAGTTTGTGTCCAAGGCCATCAGAGTCGCATATCTCATTCTTGACCTTGATAGCACGGCGGGAAATCGGCGGTTGGATGTTGTCACGTGGTATATTGGAATCGTACAAGCCCTCCTGCATCGCTTTGCTTACTTGACTCATCACCACCATTGCTTTCATCGCAGAATCTCTAAAAGTTGAAATTGGAAATGTTCATTTCTGTACTAATACTATTGAAGAAAATTGAACAAAATTCTTGGTACCTAAACCAAAGAACATTTAACACAAGAATCTCCGATTCGGCGGAAACGTGTAACATTTATGAAAGGCAATGACTAAATTTTACTATATTTTTCATTATTATAATGTATATTCCTGTACAGAGACCTGAGCCCTCTATAGCAATTAATAGTTTTGCCTTTCTTGTTTGGAGAGGGCACTGTGAAAATAGCTCTGTGAAATGAGAAATGGCTGTTGGTTCACAGATTTTTAATTTCCTCAAAAAAAAAAAATTATCAACTTAATTAAAAGTATATCTTTAAAATCTCACCTGAAACTCTGGTAGGGTCCTTTGTCTATTTTACCATAAGCTACATCTGAAGCTTTTTCAGCTAGTTTCTCAAGTTTCTTAACTGGTATTCCCTCCGCATCTAAAACAATAAAACAAATACTTTTAATATTCAAAGAATACATCACTTTATTATCAACTTTTGGAATTCTTCAGGAGATATGTTACTGCTTATAAACTACAAATCAAACATCACACAATTACTTACAAAAGATTAAAATATTTTTCAAATAATGTCTTCTTTTTAACACAATATTAAGGATTTTCTGTTAAATGTCACAGAATAATTATTTTCCCTATTACCCTTTTATCCATAACAATTATTGTACCTTGAACAATATTTAATTACAGTACTGTATTTTCTAAGTTAGTTGCAAATTATTATATTGTTAAGTGCTTTGGTATACTGTATAATATATTTTGTTAATTAACTGAGCTAAATATGTACATAACTAATACGAAAGTGCAACCTTTATTATTTTCCAGCTATAATGTTTAAGAAGATGAGGGTGTGAGAGTCCCTTACACATTGGTGCCATTTATCATTCAAGTGTACAGAACAGTCAGTGATTACGATGTCTACAAAATTATATAAATCTTTGCCTGCTGCCCTCTACAGTTTTATACAATTTTAACCTATGCACAAATTTATAAATTTCTTATTTCACATATGAATATCAAGATATCAAACTGGTATTAAGCTCTGTCTACACTATCAACCTAGTTTGACAAAAAAGTGATGTGTCCAAATATGGTAGTGATATACCCAATATGGTAGTGATATGACATCATAATGTCCAAATATAGGCACATCACATTTTTTTGTCACAAAAGGTTTGATAGTGTGGACAGAGCTTAAGATGAAAATCATGGGGAAAGGGTACTTGTTTACAAGCTCTAGGGCTTGATTCTTACTATCGACGCAACGCAAGGACATAATGCAACGTAAGTGATTTGACCAATCACAGATTATTATTAATCATGGATTATTCGAACCGTAGCTTGTCATTGCTCAACTCGCTTGCTTGCGCGTACGTCCTTGAGTTACGTCTCTAATGGGAACCATGCTAAAGCATCTAGTAAAGTATTGATACAAATATCAATTCAAATTTGTGAATCTCTACTACCATATTCAGGTTTCAGAAACAAAACAACGAACATTCGAAGTTGAACAATTCAAGGGGTGTTGATAAACATAATAACATAATGCGTTTTTTATTTCTAGCATTAATTAAATAAACATTATGTATGCGATAGTATTCTACCTTTGAGTCAAAGGCTTTAGAAAGGTCGTAGAAAGCAGGCTAGGTGATTCTACAGTAAATCCCCAAATGATGAACTAGCTAAAGTCCATAAGTCAGAAACATAACAACATGGATTGAACCTGCTTATTAAGGACAATCAATAGGCAGTAAAATTGTGTTCAAGTCATTAAAGACGAACTAGATTTCCTCAAGTGCTTTACGACTGAGAAATCCAGATCGGAGGTTAAAGACACTGGAGGATTTCTCTTATATAAAAGTCAACTACATCTAGGTTAGAAGTTAATGTATAATTCAAGGCACTAATGAACTTTGTAAATCCGGGACAGATTCACAAGCAATGACCAATTTAAGAGGTAAATTGCTTAAAGTAGTTGAGCAATTAACAGTGTGCTAATGGGACTTGTTTGAGTGCAAAGGAATGTAGCAACATTGTACAAAGTATAATCGGAAGTTGGGGCACTCTCCAATTAGGTACAACATCAAATACAATTCCACACTTCTGAGGCGTATTTGATATTAATATATCTATACATTTTGTAATATTCGCAACCATTAGTTAAATAATGGACCTACATAGGTCCATGGTTAAATTATCCACACAAAAAAAAGTGCTCATTCACATTGATGGTCAATATTCCATTTTGTATAATTAAGTAAATAATAAGTCAATTAAAAAAATATGTAAAAGTAACAAATATAATAATAATCTGTATAAATCATTATAATTGTACAGAATCTACAATAAAAATAAGTTTGAATATAGAAACATTGTTTTTAAGGGGAAATAGTAATTGTTTTGCTTTAGTTGCCCCTGACCATTGTACTTTGTTTCTGTTCTGTATCTGTTTATTGGTTGAATAAATAAATGAAATGAAATGTATGTTTCTGTCTGCCTGACTACAATACCTGTATTATTTACCAATTTGTCATTGTCCTCTGCAGACAAGCTTATTAAATTTTCATCTAGTCTATGTGTGCTAAGTTTATTTATATTTTGATTATTCTAGTCGGCGCCTGTACATATTAATTTGTAATAACAAAACTAAACATTAACAAGAATCGAATACATAATATAGTCGTTTTATCGAAAAGCGGGTTTTCAAATAAGCACTGTTAAAATAACTGTTCTAATTTCAATACAAAATTTACTGACAAAAAAAGATTGTATAAAAAACTAAAACATATATTTCCAGATGACATGTAAATGTACTTTAAATGACAACTTTGTAAAGAGTGCCCTAGCTCTAAATTTTGTGTAAACAAGTGTTTTGTTCCGGTCAAATCTGAAACCTTTGCTCCACAGTTATTTTTAATTAAGGCCTGCAACACTATTCTTGGTTTATTGACCTGGTTATTAGTTCATAGGTGAAACCTTAGGATACCAGTGATGTTAACTCAGTTTACATCCTTAGCAATTGATACATTAGAGCACGCTCAGACACGGCAGACGTAAACAATCATCTGTGTGCACTTTGAAGCTCACTTTAACCCGCGTTTGCACTTTGTTTCAACTTTTGACCTGACCGAACGAAGCCAAAGGCACTAAGGATGGCTGGTGTTTCTTTACACGGTTAATGAGTAGCCAGCTTATTATAGTTGGAGTGAACCCGGGGGTCAGAGTACTTTCCGGTTCTCATACCCCCAACTGACAGTAATACAGGTCTCTCAAGCAGAATTTAATTGCAATTTTTCTCACCACATTAATTTTGACTAATTAAACTCAATCTGATGGAGGATGAAATATGAGCCAATTTTACGCATGAGTAAACATCTTTACAAATGGCATAGGCTTATTATTAAGCAAGAGCTCTTGTCAAAATCTAAGCTGTTTGTCAATACCTCAAAACAGAATAGATTACAATTGCACTGTTTTCGCTTGTCACGCAATCCTTATAACAAAGCAGTTATTGTTATTAAATATGAGATGCAAAAAAACAGAAAAAAAGGCATATATTAATATATTTAGTGATACAATATTTTAAATTATGGAAATATTAATTCATTATGACGTATAATTGTTTATAATGCCTATTCATATAAAGTTCATGAAATGTATGCCATACCTTTCCACATATCACATTATTTTATAATTCAGTTATTCACTACCTAATTCAATTATCAAATTCCATAAATTATAGGCTCACGCAAACTAAAGTCATTAATATGATCATAAATTTTCAACAACAAAAAACAAAATTGGGCTGCTACACTGAACTTTTAAATTTTCTAATAAGTCGATATTAAACAAATTAAACTCAGTTATTGAACTGTGATACAACAGAACCCTATAAATGCGGTTTGTCAACAACATAAAATGTCTTGGTTTAAAATTAAACAATGTACTCTGTGGTTTATGGTTTGATAATCAAATTAGAAACTATTCTGAGAAAAACCACAACTGATACTTAATTTCTAGATCATACCATTTTCCACATGGGTTAAACCTCACAAAGCATTTCCTTATATTCAACTAATTTGAAGTGGAAATCCCTTTTAGAAAAATGGATTTGACTCAAAATTGTTCTTCTACACTACACTACATTGTTTTAAAGCATTATTTTTAGAATATGATTTCAGACTATACCATTGTTGTTAAGGTATTTCTTTGTGAATAATTACGTAACAATCTTATTAATATTCAAAGTTACCCTATCAAAAAATGAGCATGACTCAATTTAATTTATCATTATTGTATTTTGGCCGACGGCTGGCGCCAACGACAATGCCTATTAATTGTTTTATTTATTTTTTTAATAATGGATGAAACTAAGCCAGGACGCATGTTTTTTTTTTCCAGGACGAACGTGGGCAGAAGTCATGAATAATTCATTACCTTAATTATTTTCTATTATAAAGAATTGAAAGATAGCTGATCTACTTCCTAAATATACTAAACCTAACCCTCTAAATAATCTCTCTCAACTATTAAAAAAAACATGTTCATGAAAGACCTCGAACCGAGGGCTTCAGCGTAATAGGTTAAAGCCTTTACCACTAGACCAAACATTTCGGTTGGCAAACGTTGTTTACACTAATTATTTAATCTCTCTGCATTCTTATACAGCGCCCTCTATAATGTTCCCTATTATGTCATAATTAATCATGAATTATTCTTGATTTCTGCCTGCCCACGTTCGTCCTGGAAAAAAAAATTACGCAGCCAGGACTGTTTATAAAGCACCTTGATTGGTCCTATCATTGATTAAGGGCTTCTTCTCTCATCCAGTGCCCACCTTATAAGCAGAAGAGAGGCATAAGCAGAGGAGGAGAGGCACAAGTTAATACATATGAGGCAGATACTAGATGCAGGGCCTGCCGTAAGAGTCAGCTGATTTTCAACAACATTACAATTTAACTATATAGTTAGTTGGAAATAAAGAAGTATCTTATAATAATCTTCAGCAGCATTTGTATTCAAAGTTTCAAGATTTTTTAATTCTAAATAAAATGATACTTGACTGGTTACTGAACTTTATATTACTATATATTTATTATTTGTAGTTGAAAAGCAGGTCGTTAGATAACCTTATGATGTTAAAAATTGCAGCTCTAAAAAACATTTAAAAGTGCATTTCACAGGTCATACCATTTATGGGTAGGGTCGTTTCATTTTAAAATATTTTACTGAAATGAAATAGAAAAATAAATGGAATAGGCTAAAAAATATCTACTGTGATTAAATATCTTTTTTAACTTGTTACGATTAGGGGCAGGGAGGGGTAGATGATACCTATAGAGAAAAATAGGGTGAACCTATGTCCACATCAGATAGGGCTTATCTTAATGGATCCATGAGTTTTTTTAATTTTCTGCTCTTTTTTTGTAATAAAAATAAAATAAAATAAATTATAAACATTTGCAGAATTACAGAAATAAGAAAATCATAACACAGTTGTTTAAAAAATATATATAAAGAAAAAAAAAATTACAAATTCTAAAAATAAAATTAGCAAGAGCCTATAGTACAATTTTAGGGCCTATATTACAAAAGACGCACAAAGTTCAACATTTTGAATCAAAATGGCTCGTTTCCATGTGTTTTTATATTATCCGATAAAAAAACAAAGAATAATACGTTTATTTGCGGTCATTGTACATTGCAGTCATTCTACATTGAATGTACACCTAAACTACCAACTTATAAAATATTAATTACTGTTTTAATTAACGAGAATTATGATTGCCAAACTGTAAACATATTCAATGTATTTAATGAATACAAAATTATAATAATGTAAAACTGAGAAAAGTGTATACGGTTCATTCTACTTATTCGGTGCAACAAGTCTACGTCAGGTTAAACATGGCATAGGCCTTTACATGACCTTGGTGTGTACTCTAAAAGGCCACGAGCCGCTGTTAAATAATATTGACATTAGAACAGTACATTTACTGGACTAGGCTTGTCTTTCCCTGACAGATATGGTTATACCTTTGTCAATGAACTGAATGCCCTCCGGTTATAAATTAACAACTAAAGCAAAGAAAAAAGAAGAAGAAAATGGAACGATCTAAGTACGAAAATTTAAAATATAATTAATAAAAAATAAATAAAAGTAGAAATATTTATCACATAATATTATATAACCATGTTAAAATCATTATCAAGATAAAATGCTTGATATAAACTACACCTTCTTATTAATGGAACCTTCCAAACTTCCTTATTTTATTTTGCAGCAACAAAGAGATAATAGACTATACCATTTAAAAACTGGAATAAATACACATTATTCTTTCTATGTAAATAAAAACCACAGAGTTAAATAATCTAAACTTGATACAAAGTACATATTGATAGATTTATATATAAAAGATGAATTCTAATTGATAAGATTGAATATTGTTAAAAATGGAACATTCCAAATATAGGTAGTGTAGTATAGTACAAATTTAGTTTAATCCAAAACCAACAGAACACTGGGGTTATTGTTGCGATTATATTGAACTAGGAAGTGTCTTGTTAACTTCATAAGCTTCATTAGGTAAACCGTGAGAATAGTCTGGCCTTGCCAATGGCAACAAAAATATATCTTACTTGACATTTTCGATAATGTATGGATAAACACAAATTTAAAACCCCTACGAAGCAAATGGTATTTTCCAATAGGAACATGAGAACTGGGTTAGGGTTATTGAAACCATAACAGTCAACAGAAAAAATATTGAAACTGAAAGCATGTTTTCAGTTTGCTTGAAGCAAGTTATTAGTAAAGGGTGAAGGGCAGTATAGAATTTGCATTTAAAATAAGATACATGGCAAACCGAGCCGAGTGACCTGTCACCCTACTGAGAACCAATTAACGGTACGCGACCGTTAAAACAGTAGTTGTTTGATATAGCGTTTCTTATAACAGATCAATGTATTGAACGCTGTCGTTGCATTTCAATATGGTCTAATAGGCAATGAAATCTAAACCTTTAGCTAAATTTAGATTTATAACTTCTCTGGCATTTAAAGGGGAAAAATGTCTTTAAATTGTAGGGATATCCATATAATATTAGTATTTTAATCCAAAAAAAATGTAGGAGTTTTAGCTTAATGTAAATGTAATTTATCAGAGAAATTTTAAAACGAAAAATGTTGTGAATTAAAGGGACATTTACTATATAACTTAACAAATAAGAAAAATTGTATATTCAAAACAAAATTTGATCATACCAGTTCTCAAAGTTTTTTTAAACAATGTTATAATGAATTAAGATGCTATAGAATGTAGAGACGATGATGATATGCACCACACTGATACAGTGTAAATGATCTCAACTAAAACTAAATTGGAATCTTCCACTATAATTTTATCAAATATAATGATTGCCTTTTTCAGAAGGCAAAAGGAAAATTGGAATCTTCCATTTTCAAATTGTTAGAAAAATTTAAAATCTAATTATTTCTATTTAACACCAAAACATTTTTAGAACTAATCGACATTGTTACTAAAGAGCATTTAAATCTGTCTATAAACAAAATATAATAGAAAGAACATTAACTGGAATATTCCATTAATGTATATCAAGTTTGATTGACAGCAGGCCGAGTTTTAATACCAACCAGACAGAATTAAATTGGAATCTTCCATTATAATCAAATTTCATCTTGAAAAATAATTCATTAAGACTTTAAGACAGAATGGAATAGTCCAAAAGTGTATTACACTTTTAATTGACTTTCACAATGTTAACAAGTTGTACTAAATTCACACATCCTAAATTAAACATTTATGATGCCTCGTGGATTGGCAATAATATACTGCACTATTTTTTAATAGATATAACTCTAAAAAAAAGTACTAATGAAGCAATTACAAAGAGATTGTACTGTATTGTATTGTATATATGTCAATGGTACTCCATGGTATTTCAAAATATTGCAGTCAATATAAAGCTCTGTCTACACTACACTATCAAACTAGTGCCCAAAATGTGCCCAAATATGGTAGTGATATGCTCAAATATGGTATGATATGACATCATCATGTCCATATATGGGCACATCATATTTTTAGACAGACAGGGCTTAATCCTAAAAATATTTATTGAGAGAGGCATATTCAGTATCTGTGTACTGTAATACGGAAGATGTTTGAGCATTTGGAAAAGGATAATTCTAGTCTTAACTTTAATTAAGCTCTGTCTACACTATCAAACAATGAGACAAAAATGTGATGTGGACATGATGATGTCATATCACTACTAGTGATACCATATTTAAGCATATAACTACCATATTTGGGCACATAAAACTTTTTCTGTCAAATTAGTGTGATAGTGTAGACAGAGCTTTACAATAAGGAAGTATCTTGTATTTGGCGGTATTAATATTATTTCTTTTTTTTAATGATGCCAATACAGGAACAATAAATATTAAGATTATTAACCTTTTCATCCTTCTTATGTACTTTTTGATATACCATAGGAAGAACTATTCTTAATATGAGAGTTCACAATTGGAATTATGATAGCCTTCTAATAATGATGTTGTTGTATAATATATACAAGGGAAACGCACTTTATAAAAAGGTAAATTGAACTAAAAAATACAACAAAAAGAAGCCAAGGTTCTTTAGTATTAATATACAAAAGTACCAATTATTGATTTTTCTCTATACAGTATTAATCAATTCAAAAAATGTAATTTTAAAACTATGGTAAGTGCATATATACATTTAATTGTATGGAATATTTATTATTAGTGCAAAAGCTTTATGTCATTAACCTTCTGTAATAAAAATGAGTATTTGTATTTTACAGGTGAAGATGAAAGTGCTGTGGCTGAACTAAATGACCTATAAATGAACTGAATTGATCTAAACGAACTCAGATGAAGAAAGGTTAGGAGAGAGTAGTCACTGAAACAGAAGGTTAAAGATGCAGTGACTGAGAGCAGTCTGACCTCACTCCACCACGGTTGAGGAGGAGAGGAGCAACGCAGCCAGCGACTAAGACCCTAAAGCTGAACTGCATGACCTAAAAGCCGCATCAACGACCTTAAACCTACTTCGTTGACCTAAAGTCTACTTTAAAACCTCTCAAGCTTTGTAACAATAATAAGACTTTAATTAATCTGATCAATTCTAATGCCACTGGCTGCACTTTTAAACTCAATTTGCATTAATCATTAGGCCTGAATGCGGCAACTAATATTAATTATTATTTTACTCCTTGCTAATAGCTTTTTGAACTTGGATTACCCTGCCTCAAACTCAACCGTGATGTATAAATGAATAAATTTCATACAAGGATAAAATTTCCATAATAGTTATTATATCCATTATTATTATTTTCCATTATAATACTAATGAAAAAACAACACAAACATGTGTCTAAATAAGAATGCTCTCCAATAAAATTCTATGTTTCTTTTTTTCAATGACAAGAAAAATGCCATAAATAGGAAAATATCTATACCGTAAAATCGTAACCCCGAGTTATTTATTCTTTGACTGTTTTTTAGGGTGGGTTACTATTAGAAGGGGGGTTACTATTACAAGATTTACAGTAAATGGAATATACATTTTACAATTAATAATAATATATTAATTCATATAATAACTGTTGGTTCTATGTAAATAGTGCTTGATATAAGAAAAATAAATGAATTAAATTTGATTGATGAGGGTCCACAAAGAGGGTCAACAAACGACTAAAAATATACTAAAAATGTTTTATGCCATGCACAAAATTATGTCTGTAATACCATTGAATGAACAATGACATTATTTTACATTAATTCCTATAACTAATATACATAAATAAATGTCTATTATATTACATAACCAGATGTTCTGTATTTATTGTGTTGTTTGTAGTCAATGCCGTGTGTAACTATATATATCCTGAAATTATAAACATGACCACAACAAAGTTTATTTGCTTTATAAATATTGTTTTAAACTTTTTGATTGTCAGAAATGTCCTGATTGCAACCTACTTGTTCGCACTTCAAACGATAATCAAATAAACACAACCACAACTGTCTACTGCATGGACTATTCTCTAAAAGGTAAGTTTTTCACATTCAGCTTATAAATATATCTACCATAATCATATCATACACCACTTTAATAAAAATGGAACAGTCCAATTTGTATCAGCTTGATATCATATCGGCTTGTTCTATTATGCAAAACAGGGAATGTGTAATTATATACTAACTTGTGTTGATTGAGAAGAATGAGTTAGCTCCCCTAGGATAAAGTGAGTGAGTCTGGCATCAAAGTGCCATGTCTGGGTTACCCATTGCCTAGAGATAGTCTACTGTAGGGAGTGTATTTCAAGTGGTGATCACGGACAACCTGATGGGCGGCCGCTTCCCTACTGCCAATGTCTTTATCCTATATGCTTGCATAGTTCATGTAGTTTCAATGACCGCCAAAGAGTGAACAACCATTAGAATTCATTGTAATAGGTTGTTAACCTCTACAATAATAAACGAAAGAGTTGAATACTCTCATCAATGTATTCACGTAGTCCTATAATTATCACTGTCATTGTAAAACCTCGATAATTGAGCTAATTCGATTCTATAGAGTAAAATACGAATAAATTACATATTTATGATGATTGTGTAGTGACCTTTTAAAAGACTAAATTGCTTGAGGAATATGTTCACGATGGTAATAAAAAAAAAAAAAAGAGTTTATGGTTCTGTTGAAATATCGTGTTTTAAATTTAAATCCCCCAAAAAATCTAATAAATGTTTTTAACTTATACAGTCATACAAACTGTGCATTTGTATTGAGCACTTTTGTCTAATATATTTGGCTTATACATAACATGCAGTGAATATTATATATAACAACATTGTGTAATAAATGGTCACAATCCCCCCCACGATTATTGTGTAACAATGGATTTAATGGAATTAATTTTTGGTCCTTTTTTATACTTGAATAGTATCACCCTAATGTAATTTTGGTTGTTCTTAGCAAAAAATAAGGTGGTTGTTGAGGTGGTTGAACCGTGTCTAGATTTAGATAGTACATTTCAGCATGCATTGTAACCTGTTGCTACAATGCATTGCCGTTCATTTCAAAGCATTTAAAACACATATGGTATCGAGTCTTTAAATCAATCAACATTATAATGTGATAATTGTTACCGTTGGCCTTTTCATCAACAGACCTAAAAGTACAAAAGCCCAGTTTTATATGAAAATATAATGGTAATCTCATTATATTTAAGAAAAAAAATTTATGAATAATCTACAGAAGGCTTGATTTAAATAATAGAAACTAAAATATAACTATTGTCAATTAAGACCAACATGGAAGACAACATACATTGTCACAGCATAGAGGAGTGATAGTATTTGATTTCAGATATATTATGTAGAAGATAACAATATTCAAACAATATTTTCATTGTTTATAGACTCCAGAAGACCCTTAACATTTAACAACCGAAAATCTTGAGATTTTCTGAACTTCACTTTATATTTATTGCATTGTGGGATTAAAGGTTCGAGACCAACGCTTGTCGCATTGCTTGTGTCCTTAAGCAAGACACTTTATATATATTTCCCTCTCTCCACCCAGGTGTACAAATGGGTAGTGCTGGTATAGGTCAAAACACCACTGCTCTGATTACTAGCTGCAACATTACAGGAGCTGTTCTATACATGTTAGATCCAATGACCGGGGTAATAATATGAAGCGCTTAGAGTAGAGACCTTGGACTGATTGACATTATTACATTATAACCACACAAAGCTTACTCTACAAGTACATCATTGTATGAGCAGTGATGTAAGAAAACATAACATATGTTACAGAAAGCCAATATTTGATAGCAGTGAAGGTCACAGAAAGCAGGGATCAAACCAGGAGGAGGAATGAACACTATAATTGCTGAACAGTAGGAGAAATCATATTTTCATATGACTGAATGAACTTGAAGTGTTAATGAGGTCAAACCTGGTAATCAAATGACAAAATCAAAGGTCACTAACCAACAACATCTCTCTTCATTCTTATGCTCTGTCTGCATTTCCAGTTAATAGTTATTTAATTATTTTGCAAGCCTATTTTATCAAGGTCACGTTCTATTTCTAAACAACAGTAGGTTATTGATATTCAATATAATACCATAACAGGACCCTGGGAAATCGTCAATGTATATGCGGGTGCTGCTCTATCATTACAACTACCACTATTTTTCTAAATACATAGTTTTATATTGCCTATAATAATACATTGTATGGTATAATAAATCAGTATTTTATATTTATTATGGTTTCAATATCATTTTGTGATGCTATAAAAATACTATTAAATCTGAGATTGGGGTGATTGTACTGACATGAAGTTAAGAACATTAATATTGATGTATGTAATTATTGGGTGCAGTAGGGAGGTAGACCCACCTTCTAAAGCTTCCACCCATCCTATAGCTTATGACAAGGCCTTCCTCCCAGCCCAATTTCAATCAACCGCAACCACCTAAAAAAACCTCTTGGTACCTAAATAAACACTGTTTTATCTTACCTTTAATTTTTTTATATAAATTAGATTTTAACACTCATCTCCTAAAAAAAGTAATCATACTGACATAAGTATAAACATATAATCACGCCAGAGACATTTTTTCATACAACTAAACATACGGAACTTTGCCAATGAGCTATTCTCGATGCAATTATGACATCATGTTCCGAAAATAAGCACTGTTTCAATAATTTGACAGTATAATTTATATATAAAGATAAAACCTATTTATGGTATAATTAATAAGCCCACCCTGGGATATGAGTGGTATTTCTTTACTGACAAATAGACACTGAAATAGATTTGTTCACAAATTATGTTCAGGAACAAGCCCATCCTCAACTCGAACCAGTGGAATAATCATAATATCATATTTACCTAATATTTAGATACATATTAGAAATTAATTTTTTCAATGAATGAAAACAATTATAACAGCAACTACAGTTCAAACAGTCAATTCAATATACTAAAACTAAATTAATAATTGTAGCTATTATGTCATTCAATGTTGTCTGAAATGGTTGCTCTACTTCAGGGTTATACCACTAATCCAACAGGGAACTTGAACTTGAATATAAATTAAAAACCTACAAACATTAACAATACTTGGAATGTACCATTATGTATTATACCTATGATATGACTCGATGAATAAGTGGCTTGGTACAAGTCACTGCCAATCAAAGGCCACAGGCGATATCCTGGGGTCACCGAGAGGTGAATAAGCCAGAGAAAGTGCATATTTGATAGACTTAAGGGAAATCCACTTTACTATAACACTATTACCATGACTACATCACTGCATGCACCTAATCAAGGCTTTACGGAGCATAAACAATCAGGTAAAGGTGTTTTGAAATCATACCCTAAGGGCCGTTTTGATCTAGAGCAAAAATTATTAGTTATATCACGTTTCACTGCCCATTATATAATGCATTATTAACCTTAAAATTAATTATTGTTTGTTTAATAATAAAATATAATTTGAATGCACTTAATGCATTATTTTAATTTTTTATGAAATAATTGTTGACTTTTTAATATATTATTATCGCAGTTTTCCAAAATCATAAGTTCCTAATAAATTTCCTTATTCTCATCTAAAATAAAGAACACATTTCCCTTGCTATTCTTAAACATAGAGTTACAGTAGTATCAACAATGTTATGAACACTACCAAATCTCTACAATGATATATAATGGTATAATCCAATCAACATAATAAACCATTCTAATGTATCAGATGAATTTTTCACCAAAAATCAATAAATTTTTCCACAATTAACAGCTTTTTAGGACAGAAAATAATAACTATTGCTGTAAATTTCCAATTCGCATCCTCTTCTGTTGGTTATTATACAATGAATCCATTATTCATAAACAAAACCCTTATATTCTAATAGAATAACCTATCAGACTAAATGTTTTACCCTACTCGGAGTATTTACATTAGAAGCTTCCATTATTTTTAGGGGTGTCATTAATAATATTCATTTTTTTCAATAGTACAATGTAGATACAAGTTTCATAGCATTGTGACAGAGTTCAATACTCTTTTAAACTGTTTTGCATTTCAAAATTGTCATATTAAAATTCTTTCATATCAAAATGAAACATGCATCATTCAAAATATCACCATGCAAGTCAACGCACTTTACATCGCACTTTTTACGATCACGCACACTCGTTGACAAGGACACTCATGCAAGAACATACTGTACTAAGTAGTAGTACCATGATGTGTATAATATTACACCATCCATGGTATTACGCATTCAATTCAATATTATTTATATTGTATATTACTAATTGCATAAATTACTAATTGCATATTATTATAGGTTAGTGAAAATCTTTTTACAACCTTATTGCAAAAAAAAAACTTTCATTATTTTGATTAAATATTTTAAACAAGTAGAAGGGTAATTAATATTATTTAAAGACACCTTCCCTACAATTTGTGACGTTTTGTAAAAATAATACATTATATTACTTTGAAAACATTAAACCAGGTCATTCCTTGTCTTAAATGTACGTTTTATGGTAAATTATGATAAAAAGTGAGAAACAATGCACTTTACCTAGGTAGCTCGCGGCGACTGACCTCTCGTGGACGGTCTTTAGGCCTAGTCTAGCTAGGCTTAGTTTTGTAGGCCTAGCTGGTAAACATCGGTAACGTACGAACATCGTACGCGAGCTATATACCTAGCCTGACGTTGTATAGTTACTGCATTAATTTTCTTTCTATTTTTGCCAGTCTCCGTTGATACAAATTGGGGAAAACCCGGTATTTTCGCTGAAAAGTTAGGAGTCTTCCATTTGTTTTGGTCGCACGATCGATCGAAAAGTTGGTGAATTACAGAAGAAAAACAGAAATATCAATCCGCGCGCAATGCATTTTGGGATTTATAGCGGGCCGCTATAATTATTAGAATCGACTTATTTTTCACATTTTTAACCATTTAAAGACGAAAAAAGTTATCGCAATAGGACCATATAGTATTATTTTTAGATTAAATATAGTTTGTGATCTTAAAATAGATCTAAAAAACATAGGGAAGGTGTCTTTAACCAAATTAGTTTTTTTTTTCTACATAGTGCATCTCATTATGATATTCGAACTTCTGTTAATTTATTTTTAATGCAAAATAATTGTATAGCACAAAAAATAGTACTACCGGTAATGTGTTTTGATTTTAAAAACAAAAATTTGCACAAAAAAAATATTTGATACAACTAAATTAGTTTTTACATTTACTTTTAAAATGTTTTATATTTTGCATTCTTTAAATAATGCTTTTTTAAAATTATTAATATCATGAATTCATATTAAATTGATATTTTTGGCAGCATGAAAGTAAGAATAGTATATTTTATAATAGTAGATTTAGTATTAGTAACAAACCATGCATCATGCATGTATAACTTATATATGTGAATCACAAACAACTGAAAATAAATAAAATAATAATAATAGGGCATTCTTATTCTCACTTCAAACAATACCACACACAGATCCAGTCAGCCATTCCCCTCACTTAAAAATTAAAATGGGATAAGAAATTAGGTTTAGTTTCACACTTCATTTTATAATTTTTAGGCCCTGTCTTCCCCCTCCTTATATTTAAAATCTTGGATTCACAGCTGACAACATAAACCGCAAACACTGATTTCTCTCAACAGCCCTGTCATTGCAATATTATAAAATATATATGATCTTGGTTGCATATGAGTCTTAAGCACTGCAAATAAAGTATATATAACAAAACTAAAGAATGTTATTGTTAGAAATAGCTTCCACAGATTAATAATGTGATCATCACAGCAAGACTATGTGGTATTTCAACAAACCTTCATCCTCCTCTACTGGTTTTGTGTCCTTTTTCTTCTTCTCTGGAGTTCTTCCTGTACAAATATTGTCAGGGTTTTTGCATAAAAAAACTTAATATAATCCTAACACCCGTTAAAGAATTACAATATTAGCAGAGTCCCGGAGCTTATGGGGGTCGAAAAAGGCTATAAACGCCCAACCTCGAGCATTGGATGTGGAGTGCCACTTAGGGTTTCTAAACCAGGTCTGTACGTTACGCCACTGAATATTAGGGTGAACATTGTTATTACATTGTAATGTTTTAAAAAACCTGTAATACATAATCCAAATAAAAATAGAATTGAAAAGTGTATTTTAAAAAGTATTACAATATCTACAATACCTAAAATCCTAAGAAATACATTACAGAAAGAAAGATCGTACCTGTAAGAGATCCAGCAATGGTCATAGCTTCTTTACCAAGACTTCTCAACGCATTCACTAGAGTACAAAGACCATCTGAACTTTCAGATAAGTTATTCTGAACCTGAAGATAAATAAACAAAACCCTAATATTTAATTTAAAGATTAGAATAAATGTATAATATGGCCTCATAAGTTGAAATACAATGGAACTCCTCGTTTAGGATACCTTACTAAGGGGACACTTCTACAGAATAAGGGGAAATATTAAAAAAACTACTGCTAACGCCTGTTCACACTGTACACACCTACAAATGGACCACCTCTCAATGATTTGTTGGGTCATGAAGGTGTGATCTTAAAACGGTACAGTCGCTACATTTTTAACCTGCACTATGAGGTAATTTCCCGATTGATCGTAATCAAAACGGTACTGGGTATGGTCTACTAGCTTTTCTGCTCCCAACTCGTCATCCATTCATAGAAGCCTTGATGAAGTAAGCCTACCTGGTGGTAACCATAGAAACGAGATTTGTAGCTTTGAAACTTTTTCACTAAAGGCTTTCTCAAAGCTCATAATTCAGATAATTCAGGTAATTCAATACAATAATATGTACTACTTTTTCTACTTGTAAAATGTTATATCACAATGGTAATATTCTGTTCCTTCATATTCTTTGGCATGAGTATAATGACAATAATGATGATTGCAGAAGGATAATATAGAAACTTTATTATCATCTTTATCTTGAAAGAATTTCATTTAGCTTCGATTTTGTATAGATGACAAATTTCGTTTTTGTAAAAGCACAAGTTAACGGAGTACTTACTCGAACGTTTCGATCTCTATCAGAGATCCTTCTCAACTGACTGCGGAGTGTTAATGCAGCTTGGTCATTCTTGACGTCATCTGTTGATGACGTTGTACGCCTCCGGTTGTAGGTTGGAGGTTGTGCGGGGCTCGGCCAGGTGATGTGTCTATCAAATCATTGTACAAATGCGAGAGTTCGTGGGCTCCAGTGTCCCGGTTCATGGTCTTCTCTTTATTTCTCCTTATATGTAATGATTCTCTAATCTGTCTGTCTTTGCGTTTAGGCTCTTTGGTTAAGATGGTAGCCTCCCAGTTCGGTACATGATTGTGTTTTATGACATGTTCTGTAATGGCAGATTTGTGTATGATCGAAGATGTGGATGTTCTGGAGGCCCTAGTCATTACTCCCCCCGTGTTTGTTGTAACATCTTTTTTGTGATCATTAATTCGTGTTTGTAATGCCCTCCCTGTTTCCCCAATGTAAACTTGTGGACAGTTGCGGCAGGTGACTTCGTAGATTACTCCACATGTATCCATCTTCTCGATTTTATCTTTTGGGTGGACGAGGCTATTCTTGATTTTATTTTGGGGTAGGAAATAGGTTCCGACATTGTGATAGGAGAGAGTGCGTCGTATTCTTTCTGCCATTCCTTTTACATAGGGGATTCCTATGCTACCTCGCATCTTGATCTTTTCCTTCTGTGGTTCGTGTCCTTTGTTCTTTTTTCTTTTTCGGTTTTCCATAACTCTCTGGAAGGACCACTCTGGATACTGGCAGTTGTGTAACGCTTTCTTGATGTTATCCATCTCAACTTTCCTCAAATCCATATCTCCCACTACCTTCTCAGCTCTGTCCACAAGCGTGTTTATAAGCCCCAGTTTGTGTTCGAGTGGATGATGTGAGTTGAAATGTAAATATTGGTCTGTGTGAGTGGGCTTCCGATAGACTGAGGTGGTAACTGTTCCATTGTCATTGAGTGTGATGAGCATGTCCAGGAAAGGTATTGTGTTGTTTGTCATCGATTCTGTGGTGAACTTGATATTGTCAGTTATATCGATGTTATTAAGATGTGTGTTAAATGTATGTACTGTACCTATGGGGATGATAGCTAATACATCATCAACGTATCGTTTCCAATACACAGGCTTGATGTTAGTGGGTGCCGTGTTTATGGCTTGATGTTCGAGCCACTCTAGATACAAGTTCGCCAATATAGGACTTATTGGGCTTCCCATAGCAATGCCTTGTATTTGCCTATAAATGTTACCATTGAACGAGAAATAGGTTTTGTTCACAATTAAACCGAGGAGCTCCATTATGTCTGTCACATGTAGTTTAGTTCTATCCAGAAGTGTCGGATCTGTTGTTAGGCGATTTTCGACAACTTTGAGGGCCTCTTCTACTGGTGTTTTTGTAAACAGAGATACTACGTCAAACGAGACAAATGTTTCACTTGGTTTGACTATTATTTCTTTTAGTTCACTCGCCAACTCTCCTGAGTAAGTTACATGATGTTCTGTGTTTCCGACAAGCGGACCCAGGATTTTGGTGAGGAATTGTGCAACGGTGTAAAAAACGGTGTTGATGTTATCTACTATAGGTCTTAATGGCCAATTTGGTTTATGTATCTTCGGAAGACAATACAACCTAGGTACAATTTCAGCCGTGGGAAACAGCCATTCTTTCTCTCTGTAGTTGATTTTCTTTTCTTTGAACAACCTGCCTATGATGTTGACCACTTTTCGTTTATAGTTTTGTGTTGGATTACGTTTTAGCAGTTCGTAAACATTAGTGTCGCTCACCATGGTTCCCACTTTATCTTTGTAATCATTAGTATTTAGGATGACAGTAGATCTACCTTTATCCGCTGGGAGAATAAGAATAGATTTATCTTTCTTCAAGTTGTTTATGGCCTTTCGTTCTTTGGGGGTTAAATTTGAAGGTGGTAGAGTGGTAGATTTTACAATAGCTACAATTTTACAGCGAACGGTGTCTTGTTCTTCCAGGGGGACGAGATCAGCCGCTTTTTCAGCCGCTACTATGAGATCGTCAATGGGCATGGATCGTGGGCTCGCCGCATAGTTCAATCCCCTTTGTAATGCTGATATTTCGTCCTCACTAACCAACTTACTAGACAGATTTACCACCCATTTTTCCTACCCCAAAATAAAATCAAGAATAGCCTCGTCCACCCAAAAGATAAAATCGAGAAGATGGATACATGTGGAGTAATCTACGAAGTCACCTGCCGCAACTGTCCACAAGTTTACATTGGGGAAACAGGGAGGGCATTACAAACACGAATTAATGATCACAAAAAAGATGTTACAACAAACACGGGGGGAGTAATGACTAGGGCCTCCAGAACATCCACATCTTCGATCATACACAAATCTGCCATTACAGAACATGTCATAAAACACAATCATGTACCGAACTGGGAGGCTACCATCTTAACCAAAGAGCCTAAACGCAAAGACAGACAGATTAGAGAATCATTACATATAAGGAGAAATAAAGAGAAGACCATGAACCGGGACACTGGAGCCCACGAACTCTCGCATTTGTACAATGATTTGATAGACACATCACCTGGCCGAGCCCCGCACAACCTCCAACCTACAACCGGAGGCGTACAACGTCATCAACAGATGACGTCAAGAATGACCAAGCTGCATTAACACTCCGCAGTCAGTTGAGAAGGATCTCTGATAGAGATCGAAACGTTCGAGTAAGTACTCCGTTAACTTGTGCTTTTACAAAAACGAAATTTGTCATCTATCATCTTTATATTATACATAACCCTCTCACCTCTGGTCCATACATGAGGGCTGCAGGCCCAGGTCCATCTTCACCTGATCCAATCTCTCCTTGCTTAGGTAATCTGCGCCGTATCTAAAATTAAAATAATCATTTTTTTAGAGTAAAAAAAGGACATCACTGACATCATGAGTTTTATGATTTGAATTTTGAGATTAAAACATTTTTTTTCTAAGCAGTATAACAGCAAATGCAACCCACCTGTCTAGAAAATGTTTTTATGTCATCTGCTGTGGAATCGAGATCTTTCATTAAAATGGCAAGATCAGTTGTCTCTTGCTTGGCCTGAAAAAAAAAAGATAAATTGAATAAAGTATCTTAGGTTAGAATTATTAAAATTGAAAAAAAGAGTGGACCAATCAACTTTAAGCTCTGTCTACACTATCAAACTAGTTTGACAAAAAAGTGTGATGTGCCCAAAAATGGTAGTGGTATGCTTTTTAGGCATATCACTACCATATTTATGCATATCACTACCATATTTGGACACATCACACTTGTCACTTAAAGTTTGATAGTGTAGACAGAACTTCACCTGCATAAGCACTTTAACTTTCTTAGTTTCCAAAGTAATACATTCACTAGCAGATGTGATCATCTTGACACTGTCTTCCATCGCTATGGTAAGGTCAGTCTCCTCCTGAACCAGGTGTACATTATACAGGTGTCTGAAATAGGTGATGGCTTTCTTTAATGCCTCAAGAGAAGTTGTCTCATCCAGCTACGAAAAAAATCAGATTAGATGCTTAAGTTACATTACTACCAATAATTGAAATAATTCTGGTAAAGCTTGAGTTTTAGTTAAAAAATCATTTTAATTTATTAATATTTATTAATCATATCATATCATATATATCGACCGCAGTCGACCATCTTCATCAATCAGACATCAGCATAGCTAGATTTCCAAGTTTTGCGGTCCTCCATGACACAAGTAAGTTCAGATGTATTTCCTAAGCTGGTATCCTCAAGAAGGACCTTGACGTATGTTTTGTTTCGTGCACCTGATGATCCAAGTTTGGGTTCCCAGAGCAGAAATCTGCTTGCTGCTTTTTCTGTGTGACGATAAAAATGGCCGGCAGGCACTCAATCTGCGGTGTCTTATTTTAAAGGTTACTTTTGGAATGTCGCCATACAGCTGTGTTTGGTATTTTGTCCATCCAACTGATATTTAGTGCTGCTCTGAGTAATCTGGTGTAGCATCCGTCCAAACTTTTTTCCAATTGTTTTTGTTATTAATAATAAAACCCCTTTTTTAGAACACCACTATTCAGGGGACACCACGTTGGAGAGCCACCAGACATTGTTTTACGCTTTTGGTAACTCCGCCTGCCTTTGTGGGGAGGCAGAGAGTAAAATATTTTTATCTTTTTATTTTTATTGATCTTTTTTCTTGTAATTGTATTTTTATATATTTTATATTGCAAAATTAAATTTATAGGACACCAGAATAAGGGCACACTTTTATGTGAAACGAATGAAGGGAAATAAATATTTGGCCATCAAATGTTCGTGTCCCAAAGTTGTCCGTGGATTTTACCTGGTCTTTTCTAAGTTGTTCAATGTAGAAATCCAGTGAACTTTCATATGGTGCCATCTCAGGGAACAGTGTGCCAATCTTGCAGAACAAGTCAACGCTACAGTTGGACAAAGCACTGCAAACAAATAAAAGCTTAATAAATTAAGATCCTGAACTACAATATAATATGCTTGCACAGTTAGCATCCTTCAGTGTTTATTGCATGCATTAACATCAGAGTTTAACACTTATGAAAAATACCCTTCATTTACTTACTATTGATATTTGTGTAGAATAGCTTGAAACTGATGTAGGGTAAAGATGAGGGTGTTGGTAAATGATAGCTGTTCTCCCTTGTTATTTTGAAGCATTCCCTCTCTATCAAAGCTTTGTGGCAACTCAGCCTAAAGAATTGGAAAAGCAGTCGACGAGTGAGATATTGTATAGGAATATGAAAATAATATCATGTATGGGGTTGTCCATATTACGAGAATAATGGCAATACATAAAATATATCACAAAACACATACAGTATCTAGATACAAATGGTTTATGTAGTACAGTATACTATTTTGACATTTCAAGCCAATGCATACCAGCAAATTAATGTATTAATTCAATTATCAAGTTGTATATTTTCCTTACTTTTTCTTTGATTTGATTAATAATCATCTCAGCCTTGGAATTGAGTCGAGACAAGAGCAGAAGAACTTGAACACAGTCATGATCACCTTAATAAATTAAAATATAAAAATAATCAATCTATTTTGATACCTTGGGTTCTGTATCTGAAATCAACACAATCATGAATGACTTAAGCTTCACTATCAAACTAGTTTGACAAAAGAGTGTGATGTGCCCAAATATGGTAGTTATGTGACATCATGCCCATATATATTTTGTTGTCACATAAAATTTGAGTAGACTGAGCTTCGAAATTATATTCTTTAACTTCAAATCAGATTAGAAAAAAAAAACATATGAGTACCTCCTCTTCGAAGGAAGCTATCTGCCATGAAAGAACAAAGCAACTCAATGTGGCGCTTTGACTGCTCTACCTCAAGCTTGCGTATGTCCAGTTCGATCATCTACAAAATCAATAAATATTCATCACATAAAAAATACTTTCAAGTTCATGTTTATACAAACATTGAAGCAAAATGTCAATTACAGTTTAGGAAAAGGAAAATAAATGCGTTGAAAGTACTCACCTTAGCCTGTGCTTTGGCTTCGGCAAATTTTTGCTTGAAGTCAAAGGCTGGTTGATCTGGCGTCGAATCCTGGCTGTTGTTGGCTCTTTCTGCCTTCAAGAGAAGTTGACGATTCTCCTCCTAATAAAGAAATAGAATAAAGGCTGTGGTTAAAAATGTTCATCTGGTAATAAATAGGCTGGGTTTGTGTTTTTATATATTTTATTCGGACCCCAATGGAAACCAATTCTTTTTTACTCTTTAATTGGGTTGTCCATCATCTTCATATGGTTATCCTTTGTTTTTCACGCTGCTGCTCTAGCCCGCTACGTCCCATTAGGACTACTCAATCAGAAGCTAAAGCAAGCAGCAGTTATAGTTCTAAGGACAGACAGTTTTGTGAAAATGGAAACTCCACTATGATTTATTGATTCCAGCTGCTACAGTAGACCGAAAAAACGTCTGGGAAAGAGTCTATTAGGACATGTCATGCTAAAATTACAAATCCCTAAGCATTTCTGGTATATTCACTGTCAGCAGATATTCATTGAATTATTATCGAAACAGTCCATTAAAGTTTGTGTTTGTAATAGGATACTTCACAATTGAAATATCTAGGGTGATGAAGTGACCCCCAGATTTGACCTTAGCAATAAAATTAACTAAAGTGACAGAAATTGAGTATTCACTTCTGTAACAAAAAAATAATATTTATTCAGATATAAAAAAAGGATTATCCCGAAATAAATAAATATCTGAGGTGTTTGTTTATATTTTTTTGCTGTAAAATCACTAAAAAAAAATAAAAAATAAAAAAATAGCTAACTGAAATTCTAAATACTATTGAACCTTAAAGAATCATTTACCTGAAGAGAAGAAGTAAGTTCTCTAAACTTGGCGATCGTTTGTTGGTAATCAGCAACGCTATCATTCATAGATTCCATTTTACGCTGAGCATCGAGTACTCGAGAGTTAGCCATGTCACGTTCTTCTCGCAATTCCAACTCGGTTTCTCTTGCATTTTCCTGGATCTCTTCGTTCATGTCGGCGAGTGCTTCCTAAATAAAGTCATACAAAATCTTAAGCTTTAAGTATTTAAGGCAGACATTCTTCAGACAATTCTTTTTCAATATCTTATTTTACCTACTTCTAACAAGGTTCTAAAGACATTAACAAGACATGTATCTCACCAAATCATTAATGTTGTCCTGCAGCTCTTGGACCTTTTCTTCAAGTTCAAGGTTAGCCTCTGACAAAGACTCTACCATCTCCTCTGCCCCAAGAGCAGCATCCACTTGTTCCTTAAGCTCAATCACCTGGTTTTCTGCTTCCTTCAAAGCTTTGGAAACACTTTCTTTCTGTATTCTTGCTTCTTTACATTCGTTCACAACCTTTTCTTTCTCTTTTACCAATCCTTGATACTCTTGCTTCTCATGGTTGGAGAGGTCACGCAACCTCACAAGAGCTTCCTTCAATCTGGTGTTCTGTTGTTCCATCTGTTTGATTTGGTAGTTGGTAGCAGCTCCTTCAGTACCTAAACGCACCAACAATTATAAATTAGTATTGTCCAGTACATACATAAAATAAATTTAGTCACATACAAAAAGTATACATATATGTACTGAGCACTGAATGTGTAAAAACCTGAATGATTTTTTCTAAGACTTCAAACAATTTTATTTTTTAAAATGGCAATAAGGCAATTCCAAGTATGATTTCTAAATACAGTATCACATGTGCCATTTTTGTTTACTTAACCTAACTTTTAAAATAATTCCTATATGACACCGTGTTACATTGTGACATGTATTGTGGAACATTCATAAGATACTGACAAAATGAAGATACAGTACAGAGAATTCGTGTGAAGAACATGTGGTGTAACACCCACACATACTGTATCCCCATAAACGTTTGTTTTACCAGCTTAGTGTCATGACACAATCTTAAAATAATAACTAAAATCCTTTTATGTTTAAAGCCACACAATATTGTCAGCAAATGAGTAATGAAGGAAAAACTATTCATGATTTTTAAGTGACTAATTACATCATTATTATGTTTTTTAACTTTGTGCTGTACTTTCTTAATATCCATAGAATACAGTAACCTAATTAGAACTAGATTCTAAGCTAGTCGCTAATTAAAACATGCCGAGTTTGGGAATAAAAAATTGAATATGTAATAATCAATAAATAGTTGTATTGTGCATAATAGAATTAAATAGTGCATAAATATTTTATAACACCTTCCACCTTAAAAAAAAAGTTGACTCATACGGTATAAATTAAATCAAATACCTCCACCGTGTAAGTATGGGGAAAAGGAAGTTTGATGGGTTTGTAAATAATACTGATGTGAACAAAATCTTAAATCTTGAAAATGTCACCTAAAGCTCTGTCTACACTATAAAAACTAGTGTGACGTGCCGTAATATGGTAGTGATATGATGTCATTATGTCCAAATATGATGTCATTGTGTCCATATATGATGTCATTGTGTCCATATATGGGCACATGTTTTTTTCCACAAAAGTTTGATAATGTAGACAGAGCTTAAGAAACAATTCCAACTAAAATTATTTTCATGCAAAAAGAACCATTCTAGTTTTAGAATCGTAGTACATACAAATTGTAACCTTTTGTGCAGAAAACACACACATAATGTGATTGTAAAAGGGCAAGAAAAAAAGTTCTGGGCTCATAATATGTCCAGGGTCAACACACTCTTCATGAAGTGGGATTGAAATGACTATTAACTTAAAATATTTGAAGGTTCAGAACACTAAATAAATTCAGAATACTAATTCAATTTAGATTACCGTATTTATTCGAATAACCGCCCTTTCCCCTCCCTGGGCGTTTATTGTTCAAGAGGGTTATTTGGGACTGAAGGAGAGTTTATTTGAGGGAGGCAGGCCTTTATTTTTTTGTGTGTAATATGGTAACATGTATAATAAAAAAATACCCCCTAAATATAAACAATTAATATCAAAAAGTGATCAAATACAGTAAAAACGGTAACAACATTCTTGGTTGATCATGGCAGTCAATGAATTCTACTACCAATATGTGTTGTAATACAAAATTAATGCATGTGGCAGGGTGTTTATTATTATTATTTAATATTATTTATTTTATTATTATTAAGGAAATAAATAAACACATGGGAAATTTATTATTCCAAATGGTGTACTATGAGGGGCGTTTATTCGAGGGGGCGTTTATTCGAGGGGGCGTTTATTCAAAATGGGCGTTTATTCGAATATATACAGTATTACTAAAACATTCCTTAAGAAATAAAGTAGCCCTACTATTCGAATTTTAACTTATGTGATAAGCAAGTGAAGTGACCAAAGCAAATTGAATATTTTGTTTTAGTGGAAAACATATTTAGTTATCCAAGAAAACGGTCAAAAATATGAGCATTATGTGATTGATGTTACCAGTACCTTTGAAACCATCGCCTGATTTTGCTGAGGAGTAAATTCAAATAGTTAACAACAAATGTGAATATTTTGTGTTTTAAATATCATAAAAAAACAAACAAATAAAAGGCAAGAAATATCTGATCTGATACCCATGTATTTTTTTTCTATTTTTTTGTTAATTATATATTTATTATATTCTGGACATGAATCCAAAATAAAAGAAAAACTGAATTGAATTAAACCTGCTGCTGATATAAAATTGTTTTTAAGATTTAAAAATATAGTATTATCATTTTAAACAAAACAATAATGGTAAAGAGTTTAAAAAAATTAAAATTAAATTTTGGGTGAGGAATAAATATATTTGTATCTCCCAGGAATATTTTATAACGTTATAACTATAACAGCCTCTTGCATTAAGTAAGATTTAAAGAAACATTGTTGTAGTCTTTACCTCCTTGCTCAATTTCACTTCGAAGCAACTCAAGGTCAAGGGTCAACTCTTCGTTTTTCTCTTTCAATGTTTCAACTTCTTGTTGTAAAGTATCAGCCTGAAAGATAATGTACATGCATAATTGAATCTAAAGCTCAAACTAGTTTGACAAAAAAGTTTATTTAATAAACTTTATTTATTCCCGAGACTGATGCACAGTACAACTCGTTCAGTCAATATTGATTATTTTTACACAAGTTTTTGATATTACAAAATAATCAAACACAATATAAATATGAAAAAAGAAAGACAAAAATTTGAAAAAAAAACGGTAGTGATATGACATCATCATGTCCATATATGGACATATCACATTTACAGCAAGCTAATTGTCATGAAAATAGTGGCACTGTTATCTTTATTGTTACATATAAATGCAAGGTTCAAAGCCTAGAATGGTTGGAGTGATGAAATAATAAACAATTTTAGACTTACTCGTTCTTCTGCCATTTCTTTGTCAAGAGTAGCCATCTCAATGCTTTCTGCTACTTCTGCAACATCATCCTCATGTCTCTGCTTAGCTTCAACTGCCTCCCTAGCTTCCTAAAAATCATAAAACAACCACAATTATGAAAAAATAAACAAATCATCACAACAAGCTGCTTTAATTGTATACCCATACTCATCACAATCATTCCACACAACCATAACATCACCACAACCACCACTACCAATAACATCACACATGCCACATCTCATTCAAATCTTTCCAATGATCTTGATAAAATTCTGTCTAGTTTGACAAAATAAGTGTGATGTGCCCAAATATGGTAGTGATATGCACAAATATGGTAGTGATATGATATCATGTCCACGCATGGGCACAACACATTTTTTTGTCACATAAGGTTTGATAGTGTACACAGAGCTTTAAACTTACTTTCTTAGCTTCTTGCAGTTGTCGTTCTAGATCAGATTTTGCTTCAGTCATTCTGGACTTAAACTCTTGATGCTTTAATACAAAAACAAAAGTTTTGTTATTTGTTTACAGTCTATTACGGGGACACCTTCAGGACACAACAACAACAAATTATCCCCCAGGCATAAGGGTTTAGTCATAGTATTACCTCTTGTTTAGCTTACAAGAAATTATCCTCTAATAATAGGGTTGTTTCATGTATAGGGGTTAGTCATAGTATTACCTCTTACAAGCTTACAAGAAATTGTCCTCTTATAATATACATATACAATAAATCTGGGAAATTTTTGTGACTATTTAAATTTATTGTTTTGATTTAGCTTTTTGTTTATTTTATTTAATTATTTCTCCATTGAAATCCAGCCACTGATAGTGATACCCACAGCATTGTCATTTTTTCAGTAATTTGCCTTTAGACTTATAATTATATATATAATTTAAATACAGGATTCTGTTGTTGTTGCTGTTTATCTACTGTACCTGTTGTAGTTGTATCTTCATTTTCTCCATATCTTTTAATTTAACTTTGTCTTCAGCACGCCGGATCTTCAACGTATCCAACTTCTCTGAGAGATCCTTCACCTGGTGTCGCAAGTTCAAAATTTCCTCCGAGTGGAAATCTTCTTCGGATTCTGGCTGCGAAGCCTCCGATGGTGGCGGGCTTGGCCTCACCTCTGGGGGCTTAATCTATCAAACCAAAAAAATAGATTATTAGTTTAAGAAAATATGTTAAATAGTATTAATAAAATGTTCCATATTAAATATGTAGAATATAATATGTTCTACATCTTTCTTTATTGAATGATTCTGTGCTCACAAGCTATTTTAATCACTGTAATAGGCAATTGCTGCATTTGTGGTGATGATAAATTTACAAACAAGATTCAAGAATATTTACAGTCTTTATTTAAAGTTCTTGTTATAAAAATAAATAATAAAATAATTATTTTTGAAAAATAAAACACAAACATCCATTTATAAACAAAGTATTCATTCTTGGAAAAAAAGTGATAAATCAATGCTGAAATAAAAGATAAAATTGTAAAAAAAATCTGAAATAGCAAACATAATTACCGCGTACTCTAAAAAAAATACAAAATAAAATCAATAAATACACTCTACACTGCATATATTATTACCGGATTAAGTTATTATGAGTTTAAGGCATAAACCAAATAGTGTAGCTACTGTAGCTAAATAAATGTTTTTTTAATTAAATAAGTTATTTTTAGATATATAGATCTCTTGCCATTATATAATGAATAACAATAAATTTGGTTATATAAGCCATTTATATATATATATATGTATTTTTATACAAATAATACAATTATATTAGTTTAATACTGAATAATATACTTGATGTTGCTCATTTTTAAGCTGTGTGAATGTGATAAATAATTGTCTCTTTATTTATTTATTTGTTTGCAGTGTGAATGCATATCAGTGCAGGATTATAGAAACAAACCCTTGTAAAATTCGAGCAGGGGTCGTCAAACACACGGCCAGCCTGTGGTTCTTTTATGGCCAGCCTGTGGTCCGAGGGCGCTAGACATTTGGCCAGCCTGTTGTCCCGAGGGCGCTAGACATTTCGGTCAGCCAGCAGAGAGCCATAGACAGAGAGAGATGTAATAAGAACACTAGAGGGCGTACTCCAGACTGAAAAGTGATTCCAACAGGAGGGAGAACCAACAACATGGCGGCCGTAAATGTGTCCAAAAACATTATTTAATATAACAAATAATAATCTAATATAATACATTAAGACCACACATATTCTTGTCAAAGCACAGTGAAAATGAAAACAGCTGTAGAGGGCTCACTTTAGAAAAGCATGGAAAAGTTATGTCTAGCGCCCTTGGGACCGCAGGCTGGCCGATATGTCTATCGCCCCCGAACCACAGGCTGGCCAAAAAAGAATCACAGAGACGGGCTGTGTGTTTTCATGCTAGCGCCCTAGGGACCACAGGCTGGCCAAATGTCTAGCGCCCTCGGACCACAGGCTGGCCAAAAAAGAACCACATGCTGGCCGTGTGTTTGACGACCCCTTTAGTAAAATTCAGCAAAAAGCCAGTGCAGAATAATCATATATAAATACTTTATGCAACTAATATAATACATAAATGTCTATGGACAATCTTTAAACTACAGTTTAAATCTGCAACTGGTGAGCCCTTTAAAACTAATTGCAAACTCAGACAAGTATAAAAGCATCTTATTTGCATACTTAAAAGTGCAACCATTGCTTACTTATGTGAGTAGTGTAAACACAATTAATGGGTCACAGTGTGGTACACATCTACTCCTAACATTAATTATATATTACTATATTAAAATTTAATTCAGTCTATTTGTTTTTCTTTACAAAAAAAGTATAAAGCAAACTAGAATTTAAAAAAAAATTAACTTTAATTTAAAAATATAAAAAATAAAAGAAATTGCATTTACATTACACTTGTAATATTAACAAATAATGCTTGAACCAAAAAAAAAACAGAGTAAAAATAAATTTTACAAATCAACATAGCAGGATTTTAAAATAGAAAGTTTTGAAAAATTCATGCTGCCATGAAATTTATCCATGAGAAAACAACATTTAGAAGGATAAGGAATTATATCATCAACTGTATGGGTGGAAAATGAATAAAATAAATATTAATAATATATTATAAATAATATGAATAATAAAGCACTAGTAAGTTATGGGCCTGGAAGGATTGATCTTTATCATTATCATGCTAATATAAACACTAATTAAACATTACACAGGTAGGGGTTTTGACAAAGGGATGTCAGGGTATAGAAACTATATACAAATATAATTGCAAAAATAAATGCTATTTCAAAAATTTATTAAAAAATTAATTGTCAACTAACTTATTAAGTTAATTATTTGTTGCCTATAAATGAGGTATACCATAAAATAGTAGAGCATTGAGAAAATCAATCTTGACTATTTGATTTTTTTCTTTTTTATACTGGGTGACTTTTAATTACAAGACCGTTCTGCTAGAGAGGAGCCCAGTATTATAGGACCATGAGTAATATCCTCCTCCTATACAAAATTCTTATTGTTCACAACATCTTTATGTCCCATCCGAAGAACATAGCAAAGAGAGTAAAGTATCTTGCCTAAGAAATACGATACACATAATATGGCATAGACAGGTCTCGAACCTTTCATGTGCTCGTCCGGTATCTCTTACCATATCTTAGAAGTAGCGTGTGTTTTCGTTTTATATACATGGGTGCAGTGACTGTTGCTTTTTAATATCTAGAATATTTGAGTTACAATAGGATTGTTTCTGTGTGCTATATTTTTTGTAGATTTTACTAGCCCATGCCAAAGCTGTTATCTAGAATGGTGGTGTTCTTGCTTAAATCAGTGGTAATTATACTATAAGTCCTGGCACAAAAGAAGAGACTGAGTCTATTCCACATTTTATGCTGGGCTATATTATTTTTTGTTTTAAGACAATAATAATAATAATAGCCTTAAAACCAAGTCAAGTTATAATTTTACATCAATGCTCTACAAATAACCAAAATAATCAACAAAAAAGTAACCAAAATATTAATAATCCCATATTCTGTAAATTAAATTTCTTGGGTATTAGTAGTATTAAAACCAAAAGACGTGTTAAAACTTTTCAAATACATTCAATTATTTTTATTTTTTATAGCAACTCACACCCTGAGCTGGTTTTGCTCCACCTTTCTTCTTCGGTGTCTGTTGAATAAAAGTTAAAATTTGGCATCATAAAAAAATAAATATTATATTAATTATTATTCATCAGCAAACACAACATGATGGTTGAACAGGAAACAGGCTAGGAAACAAACAAAAGTTAGTAGGGTATGTACATACAACGTTACAACAAAACTATTAAACAAGACGTTTTCAACATCTAAATTTTAACCTATGCTGAAAAGTATTATTATATATATACCAATCATTACATGACATTTTTGTTATCAGTGGCATAATGGCTATGAGCGCTCACTGGCTAAACCCAAGGGCGCGTGAGCTGAAGGGGCCCCAGAGCATGAGCAGTCCAATGCAACTACTGTACACAGTGTTGAAAGGTGGCTTAGGAGTGCTAAACCAGGGGTCTATGCCTGCCGCCACTGTTTGTTATACACATAACCTTTCTATTCAAGTTATTAAGAACTTTCCTTTTAATTTATTCTTACAAATTCCTTTAGAATCAAGTTTGAAATTATATCATACAGTATTTAAACTATGACAGTGAAATATAAAAAATCACAGACCTGGTGGTCTTTTGAAACAAAAAACACTAATTGCAATTTACATATCCATTTTGATCCAGATCTATGTTCTAAACATGCGACATACTGAACTTGCATGCTAAGTCATGCTACCAAATGCATAGGGTATAACCACTGATGAAGGTAGATTATTGAGAACTCAAGATGCATCATTGAATGGTGTACAGTGAACTCACTTTCAAAGAGGCTAACTTGGCTGGTTCTGATGCTCTTCTATCAAGGCCCTGTAAAGTTATCCAGTAAAATAATATGTATGTAGGACTATGGCCAAAACAGCCAAAACAAAAATTAATTAATTAATTTTTTTAACCAATCCCGTAAAAATAAAGGTTGCATAATCTGTCATTACCAATTAACCAAGTGCCAAATCACAACGCAAACATTTTTCCTTCAGGTCAAAGGTAAAAATATCGCATTCATCTGATAATTATACAATTTGAATGAGATAATTATCAGTTAATTTTTCACGAGCAGAATCCATTTCCACAGGCAGTTTATCGGTTAATTATCAGTTAATTTTTATCGGTTCATTTTTAGCTGCGGAAACATGGCCTAAATAACTAATGGAATTCAATCTCTGTCTGAAGGATGCTTAACTACCATTATAGACATTTTTTCCATTTAAAATATCTGTTAATGTTTTTATCATTGATTACTATATGGAATTAGTACACTACTTTTCTATCATGTTTATGTTATGTTGCGTAAATTTGTAAAAATGTAGCTTTTTATGTATGGTTGATACATATTTATTTTCCTTCCTCACTCCTGAATTTGCCATAAAAAAAACACACAAAATAAAACTGTAAACAATATAATAAATATGTAAATATGAAAAAGTATGAATTTGAATGAACTAGGCTCTACAATAGCTAAAATCATGCTACAATAATAAAATATTAATTAATCACAAGAAACTAACACATATCACCTTTAAAGATAGTATTACCTACCAAAAAATGTAAAATCTAAATCTAATATTTACCTAAAATATATAATTTAAAATATTCTTATGTTAAAACAATTTTATAAATATGTATTTCCAATAATACAACGTACTGTACAAAAACGCATATTTAAAGTTAAAAGATTAAAACCATGTAACCAAAACCCAATATTAAAAAATGTCTCACATCAGTTTTTTTTTGTTTTGAAACATTCTGCTGTTCTTGTTTCTGAGAAAAAGATAGTTTTATTTTTTTTTTAAATTGTAAAAATGCAAATCAAAGTTCTACAATTGATGTACAACAAACTAATTTGGTTTTACATACCCCAGATTGCTTTAATAATCTTCTTTCCGCATTGTTGCTAGAGGGCGTTGTAGATGGAGAAGACGTAGGGGTTGAACCCTTACTGTCACCTGCCTCTTCTAGTATGATCAACTGTAAAGAAAACCAGTTCTAATAACTATATGCTGTACTGTAGGTTAATATTTTACACATATTGATATTTTTGAATTAATGAATGTTGTCTTTTTGTATGGTTTCTTGATTTTTATTAGTTTTTATTTTTTTTATTTTTTAGTATTAGTAAGCGCCATAATAGTATTGCTGTTGTTAATTTTATTTAATTATATTTTAGTTAGTTTAATTATTAAAAAATAATTCATTTTCGCTTTTGGCTGCCATTGAATGAACCTTGCAAATCTCTTTCTACACTATCAAACTTTATGTGATGAAAAAATGTGATGTGTCAATATATAATGGACATGATGATGTCATATCACTACCCTATTTCAGTATACCATATATGGGCACATCACATTTTTTTCACATGTCACATAAAGTTTGATAGTGAGTGTAGACAGAGTTTAATATCAATAAAATACCTGTGATTGTCGAACAAACAATCCATGATTGGCGGAACAACTAAAATATTTCTTTCCACTGACAACTCCATTATTCTTTCCCTTCGGCTCACTTAGAACCACACCAATCCACTTTCCACTAAAATTCAAAAGAAAAAAATATTATTTAATTTAAATAGATTTCATACATTTTAAGCACATTGTGTAGGATATATGTCAATGCCAATACCTTTGTGTCATATATAATTCTTGTCATATAAGACATTATTATTATTATATCAAAATCTGTTTGGATTGGAGTTGGAGTTCACAATCACTTAACAAAATGAAAATGTTTGTTGTAATTATAGATAAGTTTTGTTATAATAAGTAGGTCCTCTTTCGGATATTAAAATGTATGCAAATCAACCAAAAGTATTGATTATGATTTGTACTTACGATGCAAAGCTGGTTACACCAATGAAGGCTATCTTTCCAACTAGTCCTTTTTCTTTAACCTCCACTTTCATACCAATTTTAACTGGCTTACTTTCACCAGCACTTGCCATTTTAATCTCTTTAATAGGCCTAGCCTAGACCTTTGGACAGAAAAATAATAAAATATTTCAAAAACATTTTTAAACATCAAATAACCCTAGCTAGGCCTAGGCCTACCTCTTGTGTTTTTTTCTTCTACATTAAAGATCAGATAATATATTTGCGCACAAAAAAGTAATCCTTTTTTAGACTCATTATGAATGTGAAGCGTAACATACCATTTTGGTAATATTCCTAAGTAACTTTTACGTCTAAGCCTAAGGGCCTACTACTACTACTACGACTACTAGTTAGGCCTCCACAAGACCCCCTTGGGCCCTAGCCTACATCTGTCTGATAGATAGCCTAGTAGTAGGCCTAGAGAGTGACATCGCACCACCCGTTCTAACTTATCATATTAATTAAAACATTACAAATGTTAAATCTATATAGGCCTAATAGCAAATAAAGTATTAAATTAGTCAGAATTACCTTTCTGGCAGAAACTTAATTTAATTATCGCCAAAACCAGCAAAATAAATGGCTAGGCTAGGGGTGGGCCTCCTAGAAATTGTTATCGTCTGGATTTTTGTCTTCTTTTTACACATTTAGCGGACCTCTTCTAACTTCACTACGTAATGATCGTGTAAGACCGCACAATACATTTGTTTAATTATATTGCAGTTTTTAAACGCTAGGTGGCGCGACGATTTCTCAGCCTCGCTATCAAAGTTTGGTCTTTTTTTAATAAGGCTATATCAATATTAATAGACGTAAACAAATGCCTTATTATTTTTTAATTATTTATTTATTAACTGTTTATAAACACTATAGAACGTTAAATATTCATCATAAATATAATTTGACAATAATCTCAGTTAGGTGTTCGTATGTTTCATAGGGTATATAATAAAATCATATCGATTTGTTTTTGTTATATATTAGGCCTATATACAATCTTGATTTTAGAAAGCCAATACAGCAGAATTACTAATAGTAATTCCTGATATTATAAGAATGAGGGTATTCAACATATGAATGGAAAGGTCGTTGACAAACACAGACATTGTAATAAGAGGCCTATAACAAATTGTTAAAGTTCTGCTTAAAAACACTTCTGCCTAGTATCTTAGACTAAAAGTATGGCAAATTCTGTGATAAACAGTTAATTGTGAAAACTTATTGTTTATTATGAATTAGAGCCTGATACACGCATCAGAATGTGAAATATATGTTTGAGATTGATAAATCAAATTAAGTTTCTAAAATTCTGATAAATAGTATAATCAATATTTATTAGCCATCATGTATAATATGAATATATTTTTATAATACAATATACAACCTAAAATAAAAATCCAAGCCCGAGGTGATTCGAGGGTTCAAACCAAAGTACCGGCCAACCTTTTCAAATTAGAGATCAGCAGTGAAAGTATGAAACTTTTAGCCTAGCTTGTGACGATTTTTGCAGAAAAAACAAACGCCTGTAAAAATCCTCACTACGGGTTTGAAATCGTCAGCACAAAAGAAATAAAATAAAGGTATTGTATAACAAACATGCTTGACAAGGCATAGTTCACCCCGTCATTTGAGTTTTTTAAATATGAAAAATGTTGTTGTACCATGATATCTAATCACATAGATAAAAAAAATCAATAATCATAATTATGACTAATATTATTATAAGTGATTCATGATTATAAATACAATCAGATTTTATAATATGCTGTGCTGACTAATTTTGAGATATTACGCATATTTACAAATTTCAAAAGATTTTAACATTTCTTAATATTTAGCTTAGTAGTTATATACAACGTGAAATAAAGATTTAAATTTGATATAAATAATTGTAGACTATTTATAGCAACAATCGAATATAGATTTGTTTGTATGTAAGGTATAGGCACTGTCAATACAATCGTTTTTCCTGGCAATTAAAGATTATGCAATGATTTCTACTTAAAAACACTTTCTGTGAACTATGCCAGCGCCGGATTCATCATATTCTTGTTTACTAATCCACATCTGTTGGAAAGTTGGCAGAGACCCAAGAACAGACCCCCCTATCCATACTGAATACTTGCGCTCAGGGGGTGCTATTATTTTCACCTTTATAGTAGGGGGTGCGAGTGACGTAATATCTTTTTTCAGACGATCCACAAATCCAGGATACATAGTAGAACCACCAGACATTACACAATTTTGATAAAGTTCTTTACGAATGTCAATGTCACATTTCTGTATGCTGTTATATATAGTTTGGTGGATTTCATGGTCAGGATGGAAGAGGGCTTCTGGACATCGGAATCGTTGGTTTCCGATTGTGATTATCTGACCATCGGGTAGTTCGTAACCCATAGATGGACAAGTTGCGGTCGTGGTCATCTCTTCTTCAAAATCAAGAGCGACATAACATAGCTTTTCCTTTATATCTCGAACTATTTCTTTTTCAGCTAAATAAAAAAGGAGTTATTTAGTAGGCCTATAGATAAAATAAGTATTATTTTATACGTGGTATGCCTATCATACCGGAAGAATAACATTTTTGTCAATTCGGAAAAAATATTTTCCTGTAGGCCTATGTATGTATCAGAAATTCCTTTTATATACACTGCAGAGATAATAACAAACATACATACAAAATACAAATCAATATAAAATCACATATAAAATATCAAAAAGTCTACGATCCAGGTGTTCTCTCCATGAGTTAGCGTTGGACAAATTTGTTATAGGTGACAATAGATTGTGGGACAAATGATTTATTGTAGCGTTTAGTACGGCTTCGAGGCAGACGGATACGAATATTAGATGGAAGAAAAATGTATTCCTTATGGAGGGTATGTATGTATATGCCTACCTGTGGTGGTAAATGAGTGACCTCTTTCTAAAAAAAGCCTTGCTAAATATTCAGTAAGGTCTCTTCCAGCCAGGTGCATTCGTTTAATGGCATGTGGAAGTGCGTATCCTTCATAGATTGGAACAGCATGGGAAACGCCGTCCCCTGAATCGAACACTATGCCGGTGGTTCTGCTATCAGCGAACAATGACAGGACAGCTTGTATGCTTACGTACATTGCAGGTACGTTGAATGTTTCAAACATTATCTAGAAATTACGAAAAATGCAAACAAATAAATGATAAGTTGGGCCTTACTTACGTGTGACCAGGGAGATTGACGTGCACACATAATGGAATCGTTCACATCCTTAATTGTACGTATCAACATGGATTAATGAGTATTCATTAATCCATGGTATCAATGGAACCGTTAGGAATGTACAACAGGGAAGAGTAAGATGATTAAAACAATTAAATATATAACCAACACAAGCATATAAACTTATGCTTACTCTATGTTGTCATTTAACGTCAGTGGCTATTTTCTAAGGAAGGAAACAACATTTTCACGTCGGGTTCTCCCTGCTAGCTAGCTGGATGTCGGCTACTGCTTTGCTTGGTACGCCTACTGAATGTTATATTAGTATACCAATTATAAGAATGGAATAATCTCACGCGCAAAATAATAGAGGAAATAACTTCCCTCAAAACAATTAGGCCTAAATTGAAACTTTGATTTGAAATCAATGTTTTGGTAGAAAAACTGTCCTATCAATAGTATACAATAATACCTGCGTCATTTTCTCTCGATTCGCTTTTGGGTTAAGTGGTGCTTCTGTCAGTAATATTGGGTGTTCTTCTGGCGCAACTAGAAGCTCATTGTAGAAACAATGGTGCCAAATCCTTTCCATGTCGTCCCAATTCGTTACAATGCCATTTTCTATTGGGTATTTTAGGGTAAGCATTCCTCGTTTAGATTGTGCTTCTTCGCCAATGAAAACGCTGCCTCCTCCGGTTATTGCCATCTTTAAAAAGATCACGTCATAATTTCGAACAAATAAAGCTTTCTTTAACAAAACCATCCAAAAGAGTGGGATCATGTTTCCTTAATGCCTTCCATATATCATCCATATGGTTCTGAACTTGGCAGTATATATAATATATATAATATAGTATTATTATATTTAACGATAACTGATAGAGCATAAGTTATAAACAAAGATATTGTCGATTATATTTAATTTAATTATGACGATCTTTAGCCTACCATACACACAAGACGTCTTTTCTCAACTATTCGCTATACTATTACCTGATGTCTAGTTCTTCCAACAAAAGCTGGGAAGACGACCCGTGGTTCTAAATCGACACCTGCAAACCCCGCCTTGCAAATACCTGAACCGTTGTCGATAACAATTGTTGCCTTTACGTCGTCGTTAATATTGGTGGAAATTGCTATCAAACATAAGAATATATACTCAATAACGTTATAATAGTATTTAGTTTTGTTTAATTGCTTGTGCGAATACTAACAAATAGGATACTGAAAAGGTACATGGGGTTGGGTTAAGGTGTGATTGTTGCCCGAAAAGATATAATATTATATTTAATTTTAGTTTAATTCAAGTACTTTAAGCCACTATGCACCTAAAGCCACTATAAATAATAAATAAAATAGCGTCAAAGAATATATTTCGACGTACCTTCTGGGTTGGTAACAGTGGGATGATCCATAGCTAGCTTATAATCTGCAAATATACAGTCTAAATGTATTTTAGCACAATGAACATTATTAAATTCACACCGAACTTTATACTTTGTTGTTTAAATGTATGTCTTTTGTTTTGTGATTCTCGGTACTGTATCTTTAACAAATACGTCATTAAGCAATTTTGTGATAATCATCACAATGTAAAATCTGTTTCATGGAAGTTATAAGTTTAAGATTGATAAGTCAAGTTCGGACAAATAGTTTTATAAATATTTATTATTTCTTTATCTAGCGATCAATAGCCTACGGGGTGGTTCGAGGGTTCAAACTAACCATTTTTTCATGTTTAAGTGACCTTTTCAAATTAGAGATCAGCAGTCAAAGTATTTTTTAAATAGCTGTTGTATCATAATGATATCATCCGCTCTATAATGTGTAACTTTGAAAACATGAATTACCAAATAATTACTATGATCGTTGTGTTTTGTAATTATGTGTCAGTATCCGTAATGTACTGTATACTGTAAATTAACGCTTATCATATATCAATGTGAAATAAACACTTTGATTTTATATAAATAAATGTAGGCATATCTATAACAACAATAATTTATTATAAGATATAGATTAAGATAAAAAGATTTCAAGAATATATTTTCGACGTACCTACCTTTTATGTTGAATTTCTTACTTAAAATCGTCAGTTATTAGTAGCTTAGGCCTAGCCTATGAATGTTATTTTATTGACCGAACATTTTTATATGTTTGAAAAGGACCAATTTTAGTTTTAAAGTGTACCCTTATCACCATTTCTTGGTATGGGTACTTTATAACAAAATATGACATTGTCCAGAAATGCTAATTTCGTCATAAAAATTAATTTAAGTATAAGAATATTGGGATACGTTTTGGTCACGTCAATTAGGGCATATGTGATACAAAATGATGCCAACTAAGTGATTGCCTATGATAGCGGGACAATTTTTAGGTTCACCACCAACAATCATGAGCTGGCCTAAATAGTACGTTACACAATAACAACACTCTAAGTAGTTCGATTATGAATTTCTCAGCGAACTTTTATAGTTTTTTAGGACTTATTCGTCCTCCACGACACTTTAGTACCAGTCAGATGTTTTTCATGAACAAAGTTCCCTCTTTCTATGAATTGTATAGAAATACATGTTATAAATTTATTTGTAGACTGGAAGATAGTACAAACAAACCAATTAAAACTGTCTATTTTGTATAGTTAGACATTTTCGAAGCTACATTTTAACTGTATGGACCTTCTCAGGGCTGATTTTTATTGATTTGTTTGTCTTTTTAATGACGATTGATGTGCTTTTGTTTTATTCTTTGTATTTGATATGGCTTGTACATTGCTGATATAAAGTTCAATTATTATTATATGCGAGTCATCACCCAATTCTGAGCTGTACTCTGTATAATCTTCAACAAATACGGCATGTTATGATAGGCAAATTCTGCAGTGATAAATAATGATAGTCAAATTCCAAAATTCAAACAAAAAATAGTTTCATCAATGTTTATTTATGCCATCATTGTATACGGATAGGCCTATCAGATATAATACTAGATTCGTTTGTATATACAGTATAGGCAATCTATCGGCCCAGTCTATATTGGCAATAACAATCTTTCTATTTCTATTTAAAAACACTTTCTGTGAACTATACCAGGGCCAGATTCATCATATTCCTGTTTACTAATCCACATCTGTTGGAAAGCTGACAGAGACGCTAAAATAGAACCCCCTATCCATGCAGAATACTTGCGTTCAGGGGCTGCTATTATTTCCACCTTCATACCGGCAGGTATCAATGACGTCATTTCCTTTTGCAGACGATCCGCGATTCCTGGAAACATAGTTGAACCACCAGACATTACACAGTTTTGATAGAGTTCTTCATGAATGTCACATTTCATTATGCTGTTATATATCGTTTGATGGATTCCACTATGTTCCATTCCGATGAGCGATGGTTGGAAGAGGACTTCGGGACATCGGAATCGTTCGTTTCCGATTGTGATTACCTGTCCATCGGGTAGTTCGTAACTTTTTTCAAGCGATGAACTTGTTGCGGCCTTGTTCATCTCTTCTTCAAAATCAAGAGCGACGTAACAGAGCTTTTCCTTTATATCTCGAACTACTTCTTTTTCAGCTAAATAAAGAAACAAGTATTTATTTAGTAGGCCCATGGATAAAAGTAGGCCTAACATACCGAAATAATAACATTGTGTTGTCAGTTCGGACAGAATTTTGCCTGTCAAAACTAAAAGTAAAGTATATGCCTACATGTGGTTTTAAATGAGTATCCTCTTTCAAAAAGAAGCATTGTTGCTAAATTTTCAGTAAGATCTCGTCCAGCCAAGTCCAATCGTTCAATAGCATGTGGAAGTGCGTTTCCCTCATAGATTGGAACAGCATGGGAAACATCGTCCCCTGAATCGAACACTATGCCGGTGACTCTGCCTGTAGCGTACAATGACAGGACAGCCTGTATGCTTACGTACATTGCAGGCACTTTGAATGTCTCAAACATTATCTAGAAATCAGGAATACGAAAACGAAAATTGACAGTTATATGCCGTGGTTCGCTTTTTGTGTCTGCTGATCATAAGTCATAATAATTAAATCGTAAACACTATAGGCCTACTAATAAAATAAAAACTTAGTTTCGGGGAGAAAAGAGGCGGGAATGGGAGTCAAATGTGACAAACATAAAAATAAATAATTTTTAAAAAGTCATCCCAACTAAACTAAAAAACCTACCTGCGTCATTTTCTCTCGATTCGCTTTTGGGTTAAGTGGTGCTTCTGTCAGTAGTATCTGATGTTCTTCTGGCGCAACTCGAAGCTCATTGTAGAAACAATGGTGCCAAATCTTTTCCATGTCGTCCCAATTTGTTACAATGCCACGATCTATTGGGTATTCCAGTGTACAAATTCCTATCTTATTCTTATGTTGTGCTTCATGTCCAAAAACTGTCGACTTAAATAAACACAAATTAATCAATCTTAGACACAGAAATTGTCCAGCAACGTTTAATTTCGAAACGTAGTTCATAACTAACACAGTTTATATTATTATATTGAATGATAGCCTAACTGATATAATTGGAAAAGATATATAGATGTACACAATTAATCAATGCCTACACGCTGTCGATTCAATTTAATCACGATTAGATCAGATCATTAGTAGGGGTTAAATCTTAGTGAATTATTCTGTGATACGATCTAAATATTAAATTACATATAACAAAATTGTTTTGCTATTATACCTGCTGTCCATACCAAGGCCTTCCAACTACAGCTGGGAACACGGCCCTAGGTGCATCAGCATCCGCAAAGCCTGCTTTACACACGCCTGAACCATTGTCGATAACAAGTGCCGGGACCCCTTCATCGTGATTAGTGGTAGACATTGTAATAATATGTTACCGTTTGTTATTCAGTCAATTACTTAACACACCGTTCTGTTCCTAATAAAAAGAGCTTATGCGAAATCAATCAAGATCTTTGCCGTTCTAAGTAAAATAAGATATCAAAAGTGAAATGTTGTTGTATAAAAAAAGTTAACATAATTTAATTTCAGTAGAAATAATATAAGGTCGCTGTTTTGTCTAAATCTTTGAGGCACTGTAAATTGATGCAAAGACATGAGAAAGGCAGATTAAGATGTCAAGAATATATTTTCGACGTACCTACCGTTTATGTTGAATTTCTTTACAACAAAATCTTCAGTTATTGTTGTGCACTCTGGATTATGAATGTTATTTTATTTACAGAAAATTTATTTTTATATGTTTGATAATTTTTTTTTATCACAATTTCAAAATATGATATGATTATTTGTCAATTGATCAAAATGATGCCAACTAAGGAATTGCCTGATAGCGGGACAATTTTTAGATACAGCACCAACAACCCTAGGATGGCCTTTTAGAAACCTTAGAGGTTCACTGATCCAGGTATTTAAAATCCTGAAAGGAATTGATAAGTCGGAACCTTTTTATATGTCAACAGTTTTTTATACTAGGGATCATTCTTTAAATTAACAAAGCCGCGAGTTAAAACTAAGTGGGAAACCAATACTTTTAGAACACGGGTAATTAAGGATTAGAATGCTTTAACGAATGTTGTAGAGTCGAAGTCAGTAAACCAATTTAAGTCAAACCTGCAAGAACGTTGGAAAAATCACCATCAGAAGTTTCAGCCATAAATGTTAGAGACTAACTTTCAGAGGGGCGAATAAGCAATGTTTGCTTTAGCCTCAACATCATGGTAAATCAAGGTAAATTAATACGTTACGGTACACATTATATTAGAAACATTCAGACACTGTAGCTACTTCGATTACGAATTTCTCACAGCGAACTTTTATAGTTTTCAGGAAACTTCTTGGTCTTCCAGTTGTTGTTAATTGTTTGTCTTTTAAATAATGTGCTTTTATTTTATTCTTTGTATTTTATATGGCTTGTACATTGCTGAAATACAGTTCAATTATTATTATATGCGAGTCCTTATCATCCAATTCTGAGCTGTACTCTGTATAAACTTCAAAAAATACTATCTATATAGATACAGTGATAATCATCACATGATAACATAGTCAAATTCCAAAATTTAAACAAATAGTTTCAACAATGCTTCTTGTTTCTTTATTTATCCATCATTGTATACGGATATATTTTATGATAACAGAATGATATACAACCTAAATGAACAATATAAGTCCGAGGTGATTGATGGGTTAAAACAAACCCAATTTTTTTCATTTACTACCGGCCAACTTTTCAAATTAGAGAGCGGCAGTGGAAAGTATGAAATAGGTCTAACTTTTAGCCTTGCTTGTGACGATTTTTGCGGAAAAAATCTCCCGGTAAACATCCTCGCCACGGGCTTGAATTCGTCAGCAAAAAATTATTAAAATAAAAGTATTAATAAAAGTAAAATAAACATGCTTGAAAGGCAACGAATCCAATGCATAGTTCACCCCGTCATTTGAGTTTAACCGTTTACGTTTTAATAGAAAAAGTGTTGTTGTATCATGATATTTAATCACATAGATACAAAATTAATAATCATAATTATGACTAATATTATTAAGTGATTTATGATTATAAATACAATCAGATTTTATAATATAAATCATGCTATTATAGTGCTAACCAATTTTTAGGTATTACGCATATTTACACATTTAAAAAGATTTTAATGTTTTTTGTCAATTTCTGAATATTTAGTTTAGTTATATACAATGTCAATTAAAGATTTAAATTTGATATAAATAAATGTAGGCCTATCTAAAGCAACAATAATTTCTGATCAGATATAGATTCGTTTGTATTTACAGTAGGCCTATAGGCAGTCTATAAAATCATTTTTCCTAGCAATTAAATATGCCTGAATTCAACCTAAAAACACTTTCTGTGAACTATACCAGGGCCAGATTCATCGTATTCCTGTTTGCTAATCCACATCTGTTGGAATGTTGACAGAGAGGCTAGAATAGACCCCCCTATCCATACCGAATACTTGCGTTCAGGGGCTGCTATTATTTTCACCTTCATACCGGCAGGTATCAATGACGTCATTTCTTTCTGCAGACGATCCGCGATTCCTGGAAACATAGTAGAACCACCAGACATTACACAGTTTTGATAGAGTTCTCTACGAATGTCAACGTCACATTTCATTATGCTGTTGAATATCGTTTCATGGATTCCACTATGTTCCATTCCGATGAGCGATGGTTGGAAGAGGACTTCGGGACATCGGAATCGTTCGTTTCCGATTGTGATTACCTGTCCGTCGGGCAGTTCGTAACTTTTTTCTAGCGATGAACTTGTTGCGGCCTTGTTCATCTCTTCTTCAAAATCAGGAGCGGTGTAACAGAGCTTTTCTTTTATATCTCGAACAATTTCTCTTTCAGCTAAAAGAAAATACAAATGTAGAAATTTAATAGTATAGGCTATTAGCATACACGGCAACCAAAATAAAATCTTCATTTTTTTTCAAAACCGGACGTATTAATAACCATTTGCCTATTGTTACAAATTATTTACCTGTGGTGGTAAGTGAGTATCCTCTTTCGGAAAGAATTCTTGTTAAATGTTCAGTAAGGTCTCGTCCAGCCAGGTCCAATCGTTCAATAGCGTGTGGAAGTGAATATCCCTCGTAGATTGGCACAACATGGGAGACACCGTCCCCTGAATCGAACACTATGCCGGTGGTTCTGCCTGCAGCGTACAATGACAGGACAGCCTGTATGTTTACGTACATTGCAGGCATATTGAATGTTTCAAACATTATCTAAAAATTCGAAAAATTAATACAAAATATAGTTAGATTCGTGTTCAACGCGTTGCATAAATAAAGGAACCATTTAGTACCGTATGTATTATAGAAAAACACCAATGAAACAATTAAAATAATATAATTATAACTTATTTTTTACTTTAATGGTTAACGTTATTTTGGATTTGATAAGTAATAAAACCATACAGATATTTATATCGCTATAATAAAATACAATAAATATACCTATTATTAGAATGGAATAATCTCATGCGCAAAATCATAGAGGGCGGAAGAAAGTTATATTTAGCAGAGCCATATAATATATGGCTCTGATTTTTAGTATTGAGTTGAGTACAAACATTTTTGTTTCCAAAATGTTTGTTTTAGAGTAGAAAAGCAGAACAAGTAACACATAAGTGGTTACATTTTAGGTTAATAATATTATAGATTATTACAGCCCTGTTAAATTGCATAAAATCTTACCTGCGTCATTTTCTCTCGGTTAGATTTTGGGTTAAGTGGTGCTTCTGTCAATAATATTGGGTGTTCTTCTGGCGCAACTCGAAGCTCATTGTAGAAACAATGGTGCCATATCTTTTCCATGTCGTCCCAATTCGTTACAATGCCATGTTCTATTGGGTATTTTAGGGTAAGCATTCCACGTTTAGATTGCGCTTCGTCGCCGATATAACTGTCTTTTTGGCCCATCCCTATCATCATTGACTTTTTTTTAACAAAAACAAAAAAATCGTTAGTAGACAACTCAATCGTTCAATGTTTCTAAACATATCAATTCAAAGACTATGGTTTTCATAAAACGTATTTTCTATGTATTACCTGATGTCTAGGCCTTCCAACTACAGCTGGGAACACGGCCCTAGGTGCATCATCACCCGCAAAACCTGCTTTACACATGCCTGAACCATTGTCGATCACAAGTGCTGTCAAATCTTCGTCGTAATTATTAGTCGACATTGTTGCTATAAGAAGTTTCTAATATTATTACGTAATAATGCTGAAAAGGAAAACAATTGCTTGTTAATTTTGTTCTACGTAAAATAATTAAAAACAGAAAGATCAACATGTTATCTATGTATTTGCCTTGCTAATTTAATATAATTTTAGTATCATGTCATGAATTAACGAATTAAAGTTTTTTTTGTATTAAAACATTATTACATAAAATATTTATATGCACAAATGTTTTTTTTTATCAAACTGAAGTTTATTTTAATTTTGTTATGTTGTCAGAAGTTGGGCAACATTATTCACGACATCACACTTCGGTGTCAATCAAGGACTTATGCATGTTGGATATAAACTACTTCAAATATTATAAAACATTTAATTGTGACCTAAGATTGTATTAGGCCGTCATACAAAAATATTCGAAGATTAAAGACAAATTAAGCTGTATATTGACGTCTTACCTTTTGTGTTGAATTAACTTGGAATGAATATACAAAACTATATTCGATGTAAATATCTTTAAAATCTTCGGTACTGTTAAAGCTTAACGTCTAACTTCTCTGTATAGGTAGCTCAGTCTCTTATGAAAATTATTGGATTCTCATCGATATTTATACCATTTAGTTTGAAATGTTTGCCCTTATTTGGAAATGAATATAATGGTATAATACATACATTATCATTTTAGCAGCAACAAATATTGGCGAATGGGGTTGGTCACACATTGACAGTACCACGCCATATAAGGTATCCTGGTATCTTACAGCAGACCTTTGGTTTGCCCATTCTAATCAATAATACCTGGCTGATTCAATAGCTACCATAAATGGAAGCGTCATTGCCATATTTGGAATACCGCATAATGTTTATTCATTATATATCATGTTTATCTAAAATGAGTCACCTGTTTGAACAATTGGTGATTATCATATTTAATATTAAATCATGAACAATCGTTACCAACTTATGTTTTATTTTAATCATAAGAAAACAATGATGATACGATTAGTAAAAAGACAATAGGCCAGGCCTATGGAGTGAAGGGGAATATAGGCATATTATGAAATTAAATATATGATAAAGATAATAAAGACTCATAACAAACAACTAACTCATTCAATTCTGAATTAGTTATGAACAGCCTGTCGTAGGCCTATACGGTACTGTAATTTTACTTATAGATGTAGACGTCTATTTATTCCAAAATTTACCAATAGGCCTAATACAGATAGGCCTACAAAGTAAAACATTATCTGGGTCACAGGCATAAAACATATGTTTTATTATCTGAGTGTGTATTATATATTTCAAATAATAACAATGGATATTATGTATATTATAATTCACTAAACTTGAATCATATCTATATTGATTTGCTATTCATCATATTCATACGGTGATTACATCATTTCTATTTTTAAATTCTTTGCAATAATTAATACAACCCTTGATTGAATGACCAAATAAAGTAATATTTTTGTGATGAAATTGAAAGTTATTGGAAAGCATTTCATAATTTCGAATGAGAAAGGGCTTATTTTTATTAATTTTATAATAAATAAATATTAGCTATATTGTTTAAGACGGTGGTCAGGTGGTGTTACGTCACGTGACATCATGCCTGTGTTGTTTTGATATTTGTTTTGTTGGGAACCCTGGATTTTTGATGCATATACTTTCCCTTTTGTAGCAACGATGAGTGAAAGTTATTACGGTGGAATTGAAGGGTACTGTTTATTTATATTCATATAAATATACTATTATTAAATATTTACAGAACGGATTTGAAGGTTCCCTGTCCTCTATCTTGGCCTAGCTAGCTAGGCTAGGCCTACTAGTACTAGAACTTGAACTACTAGCCTAGCCTAGTACTACTACTACTAAGCCGCCGAGGCCTGGCCTGGGTAGGTAGTAGAAAGTACCACGGAACCGCACCACTCTGGATGGGAACTCATTATTTTGTTAATACATGGGGAATTTTACTGGGCCTAGCCCTCCGTCCTCTTTTCTGTTTTTTTTTTCAACTTGTGCTGAAATTTTTATGAAAATAGTACAAATTGACTAAATTATTATCATATAATAATTAACAATTGAATACATTTTCTTTCAGAGGGGCTACTCATTCGACGATAGTGATTCTGAAGCAGGATGGATCTGTTGCTGCATTAGTAGAAGGACCTGGAACCAATCCATGGGTAAAAAAATTCTGTCTACATGTGTTAAATGTTATACATCAAATTGCAAGCTTTGATTTAATTTAATTTTCACTTGATTTTTGGAAGATGTGACCCATTGAATTATATGCAGAAATTAGATGAAATGTTTGAAATTGGAACCCCAACCAATGGTTGCCTAAGCTAAACTTTAAATTTGATACAATTATGATTTCTGTGATTTTCGCATACGCAGTACTATATTAGTATTACATGGACCAGGGAAGGATGAAATACATGCATGGACCTATTTTTTAAGGTGCATGATACAGAAAACCATATCAGATTATTTTTGAGTTTCTTTATTAAGTAATCAAGGTCAATTAAAATACTGTACATAAATATCAAAATTATTATAAGCAATTATTAAACAATACAACTTATCTTTGTCATGATACGTTTTGTATTATGCTAGAATGCAATAAAGTATGTTTAACTTTGCAAAACAAAATGTTAATATTGTTATTATAATACACCATAATAATTTCTTTCATTCATAGCTACTTGGAATAGATCAGTGTTTGATAAATATTGCAGTTCTTGTGAAGGACGCCAAGAAACAAGCCAATATTGACGATGATACAAAACTGAAATCATTGGTAAGTTTCAGAAGTTTTCATTTGATGTGTAAATATTTAGAAGAAGTTTGTACATGAAATACAATAGAGCAACGAAATATATGGCAGGTTTGCTCCATCGATGATTATTGAAAATGATTTCAATGTTGGTATTTTTCAGGGTATGTCTTTAAGTGGTGGTGAGCAGAAAGAGATACAGATAAAGATAATATCTGGAATGCAGAGCAAATACCCAAACACCAGCGATAACTACCATGTATGCACTGATACATATGGTGCCATAGAGACTGCATCATCATCAGGTATGTGGAGAGGGGTCATGTCTGAAAGTGTTCTTGTTATTGATTTGGGGACTGAATTGAATATGCCTGTAATTTAAAGCTCCATTCCCTACGTTTTTTAGATCTAATTTAAGATCACAAACTATATTTAATGTAAAAAGAATACTATATGGTCCTATTGCGATAACTTTTTTCGTCTTTAAACGGTTAAAAATGTGAAAAATAAATCGATTCTAATAATTATAGCGGCCCGCTATAAATCCCAAAATGCATTGCGCGCGGATTGATATTTTTGTTTTTCACCTGTAATTCGCCCACTTTTCGATTGATCGTGAAGCCAAAACAAATGGAAGACTCCTAACTTTTCAGCGAAAATACCGGGTTTTCCCCAATTTGTATCAACGGAGTCTGGCAAAAATAGAAAGACAATTAATGCAGCAACTATACAACGTCAGGCTAGGTATATAGCTAGCGTACGATGTTCGTACGTTATCGATGTTTACCAGCTAGGCCTACAAAACTAAGCCTAGCTAGGCTAGGCCTAAGACCGTCCACGAGAGGTCGATCGCCGCGAGCTACTTAGGTAGTGCATTGTTTCTCACTTTTTATCATAATTTACCATAAAACGTACATTTAAGACAAGGAATGACATGGTTTAATGTTTTTAAAGTGATATATATGTATTATTTTCCAAAAAACGTCCAAAATTGCAGGGAAGGGGTCTGTTGAACCCACAAATGTAAAAACGCCCACAAATGTGAAAACAACCACAAATGTGAAAACGCATCACCCACAAATGTGAAAACAACCACAAATGTGAAAACGCATCACCCACAAATGTGAAAACAACCACAAATGTGAAAACGCATCAACCACAAATGTAATAAACAGCGCCCACAAATGTGAAAACGATCATCGCCCACAAATGTGATAACGCCCACAAATGTAAAAAAAAATGAGAATTTTTCGGCCACAAATGTAAAAAAAAAAAATCAGATGAAATTTAATGCTAGACTCAAACAATTTTGATCGAGGTACAGTACTACATTATATCATGATTGTATTGAGTTGTTTCAATAATTGTTTGTTCACGATATGTCTGTTAGGGTCGTGGTTAACACGTTGGATTATTATAATTTGCTGCTCATGCGCGCGATATTTGCACGTTAACTCGTTTGTTTAATGAACGTAATAGTTCAAGACGATATTTGTTATTTGCTGCGCGCGTGCACGATACTTCAAGGTCAAGGCCATGTTATATCATTGTTGCTTCTACTGTGTGGTTGTTGGCTTACTATTATGTACGTATAGTTATAAGTCGATGTTCGATATTTTTTTTTTGCGCGCACACGATACAACAAGGTCAAGGTTAAATTGCTACTTGTATGTAGTGTGTGGTTATTAACTCGTTGGCTTACTGTTATGACTTCTAATGCTCATACAATTAGTGTTATAGGCATCTCAAATCAAGTGTAAGCCTACTATTAGTAGATAACATTATTTAATCGCATTGCAACTCCTCCTTAAATATTTTGTTAGGTAATTCATGAAGCCAGTTTGTTCCTCATTAACAATACCGTTATACCTTGTACGTTGACTTATTTACTTATAATTATATTATACATAAAAATTGTCGAATATACGTTTGATAGTAAATCAGTTAAATTGTAATGCATTCAATAGGTAATATTATTCTCCGTATATCTTTATAATTATCCGCTAAAAATAGATATACAAATTAAACAATAAGCATCAGATTAAACCACGAATGTAAATAGTAGTAGGCCTATAGTAGGAAGTTTTGTCCATTAGTATAATTGTTATAGATTTCATAGTATGTTTTATAGAATACATGTTCGTGACAAGTTTGATACTATCGTATCGTGTATTATGTTTGGTTGGATATTGGTGTTACGGTATTATTCTATGTTACAATTTGTTTATCGCTCTAAAATAAAGAAATATTCTTTTATTAGTTGTTCTTGCTCTAGCTCTTGTATTATTATCTTGTGGTTATAGTTTTGTAAAAAAATTGAACATTAGGAACTACTGCAATAACTGAACGACGAGTATAGCATTGATCTTGTAGTATCGTGTACACCGAGCATCGACTTGGAGCTATAATACGTACATAATACTAATATAGTAAGCCCAACTGCACTTCAAGCAGCAATGATATATGACCTTGTAGTATCGTGTACGCGCCCAAAAACATCGAATCGAGCATCGACTTGGAACTATACGTACATAACAGTAAGCCAACGAGTTAATAACCACACACTACATACAAGTAGCAATTTAACCTTGACCTTGTTGTATCGTGTGCGCGGAAAAAAAAAATATCGAACATCGACTTATAACTATACGTACATAATAATAAGCCAACAACCACACAGTAGAAGCAACAATGATATAACATGGCCTTGACCTTGAAGTATCGTGCACGCGCGCAGCAAATAACAAATATCGTCTTGAACTATTACGTTCATTAAACAAACGAGTTAACGTGCAAATATCGCGCGCACGAGCAGCAAATGATAATAATCCAACGTGTTAACGACGACCCTAACAGACGTATCGTGAACAAACAACTCAATACAATCATGATATAATGTTTGTCTGAATCTAGCATTAAATTTGATCTGATTTTTTTACATTTGTGGGCGAAAAAGTCTCTCTTGTTTTTACATTTGTGGGCGTTATCACATTTGTGGGCGATGATCGTTTTCACATTTGTGGGCGCTGTTTTCACATTTGTGGTTGATGCGTTTTCACATTTGTGGTTGTTTTCACATTTGTGGGCGTTTTCACATTTGTGGGTTCAACAGGGTCTTTAAAGCAAAAAATAGTCAAATTGACTGCCAACCAATGGGTTCATGGTTGGCTTGACCATTTATTTTGTCATTTTATATGAGAAAACATTTTTTTATAGTTTTTTTTTACTGAAGGGATTAACTTGTTTTAATTAATCTTCATTTTTCATGTTTTTGGGGGACAATAACTCTTTAATGCTAGTTTTAAGTGTACACAATATTTTTGTTTTGTTTTTTCATACTGACATACCACAGATATTGCAATAAATTAGAAAGAATTTTTTAATTCACGAAAAGTATGGTTTTGCGAGTTGAGTATTGGTTGAATTATTGCTTTATTTAGGTGGGCTTGTATTGATAGCTGGTACTGGATCCAACTGTCAACTCATCAACCCAGATGGGAAGGTGTCTGGGTGTGGTGGTTGGGGTCATATGCTTGGTGACGAAGGATCAGGTTAGTGTTGCTTTAAACTTTATGTGACAAAAAAGTGTGATGTACTCAAATATGGTAGTGATATCCTTAAATATTGTAGTGATATGACATCATCAAGTCCATATATCGACACATCTCAACACATCTCTTGTCAACGGATTTCAGCTTGATTTGTTCATATATGTATTATATTTGTAACAATACATTTCATATGAACTTTTTTTGTTGCAGCATTTCAAGTAAGCATGCTGGGTGTCAAGACCGTAATCGACGCAGAAGACAATTTAAGAGATCCTCCTTATGACATTTCATATGTAAAGAAGCTAATGCAAGAATTTTATAATGTAAGTATATTGTTTGAAGGTTTGATGATTACTGCCTCTCCGCTGTCTGCCGACATTTCCGCTTGGGCTGCTCCGTATATCTCTTTTACCAGTTTCTTCCAATCTGATCTTTCATTGGCTAGTTGTTTAAGTTGTTTGGTGTCTTTCTTGGTTTTCAATTGTCCGGAATACTTGATGTTTTTGTTCTGCTTATAATGACATCTTTATTTGTTTATATTTAATAAATGTGATATATGATATGATATAAGGGTGAGTAGGTCATTGCTGGGAGTTATTGGTAGGGTAGTTCTCGGTCTTCCTCGAAATTTTATATTGGTAGTGTTGCTGAAATAATAGCTTATTGCTGTGTTAGCTGGTGTACATGGGTCTTGTCTGAGTATGTGACCTAATAGTCTCCATCTTGCATCGACTATTTCTGACGAAATTGGTTTTGTTCATTGGTTGAAGGTTTGCATTGCGAAATCAAATGTTGATACACAGTACACCACGTATATATAAGTTTCAAAGTATATTGATCGAAACGTTGAGAACTCAACAGTTCTTTTAAGAATAATAATACGTGGTGTACTGCAAACGTTATATTAACATAATGCAAGTACTTATAAGTATATTCCTATCATTTTCCAATTTTTTGTATTCATACTTTTAATTTAATCTTTTTATTTTCAGATAAGCAACCGATTTGCAATTCTTTCTCATGTATATAGTGATTTTGAAAAACCTAAATTTTCTGAATTTTGTAAAGTTTTAGCAGAAGGTAAGTTAGACAGGTGTATTTATTTTTAACATTTATAATTTCCATGAATAGTACTATGTCTATACACTACTGTACTTCTATATTAATCTTTGTAACCATATGTTTTTTTGGCAGGAGCAAGAAAAGAAAAAGATCCACTATGTTGTTGGATATTTAATGAAACTGGAAAGAACCTTGGAAACCATATAAGAGCTGTGTCTTCAAAAATGGACAAGGTAAATATTATAGCAATACTAACTTTAACCTGTAGTTAAGTGTGGACGTTGGATTACAGATCGCGAGATCATGGTTCAAATCCAACTCTCTCCGCATTGCTTCCATCGTTTACTGACATTTGCCTCTCTCCACCCAGGTATATAAAATGGATACCGGTTAGATCAAGACACATTATTATTATGGGAGTATGTTTCCATACGTGTTTGATCCAAAAAAATACCGCACATTGAGAGTTTGCTTATATGCACCATATAAGAATGAACTATTATTATTATTTTTAATACATTTTGCAATAAATTCTTTTTCATATTCAAGACCTTATTAAATCAACCCAGTGGATTACAAGTAACATGTGTTGGATCAGTTTGGAAAAGTTGGGATCTGTTAAAAGATGGTAAGTTCAATTTTATTCCTTTCAATGAAACATTAAAATGGAGCACTAATAAAAGACATCAACTATTGGCAAGTGTCCAACAAGAGTTATTCAATTCCTTTTAAAGCTTAGACCTCATGAATAGTATTTAAAATGAAGTTGAACTCAACATGAATATAATTATGCTTTTTGCAGGGTTTCTGGAAGGCATAAAGCCTAGACCTGAAGGCGATGTGGAAATAAAAAAGCTCAAGTTGATACAATTAAACAAGTCACCAGCCTTTGGGGCAGCTAGTCTTGGAGCCAGGAAAGCTGGTCTTACTTTAACCCTGGACTATGAGGCTAATTATGAGGTGTTTTTTTCTACATGATGAATGATGACTTTCAACACTGTATTTTAATACAGTGTTTAAAAGATTAAGAGGCTATAGGAAGTAAAAAGCTGTCAGTACTTAATAATGACTTTGTTTTTATGATTTATGATACCAGTGTCGGGTCCAAACCATACATTTTTTTTGGATGGCTGCATATATTTAAATATGAAAGTTTGTAGATTGAGAATATAACATAATATAAAAAAACTTTATAACAATTTATTTCATAAAGTGTAGAGTAGGTGTATTCTGATTATATAATTAATGGTAAATTAAAAGATGTGTTGACCACTACTTGTAACATTTACTGTATATTGATATAGCATTTTGCCTAAGTATAAAACTCTGTCTACACTATCAAACTGGTTCGACAAAAAAAAAGAAGTGTGATGTGCTCAAATATGGTAGCGGTATGACATCAGCATGTAAAGTTTGATAAGTGTAGACAGAGCTATAGGTCATCTCAAGGTGCTAGGTGGACTGGATGATGCATGTTTAAATACATGCTCCTTTAAGCTCTTGTCATATCCATGCAATCAGTGTCGGCGCTCTCTCATAAACAGGAGTAACAGGTGTTTCATAATTATTTAAGTGCAATTATTCAGGTACAACTTGTAGTGCCTTGTCTGTGTATTCATAAACAATTGTGCTTCATTTAAATTCATAAAAATATTGTGAGTAAGAATCTGTGTAAAATTGGTCATTCTGTGCATTGAAGTTTATAAATGTTACCCCAGTGGGTTAGTTTCCCTGTGTAACCATTTCAACGCGTTGGTTCTGCCTTGCCTCTCAAGCTCTTCACCAACAATATTGCGACACCTCATATGGTAATCATTCAACCAAGTAACCTAGGAAATAACAAATATTCGAAAAACTTGGTTGCCCACATTATTACAAGATTGTTGTAAGCTAGCTTTGTGAGCATGTGCAATTGTGAATGGTTTTATTGGATGACGCTATTGGCACGTTCAACTGCTCTCTGGAATTAAAATAATTTTAGTTTCGCAACGCTTAACTAGGCAGGCTTATCACATAAAGGAGGCCTAGCTAGGCTACCTAAACCAGTAGATATTCTACTTGTTGGCTATGTAATATAACAGATATTGCCTATATCGGTAAAATATAAGATTTTCGAGAATTATATATTCCCTCAAGCAAAATATCATTTCCTCGGGGATGTAAAATCTTATATTTTACCTCTAAGCAGGAAATAACTGTATAATATTACATGCTTTCTCATAAAGTTCATGTTTAAAGTCATTTATGCTTGGGTCATGATTTAGAGCTCAAATTCAATGTATTTAAACTAAAATTACCTCTTCTGCTGTCAGCAGAGATGCATCAATCAGTTTTGTTTGTATCGGAACTAATGTTACTTCTTCAAATGTTAGAAAACCTCTATTACGAAAGTTATGCTGAAAACAATAGTGTGTTATTTTTAACACATTAAAAAAAAAGTTGAAATTGAATAATTAAGATATGACAATTAAATTATGTTTTGAATGTTTTAACAACCAGTGAAAATTATATTGGAAATTACATTCCAAATCCATAAAGCTTTCTAAAAATATATGATAAACTATTATTTATTTAAGATGAACACTTTACAGAATTCAAAGGTGGCATTTGTAAAGATATAAAAAAGTAAATATGTAAGATTATCAAAATCATGCATTTATATATACTTTATATTTTTGTTGCTGTTTTAATAAAGTGTAGTAATATTTTGATATACATATTTGATTACATATAAATATTTTAATATTATTTGATTACAGTTCAAAAGGTAAATATGTAAGATTATCAAAATCATGCATTTATATATACTTTTGTTGAATGTTTTAATAAAGTGTTGAAGTATTTTATTATTGTATTTAAAAAAACAAACCTCTCTTTGTATGGACTTAGTAAATACAATGTTTTCAATTCGCATTCCGAATTCACCATCCTTGTAATAACCAGGTTCTGAAAACCAAACAAAGTTTATTCACAATAATAATTAACACAACATTGGTTTGCTAACATTTTAGCTTTAAAATAGTGGGACCAATACTTTAACAATTTAGACTCAGGATTCAGGTATGTAGGCTTAAATAAACAGATTTTTACTCCTTGGGGCATTTCCCTCCTGAAAATGGCACTGTGTAAAGCTCTGTCTACACTATCAAATTGTATGTAAAAAAAGAAGTGTGATGTGCCCAAATATGGTAGCAATATGCCCAAATATGGTAGTGATATGATATCATCTTGTCCATACATGGACACATCACATTTTTTGTCACATCAAGTTTGAAAGTGTAGACAGAGCTTTAGCTTAAATAAACAATTTGTATGGCGATTTATACTCTTAAGACATTGCTAAATATGGCACTGTGTAACACAAATAGATATTTTTGTTTATAATGATGTTGCAAAACTGTAATTTACAATATATACCATCAGATAAAAACATGCCAGCCTCTATAGGAACATCAGTAGCAGAGGTTTTGTAACTGATTCCTTGAGGCCCTTCATGAACATTTAGGAATGATCCAACGCCGTGTCCTGTGCCGTGTAGGTAATCCAGACCGCAGTTCCATAGAGAACGACGAGCAAGGCAATCCAATTGATGGCCTAGAAAAAAAATATATAATTGTTTAGTAAATGCTATAGATGTTTATGTTGACTATGTTAATTTCTATAAGGAAAACAATTGTGTGTTTTACCATTTGTTCCATTTGGAAAAATTGCAGATGATATTCCTATGACACCTTTTACCACACGTGTAAAGCATTCCTAAAAATATAAATTAACCACTAGTCATTATAAATTAATTCATATATTCTTAACTTATCGACTAAAACTAAAAAAAATGTTATAGAATATGCAACTAATTATAGCTTACCTTCTGGTGCTGTGTTGGTGTGCCAAAGTGCATAGTTCGAGTCACATCTGTGGTTCCATCTCTATGAGGAAAGTACGATTTAGTACAATGTAGAAATAGTGGGGAGAGGGGTAGTTCATGTGTTGGACCAAATTCATCAGAATACAGTTGATATTTGATAACTTTATTTCGTCCACATAGGAAAATATTTTGAGTGCTTTTCACAAAATTGTACAAAAATATATAAAAACGTTTCATATAAAAAAAATTAATTACAATATTTAAAAACACTATATATAATTTAACAATGTACAAGTATGAACATAAGACTACAATTAACTAGATAAAAAATAAAAAGCTGCAATACATCAAAAATTTCAAAAATTATGCAAAATCATTTAACAGTCTAATAGAATACGGAACAAAAGAATTAAAATATCGCATAACCCTACTATTGCACGATCTCAGCACATTTAGTCTTTTTGATCTCATTTTAACACAATGTTTATTTAAAGGGTGGTTTGAGTCGTCGCATATTTTCATAGCCTTATTTCTTATGATTTTGTTGCAAAGGTCATCCAAATTATGTCTAGATCCTGTGATCCTACCTACTTTATTTAATATTCGTTGTAATCTGGTTGAATTATAGATATGGACTTATGATGCCAACGTCAAGTAAATAAAATTTAATTTATTTTATGTCATTAGGCAAGGATTACCAATAGTAAATTGGTCACTGTCCTATCAGATAGGTGGTAATCCTATTGATAATAAGAGCTATTTTGTGTATCAGTTTACCATGTTGTCTTGAATGATGAACCGGGGTATTTAAAGTGCACTTTATCCGAGAAGACTTGTTCTACCACCAGAGCTAGGAGCGAGTGAGCCTTGAATCGATGTGTTGCTTAAGGGTACTTAGTAAGCACTTAAACTATTTACCAGCACTCTGATCTTTAGAAAATAGCTCTACAAATACATATTTTCAACAAAATAATGGAATACTAAGAACTCCCTGGCTTACCTGAATTGAGCACCTGAGTCACAGAGGTATAACTCTTGCACACTGAGTGCTCTATCAGTCGCAGGTGTTGCCTTGTAGTGAATGATTGCACCATGTGGTCCCGATGATGATATAGTATCAAAACTTAAGCTAACAAACAAATCTTGTTCTCTACAAAAATAAATATTTATGAAGAACATTTTTTGGAGTGAAATAAACAAAAATAATGTTCATGTTGGAAGCATTAAATTGAGACAACAAGTTTTAAACTGTAAATAATTTAATCTGGGAACTTAGTACACCAATTATTGTACATTAAGAGAAACCTTTACCTATACAATTCAAATACCACTATGAGGAAAATCATTAGATATTTATTTAAGTGAAGAACTTATTTTAACGAAAATATCTCACAAACTAAGTTCACTTAATGTAAAATGTGCTATAAAATTCTTACCTTCTAAATTTCTCTAACTGATTTGACGCAGAGATTTCTGTTTGTTCTCCTTTTACAATCTAGGAAAATTGTCAGTATTTTAACAATCTTAATAAACGTTCTACTTAAAAGATTCATTATTCATCATTATACCTAATTTACAGTTCTTACAAAACACAAAATTGTCATAAACATAAAAATTAATTAATTACTTTAGCTTATAAACCTCTTTTTCTAGTAATCTTAAATATTCTACTTTTTTGATAATCGTTATACTTAATTTACAGTTTTTACAAAAATTAAATGTCATAAAAAAAGAAATGTTTCTTGTAAAAATCACAATTTGTTTACCTCTTTTTCTAGCCATGAAAAATATTCACATAAAGCTACAGCATCTCGTATCTGTACGTAGAAAAAATATGTTAAAAATATTGGAAAATATAGAGAGAGAGAGTAGAATATTTTTATTTTATTATAGTGTAAATTATCATAGTGCAATGCAAAGAAAAGAAAATCATTTTTGAGCGGCTTTAAGAATAAAATAATGGCATTGAATCAATCTATTATTTACTTACATGTGAATTCTTCATTCCTTCAATTTCTACGTCATTTTTAACAGCTTTTAAAGTACAGATTGGAGTAATTTGTGTGAATTGCTTGCTCTAAGAAATAAAAATTTACAAAATGGATAATGGTCACTTTTAGAGGTGATCATTGAAATCATCTAAAAGGTGAGTGATCATTTAAATATGGTGGTCACTTAAAGAAGGTAATAAATAACTTATAGGGAAATGGTCACTTAAAGAGCAATGGTCAGTTACTTAAAGTGGTGGTCACTTAAAGAAGGTAAAAAAAAAAGCTTTTAGGAAGATGATCACTTTAAGAGCGATGGTTCCTTTAAACAAGACGGTCACTAAAATGGAAAATATGATACAAGTACATTTTATAAAACTTGAATATGCTATATAAACTTACAAGTGGAATGCATTTGTTAATAGCATGACTTGACTTCTTGCTTATCTGAAAAAAAAACATTTCGATATACAATTGAGATTTTTTAAAATCAATTTCGAAGCTTAAGAAAATCATCTTGGAAGAGTTTCTAGGCAACTAAAGCTCTGTCTACACTATCAAACTAGTTTGACAAAAAAATTTTTATGTGTAATAATATGCCCAAATATAGTAGTAATATGACATCATCATGTCCATATATGGGCACATCACATTTTTTTGTCACATAAAGTTTGATAGTGTAGACAGAGCTTTATGAGAGTTGACAATACTTTGTATATCAATCATCTTCACCGATATACAGTATATTAATTATATGATACGCACCCATGTTTTTCTGTTCTTTTTATCACCTGAGTAAAGACTTTGTAAGTAGTTAAGAATGTTATTGTATGGGTATATATCAATGACATATCCTGCTCCTGATTGGTCCTTAAGATGGCTCTCAACAGATAAACTCAATTTCTTTCTATCAATGAACAAACTGGAAAACAAATCGAAAACAGCTTTGGACAATATTTCATTATATTATATTTAATAATTTACCTCCGCCAAGGAGGTATATGTAATCGGTAGCGTGTGTTTGTTTGTTTGTTAGCAGGATTACTCAAAAAGTAATTACAAGATCTTTACCAAAATGAATACAGATAGATATGTGGTCAAGGACCATTCCATTAAATTTTGGGACCATTGTCCCAATTCTGGACCAATTTTTAGTATACTTTTCAGACCTGCTAGTGTTAAAAGATAGGACATAATTTTTCAAAAGCCGGCGAGCAGTCTTAAAGTAACTGAAATTGCATTTTCTCGAGAACTACTTGTCCAAAAAACTTCATTTTTGTACAAGAGGCAAGAGTTATAATTTGTGATTTGTAATTTTAAAACATAATTTGATTTAATGTTCACGTTTTTTGATGCCAGTAGTTTAAAAAACCTATTTTCTTTTCAAATTCACTCGTTTGATTTTCGCGTTGCTGTTCTATTGTAAGTCAACTGAAGCCATTGTTAATTGAAAGGCTTGTTACATAACCATTACACCAAACTCGCATACACATGCTTGTAGTGAAATTAGCCTAAATCACAAACAGCATTAAGACACACACAAATATATATATATTTTTTTTAACCGGAGAAATCTTATGTAGGAGAATTTTACAGTAGGCGGAGGTATGCACTCTCAGAGTGGCTTTCTAGTTTTTTTAAGAGTTTGCATTTATAAAATAATATAGTATATATGCTGTATATATTTACACGGGTATGTACTATATCTGGTTTCTATGTATACATGTGGGTACATGAACATACAGCAACCCTACTGTAAAATATTAAAAATTAGTAAATGTAATCTTCTACAGTACATTTGTTAGGTAAGTGTTTACAATTTTTAGAGAATTATAGAACAAAAAATATTAGAAAATTATGAAAAAAGGTGAATATAACAGAATATTAACGTACCGATTCTAAGAACATAACATTCATTTATTAAATTGGAGAAAATATAAGCAAAAAAACAAACAAAAGAGAATAAAAATAGATTGGAATAGTTGTTGTTATTATTACAGAATTATTAAATTATTGTATTGTTCTGTAGAAGATGAAATGAATAAATAGTGGTTAATGCCACAAAAGAGAAAAAAAAATGATTATAGGCAATAAATGGATTTCTTTGTGTTTAGTAATTTATGCAACACAAAATCCAATGCATTGATAAATTTTCTTTATGCAAAATTTATTTATGCAAAATAAAATTTAATGCAATTACTATCTCTTTGATTGAGGTGTTTTATATTATTAATATTTTATAAATATGGTAACTAACTGTATAATATGCACAGATTTGAAACTAATATTAATATTATCTACATCAGGGAAGTACCTAGCATCAGTGCAATTTCTTACCTAATGCTTTCCAGTCCAACAACGGCATATGCAATGAATACAGGATTGTAGACTATGTCAGATCCACGCAGGTTAAACAACCCTAAGGCAAAGAAAACAACACCCTATGTCAATGCAAAGTTAAAACCAACCATTTTAGAGATTTTTTTCCATATGCTTGTCATCTATATAAATGTACATTTTTCAAGATAATTAGTTAAGGTGTTATGTTTTTATATTGTATTGTATCTATGTTTCTAAGCTCAGGAAAACAAATTTCATGTATGTAATATTATGTGACAATAAATTGAATCTTGAATACTACTACTAAATAATGTTTAGTAGAATTACGCATTTTTTGTAAAATCCTTAAACTTTGGCCATGTTTCTGCAGGCAAAAATTAACCGATAATTATCTAACTTGAATAAGAATAATTATCAGTTAAACCCGTTTCCGCAGGGAGTTTTAGTGGTTAATTTTTGGCTGCGGAAACACGGCCTTTGTTCCAAGCAGCTAGTACGACAAAGCCCATACATACACAGGAATTCTAATACAATTTTACATATTGAAACCTTCTTTTAAAATAAAATAAATCAGTATACTAACAGGCAATCTCATCCAAAGCCGTTATCACCAGGTAATCAGCATTCTTGGTCTCCATTTTTTTCCGGACTTGTAAAATCTTATCTTGCCAAGATTGTCCTGAAAATGTAAATACATTAAACAAAATATAGAACTAGTGACATTTGCATGAAATAACATGCCTGTCAAATCATCCAAGACCAATTTTGAAATTGCAATGATAAATACAGGACATTAAGTTCAGCACTTGATTGATTTACATTTCTTAAGCTCTGTCTACATTATCAAACTAGATTGACAATAAAATGTGATGTGCTCAAATATAGTAGTGGTATGCACAAATATGGTAGTGATATGACATCATCATGCTCATATATGGGCACATAACATTTTTTTGTTACATAAAGTTTGATAGTGTAGACAAGGCTTTAGACAGAACACAACCTATAACATACCAGCATATTGAAGTTCATGTATAAATACTTCATCTTGCGGCATCGCTGGTTGTTCATCATCCCAAACCAAATCAATTAAATTTCTTTCCACCGCAATTAAGGAGTGACCTTCCGATTCCAGTGAGTTGCTAAACTGTTTAAACAAATCTAAATAAAAACATAGATAATAATAATTGTTATATTTCATGTATAATTGAATCAATATTGCATGGCACAACGGTGATTTAAAACATTGCATTGAAATTGCAAAGGCAAAACATGCCAAAATATGGATTTTTCAAAAATTAAGCTCTGTCTAGACTATGACACTTTATGTGACAAAAAAATGTGATATGCCTATATATGGACATAATGATGTCATATCACTACCATATTTGGGTAAATCACTATCTATTTTGATAGTGTAGACAGACCTTTAGATTATTATGCAATAATATGGCCATATATAGTGTTATTATCATATTATAGACTCATAGTCACCAGTTAATTAAAAATAATAAAAACAAATCTTAATTAGGCTAATTTTTTTTAACAAAAAAAAAAAGATTTTAATCACCTGCAGGAAACAGGAATGGGTCAACACCAACTCTGGATCCTTCAGGAAGAACCTAAATTAGTCAATAAGAATAGTATAGACAGTAAACTGCAAGCAGGGTCCTAGCCCTTAAAATTGTAATAGTTATCTTTGGACTTGGTCACCTTGGAATTTTCCCAACATCTACTGAATAACATTCTTTTCACATCTGCAAAATGTAACAACTTGTAACAAGTTGAAAGCAGGTTTGCATAGTGTGAATACAATTTTGTGAGAGATTTCTAATGGTTCGCATTTGTGTGTGTGAAAACATTTAATAATTCAGGGATCAAACCATGTTACTATGTACAAGTTGTAACAAGTTATGCAATATGAAAAGAGTATAATACATTAAATGTATTTGAGGAATAGAAGAGAAGAAATATAGATACTATCAAACTAAATTGACAAAAAAAGTGTGGTGTGCCCAAATATGATAGTGATAGGACATCATCATGTCCATATTTCGCCACATGTTTTTGTTACATGTTTGATAGTGTAGACAGAGCTTTATAAACCTTTAGTAACCATTCTTCTTGAGAAGGTGTTTCGGCTATTCCTTGTTTCATCAATGTCCAGTTTGAATCCATTTGATCCCGAGCTTGTAAGAAGTATCGTCCATCTGTCCACAGAGCCGCTTCAGAGCTTGTGATCACAGCTGTGCCTATTTGACGAGTAAATTTAGTTTAGTTACTGATTCAAACAACACTATTTTGGATATCATAAAAGTACACAGGGATACAAAATATTCATGAATAACCACATTTACGTTCTAAGCTCTGTCTACACTATCAAACTTTATGTGACAACAAAATGTGATGTGCCCATATATGAACAGATGATATCATATCACTACCATATTTGGGAATATCAGTACCACATATCACATCATACTTTTTGGTCACATAAAGTTTGATAGTGTAGACAGAGCTTAAAGATGTATTGTCCCTTAAAACACAAAAAATTAAGGTCAAAATACTATAAATTTAAATTGGCCATATCAAAGTATCATTAAAGTTATTCACTTTAAGTCGAAAATTCGAGCCAAAAACAACAAGTTTACGTAATTAACCGGTAAATTAATTTGATTACATTTCGTCTGTAAAATCGTCGCGAGCGAAAGTAAACAAAGATTTCAAACCACGAGTATGCATTATGTATGATGCTAATTAGGATTGTTTACAACTCGTCACGGTTGAAAAGGTGTTCTCACACAGATCGCGAGGAAGTTTTATGATTATGCATACAGAGTAGCCAAACAAGCGCGTTGCATTATGAGATATGTTTTGATCGAAAACTTTGACTGGAAGTCAAAGTTATTTTTTGAACAAAAAAACGTCTGTATTTCAGTTAAATTATTTTTGTTTCGACTAATTTTTGGTGAAAGTTACAATTATGATGCATCAAAATGACCCACTTTTTTTCAAAATCTTTTTTTAAATATTTTTTTGGAATTAGTCAAAGGGACAATAAGGTTCTAACACTTCCCCACTACCCTCTTCCCCCCTCCCCCCCCCCCCACCCCCACCCCACCTTGAGCCAACTTACCTGCTGATCCTGTGAACCCAGATATAAATTCCCTTCTGTTATCACATGCTGCAATGTATTCACTCTACAAAACAATTATGTATATCATAAAAATAAAAAACAACCTGGACATACTTTTATGGGAACTTCTAAAAGTATTTTTAAGACTAACCTGGTGTGCATCACAAGAAGGAACAATATATGCTTGAATTGCTTCGCCAACTATTTTACTATTCTTCATGAAAGCACGAAGTTTTTGAAGTAAGTGCGTTGTGCATTTTGCTTGGCAAGCCATTGTCTGCAAAGAAATCGAAAGAATTGACATAAATAACAGTAGTTAAGGCCTATTTTATGGCTAAAATGTCAAATAATCATGTATAAATACATGAAAATAGTAATTGTGTAACACTAACAGTAACACCAATTAGACTGCTGAATTGAATGAAGAAAGTTATATAATAAATAACAAAATTTATTAATTTAAATTATTAATAGGCCTATATTAAAGATGTATTGTCCCTTTGACTAATTCCAAAAAAATAAAAAATTTCGAAAAAATGTGGCTCATTTTGAAGTATCATAATAATTATTAACTATCACAAAAAATTGTTCGAAAAAAAAAATCGTTTATCTGAAATACAGACGTTTTTTTGTTAAAAAAATAACTTTGACTTCCAGTCAAAGTTTTCGATCAAAACATATCCCATAATGAAACGCGCTTGTTTGGCTACTCTGTATGCATAATCATAAAACTTCCTTATGATCTGTGTGAAAATACCTTCTCAACCGTGACTAGGTGTAAACAATTATAATTAGCATATGCATAATGCGTACTCATGGTTTGAAATCTTTGTTTACTTTCGCTCGCGACGATTTTCCAGATGAAATGTAATCAAATTAATTTAGCTGTTAATTACGTAAAATTGTTGTTTTTAGCTCGAATTTTCGACTTAAAGTGAATTACTTTAATATTACTTTGATATGGCTACTTTAAATTTAGAATATTTTGACCTTCATTTTTTTGTGTTTCAAGGGACAATACATCTTTAATTAATAGTTAATACATCTTTTGTTAATCTTATTATAATATTCCAATCTTATTATTAGTCTTACTTATTTAATTTTTTCACAATCATTATCATATAATACAATTTAGAGTTGATTAATATATCCTATATATATACAGTATATTCCTATATCCAGGGTACAAGACAGATGGGTCACTTCAACATTATTGTCTCAACAATAACCCGATATTTGGGCCTAGCCTACCCGAAAACCGAATAAATATATCCACACCACAGCATTCTAAATAATACTTATATCACAGAAAGTAATATGATAATACGCCGTACATTTTATGTCGGTCAATTTCGATCGATCACGTTAGAATGCACCCACATTTTTAGAATGGAATAACCCAATGAAAAGACCAGCAGAACAAACGGAAGTTGATGCATAGTTGGCGCTCCATACATAGCGCCTTATATGGGCATTCAAAACATTGCGGCCGAAACCGTTTGCGGCCGAACACGATGTACACCGCCTACCCTAGCTAGTAGTAGGCCTAGCTAGGCTAGGCCTAGCCTTGATTTATATTCACATACAATATACTTACAGTATTGAATAACACTAAATTTATACCATGGCTTGAAAAAAGAAACCTACCGTAAATTAACACTATAAATTTGTAGTCTAAAATTAAGTGGAAATATTATAATTTTAATGATTTATTTTAGGCTAAAATCTATCGACGATGTCAATCCGCCTTCAGTAAGCTGCCATCTTGCTATCCCACCATGCATCTAAGATAACCTATACCAATTGTGATTGGTCAATTTGATTTAAAGTGGGAGATTCAACTGCTGGTCTCAATAAATTTGAATCATCGGTTTGTACTTTTGTTGAGCTGGTTTTGTTTGGAAGAATTCTCTTTTTATAAGATTTTTTACTTAATTCATCATACAAAATGTCGAAACAGAATGGTAAGGGGCCGCAGGAGAAGCACATTCAAGTCGTCGTACGATGCAGGTAAAAAACAATTTTGATAAGAAATTTACACACTTTTTACCAGTTTGGTTTGCACCACATCCACCACCAACATGCATTTCAGTGTCAGTGAGTGAACTGTGTGGTGGTGTGTCATAAACGAGATAGCCTAGCCTCTAGGCCTAGCTAAATAGGGCTAATGCATTAAACGCCTTTACAATACTTGGCCTTGGCCTACTTGTTACTTTATATGATATTATTTCTCCTTTTTTCTTGTTTATGAATTATAGACCAATAAATAGCACAGAAAAGAAACAAGGAACTTATAAAGTTGTTGATACAAATTCTGCAAAAAGGGAAGTTTTGGTAAACATGGAAGTAGCAGACAAGACTATCAACAAAACATACAACTTTGATAAGGTATATTAGTACCTCTGTTAAGAAATTAACTGCAATGACGTCAGTTTCATTAGAATAAATATCACATAAATAATTATATTTCTCAGTAATAACTAACGACAACGTAGTCGTAAATATTTTGTAATTTATAAATGAAACTCTATTATTAATAAAAACATACGTAGATAACCAGTACATCCAAAACTCAACTATGCTCAAGCTAACCATTCGCGTTTTCACAAATTGTGATTAGAGTTGTCAATTTGCAAAAAAAAATTTGATATCATTCGCAAAACTTGAGAAAATAATTTCCCCTTAAAAACTCAAACTTCGTCGGGCGCCATCGCCAGCCTATAATAAGTGACAGCGATGTAGCGTTACTTGTCATCAACTACTTTTTTTTCGCGTCACTCGAATAAATTAAAACAAGTTTTCCGCTAGGAGAGGCCTATTAATTGTACAGAAGAGTAGTTGTAAATCGCGTTATCTGTAAATGTACACATGCCCGACTTTTGCGGAAAAAAATCAGCGACCTTTCGCAAATTTTGAGAAAGAAAATTTTACCTTAGCATGAGCGTAGCTCAATATGAATGAATTGAATACAGTGATTCTTTAGCAGAGAACAGATTTGTTTAACATCTATAAATTAAAAACACTAATTGAGAACTCCTCTCTCTCTCTCTCTCCTGGCACCCCTGGCTATTGAATAAAATATGTAGTCTGAAGACAATTTTATTAAATAATAATAGTCATCATCTTGTTTTTCTATCTAGGTTTATGGTCCTAAGGCCCAACAGGTTGAGGTATACAAGGGAGTAGTTGCTCCTATCTTAGATGAAGTGTTGGCAGGATATAACTGTACTGTGTTTGCGTAAGTCATCACTAGCAATGCAATTTCATAAATAATCACATCCTGAACACTAATACTAATTTCTTTATTTTATAATAATGAAGCAAATAAATAGAATTTTGCATGTTGTCTTGTCAAATTCCAAAAAAATAAAAATTAAAAGATTTAAAAAAAAAGTGGGTAATTTTGAACTATCATAATAGTTATTAACTTTCACCAAAAATTAGTCAAAAAAAATCATTTAACTGAAATACAGACGTTTATTGGTTCAAAAAATAACTTTGACTTCCAGTCAAAGTTTTTGATCAAAACATATCTCATAATGCAATGCGCTTGTTTGGCTACTCTGTATGCATAATCATAAAACTTCCTCGCGATCTGTGTGAAAACGCCTTCTTAACTGTTACAAGTTGTAAACAATCCTAATTAACATCATGCATAATGTATACTCATGGTTTGAAATCATTGTTTACTTTCGCTCGCGACTATTTTCCAGACGAAATTTAATAAAATTAATTTAGCTGTTAATTACGTAAAATTGTTGTTTTTGGCTTGAATTTTCGACTTAAAGTGAATAACTTTAATATTACTTTGATGTGGCCAATTAAAATTTAGTATATTTTGACCTTCATTTTTTTGTGTTTCAAGGGTCAATACATCTTTAATATATTAAACATGTATTATTATTATTATCATCCATGTATTTTATTTTGTTTTTATATAGTTAATGATAATACAATGAGAATGACTATAGGTGACCAATAATGGAATATGTAACCGTGTGTGATTAAATACTAATATATATGTATTACAATGTAATTAATGATGTTAAACTACATGTTTTTTACACTACTTTATTTTAATGTGTTAGGTATGGTCAAACAGGTACTGGTAAAACATTTACCATGGAAGGAGAACGAACGAAGAACTTAGAATTATCTTGGGAAGAAGTAAGTAATGCACAGTTATGAAAGAGAGGGGAAAAGAAAAAAAAGACAATCCAAAAATTTAAATAAAAGTTTCTAAAGGTCTGTCTACACTGTCAAACTAGTTTGACAAAAAGTTGGATACTGATAGTGTAGACAGAGCTTAACTACATTAATCTTGGATCTGAAAAATCCTTTGCTAGCTTGTTAGCTATCTCCTGGGTCATTTGAAAGAACAGTATCATTTTTAGTGAATAACATGTCACCAAAGAGAAAACAAAATTCTAGATCTTTTATTCTACTTTTACAGGATCCTTTAGCTGGTGTTATACCTCGTGCCATGCATCAGATATTTGATAAGCTTAAAGACCAGGAAGTAGAGTTCTCCACCCGTGTCTCGTATCTTGAACTGTACAACGAGGAGCTGTTTGACCTTCTAGCACCAATAGACGATACACAACGATTACGTATATTTGAAGATTCAACAAGAAAGGTTAGACGATTTTAGTTTATCAATCATATTCATGCTACAATCAAAGCTTCCTTTCACACTGAAATAAACTTTGTACCAAGTTTGTACTGTTTTCACAATATAAAACCTTGCAAAATTTGTGATATCTCTAATCTTTAAATTGCAATTGATTTCTAGGGATCTGTGGTCATACAAGGCCTTGAGGAGGTAGTTGTTCACAATAAAGATGAAGTGTTTGGAATTCTACGGAAAGGTGCTGCTAAACGACAGACTGCGGCTACACTTATGAATGCTCATTCAAGGTAAATATCGGAGCTCAATTTAGTGCTTTTCTGTAGTTTAACCAAATTCATATCGCATGCATGTCACAGGGTGTAGATTTGTAACAATAGTGCAAACAGCATGTAGAACAGTGAGTGTGAAATCTAGTGGAATGTGCCAAGTTACCTCTTCTGTTAAGCTCTGTCTTCACTATCAAACTAGTTTTGACAAAAAAGTGTGATGTGCCCAAATATGGTAGTGATATTACATCATCATGTCCATACATGAGCACATCACATTTTTGTCACAAAGTTTGATAGTGTAGACAAAGCTTTAGGCATGACGTCATTATAAATGATATCTATGTTAAAATGACTTTAAATTAAGTGAGTCACAATTCAATTTCTTTCAGTCGTTCCCATTCTGTGTTCTCGGTGACGATACACATAAAAGAAAACAGCATTGATGGCGAGGAGCTGTTGAAGACTGGTAAACTAAACCTCGTGGATCTTGCTGGCAGTGAAAACATTGGTAGATCAGGAGCAGTAGACAAACGAGCAAGAGAAGCAGGTATATAGATGAAAAACCTACACAATACTCCTTAAGATCTGTCTACACCATCAAACTTTATGTGATGTGCCCATATATGGACATGATGATGTCATATCACTACCATATTTAAGCCTATCATCACCATATTTGGGCACATCACACTTTTTTTGTCAAACTAGTTTGATAGTGTAGACAGAGCTTTACAATACTTAGTTAATAGTTAAAGACTACTATATCATTATCAAGAGGGTTCTAATTATTGATCAGAGGACACTGATTGTTACATAACTATACAGTAAAGGAGGAAAAAAACTAAGAGTGCATTTTAATTTCAGGAAACATCAACCAAAGTTTGTTGACCCTTGGTAGAGTGATTACATCCCTGGTAGAACATGCACCTCATGTGCCATACAGGTAAGATTACATCTATCAATCATATAAAATATAAGACTACCTCCAATTAGGGAGCAACTACTGATTTTTCCAATTGTAATTATTTCAAATCTAAAGCTGTGTTTACACTATTACACTTTATGTGACAACAAAATATATGGACATGATGATGTCATATCACTACCATATTTGGGCATATCACACTTTTTTTGTCAAATTAGTTTGATAGTGTAGAATATTCTAATTTGATGCCACAGACCACATGATAATTTGTTTTAAATACCAATTTGTTAACATTTTACAGAGAAAGTAAATTAACGCGATTGTTGCAAGACTCCCTAGGAGGAAGAACAAAAACATCAATCATTGCCACCATCTCACCTGGTGCTATCAACTTAGAAGAGACTCTAAGCACACTGGATTATGCACATAGGGCCAAGAATATCACCAACAGACCAGAAGTGAACCAGAAACTAACCAAACGTGCCCTCATTAAAGTAAGAGCGTTTTAAGACATTGTTATAAACGAGGCCATAATTTTTTATTAAATGAAAATCAATCTCAAATATTATTAGTTTTGGTGGAAAGATATTTCTGAAAAAAAATAGTCTTAAGCCCAAAAAAGCGTTCTATGTTATAGATTGGTAGTGTCTGTAAGACAGGTCTTTTTAAAACATCTTACAATACATATCATCTTAAACATCAGAGACAACTCTTTTTCAATTCAATTATTTTAGAACTATCAAACAAAAATGTGTATATACGTATGTTTTATGTTAACTGGAAAGTAATATTCAATCTACAGGAATACACAGAAGAAATAGAGAGATTAAGGAAAGACTTGATTGCTGCACGAGAAAAGAATGGAATATTTTTATCGGAGGATAATTACAAGTAAGAAAGATGAACTTCAACTTGAAGCTCTGTCTACACTATTAAACTAGTGCCCAAATATGGTAGTGATATGCCCAAATGTGGTAGTGATATGCCCAAATATGGTAGTGATATGCCCAAATATGGTAGTGATATGCCCAAATGTGGTAGTGATATGCCCAAATATGGTAGTGATATGCCCAAATATGGTAGTGATATGCCCAAATATGGTAGTGATATGCCCAAATATGGTAGTGATATGCCCAAATATTCATTTTGTTTGTTAGATAAAGTTTGATAGTGTAGACAGAGCTTAAGATAAATGGCCTACGTCTGCTACTATATAATCACAATGCCTAGATGAACAATAAAATACAATGTTTAGAAGTCTTTCATTTATTTTTATGTTCATGTTGTTTTAGGGCAATGGAAAACAAGATTTCTTCTCAAGGAGACAACATAAAAGAACAGATAGAACAAATAACTGGTCTTACTGAAGAGTTAAAGAAGGTAAAAATACCAGAATGTAATTAAATTACAGTGTGTGACAATAAGGATGTGATTGTATATCTTAGAATAGCTCCAAATTACCCTTTAAGTGTTGCGTTAACTAGAACTGACAAATCAATAGTGAGTCATGTAGTATCTGCCAAATAATCTTATTAAATTATAATAATTTAGTATAAAATATCGGTGGCAGATAGTTTAGAATTAATTTGTTTTTTTAGATCCAAGAAATGTATTTTATTCAAACTGAAGAGTTAGAGGAAACAACGAAAACCTTGGAAGATACACAAGAGACACTAAGCACAACAAAAAAAGTATTATTATTATTTAGATATATTTTCTCCTTGAAAAAATCATTACAATTTGTTTACCATGTAATGATTATTCACTTTGACCAAAAACTTGATGAAGAAATTATTTTCCTGATAAAACCGATCAACTGAAAACTTATTAACAAAAATAGTATGTATATTTGTTTATAAAAAATACAAAATAAATTGTGTTTTTTTTTTTTTTTGGGTAAATAATTTCTTTTTTTTAAATCCAATTTTTGGTCAATGTGAATAACTATTATATGATATTAAAATTATTTTTCATGTAAATTAATAAAATTGAATTTCCTATCCTTTACATAAGTATATTTTATTAATTATTGATACAGTTCTTACTGTCGTCCGTGACAATAATCATAGCCATTTTATTATTTATATGTTTATTATTATTATTTACCTGTTTTATGTTTTGAAAAGCAGTTTTGTTTTTATTTTCTAAGGTACTGAGTGTAACAACTCAAGATCGAAATGAACAGAAACATTTGGTGTCAAAACATGTTACTACAGAGAAATCCCTCTATTCACAAGCATCATCTGTAAGTAACAACAAGAATCTTATATCAGGTGACCTTTGATCTATGAAAGAAGTTGCTATACTAGAACCCCTATTAAGCTCTGTCTAAACTATCAAACTAGTTTGACAAAAATGTGATGTGCCTATATATGGACATGTTGATGGCATATCACTACCATTTTTTTTTTCAAACTATAGTGATAGTGTGGACAGAGCTTTAGTACTTACTACTTACCATTTTAATTTTGGCAAAATAATATATGTATTGTTTTTAAAACATTTTTTAGCTCCTTGGTGTTGCAAAGGAGAGTACAGGTGATGTAAAAGGGCTACATGCTAAATTAGATCGTAAGAAGGCTGTTGAACATCACAATACGCAAGCTGAACATAGCTTCCAACAAAACTTCCAGGCTCAGATGGAAAGCCTCCAAGGGAGCTTGACAAACTTTAGTGAAAAACAAACAAAGTACATTATGGAACACCACGAGAATGTTGGTATGTATGAGTTGTCCAGTTCTGTAAAATCAAGTTCTTGACAACTGTAAACACAAAAAAAAGGTTTCAAATGTGTATGTCTGTAATAACAGAATTCAAGGTCGTTGCCTGTGACCTAGAATCAACTAAATTTGGTCACAATGACTTGACAAAAATTGACAAACCAAACTCTACATATGTGAATAGTAGCTCTATAAAAAAAAATTTTTTCTTTTCAGAAAATAACTTAAATAAAGAGTCAGATAACATGAACAAACTTTGTAAATCACTGTCAACAATCGTAGACAACATGACAGATAGACTAGGTAACCTAGAAACATGTAACCAAGAACATTGTTCAACATTGGAAAAGGGGAATAACGATATGATGGAGAGGAACGAGAAATACAATGTAAGAACTAGCTTATTCTAGTCATTTAATTCCTATCACATACACATGTATGGTTGGTTGTTGCCTGATCCAAACTAGTTTAAAAGTGTAGACAGAGCTTCACATATAAATACTGCTTGATCCTTACTACAGGACCCCTCTATATTCTATAAATGTGATAATAATATTTCTTTATCTTTACTACTTTAGGAAACAAATGTAAAATCATTGGAAACATTCCTGGCTGATACAATCCTACCAGCAATGTCCACCATCAGGGAACAGCTTTCAAAACAAGCTCTGGCTTTAAACCAATATAAGAAAACAATTAGACAGCAAGTAAGAAATTGAAACTTCTTTCTGTTTATCTACATAGAATAATTTTTCAAAAATGTATACAAATAAGCATGAACGTATCATCACATTGTTAACCAATTGTGTTCACAGTGCGAGACACAGAAAACAGAGGTCGAACGCCTTGTTGTGGAAGAAAAACAGAAATTGGATCGTTTAGCTAGCCTAGCAAGCACTGAACTGCAAGCACTCGCAACAGAGCTGGAAGAACAACGACAGGCAGCTGAGAAACTTGTGAAAGATACCGAGGAACAAGGACAGGTATAGTTAATATTCCTATTACAAATTTTCACAAACATTATGTAGAATATATATACTATCAAACTAGTTTAGCCCAAATATGGTAGTGATATGCTTAAAGATGGTAGTGCTATGACATCATCATGTCCATATATGTGCACATCACATTTTTTTTTCACATAAAGTTTGACAGGGCTTAACATTTGTAAATTCAATGCTGGTCAGGGCATGGATTTATGCTTCTGTTTTAAAGATTGTCACATTATAATTTATTTATAAAGTTATTAATTTATTAAATTATTTTGATTGTGTTTTTAGGATTTACAAGAAGAATTTGTTGCCATGGTTAGCGAACAGCTGCAACAATTGATGTCTAAGCAATATAGTGGTATTAGATCCGGAGTTAGTAGCGTAAGTGTTTTTTCTGTTACTCTATGGCAGAATTGTGGCAAAAGGTCAGATTTAAAGAGTGTTGTCATATTGCCCTAATCTTTGTCTACACTTACTATCAAACTAGTTTGACAAACAAAGTGTGATGTGCCCATTTATGGTAGTGATATGACATCATTATGTCCATATATGGGCACATCACATTTTATTGATAGTGTAGACATATTTAGGCATTTATTTTCTGATCAAAGGTGTCGATACAAATTAGATCAATTTAGCAGTAGATGATGGTGATATCTATTTAAACATTTTAGTTTGTTATTTTCAGTTACAAGGTCAGCAAGTAAAAACTATAGATCAAGTACAAAAACTAGAAACTGAAGTGAAGTCGTAAGTAAAATACAAATATTTTATCCAGCTTTCCTTCTAATAATTTAGTTAGAAACATCTTTATCTGCGTACTGTTTGACCGAGTTCTACTGTTACGACTATCTAAAGCGTGGTTCCCACCAACACAAGGACATACGCGCAACATAGTGAGTTGACCACCAATAACAAGTCACTGTTCGATTAATCCATCGATTTTTACTGGTCAATCACTTACGTTGCATTGCATCTCTAGTGAGAACCAAGCTTGATATAAACAATAACACATTAACAACAATACTTACTGTGATTACTATTTTATTATCAGGTCTGTGGAAGACATAAGTTCATCAACTGAAATATTCTCCGTCCAGTTCAATTCACAAACACAAGAATATACAGATAAGATAATTGAGGATATTGATCAGGTATGTGTACATATTTCTTTATTTTAAAACAATGTTGAACTCCAATTGGACTGACTGCTTTGGAATATTGATACAGTAGAACATGAGCTTGGCCTAAATTATAGTAGTCTAGGCCTAGCTAGTGACAGCTGCATGCTGTAAGTAAAATAGGCAAACACGGCAGCCCTTTTAGCTACAATCTACGTATTTGAGGTCAATTTACAGTAAGGTCAACCTGGATTTTACGAATCCCATGTTTTACGTACGTCTCTCGATCCTGTGTCATACGTAAAATGTAGGTTCTACTGTATGTGTTTTTGATACATTTTTTTTTCCATTTCAGGCATATGACTGCAATGATGGTACAGAGAAAAATCATTGTTATCTGGAAAGCACCGTGAAAGAGGTTGTTCAAGAAAATGTGAATGTTTACAAGCAGCAAAAGGCAGAGTTTGACAGACAATTAAATTCACATATGACAACCATTAAAGAACAGACAGAAAAACACACAACTGACATAGCCGTAAGTATGAAGAAATAACAACTTTTAGTGGCAACACATAAAAGTGGAGTATCCATAAAATAGAAAAATCTCAAGAATGTTAAACATATTGCAGAAAAATAGCACAAAGCAAAGATGTTATGAATTTATTACAATACGATATGTTATACTGTACATTTACAGTGTCTTGAGAAAGAGTTTAAAGAACAGATGACAACAACATCTCAGACTGTGCAAGAACAACACCAGAGTATGCAGACATCTGTTGAAGGCTTGTTGAGGTCACTGAAAAACCAGGATGGTGACCTCGAGATATGGACAGAAGGAATGGCTGAAGAGTTTAACACAACATCACAGATGACAGAGACCTTTGTCTTTTCAGAAATTAAAAAAGACATTCCAACAGGTTTGTAAACAATAGCATTCTGATAGTCAAATAGTGTTAGCTTGAGGTTTAGGTTCAAATCAAATGTCATTCACTTTGGCTTGTTTGGCTCTTTCGTATGTATAAAACATATCATCAAATCTATTGTGAAGCTGTAACCAACAATCTTCTTTCACTAGGAACCACACCACAGAGAAGGGAATTCCACTACCCCAGGAAGCTGTCTAAGACATCACCACATGATATGATTCTAAAGACTTTCCGTACGAACTATGAAGTCAACCAGGCTGCTGCTTTACCGCTTCCAGACTCTTCAGATGGCGAGGTAGAATTCAATAATTAATTACAAAGCATTCATGTTTACTTTTAATATAAAAAGTTGTTTATTTTCTTGGATGCAGTATATGTTTGTGTGTATGGTACAATGTAAGCCAAAAATGAACTGATTTATTTAATTACAAAGCAAAAATATTGACAACAAAATTGCAGGCAAAAATGAAGCCGATTGCACTGGCATGAAAACATTACAACCAGAGAGTAAAAGAAAAAAAATCTCTCATTGCATGGAGAGAAAAAAAGTTGTCTTCTATTTAAATATGTATTTTTTATGTGTTTTTTTTTAAATCTATAGATGACATCGAGCTGTAGTCCAGAAAGATCAGAATCTGTTTGTTCACAAGTAGAAATCTCAGATATATCAGATTTCTCACAAACTCAGGTAATAAAAATCTTGTATCATATTTTAATAAAAAAGAAATGACAATAAAAACACAAAAACCACTGCAACAAATATACAAACTTTAACCATGTCAACCTTAAGTATCAAATTAAGTCGGCCTATTGCATTTTGGTGGCCAGCAAGTCTGATATGCACTAACAAAATGTACATGATGTGTCTTTTCTGCCCCATCTGTTTAACTGTAGTGCATTTTTTAAGGGCTGTGGGTGGCTTAAGAAATTGTGGAAAAAACAATAATTTAGCATCTAAAATGCCTTTATTCTAACATAGTTTGGTGGGCCTGAGGTGTGACAGGCTCTCATTACCTCCGTTCAGGCCTTCATTACGTTGGTGTAGTTGGGCCACGGGTTGGTCCCGGGAAGAGGTTTTAGGCCGCCAAATAAAAAGTTTGCGCAACGCTGGTCAAAATTATAACATATTTTATTCTAAATATGTTTACTTTTCTTCTTTTTCTAGGATGAGAATGATTTTAAAGAGAACTTTACTATTCCAAAAGACATGTCAGCTGTTAGTAAACGCAAAGGAAAGGGGAAGTTGAAGACGCCACAAAACAAATCACGTCTGCCACTCCGCTCTGCAAATACCACACCAATAAATTAGAGCAACTCCTAATATGAGGTTATTGCACTTCATTCTATAAATACCTAGTCTGTAATTCATGGTGCAAGTCTACTTGTTTTTGGTATCTTAATTTTGGCAAACTATTCTACATTTGTGGGCAATGTACTAATTAATAATTTATTTTTATTTTTTCCTTTATTGTAACTTTATATATAAAATGTATTATTGTAAAATAGTTTGTAAAGGTACATTTACACATGTTGTTTCACGACAGCAGCGTTTTGTTAAATAATGGAATATCGTATTGTGTGTGAAAGTACCTTAAGTCTTATAGAAGATAAAATTGTAATTCCATAGCCATTTAGTGTAGTGATATTTTTGTTACAGGTCATCCATTATCATTTGTCATCTATATGTTCATAAGTTTTAATTAAACCATACTGATTACATCGCGTTTGCACTGATCATGCTATATTAATATGTAATTAAGTACAATTGTATTGATCATAAACTTACTTTAAAATTCTTCAATAGTTTGGTAAAATGAAATTAATAGATAAGCAGAGTGTTTGGGATAAATAGTACAAAACTAATACTTAAACTAATAGTATTATTAGTAATATAGAAAATTCCATATCACAGCTTGCTTTAGAATATTATAATATAATAATATAATAATCATAACTCATAGTTATGCACTTTAGGTAAAATATGATAATGAAATATTGCAATTTTATATACTGCAATGAATATAAAATTATTGAGTATTAGTCCTATCAATATAATTAGAAAAAGTCAAGCACTTTATTTTGAATGTTTGTTTACCATTGATTTATCTCAGTGTTTTTTGTAAATATCAGTATTTCAGCGCACGTTTTAATACTCTTTACAAGCTGTTAATACAATACTGTTTCTTTATTTTACGAAACAATAAATAATACAGGAGTTAATATCAGTTTGTCATAATTTCTTACCTCTCTTTCTGATTCCGTCTCTTTATTTCCCTTTTTTAACATCTTAACCTCTTCATTGATTTCAAGTATGTCTTGTATCATCTTCTTCTTGACTGATTTCTATATGAATATTTTTTTTTTCATTTTACATATAAGAAACTGTTGAAGACGTATATGTATAAAATACCTCACATTTACAAAGAGATTTCCCAAGATATGGGGATGTAACTCTGTCATTCCAACCTGCAGAACAGTTTTTACAATGTAATCTCTTGTTAGGAATATATTTTCCTTCTCTCATCCTTATTAACCAGAAATGTTCATGGACTTGAGGCAGGACAGCAAATTATTGATAACACAGTTGTCATTTATTACTTTATCGTAAACAACAATAAGATTTCATAGATTCTTCAATCATATAACCATTACATAATTGTTCATTGATTAAAATGAAGAGTTAATGTACCTTAAATTCAAGCTTAGGTTTGTTGATAACATGCTTCAGTTTTTTATTTGTATGCTTTGGTGGTGATGCAACAAATTCATAGACGTCAAGTGATTTTGATGGAGTTTCTTTCTAAAGTTTGGAAAAACATCAAATAATATTTGATAACATTCAATGATTAAGGAGAGTAAATCAATCGGACTAACTATGCACAAAGACAAAACAAAATACATGACTAACTTTGACACACAGGAAGACATTGAAATAGAGGGCCGGAAACTAGAAAAAGTGGAAGAATATAAATATCTAGGACAAACACTGAAAATGGAAGACACCACGAAGGAAGAAGTTATGTTAAGAATAAAAGCAGGATGGATGAATTTTGGCAGACACAAACACATGTTGACTGACAAGAGTATACCAATGTCACTGAGAAAGAAATTATTTAACCAATGTGTGCTATCAAGTATGACATATGGTTCAGAGACATGGGCAATAACAAAGGAACTTGAACAGAAACTTACAACTACTCAAAGAGCAATGGAAAGGAAGATGATGAACTTATCGCTTCGAGACAGGGTAAATCATACAATCATAAGAAAAAAGACAGGTGTTACAGATATAATGGAGAAAGTAAGACACTCAAAATGGAGATGGGCTGGGCATGTGGCGAGATTTCAAGATAATAGATGGACATACAGATTAACAGAATGGCAACCAAGGGTAGGAAAGAGGAAAAGAGGAAGACAAAAAAGAAGGTGGAGAGATGATCTAACAACATACATTGGAACGGCTGCATGGACTAGGACAGCAAGAATTAGACAGAAATAGAAATGTTATGAGGAGGGCTTCATTCAACAATGGATGAACTAATTGCCTAGATAGATAGAATGATTAAAATTATATAGCTTTAAAAAGCTACTAACACAAACACATTTATGAGTGTTGTTGAAAACTGTTATGATGATGATAATATTAAACTATTAAAATAGTTTTCAACACTCAAAAATTAAAAGAGAGCCCTCTGTGTTTGAATTAAACTTGGTACTTTTGCTTTTATTGTACAGGTCAGTGGTTTAAGTATGTATCACCACTACTGTAGAATAGTAATAAACTTAGTGGCGTATTATAATATGGTTTATTCAGAATAAGGCCTAGGCTAGTACTAGATCTCCAGCTAGCCTAAAATAGTAGGACTAGCCTAGGCCTAGGTATAGTTTCATCATATCATCATACACAATGTATTGTAGATCTAGACAGTAGGCTTACTACTGTTATTACTATCTAGGCTAGTGCACCTATTCTACTCACTTGATCTGTCCCAACATCACTGTGTAAGCTTGAATTTGAACTTGAATCACTTGTTTGAGATGATGACCACCTTCTGGGTGATTTTAATTTCTAACAAAAAAATGGGGAGATTAGGAACAGCACATACACCACTGGTCTTAGGATGGAATAGGTAGGCTAGCTAGCTAGAGGTTTTATTAGTTAGGTAGGCTTGCCTACTCGACTCCACCACCAGGCTGGTAAAAGGGAAAGAATGGCCCTAGGCTACTAGCCTTTTGCTAGGCCTAGTACTACTGCTACTAACTAGGTAGCCTATCTATGGCTATGCTAGTCTAGGCCTACATAGGTAGCCTAGATAGGTAGGTAAACCAGCTAACTACGCTAGGAGGCCTATTAGGGCGCGTACTAGGCCTACTCTAGCTAGGCCTAGCCTAGTAGTAGCTACGGCCTACTAGGCCTAGGCCTAGGCCTAGCTAGTAGTAGTCTAGGCTACCAACTAGCTAGGCCTAGCGTAGAGGCCTCCTACATATAAATTGAAAAGTAAAAGTAAAAATACCGATGCAACAATTCCTTCATAATAACCTGACATTTTTCGGTGACAATTAACAAAATTATTAAGCTTAGGCCTAGGCCTAATCGTAGTTTGTTTGTATTTTGACATCCTCTTTTTTATCATGCAGACAACATCTCTCCGCGCCGTCAGATCTCTCTCACACACTGCTGCTGCCGCGAAAAATGACGTCAGAATTCTCACGACAGTCATTGGTCAAAAGTTCGTTAATAAATTATATATAGAGGACGACAAACACATTAATTCGGAAACTGTAGAACGTGTGCGATAATAAGCCGTAGTAATAATAGGTCTAAACTTTTAAATTCATATTCTAATTATTAACTGTGTAGATTTATTTTATAATGGAACTAATTGTGTATAAATCGTGCTTCCGTGGAAGGTACTAACTAAATTAAGACCGCTAACAGCAGCTTTTATATCTCATTTGCTATATTATAATTAACTGATTGAGTGGTTTATATGGATCATTGAGTAGGGCTAAATTGTTACACGACATTTAAACAGGCCATCCAATTTAATTTGCAAATCCTTTGTAAGGCCAATGTATTACCACTTATTATAAGTGATTAGATAAGAACTATTTTTATAGTATTTCAACAATTATTTCTGATATTGGAGTGGAGACCAAATTTTACGAAGTTGCCTAATTATACAAACATGAAGTGCTGATAATCGGACAGTGTGGGGTTGGGTTTTAAGTAGATTCCGGGCCTGTGGAACATTTTGCAATGTGGAGTTGACCAACTATTGATATTTCTTTCCGCTCTCATACACACCTCTGCATATTTCCGCCAATATTGTCTCCCTAAATATATTTATTTAATTATTTATCAAATTCAAAATTCCCATCTTTCTTTGTAATTTCTAGTGAATTCAACGTGACATCAAACCACTCCATGCTGACAATGCTCCTTCCACCTGATCAGCTAACCTAAAACCTCTGAAACCGTTTAAAAGCATGTCGTTTGAACTGAATTTGGTGTTGATATCAACCCAAGCCATCAATCATTTTCTCTCCGCTTTACCCATTTACTTTGCACGCCATTCTGAGCCCCTCACCCAGGCGATACACTCGGTTGCCCGAGCATCAAAGTCATCCACACATCCTTTATTTTAAGTCGAGAGGAAATTAAAGTAAAAACGCAATTTTGACAGAAACAACACTTTTATTAAATCAGTTCCGCACACTAAAATATTGAGTATGATTTATTGTATATATAACCGGTTGTGCCGAAAGATAGATCTCGGTAAACTCTTGTTAAAGGTAATTTAAATATCTCCGTAATTGTAATCACGGTCATTAGACAGACACAAGCCGCGTCGTTTTAATGAATGAATGATGCGGGTAAATAGACACATCACTAGTGCTTACTTACTTTACTGCTTCACAAATAATCGTTAATGAGTTAAATATTCAACGGGTAGGCCTAAGGCTTGGTTCCCACTAGCGACGCAACGCAGGGGCGTAACAAAACGTAAGTGATTTGACCAATAACAAGCGATGGATTATTCAAACAGTGGCTTCGGCTTGTCATTGGTCAACTCGTTTGCGTTGCGCGTACGTCCTTTGCGTTGCGTCTCTAGTGGGAACCACGCTTAATTAACATTCGCGATACAGATTCAATTGACCAGAAGAATGGTTTATTGCCTTCTAATTGTTTGTAAGTAAATAAATAGATATTCTTGAGCAATGAAAAAAATACAATTGTCTTTTCATCTTCTTTAAAGTTTATACAAACAAATATTCTCTCTACACTCTTGCTTTTGTATATATTTACTTAACCAAGTATTGTTGCAGTCAATAAATAATGGTTGACGGCGAAGAAAAACGATATAGGTTAACGTCGAAGAAAAACGATATAGCGAGAGACTGTTAACAAAAATAGCAGTAACAGTCACGTATAGGAAAAAGTGAATTATAATTTCAAGATGTTCCATGTTTATTGAACGCAGACTTCCTTTTAATCTTCTCCTTATTTGGTTGATATCATGTCTATAAAAATCAACACCGTAATTACACTGATGACTATATGACCTACTGTGTTTGTTGAATAAATATTTTACCGTTTAATATCACTTTGCCATATTGTTAAATGAATGGATTTTACACATTAACAGTGTTTACTGAAAAAAAATACAAGTTTCTATTTTCGAAGTAAGGGCCTATTAAAGATATTAAATTAAATCGCTTTCGTTAATTGTTTGCAGAACACATCAAACTTTGTGGATTTGAAATGATTTGCAGAAAGTAATGCGAGATAATGTACGGATTTTGTATATTTACGTTGTTCGCAAGTCATTCCACCGAACACTTTTAAGCATTCTGTCAAGTAAGTCGTTAGCGCGTATTAGCGAAATTGCTCGCGAAAATATAAACTTGTAATCCGCCACGTTGTGTCTCGTTGAGGACGTGCTTTTAGGATATTAGCGCTGATATTCCTTGTCATTTACGATGCGACTCATTACGCCTGGGCAGGCTAACAAGCACGAGAAGGCCCGTTGTCAACTACCTAAACGTGCTGTTCTAATTGGGTATAAAGTGTCCGTTAAGTGTCTAAATTGTAACGTTTGCCTTAGGTGAGAGACTCAAGGATCATCCGTTGTCGTCCCTATCTGGAATCCATTAGTAACGAGACAATTAAAATGGACAAATATGTTGCTAAAGTTTCAAATATAAGTTCAAGTATGCCATAATTCGTGAGGGAGCTTATACGTCAACGCTTTTGACAACGTTATGACGGTTGGGATCCTCTCGTTAAAACATAGAATATATAACTTTAACAATTTGAATACAGTAGTAGCAACATGACAACTGTTCGAATGAATAGTTTTACAATTTTGAAAATACAGTGTAACAGCAACTATTGCACAGTGGTTATTTTAATGGTTTTAGAAATTAATTAATCTCATAGACTATGAAATATGAATAATATAATAAATATTTTGGCACATATGGCGTTTCATAAGTATACTACTAAATAATGTGAAATTGCAAATAATAAACATACCTTTTAGCTCTGCAATTCTTTTTATTTTAATTTTCCCTCCCACCATTCACCCAATCTCCAGTCAATGTCACGCACAATAGATTTAAATTAATTTTGGATCTTCTTTTTTCTAAGCTTCATCAAACTAAGTTGTAATTTTCCTATTTATTTGTTATTTGTTAGAAAGTGATAATGTTTAAATCAAACATAGACCTGCATTTTTTCATAATATTTTGTATAAAATGGAAAATTCGTCATCTTAATCTCTGTCACTAATTATAGACCAATTTTACTACACACAAGATTGTATAGAAAGAACAGATAGAAAGTACATTTATTTCATTTCGGTATAAAAAAACATATATATACACAAAGCAGCAGAAGCTGAAAGTATTGCATTTACAAAAATACTGAATAAAAAGTACACTAAAACATCAAACATTAGCATAAGAGGCAACGGTGGAAAACTATCAAAACAGTACATAAAGAAAGTAGGCCTATATATAGATAGAAAGTACATTACATTAAGTACAAGAAAATCAACATGCCAATACCATGTAGGCTACACAAATCATCTTAAATTCCATTTCACTAACATAAGTTAGATAAACATAACAATAAATATTGCAGTAAATATCATAACGATGAGTTAATAACTATTTACGGGTAGCGAGGCAGTGTTACTATCTAATTACGCTGTAATTAATTTACTATAATTATTATTATATGCAATCATGTGACGGTTGTGACGTCATGTCCATACCCACGTGACTGTACTGTACAGTCACGATTTAAACCTTACCGCGTCTCACGGGAGACTCCCTATTTATTTTAGTATAACCACTATTTCCACCATCATTTGGTTTCTAATTTGTAATACATAAAACATAAACACCTTTTCAATACTTATAAATAAAGAGGTCAATTTTCTGGTTTGAGGAATAGGGCCTACCAGGTCTTCTGTAATACCAATCGGCTGACTCATCCTCGCTAATGGCCCTCACGTGATCAACGGTGTTACCCCTGTTTTGGGAGGTTGTCAACAGATTGTCTTGTCCCAAAGTGCTTGTAAATTCCAATCTCATCGTCATCATGATGTGTTTTACTCTGTGAACTCTTCAACCGGTACAAAGGTACATCGTAAATTGCATGTTCAAACGAGCCGATTTAGAACCCTGACAGGTTAAAACTTTGTTATTATTTCATGTACTCAATTAAAATTTAGGCTTCGTTGTGTGATCTATTTTTTGTATAGTTGTAGGCCTATAATGTACACATATTGAAAGAAATGAAATCATGGGTAAGACTATACAATATCATTGTTTGAAAATGAAATAGTAAAAAGAGGTTTAATGTACAGACACAGATACGGAGATACGGCATCTAAACCCGGAATGAGACGCAACGCAAAGGCGCAAGTGCAACGTAAAGCTTGGTTCCCACTAGAACGTAACGCAAGGACGTAAACGCAACGCAAGCGTTTTAACCAAAGACAAGTGAAGTTATAGACAGTTGGAAATCACAAGCGAATAAGCTCACTTTACTGATCACAAGCGATTGATTATTCGAATGTTGTCATTGGTCAACTTGCTTGCGTTGCGTATACGTACGTCCTTAAAGCGTGGTTCCCACTAGCGATGCAACGCAAGGATGTAACGCAACGCAAGTGAATTGACCAATCACAAGCGATGGTTTATTCGCTTGTGATTGCTAACTGTCTATAACTTCGCTTGTCATTGGTTAAAACGCTTACGTTGCGTTTACGTCCTTGCGTTACGTTCTAGTAGGAACCAAGCTTTAGATTGGTTCCCACTATAACGTAACGCAAGGACGTAAACGCAACGCAAGCATGTTGACCAATGACAAGTGACAGTTCGAATAATCCATCGCTTATAAAACGTGGTTCCCACTAGCGACGCAACACAAGGACGTAACGCAACGCAAGTTAATTGACCAATCACAAGCGATGGCTTATTCGCTTGTGATTGCTAACTGTCTATAACTTCGCTTGTCATTGGTTAAAACGATTGCGTTGCGTTTACGTCCTTGCGTTACGTTCTAGTGGGAACCAGGCTTTACCTGGGGAACATAGATGAGAGAATAAACGACGACAGATTTAATTTTTTTGTAGAAATAATAGACACACATTTATCTTTCTTTTCTTTCTTTTATTAAAGCGTGGTTCTCACTGAGACGTAACACAAGGACGTAACGCAACGTAAAGTTAGTTGACCAATCACAAGCGATTAATTATTCGAACTGTCGCTTGTCATTGGTCAACACGCTTGCGTTGCGTTTACGTCCTTGCGTTACGTCCTAGTGTGAACCAGCTTTATGAATGACCTGATTATATGTTTGTAGAGATTTGTTTTCTCCTCAGAAATCAAGAAATAAATACAAATGGAGAAATATAGATACTTTGTGGAGTGATGATGATGATGACGTCATCCATCAAGAAGTTGAACATCCTCGACGATAAGCTATTTGAAAAAAAGAAGAAATGTTGTAAGCATGTACAATACGAAGTTTAATTGATATGAACTTTACTTAAAACACATATATTGAAACATTATACACAGTGCACGTGTTAAACGTAACCTTTGGTGCCATTCCCCTCTATCTGTTCACGAACTCATTAATATCACTTTATACCAATTACGCTTCTTATACATAACTTCCTTTACAATATGATTCATAAGCTCAGATCGGATATTGTCCATCCTACTAAAATAAATATTGTCCATGCTAATTCGTTTTTATCATGAACGGTCTATCCCCCACACCCCCATCAATTAATCAATCAAAAATATTTTTATTGTTTTTATTGCTTCATGTTTTGTATGTATGCGTGGTTCCCACTGGCTACGCAACACAAGGACGTAACGCAACGCAAGTGAATTGACCAATCACAAGCGATGGCTTATTCGCTTGTGATTGCTAAAGCGTGGTTCCCACTAGCGACGCAACACAACGACGTAACGCAACGCAAGTGAACTGACCAATCACAAGCGAAGGCTTATTCGCTTGTGATTGCTAAACTTCGCTTGCCATTGGTTAAAACGCTTGCGTTGCATTTACGTCTTTGCGTTACGTTCTAGTGAGAACCAAGCTTAACTGTCTATAACGTCGCTTGTCATTGGTTAAAACGCTTGCCTTGCGTTTACGTCCTTGCGTTACGTTCTAGTGGGAACCAAGCTTACTGATGGTGCCTGATGATTCCTGATCGTGCAAATTACAACGGTGTTGCACAACATTGGGGGCCTAGTTGGAAAAAGTTATGTCGCCAGCCAAGAAACTGCAGGGATGTTTATTGTTGCTTGACACTATACCGAAGAGACCAGTTACATCAGATATCCTCTTTTATATTAAGTCGAAAACTACATCAACAATTTATTTTTATTATATTTTTGGAAAAATTACACGCTCGGAATTCTGATGAATTTGCATAACGCGTTCAATGAATACGCGTTCAGTGAAAACGCGTTAAATGCAAACGCGTTCAATGCCAACGCGTTCAACGCAAACGCAATAACCATCTTATGACATAATTCACTTCTTTTAAATTAAAATATCAATTGTATCACCTAAAGCTCTGTCTCCACTACCAAACTTTATGCGACAAAAAAAATGTGATGTGCACATTATGTGGACATGATGATGTCATGTTCGGGCAAAATATCTACTCTACTTAAAAGTACAATACCTACCAAGTACTATAACCATGAACCTATATATCCATTCTATATCTTTACAAGATAACTACAGTATTTACATATATGGTAAGTGCAACATTAAATATCGGTCAAGTTGGAGGGAGGAAGACAGAAAATAAGTAGATAAATCGAGTTGTTTTTACAAAAACAAAGACAGTTAAATGTCGATCAGTGTCAAAGGATCTATCAAAAATCTACTAAAAACTGATATAAAACTTTATTGACATAAAAATGACATGAAATAAGTTGATTAGTGTATGTTTATGTCATAATATTCTTATTGTTTGGTTTTATTTCACCCAGCTTATTGTCATTTTCACACACTCATGTTGTCCTTTAAATCAATCAAATCAAATTATGAACATTTATACTTTTCATAACTTCCTATATTAAAACTTTAGACGGTAGGCCTACATCATTAGGTCATTCTAAGAAGAACTTCGACCCATTTAATTAGTAGATAGGAATCGTGAAATATATTACTTTTCATAACTTCCAATATTAAAACTTTAGACGGTACATCATTATGTTATTCTAAGAAGAACTTTGACCCATTTAATTAGTAGATAGGAATCGTGAATTATATTACTTTTCATAACTTCCAATATTAAAACTTTAGAGGGTACATCATTATGTCATTCTAAGAAGAACTTCGACCCATTTAATTAGTAGATAGGAATCGTGAATTATATTACTTGTCCTAAATGACAAGGTACATCATAATGTCATTCTATTGCTCATTTATTATAAATTAGAATTGACGTGTGTATATAGGCCTACGGGTACTTATTTTTTTCTATTAAAAAAAAATATATATATAGAACGTTTTTTGATAAACTTGAATGTAGGCCTACGTATAATGTAGGCCTACATTATACGTAGGCCTACGTATAATGTAGGCCTACGTATAATGTAGGCCTACGTATAATGTAGGCCTACGTACAATGTAGGCCTACGTATAATGTAGGCCTACGTATAATGTAGGCCTACGTATAATGTAGGCCTACGTATAATGTAGGCCTACGTATAATGTAGGCCTACGTATAATGTAGGCCTACAGATGAGGACAAAACAGTGAATATTTAAGTTACTTATAGCAATCACGAATAAACAAAGCACAAACAACAGAAATATCCATAACTATTACAAGAACTTCGTCCCAATTTGATTAGTTATTACAGTAATTTATCATCATGAATATATTTTTTTTATAATTATGCATAAATATTTGCTTCTTTGAAGAAGATACTTAAAATAGCGCCATCTTGTGCTTGTAAAGCATATCTGAAAAGAACAATCATTCGTACCTGAATAAATTGTACACTGCGCAAGCTTCTTGTCTCCATTTCTTCGTTCGTGGTATTAGAAAGTTTATTAAGCATATCCTCGCCTGATTATAGGATTAGTAATGCTTTCAAATCAAACAATTATTAAACGAACACGCTAGCACGATAAGCTTCATTCAAATTGTTTAGGAAAAGAACTTTACATTTTCCATTAGTGTACCGGTTGTCAATATTAACGCCAGGCAATTACAGGCCCATGTCTTGTATGGTTAGTGTGGCTACAAGAATGTGGTTGAAAACAATTAATCAAAGACTATAAGATGACTTTAGATTGACAATTCCAACGTCGATTAAGTTAAAATTCTAATTTATTATACTTATATTAGGTCTAAATAGGCCTCTTGCATGATCTTCATTGTTTCTCAGAATTAATTCTCAAAATATTTTGTTACTATTAAGGGCTCTGTGCCTTAAACTTGCTTATTTCGTTTCACACATAATTATCTATTGTAGTATTCGTTTTATCATTACAGTATTATATTTAAAATTTATACAATTATTTTAAATATAATAATGATAAAAAGAAGAAAAATTTAGATAAATATTACTATTATTAAAGCATGTTTCCCACTCACTGGACGTCGTAAGCGGTCAATTATTTATTTATTGCGTCTATTTGAACGTCGTGATTGGTCAAATTACTTTCGGTGCGATTACGTCAATACGTTGCGTCCACTCGGACGTCGTGATTGGTCAAATTACTCGCGGTGCGATTACGTCATTACGTTGCGTCCACTCGGTCGTCGTGATTAGTCAAATTACTTACGGTGCGATTACGTATGCGTTGCGTACAAATGGGAACCAAATGCGAATGAGATTTTTTAAATTTAAAATTGTCTTTTTTGTAAAACGTAGAGCACTCAAACATTGCGCATTGTGTTTTTTTATTTTCAACGTTCCCCTGTTTATTAAATGTATAGGTATACCAATTTGTGGTAACATTATGAATAACGTGACGTGACGTGTGTAACGAACTGAATCTATTAGATTACGAATTAAGCGGCCTTCACGATGCGTTTGGCGTTTAAACTCATTCGTTTTCCTTGTTATAATGCACAAATGGTTCTTTTATATTGTGTCATCCATTGAAACAATTGTCTTTTTATAGCACCAACAAATGTTCTTCTAATGGAAAATGCTTCAGGACAACCCAGCTTCGGGCCAGCAGTCATGTAAAGCCTTTTACAAGCGTAAACAAATAACGGAGATCCATGGTTTTGGCCACGAACGCTTTAATCGGTCTTTTTTGAGTGGCCTTTTAATTGATCGTTTTACTGAAACGTGTTCTCGTTGTCACAGTGGATAACGGCTATATAACCTTCAATAGTATATTTAATCTACAAATCGAAGTTAGAATAATTAAACTAATCTTGCCTTATTTATTTATTGTTGATATATATGATACATACAATAAGAAACCAAGGTTGACAGTTATTATAGCCTATTACTATATTTGCAATTATTAATACATTTACCCTTATGGTGTTGGCATGCTGTCAATCCACACACACACATTATCACATAATTGTATTTTAAAGGAACATTATATAGGCGCGATATTAATCGTAGTGCTCTTGTTGTGGTATTGATAACTAACTCTTCCAAGACATTCACACTTAAACTTTGATATAGACAAATGATATTATTAATACAATCTACGCGGATTTTTGTCGTATCTAGAGGCGCCCACCCGCCCGCCCGCCCGCCCGCCTACAACAATTCAAGAGAACGTAATATGTATCGATGTAGTTATATTAATGTTACTCCAGTCGAGCAGCAAAGTGCTCATTTAACCGTTAAAACGCTGTTTTTTAACTGCGCAGGTCACTGAGCATCGCCAAGTTATAGTGACTTCCGGTTCGCTTTTCACTTCGCGGCAAGCATTTTGCATGGGAATACCCTTACAAATCTGCTGCAATTTCCACCATCCGGGTTAAATTATATCTTTCTATATTTGGAAATTGTTACTCCTAATATAAAAGATTATTCCCGCCACAAAATTTTGGTATAAATAGCCCAGGAAATGACGACAGAGCTTATTGAAGAAAAAAGTGCAGATGGAGGTGTTCGTTGAGGTAGGCTACATGATTTATTTGTTTGGTTTCGTAGGGAATCCGGCACTTTTCTCATCAGCACGGAACCTTTATAAAAACTTAGTGGTTGGTTATTAGGTTATTAATCTATCTTTTCTGAAAGTTTAAGCTTGGTTCAGCTTGTGGGACGGATTCAATATCCGTTCAAATCTGGGGATATATTCTAAGCAGACTCCATCTTGGATTCGTATGTTTAGTACAGGCCGTGTGGTTGAGTAATTTCAATCCTTCAAAATCACTATGTGCAATCCGTTTTTAAACCAGTTAATATACCAAAATATGTTATTAGTAGCTTTATTATTTTGGATTTGGTGCTAGTTTGGTAAATATTGCAATATAATTGTAGATTATTTGGTTGTAAAAAAATGTACCCAACTTGTAGTATTAATTATTATCTAGGCCTAGGCTAGGCCTAGCCCATTTGACGGAAACCCAGTGCTATTTGTAGGGGGATAGAGAGGGCCGCAGGCTAGTTTTTAGTGGCATATCGCCGACTTATTATAATCAATGTGAAGCCATATTATTATTATGTTTAAAATGTTGAATCTATATCCACTGGATTATGGATATATATATATCGTCGGATATTTAAAGAAAGGCCTAGGCCTAGACCTTTTGATTTATTTAATTAATTTAGGACAATATTACGGGAAATTCTTTGCCAAAGAAAAGAAAATACGTTGTGGCTGTTGTTGGAGGTTTGTAAATATATGACAATAATGTAGCCTAGGCTAGGAAGGACTGTAGGTAGGATGAGGTAATTTGGATGGTCGTACATATTATGATATTTATATATACAGTATTGTGTATAGTAGTGATCATGGCGACAAAATTTAGGATGACTAAAGTTGACATTAAAATTATTTAACTATGAATAGCTCATTATTGGTGTTTTTTTTTTCTTTCAGGTTTCTAAGAATAAACTATCCGACTTGTGATTCATCTTGTGCTGCAAAAACAATCCTATTTTGATATTTGTAAATTGATGTATGTAACAGATGTCTTTAAAAATAAAAAAAAAATAAAAGTTTTTATTATCGCGATGATTTAACTCAAATATTGACATATATAACTTGATATTTTAGCCTGAGCAAGATAGTTTGATAGGCATATTTTACTTCGATGTAAATAAGATATTACATGTTATACTGTATGTAAAATACTTTTTTGTAAATAAAATTATTTAATGGTGGTTAATTTATTAACTTGTTAATTTGTTTGTTAGTTATGATGTTATACTATTAATTATTTAGTTAGTAACCAAAGTGGAGTGGATTCGTGGCAGTTGCAACTTGACTGTAATATGCATATATATAATAATATTTACTTCTTCTTGGATAAAGTTAAAGCAAAATAAGCAATAATAAAAATTAAATATTTATTTTGCCATAAAGAAAGCAAAAACTAAACATACAGTACTATATGTACAGTAATACCATGGACCTATAGGTCCATGGTAATACATACTGTAGTATTGAGCACCAGTAGCAGAGACGTCTGGACAATCGAATATAATCGTTATCAGCTGTCTGGGTACCCAAGGCTAGTGCTAGAAAATGGCGAAAATTCGTGTATTCATTCGCCGTCAGCGAAATGAATCCGGCACTTTTCTCATCAGAAGCAAATCAACAAATCCTTTTATCAGTTTGTTTTGATATATAATCTGGATAATATATATTAAAATGGCCTTGGTTCAAGCATGTTTAACAGGTAAAATCAGATTTTTTCCTACCTAGGCCCCTTAGCACTGCGGTACCCTACGCCGTGTGGGGGAACCGATCTCGGCAGTATTTCTTAAGTAGCCTATCTTTCGTAAAATCCTTAGTTGAATTTTATTAATATAAATTTAATTGTATGAATATGCTATTTAAATGTTATTGAAATTTTTTTTTGCTGCATTTTGTAATTCCGCACTACTTGCTTTATCGCGATTCCAAGATGGCGGCAATTCAAATTTTGATTTGGTAATAATTCGCGAGGTCAACCACTTTGCTGCCCGACTGACTCATAATGTAACAAACACGCATACGTTTTTATTAAATACCAAGGTTTTCAATTATTAAACATTGCGTTTTATTGGGTAGTGTCTATACGACACACACACACACACACACCATGGAGAAGAACACTGAATCTACGCAACGCATAGCGTAATTCGTGTCAACCACGGTGGTATTACAGCACCACGTCACATATGCAAAACTAACGTAGCTGATTTCTCGACGTCATGCATAATTAAGTTTTACAAGTGGCGCTAAGCACGTACCGTTACAAATTCCATGCATAACACGTTTTAACGGGTATTCTAGGCCTCGTACAACTAAACGGATATTGCACGAAATCAGAGTTGATTCACGCATGGTTACAGGTCGAACGCTTCAACTAACGTAATACAAACGGGTCATTCTTCAGTAAGTGTCTAATTTCAGGTTTATAAAAAATCGATTTTAAAATTTGCATTTTTTAAATTTTAAAAGTTTATTCAGATAAATGAACATGTATTACATGGCAAGCATATGTTTGGCGCAATCTTTATTATATATTTCGTATTTTATTCGTATTTATAAATACATGGTTCTATGTTACTGTCATTTCCGTCACATTTATGGAATATACAAAGATAGAAAAAATAACGGTTCAGGAATTATAAAATTATTTCCATTATTAATTCTTTGATACTATATATTATTTTTGTCTCTATTAATCAAAAAATGATTGTTTTAACATTTATAAGTATGATTTTATACGTTCAAAACCATTTACTATTCCAAACAATAATAATTTTCAGAAAATAATATGACTGTCACTGATGTTTTACAAAATTCTGTTGAACTAATATTACTATCCATTGACATAGTAGAAGAATATTGTTTATATTTCAATATACCACATAATTGCGTTCATTACTTAAATATTTTAGGATTTAAAAGGATAAAATATCCATGTGACGGAGATGAAACCGTGACGGATATGACGAACCTAAAAAATCATGTGACGGAGATGACTTTAAGATATGATTTGATTATGTTTATTGACCAGAGTAACATAGATATACAATGTAATAACATAATAAAGATATACAAAACAAAATGTACAACAAAAAAAGGCCCTGGCAATAACAAAAAGTCATATCCGTCACGGGCCGTCATCTCCGTCACAACGAAACATTGGGAAATGTGACGGAGCTGACCGTGACGGAGATGATGTATTTAGCATTGGACAGCCTAGGATCACATCGTAGGCATGTCTGACAGCGGAGACGGATTGCATACTTCTAGATACCGTAAATAACTTGTACTTCCAGTTGAAAAAAAACAGAAATTATAATCATTTAATGAGTTCTATACCGTTCGGATATGACATTCAATAAAGGTACGCAGCTGTAATTTTTCTAAAACCTCGTTTTTCTAGCTTTTTTCCTCTTTTATTGAAAATGATGTGCGGCTAGTTTAATTTAAATATCTTCGTATGTTTACAACGCACAGTCAATTTTTTTCCCCACCGTTCATTAAACTGTAGACGGTACATTTAAATTATGTGACGGAAATGACACAAAACTGCGGGACAAGCTTTTTCCAAACAAAAACTTTAAAGTTTGAGATTTAATGTATGTAGAGATGTATTTCGAAGAATATAATCGCATGAAATAATGATTAACTAACTTTTTACAATATTTTCGATAACAAAAGTCCTGTTATCAAATATATACGGCGATCATAAAATTGAAGATGTACGATCGGGACATAGGATTATAGGGGGTTGCCTGAAACATTTTTATAAAAATTAACAATATCAATGCAATTATCTTTGTTTTATGTAATTAATTATATTTACAATAATGTTGATTATGATTTAAGTCAAGAATTTTTATTTTTTAATGATGAATTTTCAGTCTCTATCCCACCAAAGTATCGGGACACGATTTTAGACACTTACTGAAGAATGACCCAAACACACTGCCGACTTGCAGTGATATGAAGACCGGCTGAAGGCGGTAATTGGCCTGGAAGTCAAACGATTAACAAGCCTTATACTTCTCAAAAAGAGCACGCTTCCAAAACACCTTGCTAAGTTTCTACACTCACGGTCGCTGGCGTATTGACGAATCTCGATACAAATTGGATAGACTCATCATTGGAACTATTTACCAAAGTGATTGATCAAAGCGATGCGAGGCGCTGAACTGTTATCAAGCACGTTCTATCAATCGGATAACGACGCGAGAATCTGTCCTAATCGTTGTTGAGAAACAATATAGAAAATGGGCCAACCTCTTCGATTGAATGACAATTGGAGTGTAGCAGTTGGTTAATTGGTTGTGCGTGTATTCTATACATTGGTGGATACGTCACTTCTCCTCCGATACACTTCGCGTTTGTTATCTGTTTTCAGTGACCAGTAATAGATTGTTAACTTCGTGACTAAACACTGCTTTCAGGCATACCCACCTCTGGTGCTACGTCGTAAATCCAGTCCCTGTTGAGACTTTAATAATATCGATTAAACTGATTTTAATTTGACTAATTTGCGAGAGTAGGACGAGCACTGTCATTTATGGTTCGTCGTGGTGACAACCTAGCTGGCATGCAGAAAGGCTTTTAACCATTACTCGATTCGAACTTGATGTAATCTTACCAACAACCAGAGATCAGAGATAACATACCTCTGCTACGGTTATACAAAACTATTTGCAACCAGAAGCGTTACATTGTTGACCAGTATTGTTATTTACTTTCGAACATTTTTGTCAAAACATTGATTGTAGTTATTTCAGTCGCCCTTGTAAAAACTTCAAAATCATCCGTTTTGAACTATGCGATCATTTAATATTTGCATTGCATTATAACCTAATGATTGAGTATTTTCTCCTGATTGTGTGATTTAAACTTTGTAGACAGCAGACTATCAACAGATGGACGGAGTAATAGGTATTATCCATTCTATGATGGGATCGCCAACATCAACTTATTCCTATCCCCTCCCAGGGGCCGTCGGTACATGGCACCCTCATTGCTACGATAATAGGGGTAAGCAACGTACCCCTTATTTTATTGCCGACATCCTGTACGGTGTTCGAAAAGACAGTAAAGGTAGAAAAACGAAATACAGTTTTACTTTAGAAAGGACGGAATGCGAAGGGAAACTGTTAAAACGCGAAGGCAGTGTGAGTACCGATGTTAGTGTGGAGTTCAGCCCGTCGTCGTGGTCGTGCTCGTCCGTCGTAGACGCTGATTCTCGTCAGTTTTCAGACGATAACAACGACCGCAGAGATGCTACTCCATCACCAGATATACACAATAGTAAGACTTTTGTTTCTTTTAGTTAATAACCATTTCAATTTTCGTAAGAAACTACACTATTTAGTACGATATACACTTGTTGGACAGACAAATGTTTTTGTTCGTTCGTTTTCTTTGTCAAGGGTCTGTTTTTTAAACATTATCCATTCTCAGTGTGTGAGTTTTTATACAAAAATATATTTTAGCTGTTTTTTTTCGATTATTTCATCAGTGACACCTCAAATAAAATAAATCAATTTCTATATTCAACGTTTTGTATTAGACCTTATACCGATAGATTATAAAATCTATTACATAAAGCAATACATCGATAATTTCGTGATATCGTGAATATTAAGCCACTATTTAGGCCTAACTGAAGACGTAGTTGTCATTGTTGTATGGGCCTTTACACATTCGATTTTGTGACAGATTTTCCTTGGTTGTCTGGGAATAGTATAGTATGCCTACAATATACAAGATTAATTCTAACTCTCACTAAACAGGCTGCAGCTGGCCTCAACATAATATCATCATCATAATTAAAACAAAACCATTAATTTGTTGGGGTTTTTTTTTTTCTTTCTGACCAGACTTGTTTCATAATTACTTAAAGTTTTATAGATGTCTAAAATGTACGAATGAAATAAATGAAGGTAAAACTGACAGAAAAATAAGTACATCTAGAAAATATACTGGTTCTTATTTCATAAAATGTGCGTATCCGTGCATTTTAATTTACAGCTAATTTACTTCTGTTACAACCTCGTTAATAAAGTGGGAAGTAGAGTTCATAGTTATATACCGGTAAGATAGATAGATATACTGTTGAACAATCGTTCTATTTATAAAATCACAATTTTGTTTCCTTGTTTTGTATGCTACATTCAAGAACAATTAAGAAGTTATTATTAAAAACGTGTTTAGTACAGACATTCTGTTTTATGCCGGACATTAAGATTCTTAATTTCATCCCAGCTTATCAAGGCCTACTTATTTTCTACCAGCTTAAGGCCATCGTAAAAGGCATCAAAATTGGGGTGGAGGTCGAAATTACTAGCATAAAGTCTTTTTTTTTGTCGTCATAAGTTAAGCATGGCCAAAATTATGTACACGTGAAGCGTCGTCCCTGTGAAGCGTACCATACGTGAAGCGTACCATACGTGAAGCGTACCATACGTGTGTATATTCCTAATGCATAATGGTATATTTATTGCACCAAGCACGTTAATTTGTCGTCGTCGTATTGTACAGTAATTCTAACGAGTATTATTTTAAAATGAGTAATCAAATAATTTTGGAAGAGCTTTTTTTTTTTTTTTTTCGTCACATAGAATTCATATCTTAGGTTATTTACAGGTATACAATTACTCGTAAACATTTGATATGTTATAAACCAAAAATTTATAATGACAGTACCAAAATTAGCGTCTTAATCACTAAAAAATATACTGATTTATGCGAATAGGTTAGGATCCCTGACGAAAAGAGAGATTTACATCATTTTCACGTTCTGGAAATAAAACCATTTTATGAAAATTAATCGCAAATAAATTTTGTTTACCGAAACTTGAGTTCAGTTGTATATGCAATAAAAACCCTTTTAAAATAATAAAATAAACCATATATTTCTACAGATAATATTTGAAATTGATTACTAATTAATTCTGAATGAAATATTGACGAGCCTAAAATGAATTTGAGCGACGGAGTGCTGCGATTTTGTATGTGAAGTCAGAGCATGGATCACATACCGTATTGCAGTACACAAATCTTGTTTTTTCTATTTATCCTATGCTACGATATATTATTTCATTAGGCCTACCAACAATATTTGTCAATAAATAGCAGATTTCGTCTACAATACAAGTAACAATATTAGCACATTCAATTTTAAGCCAAAATAAAACGTGGATATAATGCTATTAAAATATATAACAACCGTTTAAGAGTCTATCGTAGTATTTCTAGGGCAACGATAGGCAATTGAGGAATGTCCGGACGCCATGTTTCCACAAAGACTCTTATCAAATAGAAATAATATCATTTTGTACTTAACAAGTGCACTTAACAACCAAAGTATCTGATACAAGAAAGTACTAACTGCCGCCAAACAGAAGCAATGTCAAACATCAGAAAATGAGCATCAAATAATACATTGGACTCGTATCGTAACCATTGATAGATTTGGCAAATACAACAGGCCTAGTTGACGGTCACCCCGCTATATTAACCTATTTGGTACAGGGGATAACTACCACTTGACGCTCTAATTAATGACTTAAGAAAGATACAACTATCGATAGGTATGATGATAACAGGCCTAGCACGAATATGTTGTAATTGGTTAATTACAGATACAGTATAAGGCCATACAGTATACAGTTAAGTGGGAGTAACTCGATTAATAATCAATCATTTTTAATAATCAATCATTTTTAATAATCAATCATTTAATAATCAATCGTTTTTAATAATCAATCATTTAATAATCAATCATTTAATAATAGTTCTATATAACAGAATAGTTAGCTTTTATTTAATTATGTTGACGTTTTCATGTATAAAACCACCAATATTAGTTCGTTTAGTTTGGACTGGTTGTTGTCTCGGGTTTGGCCAATGCAAGTACAGGACTTAGCAATTGTTGAAACTAAAATATTAAATTGTATAGGAACTTATTGCTTGACGTAAATGCATGCGTACTACGAAGTATCGAAATATAATAATGTTGTTTAAAAAAAACAGTTTTAGTGTTTATGAAAATTATACTATTGTTTATCAATATGGGATATGTTGTATATACAAATAACTTAATGTCTTATATATTTTGCATGGATATTTCTTTATTACATTGATTCGGTTCATGCGTTCCCTATTAATATCAGTCAATAAAAGTTATATGTCATAACGCGCTCAAACAGTTATTTTATTATAGATAGGTAAATCTTGAATCGTTTAATCGTCTCGCTTAGCGTATAGCATTTGTGCGGTCGTGTTTATTTACAATATAGATCCATCTATCGGCGGCCTACGTAATTGGATATTACCGGTCTCTCGGCAACCGATGCTATGGGACGTAAAGGATGCTACGTTGAATAATTACATACAATTATGCCAGAGAAATTCATTGTTCTACTCCCTATTAAATCAAATCGTTTTGAAGTTATAAGTGTTGAACGCGATACGAGCAGCGGGAGCGATTTGTTATTAATAACGTCTAATGATTTGCTAGATTAGATCACAAGATTGTAATAACGGTAATAGAACCTAAGGTATTGAATATTTTATGGCGTACTAAATGGTTCTAAAGTATCCGTAATTTATCAGTATTCAAATAGTATACGGATGGTTTACTATTTATCAGTACAGTATGTTTCAATGAAGATGATAAATGTTGCTTTGAATTTCAACGTCGTGTGGCATTAGTATCAACGTGCAATTTTATCGTCAGACAATAGCAAACAAGTTTGGCGATTGTATCCACCTTTTCGGTGGGTGGGTGGGGATGTTGGAAATAGGGGAATCACCATTCACTCTGCAGTCTATGCTTCTAAACAAGACATTGATTTACAAGTATTTAGTGTGTGTCGATTTCTATAGGCCTTATATTTATTAGTCGTTTTAAATCTGTAAATCAATACCGGTATTCAATATTTAGTTAAACATTATTTATGGGATCATGATTTGACCCGTAACAGGCTTGCAGAGAACGATTAAGCTCTGTCTACTAGTATGACAAAAAAAAAGTGTGATGTGCCCAAATATTGTGGTGATATGCCAAATATGGTGGTGATATGATTAGATATGACATCATCATGTCCATATGGGCACATTTTTTTTTGTCACAAAAAGTTTGATAGCTTTAGAGTAACAACCACGCGTCAAATTATGTGACTTACTCTACGCGCATGTATAAAATAACCACGTAGACGCGCGCGTAGACTTAAATTCTGAGTTGTTTGGAATATTATCGATCGTGATAATTCGGTACAGTCGTTGGCGTCAGTAGCGGGTCACTTGTAAAATGTTCAATATTGACTTTGATGACAATCTACGAAATAATCAGTAATAAGGTAGGGCTACATCAATTACAAGTGTTATGTCACAGACAGATAAGAGACACATTATTTAGTCATCGAACATTATCAATAGATACCGGTAATTGGTTGCTCACGTTGATGTGACTTGATACTGGCCTATTTGCATTTTATTTAAACTTGTCATAAAAATAAGTAGGTCTATTTTCAATTAAGCTTGGTTCCCACTGGAACGCAGCGCAAGGACGTAAGCCGCAACTCAAGCGAATGAACCAATCCAAGCGATGGATTATCCGAAGAGTTCCTTGCTTACGTCCTTGCGTTGCGTTCTAGTGGGAACCAAGCTTTAATGCTTCGAAAATGGCCTAATTTGATTGTGTGCGCACCATATACGCTAGGTGTGTATTACTGTACTACCCTAGAAAAAGTTACATGCATACCAAAACGATTAAAAACGAACAGAAGAAACAATCTTCTAACCCTCTTGGCACTGTGATGGAGGTTTGACAATTGTAAACGATTGGCAAAAGAGGCAGCCTGCATTGAATATAGACACCACGTTAATCATCCCCGTTGGTTACATAGTTCATAGCCTACGATATAATGTTACCAAGTTGCAAACTTACCATTCGTAATTACCTAGTACGAACCAAGTCCCCTTTGCCACTATTAGTATCTAGTTACCATGCCCCTAGGCCTAGGGACGTATTTCCCTATTCTATAAACAATAATCCCGTGTGTGTAATTTGTCGAATATTTATAGCTATATTTATGTCTGAAAGAAAAGTAATGAAATACGACTGAAAAGACTGCTTTGTATCACGTGTTACTGATATGATTTAACGGGAGTTTTACTTTTATTATTGTTATGATCAAAACATTGGTAGCATTCCTTTTTGTGTAATCGAGAACATTTTTTTTTCAAAAGAGGTAGAAATATGATCATTGAAATATGCATTAATTCAATGGGTATGTTATAGGGTCATTTTAAGGCCATATTGGGTCCAAAATAGATTCCCGATGACTACGATGTTTGTCCTATAATGAATATTTGAAAGCATCACTTTTTGTATTGTTCATAATTATAACCGTTCTTTATGAAACAAAAATATTACAAAAAATAAATGACACGGCCTGTTTGTTTTAATTTTAAAAGGAAGTAATCACTTGTTACTTACCTTTTATTTTGTTGTTATATATTATTTTAAAAAGTATTAGTTATTGTAGCATTTAAGTTGATTATGTTGTTTTTGAGCGATTCTTATCTTTTCTCGAATTCACAAACACTTTGCAATGCTACTACTTCAAGTAAGTGTTGATCTGCCGCCAACTGCAATCAAACGAATAACACATATTTCCGTTGTTAATTTTCAAGTATCTTAGTAATTTATTTTCAAAAACGTTTTATCACGAATTTAAATCCCGAGTAAGTGTTGTTGATTTGTGGTTGACCACTGGAAAACGGAACAAAAGATGCAGAAGGCTACTCTGATGATACAGTACTGTTAAGCTCTGTCTACACTATCAAACTTGTTTGACAAAAAAGTGTGATGTGCCAAAATATGGTAGTGATATGCTCAAATATGGTATTGATGTTTCATCATCACGTCCATTATGGACACATCACATTTTTTTGTTACATTAAGTTTGATAGTGTAGACAGAGCTTTAGTACATATTGAACGGCAAGCGTGCTATCATTGTCATAGTATACTATATTTAATATACTATGTACCCCTTTCTTTCAGTATAAATAATTATATGCCTCCATAGTTCACTTAGGTCACCCATTTTTACACCACTAATTAATGCGTGGTTCCCACTAGAGACGCAAAGCAACGACGTAACGCAACGAAGTGATTTTACAATCAGAATCGATGGATTATTCGAACAGTGACTTGTCATTGGTCAACTCGCTTGCGTTGCGCGTACGTCCTTGCGTTTGCGTCTCTAGTGGGAACCAGAAAAAGGATCAAATTTAGGCTTATCGAACAGAGTCTATAAGAAAAACTTTCTCCGTTCATTTCAAAATAATCTTGATCGTACTTTTTATTGTGAGGGAATTATTTTAAAAGTACACAAATAATCTCTTATTATCGTTAGAATTAGTCACACATTACATATGGGCAACTAATTCTATTAACATGTTTAAAGTAAAACGAAATATGCCTTGTGTTATAACACAATACAATATCGATTAGAGTGATTGCATTTAGAAGCTAACAAGTACAATACTGTGATATATTGTGAAGAAACGAAGCAGATGGAGATTATACCATAAATAAAAGACTCAATAGGCCTACACCTACATTATAATATAACCCGAGATGTTGCACTAATTAAAAACTACAGTAATTATTATCAACCACAAAAACCCATCAGAAGGAAAATATATATAAATCGCAGTATAATATAAATTCCTGACAAGTGTAATGCTCAGTTGTAGCCAACCTAATTGATATTCGTTTTAAAGATGAGAATTTTTTTTTTTTTTTTTTGAAAAAATATCACTTTATTGTATTGATTGATTGATAAGTATTGATTTAAACTGGAAGAGACGTTTGAATTTGACAAACAATATAATTCATGAAAAACGATATAGATAGGCCTATCAACTTTGAGGATTTTCCGAGTAATAATAACTGTTTAGTTTGTAGGCCTATAGTTTGTTCTTACTATAATATGTACTTTCATTCTGTTAAATGACTCGTATGCATTAATTTATCTGTTTTGATTTGCTGTCCGCTTAATTTCAGCATTCCATCTTCTAATTTCACGGCAGTGTTAGCGACTTAATTCGCCAAATCTACCGGCTAAGTCTGCGTGAAAACGAAATCTTGAACAATTAATCTGGCATGGAAATTAATAGCGCGCGTTTCGTCAAGCCCCTGTATGCCACGTCAACCGATGCACTACTAGTGTTTGTTGAGAGCGTTGAAGAAGCCTTCAAAGAGACATCACCGATGCAGTGTAATGGACCTAATATTGTAATTTAACGGATTGTTATTAAAGAACTCGCGGCAAATATTGAATAAGCGGCGCAGATTGTCACGGCAGAAGCGTAGTTTGCTTAATTCATTTTAATAGAACATCGACTCGTAGGCTACACGACGTAATTAGGGTCAATTTAAATTAAAGATGAGTTCATGCTTTTGTTTGACATGATTGTGATGTTAATGAGTATAAGACGATCATGTCTGCAATTGATCATGATGATAACGATAAACTATATGCAATTAATGATACCAGGGAAGAGTGAAATTCCCTGATGATACATATAATTTGTTAGGACTACGATCAAATCAGCACAAAATATCAAAATAATAGTCTAATTATGATACTTTCTCTGGCTTGACAGTTTTCACTGTTAGCTACTAAATTTTAAATTCTACTCAATTTCTGGAGTCCAGATAAATTAAAATTTGTTGGTTTTTTTTTACCCGCGAAACTCCATATTAAGAGGACAATTTCGGTTTTGTTGGTAGGCCTAAGTGTCCCCTGCATAGGGCTTCTCATTCAGTTACAATTGTTGGAGTCTCGAAGGTGTCCCCTTAATAGGAGTTCTACGTACATTATCGTGAAGCTGATCGTGCGTTGTTAAGGCTAAATTACACACCCAAAGGGTTAAAAGCAGATCAAAAGAATAAAACCTATATTATAATTGTCTAGGCTTACGTAAGCATGGTCATGATGATATTGGCATTCTTAATATTATTATTACTGTTGGTATTAACAAAGATGGAGGTAGATCATAGTATTAAATGAAAACTGTTAGTATTATAGTATTAAAGATGCATTGACCCCAAAAACATGAAAAATGCAGGTTAATAAAATCAGACGTTGAATAGGCCATTTTGGAGTTTTAATCAAATTATTCATTTCAGTAGAGGGAAAACCGAACTGAATTATGATTTCTGTTATAAAAAGACAAAATAAATTGTTAAATTTAACCAAAAACCCATTGTTTGAAGGATTTTTTTTTTCTTGAAATTACAGTTTATGCCTATTCAGGTAATTGTTTTTGATCCAAATTGTGGTTAAAAACAATTAGTATGTGACATTAAAATGGCACTTTCAACAAACAATGTATAAACAATATCATAATATAATATATTTTAATTTACTATATTTATTATCATCATGATTAATTAAAAATTAAGGTAGTAATATAATTGTTGTAAAATTACGGAAGAAGTTATCAATAATTATGATAATCATAAGTAATAGTGATGACACTATACGTCACCGTTAATATTATCATCATCATGTTCTTTATTGGGTAAAATACAGGCTGTTGTTTTGACCTGCCGATTAGAACTAATATGCTATTTAGCTCATTGAAATAATAATAAACGCTTTAAATAGTTCTCAATACGAAGGCCAATAATTCTCTCATTATCGTACACAATAGACAGACGATTTGGTTTAATTTACGATCAGTACAGAGCGACCGATTAAAAGCGATTAAACACGGCCATTCAGCGAGTATACCCGCATGTCCGCAAGGAAATCTATGTTTTTTTTTACAATAACCTATTTTTAAAAAAATTAGTCAATCAATCTATACTTATATAACCTAGTTCAGTAAATCATAGAATAGTATTGTAGCTATATTATGTTTTATGTATTACCGTTAGAGATCCGTTGTAAAAATATTATTCCAAATGTGTAATTAAGAATAAGTGCGGGGAACTAAAATAAGCGTTGGTGCTAAACGATTTCTGTAACGATTTTATTTTCTGTCGTCAGTGTTTTTGAAGAAAAGCTGTATAGACAATAGAGCGATGTTGTCGTGATAATGGCCGTTTAAGTACTAACGTTTTATCATCTAAGCTAAGTAGAAATAAACTACATATTGGGTGATGGCTAAGAAAACAAATCACAAGAATACAAATCGTTTAGTTAAGAATCTTCAATTGTGAATCTGTAACGATAAAATGTAAGTCATTAGTGTCTCTCAATTTCAGATATGTAACGGTAATTGTGCGTCTGAATACAAGCAAAATAAAGTTTCTCCCACATGAATTTAACTGATTTCCTCACCTTTACCGTTATAATTGATTAATTTCTAGTATGGCCTATCGGTTTAGAATGTCTTCATTATGCCTGCTAGATTTACTTTTACCCTGTTTTAAGCTCAGTCTACACTTATCAAACATATGTGATGTGCCCATATATGGACACGGTGATGTCATATCACTATCTTAGGCTTATCACTACCATAATCTACTAATATCGTTTTTGTCAAATAGTTTGATAGTGTAGGTAGACAGAGATTTATACCCTGTTTGTAAATCCTGTTATCTTTAATTCAGCTCTTTATAGGCCGCATTTTAAACACATTCTTTTGCTACATGCACTTTAAACACGACATTTGCTTTCGATACCTTTTTTATAATTTTATTTATAACAATAATAACATGGTAACATTTATTTCGTATGTTCGTACTGCGAAATGGAGAGATGAAAAATCGCCCCTTGTTCAGATTTCAATAATAGGATATATGATATAAGAAAATAATTATGTTGATGCTGTTGATAGTAAAATATAGAAAATATAATAATACTTAACCCAATATTTTAAATACATCGATCAAAAGGCTGTAATGTCTTAATAAACATGTATTATCAAATTAGCTACGGTATCTTGTACAGAAAAACATCAATATACAATCTGACTGGTTGTCACGTCACATTACATGGTAATTACTTCTGAGTATTGTTTAGTATGTTTATAATGAATGATAGAATCATTCGATAGAGCAGTACATTTAACAACAGAGCATTATATATTTTCGGTATAGTTTGTTAATTGTGTCAGATGACAATGGGTTTTGTTGGAAATAATAATTTACAACCTTTTACCGTTAACCACAGAAAGATACATACAGGAATAAATAAAGTCGGTAACCCTTTGAAGTGACGGGTCATTTTTTATATCGATATGAAAAACCAGGTCGACGGCACAGTAATTAAGAATCAATTAAAAATACACAGGCAACATAATAGCCTTAAAAATATACATCCCCTGTGATTGGTCCATTAGTTGTATGACATCATCATATTAACGTTCGATTAACTTTTGTTAATTATTGTGATATTTTTAATGTTTGTACGTCAGAGTCACGTGACGATGCTTACCCGTAGCCGTTTGATTTGTTTGTGTAAATGTATCGGGCACAACATAAGCCTAACAGCGTAGGCCTCTAGGCTCAACATCTAAACATGTGCCTAACCATATTTCTGATGACACTTATCTTTTATACGTCTTCTTTATAATTTTAGCGGTATTATTTGTATTATCTGCTATTCCTATAGACTAATAATTACTAAAATGATGGTATTTTTTTAAACTTTAAATATTATTTTAAAAAGTACATGGAAGGTTTTATTTAATGAAATAATTATTTATTATTATTTATCACGACACTTGTGATGTTTCTAAAATAATTACATAGATACTGTATATGATAAATAGTTTACAATTGCCTATCTGATTTACTTATTTACATTGAGGCCTACTCTTATTTGGTTAAACACAAACAAATAACGTCATCTTAATTAGTTCTCCGTAGGGATCTTGTTTACTGTACATTTAAAAGCGGTATGTAGGCCTATACTAACGGAGTCGGAGTTTCGATTTTTGTCCTGAAATACAGGAGGAAGAGTTTACAAGCTCAAGTAGTATACGTATGAAACGCCATATGTGGCAAAATATTTATATTTTTACTAATGTTAAGTCAAAACTCCGTCTGGAACCCAGACTAACTAACGATAATGAATGATACAGTATAATAATATATATATATATTTTTTTTTACTTTTAATAATTAATGTAAAAAAAAGAGTGCCATGCATCAGCCTAAAGCTCTGTCTATTTATCTCTAAATTAGTTTGACAAAAAAAGTGTGATGTGCCAAAATATGGTAGTGATATACCTACATATGGTTGTGATTTGACATTCATGTCCAAATATTGATTGTTATTGACTATTGACAATATTGACTATTGTTCTATAGTTCCAACTACGAGTGGTATTAAAACAATTTTAATGTGGGATGAGAAAGAAAAATTTCATCTTTCAACATTTGTTTTGTAGGTAAATCCAGAGAAAAACCCACGAAAAGAAAATTGGGGAAAGATGCGGAGTGTGTCGAGAAGAAGAAAAAGGCACGAACCACGTTCACAGGTCGACAGATATTTGAACTTGAAAAGCAGTTTGAAGGCAAAAAGTATTTATCGGCAAGTGAACGAGCAGAAATGGCCGCAATGTTAAAAGTAACAGATACACAGGTAAGACCCATGCATACAAATTACATTTTTGTATTGTTTTCTATTAACTCAAATTACTCGTACTTTTAATGAATCTCCGCCCACAAAAAAGGCAATCTTACTTATTCGTATAGGTGTATACGCTGGGCACAATAGACCGCAGCCATGCAAGATATTCGTATCATTAAAATCGACTGATTACGGTGTTAATAATGGATCAATATTGAATAGAAAATGAATATGATTTTGTTCTAGCCGTGAATTTCTGCGGTCGTGTGACGCACCCTCAACTACAAAATTACTAAACCGATAGAAGAATAAAAAACGATCTAAAGCTCTGTCCACACTATCAAACTAGTTTGACAAGAAATGTGTGATGTTTCCAAATAATGGTAGTGATATTCCCAAATATGGTATTGATATTACATCATCATGTCCCTATATGGGCACGTCACATTTGTTTGTCGCATACATTTGATAGTTTAGACAGAGCTTTATGCTATCTGTTTTAACTAACACGATGTTTATTTTTAATTCTACTAATGATGAATTATTATATTCGTTGACAAACATAATTGATCATTAAATTTGATTAAGTTATGTAAACTATACATACGAAACCTATTAAAACTACCTTGTCAACTATATCAATTGATGTAATTGATTGCAAACAACGTTTAAGAGATGGTATACACCTACGTATAACATTTTAATAATACCAAAATTATTACTCAGTGAAACGTGAGGGCATTTAATAATTGTAATGGTTGTTTGTTAATCACCAGATTGCAGGTTTTGCTTCAATTACAGACAACGATATTAGGAAATGAAAATACATAACAAGATATAATTGCTAATCAACTATTGTGTTGATCTTGTTGTATTATAAATTAGATGATGGATCCGAATGCTTCGTCAAAACGACTTATACAATCAACATTTTGAAATCTGCGAGCAGAACCATTGGATATTTTTTTTTAAAGATAAAATATTCGAATCCAAAACATTTGATATAATTTGCTATGATTATTGTGTCCGAGAAAGTACCGTCCTTTTTATTAAAGAATTACGTTGACTCCGTTATGTGTGTGTTTGTGAATGCTAGCATTTATCGTCTTCGTTTACCGTATTTGACCAGTATCTCCGTTTACATTGTTAATTACATCTCAACATATCGAGCATGGAAATTCTTGTTTTGAAAATAATAAAGTTGTCTTACTTTAATGAACATGATTTTGTAAATTATTCTTTAATTATGAAGTGGGTGGCAATCAGTGCAGACTACCCCCTTAAATCGTTTAATGATTTTACGCGCCTTTTGTAAGACTATACTTAACTAATTGAGACTCACAATGACCTAAACGGATCGGTGCTTTATACAGGTGTAAAGAGGATTTTAAATGCTTCTTCATTGTCGATCTATTTTCCTCTTCATTAAACCTCTTAAAGTTTGTCCTTTTAATAGGCCAATCGCCTAAAGTGAAATCTATTTATCGTTGTGACTTGATAGAGGTTAGTTGAACCTTTCCTTGTAGCTACACTTTCCGGCAAGCTGGACACGGAAGCGGCTACTTTCAATGTGGACACAGTTCAGCTGTCGAACATGCTCTAGGCTTAATCATTTTTGCTAGATCTATCTACAAACAATAATAGTTTGAGAATATAATAATTTGCATTCTAAACATTTGTATAATTCATTCAAAGCATTTTTGGTTATCATTAGCAGAAATTAATTTATGTCGATTTAAGCCCAAAAATAAGGAATTTGTCACGCTTGATTTAACAGTTCTCATCATTACGTCACTGCCAAAGTGATATTATTAAAATAATAATCGGTACCATTCATAAGGAAGCAAATTTTACATCCAAACACGTCTTAAATCCGAAATTAGTTTAATTAATTTATTTACAAAAAATATAGCTTACTTATAGTGATTTTGATGACGTTTTGTTAGCTGGAAATGTAAGATACGATTTTGATTTGGATTGCGCGACGCATCTCGTCACCAGCCAGTCTGATTTGACGCCTGAGAATTGTGAGATTCAAAACAAATAGAGGCGATAGTAGCATGGATTAAAGTGGCTTTCTTGAAGACATACACTCTAGGAATACACGAAGTATCAAAATAGACTTGTTGTTATTGAGAATAAATGCGTTTTAGTTATAAGATGGGATTACTTTAATTTCTTAAAAACAAACGCAGGAAATAACAACAGGTAAATATAATTATGTGGCCGCTATTTTTATATTGGGTAATATTTATAGTTTATAAAGTACGTGATATGTACTGCACTATACTCACCACATGGCATTTAATTTTAAATTATTACATAATGCGACAGTATTATAAAGTGCGTCGGTTATTACATAGTGCGACAGTATTATAAAGTGTGACGATTATTTCAGAGTGCGACAGTATTATAAAGTGCGGCGATTATTTCAGAGTGCGACAGTATTATAAAGTGCGACGATTATTTCAGAGTGCGACAGTATTATAAAGTGCGACGACTATTACACAGTGCGACAGTACAACAGTATTATAAAGTGCGACAATTATTTCAGAGTGCGACAGTATTATAAAGTGCGACGATTATTTCAGAGTGCGACAGTATTATAAAGTGCGACGATTATTTCAGAGTGCGACAGTATTATAAAGTGCGACGATTATTACACAGTGCGACAGTATTATAAAGTGCGACGATTATTACATAGTGCGACAGTATTATAAAGTGCGACGATTATTACATAGTGCGACAGTATTATAAAGTGCGACGATTATTTCAGAGTGCGACAGTATTATAAAGTGCGACGATTATTTCAGAGTGCGTGCGACAGTATTATAAAGTGCGACGATTATTACACAGTGCGACAGTACAACAGTATTATAAAATGCGACAATTATTACATAGTGCGGCAGCATTATAAAGTGCGACGATTTACAGAGTGCGACAGTATTGCAAAGTGCTACGATTATTACATAGTGCGACAGTATTATAAAGTGCGACGACTATTACAAAGTGCGACAGTATAATAAATTGCGACAGTATAATAAATTGCCACAGTATAATAAATTGCGACAGTATAATAAATTGCGAAAATTATTACAATGTTACAAACTTGATTTTATTTTGTTGTAATTATTACATAAGGTATCAATATAGGCCTAATACAATATAATACATTTCATTTTTTAGGTAAAAATATGGTTTCAGAATCGTCGAACAAAATGGAAGAAATTAGAAGGAATTTCAAATTCAGAGGCAGCAGAACATAAAATAGGAGGGCCACGACATTTGGAATCAATGAAACGAAGTGACCAACAGCGACCTGGCACGAAAGATGAACATGAACCAATAGATAATGGCGGAAAAAAAAGTGACGTCAACAATACGAGTTCTGATTGGCCAGAGCTTGCGGATTGTAAAGAAAACGAACAACTGGAAAAAGAACAATTACAGAAAACAGACGAATTTTCAGTACCAATTGAAAAAGAAAAAACTGAATCAGAGATTGATATTATCGACATAAAATCGAACGAAAGCATAACAGTAGAACAGACATCGTATTTAGGCTTAAGAGATAGGTAATGAGTTACGCTGAATATAGAGATTATTATTATATAACGTTATTCAGAAGCTGTAGATGATGATGACAAAATACAGAACGAAAACTTTATGAAGAGTCGGATGAAACCCGATTAGAAAAAGAAGAAGAGTGAAATTTGTAATAGAGCTTACATAAATTGAAATGCATCCATCCATTTTAATTCATAAAGTAATTGGCACTCGATTGAAACAAGTGTACTTACAGACGACAAATTCTACTGACAAAGTTGGCGGGAAAGGGTAATATGTCGGTCAAGTGCTGATTACAAATAAGGTGTGTGCCAACATCACATACGATCGTTTATCTCTTGATACATCATGTGTAAAACGTTACAAACTTTCCAATTAAGCTGGATTTAGGACCGTGTGCTAGACGCCTTCTCAAGCATGGTACTGTTTATCTTAATTGATGGAAATGAAAAAGCGGCAATGACAAGTAATAGCTTAGAATATTCTAGTTTGAAAAACTGATCTATTTCTCGATCTTTGATGAGATAAATTAAAGGGATGGCGATATCTAATGTCACGATGTGCTACTCTTTATTGGTTTGCGGATTTGTTAGCCACATGTTATAAGATTCCATACGGTTGATTGGTTAATAAATAGGTCTCTTTTAATTTAATCTTGTTCACAGTACATGCAATTTCTTACAGGCTAATAATATGCCTGGTATACAGAAAATAAAACAAAGTTAAATATTTTTCAAATGGCAATTGGATTTGTTTTTGCATTGGAATAAACAAACTCCAGTATACCGTATACATTTTGTTTAAGCTGGTGCATTCTATTTCCCCGTTGTAATAGTTTGTATACATATACTGCTTCTAACTCCGTACCATGTATGTTGCGCCTGTAATGCGTTAAATTAATTGTAATGCGGTATCTGTACACAGTAATAATATAGGCCAATTTACACAGACGAGCGGTAACGGTAAGCGGAAAACCGCGCAGCTTGTCCCACGTAGAATCTGTATCTATCCTGAGCGGAAACCGCCCGCTCGTTCTCTCCGCGTTGTGTGTAAATGATCAGAAGTAATAACATAGATTCTATAGTTTTATTACCGTTGCCGGTCGTCTGTGTAAATTGGCCTTTGGGCCTATATATTGGCATTGTTTCATACTCTCATACCTTTTGAAATACAAAAATGCATATCTTTATACACAGACTGAGGAATGGTCAATCTCATATTGCAAATTTATTTTAAACGCCTACGAAATCAAAGAGCCGATAGTATTATTTCATGCCATGTTTATCAAAATGTTACGTATTTTGAAAGTTATAAGAACTTGGGTCATTTATTTAAATATTACATGTATCTAATCTAAGTATTATTGTATCTAACGCAGATATTAAAGTTTCTGTTAAATAAATTTATTTATGATCAAGTCGTCTCCTTATTTTATGAAAAATGTCTGTCTGGATTCGAACCTATTACCTGTTGATGACGAGTAGGCGCTAGGCCTATATTTAAATGTGGTACCGTATATTGATCACTGTAATAGTTGATACTGTAATATTTTCGTATAGTCACATCCACTATCGGTGTTCCAGTATGCCCAGTGGAATAACGCAGGGAAATTCCCCTGGTTTGTGTACTCCTAAAGCGTGGTTCCCACTAAAACGCAACGCAGCGACGTATCGACGCAAAGTGCTGTATTGCGTAATCACAAGTGGGAACCGACGACGCAATAGTACTGCAAACATCACAGGTTTGATTTCACGCATGCGGGGCCAAACAAAATTATTGGAAGGGCATTTTCTTACGTTACGTAGGTTGCGTCGCTAGTGGGAACCATTACTTAAAGGGCCACCCAACGCTGCTTCTACGAACGCATTGTTGGGGCCTTTTTAGGTTATTTCGTTGTTCAGCAGTAGAAAGGCCAATGTTTCTATCCGTGTTTCTGATTGCTAACAAATTTGTGGCGTTTTAATTGTTTTCCACGCCTTGAACTTGTGTAAATTTGAGACCATTCAAACAAGTTACAGAAACCAGATCAGGGCAATATATTTGGTTTGTGTCGTGTGTGGTTTGTATTCTGGTGGCCAATTAACTTACTCAAGAGCTTTGGAATGCAGTGTTAAATTGTCGTTAAAACATTGTTAACCGATTACCGAATGTATAATGATTAATTATACTCTAGGTCCAACCTCAAAATGATCCAGTTATTATTCACGACTTTAGTATTTTTTTCTGCACTCTCTTCCACGCGTACTGCTGTACTTATTTTAAAGCGTTAAGCTTTGTCTACACTATCAAACTTTCTGTGCCCATATATGGACACGATGATGTCATATCAGTGCCATATTTGAGCATATCTCTACCATATTTGGCTTTTTTGTCAAACTAGTTTGATAGTGTAGAAAGAGCTTATAACGTCTTTGTGTACACTGATTGCCATCAATATTAATGCGCGTACAATATCTGATATGATTATGATTTATAGTATCTATTTTGTAAACGTGGATATATTTTTGTTTATAATGGTTAACGGTAAATTGGTACCGAGATCTTACTTTTTATATTTTGATACGTGTTGGTTTGTGAACACTAAAACCACTCAATGCTGATGAGGTATCACCATGAATGAAAAAAACAATAAAACCAATATTTTGTCCTACCTTTATCCCTCATTAATTGCCTTGTTCAAATTCATTTACATAGCATCCATTAAAATTTAAAATGTATTAAAACACTGACTGCACATGTCTTATAAGGTGAGTCCCGTGTTCTCTGAACGTAGGGGAATGAGCTGTTAGGAGCTCATTGTACTAGCCTCGGCATTATGTGGTAGTAGGGTGGCCAGTTCCTTTCCACGCCGCCTTTTTTTTCTCCGTAGTATTTTCAACCAGGTACTCATTTACAGCTGAGTGGACTGGGAGTTGTCGGGAATTGAACCCGGGTCTATCTGTATGACAGTCAAGTGTCCTAACCATTCGGCTATCCAACTCATGTCTTATACTTAAATGTTTTTGGATTTATTTATTTGTTCCTGTGCCTTGCTATGATGACAATTAAACTTGCTTAGGTAAACATTTGCTCTCTAAGACTTTATTTTCTTATTGTCTATACTGTGTACTGTTTACAGCCGGAAGAATTTAATAAGTAATTATTAATGACATCTATATATAAGTATTAATACTAATAATAAAAATAAAAATACCATTCGAGTGTAAATAAACAAACAACCAGGAGATACGTTGCATCTAAAAATAAATGAATACTTTAATAGACGTAAATTGAAGAGAATTTAAATGTCCATCGTTTCGTTGACCAAAACAAACGTGGAATAAATGAGATAGTAATGCGTATCCATCCGCTAAATCCCAAGTTTTAAATACGCGCACAATAGTCTTATAATAGTTCAACGTTTAATTTTATATACAAAACAACACGATTTCGTATTAATATTTTGAATTAATATTTTTCTATCGGTTCTAATAATAAATACACTTTAATATATAACTAGTAAACGTTTCTTCTCAATCTCCGATGGTGAAAATGGTGAAAATAAAACTTCTGTTTTCAATTAAATAGTATTTTCTTCAAAGAGGTTAAGAGTGTAAAGTGTAGACCTGGGCCTACCAGGTATATGTAAACTGCCCCTGAGACGCATTGGTGGGTCAGCAGTGTACATCCATTTCACCTTTGGAGGTCCGGAGTGTAACTTTTTATGTCAGGATCCCGTTACTCTAATAGTTATTGCATTGCACTGGTAACATAAAGAATTATTATTGATCTTAAAAGTTAAAATGTGAATTGATATAATGAGGCATCAGAGAGGAGGGTATATTTTAGCGTCAGTAACTTATAATCGGAACTTATAATTGTAACTGTTACCAGAAAAATTAGTCTCTATTTAATGTATTTTGTACAAGAGATCGAAATAGAAACGGAAACGTTTCCTATACATTAGTATTACTAGTGTTTATCTGCTAAAATCAAACGATATTAGTATCAAAAACGCCATTGGAGTCACATTAATATTTTTGTTTTTGTCAGTGTTAAGCTGTCTACACTATCAAACTTTATGTGACAAACAAATGTGATTTGCTCATATATGCACATAACCGCATATCACTACCATATTTTGGCATATCCCTACCATAGGTACATCACACTTTTTTTTGTCAAACTAGTTTGATAGGGTAGACAGATCTTTATACACATAATTTTATAATTTATTTCAATATATATTTGTTCGTCTTCAACAATTTCTTTTTACATATATAAAAAACGTTAATATAAAAACGTGTTTTTAATCATTGTTTCAATGTGGGCCTACTGTAGGATAAACACTCGATAAATGGTGTCTGAAACGATTTGATAAAAATAGGTACAGTAATTCGATTATATTATTTATAAGATAAAAGGCGGTTGATTGAGTTTGATTTCAAGCACATGGACTTTTTATAACAATAATAAACAAGGACTTATAAAATGAACAGTTAAAAGTTTACAATGAACATTCATGATCTCGGATATATATCATTAGGATTCAAGATATTTGAAGCTGGAGTCTGGTTTCCATTAAAGAGTACATCGAGTGAAAACCAACCCTCAAATAGGTTTCAACTAGCTTCTTATCAATTAATTTCTAGGCCTACATAGTCCATTAAATGATGTATTTCAAAGGACACAAACACTGCCATTTCGGCCAAGTATCGTTGTTATTTATGCGCTTGAGGTTCTCGGTTACGATGAGCTTACTGCTCTCCAGAGGTTTTAGCATTTATGCCGATTTGTTTATTTTTTCCCGCTTAATTGCTAATCTTTTCAATTGAAGTCTATTACGATGCAGAAAAATGATATGTTGACTGAAATATAAACCTAATTTTTCTACCGTCTTAAATTTACACAAGATTTTGTCACCGAGAGGAGTTCGGGTTTCCGCGGTAAACGCATCGTGTAAAGCATTGTCTACACTATCAAACTTTATGGACAAAAATGTGATGTGCCCATATATGGACATGATGATGTCATATCACTACCATATTTGGGCATACCACTGCCATATTTGGGCACACAATTTTTTTGTCAAACTACAGTAGTTTGATAGTGTAGACAGATAGAAGAAGAGCTTAACATAAACGTTCAAATACGCGTCACATGTACGTATCCTTACGACCAGAAGTAAATATATTATTTATAGTGCTGTACTTTGTCTATTTTATGTCACATATGATATACTGTATATCATAGGTAAAATTACGGAACCCATCTATATTTAGGTTCTGATTGGCATTTATATAAAAAAATATTAATCGCTTTAATTTATATAACGATCTGTGAAAAAAAACCAACAGGCGTCAACATTAACATTTACTATTGGAATGCACCAAATCAGCCTGTGCTAAGATTACTATATTTCAAGGATATACATAAACGGCATATTAAAACATATCATAATGCTTTATTTTATTTCATTTAGACCTATATAAATAGTCTGTAAAAGGTCTGCTGGTTAATTTATCTCGACTATACACATATATGGACCAAAATTGTGGAAAGAATTCACTTGTAATGGTGGTAATAAACCGGTTATCTTAAAGAAACAAAATAAATGTATAAAAAAACAGGTCAAAAAATACTTTTTATCACTATATGCTGATTAACAACACCTTTGTTTATTTAAGTTCTATATACTTGTTCTTATGTAAAAGGGTCCTACAAAAAAACGAAGCTACAGCTTTTTTATGCAGGATCCCTGTTTTCAGTTGTACTGTAATTATGATGTACTGTAATTGATGACTAAATAAATGTGGAATAAATAAATAAATACTTATACATACGACATGTATACCACCGGGTGACCTACCTCTGTGGGTGAAGTACCAGTAAATAAACCCCAATAATAGATGTAAAGTAGAGTATATAACTATACTAATATAAGTGGTACTGGCAAAAGCATTCTATTTTGAACGAGTAATAATTTGTTGCTCACGTGCACACAAATGTGTTATGGCGCTCTGTTGCTGTCGCAACCCCTGGACTGCTTGTTGTCGAATAAAGAAATGAAATGAAATGAACGACCATACAGGCTTAAAGCTCTGTTTACACAATCAAACTAGTTGTGATGTGCACAAATATGGTAGTGATACGCCTAAAAATATGGTAGTGATATGACATCATCATGTCCATATATGGGCACATCACATTTTTTAGTCACATAAAATTTGATAGTGTAGTAGACAGAGCTTTATAGCTAGTGTGCTCAGTACTAGTCTCAAATACATAATGCTCAAGTAAACATGAACATTATGCTATTAATAGTATTATTACTCACGTGACCCTAACACAAGAATACACATGAGTGAGTAGTACCTCAAGAACAGAAAGATAAGATCATTCAGTCTCTACATAAAGCTCTGTCTACACTAACATACTTGTTTGACAAAAAAAGTGTGATGTGCCCAAATAAGGTAGTGATATGCCCAAATATGGTAGTGATATGCCCAAATATGGTAGTGATATGCCCAAATATGGTAGTGATATGACGTCATCGTGTCCATATATGGGCACATCTAATTTTTTTTGTCACATAAAGTTTGATAGTTTAAGCTTCTTAAAAGTAGGGAAAAGAAAAATAAAATATTGAAATCACTATTGACCTAATATAAAACAAGAGGGCAGCATACAGATATGACATGTTCTACCACAGTATAACACTATTTTGTAAAGTGTTATACAATACATTTAGATAATTAACAACAAAAGCGTTTGTTTCAAAATAATGTCTTTTAATAAAGTATTGTATTGTCCTAAATGTTATCATTAAACACATTTTGGACACCACCCATACATAATTTACCAATTCATACATCAATTTGAATACAATTTTATTGTTTTATGTAATTTTGTAAATTGTATGAATTATCATTAAAAAAAAATTAGAAAACTATTAGATTTCCTTAATTAAGTTTTCAAATTGATTTTCTGCTGAAAAAAGGCTATGATCAAATTTATTCAAAACCCTCAATCATAGAAATGCGTTGTTACACAAGTTTTTTGTAAATAATTAAAAATATCAGAAAAAGTATATTTATCTCAATAAGGTACATAATAGTTCATCACATGCAACTGCAGGAAAGTCTTGCTCGAATTCAACCAAGATCTGAAGATTTCTTCTCAACATATTTCACAGCCTTTTCTTTTACTGCTTTCACTGTACCATCATCGCCAAACTTCTTTTCATAGTCCAGGTAGCGCTTGAAGAAGAACTTGATCTTCTTAGGTGGCAGATCAAGAGTGATGACACGCTCGAATAAGTTTCTACAAAGAAAATAAATAAATTTTGTACAAAATTGCGTCTCAGAAAGAGATTCATATTATTACATTACTGTACGTTACAATCATGTTGTATTATATAACATCTAAATAGATTCCTTTCATTTGATTGGACGATTGTGGGTCACATGGCGTTCAATAGACGATATTATATCATAGATATATTATACATCTAGTTTGTCAATTCCAAGCAATCATATAGCTAAAAAACTGAGCCAGCATGGAGAGGCACCACCTGATATGCATCAATCGACCAATCAGATAAGCAAACACTCAGTCATGCACCACTATGGCTATGTTACAGAGTGTTGAGAATATCAATGCAAAATAAAATTCTCGTATTTGAAAATTCAAGACTATTACCAAAAAACTATTTTATTGCCATTAACAATAGGTAACTTCACTGTAAAAAAACAAATACAGATTCTGACTTATTCACAATATTTTAGGTTAATTTAAATTTTTATATAAAATAAACAATATTTTGAACAGATATAAGGCAGCCATTTTGAGGAGTTCCTGTCCTGTTCATCAATTCACTGTCGACTAGATCACTCTAGTATTTTAATACCATTTCTATATATTATTATATACATTATACTCTAATTGTATTTTATAATCCGAATACAAACCTTGTGTTAGATGCATCCGTTTGTTTGATCACCATATCTAAATACACAGACCAGATGTCTGTGCGCTTTGAGTAACTCGACAAAACGTTGTCAAACATTGTCTTTCCACGTTCAGGCTCGCCGAACTTAAACTCCATCTGAGCAAATTTCACGATTACATCAACATCTAATGTAAATTAACAAAGGTTTATTTATCAGATTTGTTTGTAGGACCTCAATGGAAACTAATTCATTGGGTCATCATGAATCTACTTATCAAAAAAAAGTGTCATGTGCCCAAATATGGTAGTGATATTGCCAAATATGGTTTGGTTTTGTTTCAAGATGTAGTAAAGCAATGTCTTGGATGGCAATGCTAAATCTTTACAAAGCACTAATACTACCTGTTGTGACTTACTGTTGTTGTATGTGGGCACCTACTGAAATTTCTCATATGTATAGACTTGAAAGGGTTCAGAGAAAGGCCACTAGAATAATTATGTACAGAAAAGAAGGAAATTGGGACACTTCATATTTATATAGGTTAAAGACCCTAAGTATTGAAGATATATTTAAAGTGTATAGACTCACATTAGGTTTTAAAATAATGCATGGTCTCTGTCCATCATCCGTTAATGAGTTTGTGAGATCAAGTGAGAGGTGTGAAGGGCGGTTAATACATTGGAAGGCAAAGACCAATACATTTTTAAATTCATCGTTTGTTATTTTCCCTAGATTATGGGAGCAACTTCCCAATGAAATTAAACAATGTGCTACAATTTCAGACTTTAAAGCCCAACTCATCAAACATTTGATCTCAAAATATTAAGTTGTAATTGTTTATATTGTTTATTCAATGCAGCTTATTTTTAATTGGTGTATCTCATTATAACTTTGTTTTGTTTTATTTTGACTTAATTTGTGCTACTTAGTTTTGTTATTTTTGTATTTTATAAGTAATGATGGAGTAAGAGCAGTTTTCTGTTTGGGCTCATGCCTATTACTTGCTCCTGGCAAGATGAATTGTAAAATGTACTTTATGAACTTTTGCCGAATAAATATTATTATTATTATTAATATGACCTCATCATGTCCATATATGGGCACATCACATTTTGTTGTCCCAAAGTTTGATAGCGTAGACAGAGCTTTATGGTTGTGAAGCAATATGATTGGTTCACTTACGTTGTTTGGTTTCAAGACTTTTGAAGCTTCGCTGCATCAACTTATGTGCAGCATCTTGCTTGCCATTTTGCATGAGAAATGAGCCATAGTTTATCCAGACATCTTTGTTAGATCTAAACCTCTTCACCATTGTAGTAAAAAGCTGATCAGCTGCCTAGAATAAAATATATCCAAATATTTTAAATGATGTGCCTAAGCATCGCAAAAATGTTGATGTATGCCATCCTATTATTATATATCCTATATGACTTGATGCCTATATGCTTATAGTGCCGAGTTGTGCGTATTATATGCCATAAAGAATATATACAGTATACTGTATATCTATATACAGTGTAACATAGGTAAAATTACGGGAACCACACCATATTTTGATTTCAAAATTTGAAAAACATTGAGATTGACATTTTTCATATAATCGGTACACAAAATCTCTACAGAAATAAATAAGAAGAATAAAGATTTATACAATAACAATAGGTGATCATTTTATTTTAATGATCACCCAATAAAATCTTACCTCAATTTTAGTTGTTCTAAGGTAAATACTAATAAGCTGTTGGAAAACTTTGATTGGCTCACACTGTTGTAGCGCCCTCTCGAAAACCTTGACAAGTGTTTCCTCGGTACCATACATGTTTTCAAGATTTAGGTAGGCTACCCATACATTTAATTTCTCTTGTTCTTCCCTGTCAAGAGTGGAATGAGTTAATGTTTCTGTGATCATTTTCTTTACTTAATGCCACAAAATAAGGTACATACAGTCTCAATGTACTTGGTATAAAATACAAATTATGTCAGAATAGGGTAAACATCTCATCAATTACTCAACACCATCACACAAAGCTACTCCACAGTAGTTATAATCATGTTGCTGCACTACCCGTTGCTTACTTGGGCTAGAAACTTACCCCTGCACAAGTATTCTCAATGTACTTAGTATAAAGTACAAATTAAGTCAGAGTAGGGCTAACATCTGACCAATTACTAATATAACTCTACACTTTTTTCTTTACTATACAGGACCTAATTCTATGTCATAGATCCTGATGGACAATAGTATAAATTACCAACCTGAAATTAATAGTTTCAAGAGCTCTTTCAGCTACAGCCCTAGCCTTTTCAGCTTCTGTGTTCTGTAGATGAAATGCCATGAAACCAATCCAAACCATTGAACTATTTGGTGAGCTAATAAGCAAACGATTGAAGTCATCCACTGATTCTGGTTTACGATCTTCCTGCATCAAAGATTGCTCGGCCTAAAAGGAACAATTACAATGGCAAGAGAAGGTTAAAGGTTTGCATCGTTCACTCCATGGTTCTGGTCGTACCTCCTCAATTTTATTAACTCTCACCGTACGTTAAGGTATTGTCATATTAAAACACATTGAAAACAAATAAAACACAGATCAAAAAAAAATATAAATGTTTACACAAAAAAACCTGATATGAATACCATCGGATAAAGGACTATAAACCATAGGTCCCGTGTACACACCTGGCTTATGTGCACTTTAAAGAACCTAGTACATCTTTTGAGACAAATAGGGGTTTACCCCAGTGTACTAGTATACACACAGCAACTGTCACACACAGACACATAACTCAACATGAGGGCCCCTTGATTATCAGCATAAGCTGTTTAGGGTCACCCTCTATAATAATTTTAAATAAAAAAATTAAAAATAAATACAACCGCAACTAGATTTAAAGAAACTGTGTGTAAATGTCTTGGTCTAGTTCCGACCCCAGAAAGCAGTACTTCCTTAATTAGCAGCTACTTACTTGCTGTATTTCTGCTTCTTCAGATTTCTTGTCATTAGTATTTTCCTTTTTCATCTTTTTCTTTTCTGGCTGTGAATAAGTTTTGTTTTAAATTATTAAACGGTATATCAATACACTCTTTCCATTCCACTACAGAACAACAGAACAAGAGAAATTTATATCAAACTAATAAACAAACTTATAAAAAAAGTATAATGTGACCAAAATATAGTAGTGATATGCCCAAATATGCTAATGATATGACATCATCATGTCCATATATACATTTTATAGTGTAGACAGAGCTTTAGTATCATACTGGTCAAATGAGTCTACTAGCAGTACTACTAGTAGCAGTACTCACTAATCGAACACAAACGAAAGAGGGTTGCTTTCTCAAAGTAGTTTTTCTAGACATTTTACTCTAGTATAATATAAATTGACCAGATACCTCATCATCTTCCTCCTCTTCACTACTTGAGTCAACATCATCCTCTTTCGCAATTTGACCAAGTTTGGACAGATTAACATCCCAGGAAAACCCAGAGGAAAGCTTAAGACTTGGAACTGATGTTGCTGTCTGTAATGGAAAATACAATCTATATGATGACATTTTAAAAGCAATTTCACATAAAAGTCAATACATCGAGATGAGTAGGGGTTAATACGGTGTACTAGTACACACACAGCCACTAATCATAACTCTGGGAGAACAGTCTTTAACTGAAGAGGTCACTGAGTATAGAGAAATATAATAATATATCATCATGCATTTTTAGTTACAGTATAAAAAACTTTGGAGCTGGGGTCCCATTAGGCATTTGAAATCAGCATTGCTGACTTTTTTGGCAGCCCCTGCATCTAGTATCTGCCTCAGACATATTGGTTTATGCCTCTCCTCTGGTTAAGGTTGGCACTGGACGAGAGAAGCCCTTGGTCAATGTTGGGACCAGCCAGACAGTCCTGGCTTTAGTCATCATTCAGATGAATGTAAGACTAAGTCGTTTATAACAGAAGTCGGCCATATATATCACACTATCTCTACCATTTACCTCTTCTTCTTCATCTGAAGAACTTTCCTCCATACCGCTATCATCGGACTCTTTGCTCAAGCGTCGCTGCTTGCGTTGTCTCTTTCTTGATTCTACAAATTTGATTAAAAAAATAATTATAAAATAAAATTTGTGTTACCATAAAATATTCCTGTATGTTGATCTCTTGTCAGAATGTGTTGCTAAAGACATACTGACCTTTCTTTGAAACTTTGAAGTGACCTCTAAGATGTTCTGGCACAGCATCTGGTAGTCCTGTGTCCTTTGGTAGCATCGACATAGATACTTTGTCTTTATCTTTGTTCACTCTATGAAAATATAGAAAAAAAAACTGTTGACATTATCAAACTTTATGTGACAAAAAAATGTGATGTGCCTATATATGGATGATGTCATATCATTACCATATTTGTCAGCATATCACTACCATAATTGGGCACATCACACTTTTTTTTGTCAAACTAGTTTGATAGTGTAGAAATTCTGCTCTACATCCACAATACATATGAACTTGATACACAGTTACAAATAATTCTAACCTGATAATTTTGACAGACACCAATTTACCAACTGGAAAAACTGATGAGAAATCTTCTATATAATATTCTGATACATTGTTTAGTTTCACAGTTCCAGTTACGGTTCGAGATAAACTGTGTGAAAAAAATAAATGAAATACACAATTTTGTTGTTGTTTAATCAAATCTATTGCTACAATACATGCTAATACAATTACAAAAACCACTGAGACCCCATTTACACTTATGATTGGGTCCTGGGCCGCTCCAGGTTCGGGTCCAAATTGAATTGTTTGGGCCTGATTCAGTGCGTTTACACTTGCGTTCCAAACGTTGGCCCTGACGATTTATTTACTTCACTTTCTCAATCCATTGGTAACGGTTCACTGCATAAGCTGGTCCAAACATAAAAGCCTTACCTTATTACATGTTTACACTTATCAATTGCCGATCCCGGCCCAAATCTTATGTGTAAATGGGGTCTTTGATTCCAAATTTGGGTCCAACATCAACATTATAATAAAATGCCTTTAAGACACATCAACTATTAGTCTTACCATATAAACAATGCCTGTTGGTTACATTCCGATACATATCCCTTACAGACTGCCCCTTCCTTCAGATCGTCCAATGACATTAACTCTTGATCAGCGCCAGGGTCGTTGTGCTTACTAATACGTGATGGTCGTAATGATAAAGTCACATTATGACGATCTTCGGCATCCAAAACAGCACACCTACAGTACAAACACAATTTATTTTTTTATATATTTCCTTTTAAGTAAAATTGTCTGTATAAGAATATTTATTGGAAAAGATTGAAATCAGCATAGCAGATATATTTGTAGAAAATCAATTTGACGATACATACGGAACATAACATACCTTACATACTGATCTGCTTTAAACCCTTCTAGTGGGTGCTCTTTAAGGTGATCCCTGATATCTGTAATGAACACACTACCAAAATAACCAAATGGTAGTTGAACACAGAGTCTGTCAGTTAGCACCTTCTTGATACAACCATTTACAATTGTCTTCTCTTTTATCTCTTTCTTTTGTTCACCTACAATGAATAAAATAAAATATTTATTTTGAGTAAACTTAAAGATATATTGTCCCCCTAAAACTTTTTTTTTCAAACTTTTTTTTAATATGCCATTTTAATGTCACATAATAAAATAACAAAAAACTGGACCGAAAAAAAAAATTATTTACCTGAAAAAAATTTAATTTAAAGCAAAAATTCTTTTGTCTTTTTATAATTGAAATAATTTTAATTTTTTTTTTTTTTTTTACAGAAGTGAATAACTTTATTAAAACTGCAAAATAGCCTATTTATAGTCTGATTTTATTACTCTTCATTTTCCATGTTTTAGGGGGACAATACATCTTTAAATTATGTTTTATGATATGGATTATTATTATTATTGTTATGTCTATAATTTATACTATCAATAAAATATCTAAAAAGTTCACCTATTATGGATAGCTGTAGCACCTTTTCTTCATCATCTAAGCCTAGCACAGTGGCTTCTACTGCCTGGCCAGGCTTCTTGAAATGTCTGTCAGGGTTTTCTAACACGGATAACTTCTTGGATATGTTAAGTCGATGGATTTTACCGCCAACGTACGGTGTGACATGTACCCAGAGGATATTGCTGGAAAACTAAGCAATGAAATGTATTGTTTTAAATCTCTTATTTAATCATATTTATTTAAAAAATTAGCAATATAAATAGGAATAGGAATCATGAAATGGAATGGTCAACATACCTGTTGGGTGAATACAGTGACCTGTTGACCAGGCTGGAATGAATGCAACTGTTTCTTCGCTGATACATGTCTGCTAGGAACCACATATTCATCTGATAATTTACTATTATAAACAAAATTATAGAGAATATTTAATACATTTTAACTTAAAAAGTTATTAGTCAATAAATTACATAAGTTACAGACAAAGTTAAGATAATTCAACAATAATACAATGTTAAAAAATAAAAGGCGTAATTAATAAAAAAAAAAGTGTGATGTGCCCAAATATAGTAGTGATATGCCCAAATATGGTAGTGATATGCCCAAATATGGTAGTGATGTGCCCAAATATAGTAGTGATATGCCCAAATATGGTAGTGGTATGACATCATCATTTCCATATATGGGCACATCGCATAAAGTTTGATAGTGTAGAAAGAGCTTTAGAACCATAAGGTTGCTGAATATTACCTTGGCTTAACGCTGAGCTCCAGGCCTAACTGAGTAAACTGATTGGTAATCTTCAGAGATCTGTTCATTCTCATCTCTCGATATCCAATGACACGCGCCTTCAGAAATTGCTTTACTTTAAACCCATCCAGAGAACCTTTACCCTAAAACGTGATAGATTTTGTTAAAGATGTTATTGTAATCCCTCAGTTTAATAACATTATAATCAAAATTTCATTTTATTTCCACACTTACAATACTACAGCAATAAATGATTTAAAACATAACATCATAATTGGATTACTTATCATAGGTCTACCTTAAACATTACAGTCATATGGTAGTGCTGTACAATAAGAAAATAAATAGGCCTATCACCCTCACAATCATTAAATTTGAACTATATTTTATGGGATTTATTGAAGGATTAATTATTTAAAAATAATAATAGTGTTTGCAGACCTACTGTAGTTTCAATAAATTGCGCTTAAATTAGTTATACAGCTTGCAGGTTTAATGAATGTATACATGGATATACTAGCAGTGGCGGCTATGGGCGCTCAGTGTACAGAGAAAAAAACAAGCATTAGAATAATTATGTCGAAAAAGGCTAAAAACGCCCAAGGCCTCCAGCATTTGTGAGCCACTGTATACTTATAGCTCCATTGTATAGTACTAAATTAACATGTGTTTATTGTACAATTCTCTGTATTATTTTATCAATGTCTATATTTGACTTACATGTGGTGTGGGATTGTCTACAATTTCAGTAATATGTATCCTGCCTTGAACTTTGTCGTTGACCACCACATTAACCTGTCCTTCTTTCACAGAGTGGACTCTGTTTGAAAAAAGAAATGTAACACAATTAAAGAAATAAGAAGCTTTAAAAGCTGGGTTTCATGAAAGGCTTAGCAGTGGCACTTTACATATTTTGCCATGTTAATCGTAAGCCAAAAAACATAGATCTCTCAACAAACAGCGAGCTCTTTAATTCAGGTTTGTACTCAAGTTAGGCTAGTTAGTATAGGCCTAATTTACCATTACATGCACTGCTGGCCTCTAGGGCTATATTATACAACACCCTTCTTACTTTACATGCCTGCTATGTATGCATGTTTTCAGAGACGAAGGTCAATCCCCTACACTGAGCTGTTCATACATGAATGTTAACTGCCGTGTTACGAACAAGAAACTGGCCAAATTTGGCCGGTCCTCAAGTAGTCTTTTCAAGTAGCCTTTCCAGGTGGTTTAGTACTTACACGGAATCTATTTTTGTTTATACAACACGCCAACGTCCATGCGTGTTGATTTAGCGTGTATAAACGGGCCCTGATTGAAAAGTTCACTTCAGGATAAAAAGTGGGTTTGTTGAACCCCCAACCCCCCTTGCTACAGACTACAAAAATCACTTTACCTGGCTTCTACAATGCTTCCTCGTGTCACGTCATATTGTCTGGCTTTAGCTTCCATCTCTTTCGGTCCAAAACGAATGAATTTTTGACTTTCATCGTCACTATCGCAAGTTTCTTTTACAACTTCTGCTACCTGTTTTCCGGTAATAGTTCTGAAAAATATTATCAGTTTAAATTTAAAACGATTACCTCATACAATGTCAATAGTTTATCAATGTAAATGGAATACAGATGTTTTATTAACAATAATTGTTTATTTTATCATCATATTAGCCATCAACTACAGGACTGTGTAATAATTCATGACTTTATGTAAGCAATACCAACAATACGGCCCATTGATTTTACAAGACCACCATCTGTACAATGAGTCCCTTGACAAACTCTCAAATGTAGTTTCCTGTCCCATAAATTATTTCCTAAGTGCCGAAATCTGAGAATACCCAGGGACCAAAGCAATTTACAATAGCATCATTTGTTTAGGTAACCATGGCAATACGTAACCAGATACAAATTAGTTTTGGTTATTAGTATAGTAGATTTTTTATATTTGATATACAAATAAAAAAAAATGTCATAAAAAAGTTTATTTTTGTCTATTTTATTATGTTAAAAAAAGTTTTTTAACTCGATATTTGAGGCAATAACTTGAACATGACCTACTAGTTGAAGGTCAATCCAGGTGATACAGATTGCCACACAGCTGCTAATCTGACCTCTATTGACCTTCTAACTGTTTTAGGTCACTCAATTAGACAATGCCAGTGTGCTCCTCCCACCTTGGGAGATTAGGTTTGTCAGCATCAAGAAGGAAGTGCTTTTTTATATTTATTGCACACGATCTACCTGTCACACTGCATGTGCACATGTTGCGGCTGGCAGAAACAAATAATGGGAAGACAATGCTTTATGCGAATCAGAGGAACAACGAACAACAAATGCTCTTTTTGTGAATAAGAATTCTGAAGTAATTTCTTTCATAGGACATTTTTATTTTATAGTTCAAAATCAAGGTAAGCGTTTTTATATATTCTTTTTGACCTTGTTTGTATATACCAGCATGGAACAACAGCAAATACTGTAATAATATCATATTATAGTAATTAATGTTGAGAATAAAATAATAATACAAGGGTTCTTACACTAAAATGATATGTTGTTTCTTGTATATAACAATTGTATACAGTATACAGAACCTTCCTACACAAAATAATACATGGCAAGATTTCTTTTAAGATACTTTATTAAAATAGCTCTGAAAGCAAAAATGAATATTCAAAATGATTGGTATACCTTAGTATTTTTAAATGTCTTATTATTATATTTGTTTATAAAGGGTATTTGTTTGATGGCCATCATATGATATCATAAATTTAATCGTATACTGTAACAAATTATACTTGAATGCGATCATAAAACTATTAAAGTTAAAAAGGTACATTCACTTCTCATTTACCCGATATGATTTATCAAATATGAAATTTGAGAAAGCAGTTAAGCCATTTCCCTGCAGGATGTGAAAGTATGTAATTGCTAAACGTTCAAGATACTGGCAAAAAAAATATTTTCTAAAATAACAATTAATGTTTATATTTCATAATCTTGACATGCAATACCAACCACCTGGTGAGATTATGTTATTAAACTGTAAATATATTGTTTGAAGGTTTGCATGGCGGAATAAAATGTTGATATAGGGTCTGTTTCTGCTGCAAAGCGCCGAATAAACAGATTATTTCAAAAATGTAATTTTTATATTGACTGCATTTCTGCTCAATTTTTGTTCCATAATAACTGTTTAAATCAGTGGGTGGTCGTTGACAAAAATCGTTAGAATTACCCAAAATGCAATTGTTCCTGGCGGTTAATTCAAACGTTCCTGCAGTGTAGTTGTTGTTGTAGTCAGCAACCGTCAATCAAATAACCGTTATTTCGTGTTGCAGCTAAGAATTGCTCAGCGATAACCGGTTAAATGGCGTTCTAACACCGATTTGAATGGGTGTTTTTAAGCTGTTATTTTGCGCTGCCTTTTAACCGGTTACTACAAAGTTGTCCAGTTTCTGCTCCCAAGAAAATTAAGTTAATTTATTCACACCATTTTTAACCGGGTTTTTGTTTGCAGCATAAACAGGCCCTTAAAGTTTGCTGTACACCACATATATTTGTTCGATCAAAGTATATTGATCGAAATGTCGAGAAACTCAACAGTTCTTTTTCAGAACTAATATATGTCCAGGTGTACCACAAACCTTATATCAACAAATTGTAAATATAGTTTACTTTTGGTATTATATTTTTTATTCAATAATGTGTTTATAGTTTCCTTATATAGTTTTATTACTAGTTTTTTTAATGCTAAAAATATACTTTTTATTTTACTGGCCTATTTATTTGGCCTAATTTCAATGTTTTGAGTTCAAATTCAGTTGTTAAAATTTTCTGACTGACAAAAAATAGTATAAATAAATATATATCTAGGATTGTTTCTCTTGGAATAACTCACAATTCTATATAATATATATTTTCAGAATGTCTACTATGAGGAAAATGACAGCAACCAATTGGATATTATTTCTAACTTGGATTTTAACATTGATTCCAAAGAACAGGACACAGACTTGCAATGACACTGGTATTATTTCCTGTAGATATAACCACCAAAGTCAAAAATGTTTGTGTAAAAATTTTGACTGTATCCCACATGAACAGATTTGTCTGCACGTTCTATCGCTCGAGCTAACTTCGGGAACGTACACGCATATCCCATCGTATGCTTTCACCGATTACTATCGGTTGAAGATTCTTAAAATATCGAACAGCGCAATTAACGAAATACATGCAAATGCTTTTGACGGTTTGACCACATTGGAAACTCTTCATTTAAAATCAAACAAACTTGACAGGATACATGTTGGCGCTTTCAATAATCTTTCCAACTTAACTTCATTGAATCTTGAAAATAATAATTTGCAAAATCTCTCGAAAGGAATATTTTACGGCTTACAGCGTTTAACCTCATTGTTTTTAAGTCAGAATCCATTAAAGGAAAGCAGAATGGAGTATTTCGATCAATATTTACCTTTAACTTTACTACATATGGATATGATTGACATAGATTCCTTAGAACAAGGTTGTTTTCATAATCTCCCGGATTTACGAATAATATCATTAAAAGACAATTTTTTGAATAGAATTCAAGTGGGCGTATTTGGTGGTTTATCTTCACTATGGAGCCTGGATTTAAGTCGGAATAATGTACAAACAATAGAAGAGGGTAGTTTCAAGTCCGCAAACAATCTTTCTTATGTTGAACTAAAATTCAATAATATATCAAACTTTAATGAGCTTTTAAGAGCACTTCCATCAGGATTGATATCTCTTTCAGTGTATAAAAATGCTATCACCGATATACACGGACTTCAAACAAGAAATCTTGAAAAACTCATCAACCTTGATTTATCAATAAATCACATCAGAACTCTAAGTTCTGACTCTTTTCTAGGAATGCCATTTCTAGAAAATCTGGATCTTTCAATGAATCAGCTTAAAACTGTAGATCTTACGCTTCTTCCACATTCTATCAAAAGTTTACTTTTATCTAAAAACTTGATAGAAAATTTAATATTACCAACTACAACGACCTGTCTACCTCAATTGACAAATTTTGTTTTAAAAAGTAATAATTTTGAAACTTTTCCTGTCTCGTTGATAGAACTAACTCCGAGTCTCAGTAGATTGGATTTAAAGTTGAACAATCTTGTGTGTGATTGTAATTTCAAAGAATTTGAAAATTCGACGGTGAATACATCTAATTTATATGTTAGTTCTCATTGTTCTTCAGAGCAATCGCAAGAAAGTCTTGCGGAAAAAGATGTAGCAGATCTATCAAGTAACTGCATACAACCTCTTGTGAGGACGACTTTTGAACACCTGAGCATTATTGAGGGAGGTAGTATGACTCTAAACTGCTACGTCAAAGGAATTCCATTTCCAAGGGTTATTTGGCAAGGTCCCACTGGAAAGACGTTATTTGGAAAATATGATTATGTAAATGATGTCACATTTATGGAAATTATTGAAGCTGGCAAGGAAAATAATGGAACATACATTTGCTCTTCTACTAATCCTTTGGGAACCAGTAATGTGTCTTTCAATGTGTTTGTAATTCCTCAAAAACAAAATGACTTTACAACTGTAAAAATGGAAGAATCAAATTTAGGAAGTACGATAACAACAGACATAATCTGGACAACTTTGAATGCCATGATTACTTCTGAAATTGTTAAAGATACTCATGTTACTTCAATTCCTCCTCGTCAGACTATTTTTACCTTGACAAATATAGATCAAACTATGGACTTGGTAGAAACAACAGAAATGTCAGTTGTTAAAACTACTGAGCTAGGTACAACATCACATGACAGTTCCACATTAAACCTATTAACTACAAATAAAAATAGCCAACCAAATAAAATATTGACGACCCAAAATACTAAAACTATAAAAAATATATCATTCTCGAGTTTGATACAAAGTAGCTTAACGACAATCAAAAGCACGACTAAGGAAACATCTGAGAAAACAGAATCAAAACTTTTCCGTTCTTCTACAAACTCGCCAAAAAGCATGACTCAACACCAAGCAAAACTTATCAAAACATTGCAGATGTCTACGTTACCACAGGATGCCACAAAGAAGAACACTACAACTACACACAAAAACAATATAGACACAACTGTTCCGTCAAGGAGCAAAAAAAGTCCTGGAAAGATTATTGTAATACCTTTTTTAATTATTCTATCGATAACGGCAGTTCTGTTTATTCTTAAATACCTTGTTAGAAAAGTGCGTTCAAAATTACGCAAACCAGTAAATGTGTTTATTTTGGACGACGTTAATGAAGAGTTATGGCAGGATGAAGAAATACAAAACAATGTGTGTGAAACTGAAATGCATGTCGGACTTCTGTCAAATTTTAAAGAATTCTCATATGGATAGTAAAAGTAATGATTCATTTTACTTCATCATGATTGTACTACTAAAAAGAGAAGTCTCAACTAGATTAAGCATGCTTATACAGAAGTCTTCATTTGGAAAACCTCTATTAAAGGGACACTTTTTTGTAAAATGAACAAGGGGGATATGCTTCTTTTTTTTTTTGTCTTGTTAAATTTAACATTTCAGCCAATTCCTTTTCAGGGTACACCTCTATTTAGGCAAACAAGGGCATGTTTAATACTTCAGCTGGAGATATATGTTTCCAAACAACAAGCAACAATTATTCATTGTACAACTCTATTAAGGGGACATTTGGTCTCAAAGGTGTCCCCTTAATAGAGGTTCTAATGTATTAGAAACATTTGAAACACAGCATTTTAGACACCCATTTGTCTGTACTGTACTGGGTATAACTATTATTTATGAGAGAAATGATATAAATATTATGGTTTAACATTCCCACTTGCGACCTATAACTTTACAATGATCAATTATTGCATCTGTATTGAACACATGTACAAGTGAATAAATAAACTCGGGGAATGTTGTTTTGCCAGGTGGAAAATACTACTGTAGTAACACCAACCTACAAATTGCCTCTGGCGCAAAACAAAAATTGGAATGACGCCTGGTAAATCATTAAACAAAAGTGGTCACCAATAAACAAAATGTCAAGAAAATTACATTAAACTGTGACATATTTATGTTTATATGAAACACTTGTTGAGCATTTTCTATCATCCAATTATCAATCCTATTTTTAAATTATATCACTTGGGTCTAAAATAAATTGTTTATACGACAACGACCGACCGAGATAGCTAGAAATTACTTTTTTGGCATTAAAAAGGTAACAAATGAAGTCATACATAAAGTTGATAAAATATGTTCTTACTTACCCATAAACCTTTGCTTTGAAGCACTCGCCTACTTTAAAGATATCTTCTCCACTTTTGACATCATTGTAGTGCTGCAAGAGAGTACATTTTGTGTGATTATTATTTATTAAGGATTGCTCATGCTAATTACGATATGGTAAAAGAAGTCTATACAATATCATTACTGTATTAAATGGGATAGATACTGAACTATGCTCTTCCATTGATGAAAATGCTACATTTATTGATAGAATACCATTGTGCTCTTATTAAAATATACCAATATAATTATGTTTATTATGTGGGAGGGTCACACGTTTGAAGGGCTTATTCTTCTACTTACATATTACATAGCATTATGAATGTTTATATCAATTCAGAATGTTATAAACAGAAGCCTGCAACTTTTAAAAGCATTCAATCTAAGATTGATGAGATAGGTCAACTACTATCTTGTGTTCCCCAACAAATCATTAAAATGCGTTAAATCTGACAAATGTCTGACATGAATTTGGCATTTGTGCATGTCTAAGGGGTGACTACTATAAAGGGAAAAGTACTATTGACATAGAAGATAAATTAAGGGAAAAATTTTGTCTTCAGTATTAGTACAGTATGGTACCTCCATGTGTTCAGGTTGGTATGCTCTATCTACACTATCAAACATTATGGGACAAAAAAATGTGATGTGCCCATATATAGACATGATGATGTCATATCACTTCCACATTTGAGCATATCACTTCCATATTTGTTCCCATTTTGTTGTCAAACTAGTTTGATAGTACAGTAGACAGAACTTAAGACCAAGAAAGTGTTTTTGTGTTTTTACATTTAGACTAAACTTTGTAAATAATGTATATAGACAGATTATTATTTAGAAATGTTTTAGATTTAAATAAAAACTAAATTGGAAGAAATTGTTCAGAGTTTATTAATTGAAGTGACATACTCTACCTTCTTAGTGGGTAAATACAAAAGAGCGCCCTCTTCTGTAGACGCAAGCACAAAGTATTCTTTTACAAGTTCAACTTTGACCCTTAGTTCTTCTTTTTTTGACTGAAATTAAAATAAAAAGATGAATGCTTTAAATTAATTACAAAAATCCTGAAACTTGAAGAACAGTTTATATTTGAAAACAACCCCAACTTTTAAATTTCAAGATGATATAAGATTAAGTGTGGAACTTTGTGGTGAAATGTCATTTGAGAATTTATCATGTATACCTTTGCGGTTTGTTTAGTTTATGATCGCAACCAGTTTACCAAAACTTGTTAACGTTTACACTAACATTGCCGCAAGCTATTTATACCAACACTGTCATATCCAATTTGCAAAAATTTGTTTCAAGATCGAGGAAATTGGACAAATCTAGAACAACTGAATATTTTATTCAATTATTTATAAAACTTTAATATCATTTAAAATTAATTTTATTAAGAAAAAAACTATTTATAGGGCATTCGAGTTATGCTCAACAGACTTATGTGTCACATTATTTGGGCCATCTCTAAATGACAGATTTAATAACATGACACGATTCTACTGACAAATGACAGGAAATATACCTTGCTAAAACTAATAACCAAAACCTATAAAAAGGGGATACACATTCCATGCTTAAATATACACTTTTAAGTTACATGTAGTATAACATTCAACAAGCTAAAAAAAAACCAGACGAATGTTTTCACTTGTATATAAAAAAAATTATTAAACGAAAAACAAATGCGGTTTGAGGTGAAAACAGGCCACGGCCAAAATCATAATCCCAACGTTAACCTACAAATAGATTTAAAACATCCTGAGAAAATATATACCCTTGATGTCTTTGTTTAGTGGTTAACTGACTTTCAAGTAGTAATGTGACCCTGACTGTCTGATCTAACATAATATTCATTACAGGCTATAATAAATCATTATGATGCCTTACATACACCACTGTAGTAATAATATGTGAAAGAAATATGAATTATAAAAGCATATTGGACTTCAGCAAAGGAAACACTCCCACAAGCCACAGACACATCTCCTCTCCCCTCCATCTTTTCTTACCCTCTCCCCTCCCCTTTTATTGACCTCTCTCTTTCCTCCTCTTTTCTTGACCTGTCTCCTCCCCTTTTCTTTCCCGTTCCACTCCATCTTTTCCCCTCCCTCTTTCCCTCTCTTCTCCCCCTCTCCCTGTTCCCCCCCCCTCTCCCTGTTCCCTCCCTCTCCCTGTTCCCTGCCTCTCCCTGTTCCCTCCCCTCCTCTTTCCTAACTCTCTCTCCTCTCCCTTTCCTTACCCTCTCCCAACACCCTTTCCCCCAGGAGGGAATGAAATGATTGACATGCTGAGGTCATGCAAAGTATAAAATGGACTAATATTTTTTTCAGTACCTGCATTTTATGTTTTCTAAAATTCAGTTATAACCGGACACCAACAACTTAGCTAAACACAACACATGCCTCAATAAAGGGTGCTTAAGGTTATGTAAATATCTAGATATATTTATAACTAGCTAATATAAACAACTGAGTAGAGTTGAGTTACAAAGTTTGTTTTCAGAACAAAAATTGCTTTGAAGGACGGCAATAAAATTAATAAAAGTCAAATTTAATTAATAAATACAAAATATAATAAACAAGTATATTTCTTAACAGAAAAATTAAAAATTTTGTAATTTAAAAATTGAAATTTTTATCCAGGGGGATTGAAATACTATTTTTTACATAACAATAAAGCCTATTTTACTCTAGGAAACTTTAAAAGTCTCTATTTAAATTTCCTAGTGGGGCCTAGTATTCACTTGCAATCTTTATCAAATTTGTTTGCAAAGTTATATCAAGGCAATCTGACAACAGGACACTGAACTCGCCTTGCCAAGATAGGAACTCGTAACAGTCCTTTGATCTTATGTCTGGCTGCGACAAATACCAACAGTACTGTACTATGTACATATTCTCCACGGCGCAGTGTCTGTTAAGAGGAGTGGAACTGATCGTGTCGCAGCCACAGATAAACCCTTTGATTTCCGAAGCTCAGCATCCTGACCTGTTAGATTGCCTTGATTATAGCAACTGTAAATTAAACGAAATCTTACCAATTTCTCCTTTTCTGATGCCTTTGCAAAGTTCACTAAATATTCTTTCATGGAGAGCTCAACAACTTCATTAACGAAATCTACATGAAGAATGACCGCTTGGATCTTATCTCCCGGTTTATGGTCATGTTTGAATGGACAATGGTTCTTTCGGACAACCGCTGAAACATTCTTAAGCTGGCAGAGAAAATCTCCTTTCTGAATTTCTTTGATAGTTGCAGTAACACTCGCTCCCACATTGATTTTCGAAATAGTTTTGTACTCTAAAATACAAAGCAATAGTTTATAGCATGATGTCAAAAAGAACTCCAGTAGAACACATCTTATCAAGGGACATGCCTATTAAAGGGATACTTTAACATACCATTACAACAGTAAAGCTTGGTTCCCACTAGAACGTAACGCAAGGACGTAAACGCAACGCAAGCGTTTTAACCAATGACAAGCGAAGTTATAGACAGACAGCAATCAAAAGCGAATAAGCCATCGCTTGTGATTGGTCAATTCATTTGCGTTGCGTTACGTCCTTGCGTTGCATCGCTAGTGGGAACCACGCTTAAGGCAAACACCTAATCTGCAGAAACCTTTAAGTGGCGACTCCATTGGGTTCTGAAGCTGTCCCCTTAATATCAAAATAAGTTTCCAGATATTTTTTTTTTAATAAATTTTAATTCTGCAAATTAGAAAAAAAAGTCAAAATACTTTATTGAATAAAATGTGAAGACATGACGGATTCTCTTCTACGATTTCAAAAATATCAACGTCGTGAGGTAATTTCCCGATTGATCGTAATCAAAATGGTACTGGGTATGGTCTACTAGTTTTTCTGCTCCCAACCAGTACATCCATTCATAGAAGCTTTGATGAAGTAAGCCTACCTGGTGGTGGCCATAGAACGGTCCCGAGATAACGACTATACTTCGGCTTTAGTCGATAGAAGATTGAATAAATTGTTAGAGACAGAGTATACGATGTTATGATTATGTGTAGATATGTGATTTGTTCTTTTTATTCAAATGATGTTATGTATTTAATAAATTTGTTATATCAATTAATTCAATTATCGTAGATTGCATATTATGCGATAAATATTATTTAATAAATGTTTGATATATTATTATTATATTAATAAAAAGATATTTGTTAGTATAAATTAAAAATATAGATATAAGGAAGAAAAGCAAAGAGATTATGGAGCGGCTGTACCAGAATATACAACATTAAGTATTGTAAAGTTAATATAGTAAAAATGTAGGCGATCTTGTCAAAGGTCAAGCGCCTTCAGCCTGCCACGTTTCGATATTCAATATTGAACTTGACCTGACGTGGTTCCACAATATCTTTATATGAATATGGTAGAGTGGATAGAAACAAAAATTAATTTAAATTTAAAAAGTTTACCTTAATAACTGGTTTTGAACTGAATCGGTTGATGTCTTATCGTTGTATGATGTATGATTAGCTTTGGTTTAAAATTATGTTCGATAAAGTGCGTATGCGTATAGAATGAAATGTGTGGATGGGAATTACAAACGTGGCAGGCTATATGGCGCTTGACCTTTGACAAGATCGCCTAAAATTTATAATTTAAATCTACGATACTTAGTATTGTATATTCAGGAATAGCCGCTCCATAGTCTCTTTGCTTTTCTTCCTTATATCTTATTCTTATTAACTCAAAATTATTTTTACTAACAAACATTACTATTTGTATGCCTAGTGTGTAAACATTATTGACATAATTTCATAAACATCTTCATGTCGTACAACCACTCGTAACATTTTCTCAACTTTCTATCATCTAAAAGTCGTAGTTAGTCATGCCTCGGGTCACATTCTATGGTCACCGTACAGGTAGGCTACTACATTAGTACTTCTATGAATGGATGACTAGCCGGTGACAATAACGCTAGTTGGTCATACCCAGTACCGTTTTGATTTTACGATCATTCGGGAAACCACCTCACGACAATTAAATGTGTGGATGGGAATTACAAATTATGGAGAAACATTATTAGAAACAGGTATCACTTACTTTCATGATTTTTTAATTCCTTAAATATTTTACTTTGTTCCTTAAAGAAACCTTTTACGATATCAATTGGCGTGACATCAACAGACACCTCAGAAGGTCTTAAGGATAACAAAAACCTCTTCTTCTCCCCGTTGACTTCTTTAACATGCGCATATATCGTCTGGCCGACTTTAAACAAAGTAGATGGATCGGATGCAAAGCTGTCGGAAACATCCTACAAATATAATTATTAATCTATGAAATTATATTGCTTTAAAATGTTATTTTATGTATAAAATTGTATAAAATTGTATGTATATGTTTCATATGGACAGTTTGAAATCAAATTGAATTGAATTAAAAAACAACTCGCCAATATCATTCTACTTAAATTGATAACATGATTACATTACCTTAAGTGGTGCCAGGCCTATGATATTGTTGAGGAACTCCACAAACACACCATAAGGCATGATATTACGAAGGCAGCCTACCATCTGCATACCACACTGTAGATCACTAAAGCCACCTAGCATATTGTCAGCTTTAGATACTTCAATTAGAGATGGTTTGCATGTTAGTATCTAGTGGTTTATGAATTAAAGTTTAAACATCGACAATTTGAAATATACACTTTCTATAAAACAATAGAGCTAATGATTAGATATAAAGAATGTTTATTAATTAAATGGGGAAATAATTTCATGAGTTAAAAAAATCAACTGTTCCATTCAATGAATGAAACAAGTTTTATATTTATCAACCTATACAGCATGGCACAACAAATGTAAGGTGAATGAAACCATTCAATAAAACTTTACTGTTGAATGTAACAAAATAATCAACACCTTATGATAGGAAATCAGCCAATCAAATTGCAAGAATATAATTATGTGCATTATCATGGTTGATACTGTATAAATGTATGAGGACTGTATACAAGAATGGATGGAAGAATAAAATAAAGTTGATTTGAGTAAATGGGTGAATATGTGATCAAATAAATGATGTATTTTATATATGATGAATACATTTACAGTATATTGATATATGACAAAGGCATGGGAAACGGATTTATTTAAAGATATATGGTCCCCCTACAAAAAATATTTTTTGTTGGTGAATACGCCATTTTATATTTACATAAAAATTATTCACTTCGACAAAAAATTGGATCGAATAAAAAATATGTACCTGAAAAAATTAATTTAAATTGATTGGAAGTAATATTTAACTGTTTATTGTGTCTTTTTATAAGTGAATTCTTTTATTTTATGATTTTGGGAGACAATACATCTTTAAATACAAACAAATGGATAGATGTACACAGATAAGGATACTTGTTGCTTAGCTGGTCCTTTGTTGTTAAACATCATGGCTTGCATTTCATCTCCTGCTGTAGCAGCAGCAAGCAAAATATCACAATTAGACGTGTAATCTGAAAGATGCATTTTGGGAATGATAGCCTCTTGCCCATTTTCCATCTTCACGTACAAATCATCAGCCTTACTTGACAGAACGGTAACCTTCATAATCTGAAGACAAAAGTATGTGAATTCAATTCATCAAACATGTAAACTATTACCCCTTTCACACCAAAAGCAAAACTCCGGAGACACTCCGAGAGTTGACGTCCCGCTGTTTGGTGTGAAAGGTAAAATCAAGCAAGTCCGGAGTTTAAAACTGCGGGGTTGAACAGCTGAACATTCTCCGGAGAGCGAACTGCGGGGACACCCCGGTGTTTTGGTGTGAAAGGTACCAACATCAAACTCCGGAGTGTTTCGGGTCAAAAGGTTATCCTCGCAATCAATTATTTATTTAGTTTTATTTTAAAACACTATAATATTTGTAAAAAATATATAGCGGGTCTAGAAAATAATAAGTAGTATAAATAAAACATTATATTACTTCTGAGACTTTTGAAAGTAATTATTAAATTTAAAATATTATTAATTAAAATGATTCTAATGATCGTCGCTATGTAAACAAACAAAATAGAGGGCGACATTTACAATTTTATTTTATAAACCCCGGTGTTACTAGGTTGGTGTGAAAGGGGTATCTCCGGAGTTTCTCGACGTTTTGAATGGTCATAAACCCCGGGGTGTCTCCGGAGACACTCCGGAGTTTTGGTGTGAAAGGGGTATATAACACACTGTTGAGTCAAGTGATCGAGCGAATAAAGCCTTTTTTGTCAATCAAGTTTGATTGTGTAGACAGAGCTTTAGACGGGGTACTGTAAACTGACACTTCTTCTCCACTTCTCCATTGTTCTGGTGACTTAAAACTGGTAGTCCCGTATACAAACCTGGCATTTGTAGGAGGGGGTTACCTTAGTGTTTTGTTCCATTACAGCATCCGTTGTTAATCAAATAATCAAACTAGTTAATTCACCTTGTTACGGAAACCACAAATGGCCTATGTCTAAAAGGGATGGAAAGAAACTAACTATCCCCAAACAAGAAATATAGTGTCTGGGTACTAATAAAATGTCTGGGTACTAATAAAATGTCTGGGTACTAATAAAATGCCTGGGTACTAATAAAATGTCTGGGTACTAATAAAATGTCTGGGTACTAATAAAATGCCTGGGTACTAATAAAATGTCTGGGTACTAATAAAATGTCTGGGTACTAATAAAATGCCTGGGTACTAATAAAATGCCTGGGTACTAATAAAATGTCTGGGTACTAATAAAATGCCTGGGTACTAATAAAATGCCTGGGTACTAATAAAATGCCTGGGTACTAATAAAATGTCTGGGTACTAATAAAATGCCTGGGTACTAATAAAATGTCTGGGTACTAATAAAATGCCTGGTTACTAATAAAATGCCTGGGTACTAATAAAATGTCTGGGTACTAATAAAATGCCTGGGTACTAATAAAATGCCTGGGTACTAATAAAATGTCTGGGTACTAATAAAATGCCTGGGTACTAATAAAATGCCTGGGTACTAATAAAATGCCTGGGTACTAATAAAATGCCTGGGTACTAATAAAATGTCTGGGTACTAATAAAATGTCTGGGTACTAATAAAATGCCTGGGTACTAATAAAATGTCTGGGTACTAATAAAATGTCTGGGTACTAATAAAATGTCTGGGTACTAATAAAATGTCTGGGTACTAATAAAATGCCTGGGTACTAATAAAATGCCTGGGTACTAATAAAATGCCTGGGTACTAATAAAATGCCTGGGTACTAATAAAATGTCTGGGTACTAATAAAATGCCTGGGTACTAATAAAATGTCTGGGTACTAATAAAATGTCTGGGTACTAATAAAATGTCTGGGTACTAATAAAATGCCTGGGTACTAATAAAATGCCTGGGTACTAATAAAATGTCTGGGTACTAATAAAATGCCTGGGTACTAATAAAATGCCTGGGTACTAATAAAATGTCTGGGTACTAATAAAATGCCTGGGTACTAATAAAATGTCTGGGTACTAATAAAATGTCTGGGTACTAATAAAATGTCTGGGTACTAATAAAATGCCTGGGTACTAATAAAATGTCTGGGTATTAATAAAATGTCTGGGTACTAATAAAATGCCTGGGTACTAATAAAATGCCTGGGTACTAATAAAATGCCTGGGTACTAATAAAATGCCTGGGTACTAATAAAATGCCTGGGTACTAATAAAATGTCTGGGTACTAATAAAGTGTCTGGGTACTAATAAAATGCCTAGGTACTAATAAAATGTCTGGGTACTAATAAAATGAAAGCAGTAATTACAGTTCCAACTGCAACTTTTGGTTCTTCTTTCTTTTCCTTTTTTGGTTTGGTCAAAGAATTGCTTCGCAAGGACAGTATAACGCGTTTCATTGCTGGTTCAAATGTCTCAATCACGCGACATTTCACAACTTGTCCGATGTAGAACACCTTGTTAGGAAACTCAACCGGCTCGTTAGCCAACTCTTTTCTTGGAATTAAACCTGTAATCAAAAACAAGCTTCTTTTACAGTAGTACCATTTTAATTATGTAATCGGGTCACTGAAGGGCAAGACTGTGTTAATATATGCGTATTGATGAATACAGTGTTAAGACATTGTAATTAATTCACGCCTCGTACATCAACAGGCAAAAGAAAAATCATACTTAATTTGCATATTACACATTGAACAGAGACAAAACAAAATAGTGAATAAAAGGCGTCATGACTTTATACAAAATATAAGAATGAAACGGATATCATTTGCATACAGTATATATATTATCTTTTTCCTCCCGAATGGGAAAAATCATAGTTATGAGCTAGGCTACAAAGTTAGGCCTATTTACCATCACTTTAAGTGATAGTCTCTAGTGTGAAAAGGGCTTTTCAGCAAAAAGGCAAATTCACTCCCCCTCAAGGTTTGAAAAACCGATCAGACCTGCTTTTTTAATTCAACCAATGGAGATCAAGGGAGCGTTTCCATAACATCCATTCTCAAGAAACTCATTTGTATGAAAACCAGACGTAACAATTTTGCGATCAGTTAAACACAATACAAACTTCAGTATACCTTTAACTTCGTTACAGAACATCACGATACAGCCAAATTTCTGTATGTTAACAATTGTACCATGTACGTACATGCCTTCCTCAAAATGGCTAAAATCACAAACGATAGGTAATTTTGATTTTACCAATGTCTTCTTGTGTGTGAGTATAAGGCGATTTTGTTGCGAAACGACTTCAATCACCTAAAATAAATATATATTTAATATACATAAAAACATAAAGAAAAAATTAATATTGAATTTCAGCACATCACACTTGTCAAAATAGTTTAATAGTGTGGACAGAGTTAAACCAGATAAGATATTTTTCATATTGTCATGTAATTTTATAAATTAAATTTTATTTTGTAATTTTATATCGTCATAAATAAATAGATAAATAAAAAGTTCAGAATAATTCAAAATAAAAAAATTAATTTCATACTCTAAGCGAAATCTTGTCACTTTCGCTGAATATCTTGTTGGGGTTTTTGATGGGAACATCAGCCAGGTGAACTCTGGGTACGAATCCATGAATGTGAGAGCTAATCCTGACTCGTAAACCATTGTCTTGTATCGCAGTAATGGTACCCTACAAAGAAAAGAAAATAAATAAATGTTATATCATAAATGTTATATCATAAAATAATGAAAGAAATATTTATATTATCACACCAACTCGAAAACACCAACACTATTTATCCTAAACCTCACAAAACCTTTTCCTCTTTAGTCATGTCTGTTAGTCTAAGTCTGGAGGCTTTCTTATTTTGCACGAACCAAAATAGTCTCCCCCAATATTCTTTAGGTCTCCCTTAACTTAATCTCAACAAAACTCATGGTCACTATTTGGAGGATTGCAGATTTGGAGAGAATATCAATTGGGGAATGACTTGTTGATACAAAAGTACTGTCAATTTAGCTGAAAAATACAACTCACTTTAACTTTTTCACCAGGAATCACATCTTTCAACGCCAAATACTGTTCACTGAGAATTGCAGATTTCATCGACACAATAGCAAGATTGTCAATGAAGTTTAAATCGATTATACGACCTTTGACAGTCTGACCTAGTTTGAAATTCTCCTCAAGATTGGTTATGGCTTTCTCACCGACCTGTATATGAGAAGTCTGTAAAAAAAAACCAAATATATTATTTCGCGTACATAAATAATGCTGGACAAGTGAAACAAATTAAACCAAATCAACTTAAGCTCTGCCTACTCATCAAATTAGTTTGACAAAAAAAGTTTTATGTGCCCAAATATGGTAGTGATATGCTCAAATATGGTAGTGATATGACATCATCATGGCCATATATGGGCACATCACATTTTTTTGTCACAAAAAGTTTGATAGTGTAGACAGAGCTTTAAGCTTAGCTTTAACATATAAATAAATAAACCATAAAAAGGTACAGAAAGGTAAAACATCTTACAACAACCAATCCATGAACATCTTTCTTCAAATCAACAATTAATCCTATTTTCTGGTCAATCCTCTCAACCTTAGCTTTGTTCACAAAATCTCCAATTGCTAGTCCTCCAAAGAAACTCTTCTTCAACTTGGTAGCTGGGTCCGAATACTCTGGTTTGAGGGTCAATCCAAGTGTCTTAGTGACAGGACAATTGAATAACACACATGCAGATACCTTCAGTAATACAAAATGAAATTTTTATTTTATTCAATTCACAACAGAGATTTTTAAAAAGCTCCACTAACAGGCTGAGAAGAAACAAAACAAAGAACACAATACAATAAACTTTCAATGTATTAAAATTTAGTGATGATCTCTGAAATAAACCTCTCTTTATATATATACTGATAATACTTTATTAGAGAGGTTTCGCAATCTTACGAATACGATAACGAAAACGGATACGTCACGCACACGTATTCGTTTTCGTAAGCCATAAAAAAATCTGTTTCGCATGGCAACAAAATATCGAGGCGCGTCCAAAATATGACTGCGGTAAATTTGAGCGAAGCGCATGTACGTGTTGCTTGGTGCTTGGCTGCCTAGGCCTAGCGTAACATCAAAGCGAGTGAGGACTTTAAAAACTGCTATTTATCTAAATTGACCTGGCATTTTAGTAAATTACTTTAGTAAATTACTTTCAATAAATCTACAATTATATTATAATCATGAATCATTCCCGATTCAAATGCAAAATGTGCAAAATAGATCAAAAACTATACTCGTTTTGTAGTTACGAATATGACTGGTGATATTCGTCAACACGAATACGCTTTACGAATATGAAATGGGGATCAGCTCAAAAGTTTCACAAATGTATGACGTATCCGTTTTCGTTATCGTATTCGTATTAGGTTGCAAAACCTCCCTATTGTCCAAATGAAACCGATTTTAGATACATGGGAGTGTCATTTCTGGGCCAACTAGACTAATGGGAGGTGCCATTTATCATGAATTTTATGTGTGAGAGTACCATTTCCAACCATATAAAGGGTGTGGTTTACCTAAATTCGCTTCAATTATTTAGTGTCCTGGCACTCTATTTAAAAAACTGGATAGCTTTTGAATTAAATTATAGCACATACCTTATCAAACATCTTGTAATCAGTTGTATTTTGCAAACAATCCTTCAAATGAAAGTCCATTATGGAAGATTTGAACATACTGTGAACAAGAGCACCAAGGAACCTTTGGCCAACGTACGTGATTGAAGCCTCTACACGCGTACCAGGCATGAAGCTCTGTAGAGTGGTGTGAGTCGTGTCCTGAGCTTGTAATTTTATTATAGATTTGCGATCAATGGTTACAAACAATGACCTGCCATTAGATTTCACCTCTTTGATTGCACACTGCAGCAATTGACCAATAAACAAAGTCTTTCCTGTTGATAAGATTAAACATTGAAATAATCAGTAAAATAATTAGGTAACCACAAGCATTTAAATTTTTTGCCTAACATATTTAAGTAGTAAAAATATCTATATTACACTTGTGAGTGGCTGAGCAGTTAAGACAGTGGAACCGTAATTACGTAGCCATAACATCTCTCATCTCTTCTTGGATAAGGACTATAAACCGTAGGTCTAGTGTACACATCTAGCTCATGTGCACTTTAAAGAACTAGTACCCCGGTATACTAGTCCACATACACAACCACTGTGAAATTGGGACTAGACCGTTTTAGAGGTGTTTACCACCACCTGTTGGTCCCACCCTTCACTAATGAATTTGAATAAATAAAGGTATAGATTAAAATTATATTATCACCAGGTGTAAAATTTATGCAAATAAGTTCACCTTGATTTTGATTATGTATGTATTGATTAGCATCTTTGCTTTGTAGAAATACTGTGACACCAGCAATGCCCACGTCTATCATGAATCCATGGTCCTCTTTGCTGGTTACACTTCCAGGCAATATCTATAATAAATAAAGTATATTATAACTGAATGAATATGTGTACTATTTACTGTATATGACTCAAGTATAGTCCCAGAATGGGTACTAACATTTCCTAAATTTAGCAGGTGTGATTTATGTGGATTGTATATATGCCCATATATGGACATGATGATGATATTTCACCACCATATTTGGGCATATCACTACCATATTTGGGCACATCACACTTTTTTTGACAAACTAGTTTGATAGTGTACACATAGCTTAAGGTTTTAAAATGGTTGAAAGCTAGATAACATTTAATCTCCAAACACTTGTTGCAGTCTTTTTGGATAACCATACAAAGGGAACAGTTTTCTGTGAAGAAAAAACATTTAAAACTTACCATTGTTTCCTTTAAATTATCAACAGCCAGGTGTGATGTGATATCTGCTGGATTCAGAGTTAGCAGAATTCTTGTGTAACCTTTTCTCATACGCACTTCTTTAACTTTACAGATGACAACATCACCAACACTGAAGGCCTCATGAAGTGTGGGCACCTCCTAAAATATTCACAGTAGAAATTAATTCAATATTGGTCTATTACAGACCTGTCAAGTCTCCCAAAAGCATGCAAGTTTCCCGATAATTCAACCCACCCTTCAGCATATTGTGAAGGTGCAATTTCTCACTCTTCTCCATAATGTATATTATTATTTTTATTCAAGGCCCTAGTCTAACTACAGGCAACAAATATGCATTGAGGCAACCTTGCATGCCTATTGTTTACTATAGATGGCAATGCTTAAGATTTTTCACCACCCTCTGTAGTTATAGCAAGTTCATTTCTCGCGTTTGTCACACTTTCGTAAATACTCCTGCTGATATTTCATTTTTTCCAACTTTTATATTAGAATTACATTGTGCTTTTCATAACTATTACTGTCTTATGCTGTGGTTATTCAGAAATAAATTATATAAAATAAAATACACAAGAAACGTAATGGATAATAAAAAAATTACTTGTTGATCATCCTCGTTATCACTATCATCTTTATTCGAAGCTGAACCTTTCTGTTGCTCTTCTCGCAACCTTTCCGTATACTTGTCATTAATATCCGTTATCTGCACGTAGCCTTTTAGGTTATTCGGGAGACTAATAATAATCTGTACGTCGTGTATCTCTCTAACTACACCAAGTAACAATGTCTCTTCTGTTAGATTCTAATAAAAAAAAAGGTTTAATTAATTAATTTTTTATAAACCATGGTCTAATTATAATGTTATAACTGCATTGGTTGAATTATAATGTTATAACTACAGTACCTTGGTCTAATACATTGTTAATAATTTAATAAATAGCAAAAATCACTTTAGCAATATAATTAGCTTATACCAACTTTTACTGTCTCAATTACTTGATTTGTATGTACCCTCATTTTTAACATATATTTTAGTCTACTCTGTATCACGTTATTATTACACTGAAACGAAGTTCACAACTTAAAGTTCAATGAACTTACTGTGACCTCCATCCATCCATATACACTTTATACTTATGTTAAGTTAACTGTTTAAAATTCATTTGAAGAATTGAAAATAAATGAAACGAACTCTCTCTACTATATACTTTGGTCTTTTACCTTAATTGACAAATACTTGACGATATCTTTGGTAGATAAAAGTTCTGAATTCTCTTCATCTTCTCTATTCTGCTTCTTTATTTCTGGGTCACCTGTTTGCTTGTCAGCTTTTCTTTTTCTCGTCTTCTTTTTCTTCTCTTTACCAAGGTTTCCATCCTGAAAAAATGAGATAAAAAATATTTTAAAATTAGAATTAACAAATAGAAATTATCAAGTAGCTACATTAAATTATTATATAATAATTATATATGATAATTGCCTCTTCTGCAGGGTTAATGCAGCAGCAGTATTTACAAAACTTCGGGTAATTAAAAGCCAAATACTGTATATATAAATTTGTTAAAAAACATGTTACAGCACCTTAAACAAGACATCTTTAGTTTCAACTGGCTTACGATCAGCTTTTGCACTTTCCGAAGATTTTTTCTTAGATATATTCTTTGTCTTGACTTTTCCTCGAGGGAAGTTTTCTTCTTCCATGCTCCACGTTTTCTAATAATCTATGTAAATTTAAATGTAGTATTTGTTAATTGTTATTCACACCAAAAAAAATGTACTCGATAAAACCGAAATTTAGCACAAAATAGTAAACTTAAAGTATTATTATTTATATTCAAAGTTCGATTTGTTCATCTTTTCTTTTCATGTTTTAGGGACAAATACATCGTTACCAAATAAACGGACGAAATGACTCTTTACTACCCTTGAATAACCTACCGAGACATCAATCCTTCCCGACCAACACACCAAAACAACAAACTAGCCTAATCTCCTAATCGTGGCAAGGCTGGGCGAAGATACCTCGTCCTCAAAAACGAATGCTAACAAATACTAAATATTGATTTATGTAATTTTAAGAATTTTAATATTGTCAAACTAACTAACTCTAACTTACTCAAAGCGAATTAAAAACACTTTAAAGCCTAAAAAATACACTAAAAATCAACGACCATTCAAGAACACAACACACGCGAAAAAAAACACATGTCGACTTTGACCTCTGACACACACGTTTCTTTCATACTGCCCTCTGTTGACGATAGTCTACCGCGCGTACTTTATACGACGGATAGAAGTTTTAACCAATCAAAATGTATAATAAGTTGTCTAATAATTTGCATATTAAGTCAGACGACAACGTCGAGAGTGGATACCGCTATAGGGCCTAAACGAGAGCCGGTAGGTCAAACTTTAAATTATACATTAAATTTTAGTACAGTAGTAGTAATAGGTTTAATAATTTCTGTCAATACAATTTGACAGAATTATTCAGAAAGTTATTTTAATGTATTTGGGTGGTTGGCAGATAGTGGCCCACATAGGCCTAACCTAACCTAACTAAAGCCAACAAGAAGAGAGTGAGCCTACTAGGCCTAGGCCCTAGCTAAAGCCTACCGCCTAGAGCCAGGCTTGGCATGGCCTCTGCTAGGGACCCGATAGGCCTAACTAAATGCAAGCATATCCTCATACAGAGCCTACATGTCTAGGCCTATTTTTACAAATACTTCATATTTGTTTTTATAGTTTATATAGATAATAAATTTATTGTAAAATGTTAATTAATCTTGAAGTAATTTCTAATTTTAGTATATTCATTTGTAATGTGTATGTTCATTTGCAGAATAGAATTTTTTAAAGTGGCTTCTGTGAACATAAATTCTGGTCTTTGACATTTACATCAAAAGGTACATTGAAGATTTTACAACATTTGTGTTACGTCATTCTTCGTGTTCCGGATTTGAAGACAAAGTATGCAGCATTATGGGTTTTTTTTTTCAAAAATTTGTTCTGTATTTTAAAATATGTGGATGTGGATTATATTCAAGAAAATGGAAATATATCAGGTTTTAACAAAATTCAAGAATCAGCTTCAAACCAAGTAAGTTTTGTGTGGAGTTTATTTATTTGTTCCTTTCAATCTTACTGTTCATTTCATTTATTCATCTCAAAACAATAAAATACATAAGAATTCGACTACAGTAAGATTTAATATTTATGGCTGGTTGGTTTGTACTTCACTGCAAAGATACTTTAATTGTCATAGCGCCCTCTATTTTGGGTATAACCGGCAGAATTCAACATCACGTGAGGACTTATCACATGACATTGCCCAGTCGATTTTTATTTTGTTTTCATTTCTGATCGGGTCGTCGTGTTTTTTGTGTTTGAAAATATGCCAGGCTTACATCATTTAGTGATAGTGGTTTCTATTTTACATGCCGTAAATAGTATTGTCACTAATCGTAAACTATTTTCAATTGAAAATAAAATTGGAAAAGTTGAATTTGAGCAAGCATTTGGTCTTGTTGATGCTAAGCTCCAAGTATGCACTCGTGCATGGGGAGCAAGTGAGTTTGGGTCGTGGGAAAATTTGGGTATCCCCAGCCTAGGTAAATCAATTGTCTCAAATCCGGTAGCTGCACATGATGTAAATAACCGAACCCAAGTTTTTGTTCAAGCTTCTGATGGCCAAGTTTATTCAATTTTACAAGATAAATCCGATCCAATGAAATTTGGTAAATGGTCACAAATCGGTAGCAAAAAGCTTGACCACAATGCAACGATGTCCGTAAAATTTAGTGATTCAGTAATCACTCTTGTACGGAACAACCAAATTCATGTGTTTGCTCGATCGCTTACAAGCACCTCAAGTTTATTCGTGTGTCAAATATCAAGCAAACCATGTACTTGGCAGTTAATCGGCGGCAACACTCCACATCTAGCAACAGACGCAGAAGTTATTTTGAATCCATTTACCGAATATTTTGAAGCGTTTGCTGTCATGCAAGATGGCTACTTGCATCGAACTTGGCAGAAGAAAGAAGAAGAATGGGCATCATGGCGTACTGCAAGTAGGTTTACGAGAAGATATTAATTCAATTTTTTTGTATATAATAATTGTTTTTTTTTGTATATTCACCTAATACATTATTTGTTTATTATAAATTTAGTTTAGTGTCTCAGTATTCTTATTTACTTTAGCAGTTCCTGACCAATTCATCTCTGTATATTTTATCCTATGGTTTGTTGGTCAAATGAATGAAGTGAAAGATGACAATTTTATAGAATTGAATGGATTAAAAATAGTAATTGGAATAACTAAACTGTTTGTAGTAATTTCTACTAATATAATTTTTTATTTATTAAGCAAACTTTCCTAATACTGAATATTTTTTCTTTTATAGGTTATGATGCCCCAAAAATGTCAACATCCAAGCCTGTTGCAGCTGTTATGTCACATGACTGGGCTAACGGCGTTCTTGATGTGTACGGCAAGAGTCATGATGGCTATGTACACCATGTTTTCCAAACGACATGTGATAAAATATCAAACCCGTGGGGCTATTGTACTTGGGGATTGTGGCACACTATGGACAGCAAGATTCCATATAGTGGTGTTGCTAATCCGCTGGTTACTGGCCATAACATTCACTACGGCATTGAAATATTTACGGTTGATACGACTGGAAGGTATATAAGTGCAGCATTTAATTTTTTAATAGTTTTAATTTCTTAAAATCATGTCCAACTTCCAAATCAAGAATAAAAATAAATAGATTTTTAAATTATAACATTTTAGGAAGATTGAAATATGCTTTAAACTGGTATTCTATTACAAATCCATAGCAAAAATGAAAATGTAAGCTGTATAATGGAGTTTTGTGCTAGTATTTTTTATTTTCATCTGGAATCCACTTCTGATGTACTGTATACTGTATTCTACATCAGATTCAAATTAAGTTGCTATACAATAATACATTTTGTCTACAGTTTGTGGCATGTTTGGCAGTTGGAAAGAGGGTCTTCATGGAGTGTATGGGAGAAGGTCCAAACATCTTCCTCTGCAGTTAGTCTGACATCAATTCCTTTCATCACAAACGACGAAAAAGAATGGTGGCAAGCCTATAGTTTTGGAGATGAAGACAAGGTAATGAAAGTGATTTATATATTCAACTAAATTGAGTACTATTTGTTATCCTTGTAATACTATACTATACTGCTCAATAAACCAATTTTGCACTACTTAAGCTCTGTCTACACTATCAAACTAGTTTGACAAAAAAAATGGCATGTGCCCAAATATGGTAGTGATATGCCCAAATATGGTAGTGATATGACATCATCATGTCCATATATGGGCACATCACATTTTGTTATCACATAAAGTAGTGTAGACAGAGCTTTATGGAGCATTATTGTATCCATTAATAAAGTTTATTTTTTAATAGATTGTTATTGTGATGCAATCAAGAAAGATTACAGTTCAGCCATCTAATGTTGCTTTTGGTACACCATATCATGTGTTATGGAGTGTGCCCAACGACGAGGTTACAAATAAAGACTGGATTGGAGTCTATCCTGTAGGCAGTAACGACGAGCAGTATGTAGACTACAGGTAGGTTTGTTGGCAGAATGGTGCCCTCTATATTTTATTGAAGTAACTAATTTGGTAATTTTTTTAATTCTTTCTATTTAGGAAAATTGCCAAGGATAACCATAAGCGAATTCATTCACTATCCTTCTTAAATTTGGCAATCCCAGTCACAAGACAAACATGCTCTACATAAACAAAGTCTTATTACAAGAACCCAGGACCCTTTGGATTGGGAGCCAAATATCATAATCACCAAGCCACAACTCCAATCATTTTTCATTCATTTGTATTTTCATTCCTTCTATCATTCATTAATTTTTTTAGATACATTCAAGGTGGATTAAATCCTATAAAAGACAGAATTCCAGTCGGAAATGTTTCCATCTCTTCATTCCTTCCGGATGGAAATTATGAAATCCGATACTTGGTAAATCACGAGTACATGAGTGTTATTAGCACTAGTAAGTGAAAACGAACACATAACATTATTGATCTTGATAGAATTATGATTTCTTTTAATTGTTCATGCACTTAATATTTCACTACCATTCATTCATCAGTGGAAAATTACTTTAATTTATTGTCATTTGCATATAAAATATACATAGAAATTATGTTTGCTCTGAGATATACAAAAACAGATAATTAAAAAACAACAATAAATTACAAAGTATAACATCACTCTTGTACAGTATACTGACAAGCATTAAGTGCCCGAATGGCAGCTGGATAAGAGCTGACACGAAACCAATTTGTACGCGAGATGATAGACCAGTAACATCTACAGTAACACCTTAAATAGATTATTATGAGATGACTAGAATCAGTCAAGCAATATAGAATATTTCTTAATTTATCGATTTTAAGTATAAGCATATTTTATTATTTCAACAGATGTGTCATTCTACAACATGTCAAAAGCCAAGCCATGGATGCAGGTTTATCAAGGTCTATTTTATGGCCTAGGTAGTAAGAACAAAAATATTGACAAATGTGTTAAGGATGGTGAGAAAACTGTAGACAAATTCAAAGCTTGTTTTGAGGCCTTTGAAGATAGAGAGGTAATAGTGGTCTTATTACTTATACACTGTATATATAATTATGCACTAAACAGATGCAGGAAAAACCCACACTATTCCAAATCCAGATTGATCAAAATTTGTTCAATGAAAATGTTCCCAGCAAACACATGCCATCATCTAATTTGTATATAAAATATCTCATAATTACATGGCAAAATAGAAAAGTACAGTACTTGCTTTGGTTGTTGTTAGCATGATAGCGCCTACAATTAATTCTTAATTTTTCGGAGAAAATATGTATATACATACAGAACATTGGTTCAATAATACCTTCACAAATTAAAAAATTAAAAAGTTGTATTCTTTTACCATGGGCCGAAATATCAACATGCGCCCTCTGTGGCAATATTTTGGCAAGTACTTCACTTTGTTTCGGAGTGCTTTCATTTGTTTTTGGATATTCAGGAACTTATATAACAAATTTAATGTTCTTTACCTAGACAGTGTCTGTAATCCATTGTGAATAAGAAAATAATTTGACATAATGATGATGATGATGGCTAGCTTCCTGCCATTTGCAGGTGGTGAAAATTGTTATAAGAAATGAACATTGTTACAATTTCAATCATCAGTCATTTCTTTCGTATATTACCAAGAATTCAAACAATGCAAGATTTATTAGATTATTAATGATGGTAAATGTTCTCTAACGTAGGTGTTCAAAGGACTTCAATTATTAGGCGACGCATTGGGTGACGTACAGGAAACACTGACAGTGTGCGAGGAGACGGACATCGCAAAAGCTCTCGAGAAATTTATAAATGACCTTATCAAATGTACGGAACAGAACTGTGAAAACTTCATCATCGACGGATTAGAATTTCTTGTGATCTTATATGAAGATATTTATGAGATTTTTGGAGATATTCACGCGGCAAGCAATAATTTCAACTTGATTGATGGGTATGATCAAGGAGGGGTGTGCGTCGGCCGCCTTGTTAAAGCATGTATCTCTCTTCCCAATTAATTTTACAGTAGGATTCGTTATATAATAGTTATTTTGAATATTAAAATGTAATAATTAAACACATTGTTTTATTATTACTATGTTATTTTTGGAAATACTATATTTCTTGCATACTATATGCCAAACAATGCAAACGTTTTGTCAATGCAACTAAGTTGAATTTGTTAAATGTGGTTATTACTCTGTTTTTTTTTAGTATAATATTAATTAAATTGGACATTATCAACTTATTTTGTGAATTTATATTTCTTTTCGCAATGAGTAGTGAGGTATTGCGAAGTTTCATGTGTCTGAGCACACATAGCATTATTATAGCTTTGTACTAAAGTGTGTCCTCACAGGAATACTTTAATTAAAATGTCTATCTATGCATTACAACTTTACACTAATCATCTACATATAAAAATATAACAAAAAATTAAATAAAAAAAAACAACCTGGCTCCAAAACCTGTCACAAAATCCAAATTCATATGATTCATTGCAAGCAGTTCCTAAAGCCCTGTCTACACTATCAAAACATGTGACAAAAAATGTGATGTGCCCATATATGGACACGATGATGTCATATCACTACCATATTTGAGCATATCAATACCATATTTGGGCACATTTCATTACTAGTTTGGTAGTGTAGACAGCTTAATCACTAGGTACCTAAAAGACGAGACATAAATCCGTGACACGATGACCTGTAATATTGATTTTGTCTCTTGCATATAATTGGATTTTGGATCATATTCTTAACTGCTTTAGTTTTTAAAGGATATGCAATATCCAGAATATCTATGTTTCGTTTCAATTCATTTCGGCTTGCATTATAAAACAGGACAAGCTGAAATTTGAATCATCTTAAAATATACAACATGAAATCTCTTAGAATTATTGATTTGTTTTACAAATCCCCTACTTTGCTATTACAGTTGAATAGCATGTTACATGATTATTGAATATTATAATAAATAATTTATTGAATAAGTAATTTAAATTTCAGGTACAGTGATTTTAATAATGTGCACAGTAGTACTACTGAATATTTAAAATTAATTCGGCTTGATAGCTTCATTTCACAGAGCAATGAGACCATCACCCTACAGGCTTAGATGTAATCTGTTTTGTGCAGGGATGATGAATTCATATTCTTTATATGAAAACTATATCACCAATGCAACTACAGTAAACTGTAGTATATCATCAGCAGGTTGTTAATGAGTATGTATACCTGTGCAAACTAATAGACTGTAAATATGTGGCATAATCGTTCCAAATAATATGTTATGTAACAATCTCACATGATTATTTGATCTAATAGAGTATATCTATATTCTTGTATGTTAAACAAATCTGAAAAACTTCCACAACACCATACATTAGATTAGGCAAAATGGCTATACAGCATAGATATCTGAATTAATTTGTCCACTTTTCCATCTGTGTTTTAAAAGACAAATATTGCTGAATTTCTCTGTTCCCGATTCAATTTATTAAACGTACAATCTTTTAAATGTATGCATATACAATAATAGTTCTGTAACTAAATAAACCTGAATCTAGTAGACTGCCATGTTACACCCATTCCAATATGGACTGTATCTCTAATGTGGTCATTTAGTGAACTGTGTCTGCTGAGAAAGCTAAGGTTTATTCTTAAAGATGTATTGTCCCCCTGAAAAATAATTCTTAAAACATTTTTTGTTAAATATGCCATTTTAATGTCACATAAAAATAGTTATCCATTTTGACCAAAAATTGGATCGAAAACAATTATTTACCTGAGAAAACTGTAATTTAAAGCAAAAATAGTCAAATTGCCTGCCAGCCAATGGGTTTTTGGTTGAATTTAATCATTTATTTTGTCATTTTATAAGTGAAGGCATTATTTTTCTATTTCTTTTTCTACGGAAATGATTAACTTGATTAAAACTACACAATAACCTATTCAGAATCTGATTTAATTAATCTTAATTTTTCATGTTTTTGGGGGAAAATACATCTTTAAAGGGCAAAATTCCATGGTTTTTCTATTCAAATGCGGAATACGTTCCAGGTCCTAAAGTTAAGGTGGTTACATGAGCGGTTTCACACAGCATCCTGCAGTAGCGTGTCTTCCAACAGCAACCTTCATCCCATGTGGGATACTGTAGTGTAATGAGAGATATAGAGGGTTAAGTTAGTTAATTTTATGATGGTATGGGCACCGTGCTACTATACAAGAATATGTAGAGGCTTTTACATAAAAGATGCATAAACTGATAATGGTAAAATAGTCGGAAGTAATTTACAGCTAAAAGTAAAATTTATCCATGAATGAAGATCATTCATAAGCAAATTATGAATAATTTATGTATGTGAATTAACGTGAGGGATGATTATAATTATTTTATCAATTCCAAGGCCCAATTTAGGGACGGTTTTTGTCATGGATACTAATCAAAATTAATTAATATGTATGTATTTAGCAGGAACCATAGATTTGATAACTTTCCACAAGGCATAGTTTCGTCTTTTTATAATACTGTATATATATTATATATGCATTGTGAACTCCATCTCAGATATATCTGCTTGTTAGATTGACTAGCTTGAGGGTATATATTGTATTGACTATAACCCAAAACAGCAAAAGCTAACAGCAAATGGGCTTCCAGACACTGTTGGGTGTTCAGTTAGCTGGATAGGGTAAAATGTACTTAGAATAATGGATTTTTAATGCCGATATCTGTAATAGAACATTTGTACTATGCTCTGGTAATTACTATATGATTCCAATTAAAATTTCCATTCTAAACCCATACTTAAACTCTGTCTACGCTATAAAACCATACACACTTTGTGATGTTCCCATATTTAAACCCATACTTAAGCTCTGTCTACACTATCAAACCATACACACTTTGTGATGTTCCCATATTTAAACCCATACTTAAGCTCTGTCTACACTATCAAACCATACACACTTTGTGATGTTCCCATATTTATAAACCCATACTTAAGCTCTGTCTACACTATCAAACCATACACACTTTGTGATGTTCCCATATTTATAAACCCATACTTAAGCTCTGTCTACACTATCAAACCATACACACTTTGTGATGTTCCCATATTTAAACCCATACTTAAGCCCTGTCTACACTATCAAACCATACACACTTTGTGATGTTCCCATATTTAAACCCATACTTAAGCTCTGTCTACACTATCAAACCATACACACTTTGTGATGTTCCCATATTTAAACCCATACTTAAGCTCTGTCTACACTATCAAACCATACACACTTTGTGATGTTCCCATATTTAAACCCATACTTAAGCTCTGTCTACACTATCAAACCATACACACTTTGTGATGTTCCCATATTTAAACCCATACTTAAGCTCTGTCTACACTATCAAACCATACACACTTTGTGATGTTCCCATATTTAAACCCATACTTAAGCTCTGTCTACACTATCAAACCATACACACTTTGTGATGTTCCCATATTTAAACCCATACTTAAGCTCTGTCTACACTATCAAACCATACACACTTTGTGATGTTCCCATATTTAAACCCATACTTAAGCTCTGTCTACACTATCAAACCATACACACTTTGTGATGTTCCCATATTTAAACCCATACTTAAGCTCTGTCTACACTATCAAACCATACACACTTTGTGATGTTCCCATATTTAAACCCATACTTAAGCTCTGTCTACACTATCAAACCATACACACTTTGTGATGTTCCCATATTTAAACCCATACTTAAGCTCTGTCTACACTATCAAACCATACACACTTTGTGATGTTCCCATATTTAAACCCATACTTAAGCTCTGTCTACACTATCAAACCATACACACTTTGTGATGTTCCCATATTTAAACCCATACTTAAGCTCTGTCTACACTATCAAACCATACACACTTTGTGATGTTCCCATATTTAAACCCATACTTAAGCTCTGTCTACACTATCAAACCATACACACTTTGTGATGTTCCCATATTTAAACCCATACTTAAGCTCTGTCTACGCTATCAAACCATACAAACTTTGTGATGTTCCCATATTTAGACATGACGATGTCATATCACTACCATATTTGGGTGTATCACTACCATATTTGGGTGTATCACTACCATATTTGGGTGTATCACTACCATATTTGGGTGTATCACTACCATATTTGGGCACTTTCTTGACTAGTTCGATAGTGTAGACAGAGCTTTAAAATGTCGAGTCAGGTTGAGGTATTTGCATACTGAAATATAAAGTATTTAAAAAACAACCAATTTCTAATTTTGATTTCTAGTTTTTCTTTTAATTATTTCTACATACAGTATACATACAATACACATTTATACTGGATTTAAATAAATTAAATATTCACAGTGTCTGACAATTGCACAATGCATTTCAAGGCGATCTCCCAAAATGTACAATACCTGTATGAGAAAATGTAGTATTAACCAGTAACATTTACATGTGAAGTGATGATATTGCATGGTGATGCATACATACAAATGAGAGTTAATATGACTGTGTATGAGAAGAAGCTGTATGATGCTCAATCCCCGGATGAAAAGAAGTTGTGATGTTTGTTTTAATAGTTATGTGAGAAAAAGTGTCTATATTGTTTAATAAAAACATTTAGAAATATTTTTTCCGATCAATTGAATATAAATAATATGTGAAATAGTTTTTAAATAACAAATTTCAGTAAATTTTGAAACAAATATACAATAATTTACTGCAAAATTTATTTTTATAGAATATAAATAATGTTTACACATTTTGTTGTTACATGTTGAGTCATACTAATCTTTGCCCAGTAGGGTTTTATGAAAATTTAGGTAATTATAAAACATTCCTAAGTACATCCTAACATTATATATATCATGTTATTTTAATATTTACTTTTACGTTTTATACATTTCTAAATCAAAATTAGTTAAGTCAAAATACTGATTAGGGTTATTCTAAAAATGAAGAGCGTCCTCTGTGATGTATTGTGGCATTGAAGCTGACGATTGACGCATTTAGAATTAAAAAAATATTTTAAATAATTTTAACTTTCTTCTGGAAATAAAAATATATATTTAAGTACAATTTCTCACTAGAGCATGTTAATATGTAAGCATGTACTATATATCATTTTATATTATAAAACTGTACTGGGCCTTACCGGGCGAAGATTAGTATGACAGCATTTTAAAGTTTTTACCATTCACAAGATTCATGACCCGCATATGATACAGGATGTAAAAAAAACCAATACTTTCTACATTAACTCTTGTAAGGTAACAGTGTATTAGCTATGAGATAAATCATGGTTCTGTCACATGGCTAGGATTTGAACCACAGAAATGTAAACCACAGTGTCAGTAAGTAGATGAAGTACATACTACAACTCAAGCAATGAAAAATAATATTAACTCATCAATATTGCGATAAAGAGTACACAAATAATACTAATAATTGACAATAATAAATTAAATTGAAATTAACAAAGACAAAACAACTTGACATAAATAGATTATAAATATGAAATTACAGTATATTAATAAAGAAAAATCTTTATAGAAATGTTAAGAAAATCAGTTAAAATTTGGTCCTATAATTAATTTTATAACTGTGATGTTTGACTGATATACATTTTATCAGCTTAGTATCATCCAAGTCTGGTTGTATTGGCGCCATTATTTTTTTTATTAAACCTACGGTTTGGAAGATCAAACCTTCTAAAAACAGACAGATCAATCATATTATAACAAGACATTATACTATTTTAGATGATGTTATCTATCAATACCTCTAATTATAACAATGTATTCATAGCTATTTTTAAATTTGTACAATCATATTAACTATTGATATAGAATCAATTCTATATTTAACTCCTTAGAGCACCTCAACGGAAAAATAACAAACATAAAAACAAACATAAGATAGGAAACCTATTGCACTATTGGTGGGATACAACAAATATTCAAAATATTAAATATGATAACAAATAGTGATAATAATATTAATAATGAAAAATACATAAATCCTTAACCTCTAAAAAAAGGTTAAGAACAAAACAATGGGGCAATGTTTGGGCAAGGTTGTCAGGGAGGAAAATCAGGAGGCGGGTGAATAATAAATGATTTGATTATGATGATGATTATAATGATTGATTATTTAGATATACTTAAAGATGTATTGTCCCCCAAAAACATGAAAAATGAAGATTAATTAAATCAGACTTTGAATAGTTTATTTTGTAGTTTAAGTTAATCATTTATGTCATTATAAAATAACATGATAAATGGTTAAATTCAACCAAAAATCCATTGGCTGGCAGCCAATTTGACCATTTTTTGCTTTAAATTACAGTTTTTTCAGGTAAATAAATTTTGTTTTGATCTAATTTTTGGTCAAAGTGGATAACTATTATGTGAAATTAAAATTGCATATTCAACAAAAAAATATTAAAAAATTATTTTTCAGGGGGACAATACATCTTTAAGTATGATTAATGGTGTGGTCATAAGTTATGAAATCATTGTCAAAATAGATTGAGCTTTGTAACAATTTCATATGTGTGGAACAGCATGTACGATATTAATGAAACTATGATGATGAAAATTTGATGATAATTAATGATGAAAATAATCATGATGATATTGATGATGATGAACAATGATAATTTAAACAATGAAACAATTCAAATTTGGGATTAATTAATGATAAACCTGGGTAATCAAACATAATCATCAAATAACCAAAGAGATTTGAGCAGATATTACATTTTTCAGGTGATTTATTTCGTGAGTAGCACATTATATTTTGCCCTTGACAACCTCGTCACCTTACTTCTTCTCTTCTGCCTCGTCTCCACCAAATGAAAAGCCGAATCGAGATGCTATTGGATTAACGTAACTCAGAATCTGGCCCATGATGCCTAAAGAAAATGATGTAAAGTTTAATAAAATTATCAGAAGAAAGCTTCATATTCATACTTTCAAACGAAAAACATTATATTACTTCTTGAATGATGTAATTTTAGCCTTTAAATGATCAGAAATTAGTTAAATCCATCTCAGAGCTGAAACATTAATCGAGACTGCTACTTGCGAACGACGACACAAAAATCTTTTTTTAGAGCCGAGTTTTGGGAATTTAAGACCCATTTGCCTATGAATTACAGGCGGCTGTATGGTGATAATTACACTTTCTAATTAGATTCTAAAACTAAAGTACGCTTCAAAGAAATTAATTAGATGGATTGCTGTCTATTCAACCATTTAATGAAATTGAATACAAGCTCCTTTTTTTAGTTGAAACATACATTATAAAGCTCTGCCTACACTATCAAAATAGTTTGACAAAAAAAATGTGATGTGCCCAAATATGATAGTAATATGTTCAAATATGGTAGTGATATGACATTATCATGTCTATATATGGTACATCACATTTTTGAAAACTGTGCAGACAGAGCTTAAGATGATGTGTTTTGTGTTCTGAAACATACCAAGTGATAATAACAAAAGGAATTCTATTTCCAAATAACCCCAAAAAATCGATATTATCTTCTAACATTACCAGAAAATGTATGTAAAAAGAACCAAACCTATATTTTCTATAGATGACCACACCCTCCCCCCCCCCCAACCCCTATCTACAGTATCAGTTCCTTAAGCCCTGTCGGCACTTTTTGACAAAAAAGGTGTGATGTGCCCAAATATGGTAGTGATATGCCCAAATATGGTAGTGACATCATCATGTCAATATATGGGCAGTTTGATAGTGTAGACAGGGTTTATATTTGCGTTTTGGGGTGTCGTGAGTCACATTCTAACATATAAATATAAATGTCAATCATACCTTCTTCTTCATCGTCGGCATTTTGGGCCGCTGCAAGTTCTTCGGGTGTTTTTTTCTTTCTCGTTAATCGGCCGGGATCATCTGGTATCACAAATTGTTCTTTTTTCTTTAAACCATACTAAAAAAACAAAAAATTCAAACGATTTGTAATGTATTGTATGTCCTTTATACTACTGTATAGTACTAACTGTACCATGCCTCTAGCTACAGTATGTACAGAGTGAGTGAGTGGCTGAGCGGTTAAGACAGTGGAACTGTAGGTCCAGTGTACACATAGCTCATGTGCACTTTAAAGAACCCAGTACATCTTTCGAGACTAGTAGGGCGTTACCCCGATGTACTAGTCCACACAAACACAGCCACTGTCACACACATCGCTGTGCAATTGTGACTGGACCGTTTTAGAGGTGTTTACCACCTGTTGGTCCCCATCCTTCACTAATGTACATACATCTTTTAGTGAGAAGTTGAATAAATAAATAAATACATGGTGATTACTAGTCTATTAATTATAAACATAGATTATAACATAGATCTAAGCGCCTTGATATGTGCGCTTTATACACCTTGTATGTTATCTACTGTGCAGTGTTCATAAATGAAACATGTGGACCCGTTGGTGGTAGCCTAAAGATGTGGTTTTTACAGCTAACTTGAAATATCTTCCTTTCTACAATTTCTACTTTAACTTAAGTGCGTCACAGAGCAATTTATTGTGATAAGACACTATAATACTCATAGAGGAATTCTTTGTAAACAATCCTATTTATTGACACTTATTCTAAATGAACTGTGCTTTAGATAATTCACAAGATCTATTCTAAATCACCAAAGAAGAAAATAATGAACATTCAATTATTTATATACTATATTTATCAAATATTGTCGTAGGGAAAGATGATATTGTCGTATTTTACAGTAATTCTAAAATAATAAACATTATAGATTAGCATATACAAATGACGTACTACAGTATAATCAACAGAACAAAAATTGAAGTATAGTTAAAAAGCCATCTATTATCATTTCTCCTGGTGGTCATAACTTTAGTCGGTTTATTCATGGAGTACAGTATTACTCCATGGTTTATTTTATTGACTGTACTGTAATCATACCAATCAAGTAAACATTTTATACTTGATTGTTAATGATAGCCAATCATGACTGATTGATCGTGAGTTGATCGTGAGTAAGAGAGTTTAAACAAATCACTAATTAACAAATATAAACAGTAAAATAACTGTACAGGAGTGATTGGGGGATTAAAATTTATTAATGATCTTAGTCTTTTTAATCACTGAATATCTTGTGGAATGACAAATTGTGAGTGGCACTTGATAAATCCAGACCAAAATTTACTAAAACTATTATTTAAAAATTAACTGCTCTTCTTAGACTTTAAAACTTGTAACATATGGGTTGTTATAGCTATGTATACTATTAAATTCACATTCAATAAAATTACCTACTTTATCTGAATTTACATTAATCTCATAGAAGCTTATAAATTCTTGAGAGGGTATTAATTCTGTATTAATGTCAAATATGTTCGCTTTTAATTACTTTCATTTTACTTAACTAAAACACAAAATCACATAAGCCTAGCTTTCTAGGTGAGTAGGTAATAATAAATCTCTAAAACTTTAGAATATAAACTCATTATTTGTGTTGTTTGTAAAATATTTCACGATTTACATTGACAGAGGATGAATGACTAATGTTCCTCATATGTCAAGCTAGAAGAATACTAAGCCTACGGTAAAATTTATATCTAGACATTTTCAAAACATCGCTTGATAATTATTTCCAGACTACTGGATTAGGAATGAATTAAGCTTGATATATTTTGATGACTTTTTTCTTCGAAGCTGTTCTCACCTGGGTAAAGACAGACAGACAACGTCTGCCATGTTTTGCTCAAAGGCAAAAAGCAAATTCATAAGAACAGTGTGGGGTATCCTAAAGCTCTGTCTACACTATCAAACTAGTTTGACAAAAAAAAGTGTGATTTACCCAAATAGGATAGTAATATGTCCAAATATGGTAGCGATATGAAATCATCATGTCCACATATAGCCACATCACATAAACTTTGATAGTGTAGACAGAGCTTAAATGCTATAGCATACTATAGTGAGAACTTACTTTATTTCTAATTTCTTGACGAACTTCTTCCCTTTCTGCTTCCTTTTTTACATGTTTTTGTTTCCGTTCTTCTTCTTGTAATCTTCTTTCTTCCAATAATTGTGCTTCCTTATCTTCTTCATCTTCGTCTTCTTCTCCTCCAGCCATCTTACCAATCTCACCTGAAATGAATATGTTCATAATCTTAGTATGTAGGTCACTTTACTTAAAGACCCCTTCCCTGCAATTTTGGACGTTTTTTTGGAAAATAATACATATATATCACTTTAAAAACATTAAACCATGTCATTCCTTGTCTTAAATGTACGTTTTATGGTAAATTATGATAAAAAGTGAGAAACAATGCACTACCTAAGTAGCTCGCGGCAATCAACCTCTCGTGGACGGTCTTAGGCCTAGCCTAGCAAGGCTTAGTTGGTAAACATCGGTAACGTACGAACATCATACGCTAGCTATATACCTAGCCTGACGTTGTATAGTTGCTGCATTAATTGTCTTTCTATTTTTGCCAGACTCCGTTGATACAAATTGGGGAAACCCAGTATTTTCGCTTAAAAGTTAGGAGTCTTCCATTTGTTTTGGCCTCACGATCGATCGAAAAGTGGGCGAATTACAGGTGAAAAACAAAAATATCAATGCGCGCAATGCATTTTGGGATTTATAGCGGGCCGCTATAATTATTAGAATCGACTTATTTTTCACATTTTTAACCGTTTAAAGACGAAAAAAGTTATCGCAATAGGACCATATAGTATTATTTTTTACATTAAATATAGTTTTTGATCTTAAATTAGATCTAAAAAAGGTAGGGAAGGGGGCTTTAACCTATAATTCAAGTAAAATCCACAAATCAATTTTTAAAAAGTCCACAAAAAAACCTAGACAAGAAATTTTATACAAAAAACATTGTGTATACAAACACTATAATCATTAATAATAACAACGTTGTCCTTTTTTATTTTTATAGATGGCGCTATACCATATACGAGATCTAATGGTAACAAGTCCAAGTCACAGAGACTCACTCATGATTAAGCTGCGTCGTTGACCAGCGAAAGCTAGAGTAAAAAACGTAAGTTTACGAATTTTATTCGACTTTGGATCATCCAAAAGAAAATTTACTTAAAATACTATAGTGATCCAGATGAACATTTTTACTAATATTGTCCTTGTCCTGTCGCTGCGAAATAAGAAATAATCAGTTATTAAAAAATAAATCACTCTCTTGAGAAACCAAAGGTAAGACGGAATAAATTTTATATAAGTGTTTGTCTTATAATGTAATCATACGATTAAAGCTTTGTCTATCCTAACAAACTAGTTTGACAAAAACAGGGATGTGCCCATGTGTCCCAATATGGTGGTGATATGCCCAAATATGGTAGAGATATGACATCATCATGTCCATATATGGGCACAACACATTTTTTTGTCACACAAAGTTTGATCAGGAGAATGTCGCTTAGTATTTGGATGCTACAAATTAAAAAGAATTTTTTTTTTAAATGTTACTCAATATAAACTGGTTTTTTTTATTCAAGAAATCTATTTCAAATTTTCAATAAAAAACTATTTCTTTTTAAACTATTTTATTTAAAACAAACAAATAACAGAATTGACATTTTTTTTATTAGTGATCTATTAGCAACTTTAGTACAGTATATTAAATATTTGAACAGAGACTATCGTTGATTACATTGAGTACAACGCAGAATGAGCTTGTTTTCCAAAGCTTTTATGCAGATTTAGCTTACGGCAAATAGTAGAATTATTCATGGCGACCTTCAACATGGCTCATCAACAACAGCAAAAGATATAAACCTATGTGGCTGACAAATTTCCCCTAATATACTAGCACCTTATGTGGAATAGCATAGCAATTATATATTATGAAAATAAAATATGAAATTGATCGGTACTGTACGGTGTCAATTCTATTATATTGATGTTTAAAATATTCATTAATTGTTGTGAAGTCGAACTTGGTTTTAGGGTTCTATGTTATACACACTTAATATTTTGTATGCCTTTTGGGCAAAATTCACTATATGATTTTCATGATTTAAAAAAAATACTATTTTTGTTTTATTTATTGTATGCATCCAACAAATAGGATATCAACATGACCGAAATTGTACTGTGTAAGGGGAGGCAGGGATTTTGGGAGGGGGAGCGGGAGTAGGGTGTATCTACCTTAACAAGAGCTAAAATGATGATATTGAAACAAATACTAATTTAACAAAGAAACACCTACTTTCATTGTACTTACCTAACATATCCATGGCTGCTTACTGTTTGCAACTTGCTGATACAGCAATCTAAAAAAATTAAAATCAACCAAAATTCTACAAAAATTACAATATTGTCAGGACGCCACCTCAAAGCTTCATCCTATGCTTCCCAAAATATTTATCAGTAATTTTCAAGTTTCTATTCACAATTTTAATTTTTATATAGAGATATTAATTATTGAATACAATAGATCGTGTGTGCAAAGAAAAAGTAAAACAGAATGAGATGGAAAGTATGGTGAGCAAATGATGCAAAAAAAAGTGGAGTATGGAAAGAAAAAGGGATTTTTTTTAACGGATAAAAGCGATGGGTGCATAGGACTAAAGCATGACATGGTGTCCCAACAACACTGCAATAGAAATGTTGTTTTTACCTGTGGCGCTTTTTAATTTGTTTCCTAAAATCATCTTTGCTGCCATACTCGCCATGTTGAACGATTTGTTTAACAAACAGCAAACACAGAAATGAATTGCCCGCTAAGGAATCTCCAAGGACCTAGATCAGGAACAAAAGAGAAGAGAGGATAGGACTTGTTGATAAAGCTTTGCCAATGTTTAGCTAAATCATCACTAATCAAATGAAAGTAAAACTATTATAGGTATATTAACACCTAGCTTTTTTGTATGATTTAAACTGTAAAAGGGTGGAGTTCAATGATCTTTTTTTAGAAATGTTTTTTTTGGAGATGTATTTATAAAATAGATCCTTCGAAGATTCCAAAGTCTAGGTAACCATTTGTAGTGCTTATCCAAATGAGGACAATATCAAATTGACACCGTATACGCCCAAATGAGTACTTTTAATCAGTGTCATTTTAATTAATTCCTTAATGAAACTCTGTACTGTTTTTTTAATATGATCGGCTATGGTAACCTAACATGAAGCGTTTCATTAATTATTTCTCATTTTTCCAACTGTCATAAAAACTAAATAAATATAGCTAATATAACGATGTATATGGTGCAAAATATGTATAAATCTCTGTCTACACTATCAAACTAGTTTTTAAAAGTGTGATGTGCACAAATATGGTAGGGATATGCCCAAATATGGTAGTGATATGACATCATCACGTAAAGTTTGATAGTGTAGATAGATTTTCTGAAATTTACTATATCCATAGAGAAATATTTTTTCAATAAAATTATTAGTTTCTTTTTTTATTATAAAACATCTCTACAAATACAGTAAAAGTAAATAATAGAAAATAAGCATTGATTTTAATGTAGATTTAGTACGACGTAATCAGCATCTTCCACGAATTATCCTCAATGAGACAATAGCCGGTGAATTTCTTGCTCCTGATAATTGAGTAATTTTCACACCTACACAAAGCTATCTATAAATATCCTTACACTAATTAATAATTTACCTACTCATTTGCACAAACAGACCAAAGAGAAGAGGTTGCAAGGTCCATAATAATTACATGCTTCAAATAGGATATTGATTGGCTTACAAAACATATGATGAAGAATGAAATACAGGAAAACATATTAGACTTCCAAAGTTTCCCCTTAATAGGGGTGTCATGTAAATAGGGTTGGGGGAAGGGATACATAAATTACTCTTATATTCATTTCACTGGGAAATATCTCCCTAATATAAAGATAAAGAATGAAATATAGAACTTATTAAGGAGATATCTTCGGGACCCTCCAAGGTGTCCCTTCAATAGGGGCGTCCTGTGGATAGGGGTTTTCTTATTGTATTAGGTATTAGGTTATATAAGCTTAATATGTTTTTTCTTTTGAGGCAGAGTAACACAACACAGTATAAATATAATACTTCCACATGATCATAAAGGAAAAATAATCACAAGAAATGAAGCAATCGCATTGTATATTTTTTTGCTGATAATATAAGCATGCGTTGATGATTGTACTATGTTGCTTCATCACGTTGGAACCATGTGATATTTATAAAAAAGACCAAATTGCTACGCACCATAAAGCATCAAGATAATTATGTACAAAGTTGCAAAAACTGATAAGAGAACAAAGAAGTATTTCAACCAAATCTTTCCATCTATTAATAGTTAATTAACTTTCTAATGAAGGTAGCTAGAATTAATCTAGTTTCTCCTAATGAGCTTATGGACTTGTTTTCGATATTTTACACACTGTAGATCTGATTTCACAACATACTATAGTAATTTGTTGGCAACCAAATGCATAATATATACGGTACATTTAATAATACAAACATGCTCACAACATAAGAATTGTTGGCAAAGATGTTAAATTATGTTTTATAATGTGTGCATGAATTGACACAATATTATGCAAATTATGCTTAAGTTATGTGTAAAGCCCTGTCTACTCTGTCAAACTACTGTACTATAGTTTGACAAAAAAAGAGTGATGTGCCCAAATATGGTAGTGATATACCCAAATATGGTATTGATATACCCAAATATGGTAGTGATATGTCCATATATGTATCATTATGTGCATATATGGGCACATCACAATTTTTTGTCACATAAAGTTTGATAGTGTAGACAGAATATACAATAATCAGATGGTGATACTCAATTTTGGGTTAATTTTATTTTTTTCTTACAGTACTGTAAAATGTATAAAAATCGTTTACATTGCTTCAAGTTTGGACTAGAGTATATAATGGTAAGTCATAATGCTTTCTTTTTAATATATATCCTCGTTAATACAGTCTCATTCTGCATGTAGACTATTATATAAAATTCCAGGCACCTTTTAATAGTTTAAGTGTATGCTATAATAAAGAGAAACCTATTAAACGTCAGTTTTATCATTCTAGACTCTTTGCACTTTAATATAAAGCTCCCTTTGCTTTATATCCCTCATTAGACTAGTGAAAAAAATGTTTTGCTCGCTAATAATTAAAAAAGAAAGTTCTGACTGAAATTGCAATATATGGTTCTTTCATAATATGCTATTTATATGCTAATTTGTTTTTTTACAATAATATTGTATTTTAAATTTTGTTTTCAAGTACAGTAGCTTCAAGATAAATACAAAGGTTGGGGCGACTTTTTCTCATTCTCACAGATTTCCTCATCTTTATCGTTTCAAATTAATTAATTAAATTTCAGTATATCACCGGGCGGTTTAGAATTACTGTTCTATGCCTGATTTGTTTACAATATATAATTACAGTTATATAAATCATACTAAAAAATTAAATGGGAATGTACATAATATAACAATTTATATGTAAATATATTATATTTAGAGATTTGCGAAAATTAATATTTAAATGTTTTGTTCTTTTGTAGACTAATGAATATTTAGATTTTATATATTTATAATTTAAACAATTTTTTAGGATTTCATATTGTAAATAGCAGATGTTATATCTTTAGGTTCTCATACTCAAAAGGTTATTTAGCTTTTGTCTAAATCTATAGACATTTTTAATAAGCATGTCAAAAACATTGTTAACTTGTTTCTCAGAAACTGCATACATAATTAATCAGAGGGCTCACTAATACACTGAAAAAAGTGAGCCAAGCCATTATGATTCTACTGTAAATTTCTAACTTTTTCGTATTATAAAGTGTTGCCTCATTTTTTACGAGGTTTTATATTTTCAAATAATTATTATTATTTATTTAAATAATTTATGCATACCATAAACTTAATGTATGTTTTCATACTCTTCAGTACTACCACTGGATAGACCCCTTTCTGAGCCTCTTTTCAATACCTCCGTAATCACCCATCATTTGAAATGCTACAATGTTAACCTAATCTCTCTGAATACGCAATTACTGTGAATGACTTGTGTAATTACCAGCCAACTTTGCTGACAAATATCTGAATGTAAAGCTCAGCAAAGATAAATAGCTGAAACATCAACATTTTTCACACTTAATCTGCCTATAGCATTGGAATGTTCTGATCTTGCGGATTCTTGTCTCAAAATGCATAATCAACTTAGACTATCGGTAATAATACTAAGATGACAAATAGTACCATGGGTATTGGGTTGACTAAACTGCCATGTTTTGTTTAATACTTTAATCTTTGATTGGGACCCCATCATTTTAAACTTCATTTTTAATTACATAAGATATCCTGAAAAGAATAAAATATTTCCAATAAAATGCTAAAAACAATATATAAAATAATCACCAAGAAGGGGAAAATTAAATAAAAATAAAAAAACTAAATATTTTAATAGAGTAGTAGAGCAGATGAAAAAAATTTTTTTTACAGTGATAACTTTTCACAACAAAATATTTCTGTTTATAATAGTTTACTTATAGATTAGTAAAGTATGCTAATGAACTAAAAGTCCTAAAAGGGCATGAAAGCACCAGACTAAGACAGATCTTGTTTTTGTGCCAAAGGGACTACTAATATAATCTACCAAATGTCGGAAATGCCTCCATAGACAATTTAGTATTTACAATTTCACAAAAGACTGAAATAGCTCATTTTAAAATGAGTGGAATAAATTTGAATAAACACAAAGCTTTTAATTCTATTTATAATTTCCATCTTTTTCATCAATAATTAGTTGTTAAAAGATTTGGAGTACAGTCATTTTTATATCATATCTCCTAATGTATGCTCAATTTTACATACCATCAGATTATTCACCAAAAAAAAGAAACAGCGTCTATGTATTATACCAATGAAGAGATCTCAGAAAACAATTTTTCATTATTTTATTATTTAAAAAATAAATTTTAAAAAACATAAGATATTTTTACTGATATAAAACCCTACAGAATATCGCAAATATAAATTACAATACAGTGCCGAACATGGAGGTATAACATTAATTTTATACCTCTATGTATGGTGCTGAATGTATATAAAATGATAATCTATTTTGTGAATAATGTAAACAGTACTGTTACAGTATTATTAGATGAAGAACACGTATCATTTAAATTACAATGCTTACTTTAATTTTCATTAAAAGCCATCTGTCGACATGACGACCAGAATCAATTAGAAGTATTGTGGCAGACAATAGAATGATATACTAACAAATAGAATAGAGAGTTAACAGAAGCAAACTTTCATTAAGCTCTATCTACACTATCAAACTAGTTTGACAAAAAAAAAGTGTGATGTGTCCAGATATGATAGTGATATGCCCAAATATGGTAGTGATATGACATCATCATGTCCATATATGGGCACATCACATTTTTTTTTGTCACATAAAGTTTGATAGTGTAGACAGGGTTAACAGACTATTAATTCAAAGACCGGAGTCGTTGGCTTTAACATTATCCTTAAAATCTTTCAAATCGGACAAAATAAAGTATGACAAAATCAACCATTCAAATAGAAAAGATACCATAGGTATTATAATATACAATATTACATTTTTTTTCAACTGTACTGATTACAATTTCTCTTTCTGTTGAAATTATGTTTTACATTACTATTGATTCTCAGTACAGTAAAAAACATAAAACTATTATATTTTAGCAATATACAAAACATGTTATCTTTTCATATCCATTTTGATTGATTTTTATTTCTAAATTCTTGATTATGAATATTTATTGATTTCCTTTTTAAAAGATGGCGAAGGCAAATTGCATTATTGAAATAGCAGTAATATCATAATGAAAAACGAACAAAAAATGTTGATAAATATTTATGTAAATTGTTCTAGACTACAAGAAATTGAATAACTCATAAATATTCATGAATTTAAAATTTGCATAATGATATACTAGCAAAAATACTGATTCAAAATTTTAACTATGAAGCATTTACACTTTTTCTACAGTATGCACGTTATCTGAATAATTCTAGCTTTCAGCGTAAATACATCCCTACGGACTATTACGCTGCTAAAATGCTTATCCTGCTATCGAGTCCATCCTATTAGTACATTCTCAAAATTCTGCTAGAAAATTCATGATTATAGGAGTCTCCGTTTGTCTGTAGATATCTTTTAATTAATACTAATTACACCGTCGGTCCACTTGAGGGGAGAGTGGCTGTTTAAGTATATATTTGCACTGACACATAATACAATATCAATAACATATGTTACCATATATTTTACAATTGACAGTAATTAAAAATCATTTTTTTAGAAGGATTTTAAGGTTAAGTATGAAATATTGCACAAAGTGTTAAAATACTACAAAAAATATAACAATGAAAGGGATATATAATTATCTGGATGTGTGCATGGAGTTTTATAACTCCATAATGTGTGTGACTTTTGGATCTGTTGGGGTCATATGTCATATAATAATGAATGTAGATGTCATTATATGGTTGTCATTAGCTGACTGCGTATCTGAAACTCTATTTAGTTTGTCCATAGGGGTTAAAAACCGATTTAGATTTTTCTGTAACTAAGTTTTCAATTCCGTTTACCGTAGCAAATTATAAATACAACTGTGCTTGTTAAAAATTACATTACTAGTTTAAAGGGCATTTCTCTTTGTTTTTGTATTTTAATACTTGTTTATTATTTTATAAAAAGTAGATATATTAAGTAAGATTACTTTAAAAAAAAAATAAAACACATTATTTAAAAATTATACAGAGTACAGGGTTCGGTTTATTTTTCATACGTATACTAATCATGAAGACAAGAGGTTATAATGTAAATTAAATTAATATATAGATAGAGCTATGTACATAGATATTGCATTAATTTGTGTTCTATATATAGGAAAATAATGATATCCTGTCTGCAATATTGTCGGCAAGCCTCCTTTGTTCATCAAACTTCCTTAATTGATATTTTAATGTATAATTTATTGAATACATATTTTAGAAAACAAGCTAGCTATTCATCAGCAAATAACAACATTGCCAATGCTTTGATTGTGGTTTCATTCTTAAACAATTTCTTATTTATATTTATGGACATTGTCTAAATTCATAATCTATATGTTCAGTACATACTTGGTCAACATCAAAGACCTCAATGGTCTGAAAGATGAGCTGTATTTGGCATTGCCCATAATAGTTTATTTCATCCGAAGAGTGTGAAAGACTTCGGCTAGGTCCGTGTTTTTTTATACAATGATCTTTTGCGATGAGATCTGACAATGACCCAGGAGGTCAAATGGCTTGAACAGAAAATTAAAGCAGATATGCAGCAATAAAGACATAATATATAAATATCATGAACTGAATAAAACAGTAAATATAATACTGTAGTAGATGGCTGAACTATACCTATATCAAACATTTTCTAGTTTATCATATTCTAATGTAAACATTGTGGCTCTATTAGAACTAATATATCAGGTGGTACCGCAGGCATATGTTTTTTAATGTTCTTATTTTTCAACATGCAAACCTTCAAAGAATATTGAAGCTACGCTACATCTTTTATGGTATTAGTCAGTATTTTAGAACTATCAATATGAGCCTGCGCAATGCCTTCGGAAAAGATTTTAACAACTAATGATTTTATGAGCCTGATCAAGTAGATGGTGGAAAAGTAGACACGTTTTTACCACACAGATTAACACAAGAAATAAAAAACTAATAACCCATGTAAATGCTAGAACAATTTATAATTTATCTGAGATCCTACCATAAGTATGCCAATTTGAGGGGGGTGATAGAAATTTAATAACAGAAATGAAATGAATGTAAACAAAAAAATGATAAAGAGGAAAAAGAAAAATAACAGCAGAGATGGAAAGATTTGAAGATAAATAATATAAAAGCTTTGCAACTTACTATAAAGACTTGGCTAGTAAATTGAGTGTCTGTAAGCTGCACTCGTTCTCAAAGAACAACTTAATGAGCTTGCTATGAAATCGATTGACAGCATTTACATATGGAGTCATGCATATCTAATACCTTACAGCCAATCAGATGCAAGCATTTTTAGAGTCCTTTTCTACTTTAGGGAGAAGGAGTAATTTGTGTGACATTGTGAGTGAAAAATCAATAACCGGTCATAATATGAAAACAGTAGAAATATTTTAATAGTTCAGAATATTAAGTAATGACAACAAGCAAAATGTTCTGAATTGAATTCATTAGGATCCCTGAGGAATTTGAGATATCGCTCAATGACATTTGGTTAATTTTTAAGCAACAAAGACGTTTTATTAAATTAATAATTAACAACAATTCATAAAGCCTTCTCAGATTAACTTTGCTTGGATGAATAATACAATTAAAATTTAAATTCATGAAATAGTAGATCTGTTTATTAAGGAATTAAATTAGCATTATACATTGAATATTATTATGACTGAAAATATAATTTATTGACAATTATCATCATTCAGTGTTACAATAATTCATTCCAATCATTCAATCTTTTATTTCTGAATCTCTGGTCCATAAAAAGTAAAATTACGTATAAATTAATTTTTTTTTAAAGAAAACTGTACTACTCTTCATTTCAGGATGGCATTCCACATGGAGAGCATCTTTGACTTATATAAGTCTAGGAATGCACTGATCATCGGTCAGTGTTACCAAGGAAGAGTGAAATTACACTTTTAAGTACACCAAGTAATTTCACTTTTCCCTGGTGTAATACAATAATTAAAAATATGAAGTCACTTAATGTACCAATTATTATTACGATTGCATTATAATTTAGTAAGCTTAAAATGACTGTTATTAAGGTTCGAACCAATGCATTTACAGTAACACGTTTTGGTGTTAAAGACGTGTGGTGAACTAGCAATGACACGTCTATCAATATTTGATGCAGGTGCCTGGCATTATTATTACTTGCGTCGTTTACTTCAAGATTACCGGTATTAACGCACGGTGCTTGCTTCATAAAGCGCATTTACCTGATTAGTGGACTGCATATCTATCAAAATATTTATACTACACTCATTTCTACTAATGATATTATGCCACGCTTGGAAATATACAACAGTGTATAATTAATTTTAAACTGTAAAACTATCTGTTTTACTAAATTATATTCATTTGAGCAAGTATAAGAAATAATAGCTAGTTAATTACATTAATGGAAACATAATTTATCTTGCTAGAACACCTTTAACTGATTCTAATGAGGTCTTTTAATGAAAGTAATTATAATGTTTAATTAGTTATAGACAAAATAAATACCAATAAATCCTTGTTTCACACAATTTTTAATTGATGACACATAATTATAATATTGCATTAGAATATGGTATTCTGTAAAGCCTGGTTTCCATAAAATCGCTACACGACAGAGCGTAGCGATTCTATGTAAACGCTAGAATTTATCGGGTATCTAGTACGCGAGTGCTAAATATTCTTTGGTACGCGTATACGATTCATCGCCGACAAAATCGGCAAAGTTGAACATGGTTGAACTTTGCCGATTTGACTGCGATGAATCGGGGAGCGTTCCCGATTACGTCGGCGACATCTGCGCGTGTAGTGATTAATGGAAACGCTATAGCGATTTTAATGAAAACCAGGCTTTAGTGTTCAATATAACATTTTTAAATAGCCCTACTTCTTTTCTTCTATAACAGGTTCTAATATGGTAGTATAATTACATGCAACTGCTTGTATTGATTTAGACTTGCCCCAAGTCTGTATTTATTGTCTTTTTTTTTATATTTATTTGTTTTTATTTCGACCGCGATATCCAAACTCAAGTAATACACGTATGAAACGCCATATGTGCAAAAATATTTATATTTTTACTAATATTAAGACAAAACTCTGTCTGGAGCCCAGACTAGTATTGATTATACTGGACAGTGAAATTGTGAGCTATCCATCCGTTATGCCCACTGCAATAACACTGAATACTGTAGTAGTTATAATTTTCATATAAACTCAATGTTACATTATTAATAATCTCTGAGCTGTAAATCAATGTTTAGCATTTGATATAAACATTCAAAGGTTAAGACTGTAGTAATACACATTTCCCAGAATATTATTTCCATAAATAGAACTGACCAAATTTGCAATAACTACATAATTAAACGCCAATTATTAGATTACAATCCACATGGTTTTGTTATAGATAAATTCTAAATTACATCTTAATCGAAAACTGTATAAATACAGAATTCTTTTTATTGTATAATTAATCTGAAAAACAATGTTGTTGACGATAATTAACAGTAATGATAGAGATAATGTATATTGACAATATTGTGATATGATTATGATTAATAATTATTTTAGTAAATATTTAATATCAAGATGCATATTATCCTGCAATATTTAATCAAATGTAGAGGGCAGTAGACTGGTTATAAACATATTTTTGTTTACTTTTAAATTACAACACCCTGGTATTTAAAAATCCATTGGAGAAAAAATCCCATTTCATATTAGTCAATAGAGTCTTTTTCACCTAACGACACAGTTATACTAATTAATAGATTACCTGCTAATTTTCCGCTTGGTTAATAAACCCACGCAAAGTCTCACATTGTTTGATATTTTCACATTGTATAAAAACGTTCGGCAGATTCAAGCATGAATTACAACCTTTAAATTTCTCATTATATGTAAACCTCAGGGGTTTAATACTACTAAAACATAAACAACAGTGTCTATGATGACAACTAAGATAATGCATTCAACTACAATACACGTATCTGTCCATTTCTGCAAATAAATGAGAATATGAAATATAGGTCTCCAACTACAAAGCATGTTTTCCCAAAAGGATATTTAATTGAAAAGGTATTAACAAGAAAACACCAATTTTGAATATGAAAAATGTCTACTTCTAATTTAACAAATAAATTACACAGACTAACAGTGGTGTTGGTAGTCTCTGAGTAGCTATTAACTGGAAAAAACAATAGCCTCCAAATGATGATGATGATGATGATGGTAGGTGGGATTGTCCAATTAGAGGGCTGGTTGAGAAACTATATTATGCATTCTTTTTCTTTTTTTTTAACACCTCATTTATATAGGGTGACCCTAAACAGCATATGCTGACAATCAAGGGGCCCTCTTGATGAGTGACAGTGGCTGTGTGTATACTAGTACATCGGGGTAACCCCCTACTCGTCTTGAAAAATGTACTAGGTTCTTTAAAGTGCACATGAGCCAGATGTGTACACTGGACCTACGGTTTATAGTTCTTATCCCAGAAAACTCGTTCTACCACCAGAACCATAGAGCGAGTGAAGCTTGAACCCTTGCCGATGTTAATACGGCAAGGTATTGCAGTTCCACTGTCTTAACCACTTCGCCACTCACTCTCTTTCTTCAGAGAGAGCGGTTATTGTTGATATATCCATTGTATAGTCCACATACAGATAGGCTGCAATATCAGTACTTCTATGAATGGATGCCTAGTTGGTGACAAGAATGCTAGTTGATCATATCCAGTACCGTTTGATTTGATCATTTGGGAAACCACCTAACGACATTGATGTAAAAACTCAAATGCAAGAAATATTTAATTTTAATTTTAAATTAACTGCAAATAGAACTGATTGCAAACAGGAATTGGTCGAATTGAATAGGGCGAATAAATGAATAAAAACATTGTTTATTCAAAAACGTTTTTTAAAAAATCGGACGTTGCATTCATCATGTAAGATCACATAAAAAATGTTATCATTTTATAGCATCTGGTTACTTCTCATTTTCATACACATGAGAATTCAGAAGTAATTGCAAATTAGTTATAAAGGTCAACTATTGCAATTAATAGATGACATCACGATTTGATTTGGCAACATTTTGACCACAGAAGACTTTTTTCTAAATGTACACATTTTAAATGTTTTAAATATTTATTTTAATTTCTGCATTTAATGACAATCACACATTTATTCAAACAAACATACAATTATGCTACATAATAATAATTTCTAGCATTATCAGATATTGTACTCCACTTCTTATTTGTCCAAATTTTCAAAATGTGATTTCATCTAGTTTTATAATAACTTCTTTACGTTAAACCAGTATAAATAAATACATGTTGAAAACACTGGTATGATTAATATTTAGTGGAATATTGATTGATTGATCTAAAGAAAAAATATCTTATCTCTGGTTTGGTAAATACTATTATGATATGATCACATTAATGAAATAAAATCAAAATTCATAAATTTGAATGCACATTCAGAATATTTGGTGGTATAGTAAGTAAGACAGTGAGAGCTGTAGGATTCTAGGAAATGATGTTGACAGATCTGTATCAAGTAAATTTATTCAAAAATGTTTGCCTCGTAATTGTAAGATTGTACAATTTGAAACACGAATCTGGAATAAAAGATGAAGAGGAAGCTCAAGATAAATTACTGTCAAGTCATTTTGTCAGAGATTTAAACGAATCCAAGCTTATCGTAGCCACGTCTAGTCATTTCAATCAATTTTATTTGCTAAATAAAAAACAGAATATGCAATCGATTGTATCAGTGCTACCGTCCAATCAGAATAGTGCGTTTTAAAGCAAATGATTATTTGTAGGCCACGGTATGGATGATGACAATGAGTTTGTACTTAATTACCTTCGCCGTTTCTTTATAAGCCTACCGTATTTACAAGCAAGCTTATCTATTTGGGTTATTCCATTCCAAATGAAGGGGAGATATTTTTTTAAATTATGATTATTGTAATAACATACATAACTAGAGGGTACTCCGAGAGTACAAACCTCTGCCTACTGTAAAATTCCCTTACATAAAATGTCCCTGGAAAATATATATATATTTTTTTTAATTTGGCTAACTGCACACTACAAAGTTGTGGATGAGAGTTTGGTGTAATGGTTATGTATCCAGCCTCTCACAGTTGAGATTGCTGGTTCAATTCCTGCTGAGGTTTTTTTTTAAATTATTTTTTTATTTTTTTTTTTTTGTGGACCTTGATCTTTGACCCTGACCCTTCAAAGTTTATATGTTGAGTCATTGATCATTGTGGCTAAGTTTGTTGAGAATCGGATAAAAACTGTGGTCTGTAGGCAGTAAAATAGTTTTTGTTAATTGTGACCTTGACCTATGACCTTTTGCCCTTGACCTTTTCCTCTTAAAATCGAACTCGTCCGAGCTTTTGGGGCATAGATCATTGTGGCCAAATTTGGCCAGATTTGAATGAAAACTGTGGCCTCCAGGCTGTTCACAGACACACACACACGTCACACACAAACATACAGGGGTGAAAATATAACCTCCTTGGCGGAGGTAATAAATAGTTGAAATAAATAAGTAAAATAGATTTTAAATATTATATTTTAAATTAATTACCTAGAATATAAATTTTAATAATTACTATAGTATGTGAATTAAATTTTTCTTATATTATATAGTAAATAAAAATAATATAAAGTATAAATGGTTTACAAATGAAAATATTATACTATATTAATATTCTTTATTATTTATAGCTTCTTTGATTACCAGTCTACTATAATATAAATCCATGCTAAACATTAAAGTTACTCTGAATATCTAAATAGGAATATATATATATATATATATAAGAACTAAACAAAGTCTATTGAGTGCTATTTTGCAGAAGAATATTATGATTATAATGAGAATTTAATGCTGCAAATCTCTATAATATATTGTCCAAATAGGGAAGTGAGAAGCTATTATCTTTATAGCAATAATGTGCATAATGTTTGCTACAGGCAGCAATTGGTAATACGTTTTAGGGTATAGACGTAAAATACAATTCATTACAGTAGTCCAATCAAAGACAATCAATGTTTTTCTATACCACATTTCATTTCACATCAGGTTGCCCAAATATTTATCATTTTTTTACCACATCTAGTTTACCTTGACCAGGAGTTTATGTTTTCACCACTGTATGTTTGTATATGACAGAGCTTCGTTTCGATGGGGGAACGGTCAAAGTCAAGGTCAGTGGTGTAACGACTATGAGCGCTCACTGACTAAACCTAGGGGCCCAGAAGAAAAAAACGGACATTAAAATATTTCAAACGCCCAAGGTCTCAGGGAACCTTGGTTCCTAAACCAGGATCCTTAGGTCTCTACGTTACGCCACTGATAAGAACCCACAAAAAAACATATTTTTTTATTTACTGCCTGCAGGACACACTTTTTATTAGAATTTCGACAAACGTGTGGGAGGGAATGTATGAAAATTATAATGTAGGAAAATGTTTGCCCTCTACAGTAGGTTTTAGAATTTTGGAAAGAAGTTGATATTTCCATGGTTTGAGAACGTGTTATGTTTGTTTTAATTCAATATAATTCAGCCTGTGTTTTTGTACAAACAAAATATTAGATGCTGTTGTTGTCTAAACATCTGTTTCAAAAACATATTGTACTTTACAGACATAATTAGATATTTGCATAAGCTCTGACATTATTCTATTTCTTTGAAACAGATGTCAATTATGTGTTCACTCAAAGTAAGGGTCTAGCAAGCCCATCTCTAAAGCTTTGTCTACACTATCAAACTAGTAACAAAAAAGTGTGATGTGCCCAAATATGATAGTTGATATATTTAAATATAGTAGTGATATGACATCATCATGTTCATATATGGGCACATCACATTTTTTTTTCACATAAAGTTTGATAGTGTAGACAAAGCTTAAGATCGTGAAGTGACTTGCCGATAATTATCAACCACATTTCAATTGGTTAATAGTTAAGAAAATACTATAAATTACATTTCAATTGTTTCACACACAACAATACGTATGCTGTTAACACTATCGTAAAAACCATCTAAGCAAATAGTGAGTGAGTGGGGCAGCCCTAAGAAAAAGAAAGTAAGAAAAGCATCGTCCAGGAATCGAAAACACAATCATTAGACCGCTGACTAATTGGCAGCCGTTAAAGCAAGTCAGTGCCGTCACACTTTTTACATGATTACTTTACTGTAAAAATGTGCATTTCAATTATCATGTATTGTGAGATTGATTCATTATAATTTATGTTTAAATAATTATTCATCAATTCATAATAATAGTAATACATTAATTACATTACCTTCTGTAGTTAATCAATAGTGTAATTGTTGAATAATTCATGTATGTTTATTTATTCATAACTAGGCCTATATCAATTATGAATGTATTAATTTTACAATTAAAATCTACTAGCCTATATTATTACAGTATTATTAACAGCAATACCCAGCTTAACAGAGCTTTAAGCCGAAGATGAGCCACTTTGAGCTAAATTCTGGGAATGAATCATAACATATAGCAGGTTGTTGTACTTTTTTATACTCTAACAATACTCCACCACACCTCTTATAGATAGATGCAGTAGCATTGTCTCAGACTCAGGACAACCTGTCCCTAGCCAGGCCTACGTTCTTAATTAAATTCATTATAATGTATGTTAAATAATTAAATACATACCCTACCTGCCAACGCAATTTGATATCTTTTTGACGCAGTAATAATAGCAATTTAATTAATTATTTTAAGATGGACGAGCCATCAACATCTTTGTTTTTATGGGATGAAAACATTCAATGCTGCCACCAACGATGAAGTCATTTATTCGCCGCCGATGGGAGCGTATCACGCAATAAAATAAAACGTTCAAGTTAACAATTTTGTACAATTAAAATTGATATAATAGTTATCTTTGGTATACAGTACTCTTAATTGTATAGAAATTTAATAATACTACTACCTTATTACATTACACTATAATTGTTTCAGTTCAACACACTTTTATAGAAACGGAAACGCGTACGCCTGTACTGATACGCCGCGCGCTTGAAAATGGAAGCGCGTAGCCTTCAGAAAGTGCGTGTACCAACCACCCACCGCGACCGCGACTGTTGGTACTTTTCAATCGAAAATGTGTATTTTTGGCCGACAAGTGCGTGTTTCTAAAAAGCGGATCGATATCGTCTTCCTATTGGCTAAATGTTTTACGACGTCATAGTCTGTGGATAATAAAATCGTTTGATTGGACAGTTATAAATAAAAACACAACTTCATTAATAATCATAATTTATATTAAAGTATGTTTTTATCTACCAGCACCATTTAATCACTATTCATAATAAATCATAAATATAAGGGTAGGCCTATATGTACATATAAAAGAAAAGTTATGTCAGTTAAGTCCTTCGTTGTCTAGTTTCTACAGCCAAGGCAACCGTTCCGTATGCTCCGGAAAAGCCGCCGTCGTCGTCGCCGCCCTTCCGTCATCTCCATCCGGTTCTAAAAACAAGACCATCTACGATGAGTCGTGTCTATGCAATATCAGACCTTCATGTCGACCACCCAGACAATCTTAAGTGGGTCGAGGAGCTTTCGTTCTCTCGTTACCAGGAGGACGTACTTCTCGTTGCAGGCGATGTAACGGATTGTTTAAACCTTCTAAAAACAACTCTTGTCAGCCTCAAGAAAAAGTTTAAAGAAGTGTTTTTTGTACCAGGTGCGTTTCTTATTTTTTTTTTTTTACTATAAAAATATGATAGGCCTACTATGCGGCGTATGTTAGCGGTCTCAATTCATTTGCAAAATTTCATTCGAAAATATAAGCCTAATATACTTTATTATTGATATTATTATTTGTAGGGAACCATGAACTGTGGATTAGGGATAAGACCTGTAAGGACTCTAGTATCACTAAGTTCAATCGCATCATCGAGATGTGTAAAAAGAACGGAATCCACACCGATCCAAAGAAAATAAACAGTTTCGATGGTTCAGTGTGGATTGTCCCTCTTTTTTCTTGGTACACAACACCGGAGGAAGACAGGCGCGATTCACTTTATGTTCCAGGCAGCTACGAAGACGTCAACCTAACGAAAACATTATGGATGGACAACCATATGTGTAAATGGCCGACGAATATGGGTAAATCAAGATCAAGATATTTCGCCGAACAAAATAAAGATCGCGTGGAACGTCCATACGATGCACCGGTCATCACGTTTAGTCATTTTGTTCCACGTATGGAACTTATACGAGCCAACAGCGATGACGACCAGAAAGTGAAGAAGGAGAGACAGCATTTAGGCCTACCGTGCTGCGTGCCGAAGCGTCAAGGTGCCGTTAAAGGGTTTAATTTTACGCGCTACGCAGGCTGTAACGCGCTAGATGATCAGTTACGCGACGCCGGTGCCGACGTTCACGTTTACGGACACCAACATCGTAATCGTGATCGTATTATCCAGGGAGTACGTTACGTTTCGCATTGTTTAGGTTACAAAAAAGAACGGTCAGAAGGACTTACGTACGGTATTACGCAGTGGAATGGACCCAAGCAGGTGTGGCCTAGCACACAGGACAATAGTGAATTTGATCATCTTTCCGTTTAATCAAAACGCGTTGTAGATTAAGTGTCGCGGTGTTGTCTCGTGCGTAAGCCAATTAACAAATTCATCTATTTTTTTTACAAATTGAAAGTTTTTAATATGTTTCGTATGTGGATCTAGGCGAAGTTGAGTGAATGGACATTTACCATAAGCCTCGCCTATAGACAATATTGTATCCCATTAATTTTAATTCAAAGAAAATATATCATTTAGTAGTCACGTACATTATGTGACGTATATTATATGACATTTTACGTCATGTCCGCATACGTTGATGATCTATTTTATTTATTTATTTTTTATTGATTTATTATTATTACATTAATGTTGTACTATTAATTATTAATGTTTATCCTTTGTTCCAAACTAAACTTTTGCATGAATTATCATTCAATTGTACCATGCTAATTACCGGCGGCCGTCTATTTAGAACTACTCTAACACTCAGAATAATCCTAATTATTCTGTTGTACTATTATATTATTAGTATTATTGTATCTTAGAAAAACGTGTATTAGCTTTGTAGTGTTAAACAATATTCAATCTTTTACCTAGTCAAAAGCATGTACGCATAAAGGATAACAAAAGCTAGAAGCATACTATGCTTACATCATGCACTGAACGGAACGTTACAATCGTTGGCGTTCGTCTCGTTTGAGATTACGTTTTACGTTACGTCACGAAGAGAGAACGCGGATGTTTTGCATTTCCATTACGTAAAAGCATTGCGCGTCTCCTCACGACCGTTTTCAAATATAAGTTTAACTGACTTTCTGATATTATAAAATCTTGGTGATCAAAGTAATAAAACCAAAGTAGTTTAGGGAAAAATTGTGTTGTTATTGTTAAATTTTGTTTGTCCACACAGGGTGTTTTGCAACTTTTAATTTTAAAAAAGTCCATGAGGAAATAAAATTATGTCATATTATCACCATCACAGTTTTTGCCAAACTAGTTTTATAATGTAGACAGAGCTTAAGCTATATGAAGCTACTGCCAGTGGTTCTTCAAATTCGAAAAACGTATTTGAAAATTATCCCATCTGCGCCAAATTCCTTTGGTCGAGGCAGACTCTTAAACACTGGCCAACGGGTAAACCTGTGACAGAAGAAGAAAGTGTCATTATGCATTCCACGATATGTAAAGTTCTGTCTACATTATCGAACTAGTTTGACAAATCTGTGATGTGGCCGGAAATATAGTAGTGTTACCCAAATATGGTAGTGATATGACATCTTCATGTCCATCATATTTTTTTGTCACATAAAGTTTGACCGTGTATACAAGGCTTAAGCGTACAGAGTCAACGTGATGAACAGGAGATAGGCCTGCTATCTAATCGTTCGTTTTGCATGCGAGAGGGACGTGATCGATACGATATAAAGAAAACTATAACCTGTATAATCAAAATTTATAAAAACATAATAGGGATAATAACAGTAATTGTACAACAATGTAAACAAGCAGTATTATTAGACTTTGCCGGATGCGATGCTATATGCAAATATTTACTAACGGTTTTTTTACTACCCTGTGAAGTTTATATTTGACAGGGCCGCCATACATATACTGGTATGCCTTAAAAGTCATAAAGAAAAATGCGTTAGTCAATCAACCAACGTTCTAAAATACTATGTATCATAAAACTTAATATTTTAAACTGTCACAACTGCACGTATACGAAGCTACGTGGTCGTATAAAGGTCAACTCAGACAGCGTCGTACAATGAGGCCCGACGAGTCGTCTCGTCGGGAGAAAATTAAGCATGTTTAAAGTTCTCCCGACGACGACCTACAAACTACGCCCGTCCGACGCTATCTAAAGTTTGGTTCCCACTAGAACGTAACGCAAGGACGTAAACGCAACGCAAGCGTTTTAACCAATGACAAGCGAAGATATAGACAGTCACAAGCGAATAAGCCATCGCTTGTGATTGGTCAATTCACTTGCGTTGCGTTACGTCCTTGCGTTGCGTCGCTAGTGGGAACCACGCTTAAAGACGACTCGACTTTCCACGTACCTCGCCGTGATCGTAATAGTAGTGCATTGCGTTGTGGCCGCAACCCATGTTCGAATCCAGGTGGTCGCGGCATTTGTATGTTTACTCCTCACGTATTTTGTATTCATTAAATTTAAATAGAAGACTTACAAATTACATTTGGAAAATGTCTGTTCTTCGTAGCCCGCCGTGATCGTATAGTGGTTTGTACATTACGTTGTGGCCGCAATAACCCAGGTTCGAATCCTGGTCACGGCATTCAGGACGCGCTTTTTGTTTATAACTTACGACGAGCGCCGTGTTTTGTTTTCTTTACATAATAGTATTTTCTATCTAGGCTTACATTTGAAGAGTTACACATTATATTTTTGTAGTCAAAGAAATTATCTCTTCTGCGTAGATCGCCGTGATCGTATAGTGGTTAGTACATTGCGTTGTGGCCGCAATAACCCAGGTTCGAATCCTGGTCACGGCATTTACGACGCGTTTTTTGTTTAAAACTTAACGAGTGCCGTGTTTTGTTTTCTTCAGGCCTGAATACTGTAGTAGTATTTTCTATCTACATTAGAAGAGTTGCACATTACGTTTTTGTTGTCACTGCAAATGTTGTATGTAGCTCGCCGTGATCGTATAGTGGTTAGTACATTGCGTTGTGGCCGCAATAACCCAGGTTCGAATCCTGGTCACGGCATTTACGACGCGTTTTTTGTTTAAAACTTAACGAGTGCCGTGTTTTGTTTTCTTCAGGCCTGAATACTGTAGTAGTATTTTCTATCTACATTAGAAGAGTTGCACATTACATTTTTGTTGTCACTGCATATGTTCTATGTAGCTCGCCATGATATTATAGCGGTTAGTACATTGTGTTGTGGCCGCAATAACCCAGGTTCGAATCCTGGTCACGGCAGATTGGCCGCGCTTTTTGTTTAAAACTTAACGAGTGCCGTGTTTTGTTTTCTTCATGCCTAAATATTGTATACGTAGTATTTTCTATCTACATTAGAAGAGTTGCACAATACGTTTTTGTTGTCAATGGATGTGTCCAATGTAGCTCGCCGTGATCGTTTAGTGGTTAGTACATTGCGTTGTGGCCGCAATAACCCAGGAAGTTCGAATCCTGGTCTCGGCATCCACGACGGATTGTTTTATACTTTACGACGAGTTCCGTGTTTTGTTTCTGTTCTGCGTAGCTCGCCGTGATATAGTGGTTAGTGCGTTGTGGTCGTAAAAACCCAGGTTCGAATCCTTGTCAAGGTGACTCTATTTTTATTTTATTTTTTGACTTTATGAGTGCCGTTTTTTTTTCTCTTGCACTAATGTATATTTTGTTATCGAAAAGGCACTAGCATAACAAAACAATGTATAGTATAGGCCTACATTAGTAATTTCCGGTAATGGACCTAAACAATGATATTAAAACACGAAAACAAATGTTACATAAAACATTATCTTTAATAATCGTATGTTCATTTCTGATAATAATAGTAATAATAATAATACATGATTTCTGTTCAGTATAATATACAAGGTTTTGTTTACATTTCAAAGTCTTTTGTTCACAGACCGACATTAACAGTAGGCTTACAATATTGTCATGTCGACTGGTGTGTTTTAAATAGGTATAAATACTCGTTTAAAAATGAGTATGACCTGATACGAGTAGCTAGATCTACTTAATACACAAAACAGTCACACACTCAGTGCCTATATGAACTCAACAAGAAATCATTTATTTTATTCTAAAAAAAATTATATATTTGAAAGAATATTATTACACAGAAACATAATATATAAATCATTACATAATATAAAAACAGAGAAGTAGAATTATTCACTATAATCAATTATTTCCCCCTTGTAATGTAATTTACTGTACATTTTATGTACAGTAAATTGTCAACCTAACGGGCGGTGCAAGTACATTTTGCCATGAAACAGTTCACCAACAATATACACACAAAACAAATGCACAAGTGATAACAAAAAATTACTTTTAAATTATCCACATTTTTTATGACAATAAATGTCACATAAATCATTTTATTACAATTGATTCTAATTTTAATTAAAATGGGAAAAAAAAGATAATTATGGTATAAGTAAATAAACAAAACTGAGTAAAGATTAACAACAAAATATATAAATTAATAATTTCATAGACAAACATAAAAGCATTTATATTACACTGGTGTAACGTACAATTATCTTGGTATAAAAATAGTTATGGAATAAGTAGACAATGTTATATTTCAATTCAGCTGTTGTATGTAAATAAATATAATTTTTTCCACTAAAAACATAATTGATTTTGTGGATATACAACAATCAGGGTACATAGACATCAATAATAATAATTTCCAGGGATTTTATTCCGTAAAGATGACAAATACACATTGTAAATTCATTGAATTAGGTGACTACAATTTTCCAAGAGAAAGCAGTTTTTACAAAGAAATCATCTTAAAATAACATTTTTGTTCAAAAAAGCAAATTAGTCTTTTCCTTATTTTGCCCTTTTAGGACATTTTTATTGTATAAGAAGAAGAATGTAGCGGTTGTTAAATAAATAAATTTGACCTAACCACATTTCTTGACCAAATCAAATCTGCTTTTTAGCAATCAAGGAGATCATACATTTTGCTTTAAATGATGGTAATACTTTATGCAATATATTAAAACTACTGTAGTTGCAATAAAACTTGAATTATTATTATTATTATTGTAATCAATTAAACTTGAAATTCATTTTAAAACATTTTATGAAAGTAGAAATGTGTTAAGGGGACACTTAGGTTCCAAAGATGTCCCCTTAAAAGAGGTTCCACTGTACTTATTTATGATTTATAAATGATAATAGGTCCCTGAAGGTATACTAAATATACAATCCAAAGTAAATTTGCTGAATTTATCAAATATATTTTGTGACTGCGGTTACTATTATCTATACTGTTGCGTTATTCATGCAATTATTAAAATAACAAAAGTTATATATTGATTTAAGTTGGTTTGCTAATGACAGCTTGTCCTGTTTAATAGCATTTAAACACTCCCTGACACTATACTTCAGCCAGCATAACTTGTTAATAACCAGCTTATTATTCCCTACGACAGTACCAGCAACTTGTTATTGTCGTTTCTCAACTAAATTTCACAATGTCAAAATTGAACTTGCAACCCTACGTTTTCTTGGCTGTCAACCGAATAACAACACTTTGTCAATGAACGTGCCATTTTAACGCGCACATAATTCGGTCGTTCGAGGAATACAAAAATGCACCAAAATAAGCAGAAATTCGAAAAGGAAATGTCCGGTAAACACAACTTATATAGTTGATCGTGAAAAGTCACATTTATACTGTGTGGACGTGATAATCACAAAGTTCAAACTTTAAAATCCTTTTTTTTAGTGTGCTCAAAACAATCCTGCAGTACTGATGTCATACAAAAGTTTAAAGTTTATTCAAATTTATTCTATTTAAGTTCATATTAATCAGTGTTTAATCAATCTACGGTTACAGTACACCGATGATGTCATTGGCTGGGGGAATAACCCCAAACCTAATTCCTTTTAGAAATTCTTTATTAGTAAGTACCTAAATTTCATTAAAATAATAATGTTTTGGTAATTAATAACTATTTGGTTTACTTTCTTCACCTGTAAACTAGCGTCCCATAATGATTTTAAATGTTTCTACTATAAGTGAAATAAGATAAATAAAATTGATAGTGATCTAATTCACATTCCCCTAAAATCAACTTAGTACAAAATTGTAACTTAATATATTACTGTTAACATAGGTAAGGCTGATGATTATAAAATGAATGTTGTTGAGGAAATTATTTTTATTAATATTATATATTATTTGATGTCATCTCCCAAATGACCAGTTATTCTCAATGGTTTATTCTGTGTACACTCATTTTCACACTTTTTATTACATATATATCCCTCATTTTATTATTTAAATTCTATATTTATTTATTTTTACATAAGAAAATTTATTATTTATCTATAAGCCGACATCAGTTTCCCATCGTTCCAAAATTACCCATTTGTTGTCTCTGATTCATCATCATGTTTATTCCCATATTATTTCCTTGGTATGCCATACCCATATTGCCTTGCATCATTCCCATGTTACCTTGTGGAATTCCCATACTGCCTTGTTGCATTCCCATGTTACCTTGTGGAATTCCCATACTGCCTTGTTGCATTCCCATGTTACCTTGTGGAATTCCCATACTGCCTTGTTGCATTCCCATGTTTCCTTGTTGCATTCCTATGTTGCCTTGTTGTTGCATTCCCGGCATCATTCCAGGCATCATTCCCATCATGCTTTGCTGTTGCATTCCCATCATTCCTTGATGTGGCATTGTATTTCCTAGATTTATTTGTGCCATGTTATTGGTTATCTGTTGTTGCTGCTCTTGATGGGATACTGTTGGGAAAAAAAATGTATTTACATAATATGTAATAAATTTATGACGCCTAATCATAAAATGTCTCATCAATGCAACATAGGAAAGAAAGGAAATGTGAAATCCCTATCGTAAAAACTGAAAGATTTAAAAACATTCCTGTCCTTTATTTGATAAAATTATTAGAAAATATTAGTAGTAAATAAATTAAATTTTTGATGTACTGTATCCATTCAAATTTGGCCTATCTTTATTTTTATATACATTTTATCTTTGTAAGTTTTGATTTTATATATATATATATATATCTATAGTTTTATATCAGTTTTTAAAGAATACATAAATTCAGCACATGTATTGTTTTTATTGAATAAATATACCTAAATACATATGGAAAACAGTAGAGATACTTTCTCAGTTTATGCAAGAAAAGAACGTGTCAGAATGGCTGGAAAAAGATTATGAAACAACATTTTGAAATGTAATAAATTTTCATTGATAACTTGGTCACAAACGACCTGGCATACAGCCCAAGTATTATCCACCACTACTGTATTTTATATCACTGGACATACTAGATCTGATTGGCTGATGTGACTTCTGAATATGTTTAAGTTGGCTCTCTAGTTGTAATGTTTTGTTTTTATATATTTAGGCAAATTGCCAAGGATAACCATAAGCGAATTCATTCACTATCCTTCTTAAAGGTGGCAATATATGATGCTCTACATAAACAAAGTCTTATTACAAGTGTTTGTGAGTGGAGTTATAATTTGTCATTTGAAAAAATCTTGACATATGACAGGACCGTTGGATTGGTAGTCAAGCATCATAACCACCAACTCCACACAATATATAATGAATGACTGTTTTGTATATACACACCTGGTGCTTGACTGGGTTTACCTAGTTGGTTCATCGTAGGCTGCGATACTTTCTTATATTTATCTCCCGGACTTAACGAATCTAGATTTATGTTTACTTTTGAGTCACTCCATGTGTTTTTCTGAAAGAAAAACACGCAAAATAATAGTAGGATGGTATTGGTAATGATCAATTTATTTCAGTATAAAAATTCCATATACTGTATATATATATATATATACACAACAAACAATACAAAACGGAAATCGCACTAAAATAGGATTTTCTTCCATTTAGTGAAGAAATTTGAAAATATAGTTCATAGTACACCTAACAAAATCATTTTCACTTTTCAAAACTCTTATTCTAACACCATAGATGCACTTGCGGTATTAATATCATTTTACCAAACAGCAAGACCACTTCGATTATTTGTTAAAAGTATTAATTATACATACTGTATATAGATTCCCTATAGATTTTAATATTGTATTCATCAATTTAGAGACATTGTTGATATCAATATATTTATAAAAAATATTTGTTTACCTGTGGTGTTGTTGGTAATGTATTTATTGTTGGTTTTTGATGAGTTGATTGCAAACCCATCGAAGATGTTGACATTGGCTGAAAAACAAAAGACAAAATATCATGAATTTTAGATATTGTTATCTATTGTATTCTATGTTATTCAAAAATAGAAACCTATTAAACAATAAAACTTCAAGCTGCCAATAACTCTGGATAGTATTAGCTGAAACATGTATTACATATTAGAACTTGAATGATTCGTTCTTTGAACATAATGTTTCAAGGTTTGGAAAAAACTGAATATAATACAGTTTATAGACATATAGAACCAACTAGCCTACTTTGCCACATCATAAGAGGAAGTGGTAGTGCCATAACACTGCAGATGTTAGACAAAAAAGTAGAAGAGAAAAAGAGGCCATCAGATAAAACAATGGTTTAATAACATCAAAGAATGGACAGGATTGAGTTTAGTGCAAGCTAAGCGTCTTGCTCAAAACAGACGTGCTTGGAAGAAAGATATAAGATGTGAAAAGATGGTAGCCAATCGTCAGTATTGACGGCGGCCGAACTTGAAAAGAACCAACACTTTTTACTTTAAAAACAATGAATAGTGAAACATACTTATTTATAGTTTTAAAAAATGCTAAGGTACAGTAATGCTAAAAATAATTAGTTGTATTCACAAAATTTGTTTTTCAAAAAATCAGAGGAATTTGTTTAGAAAAAAAAGCATGAAAGGAAATGTTTTAAATAATTGTGGAGAAATAAAATGCAATCAATGAAAATGTGAAATTAAGAAAGTCAAATATTTAAATATACTGTACAATTATAATACGATACTACGAAAACATATCATCATATGAAAACAATACATTATACAATCAATAACAACAATTTTACATCACTTTAAACCACAAGAAAATACAACTGATGGTACATAAGTAATACGTCATCTATTGGTACAACAAAAACACACACACCGGATTGAATAATTAACTTACCATTACATTCCCTAAACCAGGTTGCTGCAGGTAGATAATTATAATAATGAATATTAATAATCTAATTATTATAATTTCAATGACTGTACAAAACATATCAGTAAATTATTATTACTGTACTATGATCTATCTAATGAATTTTTTTTATGAAACCTATAAAGTATTTTATAGTTTAAAGAAACCATCCATGCATGCAATACATTTTCTTAATGTCATAAAACACAAGATAACAAGACAAGATAATGTCACAAGGGCAGAATAGAATAGTATGTCAAAAGCATTATTCATTAACATATAAAGCACTGTAAAAATGCCACTACTGCTAAATGAAAGTACAGTAGTAGCAAGTTGATGTAATCAAATTTGCGATTTTCATTTCAGATACATTCAACAACTACTTTACAGGAAGGGGGGGGGGGGGGGGTAATAATAGCCCATTTTGTACATTTACAAAAAAATTATATTAATTACACTGTATCTCAGTTTTCCATCATACATTAGCAAAAACTGTTATACATACATCAATATAGCAATCACCATATACTACATTATCTACGCTATTTTGTTTTTATCCGTAATGTTATTATTTTATGGAGAATTCAATCAACCAACCAACCAAACCAGCCACCAATGACCTAGTCATCACCAATAAAGACCCACCACCATAACACACCAAATTATTGACATACCATATAATACTGTGAATTCATATCGCTCAGCATTGGTTGTGTCTATAATAAAGGGATGGAAACAAAAATGGGTTCACAAACAAATATACAACAAATTCAAGGAAAACCTTATTTAGTTATTTGATCGACTGATACAACTACGGAAAAGCTATGGTACATTGATATAAAGGAGTGGATCAAATAATAAATAAAACAAAAAAAACTTAAAAAACCAGATGGTAACGTACCATTAATGTGGGGTTATTACCAGGAATGATATTAGATGAAGGCTGCAAAAAAATGTAAAAAAAAATTTATTTTTACTATAATTAGATTTTTGTTGATATCCCCAGTTTAACTTTAATATGGCTTTACCACGTTGAAACACCGGTTCTCGTCAGATCACCAAAGTTAAGCAACGTTGGGCCTGGTTAGAGCTTGGATGGGAGACCATCTGGGAATAGCGGGTGCTATATACGGAGCTGGGGTCCCGTTAGGCATTTGAAATCAGCACTGCTGACTCTTATGGCAGCCCCTGCATCTAGTATCTGCCTCAGACCTCTAGTCAAGGTGGGCACTGGACGAGAGAAGCCCTGATCAATGTCAGGAGCAATCAAGGTGCTTTAAACCGTCCTGGCTTCGTTTGTATCAAACCTGTTAGTGGCGGTAATTATCGCTGTTGGTTTCGATTGAATAAAATAAAAAAATATAAAAAAATAAAAACTTATTACGGGTTTACCCGTTTCAAACATTGCTCTTTCATTTTAGTACCATGTAATTTTATTGTGTCTATTTTAATTATAATGTTTAATTGTACATAAGTAAACTGTCCACAATTAACAACATATTTGTTTATCTCAAAATGCAATTAAAAAATGTAGTTAGTATTATAATGAAAAATGGTACAAAATACAATATACAAGTGTATAGTAATTGTGTAAGAAAAAAGTGTGAAAACTTATAACAATTGTACAAAAAATGCATAAAAAGATATGTGTGCAAGACAGAAAAAATGTAAAGATAAAAATAGAGGGCTCCCTTTAGAAATTAATCAGTGATGATTATGTTCTCAATCTAGGAAAGAAAAACAACTGTGCAAAAAATAGTTGCACCCAAAGATATTGAGTTTAAGAATGTAATCCTATAATGTTTTCAGTGCATTTTAAACAATGAGAAAATATGAAGTTGATATTAGTAGACAAGATGAACAAATTAAAAAGTAAAGTACTATATGTTTGAATGTAAGATTTACTGTACAGTATTCCAATGATGCAAACAAAACCCCAAAAAATATTTACTATAAAAAGGTTTAAAAACGTCATGCAGTAAAACAAATAGAGTAAATTACACATACCAAGTATGCCATTGAATAACTGGAATCAGGGAGATAATAGGAAGTGGGAAGCATATGGGGAGGAGGGGTTATATGGGATGTTGAAGGCTAAAGAAATGAATAAAAACAAATATTTTGATATCGACAACAATTATAAACTACATCAGTAAACAAAAACAAAATTTATGCTACAAATAATTACACAGAGTGAAACAAACTTTTTCAAAAAATAAACATGAAAATAGTTTCCTTTATATATCCTCCAATTCTAGTTTTTTTTAATGAATTTTCGAATTTCAGGAAAAATTTCAACTTAAAAATTTACTGATTTTTTTAGTCAAGAATTATAGTTTTATATTATATTTTTTGCTACACATTTTTAGAAATATGTAGCAATAAGGTTGTTTTGTATTGATATGCTACACTGGCGAAATTATCCCTGATTTTAAATAAAGTTTAATTTGGTCAGTAAAGAAATAATACACTTGACTTGGAGATTGTGCAATGTTAGACTATCAAATCTAAATAAAACTGTACACACACATTAAAACACAAATTTGCTACATAATAAATTACACAATAACTTTAAAGACATTTTAAAAGCAGCGGGTTACTGTACATTACACCAAAACATACCATCATTGTGATATTTGGAGATGATATTATACTGTCAGTTGTTCCTGCATTAATTACCTATAAGAATTTACAAAGATTCATTTACGTTTCAAAGTAATTCATTTAATATTAATTCATTTAAACATGTATATATCACATGATATATACATGAATAATTTAACAATAAGAAATGTAATGAGAACCAAAGCCAAATTTAAAATCAAATGTAGTTGATATATTTAAAATGTTGATAATTTTTTTTAATCATTGTTTTAAATGTTGTAATTTTGTATTTTATTGTTGGATGATTATGTTTTGCTTTGGAGACTCACTTGATTTAGTTCGCTTTTGGGAATCCTGTCTCTCTCTATTGTTATTTTTTTTTTCTTATATGCGAGACAAAATAAATGAAATGACATTTTTTGTTAATTACTATAGGGATAAGTACATTTGATTATCTTCAATACACTACATTATTCATTAACCTACCATTGGTTGAGTTGATGATGTCATATGCATAGAAGATGCAGACATTAGCGGAGATTGCTATTGATAAAAAATATTAATATATTTGTCATTCATTTATTTTTTATAATTGATTTAAATAAATAAAACAACAAATGGAAGAATTTTAAACTAAAGTACCAAAAGAATTTTTTTCAAAAGAATAAAAAAAATCATGCAACTAATCACTAAAAAATAATTTTTCATTTCAGAGAAAAACAGTCTAAAGTATTTTTAGATATTACATCATTGTCACACAAAATATGTTTAAAGTGGAGCTCCACCCAGAAAATTACTATTTTTCATACATTTCAACTATTATTTAAAAATATCATTCCTTATACTTCATATTTTTTTGAAATTTTTTTCAATGAGTACGATTTTCTTGAAAATCACGCCTTTTTGCGTTTTGGGGGGATACCTTGTAATTTCCTATTCTTTTACATGCAAAAGGGGGGTATATTTGAATAATCCTAAAAAATTCATTTCTTCACCAAAAAAAAAATGTAAAATGTATATTTATGTAATTTTTCCAGATCTTTCAATTTCTGGTATTTTTATCACGTATACATTGCGCAATTTTGCGTAAATAGACACTTTCCCCCGTTCGGGTCCAATTGGGTTTTTCATTTTGCTAGGGAGTACGATCACGTGACATTTTTCACAATCACACTACTGCAGCTGGCGATCTGTTATTTTGTCGCGATGTTATTTTTGACGGGCGAAAAGTATATTAAAACATTCTGAATGTGACCCTATTATGTTTCAGTGTAATAATGTGATTATGAGACTATTACTAAAATGTCAAATTTAACGAGATTTGAGAAAGATGTGGCTATATATTCAATAAAGCTAGGCCTAGGCCTACTACTAGAGTGTAGGTATGTACCGATGCTGCTCAGTGGCTTGGCCTCTAGTTAGGCTAGGCTGACAGCAGTGAAGTTTGTTTTGCTGTCACCCGACCTTGGCCTACCCATGGGCCATGATAGGGTGCCTGAATAGTTGCTTTTCAGTCAGGTCTAAGCTTGCACATCGCTTTACTATTCTTTACTACTCTTGTTCTGTATAGGATTTTGTGTTCCACAATTCTTAATGTGCGAGAAAACCCAGGAACGATAAATGGGGCGAAACGACCATGTCTATGAATACATAGGCCTCTAGACAAAAATTCAAGGCTAGCTAGGCTGAGCAGACGGCTTAGCTAGGCCTAGCCCTAGCTTAAAGTTAAAAGCAATCTGATAAGATTATTATGCTGTTGTTGTACAGTGAAAATCATGAGGTTACATGTAAATTATACTGACATTCTTATCGGAAATATTAGTTAGGCCTAAACAAATCGTATTAATTGTGTGTATAAAATTTATTCCCCATTTTTCGACACATAATTTACCAAAGGGGAGACATTTCCACAATGCGTTGACCAGCGACTAAAACGCGTCAGTCGCTAAGTGTAACGCGTTTCGCGACGTATTGTAAACTAATAACCCCTAAGTTACTGAAAAACTGTAATTTGTTAAAAAACACTATTTTCTGACCGATTTTTTATAAATGAGTTTTTGGAAAATATTTCCGTATTTTCCCTGTTTTTTTTATGTAATCACTTTCAATTAAACATACTTAAACATAATATAAGCTGAGAAAGTCTGAGTGTAGCTCCACTTTAACATGTATTCAATTGCCTTGACAAAAGCAGTTGAGTAGAGAACCTACTAAAGTTTAATCATCTGTCAAAATGATTAATTCTATTATTATATCATCCAAGTTCAAACACAGTTAAAGATATAAACACAAATAAGTTCAATCCAAAATTAAATTTAAGCATGCTACACAGAAACATGTATAACCTACAGTGTTAGTGGTTAACACAGTACCGCTATCCAAGATGGTACTAACTATCGATAGGTCATCAGCTGTCGGCTAGTAAAGAAATATTACAAATCATGTATCGTATAATCATGAACAATGCAACTGTGGTACAACAATGAATTGATATTCCAACTTGAAGAAAAAGAACTATTTATAAATCAAATTGAGTGTGAACAGAATGTATAAAGTTGAATGTGAACAGAATGTATAAAGTTGAGTGTGAACTGAATGTATAAATTAAGATGAGTGTGAACAGAATGTATAAATTAGGTTGAGTGTGAACTGAATGTATAAATCAAGTTGAGTGTGAATGGAATGTATAAATTAGGTTGAGTGTGAACTAAATGTATAAATCAAGTTAAGTGTGAATGGAATGTATAAAGTTGAGTGTAAAAAGAAAGTATATATCAAGTTGAGTGTGAACAGAATGTATAAATTAAGTTGAGTGTGAACTGAATGTATAAATCAAGTTGAGTGTGAACTGAATGTATAAATTAAGATGAGTGTGAATGGAATGTATAAACCAAGTAGAGTGTGAATGGAATGTACAAATTAAGTCCAGCGTCAATAGAATGTACTGTATAAATTAAGTCGAGTGTAAACAGAAATGATTATAAAAGAAATGGAAATATAAATAGTTTTTTCCCAGTAGTTAATATTGGTAAATGATATTTATACTCAAGCAGATACAGTACAATTGGGGATTGATGCAACAGATAGGCACCTTCCCATTTAAGGGTACTTATGGCAGCATGTATTTAACATAAATGTTTAACATTACAAACACCAAAACAAGCTTTATCAGCAGCTTATTTTAGATAAAGTAGGATCTTTCATTTATGTAAGAAGTACAAAAAGAATTAAAATGAAGAGAAAGTAAAGATCTAAAAACACTACATACCACTTGAGAATATTGAGATGGATTCATTGATAAGGAATACTGTCAGGCAGGAATAAAGAGATGATAAAGTTTTAAAAAGAATTAGGTTTACAAAGAGTCAGTAGAAAGGATAAACTAAAGATTAGAAGAAGTCTTGTATTTGATGACCCATAAGCCGATTTTCCACTGGGCGAATCTGTTCAGCTTATGCGTATGCGCAGAGGGGGATTTGGAAGATTGAAATATGAATACGGATGCGTATAAGCTTTCGATTCGTGTGAACAAATTCGGTTAGTGGAAAATCAGCTTTGCAGTATCTATTACTCTTGCATTGAATTACATGCATCCATTGCATACTACAACTTTATCATACAAATATAGCCCATTCAATTAATATATATCAACTATAGGAGGACCTTACCTGTAACATTGGTTGAGGAGACATAAGGTTAGGTTGCATCGGCATAGTTTGTGGCTGCATCGTGCTAGGCTGCGGCTGAATTGAGCTTGCCTGCGACTGTACCATACCAGGCTGCATCGGGCCACTTTGAAGTGACATCATTTGTGTCTGCATTTGTTGTGGTACTGGTGCTGCCTGCATTAGTGAATTCTGTGGCTGCATGACATTTTGTTGAACAGGAGTTGTTGAAGACATCATGAGTGGTTGATTACTAAGTGGTTTTGGTTGTATCAAGTTCATCTCTGAATGTAAATCTGCACCTAATGATGTATTCTCCAAAGTACCAAATAAATCAATTTCCCTGTTCAACAGAACATACACATTTTTTAATTAATAATTGAAAAATTCAAATTCATTGTAACATCTTTAATGTTTCAAACAATACACAATGGTTAGTTCCAATTGTATCAGCATTAGTTGTAAAAATAGATAGACTGTGCAACTGCATTGCATTGACTGTGTGACTTGCATTGAGAAGGGGTTAGAGTTACTTAAAAGCTATGCAATTTTGTTCTGTTTTGTACTTTTCTGGTTTTGTTTTAGCCTTTAGCTTATGTTATTTGTATCGCCATTGAGATCCAGGCATTTCTTCCAGTAATTTGTCTTTTTATTTATAGATAGTATGTGTGAAATTTAGCTTTACAAGCATAACCGGATTCCCTATTATACCTTGGTTGTTTTCAATTCAATTCAATTATTTCATTCCGCCAAGCACTCTGGCTCGAAAATTGTCTTGCTTGTCATATAAAACATTCAAAAATAATAAAATGTTTTATAGACATTGGCATTGATGTGCATAACTATCAACTCAATACAATTTCATTTACCCTTGAGGAGCACTTTTAGCTGGAGAAGAGTTCTGGAATGAAGTGAAGTCACCGAAATCGCCATTGAAGTCTTGCTGCTGAGTAGTGGTTGTGGCTGCTGGCTGCTCATTGCCTCTTGGATTGAAGTCATCAAGACCATTATTAGCCGCTACTGGTGTCGTTGACGTTGCCGACGTGAAATCGGCAAATAAATCTACATCTTTAGGTGAATCAATTAAATCAGATCCTATACTAATTGTTTGGCTATCCTGAAAAATAAAATACATACATGCATTATTACATTTCAGTGTAAACCAATCTGTGACTATGAGCCCAAATTGTGGGTGTTTTAAGTGGGTATAACTTACTGTAACATCACACACTATCAAACTAACTTGACAAAACAAGTTTAATGTGTCCAACTTGTGATATGATGTCATCGTGTCCATATATGAGCACATCACATTTTTTTGCCACATAAAGTTTGATGGTGTAGACAGAGCTTAAGCAATGTAAATAAAAAATAATTTTGTTTAGGTTATTTACTTGTTTTTTATGTCCACCAAAATTTGCAGCAGCACCCAGATCAATTTGTTTACTAGGTTTAGATTTCGACTTTGTAGATTTTACTGTTGATGACGTCGTTGTTTTTGTCTTTTTATAATCATCATCTTCTTCGTGAAATTCATTTCTAGTGGTTTGCTCTTCATCTTCAGCATATTCGTATTCTTCTCCTTCACTGAAAAGAAAAAAATATGATATTGTAAAATATGATATGTGTTAATTATTTGTTTCATATCTTAGATAATAGGGATTCATTCATATAACAAAGTAGTAGACTGTTACCATCAATGGAGTATGTTAAAGCCTGGTTCACACTTGGACACAACAAAAGGACGTACTGCAAGTAAGGTGCAAGCAATCACAATTATTTCCATGGGTAGATGATCATAAGGACATACTGCTATGTAATTCTTAGCACTATACTTCTGTGTGTTTCTATGCCATATCTCTGTTAAGCTCTTTCTACACTCAAACTTTATGTGACAACAAAAGATGATGATGTCATATCACTACCATATTTAAACATATCACTACCATATTTAAGCATATCACTACCATATTTGGGCACATTACACTTTTTTGTCACATAAAGTTTGAAAGTGTAGACAGAGCTTTAGTGATATTAACTCGCGTACAGGTTATACCCTTATAACGAACTATTAGTTACATCAAATATTTTATCAAAATAAATTATACCTTGGATACTCTACAGGTGATTCATCAGGCGACTCGCCGCCGTCGTGGAATGATCTAAAACGAGATTCTTTCTTCCGTTGTCTTTCTAATTGTGCATCAAAATCTTTAAATGAACTGCGATTTGCTTTAGGTTCGCTGTCGTATCGGTCACCTGAAAGCAGAATAAAAATATTGATATTGCTTTGAACGTTTTAAATCATTTAATAGTATTTCACTCATTTCTCTCTCAATGCAAAAATAAAATTCATTCATTTAATAAATGGTATCATACTCCATAAAACCGAATTAACAACAACAAAATACACATGTTACATACAAACATGTGTTAAGCTAAAATATATCATCATTTACCGTCCATAAGGAACGTGGCCTCGTACTGAGAACTAGGTACTGCTTCATACTGGAATATAGTCCGCCACGGAACCCTGATAGCAAAGGTTTCCTTACACCAATTCCAACCAACCCTAGCATACTCAACTATCTCATCCATATTTCTATATATCCCGTATGTTAATAGCGTAAAACATTTCCACTGGTTATATTAATGACTACAAATCTGGAACAAATCGACTAGATGTGGTCTGAATATAAAGTAGATCTGATATGTGGCATAAATTATCAGAAAAACGCTGCATGGGACTCTACCACCTGTGGAATTACCATAACTCCCACAACTAATAAGTCCATACTAATTTATTATCTATACACAATTATTTAATTAATCAATTTTATTGCCCAATTCAACTCTGTGATAAAATCAATGGTAATCAATAATAATTCAGGCTAATTAGCATATTCATGTGACCTGACCTGGACTAAATCACATTAGTCAGTGGGGCGATTAATTCACAACACTAGCTGGGATTAATTCTTAATAATATATTATTTTATATAAGCAAAATACACATGGGACAAAAAATGTGATTTTTTTTGCCAAACCAGTTTGAAAGTGTGGACAGAGCTTTAGTCATACATAGTAGTTGATATTGTGGTATATGTTAATTTATTTAGGTGCGAAACCTAAACAAAAACAAGAGTTTACAAAACTGTAAGCACACGCAGTGGAGTTGTGGAGAAGAGGTTATGATGCTCGGCTACAAATTCAAGGTCCTGGGTTCAAGTCCTGTTACAGCATGTCAGGCTTTGTTCTAATGACAATTTACAACTCCATTCCGTTTTAACTCTATTGTTTTTGTCTGTGGTTCTACATAGTCTGTTAAAAAAAAAATTAAAAATCTAAAAACAGTTCAAACTTACTGTAACCCGAGCCTCTTGATGATGATGATGACATTGACGCTACTCCTACATATTTATCTTTTGCCTTCCTCGACTTCTTTCGGTCTGCTCTTAAACGCTCATCATCTTGGATAAAATCAACTAAATCTTTTACTTTTTGTCGAACTGTTGAGTGAACAAATAGTAAGCATTAATTAGTATATTAGGTTGTACAATGATATGTTCTACTTTTCTAGAAAACCAAATACGAGTTACTAGCAAATTTTATTGTATGTGCTTTCAAGAAGTGAACATTTTATTTGGCACACTAGGCAATGTTTATGTTTTATTAAGGCCGCCGGCCTATATACAGAGTAAAGTCTCCCTCTGAGGAGAGTTGAACTTGAATTTGATAGTAATACAAATTGACAGCCTGTAAAGTAATGAATGTACTGTATATTATTAGCTAACACAATTTTCATATTTCCACAGTAAATCTCATGGAACAAAACACCTCAGTCTTTTTTTGTCTTGTGTGGGTTCTTTCCACTTTTATTCTCTGTTATATATTATGTATTTTGGCAATTAAATATTTTTATGCATATAACACCTCAGTTTGTAGAGTCAAGGAATACTATTAATAATTATCTAACATTTTGATTCTGGTTATGATTTCTTCCAAATGGATATTTTCAAGACATATTGTGAATATTATGTGAAATATTCTCAAATTATATACATTAAATACATTAATAATTACTGTACCATTTAAACCTTGGTCTTTGCCTAGCTCATCTGTAAATGTGTATGTCTCAAGGCTCCGTAGATCATATAAATGTTCCCTGGCAGATGTTACAACTCTCTCGGAACCATTTAATATTAGGTAAGATAAAAGCAGCAATGACTGTCAAAGACAAACAGACAGTATAGCAGATCATAAAAATGTTTCTGTTTTTAAAACCATTAAATATTCAGAATATACATATTAGTAGGTAAGCAAAAACAACATAAAACAAACAATATTGGAAAAAAAATAAAATCATGAGATTAAGATAAGAGCCATTATGATTATTTTTACTATAGGTTTCAAAGGCAGGAGAGCACTAAACTGCTTTCCTTGTGTGTCCGAGGAGAGCATTTTTTTCTTCAAAAAAAGAGGTTGGTCTAGAGGAGGCGTTTCTGTGACACTGTGCATTGGATACACAGTGAGGTAATGAAAGTAAATTCGGGATTCTTGAAAGCAAGCAGGGGAATCCCTCTTTTTGCCGACACTGATTGCCGATTTAAAGAGCGCGATTAATTGCTATTCTTAGAGGTCAATAAGGAGCGCGATCGTACAGGTGCTCCTTAAAAATGATGGACTGAGGATTTATTAGGCAAAATGAAAAATAGTATTAAAATTAGGATAAACTAAAATCATTTAACAATGGATGTCAATTTCTGGTAAATAATATTTTCCCGTACCGTAGACTACGTTTGTAATTGAATCAATTGCTACGTTCTTATTAAGGATTTGTAAAGAATCTCTAATGAACATGCTTGCCAAACATTATTTGTAGTATGTTTGCAATTGCTTAGCAACAGCATTCAGCTTATATTCAAATGTCACCTATTCCATTACAGTTTAGTTAAAAATATTACATAGTAAATTCCTCAATATTTATTATGCTATAAACCATACAAGGTCACAGTATAACCTCTGCAAATACTTTCAAAGTTTGATAAGGAAATAAAGCAAAGAAATTGTATGATTTAGCAGGAATATCACTCAATAAGTGGCAATAATGTACAGTAAAATAGACAGTTAAAAGATAAGATAATAGAAGATAAGATAACAATACATCAATTAACTTAATAAATAGTAATTAGCTAGATCTAATATCTAGTTTATATTATTTTCAACTGTAAACAATTTAAGTATTTACTTCGTACAAAAGAATAATATAAATTCAAACTACCAGATTGAGGGGTTTAAAATAACTACTGTAGGATTAAGAATAAATCCACAAGTACATACTTTACATATTTTTTTTTTATGAATTTAGTAACTGAATTTGTTTAATTTAAAAAAAATGTAAAACATTGAAATGGTTTACAATACAAATCATAAATGCCTATAAAATAATCTTAAAATGTAGGTATTTGTCTTGGCTTTTGTTACTGGACTGGGTCCATACACACAAGATCTAAGATACACCAACATACTTCTTCTGTTCTTGAGTATGACTTAAACTTTAAAATGTATGCATTTAATAATGTAATAAAGATTCCGGTTGAGTTTGCGATTGCAAGTGAGAGCGGATACAGGATTGTATGAGTCTGTCTTACCTTATAAACACGTCTCCAATTCTTTTTGTTATCTTGAAGCATCCGTTTCCATAGCATGCCCATTACCTCCGGAAAATGCTCGTATGTATATGTTTCCTTCGCAATCTCTGCCATCAGAGATCCATGTGGACCCCATTGTTCATCATTTGTTGCTTCACGCACCTTAGCCTCCACTTCACTGTAGTTCATAACCACATTTGTGCTAAGTAAAAAAAATTTAATTATTTCATTATTACAGGTTAGTTAAAGTGCAATAAATAAAATCAAATATAAAATAAGGTTGATCGCAGATAGCGTTGGTTAGGAGTGCATGGGAAGGAAAGGGCACGATTAGAATTGTGTTAATGATCAATAATGGAATTGTTTGGTTGCTTTTCTCCTCAAATTCCTTCTCACACCACGGATCTGTAATAAACCTTTAAAATGCTGATGTTGGCAATCATATTGCAGTATTAGTAGTAGCAAACAGGCCTCCCCTCCTTTTTTTAGGCTAGGCCAATGCTTGAATTTACCTACATACAGGAGGTTATCGCTAGAGAGATGCCTGCTGTGTTGGGGTAACCTAGGCCTACCTAGCCTTAGTAGTAAGTAGGCCTATATGACATTAGACATTTTGCACTGCATGCATGTCACACAGGACAGGGGATCCCGTCACGACAGTCAGTAGTGACATTTTGACAATCATAACGGTCTCGGACTAGCCTAGCCTAGGCCTATTTATTTATACAAGAAATGAAGACACACATCTACGACTGACTCAATGTAAACCTACTGTCATGACTGTAGGATATATTCGGGTCCGAAATTGTGTTGACAACAGGTAGTTTTTCTGTTGCAAGAGGAAAACATAATAATCGGCCCCTCCTACTCCTCCTCTCAGAACCCAGGCTAACAAATTCAACTTACACTTTGTCACTTATCTCCCGAATCTTCCAAATTGCGTTTTGCATGGTCTTATGTGTATTATAAATACTTCATGTAAATAAAATACTACAAAATTGTAGTCAATTTCAAGATGTTTGAAGATTTTTATTTATCTTCGTATTATTTGGTCTACCGGGTCTCAAAATGGCTGAAAACCGGAAGTTGACGTTGTCAGTCTCGCAATTGTGACCTTAATACCGGAAGAACTAATTTTCAATATGGAACGCCATCTAAGTATTAATTTATATTGAATAAAATGAGGTTTTTAGTAACATCAAAGAATATATCATATCATATATATATATATGATATATTCTTTGGTAACATTCACACATGGAGGTATAACTCCATGATTCACAATATTTCGGAAACAAATATGTTGATAGTTTGTGATGTTTTTAATTTATTATTTATTCCTAACAATGAGCTTGCTGCTTTTGAATAATTTTATATAGTACTGTTTTTTTTCAGGGAGATAATATATCTTTATACAACACAAAGCAGCAAACACATTTACATACATTGTGTACAATAAATAACAGTCAAAAAAGTATAAACTTGCCAAAACATTTATTATACTTTAGTCAAAATGTACAGTTACTTCAAAGAAAAATATTGCAACTCACATATCATTTATAACATTTCTGAATTAGTATCTATTTTATTTATTTTTTAAACTGAAAATATATATTTCAGAATGAATTGTGTATTATTATAATATAATATTTTTATTTAAAAATGTCAACGTCAACTCTATTAAAAACTAGAAACTAGAAACATTAGTAAATAATATCATATATATCTTATATACATTACATTTTGAAATACACGTCTTAATCTTAAACTACACATATTTTAAAATGATTCCATTATTAATTAAAATCATTTGTTTTTCATCAAAACATGCATTATACACTTTTGTGAGCAGAAAGAAGTATAGAATATTAGTCTATTTGTTTATGCACAGAATATTTTATATACTTTAAATTATATATAAATCCAAAGGCAAATTACTGAAAAAAATGACAATGCTGTGGGTATCAGTGGCTGGATCTCAATGGAGATACAAAAATAAAAAGCGAAAAGCTAAATCAAAACGACAAAGTAAACAGCCAGAAAAGTTAGCAGAGCTTTCGGGCAACACTAGCCATTCATCAGTGCAAGTTAAACTTTAAATTATATATATATATATTTCGAGAGAGAGAGGGAAAAGTGAATTCTCTTCCCTGCTTATAATTATTCTATACAAAAAATTTAAAGTATAAAATATACTGTACATAAACAAATTCAATCTTCCCTGGCATAAGTATTATACGTATACTAGAAAGATTATCATATATATACATTACATGCATATTTTATATTAAAATTCAATAGAAAACAATATTAGTTTGTTTTGTTCTCAGTCCTTCATTAAATTTTTGTTTAATTTAAAAATTCAATTTTTTTTAAATTGTCTTAATGATGAGTAACTGTATGTAGGCCTATTAATCATTTAAAATGTTATTTTAATTCAGATTCTCATGGATAGTACTGTACATATCTCTCATGAATAGTAATTCTATGGTACTATTAAATTTCTGATCCTCCACTTTCTTTGTTAATTTGTTTTTCAATATCATCCTCAATTGAAAAATCTTGGACTGAGAACGGAACCAAAGACCACTGCTTGTATTTGCCTATTGGTTTTCCTTGACCATAATTAACAATAAACGCTTTAATGGTCAACACCGGGAAAAAGTGGCCACAATATTTTAACATGCATCCCCATTCTGCACCACATTTTACACACACTACCTTTTCCAAAAATTCCAGGTCATTTATACGCTTTGACTTTTTCGGATTTGGAACCTTTTTGTATCGACCGGCCATTGTGTCGCTTACAACGGCATGGTGGGCGTTTTTTATTTTGCGTATGTCTGAATTACTGCACGCCACCAGTCCACATTGTAAACAAGTTAACTTAATTTCTACATCACAATGCTCCTTTTTTCTTTCCATTTTCCCCTTTTCTCTCATTCGTCTCTCGGCTTTATCCGTACGTTGATACTTGGCGATTTTCTCCAGGAAATCCTTTTCTTCCAACGCTTTGATTGCTCTTGTTGCGGTGTTCATCATACCCTCACGAATCTTATTCATCTGCTCTAAATCACCCAAACCAGAGTCTGTTGACGCTATCAGGAAAAAACGGCCGAAGGCTGCTCGGTTACGTCCTGAAAATAAATTCATTATTGTTTATTATCAAAAAAAAGCTGAACATTTCTTGTATACATAAAACTATACTATCTAAAGCTCTGTCTATGCTATCAAACTAGTCTGACAAAAAAGTGTGATGTGCATAAATATGGTAGTGATATGACACCATGTCCATATATGAGCACATCATGTTTTTTTTGTCACATAAAATTTGACAGTGTAGACAGGGCTTAAGATATATATCGGATACCAAAATATCCACTGAATAATTTCAGATACAATAAAATGATTGCGAAAACGTTTAGTTTATCATTTTCAAGAATCTATCAATTGTTTTAATAAATTTGATAAAACGAACCTCTTGCTTGAATTCGTCCAATGGTGTTAGAGAAGTAGTTATAACGAAAGACAAGGTTACAGGCTTGGATGTCAATGCCTTCTTCAGCTACTGATGTTGCTACGATTAATTTGTGTTTTTTCTCCTTAAACATATTCAGCAAATCGACTTGTTGTGACTGGGTCATTCCTTAAAGAAATATTTATTTTATTAATTTACGGAAAGAAGAAACAAATTAAAACACTGATGATTATAGCGATATTAATACAGTAATGCTAAAATAACTGTACTGTACCTCCACTGCCACCACCACCAATAAGAATACCAGGATTCAAGTGCTTCAGATCTTTGGACTCCTCAATCCAAGCCTTCAGAGCTTCTGTCGATGATCTTGTAGTGGTGAAAAGAATGCCACAAGAATCTGGTTTCAAGTTGTAAGCATCTTTCATTGTGCTGCCTAACTTCTCCAGAAGAGGATTGCAGTTGGCCGGATCTTCCACAATTAGCTGCAACTGTTCCTCTACAGCTGAGGAAAACAAAATCAAATTGTACCATCAACTCTGTACTCTATCCAATCAAATTTGAATCACAACATGAAAGCCCCATGATTTCGTCTTCAAAACCCTTTTTGTCACATATGTTCTGTTAATATGCTAATTATATTTGTTTGTTATTTGCAAATTATGCAAACTACGTTACGCTCGGTGAAGTAATAAAACAGTAGTTGAATTAAAAGAACCGTGTTGACGAGTCACACTTGTAATATGGTGTCAGAATAGTGGAAATTCACTCAAAATGGAATCGTTGAAATTTAAGCCGCCTCCACCCTTCGATTTTGATGGTCCTAGTGTGTCTGCTGCTTGGAAAAGGTGGAAACAGAGATTTACATTCTTTCTGAAAGTGACTGGCAGTGCACGTAAAAGTGGTGAAATAAAGGTAGCAATTTTAATTACTACGCTGGAAGGGCGTGGCTTAGATATTTACAACAACTTTACGTTCACTGATCTTGTAGGCGAACCGGGTCAGGAAGATTATGTCCCAGCAGAGGACAATAATGATTTTGATACAGTAATGTCAAAGTATGATGAATACTGTAATAAACGGGACCCGATAATGGCGTTACGAGCGCAATATTGGCAATATGAACGACCCGAAGGTCAGGGTTTGGATGAGTTTGTGAATGACTTAAGAACAATGGCGGTGAATTGTAAATTTGTGGATCAAGACGGTACGATTCGTGATAAGCTTTTCTTCAGTGTAACAAATCCAGTGATGAAAATGAAAGTTATGGGCGATGATGGCAACGCTACACTTGATACTGTGATACACCGAATGAGAACTTTTGAGAGTTCTAGACGCGAGCTTGAAATGGCCGGTGTTGCAAGTGATTATAAGCCGAAGGTTCATGCATTGAGAAGAACCAAATCACATAAACAGACGCCAAGGGTTAGTGGTCAACAGAATCATCAGTTTACGGATGCAGCCAAAATTAAATGTAGCAGGTGCGGTTCTTCACATCTACCTCGTCAGTGTCCAGCTTATGGTAAAACATGCTACGGGTGTAAGGGTTTGAATCATTTTCAGTCTGTGTGCACCAAACGTTTTTCCAGAGGACGCGGTCGTGGAAGAGCTGTACATACAATGGATGAACAGTATATTATTGCCGAAGGTGTAAGTGATCCTAATGACTTATACATTGACACTTTAACTGTTAAAGATAAAAATGAGTTCTTTTATATTGACACTCTAAGAGATAATGATGACAAGAACGCTTGGTTCTATGATGTGTTTGTGGGAGGTAATGTGTTAAAGATGAAGCTTGACACAGGAGCAGGTGTTAACTGCATACCACTGGAAACATTTAGAAAGTTACCAGGACATAAGAACATTAAAGTATATCATTCTAAAACTAACCTATATAGTTATAGTGATGAAATTGTAAAACATATTGGTAAAGTTACTCTAAATGTAAAAGTTGATAACATCCAAAATGATTATGACTTCTTTATTACTAATGTTGATGGTCCACCTATACTTGGATTGAAAGCCTGTAGGGAGCTTGGTCTGATCAAACGTGGTAACAATATGATGTGTAGTGATAATGTGATAAATAATAAATATGTACATGCACTAACTAAAGATTCTTTGATTCGAGAGAATCGTGATGTATTTACAGGTTTAGGTAAATATCAAGATCCTTATGACATCAAGTTGAAAAGTGGTGTTTCTCCAGTAGTCCATCCACCCCGCAGGGTGCCACTTAGTCTGCATACCAAGCTGAAAGAAAAACTTGACGATATGGAGAAGAGGGGCGTGATTAAACGGACCGACAAACCAACAGATTGGGTCAACAGCCTAGTGATAGTGGAGAAACGAGACGGATCCTTGAGGTTGTGTTTGGATCCACGTGATTTGAACAAAGCCATTAGACGTGAACATCATATGATACCGACCGGTAAGGACGTAGTGAGTCAGCTGTCGGGTAAAACACTTTTCACTGTCTTTGACCAGAAAGATGCGTACTGGCAAGTTCCTCTTACTGACGCTAGCGCAGATATATGTACATTCAATACTCCCTTTGGACGATACAGTTTTCTAAGAATGCCATTTGGTATCTGCAGTGCTAGTGAGGTGCTACAGAAGCAAAACCAGCAAATATTTGGTCATATACCTAACGTACACATAATATCTGATGATATGATTATAGCTACAGGTAGTGAAGCAGAGCATAATGCAACAGTACAGAGGGTGATGGATACGGCCAGAGCGAACAATGCCAAATTCAATGGAAGCAAGCTTAAGTATAAACAGTCTGAATTGGTGTTCATGGGAAACGTGGTGAGTGCCGATGGACAGAAACCAGACGAAGAAAAGGTTAGAGTTATCAAAGAAATGCCTGACCCACAATGTAAATCTGACTTGCAACGTATAATGGGAATGCTTAATTATCTTTCACAATTCATACCTAATATGTCCAATGTGAGTGCACCTCTCCGGGAATTGCTCAAGAAAGATGTTGCGTGGTTTTGGGGTCCAGAACAAGCAGAATCCCTGAGGCAGTTAAAGGCGTTGATTAGTAGCAAACCAGTCTTAAGTTTCTTTGATCCACAGAAGCCAACCATTATCCAATGTGATGCATCATCCACAGGGCTCGGAAGCTGTTTGATTCAAGAGGGTCATCCGGTTGCGTTTGCCTCTAGGTCGTTAACATCAGCTGAAGTTAATTACTCACAAATTGAGAAGGAGATGTTGGCGATCTGCTTTTCTATACACAAATACCACCAATATGTATATGGCCGAGCTGTTGAAGTTCACACTGACCATAAACCACTCGAAACAATCACACGTAAACCACTCCATAAAGCTAGTCCTAGAATACAACAAATGCTGCTCAAATTGATAAAGTATGAGCTTGATGTTAAGTATGTTCCTGGAAAGTACATGTACATAGCTGATGCTCTCAGCAGAGCATATCCTGATAAGGTTGATCGTGATGCCCAACCCCTTGAACAGTTGAAATATAGGGTGCATAGTCTAGACGAAATATTGCCCATGAGTAAAGCAAAAATTGAAGAAGCAATACGAGCTACACAGGCAGATGTGGTACTCCAAATTCTAATTCTAACATGCAAAAGCGGGTGGCCTAAACATAGATGGGGTGCACCGGAGCAAGTTAGGCAGTATTGGCATCTTCGTGATGAGATACATGAAATTGATGGTCTTGTGTTTTTAGGTGAGAAGTTGATTGTTCCTAGCCAAATGAGAGCAGATATGCTGAATAAAATTCATGAAAGTCACCTTGGGATGGAGAAGTGTAAGGCGAGGGCCAGGTCTATTTTGTATTGGCCAGGTATGACCAACGATATAGAATCAGTAGTGTCAAGGTGCCCTGTTTGTGTAAAGTTCATGCGTAGAAATCAACGGGAGCCGATGATTCCACATAAGGTTCCTATGAGACCATGGGCTAAGCTGGGCGCGGATATATTTACATTCGCTGGCAGAGATCATCTTATTGTAGTTGACTATTTTTCCAAATACCCGGAAGTAGTGACACTCACTAGCAAAACGGCTGGAGAAATCATCAAAAAATTGAAATCTATATTCTCAAGACATGGCATCCCTGAAATAGTAATGACTGATAACATGCCGTTCGCCAGCTACGAGTTCAAACAGTTTGCTAACCAGTGGGGGTTCGATTTAGTGACGTCCAGTCCGACATATGCCAGAAGTAATGGGCAAGTTGAACGTTTCGTCCAAACCATTAAGCAACTCATGAGGAAGTCCGTTGATGAGGGAAGCGATTTTCATCTTGCTCTACTAGACTATCGTGATTCACCAATTGCAGGGTTGAATTGTTCTCCTGCTCAGTTGTTGATGAGCAGAAAGTTAAGGTCAACACTTCCAATCACACATACATTGCTGCAACCACAAGTTATTGTCGGAGCTAGAGATTTCCTTCAGTCACGTCAACAGTCTATGACAAAATATTATGATCGTGGTACACGTGTATTGACGAAACTAAGAAAAGGGGACAACGTGAGAATATTGAAAGGACGGCAATGGGAACCTGCTGTTGTGGCTAAGGAACATGAGCTACCCCGTTCATATGTAGTGATGACCGAAGATGGAACGTCGTACAGACGGAATCGACAACATTTATTAAACACTCAACAACCGGATACTTTGCAGAAGGGCGTACCAACTTTGCAGAAGGTACCGGGAGCACCACCCTTACGTAGAAGTGATCGTGTTAGTCGTCCACCGGATCGATTGGATTATAAATAAATGTATCAATAATTAACTTCATTTTATGGTTATTTTGCAGATATCATGTTTATTTTCAAACCATCCTATAATGTATGAAACATATGAATGTGATCTAAGAAACAATTTGAAACATATGAATGTGATCTAAGAAACAATTTATGTTTAAGGAAAAGTAATATTATTTATTTATGAGAATGTGATATATCGTGTCTAATTTACTTTTGATATTAATTTTTAAAAAAAATAAAAATTAAACTTTAGAAATTTATTTTGTTAGAAAAGGAAAGATGTCACATATGTTCTGTTAATATGCTAATTATATTTGTTTGTTATTTGCAAATTATGCAAACTACGTTACGCTCGGTGAAGTAATAAAACAGTAGTTGAATTAAAAGAACCGTGTTGACGAGTCACACTTGTAATACTTTTGAAGCAAATTTTATCATCCTGACAGATTTCGTCACAATTTATAAATTAATTGCCAATATATCACTGAGTTTTTCTATGCCTGCAAGTGTATATATGTATTCTTTCTCTATACAACTTAACTTGTCAAAATACATTTTTAATACAATATACATGTAGAAGAATATATTAAACTTCGACATGAATTACGCACAGACTAACTTTTTCTAAGAGACCAGTTATCTCATTCATCTATCGACAATGATAGACAAACGTCCCAGCTGTACCAATACATACTTAACTCACCTGTAAAAAATGTATGCAGTTGGTTTTCAGTTTTAGTAAATGTGTCCAACTTATCGTTTTCATTTTCAAAGAACTTCTGCAGATAAGTGAGTCCATCTTTAGGTCTTGCAGCATGATTTATAAATAGAGCATTGTTGTATTCCTAATTAAAAATAATAGAAAAGAGTTAATTTTACATTCTTCTCTTTCAAATCATTCACCCATATTTATTCTGTTTCTGTGATGTTTATACAGTATATTAATATAAAAGGTTATATCTAGAAGTACAGTATTAGAAATTTGACAGCCATAGGTAAACTCTAAAATGCCTAGTGATATACTTGAAATTATTAATTAATTTATAAACAGTGAAAATAAGGAAATCTTTGCAAATGAAAAAAGCCACCCACACCAAGGTTTTAACACAGAATATTCATATAGTCATTTAAGGTATTTAAAATTTTTTATTTTTGTAATTCCTAACATTGCAGTAGAATGTAATAAAAAAAACTTAACAACCCCTACCCGTAAATGGTTAGTGCATGCTACAATGACGCGTCTCATGTCATTATCTGTAAGAACTTTTGCACTCGTATCCTTCACCTTAACAACCCATTGTTCATAGGGTTGTGTTCCCCTCGTGTTTGGACATTTCAGCTCGTTTCTGTCTAGTTTTTGTAAACGTTTCCATCCTGTGAATGAAAAAGGACATGATATGAGACTTTTAGTTTAGAGTTTATAAGCATGATAAATTATAAAATAAAAGAGTTTATTGGCATTCTGTTGCTCGATGATGCATATGAAATAAATTAAAAAATAACAAAAATAAAAGTTCAATCATAGTCATCATCATGCCCAAGGTCTATCTATTTGTTATTTTTTGTTATCCTTATCACTTCTGTAACATAATTCTGAAACTTGGGTAGTCAGAAAAGCTATCACAATACTATAGTTTGCTCTGGCTATTACACCATTACCTTCTGATTCCATTATAATCATTTCAATTTTTGCCATGATTGAATTTACAACTTCTGCAAATTTATCATCTTGGTGCCTAGCAACAAGGATTGTTTCTATAAACAATAAAAGAAGTGATAATAGTTAATTAACATTGTTTCCAAAATCATTACCAAATTCTTTATTGCCATTAGTTAACGTTCACATCATCAAAAGATTATCTGAGTTCCATTTTGTTGTGTACACATGTGCATGCATTTATACACTCAGGAACAGGTGCCTCAGAGCTAAAGAGGTCCCAAAGCATGAGCAGTGCCAGTGTTGGAGGGCCTCTTAGCAGTGACGTAATGGCTAATCGCTCACTGATTAAACCCATATATTAAGGGCCTAGAGCATGAGCAGCCAAATGCACTCCCAGTGTTGGAGGACCCCTTAAGGGTGCTTAGCCAGGAGCCCTGCATTACACAACTGGTTCTCTCAATACTTACCCTCAGTGGGTATGTTCACATGTTCGTTGAGTTCGTCCAAGTTTTTCTCTACAATAGAAATCTTATGTACATCCATATTGCCACATATCATAAGAATGTGGGACTCTGCTTTGTAAGAGGATTGTGCTTGGCCAACCCCTAAACCGGCAGTCAACCCAACAATCTGTAAGAGAAACAAAATGATTATTTTATCAGTACAAGATGAAAGTTGATTTGAATGGTGATATCTGCAATAAAAGTTGTTGTATGTTATTGATACAGAACGACTAAAGCCACCTATACATACCTGTGGTCTTGATTTGTCAGGCGAATCTATCTTCATGTCTCTGTATTTTGACATTATAACATTGTATGGGTCACCTTTCTGTAAGGAATAATAGTTACATGTTGACCGAGTGTACTGAGCTGTTTTAGCAAAAAATAAAACTACCTCTGCAGAAACTATAATTATATAACTTCATTTATGTCTCTTTATAGAATTTAAGTTTGTTAACAGAAAATACCCATTTATTACACAAGGATTGAGACTTAACTCATATTGTTTTTCAAATTAATCTAAAAAATATTGCATCATAACCATGTGACAATTGAACTTTGAACTTCAAACCTGACAACGATGACATTCATCCATGATAATCATGCTGAAATCAGATATATCCAGTCTCTGTTGATTACTGTCCGTATTGTTGAGTGCGTTCACCAGAATCTGCGCCGTCATCACGATCACGTCGCGGTCCTTCAGAAGTTCTTTGACCTCCATCGTCATACTTCCCATTTCACCGCTCACGCCAATCACTTTGCTCGATGCCATGTATTTTTTAAACTGGTCTTGTTGTTGTTTCACAAGAGGAACCTGTAATGTATTAAATTTATTAGTTTTTTAGACTTATTGTATTGAATATTTGTTGATGTCCATACTAGCATGCACGATTGTCCGCCTTTTATAATGTAGTCTTAAGCTCTGTCTACACTATAAAAAACTAGTTTGACAAAAAATGTGTGATGTGCCCAAATATGGTTGTGATATACCCAAATATATTTTGATTCAAACACATAATCAATAATTTTTATTGAAACTTACCTTGTTTACAAGAAAAGCAACTTTTTTTGGTTTACCATTTGAGGCACCCTTTTCTCTATTAAGATGATCGTTGGCAATAAAAACTCCAACAACCGTTTTACCTGACCCAGCAGGCGCAACCACCACCGTATTATGCCCTTCAATAGCAGGCTGTGCGAGTTCTTTTTGATATTCTCGAAGCTCAATCTCTTCAATTTCTTCAGGCTCCTGAGGATTATTTTGAGGATTATCCTGAGGAATATCTTGAGGATTACCCTGAGGCTTAATCTCAGCATTAGCTTGAAGCTCCTGAGGGGCATCTGTCTCTTGACAAACCTCTGCTATATCAAAAAGAACAACGATTTCCAATATAATTTGATAACTAACAATCTAAAAACTAACCATCATATTTATTTGTTAGTGTGCCCTCTGGAACTTTCTCTCTCTTTCTTTAGTGTTGTGTTTCATTTACATTGTTCTTATTAGCATTTCATTAATCAATTAAAATAAAATTATTGTATTATTTTGTCAGTCTAGGAGATAAGCTATAAAATTGCACATGAAAATTAAACAAATATTTTGATGGGCTAGGGGTGAGTTTAAACCTGAAAGTGGGCTTAAATTCGAGTCAGTATTGAAATGTAAAATGATAATAGATGCTTTACCTGGATTTTCCTCAATATTCGGTGGTAAAATTTCTGATATATGATCTGCAAAAATTAAAATAACTGTCAATTAAGTTTTATGATAGTATATGCAACAAAATATTTTGAAAAGTATATTCACAGAAACATCAATCTCATACTTATAATAAATTTCAATCTGTGAAACAGTTCTTTTTATAGTATTACTTAATTGTAAATTGCTTGTTATAATTTGGAATTTTTTAAAATTGTGAATAAAAATATAATTATTACAACTTGCTAGTCATATTATTATTTCTTTCTTTAATTCTGGGGATAACAGTGTCATGGCACACAAAGCAAAAAAATAATATTTTAACCTTCTGGTGGATCAAGAAGATCTGCTAGTTCATGGCGTTCAACTTTTCGGAGGGCATTCACAAGCTCCGTAAACCATCCAGGTTGTTTTGTTGTTATAGTAAGCATCAACGTAATAGCAGCATAGCAGTCACCCTTATTTTGTACATCTGCCCTCAGAAGCTCAACATCCTGGCGGCCTAGGCACTGCAAATGGGGGATGAGCAAGCCTGTTTGCACATCCTGCAGCTTTGGTGCAAATGCTCGTACAATATGCTTTTGTTCTTCAATTGTGTCTAGATTTTCTAGATTGATGCCTTCAATCCAATCAGCAATGTGTTTTACCTTTTCATCTAAATTATAGGAAACAACACAATGAGGAGCAGATTCAATAAGGTTGGATGGGGAGGGGGGGGGGGTATAGGCCAGAGGAACACAATACAATTATTATGTTAAAGATGTATTGTCACCCTGAAAAAAAGTTTACAATTTTTTGTTGAATATGTCATTTTAATGTCACATAATAGTTATTAACTTTAACCAAAAATTGGATCCAAAAAAAAATTATTTATCTAAAACAATTAGTAAAACTGTCTGTTAGACAATGTGTTTTGGTTAACAGTTTATTTTTTTTTCATAAGTGAATAACTTGATAAAACCACAAAATGACAGATTCAAAGTTTGATTTTATTAATTAATTTTTTGTGTTACATCTTTAACATAAAACAGCAGATCCATTTAAAAATCCACCATGAAAATGAAGATATTTTGGGCTGGCATACAAAGGTGTATTTGTATGCATTATGATAATGCTATAACAAACATATCTAATTTTCTGAAAATATTTTGTATGCATTATGATAATGCGATAACAAACACATCTAACTTTCTGAAAGTAATTGTAGGCTACCTTCCATATTTCTAAGTGCATTGATGAAACGTGAATATGATCCTGGAATGGACTTCTTCTCCAACAAATCAAGGAATGCATCCATAGCTGCTGGAGCTCCTTCTTCTCGTTCCTTCGTCATAATTCCAAATAATTCTGTATTCATTATAAAATAATAATAAATAATATTTTTTATTTCGTTTTAGTATTCAAAAGTAATGATATGTTCCACTTAAAAACACAATAAAGCAATACAACTGTAAAGTTTCCTGAAGTGGACCTGACTGGGATTTCCAGATAATGAGTCATACTGGAAATTTCTGTTGTATTTTTGTCTTGGTTTTTTATCATGTGTTTGTAGCAGGATCATAGCCTACCCTTACTCAACGACTAGTAATGTAGAAACCATTACTAGGATTCATAGAAAGATATCATAATTTTAGAGCTAGGCCTAGGCCTATATACTACACAACGTAAACATTGAAGGGCCTACCATGTTGGCTTACCTACTGCACCGACACTGCCGTCTAAAAATGAAACCATGTCAGCCATTATCGTCGAGAACTTTAGGTTTTCAATCAAGTAGGGTCGAAATACTTCTGTCAGCAAAGGCAACTGTGTATCTACACCTGCCATAATTAATTTGTTATAAATAATTATGCAGCGGAATTCTACAAACTTCGCCCTACATGCAAAAGGGGCAACACAACGTTTGTCTCGGCCCTATAGTGTATGTTGTTATCTGTGAAATGGGAAAATGATTGTGTTGGACTTTTAATAGAAATGGGAATTCCCTATTCGGAGCGTGCTGATTGGCTGATAACGTAAAATAACTTTAAGATTGCGCCCTCTATAATATGTGTCAATAAACTCAAAATGACATGTTGAAAACGTGGGGAATTTGCAATCGCGATAACACTTGATTTTAGGCCTAAAATAATTATATTCATTAGTAGATAATGCCTTCAAGTATTGGGTATGATGTTGTCTTTGAAGGGTACGATTCAAGCATGGCTCCAACCTGTCCACATGGTAGGATGATTTTGAAATAACACATGCCTACACATACTTCTCTACGTGGCCCTCCTAGTAGGGCCTAGCTAGGCTAGCTAGGAACTAGCTACTAGTACTAGGCCTAGCTAGCGTATACTATTTAGGCTAGTTGACCTGCTTGCTCAGCGAGGACCTCGCTAGGCTAAGTCGGGCCTAGCCTTACTAGATTTTTTTTCATACAGAACAAAGCGCTGCGTAGTGGTCAGAGTTATCTGTATTCGTATATTATCAATATCATATGTATTTATTAATAAAAATATATTTAACGCCGTGGTTAGGATTCCGGCACCGGAACTCAACTGCCCAGCGTTAGGGAATCCGACACGCTATTGCGCATGCCCAGAGCGAAGTAATTATAGCTTTGCACTTACCGCGCACCACCACACCACCGAGAGTCGGAGAGTGTTAGGGATTTACTGTAGCCTATTGCCTATAGTTAGTCGTTGCGCGAGCGATGGATGAAACTTGGCCTAGCCTAGCCTAGGCCATATGAATTAATAATTAAAATACCACTACGCCACGCGTTAAAATAATTATTATGATATTGATAAGAATCAGCCTATCTATCTAAGAATCGTAATGCTGTAATTTTATTAGACAGAGTGAATAGCGTAGCGACCCCGACTTCCCGAACGGTTCTGTTTTTTTCACATCATATCTGCGCGGCGGCTGCCGTCAACAAATCAACTTGTATACGCATGTTATTACAGTATAATGCGTTATATGAAATCTTTTATTTTGTACTTGAAAAATCATAAAACTAGTCAGGAAGCAACCATTTTTTTAATTACGAAATAAATAGGCCCCTGGTCACATTTAGCTGTTTATAGTCTGTAGATGGATCGAGTACAGAGTCGCCGATTACCTCACTCTGGGCATGCGCAATCGCGTGCCGGATTCCCCAACGCTGGGCAGTTGAGTTTCGGTTCCGGAATCCTAACCACGGCGTATATTTAATGTTAATTATTATTTTATTTATTATTTTATACGCCGTGGTTAGGATTCCGGCACCGGAACTCAACTGCCCACCGTTAGGGAATCCAACACGCTATTGCGCAGGCCTAGAGCGAGGTAATCGGCGACTCTATACAGCGATGGATCATTTCATAGCTCCGCCATGGCGAACTAGCGAGCGTAGATGCCTACTAATACGGGATCCACTAATAGTAAATACTAGGCTAGGCCTACCAGCTAGACGTGACCAGTGGGCCTATTTATTTTGTAATTAAAAAGTGGTTGCTTCATTCATATATAAACTTCATATAATTATGAATTATATAATTACATGAGTTGACTAGTTTTATGATTTTTCAAGTACAAAATAAAAGATTTCATATAACGCATTATAACTGTACATAACATGCAATCACAAGTTAATTTGTTGACGGCAGCCACCGCGTGGATGTGAAAAAAATGTTCGGGAAGTCGGAGTCGCAACGCTAACTACAGCATTACGATTGTTACGGTAGATAGATACTGATTCTTATTAATATCATAATAATTATTTTAACGCGTGGCGTAGTCGTATTTTAATTATTAATTCATGTATGGCCTAGGCCAAGTTTCTCTCTCGCTCGTGCAACGACTAACTAGGCTACAGTAAATCCTAACACTCCCACTCTCAGTGGTAGTGTGGTATGTGTGGCACAAGCTATAATTCACTTTCCAGAGCTCTGGGCATGCGCAACAGCGTGTCGGATTCCCTAATGGTGGGCAGTTGAGTTCCGGTGCCGGAATCCTAACCACGGCGTATTTTATATCCTTCAGAATTTATAAATTGAGTTATTGATTGGTTTTTTGGTACAAGGATTCCAATCTAGAGCGCAATTTAAATTTGTCATGTGCATTTATCAATGTCTATTTATCAATGTCTATTAACAATTAAATATTGAGTTTAATGCTTAACATGCATCAGATAAGACTAAAAAATGTAAACATTTTGGTTTTTAAAATGATTGCTAAATTTTTGCCTTTTAATTTTATATATATATTTTAGGCCCAACATTGTTATTCGAAAAAATATGTCCAAATTCTGCAAAGATTTCAAGATTCTTTGCCTGCTCAGCTAGTCGAGATCGTAAACACTGCAAATTTTACCAGGATTTTAATGAAGTTGTGTCTGACGATGAATTGAAGAAAAGAGAAATATTCAACAAAAACCAACAACCAAAATATGACCATTTAGAATCTGTTGAAAGGTAACATAAATATTTCATTCAGCTACATACATAGACTGAAGATTACTTAAAGATGTATTGTCCCCCTGAAAAAATAAATTTTTATCCACTTTGACCAAAAATTGGATCGAAAAAAAATGTATTACCTGAAAAAAATGTAATTTAAAGCAAAAAATGGTCAAATTGGCTGCCAGCCAATGGATTTTTGGTTGAATTTAACCATTTATTTTGTCATTTTACAAGTGAAAACATTATTTGTTTCGTTTTTTTTTTCTACGGAAGTGATTAACTTTATTAAAACTAAGAAATAACATATTTAAAGTCTGATTTAATTAACCTTCATTTTTCATGTTTTTGGGGGACAATACATCTTTAATGCACTAATTGTCAATTGAATGACCTACTATATAACCCCCAGGGAGAGGTGCATCATTTATCCAATGTGCGTCATACCTTATGAATACCATGAAGCACCCCTGCGTCAAAAAGATAACTTACTTTTATGTAACAATGATGCACCCATTTCAAAATTAGAGACTGACCTTTTTAGACAACAAGGATGCACCATGATTTTTTTTTTTTTTTTCAATTTCAATTTTGGTAAGCAACTTGACACTAGTAATTCATTTCGCCTTTTGGTTACCCAATCTTTTGGGTTTTGAACTCTTTTCTTTTATGTTTGTTAAATGTATTTTTCTGACAAAAATAAATGAAATGAAACCATTGTTCATTGAGGTGAGGTACCATTTAGGTTTTTTGATGCACTGAATTTATTTACAGATCAATGGTTGATATCTTTCAATTAGTTGATTAATAACCAGTAAATATTTCTTTTTTAACAGATTAATAAAGCTTCAAAATGTACCTGAAAAAGAAAGGATATTTTGTAAGTCTTGCTACAAATTGTTGCTGCAGAGTGAAAGAAAGAACCACAACAAGAAACATGAATTACAAACTGGACTAACATTGGATCAGCTTAGTAAACCAAGTGAACTACTCATACCACTGGAAAACAACTCAACTAATGCTGTTAGTCTTAAGCTCTGTCTACACTATCAAACTAGTTTGACAAAAAAAAGTGTGATGTGCCCAAATATGGTAGAGATAGGGTTAAATATGGTAGTGATATGAAATCATCATGCCCATATATGGGCACATCACATTTTTTTTGTCACATAAAAGTTTGATGGTGTAAACAAGGATTTAGCTATTTGTTAATTTATTGTTTGGGATATATTTATACAGTACATGAAGAAAATAATACAAATAGTTAATAGTAACACCATATAGAAATACTACATAGTACAGTAATAAGTGCAGTAACAACTACTAAAGCTTGGTTCCCACTAGAACGTAACGCAAGGACGTAAACGCAACTTAAGCTTGGTTCCCACTAGAACGTAACGCAAGGACGTAAACGCAACGCAAGCGTTTTAACCAATGACAAGCGAAGTGATAGACAGTTAGCAATCACAAGCGAATAAGCCACCGCTTGTGATTGGTCAATTCACTTGCGTTGCGTTACGTCCTTGTGTTGCGTCGCTAGTGGGAACCACGCTTAAGTAGTAGTTTTACAATGTTGTTCTGGCAATTTCATCCCCTGTTGTCTATCACTTGGTTAACAACCCTACCAGTTGAATCACTTTCTAACAGAAACCAAAAATAGTGGCCATATGTCCCAAAAGGATGAAAAGGAACCAATCAACAAATTATTCAAACAATTTAAAACATTGTTTTTCTTCTTCATTTTAGCAATATTTGTTTTCTCGAAAGGCAACAGAGTTTATTCTTGATACTGTCCAGCACCTGGGGTATGAACGTGTCTTGTGTGTTGGTGCACCCAGGTAAATTTATAATTTTGTCTTATTTGCCAATAGATTATCATTGTCTTTATTTCGTCACGGTAACACTTGTTCATCTCAATGGTGTTTTTCCACAAAGCCGTAAGACACAATTTAAAAAATTAAATTAAGAGTTTAACTAAAACTGAACATCTTAATTTACAATTAAATTATTAAATTAGAATAAATTAAAATTGTGCAATTGTTTATAAAATCCAAATTTACAAAATATAAAAGATATGAATTACATAATACTGGTTATACTGGACATCCAGGGCATACAACCACTACAAATTTTGTTGGAACAAGAAACACAAAAGACTTTATAATCATAAGTTTAAACCCTTTTTTTGTTGTATGTTAATATTTCAGAATACATGAAGCGATACAGAATGACAAGAGAAAAAAACTGGAAAGTTTATTATTAGATATTGACCACCGATATGTGAGTTAAACTTTTCTTTTTTGATAATTAAATATTTCATTCAAGTTTGAGATATGTAATTTTGTACAAACGTTCACATAATGTTTACCTTGTACAGGTTCAATTCTACCCTCCTGATAAGTATTGCCGCTATAACATGTTCAACAATCATTTCTTTGATGGTAAAAAGAGTAGAGATATTTGTTGTGCGTTTCTACAACGCAACAATGGTCGTGGCGTTATTTTGGTGACTGATCCACCATTTGGTGGGCTCATAGATGTGCTTGTTACAACCATGAAGTATCTACAAGAAACATGGAGACGTGCAATAGAAACAGGTATAAACGTTTTAAATTGTGAATATACATAGCTGCTAGCTAGTCCATTATTTAGAATAAGAAGCTGGGGCCCCATCAGGAATTTGAAATCAGCACTGCTGACTCTTATAGCATCCCCTGCATCTAGTATCTGCCTCAGACGTATTAGATGTCTTTCCTCTGGTCAAGGTAGGCACTGGACGAGATAAGCTCTTGATCAATGATAGCACCACTTTAAACCGTCTTGGCTTAGTTTCATCTATCATTCAGATGAATGTAAGACTAATTGACAATAGGGCCTAATTTGCTACCTTGATGTCATTTTTATGATATGCTCATGTGCAAATCGACTGGCACGTCAACTGCTAAATTTTCTCAAGCAATAACATTCAATACTCCTAAATGAGCAATACTAGATAATAGATTTCTTTTCTTTTTTTAATCTGGCTTAATATTTTTAATTTTGTTTGCAGGAAAGGAATCGGTTGAACTGCCGGTTTTTTGGATTTTTCCATATTTTTTTGAGCCAAGAATACTACAGAGTTGGCCAACATTTACAATGCTAGATTATAAGGTGACCAGTGGTGTGTTTTTATTTTGGTACTAGAATATAGAGAAAAAGTAATTATAGAACATGCTTTCCACGCAAATATAATGTTTATACTGCCCTCTATAAAAGTTTTTTTGTTAAGTAGAGTATTTTACTTTATTTACTTTTTCTTGTGTGTTTGTTTGATTATTATGAGAAATTTTATTTAAAGATGTATTGTCCCTTTTACTAATTCCAAAAAAATATTTTAAAAAATTTCGAAAAAAGTGGGTCATTTTGAAGTATCATAATAGGTATTAACTTTCACCCAAAATTAGTCGAAAAAAAAATCATTTAACTAAAATACAGACGTTTTTTTGTTCAAAAAATAACTTTGACTTTCAGTCAAAGTTTTCAATCAAAACATATCACATGATGCAACGCGCTTGTTTGGCTACTCTGTATACATAATCATAAAACTTCCTCGCGATCTGTGTTAGAACACCTTTTTAATCGTGACGAGTTGTAAACAATCCTAATTAGCTTCATGCATAATGCATACTCGTTTTTTGAAATTTTTGTTTACTTTCGCTCGTGGCGATTTTCCATACAAAATGTAATAAAATTAATTTACCTGTTAATTACGTAAACTTGTTGTTTTTGGCTCAAATTTTTTACTTAAAGTGAATAACTTTAATATTACTTTGATATGGCCAATTTAAATTTGGAATATTTTGAACTTCATTTTTTGTGTTTCAAGGGACAATACATCTTTTATTTAATGATAACATTGTTAAGGTTTGTTAATGGCTGCAGAAATGTATAGCAAAGTTATGAAAATGTTTATGTGTACGGTGTATTTTCAGGTAAAATTTTCAATCAACAACATTTACACATGGCAAAGGTGCAGCACCCTGAGAATTGCCTTGCAATGATTGCTAAGCACTAACAAATCGACTCTCCATTCAAATTATTTTAAAGTATTAGATATGAAATATATATTGTAAACTAATGTTGTTTTTATAATAATTGTTTTTAGGTAGATTATGAAAATCATGATTTCTTTAAAAGTGGTCCAAATTCCAAGTCCAAAAAGAAAGGCTCACCAGTAAGGATTTTCACCAATATTTCTTCTAATCTCATTCCCCTCCCAGCAGAAGAAGGTTACAGGTGAGATTTATTATTAGTTTTGTTTCTTTCTTCATTGAAATCTCAAAAAAATAAATATTGAACAATCTTACAATCGCTGTTTTAAGTAAGACAACTCACACAATATTCTATTCATCCAACAAATTCATTGAAAATAATAATGGATAAACAAAATGAAACATAAAAATTAATAAATAAAAGTTATCCATATTCACTCCCTTAATTATTCTGTCTATTTTGTGCCTAGCTTACCTGGATAAAACGACATAGCCCATGCTCTCCAGAGAGAGGACTTAGATACTAAAAGTAAAATTTCACTCCTGGACCATAATGGACTAATGCGCAACCACGCCCTCGAGTGGGAAACATTCTAACGCACCACTGTCATCATTGTGTTAAAAGAAATTTATTTTGTATTTTATTGTGTATTTTTTTTTTTTTTTAGTTTTTGCAGTATTTGTAACAGATATGTATCCAAAGAGAATAAACATTGTAACTTGTGTAATTCATGCACTTCAAAGGATGGAACAACATACCGTCATTGTGACGAATGCAACAGATGTGTTAAACCAGGTATGTATAAAATGTAAATGCAATCCAACCATTAGCCTTGCTTATAATGAGGCAGATATTAAATATAACTCTCCCAATACCGGACACCTTTGGGCTGGCCTAATATGTCTGGTTTTTCCAAAAAGTCTGGTATTTGGAACGTGTTTCTAATGGTAAAATAAATTTGGACCTCAAGAAAAGTCTTGTTTTGGGAGAGTTTTCGGTTTTTGGAGAGTCCGGTATTTAAAAAGTTGACTAATATTTAAAAATTTTCTTCATTGGGTGGCGTGCTTGCTTTTTAAACCACAAGGTGAAACCGACTCGCTAAAAATGTTTTTAGAACAAAGCATGTACGATCTGCTAAGCCATGTATTTGTTTTGAATAGTTTAGTGCTATACCAAAATTTCTTTTTTTCTCATTGATTCTGTCCTGTATTTATATTGAATCCAGATTATCTTAGTACGTTAACAGCGCGCTTTCCAAACCACAGGGTGAAACCGACTCGCTACCAATTTTTTAAATAACCATTTATTTGTTTCTATTAGATTAATTTCATACAAAAAATTTCTTTTTTCCATTGATTCTGTCCTGCATTTATTAATATTGACCCTACTTTTAATCATCGTAGTACGTCAACAGCGTGCTTTCGCTTCTGGACTGGACGATAGAAAGAGACAGTGTTTGATTTCAGACCATGACGATTGTGGAACATGGACGGAATACACGTTGCACTCGTCACGGTCTATCTAATTACCGTCTCTTTCGTCCACTGTCCAAAAACAGAAGCTAAAACTAATTTGTGCCTTTAGTACATCATAATTGTATAGACCTCATAATTGTCCATAATGACAAGCACAAAAAAAACATACATAGTCTCTACCACCAATAACAACAGCTGCTTATAACAACCAATAACATATCAAAGAAGAACGTGGGAATGTGGTATATTTATCTCATTACCATAAATTAGCATAATTACATTGGTCATTAGATTAACTTGATTACGACCATTTTTAGCCCTTAAATTCATTTGACACAAATTATTTTACTAAATTCAAGTTGACATAAAAAAAAACATGCGTCCGAGTTGACCCATCAACATACTTAGCCTGTTATAACTGTGGTTACTAAGTCTCCTTTATTAATTATCCTGTTAATAAAGATATTAGTAACAGACTTAACTTGTTTGTCAATGTATATTTTACCTTTTTAAGTGGCCTGTCCCAGATTAACTGCCACCTGAATAACCCAATCAAACAGTGGCTTGATTTACTAGGAAAGTCGGGCCAGGCTGATTGTTGTTGGCCTCGGTATGTTGATATTGATTTTGATGTTTATTAGCAGAATTTGAACAATTTGTTGTGGTTTTATAGGTCAAACATTCATCCTCTTTTCAATATAAAGCTCTGTCCACACTATCAAACTAGAAAAGTAGACTATGTGTCCAAATATAGTAGTGATATGACATCATCATGTCGATATATGGGCGCATCACGTTTTTGTCTCATAAAGTTTGATAGTGAAAATTTATTTTTGTCGAAATGTTTCATTGAATGTGTTTGGGTAAAATTTGATCAATCAATTTTTATTTATATAATTTGCGTCAAATAGCAAGTTCATTCGGCAATTATAGGATGTATGAAGAAATCGTTCTTGTAAACTAAGTCTCATGTGAGGCTTAGGTAGCAAAGTTGTTGAACAGTATACAACAATAGCACTAAGTAAGATTTGAACCCCGGAAACTGGGATTAGAAGCCAAGCATGTTGACCACCAAGCTACAGCTCCACTGCATATAATTTGATTGATTTTATTATTTCTTGTAAATCAAATTGCAATGTACAGTACAATTAACATCAAAGAGCCAAATGTATTGAATGTTTTATTAGCTAAACTTCCTATTGGTGCACATCCCAATGAACCGCATATGACAATTTGATGTCCCAACATTAAATGTCACTCTTAATTTCAATGTGCCATGACTTCCTAAACACGATCTTAGAACTCTGCCTTATTGGATAACGTAGGGTTATAATTGGTACCATCAGCGCACAGTTTTTTTTAATGCAATTCTCTTTGAAAGTTCATATCAGTTTAGCCAGTGGTATGATGAAAAAGAACATTTTGTTTGTACAGTAGGACTGTTTAACGCTCTTCCCTCTTGCCCTCCCACCTCTTGCCCTCCCACCTCTTGCCCTCCCACCCCCACACACACAGCCCAAAAAAGGTATATACAGTATATTTAGCTTGTAGTAATGCCAGATTTTTATAAATAAATAATACTCTTTTTTAAACAAGCGTATTGTAGCCAACTATTTAATTTTTTTAATATGCTGCTAAATCAAACATTAAAGATATAGTAAACATTAGAAGCATAATTATATCTAATACTTAAAAATTCACTGTAAGTTCATTTCAGTTTAGGCAGTGGTATGGTAAAAAAGAACATTATCTCTAACATCAAACTGTGCGGGGGTGGGGGTATGTAGTTGTTTTAGCCATAGCCAGGTATTTAATTTATTGAATCTAACATTTAAGATAAATACTTTAGAAGTGATAAAAACATGGAAATATCTAAACCTTTTGATTTAACTTTAAGTATAAAGGTTTGGAGAAATGCTTAATATTGCTGGATTAACCCCCAGAAGATAATCCCCAGAGTATGATCCCTAGGGTATGGTCCCCATGTAGAAACCGAGGACAGGACAGTTTTATTGACTTAAACTATAGAGATTGAATTGATATCTGGCAATATCAATCTTAATAACAGATAAAGATCGCATCATTGATTTAATTACAGTTTTTGAAACATGAAGGCTGAAAAAGTTGTTTAAAAAAAGAAAGTTTACAATAAAATTAACGATTTTATGAATTTTATCTTAAAACTGTAAAAATTCAATCTGGCTGCAGGGTTGATAAGCATTGAGGAAGTAATTGTAAGATACACTGATTAAATTGTACCGCTAATAATAGGCAAGTCAATTAAACTTGGTGTTTGATTGATAGAAATTAGTAGTGGACAGTTGACCTGAGAGAAGGGTCAATTTGACCTGTGCTGCGGTCTGGTATCTATCAATAGTTGTTGGTTTTAATCAAGAAATTTCCTGTAAAGGGGAAAAAAAGCAGGCTGTTATTTATTGATGTTTAAACGAATTAGAAGAGACGGTTTTGCTAATTTATTAATTTAAAACAATTTAGTCTACTTTTTTACGGAATTTAACAACGATTGAGTAAGTGACTTTTGTGTAGACAGTTTGTACAACAAACAAATTAAAGAGGATGCAATATTTTATAAATTATTGTAGGTATTCCTTCGTTATTCCTTTTATTCTTTTTATAGGCAAACAATACTAAGAAAATACTCCAACTCAGCTCCTGGCATTAATGAATAAACAATATATGAAAAAATATTTTTTTAATATGGAGATAATGTTTTATGTATACAATATTTACAATATTATCAATACAAAATTTCTTATTTATTTTCTTCTAATTTAAAAAAAAAATATTTTTTTATTTGTTTAGAAATATAATATATTTGTAAACAAATTAAAAAAATAAATTTTTTAAAATAAGACAAACAAAATAGTAAGATTTATCAGTGGGTGAATGTTTTGTGCACAATAATAATACTTTTAATTGCTTGGCTACCAATCCAAATGTTCCAAATGTTCTGGGTTCAAGTCAACATTTTTTCTAATGACAAATGACAACTCCACTCCGAAAGACTTTATTTATGTGTATATATTTGTGTTGTGAACAGGATTGCCACCTTTAAGAAGAATAGTGAATGAATTCACTTATGGTTATCCTTGGCAATTTGTCTAAATATAAGAAGAAAAAAAAAATACGGTTCACCCCCTTCCTAGTATCTCAATAAAACTGAGCTATATCCATTTTTGACAACTTACTAATGTAATAATAGGAACGAATGCTACTGAGATTTAGATAACTAAGTTTGACACTTAGTAAAGACTGTAGGTAATTTAGTCAGATGAGTAGATGTGACACCTCTCTGCAATACGAGTTCACTACCCCCTTCTTACCCATTATGTTCCCTTCCATTTGCCAATTAATAGATTACCATAATTTTTATTGTAGCCAGGTTTGAATAGCAAACCCACTTAATAAAGTTGTCTGCTTCCCCTGTGTGAAAACCAAGTTCCACTTTTGAACTCCCAAGAGAGATATACATTTAACCGATTTAAAAGTTTGATGTTAAAAAAACAAATATATAATTCAGTCGTAAGCTTATAGTATTATGCATGATATACAAATGATGAATGTTTAAATGAGTTGTACGCTGATAATATTTCATGAGTTAAAAAAATAAAGCAGTCAAATTTCTTCAACAAATGAAAAATTCTCTCCATTTAACGAATAAATATATGGGCACAACACATTTTTTGTCACATAAAATTTGATAGTGTAGACAGAGCTTTAGTCATTGACAAATGCTAGGCCGGGAAGCTAGGCCATTAAAAAGGCAATTATAATATATACTGTAATTGTAAAGTTAGAAACAATAATTAAATAAATGTGAACGAATGAGTGCTCCAACTTCAGATACAGAGTAGAACACAGCACAACAGGTTGATTTCCAAACGTGATCAGTCCACAACATCGCGTGGCAAAAACTCTGAAAAGGTTTACAGAAAGCTGAACATGCATTAGAGTCGTTTATTATCACCATTAGATATCACTTTTCCATTAGATAGTGCTAATTCCAAATGACACGTTATACGAAATTGACCAGTCAAATTGCATGAATACAATCAGGTGTGTTATAATAGTACTGTATATATTATATTTTATTGAATCCCATGTTTTACTACTTTTTGTGTCGTACCAGTAAAATGTAGGTCCTTCTGTATTATATCAACAAGTTTTCTGAAACTTCTTGGAATAAATTATATCATGCAAAATATATTGTCAGTTTAAGTTACCTAAAATCTAAATTTTGACAGAATGTGTAGCTTTACTTTTCTGAACTCGTGCTTCCAATAAACTTATATTTTACAGATGTTGCATGAAATATAGATATTTTTGTGTTGATGTTAATTTGCCTTGACTTAAACCAAGTTATGTTTTCTGTAACCTGTATAAGTTTTGGCATATTGGTCTTTCCATAGTTTCCTGTTGTGAAGAGCTTCATGTATTCAAAAGTATAGATTTCAATTCTTTTAAACAAGAGATGATTTATGTGATTCATTTCAAGAAATATGTTCGTTTTAAGTTCCTGTTGTTAAGTACTAGAGGGTAGAGTTTATTAAGGAATGCAGATTGGTTTTGTTTTTCAATAGTGTTAACAGTGAATTTTACTGTGGAACATCATAAATAAATTGTTTTGAACTGAAAAAACAAGAATAACATCCAATCTATATCATCTTCCTTTACTGTCATGCCAAACCATCTATGAGTATTTAGTTGCACATGGGTTGGTCACATGTAGCTGAGCTTCATGATTTCTTAAATTTTGTTTTCCACTAGTTTCATATATTGTTCATTTTTTCTGTTATTGTTAAAAATGTACAGTATTGGCCCCCAAAAATATGAAAAATGAAGATTAATAAATCATACTTTAAATAGGCCAGTTTGCAGGGTTTTTTTTCAGGTAAATTTTTTTTCTATCCAGTTTTTGGTCAAAGTGAATAACTACTGTATTACATAACATTAAAATGGCATATTAAACAAAATATATCTTCAATCAATCTATTTTAATATATTTGTTGATATTAAGTATATATTGTAAACAAAGTCTGTAGAATCTAATATAATTGTTATTGAATTTAGTATAGCATTCATACAAACACATGCTATAAATCATTGTAATAACCTTTTTTAAAGTTGTGTGAAAATACTCAGATCTTAAATTTCATTAAACACTTTTAATAACAAAAATTACCAATTTTCACCTCTTTCGATTACAACCTGTTGACAAATCTAACCCTTTACATACTCTCGAAAGGTACTGAACCCAAATTGTTAGCTACCTCTAATTTGGCTATGTTTCAGCTAACAACTGTTCATTTTCTAAGAATCCTATGTTTTTAAACCACTGACTTCTGGGTGGTGAGAATTTTAGCCTGGTGTTCATGATAGTTGAATATGTCACATTGCCAAACCACTGCTTCCTATTTTTGATTGTATTATTATATCTTGTCAATAGAATATTATGTAACATAATCATTGAAATTTTCTTCTTTACTTTTTACCTAGTGTTGTCGCAGCACATTTTTCACCTTGTATGAATTACTTATTTCTAGCACAACATCCTTATAAATATAACTAACTGTGAAATATGTAGTCAACTCTGGGGCCTGTCAAGGAGTAAGTTTGTGAATAAGTTCCATACTGTATGCCTTATATTTGTACAGTATGTGGGAAGCGGCCTTATAACCTTTAAACATAATAACTTAACTTTATAATAATTTTTCTGTATGGTAATTTAAGTACATCTGTAAACTCCAGTAGTATCATTCTCAAATATATATTCATCCATACTTCATTTTGGGGAGTGGTGGAGGTTGTCCATCTAATCCCAAGGTACAGGGTTCAGTCCTGACCTAGTGCCAGGGTTGGAACTCACAACTTTTTTACTCCACTCCCTAAACCTAAAATAAAACTTAGTTTATAAATAAGCATGATCAATTATAGTTTATCTATATTATAATTGGCGAGTTTCTCGATGTTGGATGCATATTAAATTTTTTCAATATTTTTTCCACTCAAAAAACAAAATTGCCTATACATTATATACAATGGGAAATACTCATTTTTTGCCATTTCCATCACAAAAGCTACTGTACCCATTTCATATTAAAACAGTTAACATCAATCACTTAATGTACAGTATAATCCCTGCTTTGTCAGCACCTCAATTCAAAAGCCATAAAGTAATAATGTCTTTATTAAAGTTTACTATGTTTTCTAAGTGAACTCTAAAACACCCCATCAATCATAGTAATAACATTTAATTTTGATTTAAATCATTTCAGATTACCAGAGATTATAAATGTCCACATGATGACCTTTTAAACATAAAAACATTAAAGAATTCTCATTTCCTGTCCAAGGGCAGGAACTAGCGTCGTCGTAACATATTTTTAATCAAAATGCAGATAGGCATGAACGCATGCATGTGAAATTCTAAATCGTTGTCGGGTCATAAATGTAACACAATTTGGTTGTGTCTTCAGGGTACAGGACTGCACACATTATTCTCATAGTTTCACCTATATACATTACTTAACTTTTGTTACTTTATTTTAACACAGAGGCACCTCTATTCATTCAGGTGCCTTAAACATCTGCAAACATAACACAAAATCTTTTATTTATTTCACATAGATTTACATGCATCTTATTCTGATATTTATACAGATGACCCTCCAAATACCAAACTCTCTGAAAACTGGAAACTCTCCCAAAACAGTCATCTATTCTAGATTTCCAAAGGCTCCTAAATTCTGTAAAATAAGACATTAAGGCCAATCCAAAGGTTTCCAGTACTGGGAGAATTGATTGTATAAGCTTAGATCTAAAACAAAATACAGGGGAGCAGTAACGGCAAACCGAAAACCTTGTATGTTGTCCCACGTAGAATTTGTATCTATCCTGAGCGGAAATCGCCTGTCCGCTCCGTGTGTGTAAATGATCAAAAGGAATGACACAAATTCTATATTTTTATTACTGTTAATGCTTGTATGTGTAAATTGGCCTTTAAGAGAGAAGACAAACCCCTCACTGTTGGCACCCTACCCTGGTTGGTGTCATTTAATTTAGTTGACTGGAGTTTTTCTTGGTCTGTCTTGGCCTTGTCCATCCATCAGCATTTTTCAGATAAAATCTATCCTATTTTTTAATCTTGTCAGAATGTCAAAAATGATCAAGGAAAAATATGCAATAAATTTGCTCCATGTCTTTTGTCCTAGCATTTGCTGTCAAAAATTTGATGTCAACTTCCGATCTTTGACATTGCTTTGATATTTCAAATTATGTTAATAAACTGAATAATCAAAAGTTATTATATACATTAAGAAATGTTATTCTGGTTTAATTTTGTATTGAGCAACCCGGCCTGTACCAGCCTACTGTTGGACAACCCTCAGTGGCCAATTGCCTTGTCTGCCTTAAATAGTAGGTTCAGAGTAATGTAGACCTCAAATCTTGCAAAAAGTCAAAGAGAGGGGTTTGTGGTTTTTTTTTTCAAGAAAAATTTTAGAAAATACCATTTGGTACATATGATTTAAGAAAGCTTGTAGCCTAGGCCCGGGCCAAAAAAATAGCAAAAGTAGTCACTTAAAAACCTTAAAAACCTTGTTTCATGTGAAGGACCCAAATGTATAAATGGAAAACACAAAACTTTCTGTGATATCCAAGTTCAACAATCAAGCAATACAAATTCCGAATTATCTTTTCTTTTTTCAACCTCGTACAAGCTTTATTTTTTTCTTGATGGTCCTGTTCATCTTTTGAAGTATTTTAATCTGTATTTTAATCTGTATTTTTTTTTTTGTGATGTATGAATGAATGAAATATAATCATTTGCTTTTGAAACACCTGTCTGTTCAAGATTTTTAAATCAATTTTGAAGTAAAAATGACTCTGATTATAAATTTAATGCCCCATTGCAAAATTACAATCAATGACCCTATTATATTGCTTATGAATATAAATCTAAAGGTCTCTAGTGATCCTAGGGAATGGAATTCTCCAAGGGACTAAAAAAGTGTCAGATGAAATGAAATTGAGAGGTTCATTCATTAATCAATGTATGTTTTTCTTCTATCCTATCTCCTTATATCAAATGTTAGACATTTAGTTAGTCATGATAAGTACTGGCCAATTAAGTAGGTCACTATAAAAACGATTAAAGTTTAGCGTCATTAAAGTTTATAGGCCAAGATCTATTTCCTCTCAATGTATGATCTATGAGAAAAATACTTTTTTAAATTGTTTAACCATTCTGAAGCTCTGCCTACACTATTAAACTAGTTTGACAAAAAAAGTGTGATGTGCCCAAATATAGTAGTGATGTGACATCATCATGTCCATATATGTAATGGGCACATCACATTTTGTTGTCACACAAAGTTTGATAGTGTAGACAGAGCTTTAGAGTTGACACTGTTCTGATGTGATTGTCACTTTCTTTTCTTGTCTTCTTAGTAAGGATCCATTGTAAGACTTGCAAACAGTGTATGCTGCCAAACCATGTCATTTTTTTTTCTTGTCTTCTCTAGTAAGGATCCATTGTAAGACTTGCAAACAGTGTATGCTGCCAAACCATGTCATTTTTTTTCTTGTCTTCTCTAGTAAGGATCCATTGTAAGACTTGCAAACAGTGTATGCTGCCAAACCATGTCATTTTCTTTTCTTGTCTTCTTAGTAAGGATCCATTGTAAGACTTGCAAACAGTGTATGCTGCCAAACCATAGGTGCAACGACCTCAAGTCTGGCTGTTATATCTGTGGAGAAATGAACCATAAACATAGATACTGCCCTCATAGGGGCAAAAAGTAAGTCTTCATGAAACAAAATATATATTTCATCATCCATTATTTATATTCATAGTTGTTTTTACTATACTATTTTTACTACTATATATATATAATATAAGGAGCTGTAGCTTGGTGGTTAACATACTTGCCTTCCAATCCCAAGGTCCAGGTTCAATCCTGTCCTAGTGCCAGGGTTGTAACTCTTTTAACTCCACTCCTTGCGCCTCAAATGAGACTTAAGCATAATAAATTATAAAATAGTTTATCCATCCTGTAATTGGCGAGTTTGTGCTTGCTGTTGGATGTGTATGAAATTTTAAAAATAATAATAATACTAGTACCTTTTTATGTAATTTAAATTTTTTTATAGTATAGAAAGATATTGTATTTATTGTCTTAATAATAAACTCCTAATACAGCTCCTAATTAATAAACATTTTTATTCAAGATATAGATAAATCAAGTCTACTAGATTTAAAATGTTATGATGTTGTAGTGTAAATACATCAGAATAGAGTTATAATCATTCAATAGATTCCTGTCCTGGTTTTTAAAAGCACAAATTATTTTACAAATTGTTTAGGTTGTAAATTCTAAATCATGCTCAGGTTATTAAACGTAAAACGATTAATTTTCGTACTAATTCATAAAATTAATTCCCACATTGGCAAATGTAAAGTTGTTCATGTTGGGTTTATTAAACCCAATTGATTGCGTGTTCAAATTAATAAAGGCTAATTTATTTGTGTTATTAAAGCAGTTATATCTTATTCTTATTAACTCAAAAGTATTTATACTAACACACATTACTATTTATATGCCTAGTGTGTTATCATTATTGACATAATTTCATCAAACATCCACATACAGTACAACTCTTCATAACAATTTTTTCAATCTTCTATCAACTAAAAGTCGTAGTTAGTCATGTCTCGGGTCACATTCTATGGTCACCGTACAGATAGGCTACTACATCAGTACTTCTATGAATGGATGACTAGTTGGTGACAAGAACGCTAGTTGGTCATACCCAGTTTTGATTTTACGATCATTCGGGAAACCACCTCACGAAAATATGTGTTTAACAAATTTCTTTATTTCACCCTGATAAAGAATTATCGTTATCCAAAAGCTTGACATAGTCTTTCTGGCTGTTTTATTTTATTGTTTTTATTCAGCTTTTTTTTAAATTGTAAATAGAGTCACTGATACGCACAACATTGTAATTTTCAGGTTTTTTTTTATAGGGATTAATTTTTTTATAAAATTCAAATTTATTGGGGCATGTTTTAAGAAAATTAATTCATGTAAAAGTATTAAAACGCAAATTCAGTTATGTTTTTGTGTAATAGAGCCACTGATACCCACAGCATTGTAATTGTCAGGGTTTTTTTTATTAAGATTAATTTTTTTATACAATTTATTGGGGCATGTTTTCACCAAATTAATGCATGTAAAAGTAATAAAACGTGTTATGTTTTGCTATTAAGTTCAAATTGATACCTGTATGTAACATACTCAATCAAAAACTGTTTTTTAGTGAACACTCACTAAGCAGGAAACAACATCGATGAGAAATTAATAATTTATCTCAAAATGACCTACATGTCAAAATCATTTTGATGTTTTATGAAGAGAATCTTCTCGGTCAAGGTTGAGTTTTCCCCCTTGAAAATTATTTTCCAAAAAAAAAGTTTATGTTGTAACTTTATTATTAATTTTTTACATTATTACACTTACAATAGGAGGTTATGTTTTCTCCTGTATGTTTGTCTTTTTGTTTGTTTATTCTGTTTTATTTATTCTTTATTTATAAATTTGAAAACAGAAACTTGTTTATCAAAATGGTGTTATTCCACTTTGGTTGTACCATGAGAATATAAATATTTAAAACATTTATTTATTTATTTATATATTTAGATACTATATAATTATGAAGTAAACATTTATTAATTTATTATTATTTTTTTATTCAGGCAAAAGATACATTTTACAATATAATCAAATCAACAAATTAAACAAACACAACGCATGAAGAAAATATAAAATCATAGTCACTTGCTGCCAGGAAACACAAAAGCAGCCTAAGCCACTGTCACCAAGTGTGTACCTCCAACTAATGACTACTATTAATAACTAAAGCCTTGTCTACACTATCAAACTTTATGTGTCAAAAAAATGTGATGTGCCCATATATGGACATGATGATGTCATATCACTACCATATTTAAGCATATCACTACCATATTTAAGCATATCACTACCATATATAGGCACATCAAACTTTTTTGACAAATATAGTTTAATAGTGTAAACATGGCTTTATACAAATAATATAAATAACATAGATGATGACTTAAAGTTAAAATCATAAAGAATTGTGAAATGAAAATGTAGATCAGGCACTGCACACACTCACTGGACAACGATGACATTCTCTCCAATGTCTCCATAGTCAATTTTTACTGAAGGATGCCTGATGATGATGATAGTTTTATATATGTAAATGTTTATTTTCTTAAATATTAGTTGGTGATTTATTAATGTAATATAAAACTTGAAAAGACAGATCATCAATGCAATCACAGAGTATGAAATTAATATTCATATCAATCATTATAAAAGATACAGTTGATAATCTACGTAATTATTTTGCTTTAATTTAATACGAAACGTAATATGAATTGCTAATGCCGGACACTCCTAATGCTTTGCCTCGTGAGAATCCCATGCGAAATATTTAATGAAAAAATACATGTTAATATCTTGCACGATTACAATTGTAGACATACAGTCGGTTTAATTAAATAACTATGCGGCATCTATGATTGCGAAAAATTAGAGCAGCTATCATCGGTAGCGGCAAAGCTTATTGGAGAAGATTTGTTTGTCAGACGTTTTCTTAGCCCTGGAAAAGTTAACTGCTCCGTTCATATCCTGAGGGAATTTGATGTCTATCCCTGGGGAATAGGCAGATAGATTCTAGTGGTCTGATTGAATTTCACAGTATTTCCTGGTGGATTTTTTATTTTCTTCATGTGGTTGTATCATTAATCATAATGAACTTGTATTAATTATGATAGTTGTTTTGGTTAGGGTGTTCAGTATATTAGGATGATGCACTCCTGTATGGTGGAAATATATTTCTATCAGTTTCGGTTCACTGAACTTTTGATATGTACGACTTTTAATGAACTGTATTTTTTTTTTCTAACCATGTCTTTTTCAAACCTGTTAATGATTAAAAAATGAACCCCAGTAGAAATATAGATTGCTTAGCTGAATAAGCTAAAAATTTAAAATTCATTTATTGCTGCAGATCATCATATTTCTCTAACATTAGGTATCCCAATGAAAGCGCACCGAGGGGTATCACTTTTGAAATATTGACGAAATTCGAAAAAGTAGTATGACTTTGATGTTAAATAAATCGTATTCAGTCTTAATTAATACTTACAAAATTTATATTGTTTGAAAGTACTTGTTTTAATCTATGTATAAGTGTGTTTATAATTAAAATTAATGAATTAGTTGCCGAGAAAATGCGATTTTAAAACGGTTCTAAAATCCCGTCGAGCCGATTTCCGCGCGTTGAAAACCTCATCGGAAAATCCCCATCAGTTTTCAAAACACGATCGCACGATTACCATTGGAGCTAGCGGATTAATTTTTGTTGTATGTTATCAGGCTTTAAATAAGCTTTAATTTGATACGAAAATCGTCTTCTATAAATAGGTTTTTCGTAACGAAAAGTCAATTTTTGTGACAACAATCCAATTTTGATTCACCGTTTATGGAAAAATATTATGGATTTTGGTATTAAATTATAGCTAAATCTACATTGAAATCGATAAAACATAGTTTACAAACGTATTGTGCATGGTAATTGAGCGAACTACATTTTAAAATGGTGCATGAGGCGTAAATCCCGTTCAAAATTTTAAAGATCCAACCATTATAATCCGGTGAATATTGTAGTGAGTAAAATATTGTACTCTAAAATACGCGCGTGTTTGTTGTGGCGTTTTCCGTTAAATACATTAATGCACCCTATCAGCGAATGGTACGTTCCATATTTTGAACACGTTGTTTAGTTTTCCTCGCTCGAGTTCGACCGGCTCGACGCGAGATGTGTGACAGCAGCGATGTCGGAGATTGACATGTCCTTTTCCGTCGTAGAATATCTGGTTTTACACATTAATTTAACAACTTAAAATTGATGTAATGTGCGGAAGATTTATTATGCAAGTATACAATGCAAATGCGTTAGGTTAAAATGTACCGAGGAAATTTATTAAGCTAATTTACCAACGTTACATTTGACTCTGTATACGGCGGCCGAAAGTCATTAACTGCGACCGAAATACTTTAACGGAGCGACTACTGATCGCGAGTAAGCCTTGACTTGGCCTAAACTTTAGCTCCGTATTTCAATTTAATAACGTAATAATACGAAAAGAAAACAATTTTTATAATGTTATATATACTATTCAGGTAAACAATTAATTGTTTTAATTAACATTGATTATTTTAAATGAGTTTATTTTGACCCATATTGTGCGTTTGCCTTAAAAGAGCATATCTTACTTAGCAGCCCGGCTTAGATTTGGTGACATAATCATATGGGCCTAAAATCTTGTTTTACGTATTCAAAAGTTATATATAATAGTATTTATGATTGAAATTATAAATATAAAGTATATTAAAATATTCTAATAATTATACTTACCGAAAAATAGTGTAAAAGAAAAGAAACAGTACACACCGTTTTTAACATACTTTTTCATTTTTTCTTTTTATAATTTTAAATTTCACCATTACAAAATTTTTTTTTTTTCATATACACATCTAAAATATATTTATTAATGAAATATACACTACATTCTAACAAGTACAAAAAAAATTAAATGAATTAGTACAGTAGTTCAAAAGTTACAGATCATTGAAAAATAGCAGTTTTTTCATTTTTTAGGGAATTCCAGCAAAAATGGGCGTTAAATGCTTTCCTACCACTTTGCGGACCAATAATTTAAAAAATAGGTTTCGTTGAGGCTCCAAAAAAAATAGAGTTGTACAACTCTGTGATATCTATAGGTTTAACAAAATTCAAAACTTTTAACTAATTATTGTAAAAGTTATAACCTTTTAAAAATGCTTCCAATTTCAACTGCAAAAAACACCATTTTTAGGCAAAAAATCGTATATTTTTTTACCACTTTAAATAACCATAACTTTAGAACGGGTAATCGGATTTCAATCATTTAAATCGCAAAATGCTAATTACATTAAGTTCTTTATGGTTAACTGAAAGAAAATGTAAAAAAATTAATCTGAATTTTTTCATTGGGATACCTACTAACATTAATACTGATTGGATGGTGATTGTTGTTATTGCTTACCAATCCTTAAATTCTTGGTTCAAATCCTGATTAAGTACCAGAAATATTCTTATAGCAAATATAATGCTACTATTTCACAAGACATATGTTAAGGAAAACAGTAATAATTCATCATTTAATTCACTAACTAGTATTACATATTGTACATCAAATGTGTTCGTTTTTGTTCTTCGTATACAACTCTTTTTTTTGGCTGTCATATCTTGGCAATGAAATCTACATTATGTGTCATAGAAAAGCTTACAAAAACATTGCACCCTTGAAATGTTAATTGCCGAGTGCCAAATCATATCAACATACATCGTTTAACACCAATTCCCCCTTGTTCACATTTAACAAAATGATAACTCACAAAATAAAACCAATGATTGCTGTCTACATAAGTTCTGAACTTGCTTCCCATGGACGTGATGAATTGTGGGATAAACACGGGACCCGACACGGGACCTCCTTAATCAGATCATTTATCTAATTATCATTTGGCTGACGAAGCATGTTGTATTGGTTTGAGTTTTGATGGGATGTTTCCTCCACTACTTTTGAACACCAGGTGAAGGCCAATGTACTGCTGTAGGCCTTGATCATATCCTACTACTTTTAACACCCTAATATTTATATAAGATAAAAACCCCTTGTCATACAAACAAATTATCCATCTTGTAAATTTGTTTACGAAATTTAATTCAATCATTTTATGTATATAAAGTATAAGCAAACTACTTTTAACATTGTAACATATAAAAGAGAGGAAAAATATATAAATGTATCATAATAAAAGTGGAACAAACTGAGGAGACAAAAACAAAAGAAATTTTATTTATTTATTTATTTTTTATTTATTTATTCAATTTCCAGGTATACAAACAGAAAGAACCAACATTATACAAACAAGCGTGGATGGAGTACCCTGAGGATTGCCAACAGTGCAAGCACTATCAAAGTGGCTCTCCAATACTCCAAACCACATACATTGATCATTAACATTTTTGCCAGCCAATTCCAAGGTTCAAATCCTACCTTTTTTCTTATGATAAAAATCAATGCCATTAATACCAAGTATAAGTACAAGTGCAAGATTAATTCTGTAGTTTAAAATTTCACTTTGATATGAATAGATCAAATCATTTAATACTCTACCACTCCATAGGATTTTTAAAAAAAAAAGATAAATTAAATTATTTATGAAGAACAATATTTAAAACTGTTACGTCAAGAAATCGAGCGGCGTTTTTTGTAAGAATTATTTCTTTTTTAAAGATCTCTTGTGGTTATAGTCTACAACATTATGATCAATGCTGTAGGCCAAATATTCTTGTAAGCAAAGAAACCAAGCATAAACCCAATTGTTACCACCTAATATATGTAACAGCATTTATTCTACAACTAGGTTCAAATTAGTGTTTTTTTGTAAATGAGTCACAAATATAAATCCAAGCAATGAGTTAATATAACGAAAAATATGCATATATGCCATTACATTTGTATTTATTTGAGTAATACATTTTGGGATTAAATTTGTGATTAATTTAATTAAAATTGTGGCAGATGAGGCTTCTGGTTAAAATATGAGTGATTTAACGATCTATATCTCTTAAATTTTAATCTCTCTTTCAATCCGGTATTTAATACTTATCCTATGGGTATAATCCTACACGCTTTTGGTTTTATGATATATGTCATAATATTGTGTAAATATCGGTTTATGTTTGCATAGTCGAGTCATGTGGTTCGAGTTGTCTAATCCCAAGAGAGAACGCTGCCAGGGTTTGTTAGTCGTCGAAGACAGATACGACGCTGTTTTCAGCAGAGTGTTCTTCCGTTATGTGAATATCATAACAGCATACAAGTATTACCTTATCATTACTCATGTCATTTTGAGACCATTGAATCATGAGCCACTTTATATATATATATATATATATATATATATATATAGTATACAACATATTAAAATTTGAATATTGAAGTCTGAAGAATATTGGTTTTTTTCCCATAGTTTGAAAAAAACATATTTAGTGATATATTCATTGTGTACTTCGTAATCTGGAATTAGTGTAATATGTAGTGCGTGCACCATTTTTAACCATCTTATTTGGAAACACTCAGTTTCAGACAGTTACTTCAAATTCTTCAATTAATAGCTTGTTCGCCTACTGTATAATTTAATTTCTTGGCATATTAAAAATCATCCTACTTAAAATTAAATTAAGAATACATTTTTTATTTCCAAGTTTTAAGTATATTAATTGAATTTTCATCAGACTACATTTTAAAAAGTTTCTAGTGAATCTGAGTGTTTTGTTAATTTAATTTCCAGGACCACTTAAAAGAGGGTTTTCAATTATTTTAACTCCATTTTTCAATTACCGGTATGTATATTGCGGATTATTACTCCGAGTCTGGTTTTTTTCAGGGTAAACAAATTCATCATGTCAAGAAATAATTTATGTAAAGATCAACATAAAAAAATGCAATATATTCTGTTTATAATAATGAGATATTGTGCCTTTTGCTAAATTACAAAGATTTAATTTTACATTACATTGTAAAATTTATTTTATTTACTTTATTTTACATCGGTAGCTCTAGCTAACAGTTGTATTACAGTAGTACAGAGGCTTAAAAAACTACAGAAATATACAAACGACATTAAAACATACAGATACAAGAGGATTCATAAAGTTAAAATTCTCAAACAAATTTAAAAAATTTAAAATTCTATGTATTTATGTATAACATTTCCACATACAAATTCAGATAATTAATTATTGTTTGATCATCATTCACAAATGATGTGGAATTTATTGTAATTTACTGGGCGTCATAATTGTCAACTTCACGTCGTCTGCTTGTTTAACAGACGATCTATGACGCACTTAAACGACAAAATATGCTACAGTATCCGACCCATAGTCACCATCATGAGTATTGTATAGCCATTTTCGACATTCCTTTCTCAGTTTTAGTGGCATTGAGCTTGGCCATCAGGTGAATGTAACGAGATTGAATGGGCGTGTGCCACAAATGAAACTAACCAACCGCAATGATCTTTCTATTTCGTGTTTATTTGTTTATAGTTAAATTCAATTACTTTTGAAGTTTGAAATCTGTTTAAGAAGTTTAAATCAACTTCTGTCATTCTTTTATTTTAGAAAATGTTATGATGCCATGGTAGCTTGGTGATTCACATGTTTGGACTTACTAATTCCTGGTTCTTTGGTTCAAATCCCATGGCTTCATCATGTTCATATCAACTTCTGTCATTCTTATATTTTAGAAAATGTTATGGTATGGTAGCTTGGTGATTCACATGTGTGGACTTACTAATTCCTGGTTCTTTGGTTCAAATCCCATGGCTTCATCATGTTCATATCAACTTCTGTCATTCTTATATTTTAGAAAATGTTATGGTATGGTAGCCATGGTGATTCACATGTGTGCACTACCCAATTCCTGGTTCTTTGGTTCAAATCCCATGGTTTCATCACAATGCCAGGGTTATTCTATGTTATTATTATAAATGTAGTGTCTTTCATTTAAATTGGTTTTAAACTCACAATTGGTATCATTTCGTTTTTTTTCACAATGCATCAAACATGCTATTTATACAGATTAATTCAAAGTATTAAATAAAAGATGCAAAGCCGTGAAAAGACCAAATAAGCTCAATATAGAGCTTTAGGTCTGGTTTCACCAGTACAAAATAAACTAATACTTGTATCAAATACAAATAAACAATTACTTAAATCTTAATCTTAACTTAAGATTTATTATTGCAAAATATGATTGTGATGAACAAGTCGGTGTTTAATTGGAATCAAATGTGAAGATGACAATAACAGATAGCAAGCTATTATAAATATGAAATTAATTACTCTATCATCCGTTATAAACATCTGCAACGAATCACAGTCTTTTATTTCCGTTTGGTAAGACAATTTTTTGGAAAGTATTTGATATTGTCACCCAAAATTGTCACCCACAGTTCCCAAAAATCAATTCTTCCATTGTTTGTTTTGTTCTTTATTTCCATTGTGTACAGTTATGTTGTTACTTTTACAAAATCTCTTTGCAAAAACTTTTGACACCAAATTTTGTCAGAAATACCATTGTTAGTTACTTTTGCAAAATCATTTTTGCGGAAAATGCTTATGGTAAAGTTCAAATGTACTAATGGCAAAGAGTAAACAAATTTATCAATAATAAGGCTTCTTTATATTTGTTAGAAATCACTGATCACTCTTCATAGCCAATCAGCTATTAAGAAACATTCTATTTAACCAATCAAGCGTGCAGATATATTTCTAACAGTAAATCAATGTCGCAAATGGTACTTATGTTTTATATGTTTGCTCAATGGTGCGAAGCGTTGAAGTAGTTCTGTTTATTTGCTTCTGTTGAAATAAACTGTAGTGATGGATTGTTTGTGGATTTCGGAGTTTTTGTAAATTTCCTACAGGCACAACGACCAAGTTCTGTATTTATTTACGTTGACGTTAAAACGATTAATTCCTTGGTTATGTTTGTCAGGTTAAATTCCATCTGCTAACTGAATTGGTTTTATAGAGAATATTTCTTCCAGCCTTTCGAGCATCCAATATCTATCAAAACCCTGGTTCATGCTGACTCTAATAAATTAATAACAAGCAATTGACTTAAATGAAATAAGCCCTACTTAATTTTAGGGTCTGTTTCTATTGACAAAGAGAATGCGGGTTTTAAAACCGTATTTTCTTGCCAACAGAAATGGATCCGTTAAATAAGCCACCAAAAAAAAAACTGGTCTTAAGTACGGTTTTAATCCGATTTCGATTGACAAAACCGTTTGTAAAAACAGTTTCTGCTGAAAACAATTTTTACCTGCAATGCAATCACGGTCTCAACTTGACCTCAGAAGGTCACTGAATGGTGTGAGAAAAAAATTAGGCTGCAACATCATTTTTGTTTTAACAAATCATCAAAAACCCGTTTCCAATAAAACTGTTCTTTTGGATTTTGTCTATAGAAACAGGCCCTTATTCTACAGATCAAAATGTATCATTTTCATGTCGTTATTTAGAATAACACTTCTGGTTTTACACCAGCTACCTCGTGTCCTATTTAATTACCATTACCTCATCTATTACAGTATAGACTTTGCTTACTTACAAATCTGTGTATTAATTTGTTCCCTCTGAAAACTGTGAAATTAGTGATTTTCTGAATAAGAACTCATGTAGACTATATCACTTGTTTGTCCTTTTATCAGTTTGTTCTTCTGTGTTCTTGTATGTTAATAATTACACACATTTCTGGATTACTGAGATATAGCCAGTTTATACCAACCCACCCACTCATAAAGGGAAATTGTTATTGATGTTTATGAAATTGATTTAGTTGACGTCATCTGGTTTTGGTTCTGTGGCAATACATTTCTAGACATTTATTATTGCATACAGGAGATTAAATTAAGATTTATACTTTATATATCTATTCACATATATTATTAATGTGTGACATTATCTATTTCAACCATATGTCTACTTTATTACCAAGTGGAGCTGTAGCTTGGTAGTAGAAGTGGAGCTGTAGCTTGGTGCCTTCCAATCCCAAGGTCCTGGGTTCAATCCCAACCTAGTGCCAGCGTTCAATCCTGACATGGTGTAATTCATGACTCTTTTCAACTCCACTCCGTAAGCCTCAAATGAGACTTAATTTAGAAGCACGATAAATTATAAATTGTAAAATAGTTTATCCATCCTGTAATTGACGAGTTTGTGCTCACTGTTGGATTTAAAAAAAAAAAGTTTATTTGTCCATATATCTTCTACTAAGTTTACTTCTATATAAAATAAGTATTTGGTAGAATCAGAAACTCTCTATTGCACCAAATTGGTTTTCATGATTTTACTCATGACTTCAGTCATTCCACTTCCTTCCTCAGTGCTGTCTTTTCTTCAAGATGTTGGCCTACATGTCAGATCATCAACAAAATTTACAAAATTGATTAAAGATGTACAACAACACTAAAAAAGCTAAACATGTTTGTTGCGGAGAGACGGTTATAGATATTACATGTTTATTTATCATGAATAGGCGTACTTATATTTTGATTTTTCAAGTGTGTTTCTACTTCCTTTTTTAGAAATTAAAAAGTATTTATTAAAATAGAAAGGATATACAATTAAAGTCAAGATTAAAGATGTATTGTCCCCCTGAAAAAATAAATTCTTAACAAAATTTTTTTTTAATATTCTATTTTAATGTAACATAATAGTTATCCACTTTGACCAAAAATTGGATCGAAAAAAAATGTATTACCTGAAAAAAATGTAATTTAAAGCAAAAAATGGTCAAATTGGCTGCCAGCCAATGAATTTTTGGTTGAATTTAACCATTTATTTTGTCATTTTACAAGTTAAAACATAATTTGTTTCGGTTTTTTTTTCTACGGAAGTGATTAACTTTATTAAAACTAAGAAATAACATATTTAAAGTCTGATTTAATTAACCTTCATTTTTCATGTTTTTGGGGGACAATACATCTTTAACTACAGTACTGAGTATAATATGTTTGTGTCTGAACATATAGAGATGCCCAGTGTGTAAAACATTTATCCCTGCATACACATACACATCTGGAAATTTATAACACCGGGGAAAATCACTTCCTTGATAATATCTTCCTAAACACTATCTGCTACTTTTGATACTTACAATATTATATGTTTTCGTCTTTTCCATTGATTGTAAACCTCTAATTAAACTTAATTTTTATTCAGTATTTTATTTATTATTCAACTTCTGTTTCCAATAATAGTCAATATAAACAATAAATTTTTATTATTATCATACTGTAAATAATCTCTGTATATATTTTGTAATTAATATTTATATAGGTTTTTTTTGTGAAAATCACTGTAAATATACGTTATTATGGTTACCATTGTAATACCAAAAAAATGTACGATTTATTGAATAAAGTTCACATATATCACACCTATCAATGTCAAATGGTCTAGAAAAAAATTATCCCAGTAGCATAATAGAAATGGAATTTTTTTGTAAATTTTCAGCGAAAGAACTCTATAAGCAGCTGAAATATTTCCAGTTACTTTTTTTATATTTTTCTCTGGAAATACCGCTTTATTAAGTGCCAGTTGTTTTCACATCCGAAATTTGCTCCCAAATTCATGGTATCCTGTTTGTGAGGGGTCAAATTGACTTCTTTCGTAATTGTGTTTGCCTTCACAAAAGTGATAGCAATTCGTGGGATAACAACCATGTCGATTTAGCCTAGTATGTGTCGGTTATTTTTTTTGTTATTTTTCCATAGAAATACCTCTAAGTGCCAGTTGTTTTCACATACGAAATTCGCTCCCAAATTCATGGTATCCTGTTTGTAATGGGTCAAATTGACTTCCTTCGTAATTGTGTTTGCCTTCACAAAAGTGATAGCAAATTGTGTGATACCAACCATGTCGATTTAGCCTAGTATGTGTCTGTTATTATTTTCGTCTTGTTGCTAATATAATTAATTTTATCGCTTATGCTCTATCTACACTATCAAACTTTATGTGACAAAAAAATATGATGTGCCCTTATATAGACATGATGATGTCATATGAGTACCATATTTGGGCGTATCACTACCATATTTGGGTACATCACACTTTTTTTGTCAAACCAGTTTGATAGTGACAGAGCTTTAGAAACGCTATGATAATATTCAGGTTTTTTTCTTTTTGTACTCATTTATATTGCGATTCTAGATTCATGTTTAGTTGATATTTGTTCATAATAATATTGAAAACATACAATAATTTCAGACTTGTTCTGTTGATTGTATGTTATCTTATAGAGTATCACGGTGTGACGTCACAACGTTAGAGGGCGCTGCATGGTTGCTAGCCAACCAAAAAATGCGTTCAGCGCTACTATGTTGATAAACAGTAAAGATCTGTATTTCTATCAAATTATGTATCTTAGCTTGATGTTTTTTAACTTAAACTGTAGTTAAAGAATAAATAGATTATTAAAAAACAAATATTTAGTGATCTTTTGAAATTTTAGTTTGTTTTTATTGGAAATTATTAAGTTTTAAAATGACTTCTGTAATAAGCCAATTCCAAACCATTGGTGATCTTGGAGTCAATCAGGCAGGCTTAACGCATTTTTGGTTGCGCTAGCAACCACGCAGCGCCACCTATCGTCGTGACGTCAGCACCGTGATACTCTATACCTGAATTAATATACTGTAATGTAATACACATTTGTCTTACAGTATTGTACAGGAATATATATACAGGTTTCATTATGAGTATACCCCGGAGTATACAAGAGTCTTTACACTGATGAGTTCAATTTCTCGTTGTCTTGTGCCTGTGAACAAGGGTGTATGACACGATCAAAGTTTTGTAGAGTTCAAACCAAGTCATATGAGATCTTAACTAAAAATAACAGTTCCAAGACAAGGTATAAAGATTCACAGAAAGCGTCACTTCCATACCATAAATAGAAAGAGCTGTTTATAACAATTAAATTGTATCCAAGAGATGATCTTCTTACCTAACCTACCTATTCCCATTGATGTACATTGTCATTGTTTTATTCAATTGTAATGTTTTCTTTACCGCTAGTTACCACCATGACTATCTGATTACCCAGAGTTCCCGTGAGAATCTCATCATTCAGCACCCCTTAGCAACAGTCACCTAGCAATAGGATTTTAACAACAGGGTCAATTTTTTAACAGCTATCAAATCTTGTTAGGATGTCATGTCGTTCGTCGAGTCTGTTTTTTTGTGTATGTTGACACACGAATGCGCACCTGGTGGTTTTTTGTATATTCTGCGTTTTTTCAAAATCTTGATTATGAATAAACTTTGTACCATGGTAGGCCTATTCCTTTTTAAGAGAAGAAGGGTGTAAGAGTGGTACATTGATTATTTTATCAATGGTGAAAAGACACTAGAGAAGCAATGATATATCCAATCACCTCTGGTTGGTTGATAACTGACGTTAAATATTTTGTAGAAATTTCAATCAGGCTCCTGAAGAAAAATAGTACATTAATATATAATCTAATTCCATCATAATTTATGATGGCTCATTCAGTAATTGTTTATTAATATTTAGATATATTTGTTAGTGTTATTTGATATCATAAAGAAATTGATAAAACATTGTTATATATTATTTATATGACTTACAATACATATGACTTATGATTTTTGATATAGTTATTGTTATTTAAAATCATATATACAGTAAAAAAATTATTACTGTATAATAATATAACATCTCTATGTTAACAATTTCATTATAATACACATGTAAATATATATGGTACCTGTAAAAACAAATCCACAAAAGTATTATTCATAACATTCAACTTATGGTAGTTTGTGGTTGTCTTTACAGGTTTGGTGGAAAGAAAAGGAATTTTGACAGTTTGTTAAACGATCCAGGTGAAACACTTGTAAAACAAAACACAGAGCAAGCTAGCAGCAAGCAAAAAATGAGTGATACAAACGATGCTGACTTTCAAGAAACGACTTCACTGAAAAATAATTCAGAACAGACACCTTGTTATAACAAGGATGATTATGTATCAATAAAGAAGAACAGTGTGAACATTACAAAAGTAGGCCAGAGATCCAGGACTGCGTTTGTCAACGTATCTAAACGACCGATAAAGCACAAGGTGTCAGCTAGTAAACGGTTCAGAAGGAAAAAGATTCTTCAGTTGTGAGAAAGAACTCTCCTTTTTTAAATCTTGTTTATGATTTTAAAAACAAAGATACTGTAGTTAATTTATTTGAAATATTACTGAACATATAGGCCTATGATATTAATCTATGGGTTGGTTATTCTAACCATAATTGTCTAATGAAGAGTTATAATACAATGTCAATGTTCTCCACAGTTCTCTGGTTAAGATTAGGACAGACAATAACACCAGTGTCTCCACAATTCTCTGATATAAGGAGTACAATAATGGCAATGTTCTCCACAGCTCTCTGGTAAAGATTTATAAGGAGGAAAATAATGGCAATGTTCTCCACAGTTCTCTGGTGAAGGCTTATAAGAAGGATAATAATGGCAGTGTTCTCCACAGTTCTCTGGTGAAGGCTTATAAGGACAGTAATGCCAGTGGTCTCCATAGTTCTCTGATATGGACTTACAAAGGAGGACAGCTTATAAGAAGGCAATAACGTCAATGTTTTAAACATTTCTCTGATGAAAGCTTTAAAACCAATATTCTCCACAGTTCTTTGAAAAAGAGTCCAAAATGCTAATGTTCCTCAAAGTTCTCAACAGTATCTCTGTGAATTCTTTGTGGCTATTTCTTCCTGCTCTTATACAATGATTTCAGAACCTGAATTCATTTTGAATCATTGCTTTATTTAGTTTTGTCACATTTAATACTCCAAAAGACCCATGATGAATTGTTGCCAATACAGAACATATTTTGGATCCCTTCGGATGTTGATAAACACTCGCCAATTTATTTTTTATGGACAAGCAACACTACACATGCTTCATGCAGGGAGTTACAACTCCCTGCTTCATGTAACAGGTATTGTTTTGCAAATTTGTTGTATATTGCAAATGGGTGAAATCGAATCATAACGTTGTATTTCCCATTGGGAGTCAGGCTTTAAATACAAGTGTTCACTGTCCTTTCACTGTACCATTTACTATTTATGTTCAGTTTGTTGTAAATTTGAGTTAAGATGTCTTTAAGATTGTTTGTGTAGAACTTTGATTTAAGATTCAGCTCCTGATTAATCAATAGTCTTTTCAGCCTATTTTCCACCGTAAGTTTGTACGCATGCGTAGAGAGGGATTTGGAAGATGGAAACATGAATATGCATGCATATAAGCTGAAGCTTTCGAATCAATCGCGCGTAAAAATTCGCCTAGTTGAAAATCGGTTTTATGTCAATACTGCAGTAGGCTTATTTATTATAATTCTTGTAAACAAACTTTACAAAATGTTCAGATTAGTTCAAAGGTTCGTCTGTTTATGTTGCAGCTCTTTTGATGCTGTCTCGCCACCACTTACGAAGTTCTCCAGATGCCATTGCCTGGAATTGGCACGTTTTCTGAATCATCTCTTGGGTCTCCAATAATTTCTCCCAGTTGCATGACACTTATTTCTATCAGTTCTCAAGAAATCAGGTAGAATTATAAATACTATTTCTAACTGAAAGTATGTTACATTGTTTCACTTAAATACTCACTTTATTTCACTACAAATAAGCCTATCGAAAAATAAATAACATAACTTTCACAGTTCACCTTGAGTTTGTAATTATTCTAGCACTTTTGGATGTCATGCACTTTGATAATATAATGTGGTTCTATAATTATGTGTTTTACAGCAATAAAATATTAATATTATATAATATTAACATGTATTAATTAAATAAGAATCTTGACCCTCGCTGGTGTCTGGTATATTATTGTACAGCAGTACAAACCAATCTTGCAGTAACTTTGGTATAAAGTGGTGCAGTACAAAATTGATGGAACAAACGTGATAAATATCGGCATTCACGATATCTAACTGACTAAAGATATCTTCATCTCGCATCAAAGTTTTGTGCGGAAGCCAATGTCTTATAACACTATAACATTGCCACCCTTATGTGAATTTAGATGTTAACAATAGTAATTGCTTTGCGTTTAGTACTCTGGTCTATCGAGATATAGTTGGCAACGAATCTTCCAACCTATGCCAAGACGACTCTTAACATTGTTGTGGCATCATACAATCATTTTTTATCTTTGAATTCGAAGAATAATAATCGAATTTTAATTTTGAAATGATTTATGTCTGTAATAATTAATAAACAGTGTTTATATGCTTTAATATATATGTTGAATAAAATGTAACTAGTCTTGTAGTCTACTGAACTTAGGTTTGTTGGCATTCGGAAAATCATTGCCTACGCATTTACGTGGTGGCAAAAATATAGGCCTTTGGAGACCTTTGTAATACTGAGGCACTTTGCAATAGGTCTACCTGACGCACTTTGTAATACCTGACGCAATTTGTAATACCTAACGCAATTTGTAGTACCTGACGCAACTTGTAATACCTGACGCAACTTGTAAAACCTGATGATGCACTTTGTTATACCTGACGCACTTTGTAATATCTGACGCAATTTATAATACTGACGCACTTTGTAATATCTGACGCAATTTATAATACTGACGCACTTTGTAATATCTGACGCAATTTATAATACTGACGCACTTTGTAATATCTGACGCAATTTATAATACTGACGCACTTTGTAATACCTGACGCATTTTAAAATACCTGACGCACATTGTAATACTGATGCAATTTGTAATACTGATGCGAGTTGTGATACTGACGCACTTTGTAATACCTGACGCACTTTGTAATACCTGACGCACTTAGTAATACTGACGCACTTTTGTAATTAATACAATTGTAATTGTTGCAGTTAATACTTTTTAATCAAGTTGTCGCACGTTTTAATCATTGTTCTCGCACTTTTTTAAATCAAGTTGTTGCACTTTTTAATAAATTGAGCTGTCGTGTTTCAGTAAAAATACCTATCGCAAGTACAATGATTAAAGTACAATGTAGCACACTGAACACACACAGCTTTTGCGAACAAATAATTAAAATTCAAAAAGTTTAGGAACTGTTCCAAACTAAAATGGTATTGAAGCAAGAATTTTGTTGGGATTCGTAGTGGACATATCGCCGAAGGTCTATCAAACTCAAAATTCTTCTTAGTATAAAAATATCATTTACGCTATTTTTACAGATAACGTTCGTGATAATGATGAGGTTTTAAAAATGTCCAACCTTGTAAATCAAAACTGCAATGTCAATTACCTCTGACAGACGTATCGTTCTAATCGAATTATTTGATAATGGAACATTACAGCGCCCACCACGCCATTCTTGACCATCGTTTGTCGCCTTTTTAATTTTCTAGGTCGCAGACAACTGATGAAACGCGTTGGGGCACTTTTTTTTCTTGGAACTTTCGGAATAAAATAGATCAAAAAAGTTGTTTTCCTGCGTGTGTGGATCTAGTACAGTCTATGCTGCTCATCTTTCACTATCTTGTCATCATCAATTAATGTAGACACACTATATGGTAGAGTGATGATTGAAAATTACACCAGTTGATGTGAAACAATAAAATAGGCCTGTATTGATGTAGCCTTATCTTATAAGGTTAAATCAGTTTAATATTTTGCCTTTATTTAATCTACTTAGTTCATAAAGTCTTGATCTGTTTTCTACGGGCACCCGGAGATTCAGACGTGCGACAAACAGATGTGGAGAAAACTGGAATCGTAATTCTCAACTGCTCCATGATGAGGGTTAGCTATTTTTATACCTGGTTAAACCAGGTATGTTAGATAATATAACTACTGAGCCTACTATTGAATAATCTAATCAACGTCACCGTTGTCATTCAAAAATCATTTCACCAATTAACTAGAAAAGAATACAGGGGGAATACAGGCAATTTCAATAAGAAAAAATATTTCGCGCCGATTCAAGAGAACGGCGCGCAGTTACCATGCTGTAGCTTATAGTTTACTACGGCTGAAAAAGTGGTATTTAGAAACTCGGATTGGGCATGCGCACACCCCAAAGCACGTCTGGGGAAAAGAGTCTATGAAAACGTTTGCTGATAAATATTTAGATGCACGGTAGTTATCGTCAGATGAGCGGCGTTTTTGTAAGAAATATGTCTTGTTTTAGTCTGTTGTTGCTTGAACCACCACTTATATTCATTCATTCATTCATTCAACATGATTTTTACAAATTAAATCAGTAATATTTTGTAGAAATATGTTTAACGCGCATTTCAAATTACTGACACATCGCTAGTGTTAACCCCGACTAGCAACCCCCCTTGTTCGATTTGCATTCACATACACCTAAATAAATTCCTGTCATTTGATTGGACGATTGTGGGTCACATGGCGTGCAATAGTACGCACTATACATTTATATAAACGCTCTTGTTTCCCATCTTTACCATTAGGCCTATATTAACTTATTAATTTAACTCGTTTCGGATGCCACTCTTCGATAGTGATTCAAATTGTGTGACTCCATGTCTTATTTGAGCCCCGGAAGGTAACGCCCAAGCCAAGCCCCATGCAACTCGCTAACAACCCACTGCGTTGCTGTATAGTTAAATGTTTCACCGATTAGCCTCAAAATTAATATACGAGAAGATAACGATCTGCAGCTGTTATATTATACCATTACCCTAATGTCAAGTTCGTTTGTGTTTCCTCGTTGAACGGTGTTTCTTCTTTATTACTCCTCCAGTTATAATAAAAAGATACAGTAACATTCTTATTGAATAAGTTTTAATTAACCAACATTTTTTTTTTGTAAAATAAGAAATTACTCACAATCGTTGGCGTTTCCTCTTTAAATTGTGTCTTTTATTTTATCATTAATTCAGCTTTTTAAAAACAATAAATTGCTCGCATTTAACAGTATTTTATTTTAAAAGTTTACAGCAAATTGTATTTTAATATGCTTTTGCATGTCATAACCCAGTGTTTGCTCCCTTTTACAACTTATCTAAATAAGATTGGATCTAAATTGTTTAAAAAATAAGTTTAATGGCAACTGCGGGCAAAACATTTTTATTGATCATACATTCCAATAATTATTGATCTATAGTTGCCCCTATGTTCTTTCACTTTCTAAGGAGTTACCAGATATTACATTAGGCCTATGTTAAACTACCTAACTACTGACAAAAAATCTGTCTGGTTTTTATAGCAGAATTTTGCACCATTTTGTATTTGACCATTTTAAGGGAAATTCATGTTTGTTCGCCATGATTTATGTTACACATATTTGATTTATATACATTTAACCAAAAATTATATTTAAAATCCATGCCTGCTGTACCTGAGCTTTCAGCCACTTAGAATGACATGTCAATTGGAAAGCACGGTATAAGTACAATGTCACCTTTTCTGTCGTCGAGAGACAATACAATATACAGTACAACTGTTTATAACCATCGAAACCATCGGTGACTTTATAAATACATTGATGTGGTTTGACAAACGTTTCTAAATGACCACAACTTAATTAAACGGTGTATCTGTTTCCACATTTTTTGTGGTGTCCGGGGTGGTCATCAACCACAGAAATCATTCATCTTGGGAGGTGTTAAATCTACTTTAATGACCTATTTAAATCGGAAACAAACTTAAATTTAAAATGATTAGATTAAACTAATTTCCAATTCAATTTCTTTTATTTCGGAAATATTTCATCCATATCAACAAACGTACAAGCACAAAAAAAAAATTCGCAAACTCTATAAGCTTAAATATATAGGATACTTCTCCATCTACAATACATTTTTTTTAGTTATGGAGCATAATGTTTGCAAACACAAGCAACAAGAATATTACAACTATTCAACGTTGCATAAAACTATAGTGTAAATATAGTATATTTTAGTAATTTCAAATATTTTTGTTGAATAAAATAATATAACATATCGGAATATACAAACAGTTTAATTTTAAATTAGGCCTAATAATAGTTGATATGGAAATAAAACGCTGTCAAACCTACCAATATTCGCATGTATGAAATTAATAATTTACTTTTTAGCTAGTTTTTGCTTTCAGCTCTAGTGCTAAACCTAACACTTTGATCCAAACAGTGTTTTGTAAGGTAGACCTAAATGTTTGAATATTGCGTTTTTCCCCGTGGGAAGTGTGTCGAACCATTCTAAAGAAGGAGTTTGGGGATGTCGACAAATTTAATAAACGTCTCCGTATCGTGGAATGTTCACAAAAACAAATGATCCGTAAAGGAAACTGTGTTATTAATATCACGTCGTATAAAATGTAATGGTTATTGACTAAGGAATTTGTTTTTGATTTAACAACGAAATTGATCTTTAATTATATAACACCCCACTCAAGATACCTGGGTTACATGACAATGTTTTCTGAATGTCAATGAACCGACATGAACTGGAAAGTATTATAGTCTTATTAGCAAAATAGAGGTATATGTTATATTTATTACCTTGCATTTGAGTACAGCATTAAGCGTGGTTCCCACTAGAACGCGACGCAGCGACATATCGACGCAAAGTGCTGTATTTCGTGGGGACCGACGACGCAACAGTGCTGCAAACATCGTAGGTTTGATTTTACGCAGGCGGGGGCAAACACAATGAGTGGAAGGGCATTTTCTTACGTTGCGTAGATTGCGTTACATTGCGTCGCTAGTGAGAACCAAGCTTTAAAGGCAGGCCCCTATATATAGTCAAGTCCAATGTACATTTGAATTTGGTTTCGTAATTCTACCGAGAGCCACGACTAGGCCTACTCTTCAAAAAGTATATACTTAATGAGGTCACAGTGTGAACCCAGTTTGCTCCTCTGTTCCGCTACGTGGAATAAGGAATTCCAACGATATCGTGATTTATTACCTGGGTTGTGCGCACTAAATTACTTTAAAAAGTAACTCGTAATTTAAAAGTACACTAAAGCACGAATATGATAAGGGGGAAAGACGCTATATATTCAACCTGGCGATGTTCCTTTTGTAAAACAAACTTCTAAATAGGACTTGCACCTGAATTATATTTTTAATTTATTTGTATTTGTACTCCATTTTTGTTATATTTTTATACATTTTTATCTTATAATGCATTTGTAATAATTGCATTCAATTGACATTTGTTTTATGTGGACAATGTATTAATGAGACAATTTGTTTGGTCCTAAAGGTATGCCCTTAATAATATCTACTACCGGTATATTATTTAAGTTGTTGAAGGTTCTTAAATAGAGGTCCTATATAACTATATAAGTTTCCTGTTTGCAATCCCTGTATATGGCACTTTATCTGAATGTTTCTTAAAGGGTTGATATGTCAGGAATGTAATTTGCATACCATGTGGTTCTGTTCTAATGCCTGCGATATGGGCGTCGGAAGAAACGGTCATTTCTGGAAAACAATTATTTTGACAATTACAAATAAATATGTAAGTACATTGATGCCTCATTTTATTTTATAGTTTTTAAAACGATTCTTGACGTCATGCTCTAGGATATTAAGCATCATTCAAAGTAACATTTATTTCTCTTCTTTTCTTTCATAGAATATAAAAATTAACAGTAAATATGATTAAAATAAGAGGGGCAACATTCCAAAAAAGCGAAGCTTGTATAAGGCAGCCCATAAAAACTGAAAAAAAAACAGGTCAGCACGGGAACCGGAAACAGGGCAAAAACAGTAATGAAGACTTTTAGTTTCAGGGTACCGAAAAGACTGAATATCAATTATTAAATGCTCCATGTAGACAAACACACGTTAGTATGGCGTTCGTATTCGAAATTTAAATATCTTCATTTCCAATGAATTTAATGGAATGCTATGAAGAAAATATGATATTTATATATTTCAGGGGTTCTTTTGTGATTATCAATCACGGATCTTGTGTAGTCAGGTGACGAAGATATTTCTACTCTTTGGAGCCTCGCACCACTTGGATCTGGGGTAGAAGTTATCCAGAATACCAAATTAACTCCTACACCCATACCTACCACGTTATTAGAATTAATCCCACCGGGTTCATAATTTATTCTTCCGCTAACCAAAGGACCGTCCTCGGGTTATTTTCCTGCTTAACAAGACATTTGATGGGATGACAATAATCGCGCCCAGAAGTTTTTAAATTGAATAACTTACAAAAATAAATAATTGTACAGTATATCGAAACTCCCACACTTATATGAAGAAAAAAGCGTAAGTTTAAGCAAATAAGGTGTGTAATTGACGGTAAGGCTGGAAATGAAATATATGTTCTTGCATATAATAACTTGATTGTTCTACAACCTCACGTACACCTAAAAGTATGATCACAGCCGGTAGCTATAGTTTCGACGATCGTGCTTAATGTGTAAGATAAAGGAGCTGGACATGCTGGGACCAAATGCTTCGGTATTCCAGGTACAGACAAACGGGAACCATATAATATTAAATAAAGTTCGTTAAAATATCATAATTAAATAGTTTATGAACTATGAAATTCCATGATTTTCTGTCGCTATAAGCCGGATTTGAATGTTACAGATTACATTATGGCACAGACATCCATTTCTATATTTATTTGCCAAATGCAATATCAAATTTGAAACAACAAATCTGCAGGCATATTGTTTTTGACGGTTCATGCGTAGGCCTACAAATATCTGGAGATAAGTAAAGATAAAGATAAAATACAATTGCTATTCATCCCGTTTTCTATATGGATTTATTTATTAACATTTTTTTATTATTTTTTTGCCAGAATTATGGAAGCAGAAATGGAACATTGTAAAGCAATAACATTTACCTGCAAGTATGGACCGCCGACCTATGGTAATCGAAACGAATTTACATCTAAAAAGGAAAAAACATACGGGCAGTTTAATTTTTTTGGGGGTTTTTCTTCAGAAAAAAATATTGTGAAGAAGCTAACATTAGCTAACAAGTAGGCCAACAAATATGGTTTGGACTAAGGCAATATGACGTGGATTTAACAGGTAAAAAGGACAAACTGACCGGAATTTTAAGATATTACTTTTAAAAATGAAGATGATAGTTACCGCCCTCTATAGCATCATTTGCACATTTATATAAAAGATAAACTTGTAACAAGTTCTTTATTTTATCTTTGACATTAATTTGTCGATTTTAGAAATATTGTTGATAGTGGTCATCAAACACCTGCGCTTAAACACGTCGGTTTTTTTTGATCTTCCAAATGAATTATCAATTTCAATGATTTTTACAGGTGGAATGACTAATTTAAAATTACCATGATACTCATTCATAAATTAAACTCGGATTCACACGATTAAATATGAATAATACAAATGTACACAATGATACAGACAAATATTTTCGTTAAAACAGAAACATTATTTGTTACTCGTAATAATGAGATTCAGATAGATAAGTTTATAAGTAAACTGATGAAATATTTCAATTAAATGATAACAATTCAATGTTAAGTTCGCACCTTCTGGGGCGCGATGTTAAACAATGATATAAAATACAAGCGTTTATTTGTTGTCATTTTTTCTGGTTATATCTATATTTGATCCAAAACTGGTATTTTATATAATTGATAAAATAACTTCCGGCAAAGTTAAATATTTTTTGTTTTTATAGTAGACTGTTTTTATATTTACACTTTGTACGATATTTGCTAACAAACTTTTGTTACGAGCAAATGATGTATCGGTTTATTTTGTGACTAGAAGTGTGTGACTGCAGGGCAAACCCCCAGTTTACTTTTAACATGTCTATCAAGGATTAAATACAGAAAAACAAACAAAACACATCCCAACCTCAGTCAATCAAATACTTTAGTTAATAAAACATGCAATAATGTGTTGAATTTAGCGACCAGCATTCGGTCATATAACCTGATGTTTTAGACGCGTTTCCCCCGGGGAGAATGCTCCCAACTGACTCCATTCTAGCGTTGTGTAAGCTATTTTACTTCCTTCCTAAGCTTCAATTCTTTCTAGATCATTACACATGATTCGATTCTTTCGTTCTATTCAACTTCAGGTATATTCCCAGGAGATTTTTCAAAGCATACTTTACCATGAAGTTCACCGTTGTTGCTAACAGCAGTTTTTATAAATTAAGAAACGAGAAGACAACCGGCTGGAAAATACAAACATTTGCACAATGGCAAATCCTATTATTTATAATCACGTCATTTACTTCAATAAGACTGATGTATTAAAAGTTATTGCAAAGACGAATACAGAGTAAATTGAATTTCAAACTTTGTATACAATACAAAGTTTATAATATAATAGGGCCCAACATTACACATGTATTTCCCTTTAAAGATACATAATATATAAATATATATAATTGACAGTAATTAGAAAGGTTCGAAAATTTAATAAAATATATGGCTTGAAAATGAAGTTATGCACTTATTCACTTTTAAAGCATACACTAAATATATAGACTCGTCCATTTATTCAGAGAGGGGTAACAGGACAATATAATTAATGGACTGTTCCATAATGGGCTGTCAATCTGGAAAAGGACAGGTCACTTGAGGTGGGACTTTCGTTCGTAACGCCTGTTTCTTTTGTTGTACTCAAATTTCAGTCCCCACCTCCCGTATTAGTGACGTCATAGCGAATGCTGCCAAGAACGACCGATGTTAGTTATTATTAAACATACAAGGAACAGATGAGCAAAGAAGTGCGTGCGAGTCAGAATACACGTTTGGTCTATTTTAATATTTTCGTACAAGGATATCACACTAATTAACCGACTAATTAGTAGGAGAAATCGACTGTTTTCGTGGACTTATATACCTGGAATTATTATACATCCCTGCTGCGATGCTTCACTTGAAAATAAACACTTTATGAGACAAGACATATAAAAGAAAGTGCGATATCTTGGCAAAACATTTTTATTTTGCGATTTACTTTGGAGGTGAACTTATTGGAGTTTTCTCAAATCTTGTATTATTATCAACTTTTATGCTGCGTATTGTTGTCGCAGTAAAACATTTGGAATTATTTTTCTACCATTTTGGATATACTTTTCACAATGGATAATAGAAGCATAACATCTCTTAGGATTATTTTTTTACTTGTTTTATATTTTGTCGGAGTAAATTCTGGACGATGTCCGGATAAATGCGTTTGTAATGGACCTAATATTGACTGCAGTCATTCCGGACTCACACGTGTTCCCCGTGGATTACCTATAAATACTGAAAAATTGTAAGTTCAAAATTATGGTAACTGGTTAAAGATTTAATTAGTAATATAATATTGTAAACCTGTAGATATTTTTATAGACGATCATTTGTGAAGAAGGTACCGCAAAGGAACAGTACTATCGTAATTCGCCTTTCTAATTTTGGTCATAATTTTAGAAAAATCATTTCAACCTCGATTGATGATGATGATGATGGACCGTGGAAGAATTAGGCATACACATAGAGTAATACAATAACATGCATATACCATGCAATTCATGTCATTCCAATAAAAAAAAGTAATATGTGTGTTATAAAAAACATATATAACAGTTACATGCCTGAAAGAATACGCAGCAACTTTGAGATAAACTTCAAATTAAAACTTAATTTCATTTGTCCATGGATAATGTCGTTATAACCAAAATGACAAAGCGTTTTAATTATGTAATACGTTCTACTAGATGCTGTGACGTAGTGATTGAGGTATGAGACGTACCTGGAACCGTTTTAGTAGGCGCTAAATTCCTGGGTTTGATTGATGATATCTTAAAGAACAGATAAGATCAGAAAGTTTCTTTCGCTAAAAAAGTTTCAGTACTGACTAAACTATTGCACTCTCCAGTAAAGTTTAGGAGAAACGATCTTTATTTGGAATTTAACATTGAAGAAACTATATCTAGGCCTTTTTTAAGATTAGGAACAATGTTGGCAAACGGGTTACAATACGAAAAACAATATTAATTTATTTGGAATTCAATATTGCAGAAACTATAGATCTTTCTATTTTTAAATAATAATCTTTATCAAATTAATTAGAGAAAATTAATTATTTAATAAGATGATAGAATGTCGTTGAACTCATCCTAAATACGTATTTACTCTGGCTACTAAAACGAAACTGGTTAATATACTATTTTAAAAAGGGTATAGCAAGTTTTAAATTTTACACTTCTTGGAATCATGTTGTATAGTTAATATAACCACTGTTTTGAGATATTCGTCATTTTGAACGGGTTTACATGTAAAGTCATGGTGGAAAATACGGTACATTTTTATTTCCTAAAATGTATCCCGATCTTGATATTGACCCCGTGTGAATGATAAATTCGTTCGTGTCTACATTCGGGCGAAGACTTAATATCAACATTTTGTTGTTTATTATAAAATCTTTACCATATTTATCTTTAGGTAGGCCTATAGGAAGGCCTATCTTATAGGCCTTCCTATTACTATTATGCATAAATATTGTCCTATCTGAATCCCTTCTTAAATTCGTCCATAAAAAGTATTGTTGCCGTTATTCACGCATGGTATTGGTAAGTTATTTTTTATGTACAGTACAGTCTCTTGGTGTAATTTTCAATACATTTTTATGTAAGGTCATATAAAGGTGGAGAGGCAATAAGTTGAAACAGTGACGATTTATGTTCACCCCTAGTATTGTAACACATTTAACTCGAGAATTTAGACGAATAAAAAAAAAAAACAGTCAGCATTAAACACACGTTGCCATATTGTTTCATGCAACCGGCTTAATTAAACAGTTAATGATAGTTGTGTATCTAATCTAATTCTCTAATTTTATGTGCACGATCTTAAATTTATTTAAGCACTGTTTTGATCTATTATTTTCACAGAGATCTATCGTGGAACAACATTACCAAAATACTCAGGGGCGATTTTGCAGACTTGAGGGACCTCCGATTCCTGTGAGTATTTTCTGACGTAATAATTTATGATTTAGGCCTATATAGCTATAATAATAAATATTATTTTACATATTGTTTATTGTTAACTGTCACCAGTTACATGTAGTTGTAGGCCTACCTATAGATTTATAGGTCCGTTCCTACACCAAACCAAAAAAGTCCGCATCAGAGTGACGTACTACATCCCATGGTACCATTAGTTGGTCGTCTCCATATTAGCCTCCATATTAGCCTCCCTAATTACCATGTAGTAGGCCTACAGTTTTATCAATTCAGTTCTCAAATTGTTTCTTTATTTCTATTCCAACAGACAAGTGATGCACAATCAACTTGCTAGTATTGAAAGAGGTGCATTTTCTGACCTTGTCTCCGTCGAAAGAATGTAAGTATTTGATGGGTTATTGCTTCATTAAATAAGAATTAATTATAGGGAGTTAGGCCAAATATGTACTCATGTGTGACTGTGGAGTGATGGGGCTGTACCATGCTTACCCAGTCGGCATACAATTTTGGGACAAGTGGACTAAAAACGATCTCTCGTAAAGTAATTAATTTGTCGGCGAATATCAAACGAGTAGTAATTTCGGTTTGCTTTGATGGGATATCGTTGTAAATTATCTTGTTTTTTGGCTATAAATAATAATGGAAAACTAATTATATACTTAGATTTTAGCATTATTTGCGTCAAATAAGCGTTTAGAGTGGGATATATTATATAAATAAATAATTAGTTTTTCCTTTACTTTATGCCATATCAATATTAAAGCAATAATACTTAATCGTAAAAAACTACTCTATATTATATATGCTTCAATAAATATTGCTATGGTAGGCCTACTCCTTTCTACTAATTTAGAATGGGCTAAAATTTATGGGAAAGTTTAAAATATCAATGTTATACAGTACTTTATTACTGTTTTCCGGTTGTAGCAGAAATGCCAGATAAAAAAGTTCCGAACATCAACCTCTACCTTTTTATTTTTTTTATTAAAATGTATACATTAATTTTTTTAAATGTTTTTTAAAGTTAAACGATATCTAGGTTTATCAATACGAGAAATTTGCATCATATAAGACTGATAGAGAGTACTTAAAAACAGACAGGAACTCGTCGAATGGAAAGTTTCAGCTCATAATGTGTATTATAATTCAGATATCTGTTTCATATAAAAGAAAAATCAGGTGAAAACATGAGTCATGAAAAAAGGGAGAGAAATGATAGTTATATTACATAATTTGTATGTAAATTATGAACCGGGTATAGATCTTTCAATTCAAAGTATTTACAGGCTATACCTGGTATAAATATCTTTTTTCAGTCTCTTTTTCAGGGTTCAATTAAAGTGACTACAATAACTATTGTGTTGTAAACAGAGAGACACAAAACCTAAAATTTCTGCAAATTGATTGAAATTAGAATAGCATTTTAGAAAAAAGTTCATAACCGATGTCTCAAAATAAAATATCATTGTAGCTTAGCTAGAGCTCGCTCCATGGTTGAGTGCAATCTGTGAGATTTGCTGTATGAGGCAATTAAGGGATTGAATTCCTTCCAGAGATCAGGTACAATAATGCAGTTAATTAATTACAAGCCTGGAGTGATAGAACCCGTAGTTAAGGAGTCGGGACTCCCTCTAAGAACGCAGAAGAAAAGTATGCATGATTGTCATGCATCCACGTTCATTAAGATATTCTGTGTAACTTTATCCTTGCAAAATATGTGAACATCTATTAAGTATTAAATCTAGATATATATATAAATTTCAATAAATACTGTTCATATAAAATAACCCTTCTTTGGAACACACTTGTTCAGAGAACACCCCTAGGAAGACTTTTCCATAAAATAAATGAAGGGAAATATGTTTTAACACTACAACCAACACCTATTCAAGGGACATCTATAAATTGGAGAGTTTAATTTGGTACTGAAAATTTCCCCTTAATAGTGGTTCTATTTTAAGTTCTCTTATTAAGATGAAATTCAATTCGATAAAACTTTATTATTCAAAACTGCGAAATTCATTCTAAAGGTTTGCTAATTGTTTTATAGTTAACTTGAATGTTTCATAATAATTGTTAAATTGGGAAATATTCATTAGGATCTTAAAAATGGATTGTTACAAGTTATTTTCCATTGTTTGGTATTTCTAGTCATGATGAGTAATTTTTAACAGACTTACCATTTTTGGTTGAATATTAAAATTATTTCATCTGATAAGCAATGATAAAAGAAAGATTACAAATATGGAAAGAAAATACAAACAATACGGTGTCTATTTATTATGAATGGGCTTTCTCGTCCGTTACTCAATTTAATAAAGTTTTTGACACGATAACTGATAACTTCACGCATGAACACTTGAAGAATTAACTGTTTAATCGATTGAAAATCATTTCTTACTGCGTGCCAACACTTGTTACAGAACAGTGTTAATATTTCATTAAAAAGATACTGTTTGTTTTGATTTAATGTTGAACCTGTAAAGGATTCAATTTTATGAATACCTTTAGAAGAGCACACAAAGCTGAATGTTAAACAACAGCTCTTGTAAAGGTCGAGTAGGAATATTAACGCTTTTCAAGAAGTTTACCGAGGCTTATAAACCACTATATTGAAAACAATTAATGTTTATACAGAACAGCTCTAAAAGACAACAAACTCCTCTTCTTGTCTGTAGTAGCAGTTCCGTGATAATTAACATGTGTGAAAATATTTATTAACAAAAATATTAACAGTATTTCAACCTGTACAAAGATTAAAGAAATATTGTCTGTTGTTACTATTCTATTGAAGAAATATAGATATACGGTAGTTAAATGATTTTATTTATCCAATTTTTTCCAACATGTTGCTCTCACTGTCAATCACAAATTCTAACCAAAAAATAACAATTACAAAATATATAATATTAATACTATTACTGTATAATATTAATAATATATAATAGTTTAATTAGAAATGCTGCAAACTGTTCCTGTTTTTTAGCTCACACCTAAAATATCTAATGTGGCCTTAAATCCTGTTATAGTATTTAGTAACATAATGATATTTAGAAATGGATTTACTCTATTTAAAATTATTAAAATAACTGCAATGCTATTATAAAGTAATTTTAGCAGTTTATGTTTATTAGATTAAAAATACTAATGTACATTTATGCTTTGGGTTGTGTTTTTTACCCCAACGTAAAAGACGCGATACTCTTCAAAGTTTGTGACAGTATCTTTATATTACCCCAGGCAGCAACCAATGCACTGTTATATAGCGTGTCACTTTTCTTTTCTGGGGAGTAAAAAAAAAACTATAAACTTCACACCCCATCGCTTCAGCTTAATTTTTACTTGGTGAAATTCATACCAATTTGGACAAGTAATAAATTCTTTCCTACCAGGGTATTAATAATGATGGATATTTAAATTTGTATAGCTTCTAGCGATATTAAATTGATGTTTAAATTCTTGTTATTTTCTGGAACTGGATTATACTCATCGATTATCATCTTAAATTCAAGCAATTTAGAATTCCCTAAGAATATTGAGTGTTAAGTTGGAGAATGTTCAAAGAACTGACCGCTATATCAACTCTTACAAATGTTCAAACGTATTCATTTTTAATGATAATTTAACGGGTAAAGGGGTGCAACTGAAAGTGGGATCTGTAATGGTCTAAAAATAGCAAGCCATTTTTAAACAGACACTTACAATTGCACACGCACCTCCGCCTAATACTGAAACAGATCATGTTAGAGATGAAAGAAAGAAAATCTGCAAAAACTACAAGTATATACTTCTACAAGAAATTAGTATTGACAGACATTTAATGAATAAATCAAAGCATTTAATATTCTCATGCTGTTTTTTTTTTCGTATCTGGAGACGTACCAGTTTCGGAAACCAATTAACATCATCGGCGTGAATTCTGCTAGTTAGGTAGCTATGTAAAATATAGAATAGTGTATAAATGTAGAGATAAATTCTTGTTATTTCTATGTATGTTCTATAATACAATAAATTATATAAGAAGAGTTATAATGTGTTTAATATTTTTATTTCAATTTTTTTTTAAATAATCTTTCTCAGGCGGTTGAACAACAACAAATTGCAAAGTTTACCAGAACTATTGTTTACGCAAACGGAACATATGCACAGACTGTAAGTACTAATAATTGAATTATTTAAAAAATTGTTTATCAGGTTTATCACGAATAAGAATGAATTTTTGTTTTCCCATAGACATTGAAACTGAAATTGTTTCAAATTGACTAACAAGTTTTGAATTTTATCCCAGTTTTTGCTTCTTTTGGGATTTCTGTGAATTCTTGCTTGCTGTTGCTGTTATATATACCGTATATAATCTTTATTAAGTTCAAAGATTATAAATCAGATATTTTGTTCACAAACAAGTCTGTGGTTCTGTAAGATAAAGTTAACAATCAGATTGTATACATTATAATTTCCAACAATTCTCATAGTGACATTTTTCTACAATGAGAAAACCAAATATATTCGTTTTGTACATTTCAGTATACAGACACATAGGCCTATATGGATTATGTGTGTAATGTAGGGAGTCCAAATTAAAAAATAACTCATATATTTTGTGTGCAAAAGTCCTTTTTAGAGATTTATTTCATGCTGTTTTTATCATTTTATGTTGAAGGAAGCCAGTAGATGATTAAAGCAGAATTGAATATGTTAATGTTTCCTCCAATTTCAAAGAACTTCCAGATTTGGGGAAATTTCAAAGTTCCGATAGGAAGCTTGAATTGTGCTATTAAAGAGGCACTGCATCATTAAACTAATAGCCAAATTTATTTTGTGTACTCAACAATCGGCCCTCCACAGAATATGAAATAAATTATTATCATATCCCTTTAAATATGTAATGATGTTTATTATAACAGAAAGTTAGGCACTTTAAGCGTGGATTTAGAAAGTTTGTTTTTAATCAACTCTGTGTGCAATGAATGTCAAATAAACATATCTTGCATTTAGTATTTAAATTTACTCAATGTTGTTTCACTTTGTAAAAGTTCCATGGTTTATGGTCTGAAACTGCTATTACAAGAAGGTTTAGTAGTCTACACTATCAATCTTTATGTGACAAACAAATGTAATGTGCCTGTATATGGACATGATAATGTCATATCACTACCATATTTAAGCGCATCATACTTTTTTTTGGTCAAACTAGTTTGATAGTGTAAACAGAGCTTTACAATTAGCCAAGCAATTATGCAGATTGATTTGTATCTAAATTTACTTTCTATATTTTTACTATACCATCCATTCATGTATAGAATTCCATAGTGGTCTTTATAGCAATGCATTTGTTTTTGTTGGATGTTAACTGTCCTGTCCACTAAACAATATATAATTCACCAGTATCAAAAGAAGCTCTTAACGTTCAACCCCAGAATAAAGGCACAGAGATTTCTGTATGAGCCAATGCAATCTATCCGGCTGGAATACTATAGGTTTCCCAGCTGTGTGTAAAGGGTGTTATGGATAATAGGTACTGAAGGTGTGAAGCAATTGTTTACTGCTAAATACTTTATAATAAAACTCTGCTGTCAATCTAATGTAACAAGTGGAAAAGTACCTACTTGAATCAGACACTGTATTCTGTCAATAAGAACATGTTATGCTAACTATTTTCAATTAGTAATACAGTAGTAGTAGATAGTGTGGAAATATAAAAGCAACGAGATAGATATATCTATAACCCTATAGCAGTTAAATTTTCTTGGAAAATTGTATTATATAACAAAAACAAATTATTATATCTATAAACCTATTTTGGCTACATTTTGAAGAATCCACAAATTTCAAACATCATCATCATCATCTTCCTTTATTATGCATAACTTTCATTTGAATATAGTCCCACATGGGTTTGTCACTTTATGCAGCTGTACTTTTGAATTTCACACGTTTCATTTGTTTCTTTTTTTAAAAACCCTATTTAAAAACATTTTATAGTTGATGATTTTAGATAAGTAAAAGCAATCTACAGTACATATAATGAAGACACAATAGAAACCTATTATAATGATAAGTCATATATTTGATACTGTATATCAATGACAGGTTTGAATGATTCTAATTATCACTTATTCTCCCCTTTTCAATCGTTCAGTCTTGATTTCATTTACTGAATTATTTGAAAGCTTTAATGAAGTACTGAATAGAAAGTGTCAAATAGTAATGATTAATAACCTAAATTATTATTATAAGCGATAACCTAATAGAATTAACTACCATACAATTGTGACACATTGAATAAGCATTTACTTAAACCTGCAGCAATTTTTAAACTTTTTGCTTAATAAAAATCACTGTAAACCATTCCGTTTCCTTTAGTATTCCTAAAGGGGCTAGGATTTATTTAAAAAGATCGAAGATAAAATCAGTTAAGAAAATAAGTTTCCACTTTGAAAATGAAAGTGTGTGTGTGTATAATCAGGGAGGAATGATCGAGGAGTGCCCATTGTAAAATTGTCTGTGTTTTATGTCAGGCCTTCGGGGACTGTACACAGCCCAAAACTAGGCTTAGGTCTTAGATATTGTGCTATTATTGAATTTCCTGCCAGGTTGGCCCCTATAAATTGGAGTTAGTAAAAATGGTGGTATCATGCGGATTGTCTGTTAGATTTATTCATTGATAGAAATCTTACCTGATTGTCTAGAATATGATAAGGTGTTTCATTACCCTTTCACAGTGGATCATCTTTTATTCTTTAAATATTAACTGCCGAATATACCATTATAAACATATTTGTTTAGACAACTGGCTGGTTTCTTTAAAAGATACAATTTCAATTTCATTCCAAGTTATATTTTTAGCCTTGTTGCATTTTGATTTAAAAAGAGATTTTTCATAATTTAATATATAGGTGGATTTTCAATTTGAAAAAAGAAAATGAAATAGATTAAAATAAGAATATCTTATTTACAGAAGAGGATTGATACAGTATACAATAGTGAATATTTATTAGTTGAATGGTGAGGATATTTCATGAGTTAAAATATTGATTGTTCTATTTAACGAGGCATATTCCATGAAAGAAAAATTTTTTTTTTTTTAAATTTCGTTAACTAGCACTGATATGGAACATCTTCCGATACAAAATTAACCAATCAAATTATAAGATTTGAGCAACAACTTTCTATGAAATGTTTGTTTGTTATCAAACTCTGTTTCTGATTGAGATGGCGCTAATTGGGCTGGCCTCCCATCCATGTGTAAACCATCAAGGTGTAAAGTAGCTAGCCTCACAGTTGGAATTTTGACACCAATTCTTGCGGTTTTTCTGTCTTGATTTTTAACATTGATTACATGACCATGTTTTTATTTTCATGCACGTTTTGAAAAAATAATTGTAAATCTGAACTGCATTGTTACAAAATCAAAATAAGTAACAATATGTTAAATAGTTTTGACAGATTGAATTAGGTTGTAATTGTTGAAGAATTTGACAAAAACAGGAAAACCGAGAAGTTTGAATTGTTTGCTGGAAGAAGAATTACGCAAAAACATCTTGTTTGATTGAATTCAATACGAATGGTTTAATCTATCTATGTGTTGTGTTACTCTTAGCGCATATATTATCTCCATGCAATCTTTTCAGATGATTTCTCATTTATTTGTTGGTTTATCTTTTATGAAAATGTCCCCTACCCACTCCACCCCTCCCCTTCTCTTTCGTTTAATACAAAATTTGTTTGGGGGATGTGCTAGTATAACCAAAATGTAGTTTCAGAACCTAGACCCTTTTGGATGAAAATCAGGATAAACCCAAACAAGTATAGTACATACCAGTATACCAGTAAAGTACATTTGCACTATAATATAATATTTACAAATATCACATACTATCACGTGTTATAGCTTCCCATTATCTTTATTGACTTTCATTTTACATTTAAGTACATTTAATATTTGTATACATCATTGTTTTAAACTAGATCAAAAGTACAGTTTGTGTGTATTTACAAGTACTGTATAGTTTTCATATTTTTTAAAAACATAATTAATTCAGCTATCATGATCATTGATATGCATCACAGCTTTCAATTGACTGAATTTAAACCATTTGGGCACTTTTAGATCATGTCATATTCGTACTGAGATATTTGTTCAATTTGGTCCATAGACCTTGTTTCTCAAGTCATGCTTCGATTTCTAGATCATTGTACTTTATTAGAAAGTAAAGTAAAATAAAATTTGAAAACTCTGTTTTTGTATAAAAAAATAAAAGATAGGAAAAAATAAAATAGGAAAGATTATTTTTAATTTAGTACAGTACATTAGCTACTATTCCGTTCACTACATATTTTATGGAACAGTGAGAATTTACGTCAGTAATTAATCAAATTGTTAGCTAATCTCTGCATAGTGTAATTTGCCTCTAAAGTTGAGGCTATGGTTGAATAAATATACCAACAATATAATTATACCCTGAATTCTTACTAGTATTATATTGTGGTTAAATTTAAACCCACATTTCAAATTTAAGTTGTAAAGAAATTGACAAAAGTTGTGGAATGAACTTGCACCATCACAAATGACCTATAGACTTCCTGCTAGGATTAACTTCTATACGTAATATGATAAATTAAACCTATTATACTGCTTTATTCAGCTAATCTGCCACAATACCGTCACACGTCGGATCTCGCAAGAATTCCTCAACATATTTATAAAAGAACACCGACAAGCATCAGTAATTTTTCTCGTAGAAGCAAAATGGTTCAGAACATTGTATAGGCCCTATTATTATTTTGATGATCATTAGAAAAACTGCCGTTCCAGTCTACTTGTTCACCCAAATGACTTGATTATTGGATCTTCTTCCAATTTTTCGTTGTCAGTTTTATTGAATATTGTGGTGTGGATTTTAATGGTTTGTGTCATACCTCAGCAAGTCATAATACATTTTGTTATTCAGTAGCTATAGTGCATAGAGTTTACCAATTACCATAAACCTACATAGCTGATGATTTAATAATTAGAATTTTAAATTTCAAAGGAATATGGAGAGATAGCAGTACCCACATGTTATGCTATGTCTGTTTTTTAAAACAATATCTCCTACGTATCTCTTTCCCGTCTTTAACAAACCACTCTATCAAAATGTATTACCGGTAAATCCTTCTAAATGTTATTGATAACATCAATAACGGTTCTAATTAATTAAATTATGATTGTTTATTAATTGTCATGTCAATTATATCAAAAACTTTGTCGCAAATAAAACGTACAATGCTTTTATTATTCAGCATGTAAAATGTGTCAATTTATGTAATGTGAGCTGTAGTTTTGACAGAGGTTTTCATCCTTTGAATTTTGTCATAACAAACTTTTTCAATTGAAAATGACAGACAAAATGAAGCCCAGTTCTAAAATAAAAGTGAGTGCGCCATTGAAATACAAAACACTATTTGCTATAACTGGTCGCAGGCTTAGCGCTGTAAATGGCATAAAAAAATAGAATTATTTCAAAGCTTATTCAAGTGAGAGGAATCAACAATTAACATTGTTGTATGAAAAGGTTGCATTCCTGTCATACACTTATGAAAACATATCAGGAACCAAATTGTTTAACTTTGTAGGATTAAACTATTTAAGTACTCCTTCATTGAAATTTAAGAAATTGCTGTTTTTCTTAGCATTGTGTTAAAATTATAGTTTAAAATAACAGTAAAATGTTTTTTAGAAAACTAGTAGATATTTAATACACATACCGTACTTACAACTTGTTAAATTATAACTTTTTGAACATCTACAAAACACACTTTGTTAAAACCTTTTTTTAAATAATGAAGAGAAGTAGTAAACATATAAGTATTTTTTTACTCTGAAATAAATTTGATTCATATGAAAAGAAAAACTTTTAGACTCCTTCCAGATTTCGATTTATATTGATTATTGATTCTATGTCATTTAAAAAATAAAGACATTGGTAAATTGATAATGCAAATATTGATTTTCTTAATCGTTTGTTTGAATAATTGCCTATATTCTCTGCTCTTTTATTTTGCTATCAATGTCCAAGGATTGTTCATTTGTATTGGCTAGTATAGACACAGTGCTTTGTGATAATTAGGGTCTGTTAAGATTAAAGGAATAGATACTGACTACCTTCCATGTTTTAATATTACTTCATATTTTGTTTTCTGTTCTAAGACGAAGAATATAAGGAAATTATCATGGAGTTTCTCGACATTTATTACTCCAATTTTCTGCTTTCGTTGTTTACGATACTATCACCTAATTTATATTTATTAAGCATTATAAGTTTAAGAGGTATTTAAAGAGAGTTCAGAACACTATACATTTATATACACACCTGTGAACGGTTAATTGGTAGGGCACTTTAATCAGAGATTATCTGCCTTACAGGGCTATTAATACCTTACCTTTTGTTATACATTGTATTCATTTGGAGGCAAGCAAGAGTGCTAAAGGTACCACCTGGTTAGTGTTGAGTGATGTTTTGCATTTAATGATTATTAGTAAATAATTAGGTTTAAATTTCTTGGGATAAAAGAGGCTTAACACATTTGTTTACATTTGCAAATTAATTGTTTACTTCTTACATAATATGTTTATTTATTATAGCCGCATAATATTAAGATTATTTGTTTTGAATCTACTGTACTACATATGAAAAATGAAGATTCCCAAAAAGCAAAATATTATCTTGTTTGAAATTTTAAAATGATATGGTAACATACATATTTTCATTTTAATTTATAATAGTAATATAGTTTATGTGTGAAAAAAAAAATTCCTGTAATTTTAGTTGATCACTTGTCCTTGAGGTTTTAGAAGTTATCTCATCTTGTAACGACCCAAACATCAATGTGGGTGGCTCCTGCCAAACATCTGGACCACAGAGACAATTATTCTTAGAAAGAAAGGGGTTAGGTCTGGTTCTGGGCAATGGATTATAGACCTACCAAAAAAAAAATGAGTTGATATAGAAATATGCTTATTTTATGGCAAAAACACCTGAATAGTAACATTCACAAATTGATGTCTTGCACACTCTGTCTACACTATCAAACTATTTGACAAATAAGGTATGATGTACCCAAATATGGAAGTTATATTCTCAAATATGGTAGTGATATGCCATCATTATGTTATGTTGTACGGCTTTACCACGTTGAAACACCGGTTCTCGTCAGATCACCGAAGTTAAGCAACGTTGGGCCTGGTTAGAGCTTGGATGGGAGACCATCTGGGAATAGCGGGTGCTGTATACGGAGCTGGGGTCCCGTTAGGCATTTGAAATCAGCACTGCTGACTCTTATGGCAGCCCCTGCATCTAGTATCTGCCTCAGACCTCTGGTCAAGGTGGGCACTGGACGAGAGAAGCCCTTGATCAATGTCAGGACCAATCAAGGTGCTTTAAACTCTCCTGGCTTTGTTTGTATCAAACCTGTTAGTGGCGGTAATTATCGCTGTTGGTTTCGATTGAATAAAATAAAAATAAAAAATAAAAATATATGGGCATATCACATTGTTGTGTCACATAGTGTAGACAGAGTTTTAGAAATTAGACATCTTTGCAAGAGGTATTCTGATGACTAGAAAGAATTGCTGTATGATATTACAGCCAGGATGCCACAAGTAACTATCCCCAGCCGTTTGGGTAAATTTCTTTTCTAAGATAAATTAGACGAAATAATTAAGCAAGTATTTTAACAGACAGCTGTCCGCCCTAAAAGCCCATCTCATTTAAAATTAAACAAACACGTCAATTAACATAAGCTTGAACCTGTACTCTAAACTCAAAGCAGGTTTATTCTTAAACCTATAGATGCTAAATCATCATTCTACCCAGCACCAAGCACGGTATTCCGACTTTTTCACCGATATAATGTGAACTCAACAAACATTGGTGCGGTAATCAGTACACGATAATTGTTGAAATCACTGGGGAATTCAAATCAATGTATGTACGTGTGAAAACACAACTAAAAGGAAATGAGAGTGTAGCGCAATTAGAGAAAAACCCGTCAACGTCATCATTCCGCCCGTCATTGTCATTTTTCAAAATGTCATGAATTGCCAATTTTTTTTTCTTTTAAAGCATACAACAGGTGTATGTTATGTTAAGATTTTTTTCAGAAAAAATTGTATGGTTAAACTTAAAAAGGTAAAATCAAAGATTACAATGTTGTTGTCCTAAAAAAAATTGTATTTTGTCAATCATCATAGAAATAATAATTGTATGCAGGTCTGTAGTTGTTTATTGATTTTTTTTAATTTGAGGTAAAATATAATTTTATTTCATCTTTTCTTTCAAATATTTTAAATCATTAGAATTATAATTTATACAGATTCCCCTAAATTTGCATAGTAATTTAGTAAATATACAAAGTTATTCTTGATTAAAATAACTATGGCATTTTACTTCTTAAACGGTGCTAGTTGAATAAATCGGTCTATAAAAAAAACCATTGATTAAGGATGACACTTTCCCAAATATTTTTCTAAATCAACAAGTCAGCAGGGAAGTAAGTCTCTGGTAATAAAACCACAATTGGGGCCTGAGGGGCAAAAGATTGATCATGATGATTAGTGATTTTGATTACGTTAGAGATGATGATAACTCCACATAATTCAACTCAGACTCTTAGGCTGGCTGTGCCAGACAGTGGTTGTGATATGTGTAGATATAAACATACTGAAATGTACAGTATGTGGATCAGAGGCTGCGTATTTGTTTGCGGTTTTCGGTCACTTCGAGTTTGACCTCAAATATTGCCACCTGGTCCATGGGCATCTGTGAACCCTTAGGCAAAAAATTCAAATATTTCGGCCAGACAAATGAATTTAAAATATCTCAATCGCATTCTTTAAAAATATCAATTGAAGCAATTAATTGTCAATATTTGTATTAAATTGTAAATTTTACGACAGGTAAATATTTGTTACGTGTAGATTATAGTACTATTTCCTACACCTTTTTGCAGACTTGAAAATATTCTATTAAAATGTCACATTGCTAAAGAGTTGACATTGTTGTGTAAACAGTTGGCACAACATTCATTATTGTTTATTTTTATACCGGATGGCTTGTACCTATGGAACCAATAAGTAAAAGAGAAAGTAATAACTGAAGGTGTTAGTGCGTACATGTAAACATGTTTAGCACGATTTTAATATGTTCAAGTTTTAATGATTATTACAAATAAATGTAACGTATTTATATTAAAAAATAATCGTAGAACAGTAACCCTGTATATAAACGATTTTGAATTATTAATAAGTATAGAGAAAATAGAAATTATTTGTGTATTATTTGTTTATTGTTATTTTATTGCGATAATATGATGGAATACAGAAGCCAATGTAAAACCCAGTAGCCGGAAGATGTATGTGGTCTCTTGATCATAGCCCTCTAGTGGGAAAACAAAATAACCAATACCATGTTATACCTCTTCATAGTTATTGAATAAAATGAGCCAAAGTGAAACCTGTAAGATAGCTACATAATGAAATACGTACGTACATTCTATACAAAATTTCATTGCGCGTAATTTGGGTACCCGCGGGTGTTCGATTGTGAAACCTTTGCGAATCGATCCAGGAAAGGGGACAAAAATATTCATTATGTAGGTTACATTGATAACTGTCGTTTTCCTGTCTTAGCAATCTGTTCACCGAAGACAACATGCACACCTTTTTTCCTTTCCATGTTTGGAAATGCAAAGGTGTTTCTGAGGGTTACACCCATCACCTGTTAAATGTAAGGAAATACCCAGAATTAAACATAGAGGAACATGTTCCGAGAAAGCATGAATAATTAACCATCAAAGTTATGTCTTTTCCATGTTTTAAAATGCCAACTATGGAGATCATAAAGCAAGTGAGTGATTTACACCTGTTGAATGAATTAAACCTGGAATTACATGTTCTGATTTCTAAAGAAAAAAACAACATTTGGAATTTTTACTCATAGAATAATTAACCAAAGTCAAACAAGACAGTAATGTTGAGTAAACATTATTGGAATGTATAACCACAATTCATGCATTTCAGTATTTATCTTTGAATTAATCTGTTTTTGCTATGTGCCAGCATGAACCTGCTTTTCACCCTTTTACTACTGCCCTTGGCAAAGGAAGACCTTAGATCTAGCCTGACAATCGTGTGGGAAAATGCCCAACTAGATAATTATAGACCTATATCTGAACGCTATTGCACATGAGTCACGTTGTCCAAACTTACCGTCCAAGAAATGTATGAATTCAACCTGTTAATGCCCTGTCTACACTGTCAAACTAGTTTGATAGTGTAGACAGAAGAAAAGTGTTATGTGCCCAAATTTGGTAGCGATGTACCCAAATATGGTAGTGATGACATCATCATGTTCATATATGGAGCATAACATTTTTTGTCACATTAAGTTTGATTATTTTGTGTAATAATGGTATAGTTTTATAATATTTATATAATTGCTTAAAATTCATATAAAAAGTTTTAAATTTGATACTGTCTTTATTATTGATACTTACTAATTAATAATTAAGTACCGGTATGTTTTAATTTGGGTGTGTTGTACTCCCAAGTTTGTTTAGTTACAATTAAAATGTAAATCTAGCCAATATTTATTTATCAAAACTGTCATTCATTTTTCCGATCTGTGTTTAGTTTATTTTATTTTTCAAAAGCTAATTTCGCTAAAATAAATAAAAACAATAATTCAATGTTTTTAGCCTAAAGTTGTAGGTTTGAGCATGGCAGAGAACGTGGCCTCAACGTACTAGCTTAGAGACCTAGCCTCAATATGCATACTAGCTCTGTCTTTTTTCCTTAGGGTAAGAGATAAACATTTTTCAGTAGTTATTTTTTGTCATTCCTGAAAAGCAAATTTTGTTTTTAACCTCGGCGATGAAAAAATCGTGTGAAATTAAGCACCAATTGAAGGGCGGTTTGTTAGTTCAGGGTCTTTATTGAATTACGGACACTTTAAGATTATTTAATTTGATAGTAGGAACTGATAGTCAACACAGCAAAGTCTGTTTGTTAAATTGAATACAAGTTCGTCAAAGTATAAAACTATATTTTATTTAAAATATAACAGCAAGGTTATTTTACTACACACAGAAATAAAATACAAAGTGCCCTATATGTCCTGTGTAAGAGGATTAAAGAAGTTTTATCCTAACCATGATAAAACAATTCTATTCTAGATTGTACTAAATAATTTAGGATTTTAGCTCGAACACTTGGTCACTATAGTCATGGAATTTTAATTCCCATTTAATCTGATTTGCATATAAATTTGAGTATTTATAAAAAAGATACTGTATTTTTATGCGTTCTCGTTTCATATAGTTTTCTTTTGTTGATTTTATCAATAAGTTGACATTTTGAAATGTTTTTACACAAAAAAAAACCCTGAATATTTAATTATTTTTCTGTCCGCATTAATAAATTAGTTTGTCTTCTAATATCTCCATAATTCAAACTATCATACACGATCACCGGACTTTCAGTTGTCATCACTCTGACCAAACTTCAGCACTCAAGGAACTATCGCTCCAAATTATTTCCCCTGATAATATTCCAAGATGTTAGTTTTTATAGATAATTAAATTATGGAAGTACAGTTTTAAGTGACTGAATTATCTAGTAAGATTGTCACTATAGATAACCTGAAATCAACAGTGCTGTGACAATTTCTGGCCCGCATTTTATTGCCAAGAAGGTGTCTAAATTTCACCCTATGACATATGGTGAATTTTCACAGGAAGATTAGGAATCAGTATCTGTGGTAGCAGTGGACTTCTTAGTACACTTTTGACCTTCTCTCACGCTATATAATGATTATCAGAAGTATCGGTATCATTTTTAGTTAATTTAATCATCTTAAGGTCACTGAAATAATTAAGTGTAATTTGATTGATTTAATTAATTGATGACAATGCAAGCTTATTGGTTGACTTGTAAAATAAAAAATCAAGGGTGGTCCAAAAGTGTTAATAGCCACAAAATAAAATATTAGTTTTTAGAATTTATGATGTCTCTCTCCAAATTGCTATTGGGTCAGAATATAGGACTGGTTTGATCTCAAGTTATAGCTTCAGTACAAATACATTACAGTATAAAGCTCATCTCACTAATGGTTATTTTTCCTGACACTATACTATCAACTCTTTAAACCAAGTATTGAATATTTAACGGATATTTACATTGGAAAATAACCCCAAGACCTTGGAAAAACAAATACAGCAGCCACAATGTGAAAACTGTGCTACAATTCTATACATACCTAGTTCTGTTGTTAGCAAAAGCGCTGGAGAGCGTTTGAATAATTTAAAATATGTTGATTAATTAGATTATCTAATTACAGATGTAGAATTTAATTGGGATCAGCCAGTCTTAAAATAGACCATCAATTGGGATTGGTTCCAATAACAAGTTAAACTCTGACTACATGATGTTTTAGAAGCCCCATAGATTTTTTTTATTGTCAAAGTCGAGGTCAATTGGTCACTCCTGTGCCCATTAGATTGCTCCGAAGTGTATCTAGTTGGTCAGCTCTTGTAATTTGTAAAAACAGATTTTGTCATGTCTGATATGATGAGGTTATGTCAATTTCGGGTACCGTACCTCTGTGTAGGTACTGATGTAGTAAAGCAGCTGGTATAGTGACGCATCATTCTCCTGATGGACATTGAAATTCCAATATTTGAATTACTTCATGAGACATTTCATTTGAAATGTTAACAGATTTCACCTTTATTTGTGTCATAACATTCCTGTATTTTGATTGTTCAAAACATGTGAACCATTGTCAAGTGTTGTAGATGTCAACTGCATAGTACAACTAGTCAGGAATAAAACTTAATGTTTGTGGGAGTCGAACGAATCACGTTTAAAAAAAAGCCCTTTCGTCAACTCCTTTTAAATATGCTAATTACACTGAAAAATGAGTTCCTATTCATTAAATCAATCCTGTTTTACAATCACTATGTTTGAAGGGTGATGGTACCTAAGTTTTTTAGTGGTGCACTGTAAAATGTTAAAATTTAGAACATTTACAGTAGCCTCTTTCCAACAAGTACAAATCCTAAAGCTCTGTCAACGCTATCAAATGTAATGTGACCATATATGGACATGATGATGTCATATTAATACCATATTTGGGCACATCACTACCATATTTGGGCACATCACTACCATATTTGGGCACATCACTACCATATTTGGGCACATCATTACCATATTTGGGCACATCACTACCATATTTGGGCACATCACACTTTTTTGTCAAACTAGTTTAATAGTGTAGACAGAGCTTTATTCTATTCGTTCTTAGAATTGTGATCATATATAGGCCAACCTGTTAAATTTGTGAATATTTCGATGCAATGACCAATCCAAAAGCCGTATATATTTGAGATAATATAAAAATTTAAAGAATGACCCCATAAGTTTACATGAATAAAATTTACAAATTTTGTTTAGATGTAGATGTATTAATTTTCTATCAGTTATTAAATCTCCTTTCTCAGCATCTGTAGATAGATCTATTAATATTTGTTCACAAATCTAGGAAATAGATTTTTTTATAGAGAAGACATGTAGACATTATAAATCATAAGATATTTTAATGTATGTCATGACATTACTGATTTTGCAACACTTGTGTGTGACAATTCAGGGATGTTTGCAGTTTGATTGGTTTTATCATTGCAGTAAATTCATTCAGCTGTTTTAAAAAATCTTTTCAAATAAAAACAACTTCCTAAACTGAAATAACTCAAGGGTTATTGTAAAGAAATGTGTGTTTATGATACATTTCTAGCAAAGAAACAAGCAATAGATGTGGTATAAAGTGATAGAACTTGACTGGTTTGTAAAGATAAGAGGAATTCTGCTCAAAGTTTGGTCAAATCTTTATTTTTATCTGCTGTAACTTTTATAAAGAGAGAGAAAGTGGTGATGAGCAATACTTCGTCTCAATGCAAATTGTTTAGGGTACCAAATCAACTTATCTTTATCAAATTAAAATCGTACTGTGTCTGGTCTGCTAGCATTTCTTGTGGAAAGTTATGTATTCATAGAAGCACTGATAAAGATGTTCTATCTGGGATGTTTGTTATTTGTTTGTTATTATTTATTTATACTGGGCAACCAAAGAATTGTCCCCCAGATGCCTCAGTTATGAACAGTGGCTGTGATGTACTAGTATATAAAAGTTGTATGTTTTGACTGTAAGATTTAGAGGCCTTTGATGGTTCATCTTGTTATTGTGTGCCTCTTTTCAGCTAATGATAAATTAAGATGGCGTGGATGTTACAGATCTGAGCGACCTCCTACCTGTATTGTTTAAATACCCCTAAGGTTTTAACGTAAAGTGTAAATAAATTTTGAAGAAAAAAAATTACCATGAACTACCATACATAAATTGAAACACATTTCTATTGATGTCCAACTGTGAAAATGATTTTGAAACCAATTTGAATTTTGATGATTAACAGTCAATTAGTGCTAATTACTCTAGATCCCCACTGACGCTAAAACACAGTCCAATGAAAACGGTATTTACAAATTAAATAACTGCTGATCTTAATTAATGTTTGTTTATACTGTACCGGATAACAAACATATTCTCGTTGTTGTATCGCGTGCAAATTTGTCTAATTTGGTCAACTTTGACTCAATAGAATCCCGTCACAATATACGCTACAGATGTAAAATTGGTGGCAGGCACCTGGCACTTATTAACCGCTCACTAGGGCTAACCAATTTCTAAAGCGATTCTTTGTAATAATTGCGTAATTGTTATATTAGTAAGAAAACCAAAAATAGAAAACCTGTTGATTCTGTGATTGTAAAAAACAGTAATATAAAGTATTAAAACTTAACAAAACTCTTTTGTAGTTGAGTTTGTTAAATGATTGTAATAGTAAGTGTCCATGTAAAACTAAAAAATAATTTTTGAAAGGTAGTCTTGCCCTCTTGATTTTTAGATAAAACCTGCATGCCTCTTAATTTAGGTAGATGGTAAAAACTGAAAAAGAGAACCTGCATTAGGGATTTTTTTCCATAAATGATTTATATTTTTACCTAAAAAACTTTCGTTTAAGTCATGTTCCACATTCATAGAAATATTTCATATGTCAAATGTTGTAAAGTTGCTGTATAGTTTCCCTAGGGGCAAGTCTAACAAGCATTGACTCTTAAAAGAAGTGGGTCTGTATGGCTGCAATGTGACCTCTAGTGAGGGGTTATGGGAAGGGTTGATAGGTCGTAATTATTTGATATACTTTTTTCCAAATTTATCAATCATCAAGATATTTTGTTGGAAAAAATATAGACATTAAGAAACAGTTATGTTATTTTGTGTTTAATTTTTCCTCAACCAATCAGAAAATGACGGAAATATAGTTGTTGGAATATCAATTAAGAAGATGAGAATTGCCTAGAGATATAAAAAGTATTATAATGCAGGTATATTATAATACTGTTGTTCAAAGTTTTAGAAGATCATTGATTTAACAATTGAAACTCAAACATTTTCACATGTCATACTGAAATATAAATTTTGAATTTAATTAATATTGAAAGTTCAAATTTTACAATTGACAGAAAAGAAGAATGTACTCTGAATCTGGGACAGACATTTTAAGTTCATACTCAAAGCTAACAATACAATGTCTTTCTTTCCGAGGGTCTTAAAACTGAGTTTTTCAAGAGGGGTTGTGTCATCATCCATTTAATAGCAACACAACACAAATGGAACCAATTATTTTAGGCATAAAATCAAAGTAGGTACAGTAGGCCTACGTCACACTAGTTACTACCTCAACTTTTATATAACCCATTCACACATGTTTTAAATTTATGTTTATCCAAAATCCCAATGATACAAATTCATACTGCGATAAATTTATCCAATCAGAATCTGGAAAAGAATTTGTTTGATTTGGAATGCTTTGAACTATTGTCGTCCCCACTGTGCTGATGCGTCGACTCCTTCTAAGACCAATACGGGTGGCTAACAATTGACAAAGTACATCACTGTGGGCGCCCCAGATGTTTTATACAGTTGTTTGAATAATTATATAGACCCCTGCTCTTTTCTACAAGTTATTAGTTGTTATTTTTAGATATCATAGTAATTTAGAAAATTACACTCGCAGAATTTAGTAAGTTTGTTACATTATACATTAGTAGTGACTCCAGTTTGTCTCCTGTTGGCCTTCATTATAAATGTGGCTTTTTGTTTGATTGTCATTCTATTTTTGATCTTGTCTTTATCTTGTAATGTAATTATACTTTCCTGACCTTGAAACTTCAGAACTTGTCATTGAAATTCAGTTACATTTTCTAGGTATTTCAAAAATAATGTTGACCTATTTATGAATTATTATTTTAATGTGTTTAATGTGTGTACACTTTATTATGCATAGATAACAAGGTTCATATTGCTATTAAAATATCCAATGATAAAACTAGAGAATCATTCATTATACTCAATTGGCATGTAAATTTAAACAATAAGCATCCAAATATTGTGTTTGTTATCACTATAAAACAGACCATATTTTGGCTCATCACACTTTTTTGTCACATAAAGTTTGATAGTGTAAACAGAACTTAAATAACTTTTTGTGTAGATTTAATCCTACTGATTGTATTTATTTATGCTTGTGTACATTCATCATATTGCACCTGGAGTTGTTTTATCCTCATTTTCATCAATGAGCAGTCAAACAATTGCTCTGGTAAAAGAATAAAGGTGCGCACACCTGAGGTTTGATGAAGAGGTAGTAACCACATATTCCATGAGATTAAAGAAGGATTACTAGATCCCAACAACAAACACACCTTAGAATGTTAATGATTAAAGGACAACAAGCATAACTTTTGTGTTTGAGTCTCGACTCAAAGGCCGTCTTCAAAGTGTCCAGAACATTGATTTCAGAATACATTGGATTTATCTACCTATTACAGGTGTTACTAAACAATAGACAAGTGGATATGTTGTTTAAGGAACACTGTTTACTTCATTGATAAGTGGAGAGGTACAACACATAAAGCATTAGGTCAAAGGATTAAAAGGGCATGGTTAATTTAAATGAGTGTTTGTTTACCTTGTCCACAAACATAAAAATACATTTTATAAGCTAAAAGAAAATACTTTAAAACAGTGGATATACTGTCTAATTGGTTTTCTCTATTGCCACTAAAATGGAAAATTAATCCCTTTATAATGGCAGTATAAAATGAGGAATTGCAATGTCTCCAGAGCTTCTGTCAAGCCTAATTAAAGATGTTAAATGTATTATGTGCAGTGTTTGGTGCTAGGTTATCTGTCTAGGTTGCCTTTTATACATTAAAGCATAACAGGCACATTAAGGAATACCTACTAAATAGAATAGATTTTGTGATTTTAATATATTTTACGAATCAATTAAATTGATATTTCGTATAGGGAATGTGTTGATGATTAAATGATTAAGTGCAGATGCAAAATTTTAAAGAGAGAATGATGTAACTTATCCATTCAACATTCAGTGCACTATTTAATATTTAAGAAATGGGGCAACATGTTAGCATTCATCCCTATATAAGGAAGTTTTAAAAGTATAATTTTAAATACATTTTACAATTTATATGAAGTTTTGTGTAGTTTACCTTGGATTTGACAAATTGTAATCCACATCACTGAAAACCTTTGAATTGAACATAAATAACTTTACTTCTCTTTGGCCAATTACAGATCATTATCAGGTGAGTAATAGCCCATTAACCTTCCAAAACTGTGTTTTTTTAAAGGATTCTTTCAAATGCTGATTGTTTTTTCTATATAAAGTGCTATCTCTGATAACACAGTGTAAAACCTTAATATAACAAAGGATATAGAAGGCTTAATCCTGAGCTATGTAATGGATTTATATTATATTGTTCTCAAGTCTTTCCAAACATGCTATATAATAAGTATATACTTTTTAAATTCCTTTCCTTTCGACCCAGTTTGATGGAATTCATATGTTATACAATTTTAAAATAAAAGTTGGCTATTACTATTTTGTAATTTTTATTTTATGTGTCAATTTTATAGCAAAGAAATTCCTTTCAATGACAATTAAATTTAAAAAACACTTGTCACTGTTAGTTTTGGTGCAGTAAATATTTTTTTGTTAATTTAAAAGAAAATGACAGAAAAAGACTTAAAAGCATTATTTTCAAGAGCCGTTTTTATTGCCATCAGAAAATAGGCCCACTCAAACAACTACTAAGAAAGAACCAAACTTAAAAAACGGTTTTAAAGAACCTAATTGATTCTGGTCTTGATAGTCAAAACTGGTTTCCATGAAGCAATTTCTCACTGCAAATTTAAGCTTTAGTTTAACCATAAGGATGAATGTTTTAATTGTTTGTAACATCTAAAAAATCTAATAAATGTGCAAACCATGACAGTCATCCCAGTGTAGGCTAGGATGATATCTAATACCTATGAAGAAGTAATTAAATTATAATTGGACAATAAGTTCCACTGGCTTCTAATCCTTAATCCTGCATTGTAACCGTCTCTAGACACAGTGCAAGCATCCTATATAGCTCTGGAGTGTCTATAGGCTAGGCTTGTAATGAAGCAATGTGAATACCCATTAAGACCACCTTGTCACCTGTGAGTCTAGACTGGTGTCAGGCTAAAAGCTTCCAGGGACCCTATCTGGCTTCGTATTTGTTAATTCTAAACAAGTGTTGAGTATCTCTAGTTAATTGTATAGGCAGATTAGCTGCTTAATCAAGGTCTAGCATGTTTGTTCTTGGTGAAAATACATCATCATAAGACAGATGAAAACTTAAAAGCGTCTCTACCTTGTAAATTGCATAATTTCTTTAATACCTTCTATTTCTACTTTCTATTTTACCTTGCATATTTTTTGCGTTGTTAAAGCTCTGACTACTCTGAAAAATGTGCCCATAATGGACATGATGATGTCATATGACCACCATATTTGCGCATATCACTACCATATTTGGGCACATAACACCTTTTTTTATAGTGTAGACAGAGCTTAAGGGTCATTCAGGATGTGTTCACATCTACAGGGCTATGGTATTGTGCATGTCATTAACTGCATAAATCAAATTATGGGGGAAAAATCTATGGTACTAGTAGTATTCACCGAAGTTATTGTTTAAAAATCTTGAAATTCTTAAGTTTTGACTCAACCTTAAAAAATGATTGCGATTAAAAAAAATACATTAAAAAAATATTGATTTACAGTAAATAAAGTAATTGAGATACAAAGGCAACAGGGTTCAGTTCAATGTAACTGTCATTTCATTTGGTAAACATCTTTAACAGTTCTTGAAAACATAAATCGTATAGCTACCACATTAATAATATTTCTGTCAACACATTCCTCCACCTAGTATCATTCCTGATGTTTTAAAAATCATAAAACTCTTGTTGACAAGTTGTTGAATTATTTAACGTAATCTAGAATATTATTGAAGACATTAATGGGTTGAAATTGAATGTTTATAGTTTAAACTTAGGGTGTTTACCTCCTGAGGTTGTCAATGGATATATCATCACTACATTTGTTATGAATGAAAATGGCCATTTTATCAACTTAATTAGCCTGACTCAATCATCTTGCTAATGTCTTGCTATTGATCTGGTACATCAGACTGCTTTGAGGAGATTGCACTAAAATATCTGAGATCTGGAACAAAGCGTGAAGAATGCACAAATTCAAGTGTTTGCATTATTTATTCAGACTGCCTAGACAATCTGGTCCGGGTATAATTGATCGGGAGATAAAACAACTGTTATTAGAACAATAACTCATTTTGTTTGAGATGTTTCTACAACTTTAATACGTTCAACCATTGTGCCATGTCTCCACATAATTATCTTGTCACCGTACTAGTTTAATCTAGATGTATTAATTCGTCTATCAATGCTAATTGTATACAGTTCTTATAGACAGATGAACTTTATGTATAAGATAAGAGATAAGATAAGATAACTTTTATTGATCCTCAAAAAGGAAATTCATTGCTCGTCATAATAACAAAGAAAACACAATAAAAACAAATATAGCATAAAACCATTCATATAAAAACATCTAAAAAAATACAAGATAAAATTATCTTCTTGACTTCCTGTTGTACTGGATGATACTGGAGGGAGTATGTATTTTATTATCAATTTTTATCAGTGGAGTTGTGGCTTGGTGGTTATGATGCTTGGCTACCACTCCAAGGGTCCTGGATTCAAGTCCCGTCACATGTCAGGATTTTTCTAAGGACCAAATTACAACTCCACTCCCAAGGACTTGTAATAAGACTTTGTTTATGTAGAGCATCTTGTGTATATGTTTGTCTTGTGAACCTCTGAGGGTTGGGTCCCTAATGATCAGCAATTGCTGGATGGATCACCCTCATTAAATATGGTTTAAAAAAAAAAAAAAAAAAAAAAACACCACTATCATTTATGACAAATTTGATGCACATGAATTGATGTTATAATTTTTTGTATACCACAATTGTCATGCCTTTTGCAAGTAATTCACTGAATGTATTTTCACCCTTATCATCATTATTTCTTTATTAATGTTTACAAAACAAATTATTATCAGCAGCATGAGTATTTTCATCAACATTGTTTGTTATAATTGACTCTCGAACAGCGACTTTCGTTTAACTCATGTTATTTAACGTGCATAAATTACATAAAAATGTACTGTAAATTATGGCCTAAATTCTAATAAATATTAATAGCATTGTTTACAAAATATTTCTGAATTCTTTTCTTTTTCAAAAAACAATCGATATTCTATATTTCTTTGTATTTTTTGACTAAATAAATGTTTATGAAATTGAAAAATTGGATTTCAAAATAACATATTGTTAATGTACTTTTTCTTCATTTTTGGCTTCTAACAGTAGATCTTTGTGGGTTAATAGGTAGATACATAAGTTTAATATTTAAATGTTTTTTTTATTTATTTTTTGCAGAGATCTTTCCGATAATGAGTTGGTTATCATATCAAGAAAAATGTTCCGGGGCGCAAGTGCTCTTCGCAACTTGTAAGTAGATTAAATAATTTATCCATTATCATGATTGAATGACAGTAACAGCATTTCTTTGAACTTTAAATCTGTAAAAAATAGTTAATAATTTACCCTTATTTTTTGGTGTTAAAAGATTAAACATTTATTTTAGTTACTGAATTACTAAAATGATGTCTAAATAATCAGGAGCAGTTCCATGGGGTAGCAGTATGGTGTGTTTTCCTCTCTTTGTGGCAGCTGAAATTAAATGATTTAATACTTTTTATATCGATTTTTGATGTTTAAAAATTCCTGGATTATCGCTCATAAATGTTCAAACAGTTTAAACATTTATAAATAGACAATTATACAAAACAGTATAAATACAGTATTTAAATAGAAAGAAATATAACTATAAATTTCGATACAATTTTAATATAAAAGAGATGTATACATGAGATCTCCGTTTCCATTGTTTCATATGAGCTTGTGTTTATAAATATAATATCTTTATTAGATCTTAAACCCTGTGTTGAAATGCCAACTTATTAATCTTTACTCTGTCATTCTTTTATGGCTTTTTTGAACTCTTTCATAAAGGTAGATTAATCTATCCAGATATACATTATTAATTTAGAATTTGGTTTATTAATGTGAAATCTGCATTGTTTTCTAGGAAACTTGATCACAACAAGATTGTGTGTCTTATGGACGGTGCATTCCGACCACTCAGAATGATGGAAATGCTGTAAGTGATTTAGCATAAATGATATGAAAATTATGAATGAAATACCCTTTACTTAATTAATACCATATATTTCCATCTATGTCTATGTGATAGATCATTGATCTATATCAACTAGAACCCCTCCATCAAGACATTCTCCCTATTCAGCGGACATCCCTATGACATTGTATTTGGTCTTGATGATGTCCCATTTTAGAGGTTCTACTGTATTCCTGTTTTGAACATACCTTCACTGCGTCATAATCGTAGCAGCTGCCTCCTCTTAACATGCTTACTGGTATGCTCCTCTGGGGTAAGGTATCCAGCACCTGTCATTAATGAAACATCATCTTTTAATTATCATTAGCTCACCCGCCCAACGCTTCATTATGCAAATATTTAACTCTGGTTCACATGGTTATGCTGTACAGATGTTACACTAAAGAATATACTTAATTTAATTTAATATCTTGTCGATCGACTGCTACGTCCAAGAAGGAGTTGACCAAAAGATTTTCTGTTTGATGTAAAACCCCTCATAGCAATTTAACAGATAAAGGCTGGAAGATGGGCTAGGCATAGTGTTATTTTGTATCCAGTATGCAGAAAACAAACAAAAGTAAATACAAAGTAGAACTTAAGAGGTGACTCTGGGATTGAAATTTTGGATTCTTACCATCTTAAAATGTTGCTCTTAACAAGGACCATATAAGAAATCATATTATTACCAGGACTGTTTCATAATCTTTGCAAGCATTTCAATTTCATGTTAACTATACATCATGATGCTAGATGAAGATGTTTTGTAGTGTTTGCAAACAGTTGACATGTTTGACTGTGTATGATTGTACGAGTCTAGCTGTGTTTATGTAAAGGTGCATTATAACATCGTTCTTAATTGGATGTTTATAGCCAAGTGTTCACCACAATGTGTAGACTATAATTGCTCTCCTCCTACCGCCATGTCCCCTGATGGAAGGTTATGAGAGATCAATTTGGGATCAGTGGGATAGCAAATATTAAGTGCTTTGTAAATGTCCCAAGTATTGTCTTATAACATTAACCTAGTTCCAATTGATATGTGCTAAGCTTTACTAATCCATATTAGCTTTTGCAAAATAAAAACATCCTGAAATCACCAGGTTGAAAGGGCAAGTAGTGGTGTAATCTATTTAAGATAATTAGGCCAACTAACCTCACTTTTCCATTTTCGTGTGTTCTTTTTTGCAGTACACTTAATAGTAACAACCTGACGAGTATAAAAAGTACTACATTTAGTCACATGAATTTCCTGCAAACGTTGTAAGTACAGTATACATAAAAACATTTTAACAAGAATGTAGCTAGAGAAGTCTAGGAACTTTTTAGACTTTGTAGAAGATAGTAAAGGTGGCTGTCCCCTCCCACCCATGCTCAACATCCTTGTATAGCCAACTAATTGAATCTAAATTTCTCTAATTACGTACCGTTTTCTGTAATCCTAGATAAAAAAGAATATAGTAGCTACATAGTTTCTTGGGAGAATTTCATACTATGATAAATGAAAATACATTTAATGAATCGGCTATTAAACTTTGCTTTGTTTTTAGGCGCTTATCGAACAACCGGCTGAACTGCGATTGCCATTTAGCGTGGTTTAGTGTTTGGTTAAAGCGTAACACTAAGCTGGCGCTCTTCACAAGATGTGCCGGGCCTAAACCGCTCCGAGGCAGCAAGATAGAAGAGCTACAAAGTCAGGACTTTGTGTGTATAGGTATGAAACTGCATTCTTTAAAAGTGAAAATGTCTTTTTGTTTTGATAATTCGATTACTAAAATAAATTATGAAACATAATTTATCCTTCCAGGTTACTTTGGGAACTTGCTCTATAAACAATTAATCTAATTATCAACATCACAAACATACTAAAAATGTAATTTTTAAGGAACAAATTTGATATTTAAACTGACGTACTACCCCTTTCTTTCTCTAAGCGTGTGTTGATTTATGTTCAAAATCCTAAGACCATTTAAACTATGACCTTACATCTTCGGTTTACCTCACTCCTAGAGTTGGAAGAGGTGACTTTTCATTACCTCTTGATCGTTAATGCACTTTGTGGAGCCTCATGTCAAAGGTTATGTGTTCATTGTAACCATGCATTGTTATTTGATGATGTTTTCTACCTGGAATGCATGTATGAAAACACAACCAATATGGTAATAAAATCTATCAAAGTTTTACATTTTTAGTATTTCATTCCTAGAAATTCCATATGTGGGTGTATAGGTATATACAATGTCCTGTTCTGAAAGTTCATGGAAACTTTTATGTGTCACATTTTTTGCTGTAAAAAGGAACATTTCAATACTAGTGCAAGCTTATTGAATACCATTGCATTCCGAACCTAAATAATTATAATAATTCAATAATTTGAAGATTATAACAGCTGGATTTGTAAAAATTGTTTATCCTTGATATGAGGATGTTACTTGCCTTATTTCTTATTAAAAGAAATTATATTGTATCTTCCCAATTCTCAACAGACTCTGTTTAACCATGGTTTGGAATTACCACTTTAAATTTTACAAGTAAACATCAATGAAACAAATTATCAGTACGTGATGCAGAGATGTAATGCAACTAAAAAGTTACACTTTTATTACGACTTACTACATCGTATGCATAAACAGTGGTTAGCCCAGGTTAGGTAGGCTATCATAAACATGATGAGAGTTTTTTCCCTCATTGGAGATTGTGTTGAGGAGACAAATGCTGAAATACAGGTCTTTCACTCCTAACACTTGTTAATATGTAGGTCTAATGAGAGGCAATTTTATATATGTTGAAGAACCGCCAGAATCTTTTTAGATACTGGCCATTACATGTATAGGATGTGCACATAACTTGTTATTAGTAGATGCATTCAAATTCAATAAGATTAAATAGTGGTCCTAATAAGAACCAGTCCTTAATCTAGAGACAACTGATTTCTTCTTTACAATGAGTTCTTGTTCGATTATTTATTGATTGATTGATTGATTGAAATTTATATTTATACGGGTAACCTCTTCAGTCAAAGACTGGTCTCCCAGAGGGCCCAGTTGGTGATCAGTGGCTGTGATGTACTAATACACCGAGGTAACCCCCTACTCGTCTCGAAAGATGTACTAGGTTCTTTAAAGTGCACACGAGCTAGATGTGTACACTGGACCTACGGTTTATAGTCCTTATCCGAGAAGACTCGTTCTACCACCAGAACCATGGAGTGAGTGAGCCTCGAACCCCTGCCGATGTTATGGCTACGTAATTACGGTTCCACTGTCTTAACCGCTCGGCCACTCACTACTATTCCTTTTCAATTGTTTAACCAATGAAGTTATCCCTAACCAAATGACAATTTAATGCAAAATTGTCCAGTTTTGGGATAGCTGTTTGAAATGATAATTCAATTTACTTTGATTTTTAGATAAAATTGTCCCATGCCTAGATTTAATAAAAGAAAGGTTACAGGACATCCATAGATTCACAACTACACTATTATTTTATTTATAGTAATTAATAAATTCATTTTACTGAGTTTTGGGATTTCGTACTACTAGGAGTTTATAAGTCCCTTGTCAGATTTTACCAATAAAACAGTCCCTAACTAAAGACATTATTACAGTAAGTCAGTTTAAAATGTAAGCAATGTTGGTCAGTCTTTAAATTTGCTGTCAGACCACTTGTCTTTGATTTAAGTTAAGTAGTTCACATGTATACATTCATCCAAGTAGTATCCCAGTTGGAACCCCGCCACTAATTATAATTCCCCTTTAGACATAAAGACCTTATCTTATAAATACATACAAACCATGTTGATTATACTTAAATGCATGGCATAGCGATTGCATCAAATCCGCGTGTGTTGCAAGGTTCCAGCAATTCATTTAGGAATTCTCCTATATTGAGTTTATAAATTCAGCTGTATATTCAACCATGATTAATGTTTTAATGTGCCTATCTAGAATCGGTTATTACTAAGTATCCTCTCTAGATGTGAAGTCAATTCTCACTCTATGAAAAGAACTAGAATTGGCAATCTCATCTTTTTTTTTTTGGCTACACGTGTTCGACGTTTTAAACGTTTTTGAACTTGTAATGATAATCAAAGTCAGATATTTAATGCGATTGCTCAATTGTAGGTCAACTTTATTTTTACAAGTCTATAAGAAAGATGTTTGTTGCATGATCATGGCATAAAGCTCTGTCTACACTATCAAACTAGTTTGACAAAAAGAGTGTGATGTGCCCAAATAATGGTAGTGATATGCCCAAATAATGGTAGTGATATGCTCAAATATGGTAGTGATATGACATCATCATGTTCATATATGGGCACATCACATAAACATAAAGTTTGATAGTGTAGACAGAGCTTAAGGACACACAATTTTCTGATAACCAGTATTAAAAAAAAAGTTATAGAATCATAAACATAAGCAATGGGTTGAAATGACGCTTTTTGCGCCAGATCCTGTCGAGGATAACAACGTACCTCTTCCTGTTGATTTCAAAATTTTAGATTAATTTTCAGATTAACTGTTTTAAGTATATCTATTACACTGACTTAAATATTCTGAGCAAAGTAAGTCCATTTATACACACGTCTATATAAGGACATAATCACTGATAAATCTCATGATAAACAATCCAAATATAGAGCTGTCATATCTATATAGTTTTCTTTTATAAAATCACCTAAACTTGTCTTTGTTTCGTAGTCAGCTGATTAGTAACATCTTATTATAAAGTTTATAAGTGCTTTCACATTTAACATTTGTTAGTTTTGGTTTCTGTTAGTAAAAAAACTTTACCTAATAGACATTGAATGTTATGTGTATGTTACTCAATAAATTCAATAAACAAGAAACCATTCATAAATGCAATAGTATAAATTTAATCTGATTATCTTCTATCTATATGATATATCCTCATAGGAATTGGCAGTTTTTGTGTTCATGATATTATACTTTCCCAAGTCCTGACTCATGTTCTAAGATGTTTAAAAAGAGAGTTGATTTGAGTCATTATCCTGCGAGACAGTTGTCCTTCATCATCGATTCTCTTCAACAATACGGAGATGATTTCCATGCAAAAACTTCATGATTCGTTCCTGATTTTAATGAGATGAATTGACGGCCTAGAGTGAAACAATGAGAAGCAATTAAGACAGTGAAATATAAAGGAATAATAAAATAATAAATAGGAATATCTTTTGCACTATTATTATTTCATTAAACCAAGGTATAAAAATAAAGTGCATAATATATAGAGATAATAAATGATTTGCCAATATGGTGTTGTAGATTTATCAAAGTAACTTAGAATGAAATAGATCATTATTTTTTCTTCATTTTATCCATAAAACTATATTATATACAGGAGTTGGATAGCCGAGTGGTTAGGACACTTGACTGTCATACAGATAGACCAGGGTTCAATTCCCGACAACTCCCAGTCCACTCAGCTGTAAATGAGTACCTGGTTGAAAATACTAGGGAGAAAAAAGGCGGCGTGGAAAGGAACTGGCCACCCTACCACATAATGCCGAGGCTTAGTACAATGAGCTCCTAACAGCTCATTCTCCTAAGTTCAGAGAACACGGGACTCGCACAAGAAAATGCCTATTGCCACTTACATCAGGATTTCTCTATGTTAACCATTCAATCCATGTTTTAAAACGTTTCTAAAAATATATACATACAATTTATTTTGCACTTTTTTTGAAATATACCTATTGACATATAATGATCATTCCAGTTCATTGTCTCTGTTCCCTAGGAATAGTTACTGCAAAGTTCATAAATATTCATAGAAAATGTCTGTCTGCGCTTGATGTACGAAAATGTGTGCAATTGCCTGTGTATGCCCTTAAGACAAACCTGTAAAGTTTTTATATCCATGGTGATTTTGCATCATAACCAAAGTATTTCAACTCTGTCCTATATTTAGCAAATACAACATAGAAAGTATTCATTCTAAATTCGTACGGAAAATATGACATCTTTTCTGGCGTTCCGTCCCTTTTTCATTTGTGTTTAAATGTTATTGATTTTCTGTAAACTAAGGTAATAATAATTTAGTGGTAGTTCTTGGATTACGCACTACCTCTCTTTAACTGTTAAAATGACATTATGAACTATTTTTTTGATATCTATATACAGACTATTAATATTATTGTGTTCTCGCTCTCCTGTTTAAAAAAAAAGATCAGCCTCAGAGAATTTATTTTTAAAGCCCTATTGTAGTCTTTATTTCACATTTTCTATTTCTATCTAAAAGCAATACAAAAACATTCAGTATGTAGGTCCCTGGATTTCGATTCCCAAATCCCCCCTTTCCCTAAACTAGCCATGAACCTGACAAACAACTGTAGAAAATGATTTGGGATTTTTCCAAGTCATTCATGGCAAAGACTTTTTACAGTGCGGTTTACTCAACAAAGGGCAAATTATTCCTAGCCATTTCCTTCTGTTTTATTTAAATTAGCTTTAACATATTTGACCAATCATAAAGCTGTACTCAAATATAATAATGCCATTGCAAATTATTCTGTATTCTTAGCCATTTACTTCTGTTTTATTTAAATCAGCTTTAACCTACTTGACCAATCATAATGCTGTACTCAAGCATAATACCACTGCATAAATTAGATTCAAACGTTTTGATCTAAGTATAGTCTCAGGTCAACTAAGGACTATGGTGCCATTAGTATAAATTAAATTAGTAAATTTTACATTTGTTACACGTGAGAACAAATTTAAGATAATAATCAAACACCTGAAATAAATAGCTGTACATTTGTAGCAATTATAAATCACCTGGTAGCATTAAGTACACCACTGAAGTCTTATTAAGTCAATTTCATAAAATGAATAGGCCATCCTTAAAGGCCACGTTCCGCAGACGTCAACCTCTGTCGGGCAAATTTGATTACAATTATATTTAAAGGGCCAGCTACTTTACAACAAAAATAAAAGTTTAAATGTCTCTCAACAAAAGACATGTGTCTTGTAATTCTATCTATCACGGCAAATTAAATGTTGTTTTATAGATAAAAGAGTTGCAATTGGAAAGTAACTTAATTTTGTGCGAGTGCGAAGAGCACTTTGCCAACTCAGACATCAAGTCTGATTTTAGATTTATTGAGAACGTTTAATAGTTGTTAAATTTTAGTTTTGTTAATTAAAAAGAGGTTATAAAGTCAAACATTTGTGATTCATACATTTGAACAGTTGGTCTTTATTTTACATGTTTGAACACTTTTTTAAAAATAAAATATTAGTCAATTGGAAATTCATCAAAAGTCTAGGTAAACGTTTCTCCTATTAACTGTTACGATTGAAGTTTTGTTTTTAACATCATTGGAATAATGGAAAAGTACTTCCATTTGTTTTAACTGTCAATTTCTGATGTTTTTTTTATAGATTTCTGTTTATTTCATTGTATAAACATTTCTAACATTTATTGAATTTCTTTAGAATGGAAATTTAGTCGCGTGACAGTCGTTCGCATTTCTTCCTGTACAACTCCAAAGCATGCCTGTCGTCCAGCTGAGCGACACAACAATGATAAACCATGTTTATTTTTCTCGTTCAGTTGGTTTGTATTGGCTAGAAAACAATCGTTGAAAAGTTAGACCGGACCTTCTTTTGTGTGTAGTGCAGCATGAATAAAGATTTCAATTTGTGAATTTTGTATGAAATTTGCAAGAGTTAAGATAACAAGTTAGGTATAATATACTTCGTAATTGTATACCCTTAAAATCAAATCATGTGATCTAGCAATTCTTTAGACTAACACAGTTGGAAGAATTGCGTCCCTTTATCATTAGAACTATTACGCCATAAACTTTAAAACAATTATAGAATGAATGCATGTTTTAAATTTAATAATATAATGTGTATTTGAACACTATTCAAAATATAGTTTTGCCACAATTATAAATAATCATATCATGAATACTAATGCTTTAACCATAGATCTTTACCAAGTGATGAATAGTAGTATTTTATAGTTAAATAAGGGATGTAGAGTTATCTTTGATTTGATCCACTATGTCAGTTGCAGGAAATGCCATCGTTTGAGTAAAATGACCAATTGCTTGCATTTAACTTTTGATACTTCATATTTTAAGTATATATAAATATAAGTGTTATTAACTTATTGACTAAAAGGTTGTCTGGAGTTTAATTTTTTCCCCGGACCCTGTCATGAATAATACGTCTGTATTATTTCTATCTAGTACGGATTAATAAAGTTCTTTTTTTACTCAAGTTTGGATGTAGTTTCTGGTTTCCGCAGGAAGCGGGCTAATGAAACTGTACTTATCCCTTGTACTTGTTCCTTTTGAAAGCACTTAGCAACTTTGCTCTGCATTAGTTAAAGTGTACGGAAAAATTCAGAAAATTATCAAAATCACCATCATCCAAATGAACAAATAGTGTTATCAGTCATCAACTATAACTTTCTTTAGGGCTTCAACTAGTTTATTTTTATTTTAACACTACAGTACATTTATTTTTATTTTACTTTTTTTTAAATTCAAATTATTTTTATTTGAACCTTATTTAAACAATCTAAAGTAGGCCTACTGTAAATTGCAATTTCCAGTTTGTTTTGCCTGATTTTGAGAAACTTAATTTCTTTTTACTTGATAATGAGCATGCCCTGAAACATGTCATAAATAAAGATCAATTCTGATTTCTCCTTAACTTGAATGTTGTAAATATTAAATAAATTTTAATTGATGAAATTTTGAAACTATAGGATGGTTATATCTTTTAGTTTTACTTTACCTATAGGAATTTAATATAAATCCGCTTGTCAACAACAATTGAAATGTACACTCGAGTTAAACATGCCAAATTAACTTTGTTTAATTAAGCATATTAAGTGGGGTAGTAGTTCAATGTGAACCATATGTAATGAGGCATGACTTCATTAATTAAAACTATCATATGATGTCATCATGGAATAATGCATAGCATCAATGACGTACATTTGGTTGACATGTAATTTTTAAAAATCATTTAAAAAAAAACAGTTTTGTGTAGCCTTTTGCTTATTTTATTTGCCTCTTAATTTATCTGAGATTGAGTGACCCATGGCTTTGTAATTTTCTTCATCAAAATTGTTTTATATATGTAGTATATTTTATAAAAAGAAAAACACAAAAATATAAACAAACAGCAAGTCAATGTCTACCTTGTATTAGAGAAGACAGATATTAATATTAAACCAAGTATGAAAGATAGTAAAAATAAAAAATCTTTATCACTTAAAATGTTTACAAACTAATTATTTTATATTAGTCACAATCATAAAAACATAATAATATTCAATACATGATGTTTTTTTAAACTGTGTATAAAGGCTAAAATATATTACAAATAGTGTGATTAAAATGAATGATGTATCCTTGTGTTCAAAGAGAGAGTACCGGAACAAAACATTTTGCGGTTATAAAAATCGAGGACCTATTTCTTTACCATTAAGGCCACTTGACTCTGAATAGAGATTTGTGATATAGTACTTGGTGGTTAAGGCAAGTGGAAATTATTGATAGACAGTGAGAACAATCTTCATACAACCTACACAAATATTTACAGTTAATTGATATCAGTACATGATCATATCTAAAATTGACATTTTGTCTGTTTGTCAGTAATTCTTGTCAAGTTCGTTAGTAGGCCTACTAATTACCAGTTATTAATTTACTATTCTGACTTATAATCAATAGTTATGTTACACTACATTTATTGATCCCCAAGGATAAGCCCACCCTTCCTCTTCCTCTCACCCACAATCCCTCCTCCCTAGACATTACTGAATTTCAATGAGGATGACAGGGTGATATTGTATTAATGTTTTCCATTAACATTGAACTGTTTTGTGAATGATTAATAAGTTTGATAAGATAACAAAATTAATGTTTTTGTTAAATTTCAATTTGTCTAATTCATATCACCTGTTTTTTCAAGGTTGAGGAAGTATTTTATTATACTAAAAACGATAAATTTAGATTCCGTGTTAACTGCCATGCAAGTAGCCGACTCCGCAGATTTTATTATCTTTAATTAATGTTGATAGTTAATATATGACAAAATGTTACAATGATCTTTATATCCTTCCCATAGAGATAGAATATGTGATGTCTAAGGATAGTAATTCAACTATATTTAATCTATACCAAATGTATTAAAATTAATATAGTTGTATTCATGTTATAAATACTAGGAATTTGTCTGGCTAAAGAGGCCGAGTGATGACATCATGAGGGGGGAAGGCAAGGTTGTATAGTGTAGTTTGTTTAGCGTTGTTTGTGGCGGGTTAATACTCTTTTGACCTCCCGCTAGAAAGGAAATTAGCTAATATATTATACATGGTTCACCCTAAAAATGGTGTAACTTAATTAACATGGTTTGAAATGTAACGTTAAGTAATTGTGATGTTTTTAGAACAAATATTGAAGTTTTCCCCACTTTGCCAAAGTGTGTGTTCATAAACGCACGTTGAAATTGTTGGTAGATTATTGAAAGGAAGTTACAGAATGATTTTACAATAACTGCCAAAACAGCCTCATAGCAATAATATCAAGGTCTTCTTTTGAAAAAGAAATTTACAAAAATAAATAAAAAAACAACAGATGTAAAACAGAAATATTTTATAAGATTATAGGAGCAAAACTTTTCTGTATTAGCAAATTCTGTGTTATCGTGTTAATATATTTTTACTATTTCAAATGCCTTGTTTGTTTTCTGAAAATACAATTAGGCCTAAGATAATTAATAATTTGTGATTAAATTAGTTGTTTTAGTACTTGACTAATGAACAAAGTTCTAATTAATATCCTAATATATTAATATCACTAAGTTTGTAGAACAAGTTGGATTCGTGGAAAAATTGATTAGATACTAGACTCATGGGAGTATTATTTCCCTATTAGCTTTCTTCAAACGGTGAGATGAATTTGTCGCTTTGAAATCTGGCTTTGATTAGAACGGTACCAACCAATGTATGGATTCCATTAAAAAGATAATACTGATTATGAAGATGGGAGATGAACCAAGAAATTTAACCTGGTACTCAATCCTGTTTTTACTATGGCACATATGTTGTGTTTCAGCCAATAATTGTGAATATTATTTGGCATGATATTTAAATCTTGGGCCTTTCCAGGCAATTTCCTTTCTAGGTTCTGTAAAATATTCTTTTACTTTCTCACAATTTGCCCAGTAAATTAATTGCCTTGCTAATCTTTAGCAAGGAGAGATATTATTGTCATACAATTTTCTCACTAAGGTGGGTGAATTTTCTCACTGATATGGGTGTTCAATTGTAGTTGGTGGTATCTAGATTTTTCTCCTAAGCTTATTATTTAATACAAATATTATATTGCAATATTTATAGAAATCTACCCACAAGGGAGAAATCACAAATTCAATTTATTCACAGCCAATATTATTTGATTACGTTGAGGTGTCACAGTAGAGTTTACACACCTGCAAAAACTTCAGTAAGATGTTCCGAAAGAAATTGTAGCAGTTCAGTACAAATTCTCATTTGTAAATTTATAATATAATTTAATAGGCTATATATCTAAGGATTGTTTTCAGTAAAACAAAGATAACATAATGGTATATTATTAGTTTGTATTTGGTTTTGCTTTCATTCAATAAAATAGAATTAAACAATTTGTAATGAACGGATTATTATAGAATAATTTTAATGAAGCGTTTCTGTCAATTCTAGTCTACAGCTATTTGTTTAACTGAGTCATTGGCCAAAGTTTAAACATGCCATCATCTCATAAGATGGATAATTTCTTTAAGATGTTGCAGGGGAAAATGATGACTTGCTAGAATCTAATTTGATTTTTATGCTAAGTTATTTGACTACTACAATAGAATTCAAGGAATATTGTTCCGGGGACAAATCTATGACAGAAGTCTTCCTTTTCTACTCATTAGTCATAATGTAGCTAATTCGTAAAACTTGTATATAGTTTTTTGTGTTTTTTAAAAATAATATAATATTTGTTGATAACTAAGTTTCACTAGTCGTTCTCCGTAAACAGGAAAATAGCAACTTTATGATATCGTTCTCATAAATTTGAATTTCACGCTAAGCTACTCTCACTTTGTTAAAGCTCATAAAGTCCCTATTATCAAGTTAATTAATTTTTCCTACCATTTATTTATATTACTGTATTGACAAGTAGGTTAAGATATAAACAAAGTATGTATATACTGTATGTTTTTGTCTTTTAACCTTAAACATGTCTTTGAACTCATTAAGAATACAAATAAAGTATTGTTAAATTGAGCTTTAACTAGTGTTATTTTATTACTGGCTCAAGGCATAGATCATAATGCATCCGCATGCTATCTCATGTTCAAGGCGAAGTTTTTCACAACATCTCCCTGCTCCTTTAACACATTTCTCTGCACACAATTTGAATTATATCATTAGCACTTGGAAATATAAGATGACCAATCAGTTTTAATTTTAGTAATGTGTACGTTACTGTCATTGGCATTCAAACTTGGTTACCCTATGTGAGATTTTCTAGCCTGTGGTGCTACCAATGTCTGTGAACGTGCTTAAAATCGATAAGACTACCGTACTGACCTAGCAATTAACACCCAAGTGACACTACTGTATCTCAATAGGAGACACTGTATATAATGTCATCACAATCATAAATGAATTTGGAAAGTTTCTTATAAATGTGTGTTGTACTATTATGTTCAGGTAAAAATCTGTGGCTTGTCTTTCAGTTCTTCTGAAGAGGTCTGCTTTCAGTTTTTGTTCACATGAAACCACCCAAGTGACCACCACCCAGACACATCCAAATGCATTAAAACCCCTCATTTGGGTCACCCCTATACAGAGGACACCACTATATAAAGATTTAAAGATTTCAATTTATTTTCTAATGCATAAGATTATTTGATGAGATAAATGGTTAACATAATGCAAAAAAATGCAGGGAAAAAAACCAAAAGAGTAATGCACATTTTTATGACTACCCTTATATATATAAAACAAACAAAGAGGGCATTTGCAAATGAGTGAACGGAAATATAAATTTTAATATTACAGCCAACCTCTTTTTAAAAAATATGTAAATATTATTAAATTAATGAGTTTGCACCATTTTATTTTGTTGCGATGTATGGGTTTTTTTATCGAACAAAATTCATGTCACTCTAATTGATTGACAAATGTCAATTTAAGTTGATTCTGTATGTCAGATGAGAGTGAATTTATTTTGTAGACAGAAACCAACAAAAGATGTTGGTTTTGCTGAGCTGCTTTGCGAAGAAATGATGGTTGAAAAGTTGTTTCAAGCCTTTATTCCCCAGGAGTTAGAGATGTCAACACATGTACAAAGTGCCTTCAGCTAATATTGCGTATTCTAACAAAGAAACAGATCTGGCTTGCGCATCCCAAGGGCCTAAGCCCCATAGCCCTTTTCTTTGGCAGAGGTAGCTTCTGGTACTTGGGTGTTGGTGTTGTATCAAAGGTTATTGCCTTGTGGATTCCCAAGTGTCTCTATGTAAAGTTTGACCCTATTTAGGCCATCTGGCCGGAGGCTATAGCTCACTTGTATTACAACTGTTTGTTCCTATATGATTGTACTATGTACCTATTTCGTGTCATTTGGCATATGCCTATGCAGTTCCACAAAATAACCAAATATTTTGTTGATTATATAATATAAAATCCAAATAAAATAATTGCATTATTGTGTTTTTGTTATTAATTTTAGGAGAGGAAGACCATGACAAACAATGTAAAATTGAGCCATTGTGTCCCGAGAAGTGTTCCTGCCAGTCAGATGTAGTTGATTGCCGAGGGAAAGGTTTGACAGAACTGCCCCCAGCTTTCCCAATAGATATGGTTGAGTTGTAAGTTCCTTTTATTCTCTACAAACATTTACTTTGTGTATTATTTACAGGAAGAATTAACAGATCATTTTATGAGATAAACTTTTTTTTTTGTTGCTTCGAATTGGAAAATAGCCATTCATACAAGGAAATATTAAAGTAAAGAACAAGTGATCAAAAATCAAATGTGAAACACTGTGTGTTTACATATAAACGGCATTTAACATAAACATTTCTATTAATATTAATGTACAAACTGTTGTTAAAATAATTAAATTAGAAAAGTATAATCCACTTTGAAAATTAGAACACACAAACATAATAATAAACCCAACCCTAACTTGTCTATAGGTAAACTTGACCCTTGCAAATAGCCATGGGCAGAATTTAGCTGTTGCTAGTTGGTTAGGAATGCTATACCGATTACTGTTCAACTAATAATGCTGTTAAAGAAAAAGAAATTTCATATTACAAAAACATGTTTATTTTTTAGTTTCATTCTTTAGATTTAAGACACTGCACATTATTTATTTATTTATTCTGTCTTTATTTTGAATGAAACTTTCAGTGCTGTAGCATTGGTTTCCAAGGTGGTTCAGTAGAGAACATCAACAATATAATAATAAATTCGAAGAAAACTAAAGCATTAATTTATATTAGTGACATAAAAATTGTTTACAAATCCCTTGGCCCAAGTTCAAATCCTTGTTCTGTCACAGTACTATACCAGAATCTTCTTGAACACCTAAAGTTTTAGAAAGTGTGATTTTATTAGGTATTTAACGTTGACACAAACAAAAAACTTATTGAACGAGACCTCATACAAAGTTTTACATTGATCCACGCAAGACTATTAGGTATTAAGTTCTGTATGTTCAACACTAAACATCATGGATCAGTTTAATCTTTGAATATGTAGTTAAGACAAAAGAATTATGGACAAGTCTTTACTTTTTATCTGTAAATATATATTCGTTACCTTTGACACCATTGGCGTATCACAATCATCTCCTAATCCTGTCTCTTCAAAGCTACTTGTTAGTGGTATTTTGGCCGAATAAAAGAGATTTACCGAACAAATCTTGTAGATTGTCTTCACTAGTTTACAATAAGAGAATCTATCATTGAATTGACCCTGTTTTACCCCTTCCCCATCACCCCGGTCTCAGGAGAGTAGCTTCAACTTTGGTGATGACATACAAACGTGTGAGTATTATCAAAACTGCAGCATCACCTATCAATGTTTATTGAGTCATATTCATCATTTTTGTTTGAAACATGAACATTTTTAGATAAAAATTGTATTGAATAATTTAACTAAAATTTTATCGATTATAGATTTTTGATGAAGATATCTATATTCAAACTTGCGATGTATCCCATTCAAAATCGTGGCATTCTTCCATTTTTATCTGTGATTCCATTTGTAAAATAAATAAAGGTTTAAAGCCCTGTCTACACTATCAAACTAATTTGACCAAAAAAAAGTGTGATGTGCTCAAATATGGTGACATTATCATGTCCATATATGGGCACATAACATTTTGTTGTCACATAAAGTTTGATAGTGTAGACAGAGCTTTAGATTTGTTTATTTTTGTCAGTTTAGTCATTAGTTGCTGGTGCTACCTTCTTTGCTAGTATAGGAAGCACCCGAGTCCTGATGCTAACTGCGATTCATTACTTCAAACCCTGGTTTAATAGTGACGCAGGCGTATCCCAATATTTTGGTTTAGGCACTGGCATGAACTTTTACATTCTCAATTGAATTGTTCCATTTTTTTACTTATTTTCACATTGCTTTGAGACGTTTGTTTTCATGATTTATATTTAAAACCAATGAATATAAAGCTAGCAAACTTTATGACTACCCCACAGGATTTTCCATCGAATTATAATCAATTTATATCTATATTCTTTCATAAACAGCACAATTTTAGATATTTTATATAAAGATACGTCCTAGGGTCTATGACAAAGATCAAGTCTGCTTTCGGATGATATCAGCATCTGTGGCTTTGTGGGAGTTACCAACAGATTAATAACATTTATTTAAAACAAACACTGCATCTAGTAATTAACCTTAATAATTGCAAAAACGCATAATAAATGAGTGAAATAATGAAAAGGCACATACAAGGAAGGATTCTATTAATGAATAAATAAAATAAAGTCTTGAAGGGTAACTTCAAATACATTTATAAACCAATTATTACGATAAAATCTAACATTGACACATTATAAAATAGTTAGTCACCAAATTCTCAGTACATCCTGAAATAAAAATTAAATATTAATGAATATTTTAATTTGATTGATGGGATAAACATTTTAGTTTCTAGATCAGTCGACGCCGACTGATTACTTAATCATTTTATTTGATATTTATAAGATTGGGGAAGTATCAGCAAGCATCATCAGAACGACCTTTTAAATTTGACTTTTAATTTTCAAATGTAAATTATTGTTTGCAATAAAAAAAGAGAATATACCTTAATTTTTGCTATTCATTGTGCTCATATATTTTATTTTAGGATAATGGAGTTTTTTTAATAACTTTTTCATATACACATCAAGCACAGAATATTATTTCTAAACCGCCCGGTGATATACACATAACTTTGGTATGACTTTTCTTTGTTAAATAATTTTCTGTCTTATGCAACACAATTTCCACATTTTGGGAAGGAAAAAAATGTAAAAATTATCAAATGACAAACAATAAAAAAAGATCATACAGATTTTTTGATGCAATTGTTAATTTAGTTCTCTTCCTGTGAGTCAAGATTTTTACATTGTTGAATCTTTTTACCGGATTTGTCATAGAAAAATACCAACCTTTGGTAAAAACAGTATTACTTTAATATTACGCTGACTGGGTCAAATAGTACAGTATACAAATATTAAGAAACTCAGCATTTATAAAATCATTGCCTGTTTTATTATTATTCAGGTCTAAACACTGCAATTATCCAAAATAAATGTAATAATGCATTTTTAACAAACATTTAAAAAAAATGTTTATATGTTTAGAAAATTATTTGAGATTTGTTATTCTTAAAAATGAATGCAAATGTTGGTATACTTATTTTAAAAGAATAATCGGAGTTACTACATTTCCGTGTGGTATTTGTTGACTGTGGGGTCATTGTAAAGGAAGTAAAACCACATCACTTTTCCCGTGGGTCATGCTGCAGGAAATGTAGTTTGCGAAATTCAAGCCACATTATTTCAGGTGATTTGAAACTCTGAAATATTTTTTAACTTTAGGACATAATGCTGTTTAGTAATAAAGAGTTTTTTTTAATAGAATGTTACACCACCAGAATGTTCTTTATTCAAATTGATGCCAAAATATTGTCAAACATATAATATATAGCTCTTGTGGTATAGAATAAAGACATATATATATATATATATATACTGTAAGTTGTAGTTCAGCCAAAATATTTTGGCACACAACTGTAAATGACTTGATATAAATTTGGTTGTGTGTCTTGTATTTTTACAAAATATGACATAACATAATAATGTATGGTCTTTTTCAATTCTTGAAAAACATTAGTTATTCATATCTTTTATTTTTTTATTGTATTTAATGTGTTATACTATTGACAGTATGTTTTTTATTAGACATTACAGCAGGTAAAAATAAAACATTGAATTGTGTTTTTGCCAGAGTTGATATGTTCTACCAATTAAAATACACTTTACAGTTGACATGGAGACACTCAGATATTACCCATAAATCATTTTGAAAATTGATTTCAAAGACAATCGCATTTATCAGCCAAATGGCATTAAGTAAATAACAGCGATATAAAAAAATTACCATTTAAATGAATTTTGAACATCAAGCAATTCCATCTAGGGAAAAGCGTGTATAGACAGAATAGCCATCAGGTCAACGACCTTTATTAGTTTGATGTTATTATGATTGAAAATGTGTGGCATGATTTTGGAGAGAATTTAAGGTGATGAGGACAAGATAGTTAATCCATGGTGAGCTGATAGAAAGCCTTTGTTATTTACTAATCACCTTCTCCACTCCCTAAACATTTGTGATATTTAGAATTATATTATTAGTAAAATTGTGTTAAAAGAAAATTCCCTGTAAAACTGAACGTTATCATTATTAATGTAACTAGCGATGATATTTATAATAAAGGAAAAATGGCTTTTTAATTCATTTCATTTCATTTTTTATTTCGGAAAAAGAGTACAAAATATTTCAAAGCTCAAGAATAAATTACAAGTGTCTACATTATAATAAATATAAAGAAAAAAATATATAAAATATATAAAGAATAAATTAATATTAAATAATTTAAATACCTTTTTATAAATGTAATCCTCTTCATCGTAATGCAATGATAGATTTCTATTTTTAAATTTGACGGATATGCCATAAGCATAGATTATCCTGTACTTGTCTTACTAAATGTTGTTTTATATTTAACTATAAATCTTGATAAAGTTCTAAAAGTAATGATAGATAAATATAAAATTATTATACACGATTATTCGCAGGAAACATCTTTCACCGATTCTCAAATTCGTTTATTTGCTCTTATGGAAGAGAAACCTGAAAAAATATCCTAGTTCAGCCCCCTACCGAAACAGAGCATAGGGCAGCCTCCCTGTCTATGTAACTAGATATACTATCCATTGATAGATTGTTATCTATATCAAAGATATCATCCACTGAAGTGTCTTATAAATGAAAGAGGTAGCAATATATATTATTACTATAAATTTCTCATCTATGAATAATAATTTAACCATTATATCAAATATTAAAGAAATATTTGTTTAATTAGTGAATAACGCAAATTTTATATTTGGTGCAAGAAGGCTCACTGTTTGGTGAGTGACATTTTTATGTCTCTAAAAGATTAAAACCACACCACATATCCTTAACATACGACTTGTATACGTCCTTTAGCCGAATGAGATCACCCCCAAAATCTTAATTATACTTCCGTAAAAATCTATGGATTGGAATACTGATAATGTCGCATTAAATTAAGAATTACATACATCATTAAGTAAAGGCATGTTTCACTTGATTAACAATTTTAAAATGCTGATAATCAAATTGTTTTAGTTAGTCTAACCACATTAGCATTAGCTTGAGAATTTGGTCATTTACCAAGATTAATGATTTGATAATCCCTCTTTGACCGTACCTAACCTCTAATGGGCACACCTTTAAAGCAACCAATTCATCCAGCTAAGAATACGTTTCTATAATGTGGAAAATATTGTGATGTAGATGCACATTTTTTGGATGGCGAATGGTTTCACCTCCCTACCTTTTGAGGCTCTCTACCTGACCCCCACAAATGGGACAATGGATCAACTTGATCAACTACTACTACTACAACTATGAAAAAGTGTGAATTCCCATTTACTTTTTTTGTAAAGCTCTGTCTACACTTTTAAACTAGTTTGACAAAAAAAGTGTCCCCAAATAATATGGTAGTGATATGAAATCATCATGTCCATATGAGCACATCACATATTGTTGTCACATAAAGTTTGATACTGTAGACAGAGTTTTACATTACAAACATTTCTTATACTTCTTAGCTTGCATTGGAGAATAAATTGATGCTTTATTTAAACAGAGGTGTATATTTTTTCTAATACCCTAAGGCTTCACACAATGACAACCTTTAACCATCACTTAAACATAAAATCAACTTTTGAAAATTTAATTATAGATAATCTTTTGGATTATTTATTCTTCCTTAACAATTCCAGACATTTAATGGTTTTGTCTGTTAACACTGGACTCCAACAGTGACATCCATAAGAGTGACATCCACAGAGTGTGTTTATGAAGCTGTGAAATGAACATTTCTCTTTTCCTCTTGGGATTCACATTTTCACCAGTACCTTTGATCTTCTCTTTCATCAGACCAAAGTTGATGAGTGCAGTCAGCAGTTGGGTATCGACAATAGTTTTCTCAAATTCAACATTAACTTTCCAGGGTTTCACTGTAAATCACATGATTAAACAGCTGATAGTCAATGAAATATATGAAATATTTTCAATTTTTGTTCTGTCAAGTGTCATTCATATCTGCTTAATTTAAGTGTGAAATGTTGGTTTGTCGGCTGATTTGACAACTTCACTTGTAATTGAGTGTGTGGTAGCTGCAATGGTATGATGTGAATGTGACAGAGAGTATGTCGGTATCTCTATGGTGTGGGTTACACTGTGATGTGGGCAGGCAACCGAGTTCACATTCTTGTTTGTCTACATTAGAACCTCTCTCTCCCCCACCAACCCTCTTTTTCTGGAGACATCCCTATTGATAAGACACTTGAAACAAACAAGGAATAACATACGTTATGGCCAACTCTTATTCAGGCGACATTTTATTGGGTCCCGAAGGTGTAGCTAAAGCTTGGTTCCCACTAGGATGCAACCCAAGGATGTAGGCACAACAAGTAATTTGACCAATCCCAGGCTATAGATTATTCAAACCGTCGATTGTCATTGGTCAACTTGCTTGCAGTTTGTGTTTACGTCCTTGCTTGAATCCCAGTGGAAACCAAGCTTTATTAGGGGTTCTACAGATTAAATTGTTAATTCATTTAATAATATTTAACGGAGGAATGTTAGAACATCTTTCTTACAAATGGCATCTTGGTTTATAAGAATAGATGCCTAATAAAAGCAAACTAAATAGATAATTGTAATACATTTCCAAAGACCATTAAATACATTTTTTGGGTTTCTAGAATAATATGATTAACAGGTGTTCCTTATCCACCTGGTTTTTTACCTGTTTGGCTTGTATTTCACCTAAAATAGTATCTCAATTCTCACTGCCCTACTAAATCTATCTGAAAGTACTTTTGGTGGTAAACCAAATGCCCAAAGGAACCAGGATGAAAGATTATTCAGTTAGACCAGCAATATTGACAATAAACATTTTGTTTAAACACACCACCCAGAATTGAGTTGAATTTGTATATTGCTTAATTACTTTGGCTTTGGGATATTTTTTAAAGAAAATCTTCTTATTTGCTACAAAACCACTTTGAGAACTCTGCAATCAGCTATTGAACTAAATTGTTTTAAATTTATATAATCCGAAATATATCATTGGTATTTTTTTATTAAGTAAATGTTGAATCAAAATAAAATCTCCCGGATGAAACATCGTTATTTGCTTTTTTTTGCTTATTAATTTTGATATATTACTAAAATAGAGTGAGAAAATTGATTTAACCCGCCAGTGACAATTCTAAATACTGTACACTGCACTGTCTGTATTAACAAATGTCATCAATCATCAATTTGTTTAAAAATTTATGGTTAAAATAAAATATTGCATTAATTTAATTAGATACATTTAATTCTATGTTAAGTAAAGTAAATTCAAAGAATTCTTCTCAGATCACGGTGGTCTTTACCACTAAAAAATCCGCATCCAAATTTGATCTGCTATATTAGTTCAATACTCTAGAGATGATAGCAGTAATTACAGGTAAAACCAGTGGTATCAAAAGCTGTTTCTTAGCTGAATGCTGCTCTCTCAATAGTATCACCTTCAGGGTAACACTTCATCCCCAATATACTGTACTTTAAAATATCCCTTCTGATTGAAGTCTGATGTTGTGGTTTGACTTGTTAACCTTTTTGGTATCTGAGCCTCTGAATGGGGTTGAATTCTTTTTTTCGTTGTTAATGGAGTAAAAGTTCAATGTTGGAAGTGCGATTCCTAATGTTAGTCCAGACACTTGGTAGTCTTACGATTATCAAATTATAATAATGCGTTTTGCAGTGAAAAAAAAACCAATAGTTGCTAAATGTAATTAACATCATGGTCAAATTATTTTAAAGGTAGATGAAATATGAATATGACCTATATATGAAATATTAAATGTATGTGTATAAATCATATTCAAAATGTACTGTTTTTGTAATATTTTAATATATTTTGTTTAGGTTGCTGAAATAGCACATTTTCTCATAATCTATTTGAATAAGTTTCAAATATGAAAATATTTTTTTTATGTACTTTTCTCAAACATATAATATTTTATAACATACATTTTGAATTTGATTAGGTTGATGAAATAGAATATTTTCTCATAATCTCCCTGAATAAATTTCAAAATATGAAAGTTTCATGTGTATACAAAAAGCATTTATGAAAATTGGTTTTTATACATAATCAACCATATTAATATCATATTTACTACATTTGAATTTGATTAGGTGGTTGAACTAGCTTATTTTCTCATAATCTCCCTGAATAAATTTCAAAATATGAAAGTTTCATGTGTGAATACACAAAGCATTTATGCAAATTGGTTCTTATGCATAATCAACCATATTAATATCATATTTACTACATTTGAATTTGATTAGGTTGTTCAACCTAGCTTATATTCTCATATACTTCCCGGATATGTTGCTATGAGATGAGAATACGAAATATTGCTATGATGGAGTTTATTTAAAATTCTCGAATTTCAACAATTTGACAACTTTGTTTATTCTTTCAGGCGATTGGAACAGAACCAGATTACTAGCATACCCCCGCGTGCGTTCTCACCTTACAGCAAACTAGGAAGAATGTAAGCTTTTTGAATTCTTATGAAATTCAATAAACATTACCGCATAATTATTAAGTTACAATGTGTCCTATATTTAACTGCCGTTGAGTTTCAGGTGTAAACTGTTCTTACATTTTTTTTTTAGTTCTGTATTTTCTTTTCTTAGGTTATTTTCTTAAAATTATTACATTTTAAATAAAGTTTATAAACTTCAAATTTTATCTTTTTATGGAAGTTTGTGGAATTGCATGATGAAGGAATACAGTATGTTTGTACATTATGCACAAAACTTACTAAAATACAACTTATTTATAATATAATTTTATTACTTTTTCAGTGACTTGAGTAGTAATCAAATTGAGGAAATTTCACCTGATGCGTTCAATGGATTAAAGCTCCTTAACTCACTGTAAGTTTACAAAATGAAAAATTAATGATGATATAAAAAGAAAATGAATGTAAAATATTGAAAGAAATATTTGTAAAAGGTGATAATTATTGGAAACAATATGCAATTAATCTTCCACATATTAAACTAATTATGTTTTGTTAAATGTTTGTATTTTTTAAGCGTGTTGTATGGCAATCAGCTGACAGAACTACCAGAAGATCTTTTTCAAGGATTGATGCATCTCCAGCTCTTGTTGTTGAATGCTAACCGAATCTCCTGCATTCGCACCAATCTCTTCCGTGATCTGGCCAACCTTAAACTTCTGTAAGATTTAAGAAGGAATTGAAATGTTTATTTTATATTAACTTATAAACTAAATTTTGGAATGGGTGTTAAAAGTACAAATTCTAATGTTTTCAATTAGTAATTTTCATGCATGACTTCCAATCCCAAAGTTCTAGAGTCTTGCTCTTTTGAATGAAGTCTATGAATGCCTGACGTTCAGATACCCTTTACATCATATGGAAGAAACAAATTTGGGACCTTAAGAAATCTTAAAATAGAGTGTCCAATTAAAGGAGTTTTGACACACCACTATGAACAAACATACATCTGAGCCTTATGACAACATGAGTCTATTACGTGCCTGTCTACCTGGATAAACCTGACAATAGCCCTTTTCCACAAAGTGCAAAACAATTACTAAAAGAAAAATTTTACCGTAGTTCACCTCCTTATGACAACATGAATTTTGGTTCTTTCTTTGTACCTAATCAAGCTAATTCTTGCATTTGTATCTGTTAAAATGATTTTATAAAACAATCTTTCTTTTAAAATTTTCCTTTCTGTAGATCATTATATGACAACAACCTCAAGTCAATCTCCAATGGAACATTTACTCCACTCAAGAGCATACAGACTCTGTAAGTCTATTACTATTACTATTACTGTATTCTTTCTTTTCAGCAACAACTTTTTATGATCAACGATGCCATAAACCATCAATTACAAGTGAAAGAAAACTACAAAATCACCTGACTTTTTCAAATAGTTTAGGAAGCAGAATGTCAACTTTTCATCTTGAAAGGTTACATGGGCAATTCATTTAGAATAAGAGGGTATGAAATAATCTGAGGGGATATTGTAGAGGATTAGTGGGAGGTGGGGATAATGTTAGGGGGCAGGATGGACTTTACTTTCAGTTTGTTCAAGTGAAAGTGTTAAAGGGGTAATAGTAATTGCTTTAATGCAAACAATTTCTCCTACTTTAGTATAGTAGGTTCCTTGTATAAGCCTGTAAATTTTCTACATAGTTGAGCTTTTATTATCCAATCATCAGTTTTACCCCCACTTGCTTTGACCCTAAAATACCAGAAAACAAGTCCTTACTATAAGCTTTGTCAATGCATTTGTCAAAAACACCTTTTTAAATTTATATGGAAAAGTTCTCCTAGACCTAATGTTTATCCCAATTTGGTAGCTAATGCAAAATTCAATAAACAACGTTTTTACAATTGACTTGTCGTGCTTGTTATGCCATAAGCATTTCATTTCTGTGTTTATTTAAAATGTCTCTAAACAGGAAACTAGATCCCTACTTTTATGAACAAAATAGTTTCTGTACTTAACACAGCCATCAAATAAGTAATAACTCAAGTTTGATCAGGACATTTTTATACACTGATCAGTACAGCAGGGTCAACAAAAAGGTTTTGGAATGTTCTCATTAGTATAGGTTCCCAAATGCAAACTCTAGATTGGAAGAGACATGTTTAGTCAATTTCAATATAAGTATTTGAATTATTGTATTAAATTTACTACCCCTTGGGTCTATTTTTCCCCAATTTGTTCCGTTCAATCATAAGGGCCTAAGGGCTCTTCAATTATCTATTGTATGGTCCAGTTACCTGTAATTATGAATTAAATTATTTTATATTTTATAACTGCTACCTGTCCACCTTCCAAATGGAATTTATTTGAACTATACAATTTTCCAAGGTTGATATAAACATAACCGAATTGAGATAACATAAAATAGTTAAAATCTAGAGTGCATGCTAGGTGACGGCGGGCGAAGTGAGATGATAAGACAAGTAGTTCACTTTGTTCTAAACACATTACATTTTGATACATTGAAGTATCTTTAAAACATAAAAGCTAGAAGCTGTTTAAGTGGTATCAATAAAATGTAGTGATTAACTTGTAATTTGTTGATGTAAACATTAGTAGTTTATCAGTTAAAAACTTTTGAGTGTTCATCTTAATCGTTGTTATCTTCGAGACTAAACAGACACAATAATAAACTTTCGGAAATTGTTAAGGAGAGAGAAAAACAGATTGAAAGAATATATTTAATTTTATAAAGATATTTGAAAAACCTGATCTTAACGCTCTTAATATTTTCATTTTTGTCATTTTATAATTCTAAAGCTCTGTCTACACTATCAAACTAGTTTGACAAAAAAAGTGTGATGTGCCCAAATGATAGTACTGTAATATGCTCAAATATGGTGGTGATATGACATCATCATGTCCATATATGGGCACATCACATTTTTTGTCACATAAAGTTTGATAGTGTAGACAGGGCTTAAGCTGCGTGTCCCTCTCCACAATTGTATTGTATTTACCTGTCACTCTGTCAAAGTCGTATTGTGCAAATAATGCTATCAAACATATAGTTGAGGTAATTAAATGCACCGAACAATACTGTCAAATATAAGTGTATTACCTAAGCATAATTAAAAAAATCCTACGAATTATATACTGAAGGATGATAGTCAGTTAATCCGCCGACCTCTTTATTCAGAAATAATGTTCTTTTCTCTGGTTACTTTCCAATTGCGATTATACAGCAGATTAGGCTCTTTTTCCACTATTGTGTGATTTTAGTTATTAGTGGTTATTTTAGGTAATAAACACTTCACCTTCAACACAGTGACATAATTAAATCATTTGTGGTGTGTGATTTAAGGTTTTTAGTAAAAAGATTACGCCTTTATGGGTTACACCACATCCCTTTTAATTCTATTATTGTCCAACATCTGTCCATCTGTACTTTGCTGATGACCATAGCAATTCTCAGTCAACAATACAATACATAAAAATGACATCATTCACAAAAATGTGTTTTTCTCCATTTTTATTCATGCTGTATATTATATTATTAATTTATTGATTTGTTTATGGAATTTACTTGTTTTTAGGGACAGTAATGACCTCCTCTGAGTTAATACCTGAGTTTAACCTAATAGAAAGAGAAAGTTCAGACAACTTGATGTTTTATATTTTACAGAACAAATTTATGTCCTATGGTAAGAAATTGACACATAATACAGAAATAGGTGATTAATATGTGTTTTGATGGCCCATTTTGTACAATTGCATATTCTAGGATTTTAGTTCTATTTTGATGATGTCTGACTACGTGCATTCTTCTATGTCTTAAATGGCATATTGAAATCAAGAATGATTTAATGAGAATTTGATATTTACAGACTGGCTTTGATTGAGGAAATTTAAAACCAAAGATATTGTATTTTAATTGTATGGATCAATTTGCACATACAAAACTTATTGTTACTGACAGCTAGGTTTCTATTCCAAGTTTATGAGATATAATTAGTAATAGTGAAATTGCTAATTAATTACCCCTTGTCTATCATTATCTTCTGTTGATAATCTTATAATAAAAAATAATATGATGCATTTTCATTTTTTATTTATTAGACAGAACATACACTTTATTTCAGTGTCACTCAATACATACAAAAAAAGAAAAATCTTTGTAGAATAAACCATTAATTACAAGATTATATTATATAATTAATACAACATACAAGTTTTAATATACTATTTATTTATTTTATTTTATTCATAAATGTATGTTCCTCAATATAAATATTAAAACTCCTAATATCGCTTTAAATTTCAAGAATTTTATCTGGTTGGTGCTGTAAATGCCTAGGCTTGACAAATCTATACTTGCAGTTCAAGTTCCTATTGTTTTTGCAGAAAGTTAACCTTATGTAGAAAATTGATACGAAAGGTGCCAAATAAGGTATAAAACTTTAATATGAGTTGTTAGCAATCAATGCCAGACTTCAAGGAAACATGGAGGAAGTATAAAGTCCTTCAACTATAGCATTATTTAATTGTCATTTCATAAAGTATGGATTTCACCTTCAAACTATGAGAGTGCCCATAACATTATTACTTTATTATTGTCCTTGGTGCTGTAATACATTTGTCATACAATCAAAGCCTACATCATCCTTCCCATTTGGTCTCTTGAGTGACAAAAAAATAACATGTCATGTGTGACATCTGTGACATCATTGCACGTGGAAGGATGGGTGTCCCTTGTGGGTCTCAAATGGTCAATTTCCGCCCTACTAGTCATTAAATAGTTGCAATATACTTTATAAAATAGTTTACAAAGGAAATTTATTAAATTTGAGTTTTATTTGTAATAGTTTTATGTTGGATGAGCTGGTGAAAGATTTTATAGACATTATGTCCAAATACTGTAGATATATCAATTTCTCTGTGGCAGAATATCCTTGTAAAAATATGTCTAGATTTTTTGAGTGAAGAAGATGACCTGATTGGTGGTGTTTGTCATGTGGTTACATCTTTCATGTGGTAGCCATTTGTGGCCTTTTAATGTGTTGTATTCTTTCAATACTCAATTATTCAGTATCATTTTCGAACAACCTCTCTTTTAGAATCATTGTCTATTCATGTTTTTCAATTACTCTAATTATAAATCCTAGGTTAACACAATCCTTCTTTCGGTTTTTTTATGTTTGTGTTGCTTAAATTGATTTTATGAATAAACGTTAACATTTTCCACAATATTTTAGATATAATTATGATCCACCTATAAAATGATTACCGACTGTGAAGATTAAAAACTAAATTTTCATATCCAACCTGTTCTTGTAACCAATCTTTAATATATACCAAAAATCATGGTTAAAAGGGGCATTTTAGTCTCACTATGTTTCATAGTCGCTATGACTACAAAAGGTACAAGGTAAAGTCAAATAATTGACGAGATAATTTTAGTTTCTGGTTGAAAATTTAATCTCTGGTTCCAGTTAATTCAAAACCTATTAGATCTGTGAGTAGATGAGGATGAAGTTATGAAATTAGTGAACTTTCGTCTGACATGTGGGGTTACCAACGTCGCTGAGTGACAGAGAGTTGGCCTGTCGTTTCTAATTGAAAGCCGCGTTAATTGCAACATGAGTAGGTGACACTTAGATCCCTTAATTCTGAGTGATTACCTCCGCTGGGTGAAATCTCAACCCTGTGACACCAGTAGATATAATAATCTGCTGTAACCCAATGGTAGTTTTATTTAAAAAGTAAATATATTTTGACATGTAATTAGGTCAATTGGTCAGACTGACCATTTTGTAATTATCTGACCTTGTCAATAGATACGTTTTCAATTGAGTAAAAAAAAATTAGAATTTAAGCTATTAATTGATCACTTTATTTCAGAATAAATCTTCCATACAACAAATACAAAATCACTTTTAATTTTTAAATGAACTATTATTATTAAATTAAACATTCTTAAAAACTTTTTTCTGAATATGTGCAAAAATCAGTGTTTATTGCTCATCTTGTTTCACCAACCGTTTTATAAATACAAAACATGTTTTAAATTGCATGTTGTCAGCATATGGTATTATGTATCAATTTCTAAATATTAAACTTGTCATTCCTTAATGTAAGTAGGCATATTAGGTCATGTCATGTCATATTAGGTCATGTCAAACACCGTTCTATTGTCTCCTTCTGTTGGTAGTTTCCATGACACAGATATATTTTAATTTTCCTAGAAAGATTATCAACAATAGCATTGTTTAAAGCTCTGTCTACACTATTATGTGTTTGATGTGCCCGTATATGGACTTGATGATGTCATATCACTACCATATTTGGACATATCACTACCATATTTCGGCTTTTTTTGTCAAACTAGTTTGATAGTGTAGACAGCTTAATTTACAATCTTTTAGTTTATTTTCCAGCCTCTAATAGTCGATTTGTAAGTATGTCCTCGTAAACATGAATCATGCAAGAAATATGTGATTTTATGCGGTCATACACTGGACATCTTATTGGTCATCTGCTTCTCCCTGAACAAAAACAATCCGGTGAAATTAGTCTTCTTAGTTGAGTCATCACACAGTTCAGAAACCCTTAGTTAGTGTGAATCTATCCTCAACAGTGTATCATCGTTGCAATCGCATTATATTAATTACGTGAATCCATTGTGGACAGAAGAAAGACGGATACCCTGAGCTCGGCTCTGGGTTGTGTAAAGGTGAATCTTTACGACACACAGACCCGCAGGAAGTTTTTCATGTGTCCGTTTAACAATGCAATCACACCTGTTAAACAAACATGTTTACAAAGACAAATGTATATTCACATGGGGCGCACATTCCAACCCCGAAAGTTGAAATTTTTCTTAGAAAAAATTATCATGGTCACTTGGAACAATGCATTTACACACAAACATTCCCGAAATTTGTCATACAAAAAAAAATCATGGTCACTTGGAATATCTATGCTCGCATCTCATGTGAATTAGTACACTCATACTGTTGATTCACTCTGGTTTTGTGGTGTAAATTGAGATTGTCTGCGCGGTGTTCCGATACCGACCTTCCTCGTAGGAAGTTTACCCTATTTACTTCACTTTGGACCGATTTGTGAAGTAGACTTAACCATATACAGGTTTAAAGTAGCGTCATTAACATTAGTATGCGAATCTTATCTGAAGTAACTACGTTGGATTCCAAGTGTTTTGAATTCGCATTCAGAATGAATTACAAAGCATATTTAGATTTTGATTAGTAGGTTGGTAGTTTGATAAATGCTTAGATATATTCCCATAGTCCTGTGTTCAGATGAAAACTTTTTTCAATGGTTATTGCTTATGTTTTGAACATTTAACTAACATATAAATTACTGTTTAAGTGTGTATTTGAGAAAAATTTATTTGTGTTGCTTTGTGTTAATTATCAGGAAAGTGATTTTTGACAAAATTGAATAACTAAATAATTTAATTAATGAAAGATTATATTAGGAAAAATATTTTATTATTATATATATATATTATATATATATTATGCTATGACTTTATCCAAATTCCCTCACTTGCACTGATGAAGGGCTAGTGTTGCCCAAAAGCTCTGCTAACTTTTCTGGCTGTTTACTTTATCGTTTTGATTTAGCTTTTCGCCTTTTTTTTTTTTGTATCTCCATTGAGATCCAGCCACTGATACCCACAGCATTGTCATTTTTTCAGTAATTTGCCTTTGGATTTATATATATATATTATATATATAATACATAATAAATAACAATAATACTATTTGTACTCAAACATACTCCCAAACATACCCACACACACTATAGGCAAATTGATATTGAGTTTCTTAACACAAAAACTAATCGCTATCCGTGGCTCATAAAAAGTCACAAATCATTGAGTTAAAACACTTGGCCGAAACAAGTTTCTCTCATTGTTTGTATCCCCGGGGGTAATCAACAAAAGGTGTACGCTTTAGCCATGTAATGCGTTTATCCTTGAACATTTTAAGATTATTAAACGTAATATTTTGATAATATACACTGGGGGAATGTCATTGAAAGGTTAGTGGGGGTAAATGTTTCATTCAACTGTTGAATCATATGTTTGCCTTGTTTCTTATTGTTGTTTAGTCAAAATAAAATTAAATGTATGTGATATAAAATAACATAAACATAAATGTTATCAACTTCTTTATTCGTCCCTGAAAAGTTTTAAAACATAGGGTCTGTTTAGGCTTAGTTTTGTGGCCACAGTTTTGACCGGTCAATTTTTGTTGTTCTTTAATAGGTGACCAGCAGTTGGCTCCACTAGAAGGTCAAATTAATGAGTAATATTATTTAAGCAAACTTCATTATGTTATAGAATCTAGAATATTCAATTTAAATTTATTTATACACTAAATTTCATAAATTTAAATTGCCTATGGATAATAAAAAAGTATTATTTATTTCATATCTAGAAAATAGTAATGATGAATTTATAAAACAGATATATACAGTAAAAAGAAATGTTTTATATAATTTTGGTGAATTAAAAAAAAAATATTTACAGGAAATAAATTGTGTAAATACTGTATTACAGTTAAATTTCCAATGTGTGCTGGCGGCAGGTCCTTGACCCAATGTCCCGTCCAAGGAAATGCGCATTTCACATTTGGACAGCTGAGTTACACATCATCTAACCCTAATTGGGTGTGGCTATTAGCGTACAGACATTGATGTAAAACTAATGAACAAATTTCACATGAATTCATGTTTCTTATGAATTGTTTCCTTTCTGATTTCTTGCAGACATTTAGCTCGCAACCCCTTCATCTGTGACTGCAATTTGAAATGGTTGGCCGAGTATCTTCAGGCGAATCCGATTGAGACAACCCAGGCTCGCTGCGAGTCACCAAGGAGGATGCAGAGAAAACGCCTCATGACTATGAAGCCAATTAAATACAAGTGCAAGGGTAAGACTGAGGATTATTCAAATAACGATAAACATATGTCACTTTTTCCACTTCATATTCATTGCATTTATTTATTATATACACCGAGATATGTGCTCTTTACAATATGCACCACTGGTTGTGTTGGACAAACTTTGCCACAAAATTATAATGTTCAAACTTCATCATTATCAAAATTAGAATCATAATCATCAACCTTCCCAACTTCCTCCTCATCATCATTATCAAAGTCATTGCCATCATAATCACCCATATCTAATTCCTTCATAATCATTTTCATCATTATCTTTGTTGTTAAACGGTTGATTTTTCTTCTCTCACAGGTTCAGAATTTCATAGAACTTCCAAAGCTGGAGAGTGTTTCATTGACAGAGATTGTCCTGCTTTCTGTATTTGTGAAGGAACAGTGATTGATTGTTCACATGCAGGATTGAGAGAATTACCAGAAGGCTTGCCTGTATTCACAACTGAATTGTACGTACTATTAAATTTTCAGATGCTTTCCTACTGATACCATAGTTCTGTGTTCAAATCCTCCAGGATGTTTTGTCATAATAAATATTCCTTTCTGCAAGTTTGTTTTGTCAACATGGTTGTCTCCTTCAAGAAGAATAGTGATGGCTGTCTTTGTAAATAACATCTTTAACTATTTATGTATATAAAAATAATATTTCTTGTTTTTCAGAAAATTAAACAATAATGAAATTCCAAGAATATCAGCCAATGGTTATTTCAACAAGCTTCCAAATCTTCAGTCTCTGTGAGTGTAGTTTCCCATCTGGTTGCATGCATTAAATACATTGTAAAGTTGTAATAAGTCTCTCTGACAGAATTATTTGGTAATCTGATTTTCTTCTGCTTGCCTCAATCTTGTAATTTTCTGGCAATAAGGAAAGCAAACCATTTGCAATGGAGAGTTTCAGAAGATTAAATGAATTTGTCCCAGGTTCTTCATTAGTATATGTATGTATATGAGTAAAGAGATATTACTAGATAGTACTCAATACCATTGGTAGAGCTAGGTATATATCAAAAATAAATAAAACATTTGTTATTTTTTTTTCATATGCTAGCATACATGATATGTATATATGTATTATTGTAAAGCAAATCATTCTATTAGAAAGCCCTCAATTGACATTTTGACAAGTTTTGTGTTATATTTTTTGTTTATTTCAGTGATTTAAGAACCAACAGAATATCCATCATAGAAAAGGGGGCTTTTACAGGCGCATCTAAGTTACTAAGTTTGTAAGTATGATAAAACTAAAATGCATGATTAAAACAAAAAGTGGCTTTCTTCTGTAGATTATTAACTAGATTATTTTAGTTAGTTATTGCTAATTAGTTATGTTAAAGCACTGTTAGAAAACCAATATTTGTATCAGTTTTAGACTTTTTTGACTTATATTTTGATTTTTTCTTTTAAAATAAATGACTACAATTTAGATGTAGAATGATCTTTATATATGTAGAATTTACTTTTAACAATTACAGATTTTAGACTAGTAAATTATTTCAATCTAAATGCTAATGCCTTTTTTTAAACAGTTCAAAGCAGTACAGAGTCAATTTAAATAAACTATTGCCCTATTAAAATGATTAACAAAATGCATGAAACGAATGCATAATTGAAGGGCTGTTGTAGTTTTGCATTCGTAGAATTTTCTTTTTGCTGTTTTCGTTTTTCCTTTTGAGTATTTGTTTGTTTTCACTTGGTGAAGGTACCTTACAAATAACAAGTTGAGCAAACTGGTCCAAGATGCTTTCATCGGGCTAAGTTCTGTGAAAGTACTGTAAGTATCTGGCAACCAATGATGGATCTCCTCACTTGCATATCATCTGCATATCATTTGCATAATTCTTTTGTTTTGTGTATTACTGTATTCTCTTCTCTGGTTTCAGAATCTGTTCAATATCTGAATATCATTTTCAAAGCCATGTAACTAATCTGATCACTGTTAATATTTTTAATTCAGTATAATGACAATGTGCATATAATTTGCATATCATTTACATATCAGATGATTCACACTTATATACTATCTACTATTATAACGTAACTATATTATTTGAATGACCACATGCTGTTTTTTCATTGTTTATATTATATTCTTCTGCTTTCAAATCTCACTTTCTTGGTTTCAATTACTCTTCTCATCTTTTGGTCAGGTCATTGCACTTCATTTACATATCATTTACATATCAGATGTTTTATACTTATCTACTGTTATAACGTAACTATATTATTTGAATAACCAACCACATGATGTTTTTTCATGCTATATATTATATTCTTCTGCTTTCAAATCTTGCTTTCTTGGTTTTAATTACTCTCCTCATCTTTCGGTTGGGTTATTGCACTTCATTTGCATATTATTTACATAATCTAAGCCTAGTAATTTTCTCTTCATTTATAACTACTGTATTATTTTTCTTGCTTTTATACATTTACGTACATTTACTACATTGACGTATCAGTTGAATAACATATTTAATATGAATATTAATGTGTTTTTTATTTTACGTATTCAGATAAACATATACGTTTGTTTAAGTGTTACACATAGTACATTCAAAAACAGATTACTACAAAATACAAATTATTCAAAAAGAAAATTTAAAATAATTTATATTTTTTTTTATTCAAATTTTCATTAATTTATTATGATTGATAATTTTTTATTTACTGTATTAAATCGTTTCTAGCTGATTTGAAGCTTAATAATTGAATTTTAATCATACTCTAATTGATTTTATATTTATGATGGTAATAAAGTTGGTAGGCATGCATATCCCATGCGATTTTTTTATTCACACGCTGGGGCAATATCAAAGGGGAAGACACGTATACAACACACACTAGGGAAACACTATGTCTATGACTCAACAACTAATGAGCTTCCATTGGTTGGTTGTAGTCTTCTTGATAATGTATTAAACAAATTTTAGATTTGGATTCAATCAACAACAGAATGTTATCGACTACACGGAAGCATGAATTTATTACAGGCACTCGATTTTAGAATTTAATTACGGAGTTGGTAGAATTCTGTATTTTATCAATTTCTGTGGCGTATCAATCTGTTGTCCTTGTCATTTCATGATTACACCCTATAAAATATGTCCCGTATACTTCCGTAGAAGAACTATTTGGCGTATGCTTCCGTATAAATGTTTTTCAAACATTTCAATATGTTACCCATAACATGCTGAATTTGTCATCCACCTTTTCCATTTCGACAATTCAAACATTTCTCACTCCTATGTTAAATGTTAAGGAAACCTGCTAATCTCAATATGAACATTTGTAATGAAACACAGAAGATTTGATTAAGATTGGACTAAATTGCATCTAAATACACCAGTCCCCAAGGCTTAGGATCTGTAATGAATTCACAAAATGATCACGTTTTGTCATATATGTACATCCGTTCTGTACCACATTATTAAATCAAGGATGATAGTTTAGGTGGTAAATTTCAATGATGAATTTAAACTGTAGCCTGCAGGAAAATTTATCTTTTAATGGATTTTGTATTTTAAGTAATGGATTTATCAAAAAAGTGAAATAATTGCCATGATCCTCCCTTTTTTTAAATTTTCAGTAGCTTATCTAATTTCAACTGTCACATTTAGTATCTTTCTCCGAGTTGCACTTAATAAATGTTGTATCTGTGGTTGTTAGGCTACAGTACTTCAGAAGTCAAAAATTTCCACAATAAAACAACTTTTATTCTTGAACATGTTTCTCTTTATTACTTATTTATATTAACACCCTATATTTCTACATGTTAATCAAAAACAATCATTCTTTCCATCTATTTGTTTTCATACTTTAAAATTGGCATGAGTTTTGATTTTAACTCTTAATATAAAAAATAATATACTAACTGCATAATCAAATTATATAACATTTTAACATATATTTGTTATTGTTTTTCTTCTTTCTTTAAAAATTAAAATGCACATAATTTTGTTTGTACTTGCTTGGTTTTATCCTAGGTCTATATATTTTATACGAGCCTAGTTCAAAACCAACTTCTGCTGGTCTTGACTGGTTGACAAGGTGAAATGCTAGTAGCTCACTGCACCATTTTGCAAATGATGTGATAAGCTATTGTGTTTTAAAACCCATTTATTGCATATTCAAGATAATAGTTACTTTTATTATTACTTGTTTAATAGAGGTGTTCCTTCATAGAAGCTGTATATTGTATACTTGTGTCATAATTGTATGACCATATATGGTCTTTGTATGATGCCTCATCTTAACCAAATATGGTCAAACACTTACAAATGTGAAAGTTAAATTTGTGATTGATACTTTAAGTGAATCTTAAAAATCCCTGGTGGTATAATATTATTAAAAATATATCACAAGGGATATATACATAATTTTAAAATTTTATTTTTGTTACTTTTTATGATTACTTTGATAATTATTTTCACATTATAAATAAACTTTTTTTGTAGGATATTGAGAAATAATCGATTATCATGCATAACCAACGAGACGTTTGCTGGTCTTCGATCTGTCCAATTACTGTAAGTAAAATGTGTATACCAATAAACTCTATCATTCTAAATTTTATATATAACCATGAAAGCCCCTGTGGTCTAATGTTTAGGACACCTGCATATCAAGCAGAAGGTTCTGGGTTTGAATCTTGTTTGGGGTGACTATTTCTCATTATCACAGATTTCCTCACCTTATTGTTTCAAATTAATTAATTTTCAGTATATCACCAAGTGGTTTAGAATTTATTCTGTGCCTGAGATGTTTTTATATAAGAAGCGATATAATTGATGTATTTTTTTATGAGGAATAGTAGAAGAGAATCTATCTAAATTGTTGATTCCGGTTGTTTACATCTATCCATGACTCACTGCTTAGCACTTTTCTTAGATCTTCGCTTGATAAGGTCTCCATCGAGGGAAAGATTAGATTTGGAAAGCAATTTTGATTGATGGTTATATTCTTAAATGTCATCTTAACTGTCATTTTCATCTTTGTTTCTTTAGATCTCTGTACGAAAACCAAATTTCAAGTGTCATGCCAGGAGCATTTGATATGAGTCCATCTTTAACAACTTTGTAAGTCAGCTCTTTTAATTGGCTAATTGCCTTCTCAGTAAATATAACAAAACAAACTTATTTATTATTTATTTACATATCTTTGTTTTTGTTCTATGAGCTGTTAGATTAAGATTTTTTTTTCTCTCTTTTGCTATGGATATAATATTATGTCACCATGATATTCCGAAATAAAAAGATAAATGAATGAAAATTATTAAATAACAAAATTTGCTTATTATGATATGCCACTGAAAACCAAACTATATTTAATCCAGAATATGCAAACAATTGATAACTAATAATGCATAATTAATTACATTTGTTACAAATTTTTACTTTTTTTAGAAATCTTCTCAACAATCCGTTTATTTGCAACTGTCACCTGAAGTGGTTATCAGCGTGGCTGCATGCACGTCAACTTGTCACAGGCACCCCACGCTGTATGCAGCCGCCGACACTTCAAAATCTGCCACTTGAAGATCTCTCGGAAGAAGCTTTTACATGCGATGGTAAAATACTCCTTTCATGTAACATGCTATGTATACAGTACAACCACTTTGCGCTAATCCTATTAATTATTTTCCTTAAATGAACGAAGGGCAGTTTTATGTTTTGACACTAGGGCCAACCCCTATTCAGGAGACACGTACCTCTATAAGGGAACACTTTCCTGAGAATGAACAAGTGACAATATTACTTTAACACACTACAGCCATCCCCTATTTGGGAAAACCCCTATTAAGGGGACACAATTTTAGGTCCCTAAGGTAGCCCATTATTAACCTATATTATTATATAATGGTGTGGTTAGTCTCTCTTTTTAAAAGAAATAAAGACAAAATATAAGTAGAAAGAAAGAAGAAATTTAAAACATCACTCGGCCTGTACAAAAAGAAATAGTTCATGTATAAACATCAAACGTTTTGCAAATGTAGACCTCTAAATAAGCATGTTTAATTGTTTATTGCAGTGAATGATGACAACACATGTCAACCAGACGTCATGTGTCCTAAGGGTTGCGCCTGCAGCGGCACCGTCATACGATGCAGCCGTAAACAGCTCAAAACACCACCTATCAATATTCCGTTATCTGCTACAGAGTTGTGAGTGATATAGACATTTTTTCCTTTAAAAAATAGCGATAAATAATTAACTTTAAAGATCAAATTGTAATGAATATAACTTTAGAAAAAAGAAATCTTTATTTGATGTTTTGTTTTTTAAGGTACCTGGATAATAACATGCTGACTTCTATACCACATGGGCTGTCAAAACTTAAAAAGCTTACAACACTGTAAGTATACCACTACTGTGTTCATATATCATGATTCACTATTTTATTTATTTATTCAGCTTTAAAACAAGTAGCTGCATGGCTAAAAATGTTTACAAAAGTACTGTACAATTTACTTACATAACAATAAAAAAGATGTTTCATTTTCATTTCATTTATTTATTCGGCCAATAAACAGATACAGAACAGAAACAAAGCACAATGGTCAGGGGCAACTAAAGCAAAACAATTACTATAACTCAAAGAGTCAGTTGCCCCTTAAATAACATCGAAATACAAAAAATATTGCCAAGTAGGCCTAAAACATTTGTACAAAAAAATGTAATAAAAACTAATTAAATTGTACAACAATATCGCTCTGTATATCGCATTGGCTCTATGAACTATTGTTTAGCATATTATGTTATGATACAGTATAAATGTAGGATAATGCCATAGGATATTATTTATATAAATTTTTGCCTTGACTATGTTTTTTATTTTTTTAAAACTATTAATTATTGAATGACACTAAACAGTGTTAGATAGATATTACCAACTCCAATGTCAATTATGTTTTAGCAATGAAAGCAGTCTGGAATGAAATCCAAATTATATATAATTATAAACAATGATTTTGACACTGAAAATTGGTGTGTGTCATAAGTAAAAGGGATTGTGTTTAATTTGTTATGAAAAAGAAGGTTTTTGATACATGTCTGGTGAATAGAAGGCATATCAGGGGGAAGGACCCATTATTTATAATACCCATACCGTTACCATTTAAATTAACTTCTGCATACACCCGCTCTTTCTTCAACCCCATGGTAATTTTGTTATACATAATGGGTGTACAGTAGTTAGATCATGGACCTATAATCTAATTTATAGGTCCATGGTTAGATAAACTTTTCATTGAGTTATGTAGTCTTATTGAGGGCAGTGTTTATATTTAAACTTTTTTTTCTAGGGACTTGAGTAACAACTTCATTACATATATCCCAGAAAATGCTTTTGCCAACATGACCAGTCTCTCAACAATGTAAGTGACATTTTCTTTATCCTGGTACAAGTAATTTAGTAATATGTCTTATGTACTTTTAAGCATATATTCTTTTATATTATTTCAGAATTTTAAGTTTCAACAAAGTTAGCTGTGTTCCTAAGGGCGCTTTTAATGGACTGACTACACTAAGACTTTTGTAAGTAAAATTCACAAACCTTTGTTACTCTTCTAAAATTCCTCTATTTATGAAAGACCACTTGTATTATCACTGATTTTTATTTTAGCCAAACATTGCTGAAACCTATGTTTAAAATAGTTGGTTTTTTTTGGATGATGTGTACAATATTTATGCAATGCAATTGTCACGAGAGAGGTAAAAGAGGAAATACTAAATAAAATATAAACTTTAAATTATACATATCATTTCAGATTGCTTATTTGCTAGTTTTTTATTAATTTTCTTTTAAGTACTGGTATGCTTATAATAATCTAATCTCATAGTACCACAGAGACAGTCACCTTTTTGCTACATTCAAGTACATTTACTAGTTTGACAAAAAAAAAAGTGTGAATACCCAAATATGGTCGTAGACGCGACTCTTATAGTTCACTATGTCGGTCGGTCGGTCGGTCTGTCGGTCCAGTATCAATCACTATGCGTTTTAGCACGCGACTTATGGCTGTTGGCCTTGTTTGTCACATAAAGTTTGACAGAGCTTTACAATAATTATGTGAAGGGTGTCTGTACTAATATAGAAATATCCCTAGTCTTCTTTGCATTTGTATCAAGCCCTTGTGATTATATGTTGTCGTCTGGTTTATACTTACATGCATAATAATATATACATTTTCAATTTCTAGATCGCTTCATGGCAATGAAATTTCACACATCCCAGATGGTGCGTTCAAAGATATGACATCGCTTACTCATCTGTAAGTACAAGAATTGCGGAGTAAAGTACTCGATTGAATTGTTATATAATTGTCTATGAAAAATATTAGGAAAAAAGGTAACATATTATAAGTATCTAGGCAAATTTCTTGTTGCAGAGCACTTAGTTCTAATCCTCTGTACTGTGACTGTAAATTGAGATGGTTATCAGAATGGGTTAAAAACAGTTACCGTGAGCCAGGAACAGCTAGATGCGACGGTCCATATGACCTCAAATACAAGCCAATACTAACAGCACCCTCTAGGAAGTTTATTTGTTTCGGTAAGTAAATATATATAATATACAATGTAGAAATCCTGAATATGTGTAACAATTTCAAACGTAGCCATCAAATACAAGCTTGGTTGGTCTTGATTCTATCCTCGGATTAAAATCCTACTACTAGACCAACCAACAAACCTACGTCGTACTTTCAGTATATTTCATGTTAGGTTGACCAAAATTGAATATTATATATTATATAACACCTATATAAATTCCTGTCATTTGATTGGACAAATGTGGGTCACATGGCGTGCAATAGTACGCACTATTCAACGATCGTTAAATAGTACTTTTTGAAACATTTTTGTGTACGAAAAAAAAACGTCTAGATGTTATATAAAACAAATAATGAATGTTTTGTATTCGTGTAATGGTACAAATAATGGCACTTGGTGAATGATGAAAGGTTATATCAACTCGGCTTTGCCTCGTTGATATAACCTTTCATCATTCACCTCGTGCCATTATTTGTACCATTGCACTCATAAACATTCATTATTTGTATACTGTACAGTACCTTATATGAAACTAAACTAAATTACGGCATAACTTTGGTTAATCCATTGCTAATGCATAACCCAGTATAATCCAACTTCCCAATTTTCGCCAATGTTCGTAACTATGGCCCAGGAACTATACTCGAGTCTATTGAGATTGTTTGCTAACAAAATTCTTATTAATGTATAAAAATGTTAACACAGTACATGTACTAATAAATATGAATTGCATTGATTAGAATTTAAATTATTCATTTTGAAAAATATTTTGTTTAACAGAAGGCCAAGAAGGAAGCGGTGAAGATAAGTGTAACCCATGTTTATCTGACCCTTGTGAGAATGATGGGATGTGCGTTAGTGACGCCATAGGACAGTATACGTGTCAGTGTGCCCCTGGGTTCGAAGGACGTAATTGTGAAGCCGAAATAAATGAATGTGCATCTTTACCATGTCACAATATGGGAACTTGTGTCGACCAGAAAGCTGGATTCAGGTATGTTTTGATATTTTAGACAAAATACTTCAGTAAAAGAAACAGATAAAAACTAAATCTTTGTCTACACTTTCAAACTAGTTCGACAAAAAAAGTTTGATTTGCCCAAATATGGTAGTGATATGCTTAAACATGGTAGTGAAATGACATAATCAAGTCCATATATGGGCATACCACATAAAGTTTTGACAGAGCTTAATGAACATAACAAAAATGTATATATCAACCATCTAATAATGTTATTCTTATTTTATTATGTAGTTGTGAGTGCCCAACAGGTTTTGGTGGTATTACTTGTGAACTCATCATGGATTGCCGAAACCATCGCTGCCAGAATAACGCATCATGCTCGATTGACGAGATAAGCGGCTACACTTGTAATTGTCAACATGGATACAAAGGTTTGTGATAGAATTGTTAGTGAATCGAGTGAAAAAGTAAAGTGAATTTTAACCACATCCAGTTTCTGTGTCATCTAGTGATTGGAAGAATGAATATTTCCAGTATAGAACACTATATATAATTGCAGATTATATATTAGTACCCACTTTCAAACGGGTCCGAACAAACTTATTTTCAATTAGCAGTTTGGGCAACAAACAAAGGATTACAACTCACCCCAAATCTACGCAGGCAGCCTACCTACTAAAAGTTGATGATAATATTTCATAACATTTATTTTTATATTAATTTTTATTTTGTTTTTACAGGTGATTTCTGTGAATTGGACATTGATTTGTGTGAAGCTGGTATAAATCCATGTAGAAATAATGGAATATGTCAAGACCTAGGCTCATTTTATAGGTATTTAAACTTTTTATTAAAAATGAATTAGATTATTGATGGACTTGCATTTACAATTAAGATATACATTAATTTAAGCCTTATATATATTAAATGTGTAGTGTTTTAATTAATTGAAAATATTGCCATTTTTTATAGGTGCATATGTCCAGCTGGTTTCAGAGGCCAAAATTGTACTGATACCTACCGGGATTGTCGATCTCGTCCTTGCGTTAATGGTGGCGACTGTCTAGAGGTTGGTATGCAGTACATGTGCCGCTGTCCTGTTGGTTTTGAAGGTGAATATTGTGAAATACCACCAATCATCTATGCAAGTACCAGTCCGTGCGAAGTCCATGAATGTCAAAACAATGCCCAGTGTTTGTACATCAGCGCAACAGCCTCTACCAGTTGTAGTTGCTTACCGGGCTTCCGTGGCGAGAAATGCGAAATCATTACAAGTATGAAATTCCAGCACCGCGGCGCATACTTGCAGTTTACGGATATTGACACGAGTGAAACGCTCAACATCCAAGCAGTTTTTGCAACAATGCAGGAATATGGAGTGATACTATACCACGGAAAAATTGAACACATCGCGGTTGAGCTGTTCCGTGGTAGAATACGTGTCAGTTACGATATCGGTAACTATCCTGTTATCACGATGTTCAGTCCTGAGAAATTGAACGACGGACAGTTCCACGAGTTGAACATAAAGGTGTCCCAGAGGAACATTTCATTGAGAGTGGACAATGACGATTGGCAGATGTCAAAGAGTCATGGAGTGAATGTGCATTTTGACATTGAAGAGAAGACCTACATTGGTGGACTGCCAGCAGCAGAGGTCAAGAATGCACAGCAACAAGTTCATGTTAGAAATGCCACAAGCTTTTCAGGTAAGTTGAAGTTCTTGTTGTTTAATCTCGAGGGTTTGTGAGCGAGTGGCTGAGGGGTTAATACAGGGGCACCGCAAACCAAAATAATATATTGGCACAGGTTGAAGGCCCTCTTAAACCATAGTTTTGGTGGTAGAACCATTAAAAAAGAGGCTTACAATTATTGTAAATTTGTACTTGACTTGAATTTATTTATTTATTTTTTTTCATACACATGGTACATAATTAACCAATCAAATTCAAGGATTCACTCAAGCATACTGTTATAATAGTGTTTAGTTTTCTTTCTCAATCTTTTCCACATGCCCAAAACTAATTTCAATGTTGACATTTTCACAGGCTGTTTTACTAAGTTTACCATAAATGATGTCTATTACGATGTGTCCACGAGTGATGTCAACCATAACGTAATCAAAGGATGTCCGTCACATGATAAGCCAAATCCGTGTATGGATCACCAATGTGTGAATGGATTCTGTCGCGAGACCAGTGATGCAGAATCGCAGTGTGATTGTCAAGATGGTTGGATGGGAAGATTTTGTAATACAAGTAAGCAGTTTTTTTTTTAGTTCAGAGGGAGATTTTTTGGGTTGACTGTTCAAGGGGAAAAGCGACAAAAAACATGTGTGTTCTAAAGCTTTGTCTACACTATGAAACTTGTTTGAAAAAAAATATGGTAGTGATATGCTTAAATATGGTAGTGATATGACATCATCATGTCCATATATGGGCACATATTTTTTGTAGCATAAAGTTTGATAGTGTAGACAAGGCTTAAGTTTAAGTTTATTGTTTCACACAATACAATACAATACAATACAATATGAACAGAAACATAAATTTATAATACAATTGTGTGAGGAGGATGCATTAAGCCAAGGCTTTAAGTTTGGTCCTCCACTACCTTCTTATTTAAGCTTGCATTTTTTTTAACAGTACCTCTTGATAAACAAAATTTACCTGTCGGAATGCCCGTCCGGTCTGCCTCCTCCTTCATATTATTGTGCATTTCCTTTCTTCATTTTTTTACTCTGGTTTTAAAATACCCCACTTAATCAAGTTACATTTTTCTACCCAATTAGGAACTACTTGTGGAAAGGAAGTTGTTACATCACATCTTGTAGACACTGATGTCAACGACGAAGAGGTCTGTAGAAGTCGTAAAGAAATCACTCACGCCACGTGCAACGGTGAGTGCGGTCTCAACGACGCATCCTGCTGTCGGCCGAGGAGAACGCGGATAAAAAACATTGAGTTCGCGTGCACGAACGGGACTGTTTACGAACGCCCAGTAAGGATTGTGCGAGACTGCAAGTGTCAGTTATGTTTAGGGGGCGGTTCGTGAAAGAATTATGAAGACGCAAAGAAGTATAAAAAACATGTTTATAAACATTGACTGATCATAGTTTTTGTACATATTTTATCAGTTTAAATATTAATTATTGATAACATTTTTTATAACACCCATGCTACATAATAATGTACATGTATAGGTTTGGTGAGTGGTACACTTCTGATACATACAGAAGTGTAACACAAGGCCTAGTGTAAATTATATAAAGATTAGAGATGTACACCTGATTGTAATATACAGTATATGTTTATAGGTTTGATAATATGTTATGAGGTCATTTATGTTATCCCATATAAAGATACGAGGGTTGGATAAAAAACATTGGCACTACAATGACATTTATTGTACACAAAATTTATTTAAAAGGACGAACAAATATGGGTGTATACCACTTATATCCAATAGCCCTGCACCAGTGGGTTGTTATTTTGTTGTTGTAGTGATACACACAATACCCTTGTATGTTTTAAAACATATTTTTTAGAAACAAATATATATACTGTATTGTAATGTTTAAAGATACATTATAAGATATAATGGTTATATTTTAAACTGAATATCTTTGTAAAATAACAAGTTGTAAATAACAAAGTTTTTTGGGGGAATTATTTTATATTGGTTTTCTGCCCTTCGGTTGTCATTTTATATAAACATGCTTTAATTATTTTCTAAAACTGTGTTAGTTAAATAAAAAAAATGATTTAATATAATATTTGTATTATTAATAATAATAATAATAATAATAATAATAATAAATTATTGGATATCTGTATTTCAATGAATGTTTATATAAACCAAAGAAATCAAATTTTTAAAACAGATGACATCTGATTATACAAATTTTAAAATGATTGGGGGTGGGGTGGGGATTGGGGTAATAATCATTTAAACAACAAGGGATTTCCATAGCTTGACCAATATACTTTTATTAATATATTTATTTGTTGTATATATAATATTATAACTTGGTGATTGAAATATAAACTGATACCTTTTTAAAGTTTTTTCAATACGACCTCTCATTGGAATTGAAAAGATACAAATTTGAAACTAACACATGCCAGCCAAACTTCTTCACACACAGTTTTACCTTTTATTCTCTAATGGGCACAAATTTCAGACGATGGTTAGTGTAAACATTTTGATAACCTATGTATTTTTAATTTGCACTTGATAAATACAGAATTTATTTTAACATTTTAGAGCAGAAATCTATGGTCCTTGTTTGTTAGTTTCCATGTGTGTGACCTAGTATAAATTTAAAAATACTTGATAACTTGGTTCTATTTGTAGAAAAACTGAAACATAAAGTGGTTTAAAAATCTCAATACAGTAGAACCAGGGCAATCTGAACAACTGGAGATCAAAGGGTTTATGTATGGTTGCGATACGATCAGTTCCACGCCCCTTAACAGACACCGCGCGCCACGGAAAATGTAGTACAGGTACTGAAGGTATTTGTCGCAGCCAGACATAAGATCAAAGGATTGTTACGAAATCCTACCTTGGCAAGGCAAGCTCAGTGTCCTGTTGTTAGATTGCCTAGGTAGAACCTGTATTAAGGGACCCGACAAAATTCCCTCAGGAATATATGAGTTGGTCGTAGTGTTAAAACAGCTATTGTTTGTTTATAGAAAGTGTCAACTTAAAAAGGTGTCCTAACGGATATGTTCTACTGTACACAATGGTTTGGATATTTAACCACAAATTGGGCCCAAGTAGGCCTACGCCGTAACCAATGGTTAAATAGAGGATCGACTTAAAACCTGAAATATTAAAAGTCATTGTATTTTTGTAATAAACGTTTTTTTTTTTAATGTATCCATTCAAATCAAGACAAGCAATGTTCACATACTTACATATAAGATTGATTTTTATTTTGATATAAATAAATTGTTGTGAATTGTTTTGTATTATAAAATATATAGGTGTATATTAACATTTTTATGTATTTGAACCTTGAACAATAACACTTATATACAACAAGCGTGGTTGAAATTAGTATTTATAAAAATAACATATCTATTTTAGCATGTTCTTGTTATTTTGTACATTGAACATGTTATGTATACATTGCGACCCAATCGTAATGTAACTTGATAGTAAGATGAGTCACATTTTGGTGGCTAAAATGAACTGTAAAGCTGAATTTGATTGCATTAGATCACAATTACTGTATTAATATTGCTTTCTAAATAGTTAAGATGTGGAATAAAGTATACCAATGTACATTGTCATTATCAGTAAAATCCGTAATCTATCGTATTATATTTTGTACTATAAAGCTTGGTTCCCACTTAGACACAACGCAAGCAAGATGACCAATGGCAAGCGACAGTTCGATGATCCATCGCGTTGTGATTGGACAAAACTCGCTGCTTGCGCTGCGCTTACGTTCTTGCGTTGCTTCCTGGTGGGAACCAAGCTTAAGGAAAGATAGCGTTCCTCCAAAACCCCACTACCCCCACTTACCTAGTCTGGGTTCCACACAGAGTTTGACTTAATATTAGTAAAAGGATAAATATTTCGACACATGGCGTTTCATACATATAAATACTTGCGTATAAAACGTTGACTGGTGGACTAAAAAAAGACAATAAATACAGACTTGGGACAGGGAGGTAATACCTCTCTGCTTGGGAAAAATCTACCATTACAATTGATTACGGATGGTATATGGTATATTAGCAAAGAACAAACTATCTAATAACGAACAAATTCTCTCTAAAGGCCTGTTTATACTACGACAATAACTTTACCGATACACGGTAGAAAAAAAAATTATTTATCTATGGCGAGCGCGAAAAAAATGAGACGATCAAGATGAAACATTAATTCTCCGTTTACACCTAAATGAGATGCTGTCAAATAATTCGGACGTGGATTACAAACATGTAATTAAAAAAAAAGATATATGGAATGCTCTGTTTACACTACCAAACCATAGAGGAAAATATATTCCCTCCAGAAAAAAGTGTGATGTGTCAAAATATGGTATGGTAGTGATATTCCCAAATATGGTAGTGATATGACATCATCGTGTCCATGGCCACATCGCATTTTTTTGTCACATAAAGTTTGGTAGTGTAGATTGAATGCAATTGGAATGGAGATTGGGTTTTGCAGGTAGACCTAACATAATTGTTTTTCCCAATAAAAACTGAATAGAAGATGGTATATCCAGACAACACTAATTAATTAGTATACACCTTAATTCCTTATTGCGTTTCACTGTAGCAACTCCACAATGTAGTAATGAGTCACGCGTTGGAAAGTGATGACAAGAATATTAACGTAAAGTGTTATTTGATTTTTCTTCTTTAGCCTGACAAACAATGCAATCACAACTTCCAAAATAAACTATGTTTATATTGTTTGAGATTCCGTTTACTTTGTCTGAGTTCATTAGATAAACTTAATCAATCTCTACTGTCATTTAACGCACGCGCACTATTGATTACCTCGAAAAGGTTGATCAGGTATTCACCCTTCGGGTCGTATGGTTACCTTTGTTTGTTTATATTGTTTATAAATCGTTCAAATTTAGTATTTACCAATTTCGTATTTTCAACTTCGCAGATTTAAGTTGATACATACCTTTTTTTATACAGATACACTTTTCGAAAAACCTTTAAATGTACAGTAATACCTAAGCCTCTACAAGTTAAGTGCACCATAGCCCAATTTTATTATAAAACTTCTTTTATTTAATTTAATGATAAATACATTGGGAATATCGTGGAGACATGCATATGTTTAGTTGGGGAAGGTATGCGAGGGTACGTTTACGGCGTAAGACTGGCAAGCAGTATGGTAATGACTAGGTGTTCACACCTGCGGCGTTCGTTATATGAATGAATGGCAAAACACAGGAGTCCGGGTATCGTTTACGTTTTAGGGTGCGTAGGTGTGAACAGGCTTTAAGAAATATCAGCTCGGATTTTGAAGCAATTTCTCCGCTGTTTCTGCAATGTGGAGTTGTCCGGAGTGGAGTTTTGGCTTGGTGGTTATGATGCTTGGCTGCCATTCTAAGGGTCCTGGGTTCAAGTCCCGTCACATGTCAGGATTTTTTCTAAAGACAAAATTACAACTCCACTTCCAAAAACTTTGATTATGTAAGCATCTTGTGTATAATGTTTGTCTTGTGAACCCCTGAGGGTCCCTAATGATCAGCAATTGCTGGATAGATCACCCTCATTAAATATAGTAAAAAAATATATACATAGGCTTAGGCCTATAATAACAAAATAAAAGTGGCATAAATGTTAGTTACCACGAAAGATTATTCATCGTCGTCGGGGTTGTTTAGCTTACACTTTTGGCTCAACCTCTTCTCTATGTTTATATTCTACGATAATGTTATTTTAGAAGAAGTGGTTGGCTGTGATTTTTTCTGTTATTTTAAGTATGATGAATCGTATCAATAAGTGTTGAAATAATCACGATTAATTTTATTTAATGGAGCATCTATTAACCCATTATAAAGTTGAAACCCTCCACCTAATCTATATCAAATCATCATAAAGTTCACCTATTTAGTAAATGGTAGTCAATCTGTTCGACCGTCTGCTGTCCCTATGTTTCACTAAAATTATATAATGAATTTGTAACTGTTGTTTCACTTATTTTATTGTGTATGGCCCTACCTGCTCTCGCAAAATGAGATTAAATATTAGAATAGGTAAATATGTATTTAATTCACTGCGGTCTGCAGTAAAGATGTAGGTGATTTTACTACCAGGGAAGGAAATGGTAAGTAAGTGAAAAAAAAGCGTTATAAATCGTGTTTTGTTGTATTTATGAATGTAATGCATAGAAACTGCGATTAAAATAATATAAATTAGTCCATCACTAAGGCGGATGAATCTCTGAAGCGTAGCCTGAATTTCAAAAGATTGGGGAATTTGGGGCCACCTGGACTCTACCAACTAGTATACAAATAATGAATGTTTATGAGTGCAATGGTACAAATAATGGCACGAGGTGAATGATGAAAGGTTATATCAACGAGGCAAAGCCGAGTTGATATAACCTTTCATCATTCACCAAGTGCCATTATTTGTACCATTACACGAATACAAAACATTCATTATTTGTTTTATATAACATCTAGACGTTTTTTTTTAGTACACAAAAATGTTTCAAAAAGTACTATTTAACGATCGTTGAATAGTGCGTACTATTGCACGCCATGTGACCCACATTCGTCCAATCAAATGACAGGAATTTATATAGGTGTTATATAATACCTACTACAGTGTTACTAGACATGGAAAACAAGCAAAGCAACCCCAATAGCTGAACTGGAAAAGAGGTATATTAACTATAACGATTTATCATCTTATGTATTGTTAGCGTATGTTAGCGAATAGTATACTAGACCTTTGAATGACTGAAACACATGCATTGAATCTAGGCCGTATGATAAGAATAAGCCCAAAACGATTGTCATAATTATTGCGACCACATAAAACTTGTCTTGATCCTTGACGAAAGTCTTGCAAATAATCAGAGATTGAATTGTTATATTCTTGTTAATAAGATCGTCAACATCACATATACACATAATTTAGTTCAATCATCTACACGAGTTATTTATATATCAATAAACAATGCATTATTATAGGCCCTACCAGAAAACGTATAAAAATTCGTTTCTAAATTACAGTAAAAATCCCTCCTTTCCTTTATCCGGCAGACACCTCTATTAAGGGGACACGTTTCCGTGAAACGAAACAGGGTAATGTTATGCTTATGTATAAGTTACAGACCAACTCATATTGGGGTGGGGGGGGGGGGACCCTTTCTTGCCACCCACTACTATGTGCAGTATGAAAGAAATAAAACATAACACTGCTGTTTGACAATTAATTTAGCTGTCTAGTTATATAGCGACAGTGATAGGTTAGATTTGTTTCTCAACACCTATCAATTAAGTCAAAGAATGTTTTCTAAAGTAACGAATTCCTTGTTTGACGTAATTGTTTTCTTCCAAACAACTTGTCAAATTCATTTGTCTTGTCACTCGCAACTGATGCGGATGCACTACTGACTGACTGAGAGACTAAACACGGAAAATTGGTTGAGAAATTGTGTTTAATATTTCCTTTAACGTAAGTTTATTAATATTTGTTATTATATTTTATTGATTGATACGTCAGTATATAGCCTACAGTAAATATATTATACAAGGCATATAAACGTCAGACGTTCAGCAGGACAAGCTTAGATCTTAGTTTAGTTTTCAGGCCTACCTGTTCTTGTAAGGAACGGAAATTTTGTTACGACTGATACAGGAGGTACACGCGAGTTTGACTAGGAATATCGAGTATTTCTGTTGTGCTCATTGTTTGCACCATGAAATTGTAGTAAATACAAATTGTGTCTTTTCTTGAATAAATAGCCACCAAATCCAACGATGATGTCAATTTTCTGGAACAGTTTCTTCGGTCTCGACTCTAACATCAACCAGATCGATGGAGACGACATTCATTCTGACAAAAATACCACCGAAGAAATTTCTTCCGCCAGCTTTGATGGCCACCTAGTAGATGCAGAATTCGACGACCTCTTGGCAAATTATAAGGACGAAATTAATCAGGAAACTCTAATACTGGCGTACAGAAATGACGTCAGAGTTGTCATCAACGTCGCTTATATTATACTCGTAGTCATCTCTTTAGTCGGCAACACTCTGGTGTGCGTCGTGATGACCAGAAGTAGTAAAATCCGCAACGTCACCAACTTCTTCCTAGCGAACCAAGCATTTTCTGATATCATCATGACGTTGTTTAACATCCCTCTGGTGCTGACGCGCAATCTATCGGACGCTTGGCCGTACGGTCGATTCATGTGTTACATAACAGATTATATTATTCAAGTTTCTACATTTGTGTCCAGCTTGACATTAACCGCTATCGCTGTGGATCGACATCAGGTTATTGTACATCCTCTTCGCCCAAGGATGGATGTCAACTCTGCATTTGTGATCAGTTGCATTATCTGGTGGTTTTCGCTCATTCTATCACTTCCAAACGCAGTTTTCAGAAGGTTACACCAATGGGAAACTCTATTACAATCCGGCTACAAATGCATCGCATCTTATCCAGATCCAAGCGACCTTTACAGAAGAATTTTCGTCTTGTCTTCGATAATCTTGCGATATGTAATCCCTTTGATTATCATAATCACCATGAATCGTCTGATCGCTTTAGCTTTACGCGGTAGAATGACAATTGAACACTTGACGGCATCACAGCAGACTATAAAAGACAAATGCCATCGCAGAACCACAACCATGCTCATCTTGGTGGTGGTTGTATTTGGTGTAACATGGTTCCCGCTAAATGTCTACGTAATTCTGGTGCTTTTTTACGAGTCACTTCACGACAATGCGATGTACTTGATTTTGTATTATTTTGCCATGATTGGTATTACCGTTAACCCTTTTCTTTACTGTTGGCTAAACGCAAAATTTAGATCGGAATTGAAGTCGATGTTTCGCACAAAAGAAGCTCCGAAGGCAGTGACGTCAAATGTTAAAGAAAGTAGTGGTGTTAACTCATCGAAAAGTAAAGGAAATGGCACGAATGCTGCTCAGTCAAACCACGGACCTATATATGTATAGGTCCGTGGTCAAACAGTCAAGCAATGAATTGAACAAATAAAATGAAATTATTTGAACAGAATGACTCATATTTGTGGAACTAAATTATGAAAATTATGATCAAGATACTTAGAATGCAAAAAGGTTTGTTATAAAAAGAACTGTCAAGCATTTTATTAGCCGATATTGCCAAATATTGTTGAAATTGTTATTTTATAAAAATAAGAACTGTATTAGTAGAAGTTAGATCTTATACGTGAATGTTTTTCTATCTATGACGGTCCTGATGTACTAAGTATAAATCCTTTTTCATATTAGATCGTATGAGATGCTATACGGAAACGGAATTGCTTATATTACATTGATAAACAATTTACACAGACGAGCGGTAACGGTAAGCGGAAAGCTTGTCACGTATATAACTCTGTATCTATCCCGAGCGGAAACCGACCGTCCGATCCTCATTGTGTGTACCTAAATGGTCATAAGATTAGGAATAACATAGATTCTATATTTTGTATTACTGTAAATTGGCCTTAAGTTATCCAAATACAGTACATTTATTCTTTTAAATAAATATACATATGTAAAAATATTTGTAATTCAATGTTAAACCGTGCAAAGGACATTTATTTTCTCCATAGTTAAACTTATTTCTCTATGGTTAAACCAATTCTTTATTAATTGTATAGATGTAGATAATATCATTTAAAATTGTATCATAAATACTGTGATTTTAACTAAATAATGTACAACATTTGTGATTCACTGGTTAAACTATTATTTTCTCCATAGTTAAACCAATTTTTTCTATATAGATGTAGATAATGTCATTTAAAATTGTATTACAAATACTGTACTGTGCTATTATTAAAACCAAACAGAATGCATATTAGTTTCTACCTATTTATTATTATTCATATTGTAATAAATTCTACATTACAAAATATAGTATTCTAAACAACTTACTCTGTGTGTTTCCTAACTTTTATATTTATATTATAAAACACAAGGCACCTCCAGGTATTTAAAAAAAAAATGTATAATTACTTTGGTAATTATAATATAGGAGGGAGAGACAGACACTCGGGCCTCATCACCTCTTTTTAGCCCCAGAAACATTCTAAAAAATCACAATTGCTTCTAAATTCTTTGACCCTTGCATTCAAGTAGACACATCCTTATTATTCTAATACCATCAATCATTGATATTGATTGATTGATATTGATTGATTGATATTGATATTGCTAACATAAATATCTCTAACCTTCTAAGCATTATCTTCTATTAGTTATATACTAATATTTTAAAAACATAAATAAATAATATACAATTTATATAGTTATATATACGTCATTAATATTATTATTAAAACCCGTTTTTTAAAACACAACTTGCCAACACAACTATGCTTTTAATAATATTTAAAGAATATAAAATTATTAATTGGAGTTTAATATGAAAATGGCAAGACTATTTCACAGTGAATACTAAAGCCACACTCTAAAATTGACTTTTCCATTTTACCAAACTTAATATAAAACGTATTAAAATATTCTCGCCAACAAATTCTATAAAATTTCGTACATAAATATATATTTTTGCTCTGTTCATATCTTTATAAAACTGTATGTTAAAGGCCAGGTACGGGCAAAAAATTTCTATTGATCATACATTCCAATAATTATCGATCTATAGTTTCCCCTATGTTTCATATTTTTTGGGATTTTATTTGTGTTACACGAGCTTGTTGAAAATAAGCACTTTCTAATCAGTGGGGGGATAGTTCAAATTACACAGTAAAATCTCTATTCTTTTGTACACAAATTTTGTAAATAGAGAGGCGTTTTAAAAAGCAATGAAAAATAAACGGTGTGGTAAAAAATGTTATCAGATAACTAAATATAGGTAATATAACTTAAATATTACATTTCTGATATTTTTATTCAACTTCAGATTTTTATTTTCATGCTATAGCAAAAATTATCCACTGTATATCCACCATCTTTTTTCACCATCTAGGGAGTCACCAGACATGTTATTACATTAGGTTAACTACCTAACTACTGAAAAAAAATTATACTGGTTTTTATGGAAGAATTTTGCCAAATTTTGTATTTGTCCATATTACGGGAAATTGATGTTTTTTCGTCTTGATTTCTGTTACAAATATTTGATTTATGTACAATTAACCAATTATTATATTTAAAATTCATGCCTGTACCTGAGCTTTAATGTCTTAAGCACTGTGTCTACACTATCAAACTAATTTGACAAAAAAAGTGTGATGTGCCCAAATATGGTTGTGATATGACATCATCATGTCCATATATGGGCACATCACATTTTTTTGTCACATTGTTTGATAGTGTAGACAGAGCTTAGTAATGCTTTTAAGTACATTACAATAATCTGTCCTCATGTCTGCACATCAAATTGGTTATTCTTCTTTCGAAGCAAATTCCCACATCTAAAAAAATAATTTAGAATATTTATATATAAGTAGAGAATAAAAAATGTTTAAATTTAAAACAGCCATCCAGAGATACATGCACACTTCAGTACCCAAAATCAGTGAAGGATTCAGGATTTTAAATTAGGGTTTAAAACAGCATTGATAATTACCTCACTTATTTTTTACAGCAGTGAAGCTGCTTCATCATATTAGAAAATAAGTGCTGTTATTATTGATCAATGCAAACGTTTATATTATTTAACAGTTTTCAAATCTCCTGTCAAACAATTCTCACATGGTTGATGGGCCTGAAAATGTATCAACTTACTGGTTCTTTAATCTTCCAAGTACCCACATCTTTCTTGTGCCACTTCAAATTAACCATTCCCTTCTTTTCATCGAGTAACGTTGTACATACATTGAACATGTAGCTGGAGGTCTTTGCTAAGTTATACATACCCTCACCATCAAGAAACTGGCCGAGGTGTTCCATGATCTCCATCGGCATTCTGCTGATAATATCCGAATCTGAAGGCGACAGCGGTGTTAGAGGTGGCTCTGGAGAGATCGGTGTTATGGGTGGTTCTGGATAAAGGGCGCTATCACCTGCAGATAACGGTGTTTTGGATTTATCTGCCTCATCCACTGCATCACTTTTTTCTTGCGATTCTTTCTTCTCCTTGTTAGCTTTCTCATCTTTTTTTCTTTGTTGAAGTTCTTGTATATCGTCAAAGACCTTGTCAATGTGATCTTTCTTTCTATCTCGTTCTATTCTCCATCTATTCAGTATTGGCATACACACTTTATCGTGTAAAGGATCACCTTTTTTGCTAGTGAAATGGGCATCCCAATCTTCAACTCTGTATTTCTATTAAATAAATATTTTTATATTAAATAATAATTAATATTTTAAATTATAAAGATAATCTTGGTTTTTGATTCATCAATCAATGAGTATAATATAAATGATGATGTTGATGATGACAATGAAAATTACGATTAAAACGGGAAAGTTGTTTTTAAAAAAAAAATAAATTAATACATTACCTGACCACATTGTATGACAAATGCAGGACATGATTGCATATGTCTCACTTGCAAGCACCGAACCACTGACATTGGACAACCACAAAGGGCACTTAAGCATGCTACCCTTTCGTAGGGACACAGGATTTTATGTTCCGAAAGCTTGCACTTGTGGAATTTAGCACCGCAGTCTAGGTCACAACTTAGCATTGAGCATGATTTGCCAGACTGTGGATCTACTTCACAATTGTAGTTGTAGCATTGATCACAGTGACTATGTGGGCCAGATATTTCATCTATTTTCGATGCCATGTTTCTAACAAAATAAAATAACATAAATTAGTTTTTATTTATTAAATTACAATAAATTATAATTTCAAAAACAAGACTTTATTCAGAAAAGAATCAATATCTTATACATAAACATATTAACCATAAATTATGGCTGCTTCATTTTCTGTGTGTTCATACTTCCTTGGTTCTTGTACAGGGGCGAAATGACTCACCTACTCGAAAAAGGTGTAAAAATCCAGCGGCTGGTCAGAAGGTGTTTTTTTTAGGCCTAGCCTGACCCTACCCTCGGCCACAAAAAGCCAGATAAGACAACAATGGTATATGAATCAAATCATAATAATATCTTTTTGATTGTTATTCTATCAGTTCTAACAACACTTATTTATTTACCCAATAAAACCTTTTAATTCAATACAATGATTGTGTCTTTATTTATAGTGTTGAACCTTCTCGCGTAAAAAACATAAACACCAGCCTTTTCCGCGAGGGGAACTCAGCAATACGGTGATATACAGCCATGTTAATTTAGCTAGATAAGGGTGAGCTTGTATGGTAGATCACCTTTTGGTAGATGTCATTGCAATAATTATTTTACATAATATGTAACCTTTAACCTTAACGTATCATCATAACATTAAAAACGGTATATTTTACGAATTTATAATATTGTAAATTTAACAATACTTATTTTGTATAAATTTGATATAAAACTGTGTTTTTTATAGTGACATGCAGATTATATATTTCATGAAATATTTAGTTTTACAACAACTCGGCTATTTCCGCATTGAATCGTAATTATTCGTACATATTCGTTGTCCAATGAAATTAGAAAGATTTTGGCGCCGTGCCCTATCGGATTATGTTCGGTTGTATGGGAGAGTTCTTTCTTGTGTACGAGGTAGAAAATATCGAAGCTGAAAATATTTCAAATATTGTTATATTTTAGCAGGTTAGCAATATATTCACTATGATATTATTAAACTGAATACAGTTTTGTTGTCGTGTAAATTTCAGTAAATCATTATAGTATAGAAATTTGTAGTTTAGCTGTAAATAAGCAAAATAAGTCCAAATTTTATTCAAGCATGTTATCAAGATGGCCGAATTTCTCAACAGTTCATGCAAACATTTTTGCTCTGTTTACTGTTTTTCCACTAAATTGAAACGATACTAGCAATTAACTACACCAAATTATACTTCACATTTGTAGTAACAATTCAAACTATGATTATTTGCAATTGGTGGTTAATAACATCTATTAATAAGGCATAATTTTGCAGCCAATTCTGTGAGTTTTCCATTAATTTTATTTTTTACCCAAATCAAGTGATTTTCAACTCAACTTTTTAATAATTAACATGGAAGTTTGGATTTATTCATATAGATTCATCAACTGGATTGTTGCTTTATATATTTAGAATAATTATCTTTAAAAAATCAGCATTTTTATTCTTTATTTTTGTAAGAGAATTCTAAAAGTATATTAATAGCCTAGCCTGGCCTATTATTGTATTTGTTTAGCTTCCTTATTCAGACAGACCATGTCATGTAGGCTTATGCTACTGTACAGCCTGTTAGTGGGTATCATTTTTCCAATTTGCTATCTAACTACGAGGCCTTTTTTTTGTTTATTTAGAAATTATATAATATTTAATGTCGCATCAATCATATTTGATGTTTTCCTTTTACGTGACATACCTTAATAAATATTTTAAATTTACTAAAAAATGAAATCTTAATTTTTTTACTGTAGGTAGCAGCCAATTATTTCTGTAATTGATATGCATGGGAACAACTTCATCAAATACATCAGTTGCTGATACAATCACTAATACCAATGTAAACAACATGAATCCTGGTGAACATCGAAACCCATTGCCACCAATACCACCGCTGTACAGCAGTGTTGATTCACCTCAACGACAAACCTACAGCCCATCTGGAACACATACAATGTCATCGATGCCACCGTACAGTCAAAGCCCTCAGGGGTTTGGTCACATTCCAGTTAACCCGGTACCGGGTCCTACGTATCATAAAATAGCGCAACCTCTTCACCAACAGGAGACTGGACAACAACCTGTCTATTCGCAATATCCTCAGGCATATTCCCAAGGACCATATCCACCTCAGTCGTATGGACAACAATATTATCCACCGCCCTCTGGTTACCAACAACCGTATTCTAATCCAATGCATCCCATGAGTCAACAGTACATAGCCCAACCAATGCCGTATCAACAACCAAGTCAAAGATATGAGCAGACGTATAATAGACCTTTCCAACCAGACCAGAGAGCTGCCATGTCTGGCTATCCTCAACCATCAACAACTCAACCTCCTGGCCACCCCACTGTTCAACACCCAGTACCGCAGATGGCAACAGCGCAACAGGTACCTTACCAACCCTATTCAACGTACCCACCGACTTCCCAAAATCCACCAAAATCGGTTCCTCCATCAAATTTACCACCACCACCAGCAGCAGAAGAAAGTGGCACTGATAAAATTCAGTCTGAATCTGTTGATCCAGTACAAGAACAACAGCCATCAAAGTCGGAACCTTCTCCAGATGCCAAAGGTGATCAAAGTGATTCCAAAAGCTCTGCTGAGGAGACCGAGGAAGTAAAAGAAAAATCTGAGGAAAAGTCATCAGATTCGCAGTCCGATGATAGCAAGGAGGCAACCGCCTTAACCGTGGCTCAAAAGAAAGAGACTGTTAAAGCTGGAAAGTCTGCACTTCTGAAACAAGCCGTTGCAGGCGCTGCGGCAACTGGTGCCAACCTGATGCCAGTGGTGGGATTTGATGAGAAGCCTTGCGAGTGGTTGGTTGGTGATCTTGTTTGGTCAAAAGTAAGTGGACATCCATGGTGGCCATGCATGGTGGCTTATGATCCAAATCTTGGAATATATACAAGAATGAAAGGCAAGTAATTATATTCTTCTAAGTATATGGCACATTTTTATTTACATCAGTTTGTATGTTATTAAAATATTTTACTGTACTTGAAGCAAATCAATTTGATACCTAAAATATTAAACATTAATGATATCCTTTGCTTTGTAGGTGGTGGTGTAAAGAGTTACAGAATGTACCACGTTCAATTTTTTGGTGAGGTGCCAGAAAGAGGCTGGGTTAGCGGAGCAAGTATGCGCAAATTTGCAAGTAGAGAACAATATGATTCTCTTATAAAGGAACTTGTGGCTAAGATAAAAAACAAAACTGATAGACAGAGAGTGTTACAGAAGAACTCGTTAAAACCAAACCGAAAGCCTGCTTGGGATGTAGCCGTCACCGAGTGCGTACGGGCGCTTCCTATGAGCAGACACGAACGTAAACTAAACTTCACATTTAAGTATGAAATGCCAAAAGCAGGGTTAGGTAGTGCAACTACAGAAGAAATTGATATCGTATCTCTTGGAGACTCACCAAAAATGAAAGCAAAACGAGCTTACAAAAAGCATCAGGACGATGAAGCTGCCGCTGTATCAACATCGATTCCGTTAGTGCCAAAGAAATCCACCAATGAGAAATCTCAGGAAGAAGAGAAAAGTCAGACTTCGGAGTTGGAAGAATCTGCCACTGATCAGGTTACCACGCCATTGCCCGTTAAACAGAAGCGGCAGTACAAAAAGAAATTAAAAGTATCCGAGGAAGAGGCATCTTCCGAGGCTGAATCTCCTACTAAGAAAAAGAGGGGTAGAAAACCTTTGCCATTTGTGGAGTACAGCAAGGTTTTTTGGGATGAAGTGGAGAAGGAAAATCCAGGAGTGGGTAAAAAAGGAATTTATACAATCCTGGAGGAAAAATGGGACGCTCTGCCAGAAGATGAAAAAGCACAATATAATCCCACACCAGTCAAACCAGTTCCTGAGAAAAAGAGTAAGTATTATATTTTTTTGTTAAATTAAATAAATAACATATTTTAAGAGTGTGATAATGTATTTTGTTACAGAAAGGGTTGTAGAGTCTTGTTCAGTTTCTTTCTGATTTCATATTGATCTTCACAGATGCTTTCATTTATTACTTATCTACATTGTAGTGTGTTTACTATATTACAGTAAAACATTAGTTATAATACACTGCTACAGATATGATGCAGCTAGATTGACAGAATTTTATTGAGTTGACTTTCTCTACATTAAATACTTTTCTTGGCTATATTATATAATATAATTTTGTAAAATAAATTTTAATTATCATGTAATATGTTTGTAATTGTATTCAATAAATTTTAATTATCATGTACTGTACTATATTTGTATTCAATGAAGGGTAATTATTATTCGTCTCGACAGGGAAACAAAGAGAGGATGATAGCGATGGTAAGCCTGTGACTCCAACGAAGCGATCCAAACGCGAGTCACGGCCTTCTCTAAAGATGCAAGAAGCAGACTTTGACAGTATTGGATTTTCACCTGAAATGGCTAAAACTTTAAAGGTACTGTACAATCTTGAAATAATTTCATCTGGATCCTAATATTAGAGAAGAGAATTTTTCTTTTTGTTGATCCAATAGAAGGAAAGTACTACTGAATCAACAAAAAAGAAAAATTCTCTTCTTTAAAGGTACAGATCATACAATATTTAACAGGTTTAATTTGAGGAAGGATCTTCACCTTTGGTACCATACAGCCACCAGTATGATGTAATCAAACTCCTTTTTTTGAAATGTCCCCAGAATTTAGTAACAACTTGAAAATATTATTTTTAGGCTAAGGAAAAGCAAGAGACGCCAAAAGAGAAGCCTGGTAAACAACAAGCTGCCGCTACCCCCAGTCAAAAGGCAAAGACTCCTTCGACGAAACGACAAAGAGCAATGCCGGTAAAAGAACCCATTAAACCCGTAGAAAGCATTCCAAAGTCAGATAGTGTCATTCCGCCTGATGTTATTACATACGATCCATCCAAGAAAAGCAGAAAAAGAAAATCTAAGAAATTACTTGAATCTTCATTAGAGGTCAGTAAGAGATAAATTTGTTATAAAAATAAAAGTTCAGCAGATTTTGTTATAGAGAGAGTGATATGATGTAATTTGATCAAATTTAGGCTATAGTGTTAATGCCCTTTGGTGTTGTTTGTGGCTTTAAGGCCAATTTACACAGTCGAGTGGTAACAGTAATACAAAATATAGAATCTATGTTATTCCTTATGACAATTTACACAACGATCGAATGGGAGGTTTCTGTTTAGGATAGATACAGATTGTATGTGGGACAAGCGATGTGGTTTTCAACAGGTGCCATTACTGCCCTTTAGTTTTATTTATCTTGCTTTTTAAGATAGGAATCCTTAAATTCTATATTTAGGGAGCTATGTTTCTTATCACCTATTTAAAAAAGTAATTTAAACAAACCAAATGTCATTAATAAAAAATGTTCTTGTATTTTTGTTACTTCTACAAAGTAGGTTTTTTACACACAGCAGTCCTAATTTACAAGAATTTATTATTAAAAAAAGGTGAAATATTTCTCTTTTTAACACAGGCAAATCAACAAACAGAAAAGGAAAAACCGGCTGGTGCAGTGGAGGCTAATACCATTGAGAACAATAATCCAGCCAGTGGTAAATGAATATTTCTTGCATTTAAATAAACTAGATATTGTTCATCCATAACTCCTTTAAATTGTGTACTTACCTCAGTGTCGTTTGTATTTAGATTACAACTTAATTCGGAACTTGTTTTGTATATATAATATACAAAATCTATATACACAATATTTAAAAAAAAGGTGTATATTTATATATTTTTTGAGCATTTGTACATTAATTATGTAAATAATGTATAAAGTTAATATATTAAAATTTTGTAATAGAGTAAGTATGGTGGTGAGGAAAAATTTACATTTTTAGGATTGTAATATAAAATGTAATATAGTACATTTCTTTTGTAAACTGTAAATTTAACCATTGTCTTTCTAAAAAACATTTTAGTCTTTTAGGCGTATGTATGCCAAAACAAAATTTAGATTGTTGATGTGGAGGGTAGTGGTTAGACCCTTTTCTTTCTCTTGGAATCTGAACCTAAATTCTAACCAGTACACAATGAAATAAGTTTTCAATGTGTATACCATACACTTTGATTTACAATATATTGACAATCATAAATAAATAAATAGAATCCTTTTACATTAATGTATACATTTTAATATACATTGTTTTCTATTTTAGTTTAATATCAGTATTACTACTACTGTATTTATTTAATAGCTTAGGTATTTTAACATTTTAATTTATATTAAGTATAGTAGGATTAGCAGATTGATGCAAACCTATCACTTTAGATAAAATAACCAAACCTGTGTTAAGGGTCTTTAACACCTGTTCCGGTCCGGCGCCGGAAAATCCAATCAAACGTCAATGTTTCACGCGAAACATATCGATTGGCGCATAGCCTTGTGGAGCATCATGAAAACGAAACATTGATGTTCGATTCGCCAGACCGGAAACGGGCCGGAACATTTTCATTTTCAAATATCACAAAATTCCAATTTTATTCTCAAAAAATTTTGAGGTCTTTAGGTGCAGGACAAGATGGAATTGAGTCTAGTGTTTAACATAGTCAATAGATTAATGTCCAGTAATAGTAACTGTAGCTCCATGCATACTGAAGTTTGTTTGAAATTACCTAAATATTTACCTATAAATGTAACCAAAGTACCTTTTATTTACCTTGGCTATTAAGCCCAGTCAAGTTATAACATTTGAGGTGTCTGATGATCTCAAATCCAAACTCTGGTACATGAAATTATTATTTTTTGAATAAATTGTATTAAATATTTGTTGTGATAAGAAAAACCTAACTGTGTGATGTGTCATTTATCAAGTAGCGAAGATATCATCAGTAGTGCTACTGTTGAACATGCATGCCTTGTTTTTGAAGTTGTAACAGAGTTTGGAATTGTGTATCACTAGTAGTTATGTAATGTAGTTTTTCATGCACATCTATTCTATTATATTTATTAGCTCATTTAATTAACATCAGGCATTCTTAATCTTGTGTTTGTTTCGTATTTATCTAATATTCTTTTCTAAAAGTACTAGCTAACTGCTATAATATTCTAATCATTCTAAAACTGAACAACCTTGTTTTTGTCTGAAAAGATCTTTTTACATAATATGTATTCAAACATTTTTGAAAGATGAAAAACACTATAGAGTTTGGTTCACACTAAAACTATATTTACACTATCAAACTTTGTGCGACAAAAAATTGTGATGTGCCCATAAATGGACATGAAAATGTCATATCACTACCATATTTAAGCATATCACTACCATATTTGGACACATCACACATTTTTTGTGTGGACTAACCTTAAGAAATTACTCATTAGAACTAACGCTTGTTATTGATAAAATTAGTTGCGTTGTTATTGTAACTACTGTATGTCTTTAATGAGAACCAAACTTAAGTCACTTTAGTCACGCAGAAAATTATAAATTGAATGTTTGCATGCAAAAACAACAAATTAAACCCAACTAAAGAAACTAACGTAATGTACAGAAGAACCTCTATTAATCTCTGCATAGATGTGTCGCAAAGGAGGGGTTCTACGCTATCAAATTGTGAAAAAAAAAAAATGTGATATGCCCATCTATGGACATGGTGATGTCTACTACCACTACCATATTTGGGCATATCACCACCATATTTGGGTGCATCACACTTTTTGTCAAACTAGTTTGATAGTGTAGACGAAGCTTAAGTCACACTTGACCTTCATATCAAGGTTTGTCTTCAAAATGAAGTAAAATAAATAATATGTTTGTATTTCAACCATGCATGTGCATTGCTAACAAACGCACCCATCATGTATTCTTTAACAGGAGCGAGTTCCAGTGATGAAAGTCACGCCAACGGAAAAGCTACCACCACCACCGGTGCCGGTGCGTCACGTAAAGAAAATGTCTGTCAGGTGTGCGAAACACCTGGGGAATTGTTGCTATGCGAGGGCAGCTGTTGCGGAGCATTTCATCTTGACTGCATCGGTCTTGGCGTTATGCCTACGGGTACATTTAAATGTGATGAGTGTATATCTGGTAGGTAGAAAATATCTAACCATGTATTAAATATTTAAATTCACTTTTACATTCAAAAGAATATAATCTTGCTAATTGTAAAGAGATTTTTCATGTATTTCCATGAAAATATTGCAAATTTTGGTAGCATTTATAGAGGACTGGCATATATAAAAAGATGTGCGTACATAATTATAAAAATCATGCTTGTTGAATGCTGTGCCATTTCATAACTACAGGCAAGAATAGCAGATAGCTTGTCACAATCCATATTCATATTATTAATATTAACTCATAAATTCATAATTTACATATTCCAGGTGTTCATTGCTGTTTTATATGCAAAAAAGGTGATGATACCGTTAAAAGGTGCAATGTATCGGTATGTGGTAAATTCTACCACGAGTTGTGTGTCAAGACATTCCCTCAAGCACGGTTTGATAATCGAGGATTCATCTGCCCTCTGCACACCTGCACAGCATGTGCAGCTGAGAACCCCAAAAATATAAAAGCTTCTAAAGGTAACGTTTCTTTCTTTTCTTTTTTTATGGTTATTTAATATTCTTTTTTTTTTTTAAAGACTAAGAAGCTTTCGTTTTGGGTGACAGATAAGGGATGAACGTTAAATTAACCAAATACATACACCTGATAGTAGACATGTATACTACTTGTCTAAATTAAAATTACCGTTTCTCTCATTTGAAAAATGGAAACAAAAAGTTTTATTAAAATTTGTATAATTTGATTTTGTATAATTTATTTCAGGGCGCTTGATGCGTTGTGTTCGTTGTCCAACTGCATACCATTATGGTGACTCCTGTATAGCAGCAGGAAGTATGGTGTTGGCATCAAATGCCATTGTCTGTAGTCGACATTTTCAACCAATCAAGACACAGAAACATCATTCACACGTTAGCGTTAGTTGGTGCTTCACATGTTCTAAAGGTATGAGCGTCCGGGAAAATGTTTTTACGTTTTTTGCTTGTAAAACATCGAAAATAATTATAATTAACTTTGATGCTTATAAGCTTATTTTTATGTACGCAAATTTATTCGCTATATGATCATATGACAATTGCAATTGAGATACTGTATGTATATGTAGTCGTTCTAAAAGTGAGGGGAGATTATTTTCACCCACCTTTTGACCGGTTTAGATTACGTTGCTATTTACAGTAGAACCTCCATTTTACGTACGGTACGGGACCAAAAGGCGTACGTAAAACAAAGGATTCGTAAAATCAAGGTTGACCTTAAATTGACCCCAAATACGTAGAGATCGTAGCTGGCCGTGTTTGCCTTCTGTACATTATGCAGGTGGTCACTAGCTAGACTAGCTAGGCCTTGCCTAGACTATTCAGGCCAGGCTAGCAGGCCTAGCAAGATGTGAGGCCTAACTAGAAAAGTACAGTATATACAGGCTGTGCGATGTTTAAATAAAGTGTAAAATATAATTGTTTTCTATAAAAAAAAAACAGTCGCTGCTTTATGGGGAATGCACGTCGTGCGTAGCTTGTCCCACACACAGCAGAATTCCTCACACAGCCATGCTTGTGGCTTTGTGTGCTTTGTTGTTGTTAAATTGCGCCCTCAATGTAAGAAAATGATGACGTCATCGGTTATTTTTAGCGTACGTAAAATCGAGGGAACGTAAAATCAGGGTACGTAAAACACAGGTTCTACTGTACTAATAATCAATTGTTTTTACAATAAATATTTATATCTGTTGTAGGTGGTAATCTACTCTGTTGTGAGAGCTGTCCTGCTGCATTTCATCCAGACTGTATTGGATACGCAAGCATTCCAGACGGGCGTTGGTTCTGCCGAGATTGTAGCAATGGCAAGCGCCCTCAATATGATGACATCGTTTGGGTCAAAGTTGGAAACTACAGGTGGTGGCCAGGAAGAGTGTGCATTCCCAGAAACGTGCCGCTTAACATCCAAGAAAAAACGCACCAAGTTGGAGAATTTCCTGTGCATTTTTTTGGTTCTAATGACTACTTTTGGACGCATCAGGCTCGCGTTTTTGCATTTCAAGAAGGCGATAAAGGCAGTAGAGATAGTACGACTTCCAAGGGTATTGCTGCAGTGTTTAAACAAGGTATGTACGCATAATTGGCACTTTGCCTTAGCACAAGTACTAATGCATATTCATGGTCCCTGCAAATGAATATTCCAACTGTATTAAGTAGCCTAGAGTGGATGGCAAGTAGCCTAGAGTGGGTGGCAAGTAGCCTAGAGTGGATGGCAAGTAGCCTAGAGTGGGTGGCAAGTAGCCTAGAGTGGGTGGCAAGTAACCTAGAGTGGGTGGCAAGTAGCCTAGAGTGGGTGGCAAGTAGCCTAGAGTGGGTGGCAAGTAGCCTAGAGTGGGTGGCAAGTAGCCTAGAGTGGATGGCAAGTAGCCTAGAGTGGGTGGCAAGTAGCCTAGAGTGGGTGGCAAGTAGCCTAGAGTGGGTGGCAAGTAGCCTAGAGTGGGTGGCAAGTAGCCTAGAGTGGGTGGCAAGTAGCCTAGAGTGGGTGGCAAGTAACCTAGAGTGGGTGGCAAGTAGCCTAGAGTGGGTGGCAAGTAGCCTAGAGTGGGTGGCAAGTAGACTAGAGTTGGTGGCAAGTAGCCTAGAGTGGGTGGCAAGTAGCCTAGAGTGGGTGGCAAGTAGCCTAGAGGTGGTGGCAAGTAGCCTAGAGGTGGTGGCAAGTAGCCTAAAGCTGGTGGCAAGTAGCCTAGAGTGGGTGGCAAGTAGCCTAGAGTTGGTGGCAAGGAGCCTAGAGTGGGTGGCAAGTAGCCTAGAGGTGGTGGCAAGTAGCCTAGAGGTGGTGGCAAGTAGCCTAAAGTGGGTGGCAAGTAGCCTAGAGTGGGTGGCAAGTAGCCTAGAGTTGGTGGCAAGGAGCCTAGAGTGGGTGGCAAGGAGCCTAGAGTGGGTGCCAAGTAGCCTAGAGTGGGTGCCAAGTAGCCTAGAGACCTCTGACATGCATCATAAATATTCATTCTTTTACAGCACTTGTTGAAGCCACCGCTAATTTTAAAGAGTGGAAAGCAATAAAAGAAAAGCGTGTAGCAAAAGACAAGCAGGAGAATGACAAGAAGCCTGCTCCATTCAAGTACATTAAGGTAAGATATACTGTTTCTCAATACAAACTCTGAATGCTATTTTATCCTGCAAGATACTGCTTTTTACTTACATATAGACACACCGGGTACTCTCCTAAAACCATTCTTGAAGTCGAAAAGGTCTCAAAATCTTTTTAATAATAAAATCATTAAAAATGTATTAAATTAATGTTATTTTCATTTACAGTATAAAAGATTCTGTGCATATTTTTGTTTTTCATAGGTTAATAAACCAGTAGGCAATGTAATAAAAGCCATGCCAGCATTTGACATATCGCAGTGTCAGCCTTGTGAGTGTAAGCCCAACATGACAAACCCTTGTGGTGATGGAAGTGATTGCCTAAACCGCATGTTACAGGTGGAATGCCATCCAACGGTTTGTCCGGCAGGTGAAAATTGCCAAAATCAACGCTTTCAAAAGAGGCAGTATCCCGACTCTATTCCATTTAAAACCGGCCCAAGAGGCTGGGGGCTGATGACAAAGGTTGATATAAAGAAAGTAAGTTGTAGGGCTGTAGCTTGGTGGTTAACATGCTTGCCGTCCAATCCTAAGGTTCGGAGTTCAATCCTGACCTAGTGGCAGGGTTTTAAACCGACTCCTTCAACTCCACTCCCTAAGCCTTAAATGGGGACACTTTGATCGATCCCAAAGGTCTCCCCTTAATGGTAGTTCCACTGTATGTACCTTGCACACTATTTTGGTTATTTTTGTGTTTGTTTTGAATATCATTATTTTATATTCTTTCAGGGTGATTTTGTTAACGAGTATGTAGGGGAACTTGTTGATGATGAAGAATGTCATCGCCGAATCAGGAAAGACCATGAAGATAACATCTCCAATTTCTACTTTCTCACTTTGGATAAAGATCGTACGATCGATGCAGGGCCCAAAGGAAACATGTCACGCTTCATGAACCACTGTTGTTGGCCGAACTGTGAGACGCAGAAGTGGACGGTTAATGGCGACATTAGAGTGGGTCTGTTTGCTGTTAAAGATATAAAAGCAGGTATGATATAAAGCTCTGTCTACACTATCAAACTTTGTGACAAAAAATGTGCTGTGCCAATATATGGACATTATGATGTCATATCACTACCATATTTGGAAATATCACATAATTTGGCACATCACACCTTTGTTTTTGTCAAACTAGTTTAATAGTGTAGACAGAGATTTAGATTGTGGTTAATGTTTTTATTTAGTTTAATTAAAATAAATTATCATTAGTAATTAACTAAATTGTTTGTATGATTTGATCATTTTGTCAATTTTTTAGAAATTAAATCATTTTTATTTCAACCTAGATGAATATGATAGATGATAGCTAATTAGTATTATTATAGTTATTTATAGAGCGTTTTCCCAAGACCAAAGCGCTGTACAAAAAAATAAATCTTATATACAATATTTTACAAATAAAAAAATATTACAATGACATTAACTAATAAAAAAAAAAAAAATTAATACTGTTTTTCTCCTCAGGTTCTGAACTCAATTTCAACTACAATCTAGATTGTTTAGGCAATGAAAAGAAAAAGTGTGAATGTGGAGCTGACAACTGTAGTGGATTTATAGGTGTACGTGCTAAGGTATGTTGACAGTTCCTAAAGCTCTGTCTACACTATCAAACTAGTGTAATGTGCCCAAATATGGTAGTGACATGACATCATCATGTCCATATATGGGCACATCACATTTTTTGTCACAAAGTTTGATAGTGTAGACAGAGCTTAATGTTCTGAATGCGGTCCAGTGGCTGGTGAAAACTCCAGAATTTGGTTTTACTTTTAAACACCACACCCTAACAAGAATAATTTTATTTTAAACTTAACTATTTACAGACCGCAGCAGCTGAAGCGACTGAAGAAAAGTTGAAGAAAGCGAAGGATAAAAAGAAAAGAAAGAAACGCAAACTAGAAGTGAAACATGAAGACTTCTGCTTCCGATGTGGTGAGGGAGGTGCTTTAATAATGTGTGATCGAAAAACGTGTCTGAAATCTTACCATTTGACCTGTTTAAAACTGGAGAAAAAGCCTTACGGTAAGGAACATTCTAGCCATATTATTTGAAATGATTTAGTTTGTATTAATTGGGTAATATCTACTCTTAAGCTCTGTCTGTACTATCAAACTTTATGTGATTTGCCCATAAAAGGACATGATTGATGTTGTCTGCCATATTTAAGCATATCACTACCATATTTAGGCACATCACACTTTTTTTGTCAAACTAGTTTGATAGTGTGGACAGCACTTTAGTATTTTACCTGCATAGTCAACTGATGTCATATTATTCTTGCTTTCAACCTCTAACTCTATTTTATTTCTCCCCACCAGGGAAATGGGATTGTCCATGGCATCATTGTGATGAATGTGGAAAGGTTGCCAAGTTACTGTGTGTAATTTGTCCCAATTCCTATTGTGATACCCACAAGGAAAATAAAAGCAAAGTTGTTGAAGGTGTAACAGTATGTATAGAGCATTCTGATGATGAAGTTGTGCAAGAACTCTCCAAAAAAAAGGTTGATCCCAAAAATAGAAAATCGGTTGGAGAAGGTGTACCACCAGCCAAAAAAATGAAAACAGCTGAAGAAAATAAAGATGTAATAGGTAAAGAAGAAGAAACGTCTGAAGTTACTAACGGAGATGAAACAAAAAAAGATAAAAATGAGAATGAAACTGAAAAACCATCTGGAAAGAAAAAAAAAGAGAAGAAAGAAAAGCATGTTGAGGAAAAATTGGTGAAAGAAACAAAAACTGTTAGTAAACCTGAAAAAGGAAAACGTTCGAAAAAAGAGAAAGAAAAGTTGAAGGAGGAAAAAATTCAAAATCTGTTACAAGGTAACAAACCATCCAAAAAGACTGATGAATGTGAAAAAAATAAAGAAAAGGTGAAAAAATCCGATGAATCCTGGACAGGAAACGGCGTTCATAATTCTACGTCGGATGACGAAGAATTAGGGGCGCTTATCATCGATGAGGAACCGGTTCAAGAGAGTAAAAAAAAACGAAAAAGAAAAGAAAAATCTACCTCCAAATCGTAACGGAGACAAATGTAATTTAACATCGTTGTTGACCATTTCTCCTAGTTTTATATTTTATATTTTCTAGGTTGCAAAAAATATAGGAATTACTAAATTTTCTTGTTGATAGATTGATATTATAAATTAATTGTGAATTATTTGCGAGAAAATAAGTAGATGTTGTACTGTACTTGTTCATTCCTAATTATTGTAGTTATCCAATTGAATTTGAGGGATGTTTACTTTTGATAAACCCTCCAATGTAATTGAATGATCTCCTCCAATAAGAGCGTAGCTATCTCCTCTTATGTAGGTAACTGAATTGTTGTTAAACCAATGAAATGATTTTATGTTGGTGATTGAATACATTGGTGTTACTGCTACTGTACGGTAATAATATAACTTGGTTTTTACAATAAGGACTTTTTATTATTGCGAGCCAAAGAACCAGTGAAGCATGGCGAGGTTTACGAACCAGTCCAATAGTTTACGTCAATGTCTGTACAAATTTGGGGTAATTGTATTACACTAGGACTATTTTGAATTTATTTATCTCCATTATCAAGCTGTTAAAATGTAATATTCTTTTTTAAAAAGAAAACTTAGAAATTTATATACCAGTTTGATTTAAAACCTATTTTTAGATGTTTATGTGCGTGTGTGTGTACCTACAGCTGTACCTACGAAATATGAGTAATTTTAGGAAAATATTTTATATTTTGTTATATCAAAACAATGGCTTTAAAATAGTGTGGTTACATGCTAGTCAGATTTTGATTTATTGTTAATATTCATCTTTGTTTTTGACATAATTATGTATACAAATTGTAAACATTTATTTCCGTTTTATCATGGATATGGAATTTGTAAGTTATTTTTAAATAATTTTAGTGATTATTGTTTATAATAGTATTTACAAAATGGTAGTAGGTAGTCTGTCTGGAGTAAACAGATTATACAGTAGTAGAGAAATGAATATTCATACCTTAATGAATATTCATATGTTAAAGATTTGAATATTCATTCCTTACTTAATTATGTAAAAAAAGGTTTCTGAACCAGGTGGATTTATTTTTAAATGTTGTGTAGAAAAAAATTTGTATTTGAATAAATGAGCTGAATTAAATTATTTAATTTCTTTCTTCAAGACCCCTATCACTTGAGTTTTGTTAATAGAAATCCATCAATAATCTAAAGTGTTTTTATAACACAATCCAATTGGTACAGAATATAATATACCATGGAGTTGGGTAGCCGAGTGGTTTGGACACTTGACATACAGAGAAAGCCGGGTTCAATTCCCTGTATACTCAGCTGTAAATGAGTACCTAGTTGAAAATGCTATGGAGGACAAGGCACTGGTCAACCTACCACATAATGCTGAGGCTTAGTAAAATGTTCAGAAATGATGGGACTTGCCTAATATACCAGATATAGTGAGTATTGTTTTTGTTCCCACAACTTATTAACTTAGAATAGCTCAATTGTTCTGCCAGTTAACTGTTCCTAAATTAATCACTACAATGTATTTATTGTAGGCTATGTGAATATAGTTTTTTACTGTAGTACATGTATATTTCATGTCTGATATCCTAAAAAATTACTGGAAAACTGGGAGAATGTACTTGGAATCTTTATTATTTGAATTCCATAAATATATTATCGATTTAAATACAATATTTAACAAAAATTAATGCATGATTCTAATATTAAATATTTTTTTCAGAGAAATCGTTTTTGTATAATGTAAACAACTGTTCCAAAGAAAAGCGCCACCGCAAGAAACATGAAAAGTTTGTCCGTGAGTTCTCTTCTGTTATATTTCGTTAAAAAGTTTCCGCTTGTACGAATTCCTCGATTCATTTTTTCAAATTCGTCATGTGCTTTTGATATGCCTTTGGATGATTTATCTGAAATGAAATAATTGAAGAAGGTATGTTAAAAAAAGCATAATGCTTGTGGGAGACATGCCTAAAGACAGATTAAATTTAAACAGACAGATAAAAAAGAAAAGGGAAACAAAAATATCAATGATATGTTTACCTAAAACCTTATTGGTGTTTTCACTCTGTTCAACACTTTGTACCATCATTTTATTTAAAGCCATCAGGTTTTCTGTTATAGTTGACGCTGTCTTTGCACGACTTTCCTTCTTTTTCCTTAAAAATAGAAAATAAATTCTAAATACACCACATAAACAGCTTTCTAACTCTAGTATACTACTTGCCAATTTATTCATAGTTCATTATAATAAACGTCACCTTTGTTTTAGTTCCGGGTCTAAACAGCTTTCTAACTCTAGGATACTACTTGCCAATTTATTCATAGTTCATTATAATAAACATCACCTTTGTTTTAGTTCCGGGTCTAAACAGCTTTCTAACTCTAGGATACTACTTGCCAATTTATTCATAGTTCATTATAATAAACGTCACCTTTGTTTTAGTTCCGGGTCTAAACAGCTTTCTAACTCTAGTATACTACTTGCAAATTTATTCATAGTTCATTATAATAAACGTCACCTTTGTTTTAGTTCCGGGTCTAAACTTCCAGAAAGAAGTTCATCTTTGTCATTTTGGTCAATCTTCATTTTACACGCCAGTCTTGCTTTTTTAATTTCTGTGTGAGTGCTAAAAAAGAGGAAATCAAATGTTATTTAACAATGTGTGTGATATCAACACCCTAATAAACCCTTTACTGTATGTTTTTTAACTGTTGTATGAGGAGAGTGAAGTCTGATGCAGAGGAATTTATAAAATAGGAAGGTGATACGAAGGGTTCAAATTAAAACGAATAAATATTAAAATGAATAATGAAATACTTGCCTGATAATTTGTTTCTTATATTTATCTACAGTATTCTGGTATTGATGTTTCTGGTTTTCGTCATCTTGTTCTTTTGCCAATACATCAAGATCCTTGGAATAAAAATAAAACTGATTTAAAGATAGAAAAATGAAAGGTGACATTCATCCGTGCGTCGGTGGTACATTATACAGAAAAAAAAATACATTTAGGCCTACCCTACTCAGCAGGGAGTTGTACAACTCCCTGCCCTACTGTATGATCAAATAAATGACTCACTTCAACTCTTGTTTTAATAATCTTTAATTCTTCCTTTATTTTCAAATGAACATCCTCAAGCGCATCGATAGTGTTAACATTTTGTCGAATATCCTGTTTGGAAAAAATATCAATGTTATTAAAGACATTCTACCCTATTTAATGAGGCTAGGCCTAGGTAAGTTCGATTTGTCATGCTCGCTTTCAGTGCACAGACGACCTCCTTATTGTAGGATACTAGGCCTAGGCTACTGCTGCTCAGAAATCCAGGCCTAGCAAAATAAATCAAAACTGTACGATCTAAAATATAACCTGTATAAGTGCAGATATTTGCAAATCATGTTTAGCTATTTCTTGAATGAGAACACGTTCTTCTACGCTATTGTTTGTCATTTTATTAGGTAAAAACAGTACTCTTCTTCACTTTATTTTTGACGACGTGTTATTGTTTTATGGAAATTATAAAAATCTCTTGTGTAGAGAGTGCGTGAACAAGTATGTTTGACGCGTTTCTTACAAATGTTAATGGCGCTCTAATTTTTATGACAGAATTCTTTAATATACTTATAGGCATAACATAAATAATAACCTACGAATCAAGACAAGGACGGAAAAATAAGAATTATTAATTTAAATGTTTAATGTAAACATGTTTAGTAGAACGCGTTTATTAATTAAGTAACGCACAATGAAATTGGTAAACACTTCATTGATGACACGGCAAACGAAACCGGCAGTTTTGTCGTCTGGACAAGGCGAAATAATTATGATTTTTGTCAAATAATAAACTGTGTATTTTAACTTTAGTTTAGATTTTAATGAATGAATTATATAATAGTCATTAATGGCTTGGTAAGTAATGATTTTAGAGAATTTACGCATGTTATATTGAACCTTTTTTCTAGGCCTCCTAGCTAGGCTAGGAAAGAAAGAAAGAATACACAATCACACGTCACTGGGCAGGTTCAATGTAGGGGGCGGTATGATGGTTTGCCTACACTACTCAATTTTTGTATTACGAATATACTAAGCCTAGCTAGTAGAATATACTAGAAAGTAACAGCAGAAACTGAATGTGCATACTGGTGTGCCAGGGACATTACTATCATGCATGTGTTATGCGCAATATGAACCATTTTAGCAAGGAAATCTTGGCCCGGGCACAAAATAATCGTGCAAACATTTCCTTGCGCAATATCAAATTGAACATAAAATAATATTAATAAAACGAAACTTAAGTAGGCGCGACTAAGCATAAAAAGGTTTTCACTCCTCGGCAACGTTAGCTCAACTCAATACCAATCAATGCAGCTTCAAGTTTTTGCTGTTTATTTTATCGTCTGTCTTCTTAATATAAAACCATAGGCCTAAGTGGGCCTAAATCGTTTTATTGTATATATTTATAACATTTTATTCTGTTTAAGTTAATAAATTATTATTGCATTATTAATCAATTGTTTATTTTCTTATAGGATTTTAAGCTGTTGCAAAATCCCAGCAATATGGCATCTAAGTTTGCGATACACAAAGTACTGTTATCCTACAATTGTCAAGTTTATTATCGTTGTTTTACTTTTATCGTCAACCATCATCATCTATCATGAGACTCGAAAGGTAGAGCAAGACGCTTCCTATGCAAAATATGTAAAGAAATACGAACAATATGGTGCTACTGATATAAACAATCCAAATTTGTACTTTGGTATTGTGCTAGATGCCGGAAGCAGCGGGACGAGAGTTTTTGTATATTTCTGGCCGCGTCACGACGGCAAACATAATAAATTATTACAAATTCAACAGATGAGAGATAAATATAGGAATCCAGTTGTTAAAAAGATTAAGCCTGGTAAGAAAATGGTGTAATTAATTATTTACAGATAAGCACAAGACAAACTATAGATGATAATTCATTATTAATTACTGCTTTTGGGCTACCAGCATTAATCAAGAAGTCAGGGTCGTAATGAAGCCTTTTAATTTATTAAAAGATACTGCAATTCAGCCAAGTAGGCTGCAGGTAACAGATTATTTACCCATTTACAAAATATCAAGTAGTAAGCCCTCTCTCTCTCTGAATAATGTTTTTGCTGATATATTTTGCCAAGTACTTAACTCGGCTTTCACACTGCAAACTTTATATCAATATTTGTTTTGTGTTATTAATTTGTGCTGTATTCATGCATTTCTGCTATTCTATTTTCCCCCAGGTTTATCGACTTTTAGTGAAAACCCAGAGGATGCTAGTGAATATATAAAACCATTGCTAAAGTTTGCTGGATCTCACATTCCAAAGAATAAACATGCAGAAACGCCACTATACATACTGGCTACGGCGGGAATGAGGATGCTCCCTGAAAGGCAAGTCTAAAACTCTCTACACGATCAAACTAGTTTGACAAAAAAAGTGTGCCCAAATATGGTAGCGGTAAGCTCAAATATGGTAGTGATATGACATCATCATGTCCATATATGCACACATCACATTTTGGTTTGAAAGTGTAAACATGGCTTAAAACCGTGTTCACATGTACTAGAGTATAGAACAAAATTAATTGATTAAAATCAAATCTGAACACCGATCGAACTGAACTGCAATGTACAGTAACTCCAATAGATTGCAATTTAACTCCGATCAATCGAGAAGAAATAGTGTCTCAACCTTGTAAAATTTAAAATTCATTTCACATTCAACACATCAGTCAGGGAATAATTTCACCAGTGTACCATAGCAAAAAGCTATACAAAACGACCTTATTCCCACACATTTCTAAAATTGTGTAGCAAAAAATACAATGCAAAACTATGTTTCAGTTTATAGCAATATTGCTAAACAAAATTTTAAAATGAAATTCTTCCCTGTCAGAATATACAGACTGATAGTATTGTAAGATACTACAGTAATAAAACAAAATACTGATTATGTTTAAAAAACTATAGGATGATTACACCTGTATGTGATACTGATAGCATATATGATGTCGTTTATACAGTAGCTACCAGATCCAGACCAAATAATGAAAGATTTTTATCAGAAATGTTACCAATTTATGACAATAATTCCTCACTTCATATATATAGCTATTTTTTTTTTATCATGAACCTCATTAGCATACTTCTGATAGTTATTATTATCTGCCCGTGGAATTATTTTCATTAATGACAGTGATCCAATAAAGAATGAAAGATTCTATTTGGAGTAAGTTTTATCCTATTTGAATCCTTTGTTTTATAATTTTAGTCAACAGAAAGCAATTCTAGAAGATTTAATTCATGACGTTCCTAAAGATTTTGATTTCTTGTTCTCGGACACCCATTTTGAGGTGATCTCGGGAAAGCAAGAGGGCGTGTATGCTTGGATTGGAATAAATTACGTACTTGGAAGGTTTGACCATGCTGATGACGGTAAGTTTACAATTAACTGGAATTCTACATTTTTTTATTTTTCATAAAATTTTATCTGTGAATCTTAAATAAGTCTTAAATGATTGTACAGTACAACCAAAATTTATTTATTTATAATAAATAAAAATTAACTTTCTGGATTCTTTATAGATGACGCTATTGTTGATGTTGAGATGCCAGCAATTAATGGTGACACCGACCACATGCAACGAAAGCGTACCGTGGGAATCCTAGACATGGGAGGCGGGTCGGCTCAAATTGCTTTTGAAGTCCCGTACATTGTAAGATTTGACCCATCTAATGTCAAGGTGTTTATCAAGTACTGGTATTTTTTCAAAATAAATTATCTGTTTTTAAATCAGAAATATGTATGATGTCGGCTATACATGAAGGACCTTTGCGAGGGATAACTAGTTTATTGTGCTTAGAGATGGTTATCACTGTAGAATACAATATCATTGTAATTACAAAACCATCCGGTTATATGCTATCATTTCTTCTCCCAACACAGAATTATTGCATTTTGCTAGGTAGAAGGGATATGCTAACTAGCTTAATATATCACCCATTTCACTGTTACACCACCTACCTACATTAAAGATTCCCCATTGCCCCAGATTTCTAAACAGATGAATTATTTTAATATTTTGCACTACTATCTATATCTCTATGCATTAGTATGCTAGAATGAGTGAGTATTTTAGTAATTCTAACTTTCTAATCATTTGCTTGCAATTCATTACTTAAGCTCTGCCTACACTATCAAACTTTATGTGACAAAAAAATGTAATATGCCCATATATGGACATGATGATGTCATATCACTACCATAATCAAGCATATCACTACCATATTTGGGCACATCACACTGTTTTTGTCAAACTAGTTTGATAGTGTAGACAGAGCTTAACATATTTCTCCCAATTCAGAAGGATGGCAATTGAGAAATTTATCTTAGCTATTAAAACTTCTGTTCACTTTGTAATTACAAACAATATACTCATCTTTTTAAAATATTAACTCTAGGTATTTTTATATATTTCTTGGACACTAACATTATTATGTACTCTGGAAATTACCTCTATTTTGAATAGTGCTTTCTGATACAATGTATACTAATATGTGGGTGATTATTCACAATTTGCATGTTCAGAAAGCTATGGTAGTATATTACTAACAATGCAATAATGTTTGCACATTTAGAAATTGGTCTAGGTTGTAGATCGTGATGATTTGGCTAAATATTTGTAAAATAAATTGGTGGACATGGGGTATCATTTTTACAAATAAAAATCAAAACGCCAGCTAGTGGCACCTCTTAAAGTATACTAGCATGCAATGTAAATGGACACAATAATAACTTGAGGAATCATTATGTCATGAGGAAATTTCCTGAATTATCGGAATCAAAACGGTACTGGGTTTGGTCTACTAGCATTCCTGGTCCCAAAAGTCGAAGATGAAAAAAGTCAATCCGTGGTGACTAATAGAGTGTGGTCCCAGGACATGACTAGACTTTGGCTTTAGTTGTTGTAATAGTTAGGCTACTATTTATAAAGAAATGTAGGCCTAACAGACTAGCTAGTTATAAACAACATCCGTCAATTTTTGTCTCTACTGCCATTTTTATCAGTAGATCCTTATTTCAGTATTAAGTTTTTGGCTGTAATATGATTTCATATTTTTCTGTTAAAATTTGTAATTAGGTTATATGCATTAATGCATATAACCTCTTGATTCTGTCAGGATCTTTATTTATTTATTTATTTATTTATTTATTCTTTCCTTAGCACTATTTTGTCCGTGAATCTTGGCATCAGTTTCATCTAGCTAAGTCAATTTTTCAGAGTATATTCCTTATGACCAGGAATCGATGTGGTTATGTTTTCACGGTGCGCAATCAATCAATCAATCTACGCGCGATTTAACGAAATCACGTTTGTATTCATATCTTCACAAGCATGAATCACAATTAAACAAAATTTGGTACTCATAAATTTCAGGTCATATTTCATCATATGGCAATACAATTACGTGCGTAGCGCATATAACGCTTGGGTACGCGCGCTTAAAATGTTCAAAATTGTTAAAATTTATTTTCGATGAAATTAGAGTACGTTTCAGGCAATTTTAGGCGTTTAAAAAATTGCCATGAGTGCGCTGATTTTTGCACGCGCACTGCGCGTTAAACGTTAATGCGCACTCTTTTTGCCTGATTTCTGTTTTACAGTCTTTCTTTAATAATATCATCATATGTGATTCACTTTTCAACTCGAAATTGCGTTATACGAGCACGTCAAAAGTGACAGGCTACGCACGTATAAGTTAACAAAATGGTGAAAATATGCTAATTTTTTTAATTAATAGATATCGTCAGAATGCTGGGGAACACCTATTTTTTATTTCATTTTCTTGAAGTGTATGTATCATATGTATGATTTATTATCAAATTAAGAGAACAAAAGTTGATTAAGTCTTCATTAATTGCATATTAAATTTAAAAAAAATAATTTTGACAATCAGACAAATTATGACATTTTCTTAGGCCGAAATAACAAACTTAACATTAACTTTCTTTCTTAAGAAGTTCATATATTAAAGTTAAAAGTATATAGTTTGACAGTGCATCATTTTTTTACATTTTTAAAGATGTCATCATAGTAAAAAATTATAATTCATTGCGGTATGTAATAATCTATTTGCACCAAAGTGGTTACTGCATAGTAAATACACGGAGGAATTTTTCTACAACTTTTAGTCAGTTGTGTATGGCTCGATGGTCTGTGCTCGTGTCTATGGCATTCAAGGTACCGAGATCGAGTCTCACCTTGGGAAACGAAATAAGATTTTTTTTTTATTATCCGTATTGTTTGTTCAAATTTATTTCTTTGTGTATAGATTATACACATGATTTATAATGAAATCTAGATAAAAAGTAACTTATGTCTTTATTATTATGTAACAACAAATGTGGTTTATGACATTATACGCATATGGATCTTTGATCGGATTGTGATACCGGCTATGGTGTTCGCGTTAGCAAGGTCCTATCATATATTATAAATAATTAAAGATTCTGAGAAAATCAATCAATCAATATATCTTTTAAAAATCAATTATCTTTATTTAAATCAATGCATATAACCTATAATTCGTCATAGTGACGAATTAAATCTAGTTTTAAATATAATTTATTCAAACAGCACGTGCCTTAACAAAGCACATTTGTGTATGCTATGCAAAACTGCATTAGTGGAAAAAAAATAATAATTTAAAATACATACATACATACATTACATCTATGTTGTTATATTTGCATTGTAGGAGGAGGATGCCAAATCTCTACTAGCAGAGTTTAGTTTAGGTTGTGATACTCATGAAGCTGAGCATAACTACAGAGTGTACGTCACTACTTTCCTTGGCTTTGGAAGTAATGCTGCAAGATCACGTTATGAAAATATGCTAATTAAATCCATGCTGTCTAGTAATAGAAGGTATGTATGTTGGAAGCACCAACACAATATAGTCTAGCAATTTGGTGATCTGACGTTTTCACATGGTATTTGAGAGCTATCAATTTGTGACGACCGACAACCAACCTAGTCAATCAATGTGTCGTCAGTCGTCGCCCTGGACGCGATATTTTTTTACGCTCAACGAAACTGCCAGCTAGCCAGAATACTGTTTTCTGATTGGATGTTGATGTCACGTGAGATGTTCAAATCACTCACGCATGCAGTTCGCCTCAGAGTAGGTAATTCCCCCTCTCGCAATCTTCGACCGGTTGCGACTCGCACTGCTCTAGGCTAGCAATTTACGTGTTGTAGGAATCGTACATTTCAATGGCTCGCTGCCTGAGAGCACGCTGCCTGAAACAACTACTAGCTCTTTGCACAACAGACAGCCAGAGGAGACAACCAGAGGCTTACAATTTCCCGCATTTTTATCGTGTCGCCATCGTTGAAATTTTTTCGTAACATTTATTGCTCTTTTCTATGTAGGCCTACAATGTTTGAGATAAAATAATTATAAATAAGAGCGGCTAAACCCAAAAAGCGGAAACTTGTGAAGAGTTTCTTGGAACATCGGGCTGGCACGGTCAAAATACACTTTTGTCATCCTTTTATATACTGACAAAAAAGGCTCAATTCCTTTGTGGCAGAATTACAAGCAACAACTCATCTAAATATATATTTATAAGTCACAGGGAAATAGTGTTTGTGATTATTTATTATCATTTTTTTAAAATTTTCAACAAATGATGTTGGACCATAAACAAAAACAAATTTACACCATCCAGACCAACGTTTTATCGCCAATGCGTGATTTCTTTATTATCCACGTTTCGGTATTATCCACAACGATAATTGCTCTTATTTATAATTATTTTATCTCAAACATTGTACATAGAAAAGAGCAATAAATATTACGAAAAAACATTTCAACGATGGCGACACGATAAAAATGCGGGAAATTGTAAGCCTCTGTCTGTTGTGCAAGGAGCTAGTAGTTGAAATGTACCATTCCTACAACACGTAATTGCTAGCCTAAAGAGCAGTGCGAGTCGCAACCGGTCGGAGAGTGCGAGGAGGAATTACCTACTGAGGCGAACTGCATGAGTGAGTGATTTAAACATCTCACGTGACATCAACATCCAATCAGAAAACGGTATTCTGGCTAGCTGGCAGTTTCGTTGAGCGTAAAAAAATATCGCGCCCTGGACCTAGAACCCATCAAAACTGTGCCAAGTTGAGGAGCGAGGACACGCATCCAAATATTTTTCTGCATGCGAACAACGATCTGACATTACGTGGTTTGGTCGTCGGTCGTTGCAAATAAATGTTCAGCCATGTTAAAATTAATCAAGTACAATAGATTTATAAATTTGTTTTTTTTTATTTGCAGTTCTTTGACCTCTCTAGGCCTAAGTCCTGTGTCACCAATACTCGACCCATGCCTGCCTGTTGAAATGCAGACCAGTATTAATTTTAAAAACACAAAATACCACCTAGAAGGAACGGGTGACTTCAGTACATGTCACCAAGTTATTCAACCACTTCTGAATAAGACTGTCCCTTGTCAAAAACAACCCTGCTCTGTAAATGGAGTATTCCAGCCAAATATTAACTTTGCAAATAGTGAGTTCTATGGCTTTTCCGAGTACTGGTATTGTATGGAGGATGTTTTGCGAATTGGAGGACCTTATTCTTACAACGTTTATCGTAAAGCAGCATCTGTAAGTTTGTTTAATGTTTGTTTTTGTTCATTTTACAGACTTATGAAACCAAATCTGCACCTGCTTGCACATCTATTTGTGTTGCGTTGGCGTCATCAGTGTTTCAAAATTTTTAGCATGTGCAAACGTTGAAACATTTTTCTGGTTGTTCTAAATTTTTTTTATTGATTTATATTTATCAGGGCCAGGATATTTCTTGAGCCGCCTATGTGTAGTCTTTATCGTGACGTTCGTTTTAATTCTGTGTTTTTATGTATCGTAATACAGTAATGTTATGTTTTCTCTTGTAGGAATATTGTGCAACAAAATGGTCTTTAATAGAAGAGCATAGAAGAAAAGGCCTTTATACTAAAGCAGATGAATTTAGGTTACGGTAGGTTTTTAAAATTGATTGGAACTGTAATTATAGATAGATACCATATTTATTTAAATAAACACCCCGCTTTGAATAAACGCCTCCCTTGTATAAACGCCTCCCTTGTATAAACGCCTCCCATAGAACATAATTTGGAATAAACGCGCCCCCTGGAATAAACACCCAGGGCGTTTATTTATTTCCTCGAATAAATGCCCCGCCACACGCATAATATACACAATATTATATTACAATACATTTCTATTTGTAGTAGAATTTAATCTACAATTTACAAAGCATTTTGATAAAATTTTGATAACATTTATATATTAATTGTGTTGCATTTTTCATATATATATATATACGTGTTACCATATTACACCCAAAAAAATAAACGCCTCCCTCAAATAAACATCCCTCTAAAAACCCTCCTGAACAATAAAATTTGTTTCGTATCAATTCGCAGTCGTATAATAATAATACTGCTATCGTTTGTCTATTGTATATTTACTTGTTAATGCTATTAATAAGTTATTCAACAACAAACAAGACTTACTCTATATGTGTCTAATATTACAAATTATTTTGATTTTAATGACTGCTTTTGAAACTAGTTTCATGGCATCATAAAACACATCCGTATCTGCAATTAAATTATGTTTAGTTTAATTGATGATATTATAGATAGTTATGAATGAATTGTAGAATAGACAATGTATATTTCCCTCATGTAGTGTGATAGTATGATGAATAATTGTAAATAACACGTTCATTTTTAATTCATTTCCAACATTTTCCCCACTTCAACAATTTAACGTACTGTATTCAGTGTATTAATAAACATTATTTATTGAATCTTTTTAAAACACTATTTTTCTTACTTGGGATTCAGAATTTATGTATATATTTTAATTGTATTTTTTAGTGATCAATGTTTTAAATCGGCATGGATGATGGCAGTATTGCATAGTGGTTTTAAGTTTCCTAAAGAATATAAATATTTGCGTACAGCAAGTCTTATTCACGATAAAGAAGTGCAGTGGACGTTAGGTGCAATTTTATATAGAACAAGGTTTTTACCTCTCAGGTTAGTAGTGCTTCGTTTTACCAGCGTAAATACATTATGTAAATTATTTTATTTATAAATTTATTATCTATTTCACACTAGATTTTATGAAGGTTCTATGTCACTAAAAATATTAAATTACTTGATATATGATTCAAGAAATGAGAAAGAATCATTATCAACATGTAAAAGATGTTTATCTTTGCGGTCATAAGCAATCCCTGTTGTATACAGTATACGATAAGATTTCAATTTTGCAACATCACTATTCGCGTATGCTTAGTTTAGAAGATGTTGTCACCGTACCATGCTTGTATTTGCTTGAGTCTTGTTCCAGGTGATTACCTCGGATTCTGTTATCACAGACATGCACAATTTAACCATTTTTGGTTTTATGGTCATCGTGTAAAAATCAAAATCAGTTTTACAGCGCTGAAACTTGGAAAAATTACGTATGTCCTATTTCGTCGCAAAAAGCTCTTTATTATGTACTGTAGCGAATGACGAATACATATCTAATGTACATGGACATCAAACTACTATTACAACGTTTTTTAAACAATGCATGAATGAAATTTAGCAATAGCCAATGAGATACATTAACATTTAAAAAATAAACCAATGGGGGGGGGGGGGGAATGGAAGGAGTACTGGTGGAAGTTTAGCAAGGGTTTATCCGGATGATTTGGAAAGGTATGTTGCTGGCACTATCACATCAGGTAGATAGATATAACACTCGGAGACTTGGCCCCTGACCTTGACCTAAGCTGTCCACACCGTCTGGGAGACTTGTGATGGCTTCTGTTTCACGACCTCTTGCCAGATCCTCCTATCTTGTGTCGTTTTAGTTGCACTTGTTAGGGATCCTTGGTTTGGTTTCTTGATGTGCAATCTGCCTTCAAGAAACCATATTGTTATTAATTATATATACTGTATGCCTTAATGAGATAATTGAAATTCATGCTTTATAAAAAAAAGTTTTTCATTTTAAAGTTATTATTAATATTATTATCACCTGTTTGTTAAACCTTTAAATATAGTCAACATGTATGTCTAACACATAAGATTTTTTACAAAGAACATATTTAGAGACTGAAAAACAGGAACTTTACAATCATCTGTGCATGTCTAGAAAACCCAGATTGCATTGTGTAGGCTATTGTAGGATAGGGCTATAGTACTGTTAATGCACTTTGCCATTACCAGGGAGTTAATAAATAAATATTTTCAGGATTTTTTTTTTTTTTAAATTTCAGAGAAATCCAACAAGGTTCATTCCAAAAAAATTACCAACCGCCTTGGATCCCTGTTTCAGTAATTTCATACGAATATCTACTTATACTTTGCTTTATCATCGTGTTCACTGCGATACTCCTTTTTATCCGACGATTACGCGGTATGGGCGGAGGACGTGTAACGCTTAAAAGAGTGCCGACAATGGCATACTACATGACGGAAGAGGGACAGCAATATGATGGTTTACGTGAAAGTACCTCGGTGAACCTTGACTTTTGATCTTTGAACTCTGTACCTACTTGATAACTTATTTATGAATTTTCAAACATGCACTATTTGGTAAATTTGGAACTGAACAATATATGAATGATCAATTTTCTTAATGGTTATATTTAAATTTATGAAGTTGAAATAATTATATTTTATGTCAAAGCAGTTAAATTGCATGTTTTCTTAGAAAGTAATCTTCAATTTAGGGTTTTTTAATTTAATAAACTTAATTTTTTTTAAACTTAATATGCCAGGTCCAGCCCAACATTTTAAATTTTAATATATCATAGTTTGTGCATTATATCCTTGTAAACTAAAGGCATCTGTGCTTGTTTCCTAATAATATCCCGTTAACTTCGCAAACGCACACAAATTACTCTTAATTTTAATTACTCCATATTATTGATCAATGGCTGGATCTTGCTTTAAAAAGTGGCCATTTTATTTTATTTCTTTTTAAACTCATGTTATATTATTTGTATCATTTAACGTCATGTAAATAACTAGTGACCAAATCACCTAAGACCACAAACCAGTGCTATACGATGCTGTTAAAAATATGTATATTATGAATTGACTGTATTATATATTAATAATTATGTATGTATTTATTACACTTAGCATGGTATAGATTGAATAGCTTCTATGCCAGTTAGAATCTAAGATATAATCTTATGATTATTTTAATACCAATATGAGTCCGTCATGAGGCTATTTTATGTTTGTCCAAAAGCGATAAATTTGTAAGAGTTTTTATTCTCTGTGTTTGTGCACTGTGTGTATTAGGGGTTAGATCCATCTTGGCCACCTACAATCTAGGCCGCCGGATTAAAAAGCCGTTTTGTATGGCGTGTCACCAACGTCTGTATTGTGAATATACTAAGTGATAGTCCTGTCTAAATATATATTATTTCTACCTAGGTTTTTTCTACATTATTTTATACAGTAGACAAAATTACCCTTCATCAATAAATGCTTGAATCTGTATAAACCCCTAGTTTATCATTATTCATAACCCTTCTCAAATTGTAAATTGAATGCAATTATTTAATTTATTAGAAATATTTTTATAAATGCTTGACCAATAAATCAGTAAAAGAAAAATGTTTAGATTTCTAACGTAATATTTAATAATAAATATAGTATATATCATGTAATCATGTTTGAATTTATTGCAATATATAAGATAATTAATGTGATAGGTCATCTTTTACTGTAGAATCATTTAATTTTTATTCGATAGCGGAGAAAAATAATAGGGAGTCTAGATGGAGGATTATTTTGAAGGGGAATTGTTAGGAATGGGTAACATCTGGAAGGGGTATTAATTTGGAATTTGTTGGGTGTGTTTGTATTAGAATAGATATATTAGTTGAATAGAGTTTGTACTGCCACAAAACATTAATTTGGTACTAAAATTGTACTTATTTCTCCATTATAATAGGGAAGAGTGAAATTATAATTTTTTAATTGTAATTTTACTCTTCCCTGGTTGTACTTAAATGTACTTACTTATTTTTTTATCCACTTCTTTATTTACCTATGTTTTTTTGTCTTATTAGACATGTTGCGTTTTTTCTTGGTGTATAATACTCTTGTATTTATTTGTGTATTTTATTTCTGTGTGTATATGTAATATATATGCCATTACCATTATTCCTGTCTTTCTTTGATTGTTGATCTTTTTATTAATGTTACTGTTAAGAACTACTATTTAAATTATCTTTCTGAAGTTGTCAATTTGAGAGGTAATAAAATTTGAAAAAACTTATTGTGTGTAGTGCATGTATCGTCATTTGTTGTGAATGCAAGTTGAACCTCGACAAATTCATCGCATAAAAAAGGAACATTGACTGTGTGACGATATAGAGGGCGCACTAACAATTTTAACATCGGAGCCATAAATATGGCTCTGTTTAACATCTCTTCTAAAGTCTGTTTTCCTGTCGACGTTATTCGACGCTATCGTTAACAATAATCGGTAATCTTCTACGTAAACATTGAAATGTTAACGATTTACAGGAAAGGTACTCGCTATCGTTATTATTTCAACTTGATCGTTTTCAAACGATCGTCGTTGAACCATAGAGATATTATAGTGAACTAATATCTCTATGGTTGAACTGTTAACGATCAACGACGATATAGCGTCGAATAACGTCGACAGCAAAACAGGCTTTAGCCCTGTCTACACTATCAAACTAGTTTGACAAAAACAGTGTGATATGCCCAAATATGGTAGTGATAAGACATCATCATGTCCATATATGTACTGTATGTGTTCAATCCAAATAATAAGTAGATCATTATAAACGACCACAATATTAAAAAGTAAAATTACTTATATATTTAATTTACCATTGCACGTTTAGATATACTGACAATATACAATATGAATAAAAGAATATACATATCAGTTGCAACATATGCTACATGTATTCAGAAATATTCTGACATTTTACAATAATATAAATACAAATTTCTCAACCAGCATCGTCAATAATGGTACACATTGTGTTTACTACTGTTTTAGTTTCACAGAAACTAAATATTTTCTATTTTTAGATCAATAAATTATTTAAAATATTTCGATATATTGACGTTTGTTAAATTCTATTTTCATACTTAATTACTTATTAAATTTGATAAAATATAGAGTGTACTCGTAGGCGACCGGGTTGTAGTTAAAAAATTCAATATCGTTTTCAGTAAAATATAAATATATTTCCCTGAGCGTATCATTTAAACATTGTGACGTATTCTTACGATATGACGTACGCTATGACGTATTTGTACGGTATGACGTATGCTTACGGTATGACGTATTCTTACGGTATAACATTGAAAACCAATCGTTTTATCACTCGAAGTTGTGTTCTCATGATGCAGCCTAGTTCAGTTACCGTCATGTTTTGTATACACTGTAACAAACAACATTTATTAAAAGGATTATTATTTTTGATAAATACATGAATTTCAATCAATGATAACTTGACTTTACAGTTTACACGCATAATGCCTACAAAATGACCATGATAACTTCGCAAATTGTTGCAGAAATTTGCACAATGCTTATCTCTGTGTACGTGAGATGGTACTTCAAGAGCGTGGTTCCCACTAGCGATGCAACACAAGGACGTAACGCAACGCAAGTGAATTGACCAATCACAAGCGATGGCTTATTCTCTTGTGATTGCTAACTGTCTATAACTTCGTTTGTCATTGGTTAAAACGCATGCGTTGCGTTTACGTCCTTGCGTTACGTTCTAGTTCCCACTAGCGACGCAACACAAGGACGTAACGCAACGCAAGTGAATTGACCAATCACAAGCGATGACTTATTCGCTTGTGATTGCCAACTGTCTATAACTTCGCTTGTCATTGGTTAAAACGCATGCGTTGCGTTTACGTCCTTGCGTTACGTTCTAGTGGGAACCAAGCTTAAAACGTGGTTCCCACTAGCGACGCAACACAAGGACGTAACGCAACGCAAGTGAATTGACCAATCACAAGCGATGACTTATTCGCTTGTGATTGCTAACTGTCTATAACTTCGCTTGTCATTGGTTAAAACGCTTGCGTTGCGTTTACGTCCTTGCGTTACGTCCTAGTGGGAACCAAGCTTTAATGCTATAAAAAAAAGTTTTCAGATGTGTGAAACATACCGTAAAACTATCTTGTATATCTGTGGCCGTCGTTCCCGTTTGAATACAATTTGAAGGCGCATTCCGTAGCTTCAGAAAGAAAAAAAAACATTTAAATTTCAACTAAGCCGTACCAATGGACGGGCACCATCTTATAATGATGTTAATGTTCGGAAATCAAACAGATAGTATACAGTAATATAGTACACATGTCACATGTGCTGCTGTCTCGATATTGCTAATGACATGAGTGACTTAATTGTGACGTATGAAAATAGCCGAGAATTACCGCAGTATTCGGCAGTTTCAAAGTAATTGGTCTAAATAACACATTTTTGGTACACATTTTCCGTTTTACGGCTTAATGGACAAAGGGAATTAAAAGGTGCCCCAACTCGAACGGCGCTAGTATCGGACTTGCAGCTTAGGAGGAGATAGAGGAAAACATTTTGGCTTAATGCTATTATATTAACAAGAAACTGAATGACATAATTCTTACTTGACTTTCCAGTGATTGCAATGAGTTGCCTATACTTCGAGAAGTTTGCGATTGATTGAACCAACTGCTAAATACGTCGTTTGTGTTTTTAACGAAGTTAACCGTTTGTCTGTACGCCGATTCCTGTTGATGAAAAAACCCCAATTATTTTAAAATATTATATACAGTCGTATGCTTAACAGTTTTATTTTATAGTAGAGATCATTTTTTTAAAACTTAAAATAGAATGCACCACATATTCGGAGAATAGTGTTTTTTATTTATTATATGTTGGTAAATTAAAATTATCAGCCAAAATGCTTACCTGTGGTGTTTGATTAAAAGAATCCAAGTCAAACTCACATGGAGGAGGAGCACAGTTCCTCTGTAATGAAATCAAAAATATTTAAGAAACAATGTTTTTTTTATCGACAACGATGCTTGTTGCAGGCGAGCGCGCGTGCCTACCCGTCACGACGACATAAATTCGAGATCGCACATATAAAGATATATAATATATAATTGTATTGTTTCATGTCGAGACATTTTGTTTTAACCCGAATTAAAATCGCTATTTGACTTATCTATTCTTAGTCTAAATCCTAAAAGTGCAGGAATTTCACGTGTCCGCCATTATCTACCACAACAGAGACAAATTAAACCTGTCGTTTGTTGTATAAGAGAATGTATATGGTGGTTGAAGATCTGTAATAATGCCGTATATGGCTCTCCTGTGGTCTAACGGTATGATACTCGCCCTGTAAAGCGAGAGGTCGCATGTTCGAATCCCGCCAGACATTTTTAATACAACTGAAACATACGGAACTTTCGCCGATGAGCTATGCTCGACGCGATTATGAGATCATGTTCCGAATATGAGCATTGTATCAATAATTTGACAGTATTATTATTTATATATAATGTCAGTAACTAAACTTACACACACAGGCCTAATTAGTTACTTACTTCACTGCTTAATGACTGGTGTAGTTGATCGAGTTTTGTCAACCAATAGTCTCCTTCACTGAGACTACACGAACTTATTGGCTTTGAAGATGCAGACAATGCAAATACTAGCACACATACCAGCTGTAAAAACATTTTTTTCTCGGAAAAACTAAAATATCTGAAGTAGAGACGAAACAATGTTTAATTTTGCAATTTTTGATTAATAGAAGACAATGTGTAAATTTGTATGTCTATTGGTGTGTTGTATTTATAATAAACTGGCAGGGTCAATGAACGCACAGCCAATGAAAATCGTTTAAAATTATGATTACATCACTTTGTTTATTTTATATTTATTTCGTTTTCTTTCAGTAGGGTGTAACCCTCTCAATAATAATATGTTTACTAAGCCATCTAAGCCACTAATTCAAAAAAAAAACATCCATTCTTTTTTCCAGTGTTTCATAGACACATCGTCAGTCGATTTGCCTCCATAGTGACCATAATAGATATTGCATTGCTTTTCTTAAAGCGGGGTTCCCACTTGGAAGCGACGCAACGAGGGTAGACGCGCAACGCAAGTGAGTTGACCTATCATAATCGACAGTTCGGATGCTTCATCGCTTGTGATTGGTCAAATTGCGGTGCTTTAAAGTACTTGCGTCGCGTCCAAGGAAACCAAACTTAAAGATGTATTTTCTCCGAAAAACATGAAAAATGAAGATTAATAAAATCAGACTTGAATAGGCAATTTTTGTAGTTTTAACAAAGTTGATCACATTCCATAGGAAAAAAAAATGAAAAAAATAATGTTTTCACTTATAAAATGACAAAATAAACAGTTAAATTCAACCAATTTGACTATTTATTTTATTTTTTTCTGGGAAATCATTTTTGATCCGATTTTTTATCAAAGTGAATAACTATTATGTGAAATTCAAATTACATATTCTACAACAAATTTGTAACAAAATATTTTTTTAGGGGGACAATATATCTTTAAATTTAAATTAAGACTATTTTATACAGTATACTATTTATTATGCAGAAAATAGTAAACAGTTACCTACCTGTTATAAATTAATTAATAAATAATTATTCAAATGATTGATGATGAGTCGCATTCACTCGTAAACAATGTTTGTTGTTTGCTCTGTTCAGTTTGTGTTTATATACACCAAATATTTTGAAATAATATATAGGCCTAATTTCTTTAAAAATAATTACAATGGGAAATGGTAACAAACAAAATACATTTATATTATGTAACAGTTCTATGATGATGGTTTTATTAATTGATTTGTTTTTGCAATTTGGACTTAAGCAATTATCATTTTATGTCCTGAGAACAACTTTCTTTTTTGTTTAATTTAAACGTTCTCTTTATTTCATATTGAAGTGTGGGTGGTTTATTATTTACCTGATTATAACCCGTAGTCGAAAGTAATAGTGCAATAACTATAGATTATACTTATACTATATAATTATTTAGTAGCAATGGGCCTATATCGATTTATTTTGACAATTTGATTTTTTATGACTATATATTTTTCCTAAAGACACCGAAGTTTAAATGTATTTTTAGATTCGTTTTACAATTGGATTTTTCGGTAATAAAGCATATTTTTTGTTTTAAATTAATTTATTTACACATGACGACATTGTCAGTAAATGCACGTTTGTATGTATGTTATATTTTAATGTTTTTTTAAATATTTCATTTACCGTCGCTGATTCGGTTTATTCAATAAAGAGTGTATTGTTGTTGACATCTTTCAATACTTTAATACTTCATTTAAACAGATGTGATTATTATTATTATTATTATTACTATTATTATTATTAATATTATTAGTATTATTATTATTGTACGGTACCTTTTCTAAAGATATTATTATTTTTTTTAATTTATTTCACTATGAACATTTTTTTAAGATGAGAAAAGTACGTTTTTAATCAATATTTATCGTCTTTTTTTGCCATTTTGTTAATTATTTGGTATATTTGAATACATTTTTTAAAAATGTAAAAAAACGAATGCAAATATGGTTTTAAAAACATCAATATCAATCATTTTATGTATATACAGCAGATGTTTTTATTACAACTACTTTTAACGTTGTAACATATAAATGAGAGGAAAAAATATGCTATGCTATGCTATGCTATGCTATGCTATGCTATGCTATGCTATACTATGCTATGCTATGCTATACAGAGTGTGTTAATAAAGTGGGACGAACTCACACAAGACAAAAAAAAGATGAGAAAAAAATACAATTACTCAATTTGCGCTATGTATTGGATTTAAGTTGTAAAAAAATTACATTTTAAAAGAAAATAATTTCGGTATTAATTGATTACGGTAATTAAAATATCGATTGCTACGTCGACCCGTGACTTACATAGAACATTTTACTTTCTGTTTGTTCCATTCGTTATTGTCTCTCCCTTTTCCCTTCAATGTATGTATTTAAAAATTTAAGTTAACAATTGTTTAGGTGTATTTTTTTATTTGCCTTTACGGTAAATTATTGAAATACTGAGCCGAATGAGCGTTGCAATCGAATAAGAAATGCAGTCAAATAAGTACCGGGGTTGAATAAGCATTGTAGCCGAATAAGTACCGGGGTTGAATAGGCATTTCAGCCGAATTAGAAATGCAGCCAAAAAAGTACCGAAGTCAAAAAAAGCGTTGCAGTCGAATAAGTACCGGGGTTGAATAGGTATTGCAGCCGAATAAGAAATGTAGTTAAATAAGTACCGGAGTTGAATAAGCATTACAGTCGAATAAGTATCAAAGTTGAATAAGCATTGTAGTCGAATACGAAACCCATTCAAATAAGTACCAGTATCTCATCATTTTGCGAACTTCCAACAACCCCTCAATTCAATTGTGACTGGGGAGTGGGTAGAGGGTTGACAATGCTGAGAGTGAAATCTAGTATGGTATTTCACAATATTTATCTTCAATAAAATTTAAATTACACGAATATATTTTACGATGTATAAAATTATGTCATTGAATCATATTTTAATATTAACACCCACCTTATAGTAAACATCCTTGCAGAGAAATATGCATTATTTTTATATTAAAAGTAAAAAGGAAATACGTCACTCATTATTACTGACGTTTATGAGAAATAATTTGTAGTAACAAAATTAATCTATTTAATTGTAAGTATTACTTCAAACAAGTATGATATTGTTGTTATAAAGTTTGCAGTACACCACATATTCTGAAAAGAACTGTTGAGTTTCTCGACGTTTAGATCAATATGCTTATTTTTTGACATAAATGGTTACTATTGCATAATAAACATGCGCAGAGACGAATAATGGGTTCAGAGCATGTCAATTGTGCTATCATAACCATATTTGACATAAATGGTTACTATAGCACAATTGACATGCGCAGAACCCATTATTCAACTCTGCGCATGTTTATTATGCTATAGTAACCATTTATGTCTAAAGTGGTTACTTTTGACATAAATGGTTACTATAGCATAATAAACATGCGCAGAGTCGACTAATGGGTTCTGGCATGTTAATTGTGCTATAGTAACCAGTTTTATCGAAAAATAAAAAGGTCGAAAATTGGCCATTTTTTTGAAAAAATCCCTGTACTATAGTACAGGAAAATTTTTGAAAAATGGCCGATTTTCGACCCTTTTATTTTTTGACATAAATGGTTACTATTGCATAATAAACATGCGCAGAGTCGAATAATGGGTTCTGCGCATGTCAATTGTGCTATCATAACCATTTACTTTTGACATAAATGGTTACTATACCATAATAAACATGCGCAGAGTCGACTAATGGGTTCTGCGCATGTTAATTGAGCTATAGTAACCAGTTTTATCGAAAAATAAAAAGGTCGAAAATTTGCCATTTTTTTTAACAAATCCCTGTACTATAGTACAGAAAAATTTTCGAAAAATGGCCGATTTCCGACCCTCTTATTTTTTGACATAAACGGTTACTATTGCATAATAAACATGCGCAGAGTCCAATAATGGGTTCTGCGCATGTCAATTGTGCTATCATAACCATATTTGAACCACTTTTGACATAAATGGTTACTATTGCATAATAAACATCCGCAGAGACGAATAATGGGTTCTGCGCATGTTAATTGTGCTATCATAACCATATTTGAACCACTTTTGACATAAATGGTTACTATAGCATAATAAACATGCGCAGAGTCGAATAATGGGTTCTGCGCATGTTAATTGTGCTATCATAACCATATTTGAACCACTTTTGACATAAATGGTTACTATAGCATAATAAACATGCGCAGAGTCGAATAATGGGTTCTGCGCATGTCAATTGTGCTATAGTAACCAGTTTTATCGAAAAATAAAAAGGTCGAAAATTGGCCATTTTTTTGAAAAATCCCTGTACTATAGTACAGGAAAATTTTCATAAAATGGCCGATTTCCGACCCTCTTATTTTTTGACATAAACGGTTACTATTGCATAATAAACATGCGCAGAGTCCAATAATGGGTTCTGCGCATGTCAATTGTGCTATCATAACCATATTTGATATAAATGGTTACTATAGCACAATTAACATGCGCAGAACCTATTATTCGACTCTGCGCATGTTTATTATGCTATAGTAACCATTTATGTCTAAAGTGGTTACTTTTGACATAAATGGTTACTATAGCATAATAAACATGCGCAGAGTCGACTAATGGGTTCTGCGCATGTTAATTGTGCTATAGTAACCAGTTTTATCGAAAAATAAAAAGGTCGAAAATTGGCCATTTTTTTGGAAAAATCCCTGTACTATAGTACAGGAAAATTTTTGAAAAATGGCCGATTTTCGACCCTTTTATTTTTTGACATAAATGGTTACTATTGCATAATAAACATGCGCAGAGTCGAATAATGGGTTCTGCGCATGTCAATTGTGCTATCATAACCATTTACTTTTGACATAAATGGTTACTATAGCATAATAAACATGCGCAGAGTCGACTAATGGGTTCTGCGCATGTCAATTGTGCTATCATAACCATATTTGACATAAATGGTTACTATAGCACAATTAACATGCGCAGAACCCATTATTCGACTCTGCGCATGTTTATTATGCTATAGTAACCATTTATGTCTAAAGTGGTTACTTTTGACATAAATGGTTACTATAGCATAATAAACATGCGCAGAGTCGACTAATGGGTTCTGCGCATGTTAATTGTGCTATAGTAACCAGTTTTATCGAAAAATAAAAAGGTCGAAAATTGGCCATTTTTTTGGAAAAATCCCTGTACTACAGTACAGGAAAATTTTTGAAAAATGGCCGATTTTCGACCCTTTTATTTTTTGACATAAATGGTTACTATTGCATAATAAACATGCGCAGAGTCGAATAATGGGTTCTGCGCATGTCAATTGTGCTATCATAACCATTTACTTTTGACATAAATGGTTACTATAGCATAATAAACATGCGCAGTGTCGACTAATGGGTTCTGCGCATGTTAATTGTGCTATAGTAACCAGTTTTATCGAAAAATAAATAGGTCGAAAATTTGCCATTTTTTTGAACAAATCCCTGTACTATAGTACAGGGAAACTTTTGAAAAATGGCCGATTTCCGACCCCCTTATTTTTTGACATAAATGGTTACTATTGCATAATAAACATGCGCAGAGACGAATAATGGGTTCTGCGCATCAATTGTGCTATCATAACCATATTTGACATAAATGGTTACTATAGCACAATCGACATGCGCAGAATCCATTATTCGACTCTGCGCATGTTTATTATGCTATAGTAACCATTTATGTCAAAAGTGGTTACATAACAGATGTCTAATGGTACTATAAGATGATAATAAACCAATATATGATCATATAGAGCAATTTTATCGCATAATAATTTAATTTAAAAAACTTGATATTTTGGCCATTTTTCGAAAAAATCCCTTTACTATAGTACAGGAATTTTTTCAAAAATGGCCAATTTTCGACACTTTTATTTGTCGTGATAACAAGTGTCTATGGTACTATAAGATGATGATAAAGCAATATATGATCATATAGAGCAATTTTATCGCATAATAATTGCATTTAAAAAAACTTGTGTTTAACATAACTGGTTACTATATAATAATGTAACATACGCAGAATCACATAATGTGGTCTGCGCATGTTATGGTTATATGTTTTTAATAATTTAATTCCTAAAAAACTCCTACTCTGGGTGAAAAAAATATCTGTAGCAAAACAAAATAAAAGATTTTTAAAAGGCAACATATATTTTACATGATTTTATTTAACCGAGGCCAAGTTAAACAATGAATATCAAATGCAAGGCGACTGACAACATCGCAAAATATTTAAATAATATTAACACAGCAGCTCTATAATATTCAGCTTTCTTTATATATTTTAACTAATTTTAAGCTAACAATTATGATACTAGTGTTTGTTTGTTTAATAGTATAATAATTACAGAACAAAAAAGCAATCAATCCGATCATAATCAGATACACAAAACAACGCACATCTTTTTTACATTGTTTAGCAAAACTCTGGAAACTTTCCATACAACTTGCAAAACGCCCGGTGGTGTGTGTAGGTTTTTTTTCGACTCCGAGTTTTGCTAGACGATGTGAAAAAGAATTTTTGTCCTAAATAACAAACAATACTTGAAGCTCAAAAGTACTGCCGCTATGAACCTCTATGAAAACATGATTTTGAGAAAAAGAACGCTAACTGACAAATATATATCAACAACAATATAACATAACGTTGGGCAGCAAACATTACCTCGTGCCGTGAAAATACGACAAATACGTGATCAGTATGATCTACTGCGCATGTCTAATATAGAGTACTAGTTTCTTCAACGCTGTATATTATCCATTAACGGATATACACATACAGATATATATAGTTAATATTATTAACAAATAAATGGTATAAATATTGGAACTTATATAATTTTATATTTTATAGGCCTACTATTTCAATTATCGTTTTAAAAGTACATATTACGTAGCTATTATATGTTATGTTATTCATTCAAATTATCAATACGTGATAAAATCATCTAATAATGGTTAGTTCCTTTTGTATATTGGTGCACCAGAGCAAATGTTTCGTAATACGTCCAAATAAACGTGTTTGTGTTGGGAGCAGCTAGAAATAGTTTGTAATTAGTTGTGCGCTTGATGCAAGCGTATGTCAGTGATGCATCGAATAGACCGAAATTTGACGTGCGTGTTCAAAATCTGATAACACCTAACATCGTTTGCACGCGCACGTAAATTATGGTTGTATCCATGGTATCACTGAATTTAAAAAATATATATATACATATATAATATGCTTTAATTACCACAAATATAATAATTTATAATCTTAAATAGAATATTATGTCTACAATATAGTATGCCATACGTTTTAACAAAGTTGAGATGAGCTGGTTAGTTTGTACACGGCATCGGCGGCACTTCGTAGCATATGCAGAGAGTATGCAACAGCAAGGGGCTCCGATTTTTGTTTTACTTCAGCTACGGCAGTCTGCAATAAAATTAAACATAGGCCTTAATTGTCATTGTGGGCTATAGATGGATAGGAGTCCGAGAAGTGGCGTAACGCAGATACCTGAGGCCTCGGTCATTTTTAGCCTTTTCGACATATTTTAATGTCTGTTTTCCCGGCCCTCTGGGCACTTCTCAGGTGACCCATAAGGTCTGAGGCACCATAAACTCAGGGGCCCCTGGGTTTAGCCAGTGAGCGCTCATAGCCGTAACATAGCCGTTATACGGCACTGGAGTTATTCATATTTAGTTATTTATAAGAATACGTACCTCAAAGGACTCGAAACACAGCGGCGGTGCAAGTTCATCATCAATGACGTTACAGACACTAACGTTGTCTTCTTTAAGCTGGGAAAATTAAAATAAATAATAAAATGTTAGTTACATAGTTATTATATTACTAAGAAACGTTACTTATGGAGCCTTACAAACTCGTAATCGTATATATTCATTAGGAAAGTTACGGAATTATATGAGAATATTAGATGAGGGTAAGAAGAATTAGTGATAAAAACTTACAAACTTTTCCATTGTTTTGTCAAGATTGGACAGTGTGGTTCTTGTGTAAGCATCAATGTAGATCAGGGTTGTGATGTTAACCGAGTATTTGACCAATGTTACCAGACGTGTTTCCAAATTACTCTGTTAAAAAACAAACACAAGCAAATTATTCTCAATGAATTGGAAACAATCAATATATATGCTATTTTCTAAAATGTAGTGAGAGCAACCGGGCCAAACGAGAACGTATTCGATTATGAGACACAATTACAATGAACGTGGGTTCCTTGCAGTTTAGTGTGCAAAACTCCTTGGGCCCCTTTCACACCAAAACACCTGAGCGTGTTTCCGAGTTTTGCCTTTATTGTGAAAGCGGTATAATTCTAAGGTGAGCAAAGATGTAAAAACATTGTATATCTTACCTGAGCGGTTGTCCTGTATTGAAGGATACAGTCATCGACACGCTTGGAGATGTTATTACTTTGGATAGAGGTTGCAGAGAGGGCGGTATGATTGTTTATCTGTTGGCAAATCACAATGTTAAATTAAACAAAATAATGATTTCACTTATAAAAAGACAAAAAAAACGGTTAATTTTAACCAAAAAACCACTGTCCGTCAGACAATTTAAATATTTATTTGCTTTAAATTACATTAAATCATTTTTTGTTCGATCCAGTTTTTGGTCAAAGTGAATAACTATTATGTGACATTAAAAATTGGCATTTTTAAAAATATATATTTTTTAGGGTGACAAAATATAAATTTTTTAGGGGACAAAATATCTTTAATGTTTTTTTTAAAATCTTTTGTAGGAGTACATCCATCTTTAAAATTAAAGTTCACTCTTTTTTCTATGGTTTAAATTTTACATTTGTCTTTTGTATTATACAATCTTGCACATAGGCTAGTTACGATTTAAGATTTAGTTAGTAAACATTAAATTATTGACTTACATAACTTGTATAGAAATCGTAAATATTTCTTTCCCATCTCTCGGCAGCCGTTTTAGCGTCATCGACGTTGTTTAGCTGGATTGGAGCATCAGTGGTCGGGGACACAGGCATTGAACCCACTAACAAGCATGCACCCAGCAGACTGATGATGCAGTGTGTCATATTGAAAAGAGCCATCGTATCTGAAAATTGTAAAAAAATATATATCATATTAATATATTATTTTTATTTCGAATTATGTATTTAGTATTATTGCATACATAATGCACATAGTATGTCCGATTTATACAAGTTTAATATCATCACTAAAACACAAATAATTGTACAATTATTAGGCCTAAATAAACGACTTTGTTACTACAGAATTAAAAAAAAAATTTTACACCTGAAAATAACTATATAGATCCATACATATATTTTAACAATTGGTATTATTTTCAATTGAATTATAAGTAAAATAATAATCCAACCCATATCGGTCTACAGTGTATTTAAAAAAAATCTATGCATATAAATAGTCAATTGGCATAATTTTTAAATTGAATTTTATTTAGAAAATACAGTATTTCAAATAACAGTGAAGTTTTCATTTTATTATTTGTTTAAATACCGTAAAGAAATGATACAATGCATAGACAAGATATTGCGATAGTTACCTTATATTGAGTATAGTTATTTCTTGTAAATGTAAATAATTTCTTGTACGTATGATGTTCGCTGGTATCTTCTGCTCTTCGAAGTACAATAAGTAAGTCAATGCTCGTCGATGAAGTTATGAATGAAGTTTGTAAAACCACGCTCATTTTTATACTAAAATCAACCGATAATGTTTACCTTAAAAGCAATAACGGAAAATCCCTCTCTCTCGAAATGATTACATGACATTGATTAGAATAATTACGTATCAACAGTATAATCAATTATTGGCAATATACAGTTAATAATAGAAGTAAGCATTAGTTTACGAGCGTTAACAGGATCTATGATAATTGTAAATAATTTAAATTAAATATGGTTTCGATTGTCGGCATAGTTGATGTTCGTCCGTCCATCATTTTGACTTAATTTGATTTTACTATTTTATTCTGTTTTAGTTTCTATAGATGAGATATTAACTGTACATATATATCATGTTAATTGAGCTTATCTGTGATTCTCAAATCAAAGATAACCTTTTTTTATAATAATTAATGCATTAGTACAAGCCAATTATTAGTGTAATTTATTTCATATTAAGCACCTTTTTCTCAAGAAATAGGAAACTTAAACTTCCGATACAATGAAAAGTATTTTCGCGACATTAAAAGTAATTGAAGTTTCTTTTCTGAATACTACAGATGGTTCTTAATGACTTGACAATTTCCCCGTCTAAAATCCATTATAACATATTTCTCAATTTTGCGCAATCGATAGTAAATTAATATAGTTCTGAGGTGGTGGTGGAATATCATTCATCGTATCGTCACATGGCGCACAATATTAATTGTATTTGTTCATACATTTAGACCACAATTTCATCCACAGATTATTGCTGCATCTTCTTTCATAAAAATCCAATAAAAGTTTACAAATAAAAACAATAATAATTGTGTTTTTAAAATGTTTGATAAATTCTGCAATTTTACAATATCCAAATTTTTTGCAATCAATTTCAAACATTTTTCGCCGCATGTTCATGTATAAATCAATTCGATTTAAATGTTTCAAAAAGGCAGGTTGAAACGGTTTCATTTCCGTAATTTTTAGCGAATCGGTCATAAAATATACCACCATTATCATGTATTGTCTTTCCACGGCATACAAGTCATTAAATGGGGTGGTGTGAGAAACAATATAGTAATGTTTCGATCTACGTTTAGTTGTTTCATTGCGATAATAACGCGTCGATAATTATCATTGAAACTATACTAAATTATTTCAGCTTCCAAGAACTAATTATACAACGCCCAATGAAGTAATTATTTTATGAAGATTAAATTAACCATTTATGAGGTATTTATTGTTATATTTTGGTACATTTTTCGATTACTACTATCTTTGTTTCGTCTTAATTGCATAATGACTTTAAAACGCATTAATATATTAATAAATATGTGCATGACGCAAAACAGAATAATTTAGCGTTCCAAATTAGGCTTGTTACTGGACCATTAAGCCCGCTTAAGCCTGACTAGGGATGCAAGATAATAAGGTCCCCAGAGCTTGTTTGACGAGTTACAATTGTAAGTAACCCTTGTTTTAAAAACCTATAACCTTAAAATGATTATTGAATCTATCATACCATTTATTACCGTTTAATACGGTCTAATTTTAAAACGTAATAATGACAATTGTTTCCTGATAAGTTATATAACCATTAACTTTAGCATCAAGGTATTCAAATAAAAGCGTACTGAACGATGTCTAGAGCACATCCCTAAAACAACGGATTTCCGAAATGATGAGAACAACTAAGTTGATGAGAGCACGTGCTCCGCCAACGCAACGTTGCTTAACTTCTTCCCAGGGCCCAAAAACGGACAATAAAGATAATTAAAGAAATTAATTAAATAATAAAAAAAAATACCGAACCGAAAATTAACCTACCAAAGGAAAGGACGGAAAATAAATATTTATTGATGGAAGAATCCATGACGTAAATCGATAAATTAATTCTACGATCTACATTTGTGGTTGGAAGGGTGGAAAATGAAACGAAAGAGAAGAGGCGGGTGTCATTTTAAACCCGTATACATTGGTAAGTCGCTTAATGTTGGAAAGCCTAATTTATCCACAGCTCTGTATATGGAACTATTTTGAAAAATGTTGTGATGTACCAAAATATGGTAGTGATTACATCATCATGTCCATTATGTGGGCACATCACATTTTGTTGTCACAACAAGTTTGATAGTGTAGATAGAGCATAATGGTAGCCTAAACCGTCTGTGTATAATCCGACGATAAGAAGCGCTCAACATGCCAATTTCATTTTAATAGATTTTCTCTTCTTTATACCTTTTTACAAAATGTATTAATAGTATTATTAATAAATGGTTATTATTATAAAAGTATTATTAATAAAAGGTTATTATTATAAAAGTATTATTAATAAAAGGTTATTTCAACAATGCAAATTAAAGATGGGTAAAGAGATTAATAATAATGATGAAGAAAACCGAAACACGCAAAGATATATCTCATACATTCTATTCAGTCCGGTACTTCTACCCATTCGATCTAGCACAATATCGAAAGTAAGGATGTACGTTTTCTGCAAAAATATAATTTGGATATTCCATTGAGAATTTCGAATAACAGTTGTTTGTTGGATTTATCGATACGTTTTTGTGTATTTTGTAAAAGGGTTTTTAGGAAGATTTTAAACTTATATTTGATGTGTGGGTTGTGAGGGCGGGCCAAACGATTACTTAAGATCATCAGGTGCTACTGGACAAACTCACATTTTCTGATATTTTTGGCAGCGCCATGAGCAATGAATGTTGGAATGGCGCTATATAAATCAAATGATTGATTGATTGAAGATAGATAGATAGATGGAGAGAGATAGGAATTGATCCAAAGCATTAAAACCAGAAAAGAGTTTACTCTTCCCAGATATAGTATAGTATAGTTAAAGTTAGAAATTGTACACTCACATTCATAAAATGTAACTGTTTATCATAAAATGATTAGTATAGCTGTATATTTACATACAATTGCATTAATACTGCATTTTGATTGGATGATGATTGGGTTAGTACTTTGTTAATTGTCTATTTTAACGCCAACGACCTTAAAGTTGAGTTATGTAGGTTTGAGTTTATTCACCCTTGGCTCTCCATATTTCAGGTTTATATTTTACCTAGGAAATCCATGTATCCAACACAGAGATAAGATAGTTACTCGGATATGATTCTAAAATTTAGGCACCTTCAAAGGTGATGAGATAGTCTGGGTTCCAGACGGAGTTTTGACTATTAGTAAAAAGATAAATATTTTGGGACATACGGCGTTTCATACGTATACTACGTGCAAACATCGAAAAACCTCAAAATAAATACAGACTTGGGGCAAGTGATGAGAGTGTACCATGACAAATTTAGGCTGATTTACACATGATAATGACGATGATGATGATGACATCATTATTATGAAGATACTAACAACATGATAATATGATTGTTGCAAGGCAATCTAACAACAGAACACTGGGCAAAGATAGGAACTCGTAACAGTCCTTTGATCTTATGTCTGGCTGCAACAAATACTAACAGTACTGTACCGTGTACCCATTCTCTGTGTCGCGCGGTGCTGTTAAGGGTCGTGGAACTGATTGTGTTGCAGCCACAGATAAACCCTTTGATCGCCGGAGCTCAGCATCCTTTTGTTAATTTGCCTTGATTGTTGATGGCATAAATGACAAATCTATTAATGAATATGATGTGAATACAAAAACTTTTAACTTTAAAAAAAAACCATTCTACACTTTTTAAAGTCATACATTTGTATTTACAATCTATAATTCAAAACAACAAATAAAAACACTTTAAAATACCAAAATAATCAAATTAAATATACATATTATACATAAATAAGTTTACGAACATTATATTTGTGTCAATTTCATAGCAAGGCACTATATTATATAAAATATAATTATATATTTCCGAATTTGTTTTATAAGGCACAGCATACAATTATTTAAGCTATATTTTTCCATGGGTCACCATGTTCTGTAGCATCTGTGTGGTATTCCCATCGAATTTGAATGCCTGGATAGGATAAAATAAAACACAATACTATACAATGTTCTCACTATATATTAAAATTTAAATAAATTCAAAGGAAAAATACTCAATGAAAAAAAAAGCGAAAAGCAAAATCAAAACGATAAAGTAAAACAGCCAGAAAAGTTGGCAGATCTTTCGGGCAATACTAGCCCTTCATCAGTGCAAGTGAAGGTACTTGGACAAAGATAGATAGATATATCAGGCAAGCGCTGCCTGAGTTGACAGGAATAAAAGAAAAGAAACATAAGAGGCATAAGGCTGGTAAATAGAGGTGGAGATAGTATTGAGTAGAAAACAAAGAAGATAGCTATTTATTATTTTGGAATAAAACTAAAATACAGCTTAAAGATGTATTGTCCCCCTGAAAAAAATATTTCTTAACTAAATTGTTGTTGAATATTCCATTTTAATGTAACATAATAATTACCCACTTTGACCAAAAATTGGTTTGAAAAAAAAAATGTATTTACCTGAAAAAACTGTAATTTAAAGCAAAAAATGGCCAAATTGGCTGCCAGCTAGTGGGTTTTTGGTTGAATTTAACCATTTATTTTGTCAATTTAAAGGTGAAAACATTATTTTTTTTCATTTTTTTTTAACGGAAGTGATTAACTTTATTAAAACTACAAAATAACATATTCAAAGTCTGATTTAATTAATCTTCATTTTTCATGTTTTTGGGGGACAATACATCTTTAAATGCTGGTTACATATTTAAAGATTTGTAAAAGTAGAATAATAGAGGGCTCCCTTCATAAATTTTAAAGGAACACCGAGTTAAAATCTGAAGGATTGCAATTCCAAAACATAATGGAAAACATAGTAAAACTAATTTGTTAATTATTTTAGTGAATTATAATTAAATTAGTGAGCTGTTATGTTATACCTCCCGGACACAATTCTCCATTTATTTAAAATGACAGTACATACCTGGCTGTAGTAAGTCTGTGCTAGGTCTTTGTCCTTTTGCACACCATGTCCAAGATGAAGACACCTAGCATAGTAGAAACTGCCCATAGCAATGCCTTTACCTATGAATACTGGTAAGCAATCCGTCTTTCTTGAAATGTCTTCAATGTCTTTAAGTTGAGCAACTCTGTAATAAGGGTGGTGGCAACAGTTTAGAAACAGTAAGAGACAAAGATGGTGTATCAATATTAACCATGTTGGGTGCTCTTTTCTGTTTATTGACTCAATCCACGGTGCTAATCATAGCAGGCAGTGTTAAACAAATATGACTTGCACATCTATGAGAGGAGGTAGCCTATACGAGTAAATACCCTTTGCCTCCTTATTTCACCTTTAAGCATCACTAAGGGAGTGTGTGCTGTAGAAGTACTTACCTAGCAGCGGTCTCGGCTGCCTTTGTGTATAGCTTCTTAGCATAATAATGCGCTGTTAGGTTTGCCATGGCATACACGTTGCCTCGTTCAGATGCTTCCTTCAAACATTCAAATGCAGAATCATGGTTCTTGTGACATCCTAGGCCTAACTCATACATCACACCTAGGGCTCCTACATGAATATAGACATATCAAAATTTACATTGCTACAACCATAGAGATAATATCTCTATGCTACAACCGTATACCCACACAGTGGCAGAACAATGAGTTCAAATGATGGCTCAGTGATAGATTTAAAACATCACCAGCAACATAACAATGTTTAATAATTGTCGTTCTCAGTGCACAAGAAATAACAATTTAATGGAACAAAATTGAAAACTGAAGCATAGTATAATCTTCCAAACAATATAAAAAACAAATTCAAAATTCAAAAATAAAAAACAAAATATGTGTATTATTTTAAATTAAAATCAAAGTAAACTTTCCTCAAATCCAGAATATAATACTAACTAAACTCGATTTGAACTCGTCACTTCAACGATCCTGACAATAACAAGGGGTTATCAGCCAAGTGCGGATAATCAATTAAGGATATTTACCTTGAGATTCCAGACTACCATTTCCAGTTGCTTCGGAATGCCAGAAAAAAGCCTACGAAAAAAACAAAAACAAGTTTGTAAATCTCTGGTATTAAATCTTTGTTTTTGTCTGTACTGCTTGCTCTATGATATCAAATCGAAATATTTTATTTGTAGTAATTCTTGTTTTCTCATCCCTTAATGCTTGGTTCCCACTAGAGATGCAACACAAGGATGTAACGCAACGTAAGTAAGTTTACCAATCACAAGCGATTGATTATTCAAACTGTCGCTTGTCATTGGTCAACAAGCTTTTGTTGCGTTACGTCCTTGCATTGTATCCTAGTGGGAACCAAGCTTTACTGCTACTGCATGTTACCTTTTTATAATCTAGAGACTCCTCACGGCAGTAGTACATGCCAAGAGCTGTCTGTGCTTTAATGCTAGCCTTAGGATGTCCATCATTTGCTGCCAGTAACCACCACCTCTCAGCTTCTGTGTCAGACTGCTTCACACCGCACCCCTCAAAATGCGACCTGCCAACGTTGTACTGCGCAACATGTATTAAGTGTTGGTTGCTTGAATGTAAGTTGTTTGCTACTTTAAGCATGAACTCATGCCCTTTTTTCTGTTTGCATCAATTAATCAAAATAAAACTTGAGATTATTACATATACAGTAAAAATTATGCATGACTTGAACAAACCAATTTGTGATAAAAAAAAAAAGAAATGCAAGGATTTATGCATGTTGAACAATGACAAGCCACTATTCGAATATTTCATTGCTTGTGCTTACGTTGGGTTAGGTCCTTGCGTTGCGTTGCGAGTGGGAACCAAGGTTAAACTTGATGCAAGGGTAACAGTGAGGATGCTTGGTTAAAGAGGTCGAAACACGCCCTCTTCATTCTCAAGAAAGAATTGTGTGGTTAACCCAATTCTTGTTTTTTTTTTACATTTTTCAACCAATTTGTTATCATTTTGTCAAGTCAAAAAAGTCAATAATGATACATCAGCCATACTCAAACAACTTTTATGATTGGACAACATATCAAGATTATGTCAGATGATGTGCTGTTTACACCCTCACCAGTAGCTTCTTCATACTCACATGATCTGCAGTTGTTCCTAGTCCATCATGATACATAACACCCAGTTGAAACTGTGCTTGCGGATCTGTGTCCTTTATTTTCTCATAGTAGATCAACGAACGTTTGTAGTCATCCTAAAAATATAAACAATTAAAATATCATCATATTGATGGTGATTCCGAGTTACTTTGAGTTATAGCTCTGGATCCATTAACAATTCCAAATATGTTATCAATGGGACAACATATTTCTGTATTAAAGAATAAAGCTTGGTTTCCACTTGGACGCAACGCAAGGATGTAAACGCACCGCAATATAATTTGAACACTAAACCTACGACGAGATGGATCATCTGAACTGTGGCTTGTTAATGGTCAACTCATGTGCAGAAAAGATGTTAAAGGAAAGGAACACCCTAATATCTTACCTAACTATTATAAAAGTAACCCTACCAACTTAATATTCAGCACAATTTATGTTTAAATCGGATTTGTAGTTTTCTAGTAAACAGGATTTTAAAGCTGTTTTCAAGACATTTGAAAATCGCCATCTTGTGCTCATGGCAGCCTGTTTGTGACGTCAGATACGGCCGACGAAAATTTTAAGATTCGCGGTTGCATTCAGCGCTTCTATTGGCTAAGCGAATCCGCTAATATGATTGGCTAATAACGCGACATGCGGTCATGCAGGACGGCGATGACACGGTATGAGCATGCGCTGGCTTGGTAAACAAACCTTCGATCGATCTTTTCTTCTGCAAGCCAATTCGTAAATCTTTCAGCTATTGTTAATCTATTGTTACTTTTATTGCCTAGCTGTTTCAAACGGGATTTGGTAGGGGAATTAACTGGCCAACCTTCCAAACGGAGGCTGTTGGTTGACGATGCAGTGTCTACTTTATTTTCGTTCAACACGAGTTCTAGGCCTAGTAAGGCATACAGTACAGATACACTGGCCGAAAGTACACCATTCTTCGACGGCTTGTTATGCTCGAGAATGTTCTTCTTCTCTTCTTTTTTCCTCATCAGCACGACGCAAAACTAACTCTCTTTCTGTATATTCTGGTTCCAAATTTTTTGAATTATAAAAACTCCAAGCCATATTCCGAAAATATTAGGTATGTTAGGCTATTTAATTGATTTTATTTATGGTTATATCCCGCACTTCCATATTGAAATACTGTACTAAGACGATGGGCGCTTGGATTTGCTTGAATGCGTCCACCTAATCTGACGTCACATAATTGCTCTTAACCTGTCAAAATGGCGCTGTTCAATTTCCGATATTTTGTCGTTTAAAAGTCTATTTTTTAACTAAATTGCTTACTATTGTACCTTGAACCATTGTAATCATGTTTTTATTACATTTATCTATAAGCACAGTGGCACATTTAGCCCAGGGTGTTCCTTTCCTTTAAAAGAAAGTTGCAATTAGAGAAATAATGAGAGTGTGGATAGCTGTAATAACAAGCTAAACTCTTATATTTATTGAAGGTTTGCATGGCGAAATCAAATGTTGATCAAGTTTTCAGTACACTGAGGACGAGCATATTGATCGAAACATCGAGAAATTCAACAATTGATTTCAGAACTAATATATGCGGTTTACCGCAAACTTTATATCAAGCTAAAGTCAACAACACATTGTAAAATGGGAGGAAAACTTTTGATACATTTGTGACTCATACTGTAGTATGTTACATAAATATATTTCCAACTGAAAAAATATATACACAATACAATATAATACCTGTTCAAAATAGAACTGTGCGAGTTGAAATGTAGCAAGTTTGTCGCCATTATCAACTTTGTCCAACAGAAGGCTTTCTACTTGTTCATTTAGTTCGCCTTCGGCTCGTTTCTTTTCTGGGAAATCATCTATGATGTGTAAGCTCCTTTGATCACTCGCTAAACTGTCAATACTTCCATTTTCTGACCTGGCACGGAGAATTAGTATCTCAGCAGATTCTGTCGGAGGAAGCGGTTCTGCCGAAATAGAATCTCTCAGTCTATGTTCAATTTCCATACTTCAGAACATCAAAGATATCTATTTGGAGATATAAATTCATGTTACAAAAGTTATATACAGTCGGCCTAGCCTTTAGGCTTTATCCTGTATCATTACTGTATCCAATTTCGGTATTACATTACAGTTTTTCAGATAGGCCTAGCATATTTATAGGCCTATTAAAACAAAATAAACTAAACAGTTAGAAAAAAGGGCAGGCCGCTAGGACTGGACTGGAGGCAACAATTCATTGGCATTTGCAATTCTCTTGCACACCACCACCACTGCTGGTACTATCATGACAGGGGATCCAGTCAAGTCGCCCCATCGCAAAGTCGCCCCATACAAAGTCGCCCAATACAAAGTCGCCCCATCGCAAAGTCGCCCCGGCACAGTCGCCCCATCGCAAAGTCGCCCCATTACAAAGTCGCCCCATCGCAAAGTCGCCCCATCGCAAAGTCGCCCCAACGCAAAGTCGCCCTATCGCAAAGTTGCCCACGGTTTTATTTCGGTATGACTATGAAGCGCCGCCGCTATTACTAGTAGTACGCTGTTTTAATCATATCGGTTGCGTTTGATATCGATTGCGTTGTTACTTTGGTCGCGCTAAATGTCGTATAGGCCTAGGCCTACATTATAATGTTTATCCTATTATATACATAATTTGTATTTTTATTTTACAGGTTTTAATGGAGTGATGTGCTTTTTAGAAATCATTAAAAAAACAGTCCCTTGTTTGAAAGTTCTAAAAAGATTATCCCTGATTTATAGTTTCGAAAATGTTAATTTAATATGATTTTAAAATTAGTTACCAGAGCCACAATTACGAATCTTTCTTCAACCTACCAGCTCATTTTTTATGATAATATAATAAGTATATAAATGTGTAGTAGGCCTTCGTATAGATTTATAGTAGTTGTAAGACAATAGTGTTATAGGCTACTTATTGATCACTTTGCATTTATTGACAAGTTAAGTGTCTGTTGTTATTTAATTTTATTATGACTTTTCAAAATGAAGAAATAAAAAAAAAGGATTTCATCGCCGATATGATCGTACGCTACATTTTGACCATGGAAAACCATCGTATCGTGTGCGTGTTTTTTAAAAAGGGGAATCCCCGACGGCCAGCAGAAAGACGTCGTAGCAGCTGTGAGGAAACAGATACCAGAAGGCGCAGCTCCGATTGGTTTCAGAGAATGTTTCAGATTGCGAGTCGCTTTATATTCAACAGCAGAATGATCATTTTACTGAAGAAATTCTTTTCAACCCTTTTGGTTATAGAACATTCTAATTATCTCATGCCTAATAAATATCCTCATATCGGGTGTTTATTTAATTTTAAATTAAACAAGACAGTGAAGATGCACGGAATAATACGTACACGGACGTACGACGAATACATACACACACGTCATCATTTACGACATATAGTGGTGATATGATGCAATTTTATAATGGATATAATGATGGGATTGCCTTTCCAGGCTTATAATCAATGTTCATTGTAATACTATTAGTAAACTGAATGTTTATAAATAAATTGTTTTACGTAATTTGTTGCATATAAAATAAAAGTTACAGACGTAGCCTACGTTCCCTATAAAATATTTCACATTTAAATAATTATGTACTGTTAAATGACATTATGCTGAATAATACTATAATCTTAAACTATGTTTACAAATTGTCATTTTTGAAGGCACACATCTTTCTCATCATATACCTGATAATAATAAATATTTATCGACCAAAGTAAAAATAATCTAGATCGTATAACATCATTTTATCGCGACCAAAATTAAACGCGACCGATTTCGAACGCGACTGATATCGTAAAACTCCGGCGGGGTTTCCCCATCTTCAGATGGTGCGTTGTATGGTAGTGCGACAACGGCGGAGTAATTACGGGGGTTTCCCTCCGGTGGTGAGCTAGCACGTTAGTGCGACCGCGCGCGGAGTGATTAGTTGGGGGCTTCCTCTCATGATGATGGGGGATGATCATGTGACCTGTGAGACTACATGGCGGGACTTCCCCTTTTATGCCTACACGTTCCGTGTTATTTTGTGTATCATTGCGACATTTTACGCACTTTTAAACTATTTTTTTAACGTTTTGGGGCGACTTTGTGTTAGGGCGACTTTGCGATGGGGCGACTTTGCGTTGGGGCGACTTTGCGATGGGGCGACTTTGCGATGGGGCGACTGTGTCGGGGCGACTTTGTTTTGGGGCGACTTTGCGATGGGGCGACTGTGTAAGGGGCGACTTTGTATGGGGCGACTTTGCGATGGGGCGACTTGACTAGCATCCCATGACAGCTAGGCCTAGGTCCTAGGACATAGTACAGTTCAGTAGTATATCATCTAGGCTAGTAAAGGAGAAGGAAGCCTATCCTCCTACCTAGCTAGGCTCTCTAGTCTAGGGGGGGGGGGGGGAGTCAGGCGGGTGTAGCCCCGCCCGGGCTCAGCTTGCTGGCCTAGCTACTGCTAAAAAAAGGCTTGAAGGCCAGCCTAAAAAATGAATGGCAATAAATACTCACACTATTATCATAAATAGATTAAAACACTTGCTTGGCGTCTCCCTAAAACATTTGTAATTATAGCTAAACAGCCAATATTTGCAAAAAATTGTTCGCTGAACTAATTATTCATAATTGTAGGCAAGGAAGGCTAGCTAGCCCTAGGCCTATATCTAACCACCTGGCTGATTCGACACACGTACACGACGGCGACGGAATTGAGAGGTCTACTTTTTGTGTGGATCGCACTACGCATGTCAATAGCGTTGGATTTCCCCATGGCAACAATAAATAATTAATGTATACTCTGATGGCCACCTGCAATATTATAATTATTAAAGATAATTATAATATGGTCCCCCTACACATTTTTTTTTAATATTCCCTTTTAATATCACATAATAGTAATAATAACCAAAAACTGGACCAAAACCAGAAAAAATGTAATTTAACACAAAAAATACCTAACTTTTCTGTCAGACAATGGTTTTTGTTTAAAATTAAACGTTTCTTTTATAAGTAAAATAATTATTATTTTGGGTTTTTTTTAAACAGGATTGAATAACTTTAAAACTGCAAGATGGCCTAGATTTTATTAATCTTCATTTTTCATGTTTTTGGGAGACAAACATCTTTAATAAATAGCCCTGGTAAAATATTATTAGAGTAGTATTTTATATTAAAATTTGAACTTTGGAAACGCAGCACATTTATTGGAAAAAAATGTAATGTTACTCCATGCTATCAGGGAATTTAATTAGTTTTGTCATGTTGGTTATTATTATACAAATAGGGAATCACAAACTTATGTAAAAACATTACCTGTATTGCTTCCGGTCTATAAAATAATTCAACGAAGGCACCCATCACATTCCAAGACCAATAGAGCTATTTAGCATTGTGGTAAATTTATGTAACAATTAGGTATCAGTAGCCACAAGAAATAAAGTGGTTCGGTTTTCGCAAGAAAATGAAACAATCTCTTTCTGTTCATAAAAAGTGGTCAGGTAGGCTACTGGTGGCTACGGCCCTGGCACTATACCAGCTACATTTACTGTCGATAGAATCGTAACAAAACCAAAGATTACAACAACTTTACTCATACATGTTGACGTCGGTATGAAAAATATAATTTATTGCTAAATACCGCAGAAAACTCTTTCCTGGAAACAATTTAAATTTCGGTTCTCAATAATACTGTACATAAATCTACAATTGCAAAGTTTGTTATATTAAACACAAATTCCCTCACCGCATTCCATAAACATTGGAACATCAACATATCCCTGGACATTATCTAAATAACTAAAATAATATTTTCTTATGTTGTTATTGTTATTATCAATTTTGTTAATATCAATCAATTTGTCAAAATATGAATATGGCTATAACATAAATGTACCACTTATTGTAAACAACGCAATAATACATTTTTAAAAAAAACTAAATAAATACAGCATTTATAAAGGAATGTAAATAAAGATTTTTAAAACAACTACCCATTTGTGCAATAATAATTGTATAACAATATCTAAGTAAATTAAATTTATAAATATGGCTTTGCAAAATATTATTGTTAATCTATATATAAATAAATGTAAAAGTATTAAACAGTTTTACATGGTCCTCAATATGTCTGTAGTTTAGTATATCATAAAACAATAACTAAAAATATTCCTAGATTTCTTAGTTCCTTAGAACTCATGCGGGTTACTTAAGTTTGGTTTCCACTTGGATACAACACAAGGACTCAAGTCTCTAACTTGACCAATCATGATGCAACAGATCATCCAAGCTGTTGCTTGTGATTGGTCAACTCACTTCCATTGCGTCTACACCGTCATGTTACGCATGACTGAATGTTGTTGTTAAACCACAAAGTAGGCTTATTACTTGCATAGACTGTTAAAAGGCACAAAAATAAAAAATAACATTTTGGCAATAATGAGAATATTATCAATAACAAAAAATGTTTATATACATCTTTTTACCTAAACTCATAAATCAAAAAAAGGTTCTTGCAATATATATACAATAGCAACATGTCCATAATTGGTCATCTATGTTTTTGACTTGCATGATACTGTACAATGATCTTTATATCAATATACTGTACTATGAATCAGGCTAGTTCAGTGATTGTGATATTGTATGTTCCCATTAAGTGCAATATATAACTTGGTAAAAAAATGCCCATGTTTGGTTATCTCTTCATGTACAAATAAAAATGTTTGCATCAGTTATAATCTACAGTATATAGGTATACAGTACCAAGGAAACCAAACAACAGAATGATGAGCTCCGGAGATCAAAGGATTTATCTGTGGCTGAGACACGATCAGTCTCTCACCCCTTAACAGGCATCGGACGCTGCAGGGATTATGTACATAGTACAGTACTGTTGGTATTTGTTGCAGCCAGACATAAGATCAAAGGACTGTTATTAATTCATATCTTGGCAAAGGCGAGTTCAGTGTCCTGTTGTCAGGTTGCCTTGGGTGTACTATCTATATTGATAATTATGTTGTGTTTAAATTTGAATACTAATTTTACATTGGCTATTTTCTTCTAAACTTTATGCCAGGAATTATAATAATCTATTATAGTATTATCTTATAGAGATATCATTTGTCTCATTACAGTATACAGTTGGTCCGTTTTGGTCATACTTGGTCATCACTAAGGTTTTTTTTTTCTATTCTTTTTATTTATACATTATTAAGGTGAAGTACTGTATAGCGTATGTGAAGTTTGTATGTTGGCATATCCAGTATGGGGTTGAGAAGGGTTATAACTTTTGTAGAAAGCTTGACGGGGCCCAGCCTTCTATTTGGCCAATACGAACCAACCACCAGCCACTATCGTGCTCTTCTAGCACCTCCACTTCCACACCTTCTTCAAAGCCTATCCCTTCTACATCCTCCTTCTCAAATTTGCTTACAGTTATATACGCGTTAGAGGCTGACGGTCTTTTCGTGAATACTTCTTTTACTTCTTCGTTTAATTCATCAGCGGAATCAAAGTTACTTTGTTTCACTGGTGATTTCCCCATAGATTTCAACTTTGACCTAGCTTCTGCTAACTGGTTTGTTGTTTCGTTGACAGATATACTCTTCCCACCAAGTTGGACAGGCCTCACTGGAACTGTGGGTTTCACAGGTTTTGGTTGAATGACTTCTTTACTGTAAGGTTGAAATGCGTGTCCTCCCATTTTCGGTTTGCTTTCCGAGCTCACCGTGTTATTGTTAAGCAACGGCGAATCTCCAACGGTAGAAGTGTTTTTGGCAGGTCTCTTTTCGATAAAGTTAGCCGGAACCCATCCTTCCTCACCGTTGATTTTGACAAGCCACCAGCCAGTGGGTGATTTATCAACAATCTAAAAGAAAATATTTTGTTTAAAAATTAGTCTTCTTTACAGAGGAAAGCCCAGATCAGTAATACCACTGATTTCCACTGGAGTGTTCTCATCGCCAGAAGGAAAGCGTCGTGTGGGTCGACCCAAAACAACTTGAAGGCGCACAGTGGAGAAGGAAAGAGTTAGATTAGGCTAGAGTTAAAGCTAGAAACAGAACTGACTGGAGAGAGCATCTTGTAGCCTTATGGGACACCTGGCCCAAAGAGGATAGGTAAGCTAAGTAAGGTAAATTCTTTCGTAACAATAACAAAGTTTTACAAAAGACCAACAAAGTTAAAGAACCCAAAAGCAATACATTATTCATTAAAAAATTTCCAATTTACTTGAATAATTAAATACTAGTACAATGAAACATATTGGCACTTTACCTTAGAATTTATTTTATAAAACCAGGTTGATACAAAATATAAATAAATGCAATACATGAAAAATCTAATTCAAATAATAATAATGTATACGGCTTTGATAGACCCCACAAAACAACACGCTACACATCCAGTAAAAATATATAAACACAAAAAGATTAGCTAATTTAATTTTTAACACTTGAAATATTGTTGTCTGGTTTATCTGAGCAGACCATACAACTTTTGAGTTCCTTTTAAACAGGATATCAAGCCACAAATGAATATCCCAATGAACTATAACCTACTCGTTTTGTGACACTAAAAACCATATCCTGTTAAATAATGTCAGCAAATGGAATACAGTAATTATAAATACCATATAATTATTATAATAATAAAATCCTTGATTAAAGGGCCTAATGTTATGAAACTTCTAACGCTTTACATATTACCCTGGTCATTTTTGGATCAAACGCAAATGGAAACGTAATCACATAATGCAGATACTAACCAGTGCAAAGTAAACGTACCCATTTGTACACCTGGGCGGAGAGAGGCAAATATAAGTAAAGTGCCTTCCCCAAGGACACAAGCAATGCGACATGCGTTGAATTTAAACACACAACCTCACAATAGTCCAACGTCCAACACACTGTGCCACACACCCTAATAATTACTCATTTTTGTGTGTAGAGTGTGTATAAATCATTTGAATTTAGGAGTTTCAAACTACTAATTATAATTCACTACCTGTAGTGAAATACGTACCTCAACATGTTGGCCTTTCTTGAAGCTGATTCCATCTCCTACATGATTGTCATAGTCTGCTATTGTGTAGTAGTCCATTGGAGAGCGACCACCTTTCCTTATTGCACCAGATTTGCGGCCTTTAAGTGATCTCTTTAAAGTGAACAAAACAGCATAGTTATAAATAATAGAAAAGATTATTACTCACAGAATGTTTACTAAATAATAGTGATATAGCCACAAGAAATAAAGCGGTCTGGTTTTCGCAAGATAAGGGAACAATCTCTGTTCAAGCCTCTGTGAAAAAGCGGTCAGGTTGACCCCTTACCAACTGTACTGGCTATGGACTTGACAGATGAATACAGAGGGATGAAGAATGTAAAGTTTTTCTTTGTGTTAAAGGCAAAGATGACATTGTGGAGAGGATAATGGTGTTGAGAATGAAAAAGGTGGTGACAATAGATAAATTCATTTTGATGATGAAGATACTGACATTGAAGAAGAATACAGTAACAAGATGGCGAGGACAATGATAGTGGAATAAGTACATTGAAAACTACAGTACCTTTACAGTGGATCTTCTTGGTGGTGTTGGCTTATTCTTATTATCAAGTTGTACTCCTGAAAGAACAAACAAGTTGAAATTTAGCTTTGATAAAAAGAGAGATGACAAACCAACTTTCGATCAAAGCATATTGATCGAAATGTCGAGAAACTCAACAGTTCTTTTCAAAACTACACGTGGTGTACCGCAAACTTTATATCAACAAACCACCTTTTGTTGAAAAATTCCGGACATCAGCCTTTTGATAAATTCTCTTTCGCTTTTTCTAATGCTGATTGATAGGTTTCCAAAAATTGTCTTACCTAAACTATCTTCTATTTCATCTATTCTTAAACCATTTTTTATCGCGAAATTCTTTGTCTGAATCAACGAATGAGAAATCTTATCAACACTTTGTTGAATTTCATCAAGACGTCCAGTTATCTCGTCATCTCTGGCGGCAGATGCCTCTTTCACTACCTGATTTTGAACCAATACCGCAACTTCATCAGCAAGTTTTTCTAATACTTTAGTTTGTCCATCAAATACAAATCCAAACTTTGTTTTCAACACACTAGCAATCAAATTAGAATCAATGTTGATTAAGGAATCACTTCTGCTAGTCAGTTTGTCCTCACTTCTGCTAGTCAGTTTGTTCTCAATACTTTTGTGATTGGTCAAGCTGTTTCTTCTATCATACTCCATCCTTTCCAATGCCGTCTCACGTCTATTAATGCTGATAAGCTTCTTTTCAGCAGTGTGGTTCTTCTTTTGTTTAGAACATTCTTTGACCTCTAGATATTGTTTCCCTGGCATTTTGTAGGTGAATCTTCTTTATATACGTTCTTTTATTAGTGATCTTGATTCGTTGCTGATGGAATAATACTAACTAAATACTAAGTTGTACCTTTATGAAATGGTGAATCTAAGCAGGATTTGACCCAATATCCGTGTTTGTTATGAAATATAGGATACTAAGTATTTCCTTCTTCTAACAACTTGATGCAATCTAAGTACGGGACATTTTTAAGAGCACTTAAGTAGGATGGCTTCTTAAATATTGACCTAAATCATATTAGTTTGTTTACATTACTAATTTATTATTGAACAAAAAAATCTTCTTATTCAAAAAACATAAAAAATACTGATCATATTAATCATCCTTCTATTATAGTTATCACATGCTCAATTCAAAATGGAATAGTCCATAAATGCAATAATTTAAGTATGATTTTTTAAGTACGTTTTAATAACTTTAAGAGTAGAGTGCTAAAGAAATAAATTTTACTTTTACCTCTGTTTGAATTCACCAATGACATTCATGCAGCAGCAAAGATCACACAAAAATGAATATTACTAATCAGTCTCCAAAATCTACATTTCAGAATTTCCTTAAATGTTCCTGTTGAGGTACACCGCAGCCACGTAAATCAAATATGATTGGTCAACATGTCAGAACGTAATATAAACAGAATATTAGGCCAAGCGTCCATAAATTATAGTGTTTACAAAATACTTTTTTGCTTGATTTTTTAGTGACTAAGTGGTTTTGCCCATTTTGGGTTTAAGGGATTGATTGTCATTGGAAATAAATCAGCTTTTGTTTATCAAGGAATGTTAATAAGAATCTTTTGATTTGAAAAGAGATTACAGTAGGCTTTATTGTTACGGAATTTATTGTTACTTATCCCAATTGTAATTGTAAAAATAAATTTCGGTTTAAATATCAATAAAGGTCAAGTTCTGCTATATGGTTTAAGAGAAAATTTAACGATAACATTTAAAATAAACTTCTTCAAAAAACTACTTATTTTAGAAAATCATGACAAGTCAAAACCTAAAATATGGTAAACGAGAATCTTTTTACTGTGTACACGATTGATTTGTCGAAGGACTGGGTCTACCTACTATAGGTACAAGTACTATAAATAAATGTATTACATATTGGCGGGCTTGGCTTTGGTTATATTCTAATGAAGCATGCTCCTTCTTTCTTTAATTCTCTACCTTTAAGCATTCGTTACTCTTACAATTTCTCCTCCTTTAAATCTCTTTTGAAAGAATACCTGTTTCTCTCTCTCTAATTTTATTTCTTTTTATCCTTCTTTCATTGTTGGCATACTGTATATTTATATACATTTATATATATTAATTTTTTATATCTTTGTTAATTTTGTGTTTTTATAGTTCATTTTGTATTTACTGTTTGTATTGTTTGAGGGTCCCTAATGATCGGCTGATGCTGGATGGACCCCCCTCATAAAATATTGTTGAAATAAATGATGATATATTCTTTCATATAGCAATCTCAATGTAAAATTATACAACACACTAAATTACAATACAATTACATCATAGTAGGGAATAACATTTGACCAAATAATAATAATAATAATTTATCATCATATCAATGTATTATTTTAACTACTAATAATGTTAAAAGATTTGTAATATGAAATAAAATAGACTCAATTGAATTGTATGATTAATATATAAGTAAGCTAAAAACCATACTTTAAACATGACTAATATGCTTCAGATAAAACCTAGATTAAATACATTTGTTTACTTCAAATTAATACTAAAGTTTTGTTTAGAATATCTGTGTTTCTATTGGCCGATTCATATCAATAAGATAAATCATATCTTTTAACAAAGAGCATTGTAAATGACTTTTGATATGTAATAAATATTACTGACAGGCCAATAAATCATTTACGAGTTGATTTCCTTAATAATGAAAGTACAACCAACAAATTTCAAAGAATTGGGAAATATTCTCAAAAACTGTCTGATATATAATTGAAGTTTATAATCATGGCAAGACAAAGATAACAATAGTTAAACTAATTTCCCTAAAATCATTAATACATCATTGGAAATCCTATTCCAAAAAAGATGTAATGATTTAAGTAATTCTAAACAATTGCACAAAGAGGTTTGTTCATTGTAGTTTTTAAAATGCTATAAATGATTATTTGCTAAGAGTTTGTGACGTAAATAAAACTCTTGGCAAAAACTGAATATACCCCAAAGACTTTTTCAAACTCTTTTAATATAATTATAATTGTTTAGTTGTGTTTGCTTTTAGAAGATTTTATATCCTTTAGGCAAGATACTTTATTCTCAGATGGTATGTAAAGCTGTTGGGCCTATATGTACATACATTACCATGCACAATGTGAACTCCACTATAAGCTTTACAAAGTGTTGCAAGTATAATAACATGTATCTTCTGGTATAATCCCACCCACCTAGAACATAAAATTGGGCCCACTTTGGAGGGTGGAACTATACCCGAGGAAACCCTGCTTCAGGAAAAAAAATGATTGGTAAGCATTTCTTGAAAAAACTCATCTGAACTGACTAGAGAGAGGCCTACATCCAGACTAAAAGTCAATACTGGGACTATACCCGGGGATATGTCTGTTTGTGAAATCAGACATAAAGTGGGGGTGGGATTATACCCAAGGATATACGGTATATTTATCAAACATAGTTTTGTACACGTTAAAACATTGAATATACTGTACATTAAAATCAATGATGGACGTTACACTGTGTTGCCAGTTTCTGAATGAGGGCCGTAAATAAAACAAAATTACAAGAACTCAACTCACCACCAGAACTTTGTGGTCCCTTCACAAATAGATGCTGAGCTTGTGTTTCAGATGTACTGATTTTGCCAATATCCATGATAGAACCAATAAGTTGTGTAGCTGACGATGGCTTCACAGCACTGCGGTCTGGCCCTTTGTAGGCCTGTAGGTAAGCTGCCGGTACCCAACCTTGTTCATTCAGATACCTACAAAACATAAGAGAGTATTTGTAACTACTGTATATCCAATTCTAGTCTTTACTTCGCACCATACGGAATGCACAATACGGTATGCGTGTGTGTGTTTGTGAATCGTGTAGACCTAATGCATGACTGACCAGTAGGCCTACTACTAGAAATTAGAGGCGAGGGTCAAGCTCTAATAACTGTGCATTTTAATATTGTAGTCATTTTCCATGATATTTTTCGACCAAATCTGGGAGCAATGTGAAAGCAGCTTAATATAAGGACTTACTTGACAAGCCACCAGCCATCCAAACTCTTCTTGGCAACTTCAACGACAGCTCCAATGTCAAAGCTTAGTTCATCTTCTTGTTGGGCTTCATAAGCACAGTTGCTGATGTACTTCTCAGCTAAAAAAAAAACAAACTGAGTTTAAGACTAGCTGCTTTCCAGATAAATAATAGTCCAGTAGAAAATCACCCTCACCATGGCATAAGCTCATACCTTAATGAAACTTACACAGAATATATTGTAAAGATCTTTCCTATCGTAATTTCAGTCACGCTTCGTAGCATTCGCAGTAACAATTTAATTTTCTTGTTTTGTTCAGATTTTGAACGACGCAAATAATCAGCAATTACTTTAAAATATTTAGAATAACATTATAAACTGCATGGATTTTAAAAGTTTAAATCAGATCCCAATACTGAAAAAAACCCTTTTTTTCCAAAAAAACAATCAGTGTTGGATCCAGGATTTTGAAATAGGAGGTGGGGGTGTCAGGGCCTAAACTTTGATGTCCTATCATTTGCATTAAAATTTGCAAACATTGATAATGAAATGAATGTGCACAAGATGTGTAATGATTTTCATGAAGTGAGTCATATGGCTGAGCGGTTAAGGCAGGGGCGCCGTTTACCGTACCTAAAGAGCCAACAGCAACATCGGCAAGGGTTCGAGGCCGACTCGCTCCTAGTTCTGGTGGTGGAACAAGTCTTCTCGGATAAGGACTATAAACCGTAGGTCCAGTGTACACAGTTATAACCTGTGTGTACTTTAAAGAAACCCAGTTCATTATTCGAAAAAGAGTAGGGGTTACCCCGGTGAACTGGTTCACACAATAGCCCCTGTATCAGGGGGATTACCACCTATCTGATAGGACAGTGATTAATTCACTATTGGTAATCCTTGGCCACATTGCCTAAAGACATAAAATAAAAAAAAAATAAAAAATAATGATTTTCATGAAGTGCATGTGAAGGTATAACAACTTATTGAATAAATGTAATGTATAACATGTGCCTTGCAGTTTAATTATGCTGAAATACACACAAGTGTGGATAACGCATACAAATACTGTCATCTCCCTAAGGGTTCTCTGTATCAAGCAGCCCACCAATGTTGTTCATTCATCGGTTCATATCGACAGGGACCCAGATGAAACTGGTAAATCAAGGTAAACTACAACTCTTCCGAAAGAGTGTCTGAGAAAAATTGTTGAGAACCTTGAATCTGCACTGATTTTATGACTGTAGTTTGCACCTGCCTTACTGCTTGCCCAACTGACCCGACATTAAATTGAGTTTGAAGGGAGCTGTAGTTTTCTTTTCGCGTTTCCATTCTTTCTATGACATTCAAGCAATTTATTTTTTTCTTGTTCTACAGCCGAGAACCTTGAACCTGCACCGATTTTATAGCTGTAGTTTGCGGAGCCCCTGCCTTACTGCTTGCCCAACTGACCCGACATTAAATTGGATTTGATTGAAAATAATACTGTATCTATATAATTTTTCAAGGAAAGAGAGAAATTGGTGAAACAAATAATATTAATGTGTAAACATAACATATTTTGTAATTTTTAACAAATAATTATTATCAATTTCTTCATACAGTTTTAAATCTTCTTCACGATTGCCGTTTTGGTGAAGTAGTGTTATAATTCAAATTGCATTGGTGGATGGTGAGGACCCAGTGTGCAACCAATTAACTACCATTCTTACCTCGACCAAAGCGACTCATTTTACGAATTAGATCTAAAATTATAGTGAAATTCGCAAACAAAAAAACATTTAAATATTGATGTTGATTTTATCCATGTTACTCCAAGGTGCTTATTTAAACCTATATAATATTTATATATATAAACTTCCCAAACGCTGTACCCATATAATATAATAATATGGGTAGAGAAGTCATGTATGAGAAAACATCGTCTGTCCAAACACGAAGGTCAAACGGATCCTTTAATAGTGTAAACCTAATCCTACATGAGGATTTAGTTTGTCACAAATACCAATTGAAACATTGGACAATGTTACGATTTAAAAAAAAAATCATAATAGACTCCCTCTTTAAATAGCCTTCGAATCTACTTCGAAACATATTCAGGGAACTACTACTCATCAATATGCAATTCTTTCATTACTTTTTTAAATTTGTAAAAACAATGAATAACAAAAATTCAAATAGCTTACAATTTCCAATAATCAAATCTTCTTCATCTTTTCCATCATCTCTCTGCATAAAAGTACCAGGAGCCCAGCCCTGTGCATCATGGACTGATATAAACCACCAGCCTAGAAAAGAAATACAGTGACTTAACATAATATTTCAAATCCAAAAACAAAACTAAATTAGACTGAAAACAGCGACATTATAAATAATTGGTCGAAATTAATTTCTCAATGTTCAGATTAAATACAAGACTCTACCTTTATAATAATAGTAGTAGGCCTAATATTACAGTATATGATCGAATACAATCCCAAACTTATGCTTAATTCAGACAGAAAGACTTTGTTGTTTAAGTGTAATCCACCTACTAATTTTTTCCAAATTTTCTATCCAGGCTGCTAGGAACTTTCTACACTATCAAACTAGTTTGACAAGAAAAGTGTGATGTGCCCAAATATATGGAAGTGATTTGACATCATCATGTCCATATATGGGCACATCACATTTTGTTGTCACATAAAGTTTGATAGTGTAGACAGAGCTTTACAGTAGGTCAAATGTAGTAATAAATTACATTGAAATGCCTTAATATATTATTCATACCATTATCTCCTTTCTCCAGGACTTCTACTTGCTCTCCTTCCTTCAAACTGACCTCGTTCTTTGCTCCTTTTTTGTAGTCTGCTAGGACAATGTAGGTCTCGGACTGAATGGGACCAGTAATTTCTTCAATATCTGAAAAAACAGTAGGAAAGTATGTAATGACAATTGCATCTATAACTTTTTGTAAGAAAGCGACAAAGAAATATGATGTAACATGAAGAGTGACGGATCGAAGATTTTGAAATACAGTGCCTAAAAGTAGTGAAAGGAAGTGCTGAATTTGTTGTCCTATCTTTTGCATTACAAATTACTGTAATGCACTTACAAACACATCAATATCCTGATACCTGGAACAAATTCTAAAGAAATTTATTGGTCTTTTTTGTTGCATAGTATAATAAAATAAATGCAAATACAAATTACAAATGAATACACAGATTATCAAAGTTTAAAATGAGTTGATTGGTGGAATTTGAATATATGAAGAATGACATTAACAAGTCAAAACTTAATAACTTAAACATAAAACTATAGTAGTATCAAAACATGTAACTGCAATATATAATATACAAACAATGAATACACTATGTATGCATACAGATGCAGAATATGCAGAAAATGTATAATGTATCTTAAAAATATTAACACAAAATCATGCGTTTAAAAAAAAATCCTGCTTGCATTTCATGCTTTTTTAATTGGGGGTTTGAACATCAGGTGTAAGTAACCTGCTAATTTTATGCAAATGATTCATGCAGATATATGCTAACTAACTAACTAACTTCACTTAGGGCTTAAGACCCGTTTACACTAGGACGATAATGATCAACAATACATAGATAAACACACATTTTTCATACATAAAACGAAGTTTTTTTATAACTAAAAAGTTTTATCATAGAACTATAGGATTATCATCTATGCTTCCTTTTATGAAAAAATATTTTCCCACGTCCAATCAAAGGACGTCATGATTAGTAAGAGCAGTAATATCGTGACAATACAACTATTTTATTTTTATCAAAGACAGCATAAATGATTATCCTATAACTGTAGAATGAAAATCTTATTTATAATTTTATTCACAAAATATGTAAACATAACTCCAATGCCAATGAACACACAAAAAAAAGTACATAAAGGATTTAATTTAACTATAAATAGTAACAAAATTATGATAAAACCAATAATTGTGCATATCAAATAAGGTGGTTTTACAAACAAAATATGGGTGATAACATAAAAATGATGTGTAATAAAGGCCTATTTTTAAAATTTAAAGTCTTATGATGAAAACTAAAATAATATGTAGTGAGCCCTCTCTATTAATTATACTAAACTTTTTCATTCATGAAGTGGGTAGAGAAGTAAATATCAAGTCTTGGTTTTACAGAAATTAAAAAGGTGTGTCATATTTTAAACAATCTACTATTCCCATTGTATTGCTCATGCGTTGGTGACATTTTTTCAGGGTTGCAATGTGGGTTAGGGGCAAGGAAGCAAGGGGCCAAGGAAGCAATTGGCCAGGAAGCAAGGGGACAATGTGAATTTTACGACTGGAAAATTTATGCAGTTAGTGATAACGATGAATACTTACACGTCCGACCTAAAATAATTTGCAAAGAAAAACATTAAGAATTATATTAAATATACTATAAAAGAAATAGTACTTCATGAAAAAAAAAAATGTTAAGTTAAAAAAATACTACAATTAAATATTTTTATTATGAAAATAACTGTGTATTTGTAGGCTTTTATTACCTGGAATAAGAATAATAAACCTATTGTTATGTTTAAAATAAAGATAACAATAAGAAAAAAAACAGGCCAGTGTTAATAATTGACTAATGTTAAGTGTGGACAGAGCTAAAGTATGCTCTCTCTGAGCAGTGTCTTGTTAAATAAATTACTATATTTTTATATGTGTATGTTGTAAGTAATAGTATATACAAAATCAGTGTTTAAAATTGAAATTAGAAATGTTATTTTTCTTACCACTTTTGTCTCCTGAACCCGAACTGAAATAGAATAAAAAAAATATTACAAATTTATTATTAATAGAACCAATCTTATATATCTTAAACTAATTTGATAAGTGAATAATAGCAATAATAGCTAACGTTAAGTTATAAAACACTATTACTCTACATGTAATTGTGCTTTATACCAAGTACATATGAGATTACTTGTGAAAAGATTCTTGGGTGTGACTTTCACTATCCTCACGTTTATACCTCTAGACCATCGAGATTGTGCCGATGGCTAGGTGTAATAAATTTGAGCTTAAGGAAGCAGAGGGTACTTCAGGATGACAACTGATTAACTACTTCGGAGTAGCTTTGCCAATTTGCTAAGTACATATGAGATTACTTGTGAAAAGATTCTTGGGTGAGACTTCCACTATCCTCACATTTATACCTATACATTTATACATCTAGACCTTCGAGATTGCGCAGATGGCTAGGTGTAGTGGATTTGAGAGGGTACTTCAGGATGGTAACTGATTAACTACTTTGGAGTAGCTTTGCATCAAGGACCAAAGGTGACGCAAAGCTACTTCAAAGTAGTTATTCAATTATTATACGATTGTTGTTTTGGTTTACAATATAGGTAATAGATTATAACACGTACTCTTTTTCTTTGGGTGGATTGATATCCTCCAGTGTGGGTGTAAAAAACTCAATTACTTCCTTACTCTCTGATATCTTGGTTGGCAGTCTTACAAGGCTCTAAAGGGAATTGAGAAAAAAAATCTTTGTCATGATTACATCAATGTTACTTCCTTTACAATTAATAATTAATATTAATAATAATTCTTTCGTTATTATGTTATATTGGTCATCAATATTAAAATGTGAATGAAATCTGAACATCCAGTCATTTCAAAACATATTTCTCTTTTTTTTTTAAGTTTGTGAATAAAAATAATCATAAGAGCGGCAAAACCCAGAAAGCAAGAACAAGGGCTGCCCTGTTCTATCCCTCTTTACAATTGCACTCAGGTGTGCCAATAGGGAAAGGTCACTTCAAAGCATTGGTACCGTGTTAAGGCCTATTTACACAGACAAGCGGTAATGTTAGTAAAAATATAATCTATGTTATTCCTTATGACCATTTACACACAACACGGAGTGGATGGGCGGTTTTAGCTTAGGATAGATACAGATTCTCTGTGGGAAAAGCTACGCAGTTTTCCGCTTACCATTACTTGTCGTCTGTGTAAATTGACCTTTAGGATGGAAGAGGTCACATCACATCTAGGCATTGGTACCAGGTTAGGATAGGAGAGGTTACACCTAAACATTGGACTGACTAATACACCAAAAAAGGGCATGGATTTCAATCAATTTTAAAATAAATACAACTTACCGAGCAATAGTCATTTAATGGTTTTTGTCTTTTAGCTGCAACATCTCGAGTTTGACTTCTTCCTAATAACTTTTTTCCTGTGACAAAAATAAGAAATTTAAGTTGTAAGACATTTTTTTTATCTCTTATATAAATTTTATTTATTCATTTCCTTTTGAAGACATTCGCACTTATTGGTAGTACTCAAGGGACATTGAATGTGTTTTAAATTTAAGCTAATTTCTTTTTGCAATTGTCTTTCTTGGATTCCCACACTTCTAAACAAAGCCTTGGTACCTAAATTTGCATCTGGATGTCTTCAAGACATCTATTATTGTACTTCCTTTTCACTTTTTGGGGACATTCCCGTCTCTTCCACATGTCAATAAATAAACTACCTTATACCTGGAAATGTTTAGATCAAACAGCTTTCTTTTCTCTCGAGTTACAAGCTTTCCCATGGACAGCGACAGTTAAAATAGGTGTAAAATATTAGCTAATTTTTTGGTTAAAATCTCTCTGATTAACAGGTCTGTTCTGGTAGCCATAAATGTTTTTATTGATGATAAAATCTCTAATTGAAACTGGGCTACTATACTTCAATATTTTATTTATTTATTTATTTTATTTTATTGTGGTAGACATGATTTACAGTTTGTCTCCCAAACTTATTTTGGCCTCCTTCTGCAGACTTTTTTTTTATTGTACTTGTGTAACTTCATTGTAAATGTTATGTAGTGTATGCAGAGAAACAATAACAGACAAACAAAAATAGAATTGTAACAATGTAAGCATTGTTGTACAATAAGCAATTAAACTATAAATTTACATACAATATACAGTACCCATTTAGTCATAGAGCATTTCCTATTAATAACAAGGTTATTACTTGGATTGTAATAAAACCACAATTAAAGATTACTAATGGTTGGTAATGAACTTGACATCTTAGGTAGAAACCTATGGAAATCATTTATAAATTATGTACAGGTATTACAAATTTTGTTTAAAAAAACAATTTAATTTTAGGGGTAACAGGGTCAGTTGACTTTTATAGCAATGAACTTTGTTGTACAATATTTCATTTATTAACATTTATTTCTATCAATGGTGCATAGAAAAATAACATGTTATTACGCTGTACTGGTGAAATATAACAATTCAAAACAAATTCATTATTCATACTAAACATATATTTAATTTGTAAGAGTGTAGATGGTAAAATTCTGCCTTGAATTGAAGAATGAAGTGTCAAATAATACAGTGGAGTATCGTAGTACAATATTAAATAATTCGTACTATTTGAAATATTGTTATATATCTATTTAATAATGTATTTTACTGTATATCAAATTCAGGCAACAGCATTGTAAAGTTGTGACTACACTATCAAACTAGTTTGACAAAAAAGTGTGATGTGCACAAATATGATAGTGATATGCTTAAATATGGTAGTGATATGCTCAAATACGGTAGTGATATGCCCAAATATGGTATTGACATCATCACGTCCATATATGGGCACATTTTGTCACATAAAGTTTGATTGTAGACAGAGCTTAGGACTTATATTATACACAACCATGCATGTATTCTTCATTATTCAGGAAATGGAATATTAGCTATTGTACTAATTTATATTTATTACGTGTTTGTTTTTATGTATACTATGGACTGTTTAAGTCTGAAATAAATGTTAGTACAATGTTATATTGTAATATACGGTTACTGAATTATTAGTAAAGCCTCCCCCACAAAGATCATAAATTTTTTTTTTGGTTTTCATACCTCATCAACAGAAAACCTGCACATTTAAATGCTTGATTGTTAAAAATTCATTGTTAACTACATCCGCATTATTTCCTTTTAATGATACTGCATAATTTCTAATACTTCTCAGTCACAAACAGAATCAAAATATTCCCCAAAAAACCCCACCACAAAATTTGTAAAAAACAAATTATTATTATACATCATGACATCACTTCCATCAGGCAAAATACAGTACTTTAATTTTACAATAATCAATTATGCAGGGCATATATCAAATGTGTAATATAAAGTAATGCAGAGGCGGATTCAAGGAGGCCCCGCCTCCTAAATTCCAGAAATTGTAATGCAAAAGATAGAACATCAAATTAAGCTCAGCCCTTCATTTCACCATTTTTAGGCCCTGGGCGGGACCCTCCATCCGCCACTGTTATGCATACTGTGCCTCAGAGTACAAGATCTCACAAAAATAGAATGCACATTAGAAAGAAAAAGTAGGCCTAGTAATAAATTAATTAACACGCATGAATATGTTTGTTAATACTCATTATGTGTCAAATGGTCTGAATGCCTTAAGCTATGTCTACACTATCAAACTTTATGTGACAAAAAAAAAAAGCCCAAATATGATAGTGATATGCTTAAATATGGTAATGATATGCTTAAATATGGTAGTGATATGACATCATGTCCATATATGGCAACATCACATGTTTCTGTCACATAAAGTTTGATAGTGTAGACAGAGCTTTACTCACCAGGAATGAATGGAATACTCCTTTGTTGTGGGTTTTTCGATCCAGCTTCTTCAGGATATTTCATTAAAAGTTTTACCTAGAAAATATAATAGAAACATGAGACAATAGTATGTGGTTATTGCATACTACTAAAACAGACTGCACAAAATATAAATAGACAGCAGTATGGCTATGTGGTTAAGCATGACAAATTGAATACACACTAAAACTGAACTGTGCAATATATAAGCCTTAAAATATACATAATTTAAAAAAAAAATCTAATTACCTGAAAATCAAAGAAAGCACTGTAGCGCCTATAGATGACATTAACAGAGCCATCTGACCAAGTCACATGGATAACATAAACCTGAAAGAAAAGAAAAGAAAAACATCTTTCTTATAATAGCCATTTTAAATGCACAACGCCTCTAAGCGTAGCGCTTCACATTATAACCCTGGTAATGTTGGATTAAACATGTATGGAAACATACTCCCACAATGCAGCTAGTAATCAGAGCAGTTGAGTTTTTACCTTACCAGGTACCCATTTGTACACCTGGGTGGAGAGAGGCAAACGTAAGTGTCTTGCCTAAAGATAAAAGCAATGCGACAAGCTTTGGATTCAAACTCACGTTCGGTAGTTCAATGTCAAACACATGCAGTTTGATCAATTTAACAGACAATGCTAAATAACCAAACACGGTATAACCATAAATAATCATATAAAAAGTTAACGTCTGACAATATGTATGTGCAGGGAAACTTTTATTTTTAAAAATATTTCCTATATAGATTTCAACTATTTCTTGTACAGTGTACCTCAGCCCTAGGTAAGGAATCTCAATTAGGCATAACATAAAACAATCTAGGTCACACTGTGGAAAGGTTGTATAGTAGTCATAATTATTGTTAGGTTATTAGACTACTATATAAAAAAAAATTCACAGTATATAAGAAAATAGAAAAACTATTTTCTTATATTAACATCTCTACGTTTGTGCTACCAACAAATCATTCAATGAAAAATGTTAACATTAACCTAAATGATGACGGTAGTCAGTCAAATAATTGTTATTTTGCGTTGCAGATAATTTTAACTATTATTTATAAGAACACCATCATTTTAACCAGTTTTTGTAAATTGGTCGTGTTTCTGATGTTAAGAAAACGGGAGTAAATTATTCTCATGGTTATTACTCAGTTATTCGTTCGCAACACAAACAGGTCCATAGACAGATGAAGTCATGAATTGTACAGTTTCATTTTAACTAACTGTATAGTAACAGATTTCCTTATTTAATGCAATTGTGTTAACCCTTTAAGTATATTGAGATTTATTTGAAGTGGGATCTTGATTATGAACTGACAGTGATACAGAAGATTTTTAAAATAACGATTGATTTGATGTGAATCAAGTTTATGGTAATATTGTATGCAAATTAGCAGGTGGATGAGTCAGTCCATGTAAATTAATGTTAAATTGCCATATATTAAAATTGATTCAAAGTATTATTATAATTTTTTTTTTTATTTGAATGTAATCATTGTAACTGTAGCTTGTAAGTTACCAATTCATTGAATGAAATATACACATTTTTCATGGGTATTGTGTTTAATTAAGTATTAGGGTGAAAAACCATCAAAATATTTGTCAATATCCTAGCTTTCTTAAGCTCTGTCTATACTATTACTATCAAACTAGTTTGACAAAAAAGTGTGATGTGCCCAAATATGGTGGTGATATGCTTAAATATGGTAGTGATATGCTTAAATATGGTAGTGATATGCTTAAATATGGTAGTGATATGTCCAAATATGGTAGTGATATGACAACATCATGTCCATGGGCACATCACTTTTTTGTCACATAAAGTTTGGTAGTGTAGACAGAGTTTTAACCTTCCATAACTTATTATGTGGGCAGGCGTCAATTAATTCATGGAAAACTATTTATAATTTAGCATTGCATTAAGGATCTCTTAATCTTTCTATCAAATAATAAGCATGGATTTAAAAACCCACTAGATTTGTCAACAATCACTGTCAAGGTAAGGCCAATACTAACTGCACGTTAGGTAAACATCTCTGTAATTGTGATAATTGAAATAAAATTTCAAAGAATAACATAATTAGTGAACTGGTTCCAATCAATCGTACAGTAAAAACTCATCTTTTAAAACTCCTATTTAGGGGACCGGACACTTTCAAACTAACTATACCAAAATAATACATTATAACCCTAATTTGGGAGACCACTATTTAGGAGAAACTTTTGTGTGAAACAAACATGAGAAATGACATGTTTTACCAACACCTAAAGCTCTGTATACACTATCAAATGTTATGTGATAAAAAGAATGTGATATGCCCATATATGATCAGTAGTTACGGAGATAAATACATGCCCTGGGTTGTGGGTCAAAGGTCAGAAATGGCATTTCCGGTCATTTTAAACTAAAATGTCCCATTAGACTGAATATAAATGTATACCTTTTGATCAATTTGAGACCAAAATTACTTCGCTGTGACCAGTGGTTGTTGAGATTTAAGGACATATTGGTGTTTGGTCTTATGACCTTTCACCCTGACCTTTTGACCTTTCGCCACATTTTCAAAATGTGTAACCAAGCCAAAAATGATTGTTTGACCACCCTAAACCAATTTCTGAAGTCAAATTCTCTGGACCTCAAAGTGCATACGAAAGTTGATCTAGCTACTAGAGTATCTGTATACACTATCAAATGTTATGTGATAAAAAAAATGTGATATGCCCATATATGGACATAATGATGTCATATTATCACTACCATATTTGAGCATATCACTGACATATTTGTGCACATCACATATTTTTTTGTCAAACTAGTTTGATAGCGTAGGCAGAACTTTAGGGGACTTCCTATTTGAGAGAAAACCTTGCTGGGTCCCAAATGTGTCCTCTTAATACAGATGTTTTACTATATTTTGAAACATGTTATAATTTTATCTGATTGTGACAACAGTGGAGTATATAAATAACCAATGGTATTGTATAGGTTAAAAAGCTCCCAGTTTACCTTTTTAATAACCCTATCTTGATTATTTAGTTTATTTTCAATAGAATGTCAAAAACAAGTTTATACAAATCGGAACTTTTTATTATACAATAACTAATTAATCAACCGTTTCAAAGTTAAACCTCTATGGAATGTTATTATATAATGGAGGTGGGAGTATTGTATTCAATATATTTTATTAACTTGTATCCTGTACTATAAATAGGCAAACTTTGGGAAATGGTTGGAACAATAAATGACTAGCGGCTTTCGTACAAACGTATTCAGACGAAATATATGTTTTACCACTATAGACAACCCCTACTAAGCCTCATATTATAAGGTACGATTAGGGGTTTACCCCGGTGTACTAGTCCACACAAACACAGCCACTGTCACAAGCAGTCACTGCGCAATTGGGACTGGACCGTTATATAGAGGTGTTTACCACCTATTGGTCCAGATCCACTAACTAACAGAGTTAGTGAGAAGTTGAATAAATAAAAATTTATAAAAATATATGGACATTTGGGTTCTAAACTTGTAATATTGTTTAAGCGGCTTGAGCACTTTGGTGGATATGAATATAACAGCTCAATTTAAACAAAATCCTGACTACATCAAATGTCTTCTGGATAAACAAGATTGCTACCTTGAATACAGTAAAATATTTCTCTTTATTGAGGTAATATGTGGTGTCACGGGTTCCTGATAAAGAAACAGAGTATATGCGATGACAACCATTTTTTTTTACAAAAGAATATCGCATTAAATACTTCAGATTTGAATTATGATATTGAAAGGTTCAAAAGTTTAGCGTGGGTCACATATCACAAAACTCAGATGCAACATGAATACATAGCTGCTTCCTGAAGAAAACTGTACAACAATATCTCATTACAAACAAAACACCTAAACACATTAATTATTAGTTCTGCATTTGGAACTGTGCGTTTCTCCGCACCCACCACCTTAGCTTCTATGACTGTTCTTAAAATACTTTAAAATACTCACATAATGTTTGCGTGGAACTGCTCGTTTCTCCGCACCCACCACCTTAGCTTCTATGACTGTTCTTCGTGGCATGCTTCGTCTTCTGTTGTCAGTGCTTTTCTGCTGATTGTTATTCAAAGTCTATGTTTAAAAAAAAATTATGTTAATTGCGTGTTAATAGTTCATACAATCTACAATAATACTCTACAAACTTAGCTTAGCTTTTATAGTTAGAGAATGAGTTTGATTTCCATAACAAAAACAAAATATTTTAAATACCGTAGGCTACTCACCATTTATAACAGGTCTCAATAAGAAAAATGATATGAAATTAACAATTATATTCGAATTGTACCTTTATATACACAATAATCAATGACACATGTTTTTTTGTAAATACATATTGCACAGTAAACTTTTGATATTAATATATTCCCTATTGTTTCCTGTAGTGACTTGCATGGAGTTTCCTGAATTTAACTAATGGGATTAGAATACGTAATATTTTGAAAAGCCTATACTTCAACAATTGAAAGTAAATTCAACCTTTTGACAATTGGGGAGCTAATATTAATGCATGAATTATGCGTTGTATGTATTTTTAGCATCACTACTGGATCACAAGCTAAATCAATATATTCTTGTAATAATCTGAGACTTATATAGTTTTATCATCATAAGTACTGCAATGACGAGTGCTACTGTACAGTATAAGAACTGTGAGAGCAGATGGTGAAAGTGAGGTATGAGCGTGTGAACTAAGTGTTCAAACGATACAATTTTTTAATAGTTTCAGTTTTTTTGGGTTGCCATTTGGTTCATCGATGAAAGACTTGTCTTAGATCAGCAACATTACAAATGCTTTTGAACTAACTTTAAAAAAAATGCTGGGCATTGAAGACTTGCACGGTCACCAACCATCATCTACGCAACGTATCAGAGAATGTTATTTTTATTTGGTTAAAAAGCTCTAGAGAGATTGAGCTGCGAAAGTACAGTAGTGTTAGAATTCTCAGAATTAGTGCTAGCCTACTTGATTTACTGTTGGTTCCTAGGCCAGTATGAGCCAGTGTCAAGTGGTACTGAGTTCAACGATTTCCTCCTATGCCAACCTGTCAGAATACTCTCTTACCTGTACTAAACCAGGCCTACCACACTTAAGGACAGGTCCACTTACTTAACCTACCAAATAGCCGGTAAACACACATATTTCAGCGCTTAGTCATTAACATATGTATAAATTATAAATAAAACATCTTACATGCAAACATTTAATGATGCCAGTCTTCTTTATAATATATTAAACAAAATATTTAGTTGGAAATATGAGGTTCAATTGTACGATTAGAAGTTGGTGACTCAACTTTAAATGGTAGAGCGCCCTCTTTAGACTTACAAAGTTTTTTAAAGAGACGATTTACGGTTGACATAGCAATAAAACGAAAGTTTAAAAAGTCAAATATTATATTGCGACTTTCTTTCATTTTGCATGACTAGATCTAAATAGGCAAGGTATCCTAGATTCAATATTTTGATAAGAAATAGTTTGCAATATATTATCGGATATCTCCCGCACCTGGACCATTCGTATACAATTATGACCTCTAATTCTTCTGGAATTACACATATAAACTTTGCAAATTAAACAATCGAGGATAAAACAGTACATAATTATACAAGTATCCTATTACTGTTGGACACATGTATAGTTCAAAGTTACATCCAATTGAATATAAGGACGTAATGGTTCAATCATGGCAGCTGAGGCATACAATGAGCGTCTGCATCGGGTCACAGAGGAATTAGTCACGAAATATTGGTCGAATTAATGATCACCGTTATCCTAAATAAATAACGATTACTTAAAAAGTTTATTAACGGATCACGGCGCCATTTGTTGAAGAAATAACGCATTTGTTCCATCAGTGACGTGCCTAACTATTCATAGCTAGCTATAGGGATTTTAAAGGCATAGCTTGAATGATTTTGTGGTTTCCATAGGTATGGAATTTTTTAATTGATGCTTAACAATTTAAAAGGAACCAAAGGAAATAATTATTTAATTACTTTACAGTATTATTAGTTCGCATTAATAATATCGTCAGCACTCTCGCAATTTTAAATCAACAATACTCGTAATAATCAATTTTAATCATTAAGTCCGTTTGTGACGACATACATGTATCCCTGGATTATTTTTGGTGCTTAAATTATTAATATTTGAAACAACCAGGGATTAAAGAAATCTAGATTTTATTCACACAATTTAGCCTACGTTCTGATCATCCTGATGGTGACATTAATGTTAAAGAACCAAAAATACCGGATCCTAAATTGATAGGAAGTTGTTCAGGATCGTTGGTTTCGCCGCCCTTATTTATAATTTATTTATCACAGACTCTGTACATAGAACAGAAAAGAGAAATAAATATTTCTGAAATAAAATAAATAAATAAATAATTGTAATAGCGATAGATGGGGATTGACCTTACAATACTCTGTTTGAATCGGTCTTTTTGTCCGATTTTTGTGCGTACCAAAATTATTTTATATTATCTAAAAAAGTATGACAAAAACGAGATTAAAATTTCACTCTGATCTAAATCAATATTCCATTAAAACTCAATATCGGACTTCCAGATTCTTGTTGAGATAACAACGTTTCATTGTTTGTTATCAGTATAATGAGACCGACTGTTTTTTTTTGTGATTTTTATCATAAAAACGTGAAAAAGTGTACACTTCATCAACTAAATTAAATATACAATGCATACACTTCATCTCAGACATTGTCCGCCAGATAAAAACAAAACTATACAATACATACACTTCAGCTCAGACATCGTGGGATAACAAAAACTATACACAATACCTACACTTTAACGCTGTGTCATCATGGTCTTACCTGAGCTTTATGCAAGTTCGGGTTATAGTACGTTTTCGGCATCTTTATACGTTGTTCTCCTTCCTTACGCTTCCTCTTGCAATATATTCCTATATCTGAATGAATTGAACGGTTTATAGATGTGTGATTTAGCCTGGTTTAGTGGAATTTATCAGTATCACGAAAGGGAGATTTATCGATTGAATGAGGACATTGTTTAATTGCACACCTGACCTATCATACTCTTTAGGCACGCATTATCGAGTTACTTCACTTAAGACCCACCAAAAGGTTATTAAAATTAGAAATATTACAATATAATTGTTTTCTACGATACATGGTAAAAATCAATTTTAAAATTGTATCTGTCACTCTGCCTATAGCGTAAGTTGACCGACTCTTTAAGCTTGGTTCCCACTAGCGACGCAACGCAAGTAATTTGACCAATCACAAGCCATGGATTATTCGAACAGTTGCTTGTCATTTGGTCAACCCGCTTGCTTTGCGCGTACGTCCTGGGAACCACGCTTTATATATCAAATAAACAGGAACATGCGTGTTTATATAAAATATAGTAAGAAAATAAATATTTAATACTGTATACTTACCTAAAACGTGGTTCCATGGAATCATCCATTCTTCTTTACAAAATTAAAAATTCCTGGTACACGCGGAAAATAAAACACAAAAAGTACAAATGCAAGACAATAATTGGGCTAAATTGCACTATTTTAATTACAAACTATCTTCGCCCAAATATCAAATAAACAAACGGTGTTTAAATATTAAAATACAACAACAATACATTCATTGCGTGAAGAAAGCAATCGTTTATAAAGGAAGCCTAGCCTTATCTTACTACTACAGTATTTCTAATACTCTTCTTTCAACACCCTCCCCCCCCCCCCACCCGTTTCAAACACCCTCTCCACACTGCTGTTATAACACCCTGCCCACTGCTTAAACACTGTCCCCACGACTGTTCCAAATCACCCTCACAGTAGTACAAACACCCTCCCCACTGCTGTTATAACACCCTGCCCACAGTGCTGTTATAACACCCTGCCCACAGTGCTGTTATAACACCCTGCCCACAGTGCTGTTATAACACCCTGCCCACAGTGCTGTTATAACACCCTCCCCACTGCTGTTATAATGGGTCGAATACCCTGCCCACAGTGCTGTTATAACACCCTCCCCACTGCTTTTATAACACCCTGTCCACAGTACTGTTATAACACCCTGCCCACTGATGTTATAACACCCTGCCCATAGTGCTGTTATAACACCCTCCCCACTGCTGTTATAATACCCTGCCCACATTGCTGTTTCAACACCCTGCCCACTGCTGTTATAACATCCTGCTAACAGTACTGTTAAAACACCCTCCCCACTGATGTTGTAATACCCTGCTTAAACACTGTCCCAACAATGTCCCATTGCCATACCTTACCACACTCCCAGGTGCATAAACCAATCTCAACACACTTAGGGAAAATAAATATCCACACAATAAATACAAAATGCATAATTTTGTACATTGACTAAAGAAAAAGTGTGAATTGTTTAAAATTAACTTCTCTAAACATGTGTCTTTAAGACCAATCCTACACAAAACATAAAATGTTAGTTTTAAAACATTTAAGTCTCAAATTTATTTACGACCTACGTGCAAACAAGATTTTAAAAAATAAATCATTGTGTGCCGTTAAACATAGCTTTCAGCTAAATATTTACAAACTGTTATAATTTAAATAAATTTGTAAAAAGAAAAACGTTTTCTGAGACAAAACATAAAAAGAAAGCTAACTTCTGTTGATCTTAATTACTTAATAAAGACTTGCATTGAAACAATTAAAAACAAAAATGTCTTTCAAGTAAAACTTTTAAATTACTCTCTTGAATAAAATACATAATAATTTTCTTTTGATTTTACTAATTACATACTTAGAGGAATTGTTTGAAAAAACATAAATATTTAAAATTGTCCACAACATAACATTATTTACAATGTGGATATTACAGAGGCAAGGATTTACTCAATAGGTAAATCTATAACAATTATTTGAGTAGTGCATGTTAAGAAATTGAATAAAAAGGCAAAAATCGTAACTAGAAAGTTTAAGATAAGACGCTTTCGATTTAGGATGAACTATAACCTATATATTTTGTGTTGATGTTATTTTAAAACGAAAACCTCCTTACTCTCATAATACATGAACTTTAGTTTAACTTCTACAAAAAGTTTGCACAAAAATAACAAAATTCACCTTAAAGATGTATTTTCCCCTCAAAAATAGAAAATCAATTAAATCATACGTTGAGTATGTTATTTTCATAAAGTTAATCACTTTCGTAGAAAGCCAACAGTACAACTAGGTGAAATCATATACACAAAATAACTTAGTTTATCTGCTCAGTTGTGTATAAACTATTGTTGACATTGACGAAATATCTTTGTGAATCTTAATCAAAATGAATTAACCATGTAATAAAATAATACATTTGAATGTCAGATTTTAAATCTTGAAAAAAAAAAATCTATTTTGGCACAATAGTTAATATCAATGGAACGTTGAAAACCACTGACATCATGTTAACATATACAATACATTTTACAATTAAGTATTTTACATTAAAGGCATGATATAAATTTATTAATTTGTATTTCAGTGTTATGTGTCCAATAGTAGTATCAAATCCTTGATATAAGGTAAGGCAAAAATAGGAGATTTTCCCCCAATATCAGTTATAAAGCTCTATATTATCAAACTTAATGTGACAAAAAAAATGTGATGTGCCCATATGACATCATATCACTACCATATTTGGGCACATCACATTTTTTTTGACCAACTAGTTCGTAGTTTAATATTTTGATATTGGATAGGGTTTTCTTGTTATGTGCCAGCAAGGATAATCTATGAATATTCAAGATTTACTTAAATTGTCATTTCCTAAACATAGGTATATTTACTTAATTATATATGATGGGCTATGGCCTAAAGTCCTATCCGAAAGACACGGTTGATAAAAAAGAATAAGGTCGCATGAGAAATAGGGCACTATGGGAACAATTAAGAATGGGTATGATAAAGACACTATGTAATAATTTAACAACCATGGAATGGTTTACAGTTAACTACACAATAGTTGCTGTAAGTACAGTACAGTGCAGTTTCGTTTCTCCCACTGATGCCAGTCGCATCCAAGAGGCAGTCTTCTTTAGAATCCAAATATATGCTGGGTCCGACTGTTGATAGCTTCCTTGACTGGGTTAGCTTCTTAGCTTGACTAGGATAACACTGAAGGAGATTGCTTAAGGCATCTATTAACTGGTCTATACCCAAGTTTAAAGCAGTTAAAAATGATACCATCATACCTAGTAACCAGAATGGAAGCATGCATACCATATTGGTGTCATACCACCAAGATATCAGATACATTACCATGTTACCAACATGTCACCAAGGTAGCATGTTACCAACATGTCACCAAGGTAGCATGTTACTAACATGTCACCAAGGTAGCCTGTTACCAACATGTCACCAACATGTCACCAAGGTAGCATGACCAACATGTCACCAAGGTAGCATGTTACCAACATGTCACCAAGGTAGCCGGTTACCAACATGTCAGCAAGGTAGCATGTTACCAACATGTCACCAAGGTAGCATGTTACCAACATGTCACCAAGGTAGCCTGTTACCAACATGTCACCAAGGTAGGATGTTGCCAACATGTCACCAAGGTACCATGTTACCAACATGTCACCAAGGTACCATGTTACCAACATGTCACCAAGGTACCATGTTACCAACATGTCAGCAAGGTAGCCTGTTACCAACATGTCAGCAAGGTAGCAGGTTACCAACATGTCACCAAGGTACAATGTTACCAACATGTCACCAAGGTACCATGTTACCAACATGTCAGCAAGGTACCATGTTACCAACGTCACCAAGGTACCATGTTACCAACATGTCACCAAGGTACCATGTCGCCAAGGCAACACACGGATTAGTAATGAGTACTATTATCACTAGGGCATTATAATATCACCATACCATGGTAGCATACCACCAGGGTACCATGTCACCAGGACACACCACAACACCATATATTAAACCTACATATACTTGCATGTTGTGTATAATTTAAATTTACCAATATTACGGTACTTAAATAACAGTGAATTTAAAACATAAATATACTAAACAGGATATTTAGGTCATCCAAGACGAATGTGGTCAGAATTGAATGCTAGATTCAAAGAAAATACATAAATAACCAATATTAATGAGATTCTTTGCATTTTGTATGTACTTATATAAAAAAATATTTACAGTTTTAAACTTTATACAGTATATATAAGTATGCATATCAAACACATAGCTATATATACATATATTCATTTTATATGCATACTGTATGTACATACTGGGAATATACAGTTTATAATGCCAAAATAATAAATATTATATTTATTTATATATAATACATTGTTTTACTGTAAATTTCACAACAGTGAATATTTTTTTGTTTATAGAGAAGTGTTTACAATACTTTTGTAACCAAAATTATTACTCACATAATGCCGCTGTATGTTTAAAACAAAACTGCATATGTACACCTTGATTATTTAGATGAATTTATAAATGTTCTCTGAACATAATTTGGGAACCTTAACATACATATTGCATATTTCAATTTATTTACTTTTGTTAAGAACTTCTGAGACAACATTAAAAAATTGTGTGCAGAGAATCAAACATTTTCAAAAATAAAGAACTGTATTTTAAGGATGAGCAACACTGTGTTTAGTGAGTTAAGTACAAGTGACCACAAGGTATATTCACATGTGTAGCCAGCACCAAACTACAGAAATAAAAGGCGTTCTAAAATTAAAAAGTTAAAACAATAAATACATATGTACATTTACAAACTTAAATGTTTTCTTAATATAATACTATTCTATAGATTATTTTGCTTCAAACTGATATATTAATATATAACAATATATAATAAATATTATAATATCTCTTGTATTTATTTTAAAATATTGCCATTAAAAAAATTTTGAAAATTATATACTTTGTATCAGAAACTCAATATGTGGTAGGATCAAGTAACAGTTGTACACTGCAAAATATCATTATAGAAAATGAAAACTATGGGTATGTCGCGGTTGACTCATTCTTACTCAGGTAGTTCTCTTACCCTGGTAAATGTGTATACAGTTTACATTAAATTCAGCATTCCTGTGTCATCTTATTTAAATAGCTGTGTAAACGGTGCATAATGAGCGACTTCGATAACTCCAGAGGGTGCCGTATTTACAAGGTAAATCGGGACAAAACTGTCCATGATCCATCCATATGGCGCCCTCTGGAGTTATCAAAATCACTTATATACCTTCGGTAGAACCTCTTCTTTGGGGAGCATCTATTCAGGGGACACTTTCCTGAACAAGGAGAAATATATATTTTAACACTACAGCCAACCTAAATGCTTGGTCCCAAAGTGTCCCCTTAATAGGGGTTTTACTGGATACTTGCAGGTAATAACTGTTTCTCTAGTCTCCACATGGTATAAGAACTTACAGTAATTCAAAATACATTATTATAAGACCAATTTATATATAAATATTATTATATTATTAATATTTATAATTTTTGGCATAAATAGTAATAATTACAAGGCAATAATAAATAAAACAAAGATATATATTAATATATGCAACTAATTGCCACATTTTCTATGCACAAATACACCTGGAATCTATGTTAATAAATATTTCATTACATATCTTAAGCTCTTTCTACATTATCAAACTTTATGCTCCCAATATGGTAGTGATATGCACAAATATGGTAGTGATATGCACAAATATGGTAGTGATATGACATCATCATATATGGGCATATTACATTTTGTTGTCACATAAACCTTGATAGTGTAGACAGAGCTTCCATTTAACATGTACAGGCCTATAAGCAACCTCCTTAAATTGGATAAAATAAGAACCAAAAATGGAGATAGTTAACCCATCAACCAGATGATAAATCTGGCCAATAAAACTCTGGTCTATATTTGGAGGGAACCTGCATTTAAATAAATATAGAGAGATAGTCGATATCTCATTATTATTATTAACATCTGGAATTTGCACTAATAAGTGACCGGATGCTTACAACATTCAGATAGGCTCTGATGAGTTCTAACATATCAATAAATATATATTAAAAAAAATAAATACACTTCATGTGAGTATGGTACCATTGAAAACTGTGATGTCAGAGTATAGTATATCGCAATAAGGCATATAAATAAATACTTTATAGGTATATATTACAAGATCATAATATTGAATTGAACTCAGCTTCACTGTTGGAATGGGGTGACATGGAACATGTAACAACGATTGCACACACGTACTGCCTTCCGTTGACCGTATCGCGGCAATGGAACTGAATTCGCGGAACATCTAGCACAGAAAATCTGAAAGAAATTTATTATTACATATTTAATACTGGATATTGAATTACAGTAGGCACACTATGGAATGTAAACACTTTATTTACATGTTATGACTGGTGTACAAGTAACTCATTTGAAAAAGAAATATTAAATTATTAGTAAGTTGATGTACATGGCACCAGATTAGGTCTTCCCTTGCATTTACCAGGTGTAGAGTCTACTATGGTCGGCTGACTTGAAGAACCCCTTTTCATTGTAACATTTATTTGCCCTTTATTACACAGAACCAACAGCTTAACATAAAATCCGAAGGATGAGGTATGAGTGTAAAGCATACTTTCCAAGTAGTACTACAAAGTCACATTTTTATACTACAGTATTGGGCATTCCCATACATTGCAATGTCTAAAGCTCTGTCTAAACTATCAAATTTTATGCGACAACAAAATGTGATGTGCTCAAATATGGACATGATCATGTCATTTCACTACCATGTTTAAGCATGTCACTACCATATTTGGGCGCATCACAAACTAGTTTGATAGTGCAGAAAGAGCTGAATGCTTACCTTGCCACAGTTCCTACAGTGATGTTTTCGTCTAAGAACTGTAAACTGTGATTTGCATCCGAAACAATGTGTACACTGTTCATCTGGCTGCCAACATGGTAAGCCTGTCAAATTAGAAAAATACCCTGTATGAATTAAATTAATGTATAGTAGACAACTACAATAATGAACACACATCTTAATTGCAATTGAAAAATGAGTGGAGTTGCGGCTTGGTGGTTATGATGCTTGGCTCTGGGGTCCTGGGCTCAATTTCTGTCATATGTCAGGATGTTTTTTCAACAAATGACAAATTACAACTCCACTCTCCTCAAAGACTTATAAGACTTTTTTTAGAGCATCTTGTGTATATGTTTGTCTTGTGAACGGGATTGCCACCTTTAGGAAGGATAGTGAATGAATTTGCTTACGGTTATCCTTCGCAATTTGCCTAAATATAATAAATGTACAAATGGTACTAACCTTCGACCCTTTGACCCGATTTATTTCTACTCCTTGTACTGTTATGCCGCCGCTTTTCATCTCCGACTCTCCCACTATGATTGCTATTGTGCCGTGCTCTTCTATCCCCGCTGTTGTGCCTCAAACATCGTTCCTCTCCGTTTATTCCGCCCCCGCTGTGACCACTTCCATGACGGTGTCGTTCTTCAAACACCTCTGGCATTGCTTGTGCAGACGGATTGATGTGGTTTAGGAATGTAGCTGTCTCTTCTTCCGGGTTTTCCGGTAGAGTTTGAACAAGGTTACTAATATCAAAGGGGTCAAGGCATTTCACCTCAAATACAGTTTTTAAAATGTTGCGCAAGTCACTGGCATAGTTAGACTGAAGTTGATCTGCGACACCTGAAAATAATAATTAATCAAATTACAGATATACTTGTCACCCTCTACAAGAAAAACTTGAGAAACAATTGTAGTTGTAATCAGGTTCATACAGGAAAAACAGGATTATGCCCTCTACGCACCCACAACACCCAGCAGTGCAGCGCCTACCCAGTTCAACACACTGGGAGACAATTGTTTACTCCTTTTTTCAAATTGCACTGTGCCTATACATGGAACCAACCATCTGAAGGCCAATGCAATGAGAACAAATCATCTTACCCTTAAGCTCCGTCTACACTATCAAACTAGTTTTTCACATAAAGTTTGATAGTGTAGACAGAGCTTAAGCATACAATCAATATTGCAAAGACAATTTTACACTATTTTACTCTCCAAAGGGTCAATAAAGCACCCAATATTCAAAGGCATTCTTTCATTCTAATGGGTTCAACATTGCTCAACTATGGTTAAACAGTTTTCAGTCAACTCTCCCAATACCAGACTCTCTAAAAACTGGAAACTCTCTCAAAACTAGACTTTCCTTGAGGTCCAAAAGGTCTAAAATTAAATTTTTACCATTAAAAACACATTCTGATTACCGAACTTTCCAGAACACCAGATATATTAGGTCAGTCCAAATGTGTCCGGTATTGGGAGAGTTGTCTGTATTACCGTAAAAAGTACTAACCTGCCACACAAACAAATAAACGGTGTACAAGATCACTGGTACTACTGAATCGTGATCTCGTCTCTTCTTTGGCTGCTTGCTCAGCTGCTTTGATCGCCATGGCGATCTCATGATCATCATGATTGTCCGATAAGTAGGAAGTAGAATCACTGTCACTAAAAAATAAAGAATTTCTGAATTAAATATCCATCAATTATCGAGAGCAAAATAACAGTGTACAGGAATATATAACTACTGTATACTGTATAACCAATAGGGTAACATCTTTGGGAACCAACAAAGAGTTACTTTAAAGCTCTGTCTACACTATCAAGCTGTATGACAATGTCATATGTCATATCAGTACCATAAGTTATTAATAAGCAGATTTTCTTGACTGTTCTCTAAGTGTATACCTATTTACACCAAAAAATTCAGAATGATAACTTGAAAATTGTAGGCGCTATCATGCTAACAAAAAAAGCAGGTACTAAAATTAGCAAAATTCTATTTTGCCAAGTAATTAGTTGAAATGAGAGGTTACTGTTTTTGAATTTAATTTTGTTTCTTCATTTAATAAATTTAAATTTTTTAAGATTAACCAGACCAGTTCATTCTAGCTTTTATATGTAAATAAAAGCAGTCGAATAAATACACAACATAGTCATACACAAAATTTGATTAAATACAGTACATTTAATAAGCTAAAGTTGTGTTATTTTAAAATTTGTGTTACTTTAATTAATAGCTTGTTCACCTACTGTATAATTCAATTCCTTGGTGTATTAAAAATCATCCTACTCAAGAAGAAATTAAATTAAGAATACATTTTTATTTCAAAGTATTTTAATTAAATTTTCATCAGGCTTTCATTTTTAAAAAGTTTCTAGTGAATCCGAGTGTTTTTTTAAATTAATTTCCAGGACCACGTAAAGGAGGGTTTTCAATTATCTTAACTCTATTTTTCAATTACCGGTCCTTGAAATTAAAAAGAATGCAAAGCAAGACATGATACTTTGCATGATGATATTTTGGCCCATGTTAAAAGAATACAAATTTTTTTTTTGTGAAGTTATTTATAAGCCGATTTTCTTGAATTTCAATAGACATGTTATGTAAGTATATACCTATTTTCACCGAAAAATTCAGAATAAAATAGTAGGTGCTATCATGCCAACAAACAAACAAAGCAAATACTATACTTGGCAAAGTGTTTTGCTTTATAGTAATTAGTTAATTACTGTACCTATCATCCGATTCCCATTTGAAGTCTTCATTCTGTGCCTCAAAGCGTTCACATGTGGAACAAGAACAGGTAGAACACTCATCGTCATACTCCTCATCATCATACTCTTCACCATCATCACTAAATCTGCTATGGTTATCCATTGACTTTGATCTCAACCCTGCCCCGGCATGATGCCCCACGATACGGTTCTGCGACAGCGACGACATCGAGCTACCAGTGCTGGCAACACTGGGTGATCTTGTATGCGACTTTGTTCCGTTATTACTATCATGATTGCTATCGGATGCTTGAACCTTACTCAGGTAGAAAACATCACCTTCGCCATCTTCTTCATCTGGCAACATCTCATCTTGGTTCGTGTGATCGTAATATTCAACATTTTCGAGGTCTGATAGAAAGCGTGTCATAGTATAATCAGTACACGTTTCCAAACCAAGAGTTGATTTTTTGCTAAGCCCTGCTGCAGGTTTATGATTTTCGGTGCGCGGTGCTTCGCGGTGCGCATTCATACTGGTTATCCTAGCCTTGCATTCTTGGAGTATATTTTCATCTGGTTCGCTACCTTTACGGCCTAGAGTAGTTCCTGCATCGTCGCTGCCCTCTCGTGAACTGCATTCCGTGTTCCCACCGCTTCTAACTTTCCCGTTAGCCGTAAGGTAGTATTTCTTTACCGCTTCTTTGTCCGATAATTCCGAGCTTGCTCCCGAGCCATTTGTTCTATTGTCTGTATGTTTAGAAGATGTTTCTCTCTCTGATCCTGGGTTACCAGAATCATCGTCCCCTTTCATGCTTGATTTTTTGGTAGATTCGCTAAAACGCCTATCACATTGCACATCTATTTCTTCCGTTAGTGCGGAATCTTTCCCAACAGAAGATGACGATAAATCTCCATTACACTGGGAGGAATTTCTTCTACGCGAACTACCACTTGACCGCCTCCTTTCACTTGACCTTCGACATCTCTTGTGACGTATGTCATCACCATTGGTTTCAGTAGTGTTATTAACTTGTATAGTAGGCAGATCATCAATGAAATGTCCATTTGTGTTATTCACATTCTCTTTTGCATCTCTCAATTTTTGAACGTTGTCCTCCGATAAATGACTACTTGAAAAAGGAAGAGAATCTGCCACTAAGTATTCCAACATCTGATCAGAAAAGTCATTCCCACAGGATTTTGCTGGTTCCATTTGTTCCAGATCACAATCCAATGGGAAGCTGCTGCATAGTGTGGAACGTTCCGTTAGTGTACTGACACTAGCTGGCGATTGTCCAAACATGTCATTGTGACCAAGACTTCTGATTGGCGATTGCATGTGGTTGTTTGCGCGTCCGTGTAGCATAGGTATAGCTTTACTGGCGGTAGTACCATTGAGGGCGATGAGTTCTTTCTCTATGTCTTCCCACGACAGGTCATTGCTACTTAAGGCCTTTTCCAATAAATGTAATTCAATAGTTGTTAATGTGCACAATAATTCTCTGTCGGAAAAAGAAAAGAAGAAATTTTGATTTGACAGCAGTTAGTGCCTGTTTTATCCACAAAGCTCAGTCAAAGCATCTTACCCATAAGCTCTGTCTACACACTCTATCAAACTAGTATGACCAAATATGGTAGAAATATGCCCAAATATAGTAGTGATATGACATCATCATGTCCATATATGGGCACATCACATTTTTTTTGTCACATAAACTTTGATAGATAGAGCTTAAAGCCCGGCGCACACTAGAGCTTTCGGCTGAGCCAACTGGCACGAGTAACACTTGCCTCACAGTGTGCGCCGGGGATTTCGTGAGGAATCGGCCACGCGTGCCGCTGAGGAAAATATCTATCGTGTTTAATATTTTTTGGCACGCGTGCCATTTTCCTCAAGTGTGCGCCGAACGTGAGCTTCCTGCTCACTAAAAAATTCCACTGCGCATGACATGTTCTGATTTATTATGATATTTCAGCGCGTGCTGTATAGCGTAGTAAGTAATTATCCAATCAGAAAATCGCGTACTGAAGGCGTTTAGTGTGCGTCCGATAGAACGCGAACATAGTTTGCGGCAAATTTGTTACTGAGCCAAGTGTTACTCGTGCCAGTTGGCTCAGCCGAAAGCTCTAGTGTGCGCCGGGCTTTAGACAAAGTTTGAGATGTAAAAATGGATTATCAAACCAAGAACCAGTAAGGTTTTTTGCACATTTTGGCTCTGACACTTTACCTTTACTCAATTCCAGTATAGCTTTGTTATGAGCTGCAAAGGAATCAATGTATCGAATACCAAGAACAAAAGATATATTCATAACATTTTACTCACCTAATTTTACGCAGAACATTTCGGTAAGGTCGAAACAATTCCGACATTTTACTTGCTGGCACGTCAACGTTTAGAGGCCCATCAGGAAAGATAACAAGACCACTAACAAGATAAAACAACATGAAATAGAAATTAATAATAATAAAAAATGCTATTTCATATTTATTCTTTAAAATGCTTACATAATATGATAACACATTCATAAAAATATAAAATTAGTGCTGAAAAAAAAAGTAATATTCATTGCTATGTTCGATAAATCAAATTCAGGATGTGTAATGTAATGATTAATATTTAAAGGGAATAATGCATATTTTAATATATAATCAGAATATTATAGTAGTTGACAGTGGCTTACTACTGCAAACATTTGATATCAAACACAACTTAACAGATAAACTCCCTCTAGAGATCAACAAATCCAGTAATCCTATTCTTTACAATGGTAAAATGGTAAGACACACTCAACTATAGAGGCTGATAGTCAATATGTTGTTCGCCTAAATTGGCTCTCGGCCAATTTGATGCTAGACAAAAATCTATTTACATTTCTAGTATTGTAATGGTTTCCTGCTTGGCCTAGACAGAATAATAAAAGGCATTCTTCTTGACAATTACTGCATTCTAATGATGGGAAAGAATTGAAGTTGGCAGCATGCCAAAATAACTTGTATGCCTGGATAAATGAATATATTACTATGTACAGATACATAATATATGTAGTAGTATAGCACATCATAACATAACTTAAACTGATTAACTTTAAATTAGTATTATTGTGGGAATTAATCACAAATGTATCTGTAATAGTAGTAATCATAATTATCAATGTTTGGCAAGCAGGAATAGAGCCTTAAACGGAATTGAGAATAAGCATTTAGAAATATTCATGAAAAACCTGAGGTGATGAATTTGAGTAGGGTCAATTATTTTTTAGGTGTGAAACACCCTTAAGAGTTAATACATATAGAATATTGAAACATACCACACTATAACGAGCCTGGGTAATGTGAACATAAGCGCCGCATCGTAATCATCAATCATCTCCTGCGACAGCAATTTCTCCTTCACAGCTCTAATGAAATTTAAGAAGATGAGAAAAAACTGTTACGTTATTGAAAAAACATAACTGTCTCTTATTTAAATAAAAAATGGATATTAGAATTCGCTAGGTGTCACAATATCGTCAATCATTGACCCATCGTAATTGCAACATTTCATTAAAACTGAAAAAAAAAAAAAATTTACGCATAGGAATTAAAACCTTCTTATCCAATGTTTGTCTTTTGTTGTTGGCAAAAAAAATACCGTATTCAGGTGAAAATTTGAATATTCTAAATTGTTTATTGGAAAAAAAAATTAACACAACACAAGATGTTGTCTAATTAAGGGTGTCTTTTGAATAGGGATGCCCAGGGAGGGATTTGCGAATTTGGGTTGCATTCCTAGCTTGGTTTCCTGGTCACAAAGATGGTCTTTAAATGGAGTGCATGCAAGCAATATTACCCCTACAAAGAAGCTTTTTATAATCTTTCACTGTTTATCGTTCTACCCATCCTTAACTTTTTTTCCCCCAATTTTATTACATCACATCCATGGGCAATAGTATTTTCCTTCAGAAGTCTGGTTTCTGATACCAACCTTTGTTTAAAACCAGACAGAATGAGACAATAGGTCTTTGTTATTTAAACTTTGACACTTGGTGTGTGTTATATAATTAGTTGCTTTTTAGAATTTCTTCATTGGACTTGATAATGACCCCATGATGTAGTCAAAACATCATTCTTCTGTTATTTGATAATAACCCCATGATGAAGTCGAAATGACATTCTTTTTTTAAGCATTATTTTCCTATTATTTGTTTACAACAAACGCACTCATTCATAAAATAAGATTATCGCAGCAACTATTGATTTCCAAGTCTTTTCCTAGAAATGAATGACATTCAAGGTCAATTAATCAACAGGTATGGTAGTTAATATTAACACCTCACCTGTCCACTGTTTCGCAGAATAAAATAATAACGTCCTGTTGGGTATCATAATCCAGGGCAGTCTTGACCGGTACCATTGCACTCACATAGCTCAATTCAAACTCTGACGATATCACATCAAAGTGTTTCAATGCTGATTTTACCTAAAGATAAGACGAGCAAAATATATTTATAATGTTATGTAATATCATTTTCCCACATTTAAACTCACATGAAACTCATTTATTATTTTTATATTTAGTTTATGTATTGTTAATGTCATTTAACTAATTTGCTGAACGTTGGAGTAAGAGCAGTTAATTCTATTCAGGCCTACGCCTATTGCTTGCTCCTGGGAACATTGTTCTTGATAAAACATGCTGAATAAATGTTATTATTACATGAAACATCTGCATATAGACAAAACCACAATCCAATCCAAGTCATAAAGGCCATTTCACTTTTTTGGATTCCTCAAACATTTAAACATTTCTTTAAAAGAAACATTACATATTATTTAGCTGCATCATATCTCTAAACATATAGCAGCATATCTTTCTACTTTCAAATGATAACAATTAGCTTTTGGCCCAGTAGGCTGACCACATTGAGGCAGCAATTACACGCAATAATAGGTAGCTGGCCTTACAGGTACAGAACATTGATTGGAGAAAAGAACAAAGAATATCTAGATGGAACCACAACCTTCTGGGAAGCGCAACCTCAGGAATGTTGAATTTAAAATTAAAATGCAGCTTATGATGAAGAAGAGGTAAACTACGCCCTATGTAATTTATAGGGTATTTAAGGATAAAAAAGGGGTGATTATGTCCTACATGATTTATAGGCTAGACTATTAAAAATTAATCACAATAAACACATCCACTAAAACTCTGTCTACACTATCAAACTTTATGTGATAAAAAAAGTGTGATGTGCCCAAATATGGTAGTGATATGCCAAAATGTGGTAGTGATGACACCATCCTGTCCATATATCACATTTTTTTGTCACATACTGTTTGTTAGTGTAAACAGAGCTTTAAGACAATTAAGGAGTGAACGGCACAAACCTTATCAGAATAATTATTGATATTTTTTAGACACTGATCCTTGAGCATGTTGCGTAATGAATCTAAACTTCCAATAAGCGCCCTCGCAAGTGGCCTTAAAGCTGCACTCTCGATTTCACGTTGCATAATAGTTGAACCAGCAGCAAGACACTACAAAAAAAAATATGTCATAAATAATAAATATTAAACAATAATAATCAATATTTTTTTCCATTTCAAACAAGAATGAGTCTCTACTAAATCTTGGTTTACACTAGAGGCGGAACACAATGGCGTACACGCAATGCAAGCGAGTTGACCAATGTCTGTTCGAATAATCCATTGCTTGTGATTGGTCAAATCACTTACAATATGTTACGTCCTTGCGTTACGTCTCTAGTGGGAACCAATTTTAACCAAGGAAATCGCTCTTCTAATTAATATCGTACTGGCTTAGTATAACCACCTCTCCCAAACCTAAATATTTTATTTTGTATAGCGGGTCAAAAATAATATTATTAAACGATGGAATTACTCTATATTCCAGGGTAAGCATACTAGAATAGCACAGTAAATACTACATACAATACATAAGTACACATAGCAGTCTTACAGATTTGAACCATAACACAGCAAGCACATTATTTCAAGTGCTATTTTAAAATAGCTGGCAAATGAACGTGAATACTCAAGTAGTGAATTTAAAGCGGCATTTTTCTTTGACTAATGCCAAGTCTAACAGTAAAGCTTTCCAATGTAACAGGAATCAAGCGCAGTAGCGTCTGCATGTGATTGTTTTCAATTAATTCAGCTTAATGCTATTCTCATTGCAATAGACGCATCGCTGAATCAATTATTAACGGCTATTTGGACAATATTACTAGCATTTATTTGTAAACAGCTTTTAAGGGCTGATCTGATTATTTTTTTTAATAGATCAAGGTGATTTTATTTAAATTTAATCAATAAATAAAATATTCCATACGGACGCAGTTAAATTTGCTATTATTTCCAATTAAGAAAAATCTCAGTGAATGCCCAATTAACTTATTTATAATAATATATAATCGTAAACGAACAAAAACTAACACTATCATTTTGTTTATTTATTTTCCATTTTTTGTTACTAATGTATGAGTGGGTCTAACGTCACTCTATAAAGGGGGTTCAGGGAGAGAGCTCGTGGGTTTAAGATGGAGAGACCTTGTGGGTTGAAGATGGAGAGAGCTCGTGGGTTGAAGATGGAGAGAGCTTGTGGGTTGAAGATGGAGAGACCTCGTGGGTTGAAGATGGAGAGACCTTGTGGGTTGAAGATGGAGAGACCTCGTGGGTTGAAGTATCACTTATATTGTGTTATGTTGGAACAACCCAATAAAGTATTTATAGCTAGATTTCAAGTGACTCATTTCAACTCTGTGTGATTGATTACTACCACAAATAATATGTTCATAGGTTACAATACAGTAGCATTGGTAACTTTTAGACAGATTGCCAGCAATCCTGAAATCTGGCAATAATGCTGAAATATATTATATCAGTAAAACCCCTTTTGTGATGCATCTATTAAAGGGGACACGTTCTTGGAAAACTAAATAATATCTGATAATATTAATATTATGTTTTAATACCCTATTCGAGGACAGCTCTTGGGACACTTTGTTTACGGTATCTAGCGATTCCACTTTAGCAAGAGAATCTAAATAATCAAGCTCACTATCTTGTTTGAGCAGCAGCTGCACAAGATGAATCAAGACATAAATAAATGTATGTTAACCGCTATTCTACTGTGATCTGTTTAAGTAGTATTAATATCATTAGTGTAGTAGTATCTATAGGATTGAATCAACGCAAAGTATCATTAATCCTCAAGGAAATTGAAAATAATTTATTGTTCATTTTATACAGTGGTACTGATCTACTGTATGGTTTCAAGTATAAGCCTCTTTGTTGAAGGTTTAATAAATCATTAATTTGCTGCTAATGTAGTATATTTAAATAACATTGTATAAAACTGACTCCAAATAACGAGAGGCAAGCCATGATTTAACATTTCAATCTTTATTTGATCATCAGAAAATCATCGTGGGCTAGTCCGGGCTTTCCCTGCTTGCGCAGGCCTAGCCCAGTAACGGCACGCGCCCATGATCATCATTCTTGATGATGATCAAATAAAGAAATAAATCACATAAAATAAGGTTGAATCATGGCTTGCCTCTCTTTATTTGGAGTCAGTTTTATTTATTTATTTAAACATAATCAGTGCATCAATTGGTAGTATGTTTATAAAATAATTTAATATCAAATAAATAATAAAAAAATTACTTTTTGCTTATACTAACATTAATAATAGTTTTACCATAAAAAAATAGTACACTTGCATAAATCATTAATTGTTAATAAAACTTTGGCTAGTTTCCATAAATTGACATTGGAAAAAATTATGTAATTTATTTTGTACAGTTTTCATAAATCATTAATCATTTTGTATAATTGTACAGTGTAGTTTCAATAGTACAACGTAGCAATATATCTGCTAGACAATGGACAACATGTGATTATCTATTTCCTTTCAGTTTTGATAAATATACATAGAAAAGTAATGAAAAATGAATACATGTCTATTTCTAGGTAGTCTAACGTTCAGATACATTAATTATAAACAATGCTAGATGTACGCATTCATTAATAACCCAATTTCCTTCAAATTATTTAAAAAAATGTTATTTAATTTAAGAAAATGTGACAATTACCTTGAGTGATTTAAAAAAAAAGTATACAGTATATTAAACTGAAATGTATTTTTACATTGAAACTAATTATACATTATTTAATTTTCTATAAATTGAACATTAAATGTCCTAGTTTCTGTTCCATAGACCTACATTTTTTTCAAATTTACTATACACTGTAAATTATAAAAACGCACTAGTTATTAACAGGTCGATATCAAGTCCATTTCTACTACTTGAAAGGCAAAATGCTAGTAACATTAGTAAAGTCTGAGTACAATTATGCAAATTTGGTGCAAAATTTGTTGACCGTGAGATTTTATCAAAATAATCTTAAATCAGAGGACAAGATACAGTATTACTGTAGGACAATATACAGCAGTAATAAGGTTTATCGAAAATAGCGTGAGCGATGCATGATGGGACGGAATTGGGAGCAATAGCGCCACCACCAGTATATAAAGTTTTTAATATACGGTGGCGCTATTGCTTTCAAACCCATCATGCATTGTGCAATGACGTTCCTTCTGATTTGTAATATTTGTAATAACTGGTCTAGAAATACGATCTTACAGGTACCACCAGATCCTTGATTAGACCACTTTAGCTCCAAGTCCCCTTGGCATGGGTGACCAATAAAAATTATGTTTTTAATATACCATACTATACTTTATTCTTGACCCTTACCTCAGCTCCAAACCACAGTTGACCGGCAAGACTGTCTTGGAGTACGTCGTCAGGAAACTTAGCACGAAAGTCACGATTCGCTCGATCATTTGGAATTGCACACTCCATTATATTTTCAATCAAACCTATTGTAGAAAAAAAACACATCATAATTAGTTAATGAATTCCAGACTATAAAATAAAATTATATTATAAACATTTTATACCTGTTAGTCTGCTGCCCTAATGTGAGGTGTAACTGTAGGGTATTGCAAAACCCTGCAAACCTTCAAAAAACATAGCAAACCTTTTTGAACATAAAATTGATTGCATCATGTGGTGTACAAGTTGGTATGTTCGTTTAAAAAAAATTGTTTTTGGTAACTACTTATTTTTGGGGTTAAACATCATTTTTGTTGGTACTATATTGCCGATGGATAACTGTAAACAACAAGGAATGTTGTATTAATGTGAATAATGTTTTAGGTAACATTTTTACAGTATATACAAAAATTATACAATATTATTATTCTCAACAAATCTGTGTTTAAAGTGTCATTTTAATAATAGCATATGATTACATACTCATTATCAATCATATTGCATAAAATTTAAATAAAATCGAAGAATATTTTATTACTACTGGCAGTGGCACTAAAATCAATTTTTAAAGAGACAAAATAAAATCCTAAACAATCAGTTTCAACACTAACAGTTTAACAAAAATATAATATACGATTTAAATTATTGTTATTGTTTATATTATAATATTTTGAATTGTTGAGTTTTAGTGTTTAGAATAAATTATCTACAATTTGAATAATTATTGAATTCATTATTTACTTTAAAATACTATAATGCCTAAAATAGTAGACAACTACAGTATACAAACTTAATGACAATGTAACCTACACTAATATTAATAAACAAGTAGATAGAACTATGAAAATTATGATTATAGTGAGGGAGTGTGGCACAGCGTGTTGGACGTTTGATTACTGATCGTGACATTTGCCTCTCTCCGCCATCATCTTTGCACTGATTACTAGCTGCATTATCTATGGGAGTATGTTTCCATACGTGTATGATCCAAAAAATGACTGGGTTAATAATGTGCAGCGCATTGAGAGCTTGCGTTTGCGCTATACACAGTAAGAATTATTATATGATTCAAAGACACATGCCTGCCAGCAAATTATTTAGGCACATTGAGTGTTAAGGTGTGGAAATGGGTAAAAGTTTAGTGCAACATGAGTCATTCCTAAAGCTCTTTCCACACTATCAAACTTTATGTGACAAAAAAATGTAATGTGCCAATATAGACATGATGTCATATCACTACCAAATTTTGGCATATCACTACCATATTTGGGCACATCACACTTTTTTTTGTCTACTGTTAAATTAGTTTCATACTGTAGACAGAGCTTAAAACATAAATCACAATTATTTGTTTAGTTCTGTGCTAAGGTTGTCTTAACCCCAATTCTATAAAAAAAGAATCCATTTTATTATATTAAAGTTATTGATGTTTTGATAAAGTATAAGTTTATCCCTATAATTTATGAATATTTAATGAATACTTGGCAAAATACCAAGTACAGTAATCGTACTTAATTTGTATTTTTGTTTGTTTCCGTGATAACGTCCAACCTTTTTAAAGTTATATTTTTTAGTAAATAGTTTATAACCTATCAAATATATTAAAATCTTCAATAAGGGCCAAAATATTAAATAGTTATCTGTCGCTCTCTGCATTTAAACTAGTTTCCAAGTACTTATTATTACAATAATTTATTAATATCATTATTAATAAGTTTTATTAACAGTTACGATACCTTACCGGTTGCCTACTTTTTAATATTGCTATTGTCTCTTCTTGGCATTGTATATCTGTATGTAGTTATTCTCTTTTATATATACTGTTGATATGAATAAAATAAAGAATGACAGTTATATTAGTCGTTTCAAATGAATAATAGAACATCACGTCTTAAAACATCAACATTAAGGATTGTAATAATTAACAAGATTTCATGCAGATACGTGATCAATCATCGATGCAACGGCAGACACTTATTGTAAGTCTTTTGTTATGTACTGTATTCTGTGTACTGTATGTTGGATGCATAAAATCTTACATTTAAAATAATGCTATAAAACTAGTCTATTAAATCTCACAAAGATAAAACGAAACCTTTTGTACAAACTTTAGATTGAATGTAGTGCATTGTTTTATGTGACAATATCCGGACAATAAGACAGGATATATGATACTATTCTTAAAGTTTAGATGAGATTTATTGTACAGTAGTGCTCCAAAAATAACCCTGAAAATGAAACTTAATATTTTTAAACAAGACATTTAACTAATAAATCTAAAATATTGACCAAAAAAAATATTATAATAAAATGGCCTATTCAACAAAACAATGTTTTAAAATTATTTTTTTAGGGCAAAACAGGTACTGGCTCACACAGTATTACCAGTGCGATCCATTTGATTTGTAATACGGAATTATCTCGCGTACATAGTGACCAATCACATTACAGAATTCATGTACACGAAGAGATGTGCAGTATGCCAGACAAGTATAACCTGTACATCAAGCCCTACTGTTCCATGACATTATTAACATTTTTTTTACAGTTATTCATTTTTTGACATAATCATGACCTTCTATATCTGACAATTTAATAGACAATTTAATGATGTAATACATCATCCGGTTATACTACCATATTGTTGCAGTTCATAGTAAGCAAGGCTGTGCATTATTATTATGATTACATTTAGGGAATTTAGAGTTTAGAGAAAAAGGGGAGAATGAAATCTGTTGCTCTGGTTGTTAACTTTTGTATAAAGCTCTATCAAACTGTGACAAAAAATGTGATATGCCCATATATGGACATGATGATGACATATCACTATCATCACACTTGTTTGGTCAAACTAGTTTGATAGTGTAGACAATATAATATAAGATATTATAATATAATAATAATATAATATAAAGATAGTGTAGAGCTTTAGTATGATAACAATGAATTTGAGATAACACTTTTATAGTCTTGAAAATATTATTTTAATTTAAATGGCATGATAATATCTACTGATAGCATCCGTACATTTGAATAATTACAGTATTTAAATTTATGGTTAAATAAAATATAAAGTTTAAAACTGTTAAAGTGGAGCTCCACCCAGAAAATTACTATTTTTCATACATTTCAACTATTATTTAAAAATATCATCCCTTATACTTCATATTTTTTTGAAATTTTTTTAAATGAGTACGATTTTCTTGAAAATCACGCCTTTTTGCGTTTTGGGGGGATACCTTGTAATTTCCTATTCTTTTACATGCAAAAGGGGGGTATATTGGAATAATCCTAAAAAATTCATTTCTTCACCAAAAAAAAATGTAAAATGTCTATTTATGTAATTTTTCCAGATCTTTCTATTTCTGGTATTTTTATCACGTATACATTGCGCAATTTTGCGTAAATAGACACTTTCCCCCGTTCGGGTCCAATTGGGTTTTTTATTTTGCTAGGGAGTACGATCACGTGACATTTTTCACAATCACACTACTGCAGCTGGCGATCTGTTATTTTGTCGCGATGTTATTTTTGACGGGCGAAAAGTATATTAAAACATTCTGAATATGACCCTATTATGTTTCACAGTGTAATAATGTGATTATGAGACTATTACTAAAATGTCAAATTTAACGAGATTTGAGAAAGACGTGGCTATATATTCAATAAAGCTAGGCCTAGGCCTACTAGAGTGTAGGTATGTACCGTTGCTGCTTGGCCTCTAGCTAGGCTAGGCTGACAGCAGTGAAGTTTGTTTTGCTGGCACCCGACCTTGGCCTACCCATGGGCCATGATAGGGTGCCTGAATAGTTGCTTTTCAGTCAGGTCTAAGCTTGCACATCGCTTTACTACTCTTTACTACTCTTGTTCTGTATAGGATTTTGTGTTTCACAATTCTTAATGTGCGAGAAAACCCAAGAACGATAAATGGGGCGAAACGACCATGCCTATGAATACATAGGCCTCTAGACAAAAATTTAAGGCTAGCTTGGCTGAGCATACGGCTTAGCTAGGCCTAGCCCTAGCTTAAAGTTAAAAGCAATCTGATAAGATTATTATGCTGTTGTTGTACAGTGAAAATCATGAGGTTACATGTAAATTATACTGACATTCTTATCGGAAATATTACTTAGGCCTAAACAAATCGTATTAATTGTGTGTATAAAATTTATTCCCCATTTTTCGACACATAATTTACCAAAGGGGAGACATTTCATCAATGCGTTGAACCGGCGACTAAAACGCGTCAGTCACTAAGTGTAACGCGTTTCGCGACGTATTGTAAACTAACAACCCCTAAGTTACTGAAAAACTGTAATTTGTTAAAAAACACTATTTTCTGACCGATATTTTAGAAATGAGTTTTTGGAAAATATTTCCGTATTTTTCCTGTTTTTTTTAATGTAATCACTTTCAATTAAACATACTTAAACATAATATAAGCTGAGAAAGTCTGAGTGTAGCTCCACTTTAAAGCAATCTGTTATATTTCACAGATATCAGACGCCTTAACTGTACCTTTGTTTTTTTTTTGTAAAATTCCTCCATCATCATTGTTTAAATTTATTAATAATTTGCATAATATTTACATTAAATTTAATTATCATTGTTTAAATTTATTAATAATTTGCATAATATTTACATTAAATTTAATTATCAGAATTAATTCTATTATTACATTACAATAAATGTATTTAATAGGAATCCTAAAGATAACACAAAAGGTCAATGAAACAACTGTAACAGGTGGATATCATCAGTCAGGTCACAGATTACCAACAAATGTTTAAAAATAAAACAGGGTAGATATACTGTACAAAAATCATATTCATATTGTGAGTTTATTAGGTTAATTTAATTATCCTCTGTGAGGCATAGATTTTAAGTATACTTAATATAAACAAGCCAACACCCTACTTTTAAATTCAATCAATCAACTTTGATTAGAGTCACAGTACTATACATCAAAGTAATGTTGTGGCGTAGGAGTATAAAACAACATTAATAGTGATTAATGTTAATTCATATCAATGCAGGTGAAAAGACAAGATCGATTGAATGTAATAAAGTAGTCCTTAAAAAAACAAGCATCTTGAAAATAACAGATATTCTAAACAGTATGATCATTCATTTAGATTTTTTTTATAGAAAGTGAGCCTCATTATGCTCCTGACAAGTATAAAAACATCGTCGTTGTTTATTTTGAAGCCGTTTTTATTTGCAGCCATTTATTTTGCAGTCGTTTTTTTTGCAGTCGTTTATTTTGCAGTCGTTTATTTTGCAGTCATTTTTTGCAGTCGTTTATTTTGCAGTCGTTTATTTTGCAGTCGTTTATTTTGCAGTCATTTTTAGCAGTCGTTTATTTTGCAGTCATTTTTTGCAGTCGTTTATTTTGCAGTCGTTTATTTTGCAGTCATAAAATATTTTGCAATCGTTTATTTTGCAGTCATAAAATATTTTGCAGTTGTTTATTTTGCAGTCTTATTTTGCAGTCGTTTATTTTGCAGTCATTTATTTTGCAGTCGTTTATTTTGCAGTCGTTTAATATTTTGTAGTCGTTTATTTTGCAGTCATTTTTGCAGTCGTTTATTTTTCAGTCTTATTTTGCAGTCGTTTATTTTGCAGTCGTTTATTTTGCAGCCATTTATTTTGCAGCTGTTTATTTTGCAACCATTTATATTTTGAAGGGTTTTTTTTTAGCCATTTTTTAGCAACCATTTATTTTCGAGTTCTTTTATATAGTGATGAAATGAAGGGCTGCAAAATAAATGGTTGCAAAAAAAACTTCATGTTGATACTAATGGTCCTTAATTATTTTCTGCTTTTGAATGCAAATTAAATTATTTTGATGTATACAAGAAAAGCATTATTTTTTTTAAGGAATGTAAAAAGTTTTAAATTGTACTCTTCCATACACTATAGATGCTCATACTGTAGAGATGGCTGTTTTAGGTAATTATGATACCGTATGCCACCCACTCAATTTATTCCAAAATAACACACTGTACAGTAATTCAACATGTTTGCACTGTGCAAGTCAAATTTGATGTTTTTATCATCATTATTCATAGTATCCTACAGTACATATTCCTCAGTGATCTTTTTAATGTCATTTAAATTTTTCTGGATAGATAATTGTAACAGATTTTAACCTTTAACGTCAGGAAACAAAAAAAATAAACGAATGTAGTCACATGTTTCTCGTACCAATCTGTGTCATGGCTCAGTAATCAATTTAACTCTAGTCTAGTCTATGTTTTCATTCATAAATACCAATGCTGCAGTAGAATATTTTTTAAAGCCAATCAATAAAATATCTGGATTCACATACAGTATTTCATTACAAAATTTAAAATCTAATGTTTATATCATTTTTCTAAATTGAAATTTGCCAATTTATAGTTTAATGAAAAATAATTTCATTTCACTACTTTTAGGCCCTGGGCCCCTCTACCATATTTCAAAATCCTGGATCCTCCACAATAAGTCCATGAATGACTTACCTAGAACTTTATCCTGTGAGTTTCGTAACTGATTGACCAAGATAGTACATCTTTCAGGATCTTCTCTGCCGTCAAAACTGTCCAATTCCATAGAAATTGCATTCAGTTCATCATCTGCATAATACAGCTTGGCTAGTAACTGCGTATCAGTTTTCTGGAAAAAAAAAGTAGAGTAATCATGAGAATGTTTTTTGTATTCTGTATTAGATTCCTCTAGATATCACATTGCTCTGTCTACAGTACTGTAGAAAGCTAGTTTGACAAAAAAAGTGTGATGTGCCTAAATATGATGGTGATATGATTACTTCGGGTCTGTATTTTCTTTTTGAAAAATCCAAAAAAGAACAGTATGTAGCTCATAATTTTTACTCTAAAATGATATTTTCTGATTTGGGGATCTTTTTAAATTAGCAAGAAAATACCATAAACAGATACACATAGTATTCTATCAATTTACTCTCTTGCTCAATAAGCAATGGCCCCTTAGCCACTGTAGTGTTTCTACTGTGTGAACAGCATTGACCTTTGCAGCGATTTTGGTGGTATAATGACCTTTGAATTTAACCATATCATTATAAGTGTGTGCATTTTACACCACAATAATGTATACCTTGTTTGCCATCCATATACTGAGTAGAATATATTATTTGAATTCAAAATAAATATCAAATAATTGCTATAATAACAATTTATAAAACAACACTCTTTCCTCTATAATATGGCAAAAATATTCAAAAACATTGCCAAAGAATTGAATGAAGTGGTGTCAGTAAACGTATACATTTGATACGTAAACGTATACATTTGATACAGGGTACAAAATTAAATATTATTACACACCTAAATTTTTGTTTCAGTTTACCTGAAATGTTTTAAGGTATTGGTAATTGTGACAAAAATAGCAGAAAAATTTTCTAAGGTGAAAAAATGTATACCATGTACAAAGGCCGTTTGCATTCCTGAGATGCCTGACTGTGCTTTCAACACTGCATAGCTTCATACAATGCAATTAAATCTTTTGTTCACTTTTATAGTAAATGTTATGGTTTCATTCTCATATATCTAATATTCAGTACAACTGCAGTCTGTTTCCTTGTAGACAATAACATTAACAAAAGTGGTCACATAAAAATGAACTTCCACAATTCATTCATGTCTTTTTAGTATCAACTTATTTTGAATGAGGAATGTTTAGAGGTGCAGGGATGCTTCGGTCTAATTTTAGGCCAAAACTTCCTATTTTGAAAAAAAAAAATCCAAATTTTAAAGATTTCTGAACTGCAATTTCCGCAATAAAAATCTAGTTTCCTTAAAGAAAACAGTCATCTTTTAGGCCTAGTTAAAGAATGAAATAACAAAATCAACTCATTTCAAATTGTTCATATTTAATATCATAATTTAATAATCAATCGTCGTATACCAGGCACCTCTTAGACTTTATCCTACCATTGATATTTATTGTGAATTGCATTAGAAAACATGCGGTAGTCAATCCTCTGTGAACCTGTAATATGATTATTATCCATACAGTAGTACAATATTATACAACAGTCAATATCATTATCATTGAATATATCAGGAAATAGTTCACTGAATATATTGTGTAATCCCAACATGTGTCCAACAGTTTAGTAAGGGCACCGGGAAGGGCACCTAGCCTAGGCAATATTCTTAGAGCGAGTGAGTGGCCGAGCGGTTAAGACAGTGGAACCGTAATTACGTAGCCATAACATCGGCAAGGGTTCGAGGCTCACTCGCTCCATGGTTCTGGTGGTAGAACGAGTCTTCTCGGATAAGGACTATAAACCGTAGGTCCAGTGTACACATAGCTCATGTGCACTTTAAAGAACCTAGTACATCTTTCGAGACGAGTAGGGGGTTACCCCGGTGTACTAGTCCACACAAACACAGCCACTGTCACACACAGCCACTGTGCAAATTGGTCTTTACGAAAAAACTAACTCACTCGCTTCACATAGTCAAGTCTGAAGTTTGCACTAGGCTAAATGGGAAGAAGAAGATATCACCGGGTTATTTAATCAAGACACCAATTTATTATCTATTTTATCAATTTAAATGATAAATCATAATAATAATAAATTAAGTAGGATACCGGTCCTAGGGTTGGCGAGGAGAAAGGTTACTAAAAAAAGGTAAACATATGCTTAGATATAGCATGGAAGAGTATAAAACGTTGTCATTCCACTGCCTGCAACTTTGCAAAGTGTGTGGGAGTAACGCGATACCGTTTTCCTACACGTTGGAGAGCAATGAAGCTCTCCACAGACCGCCATCAGCTCGCTAAAGCCTAGAGACCGAGCTAATTTAAGGCCTAGCCTAGCATCATCAAACATATAACTGTACTTTTAATTTACCTTCGGTCGATGTAACCACTTCCGCAATGAAAACATTGTAAAATAATATCAATGTTACTGTAAACCTAAACATAAAGAGTAAGTGCTGGAATAATAAATAGAATATTCTTTGAAAATCCAAGCCATTACATGTGACTTCACCGTCACACCACACATTTGTTGTCTTTTCCTTCCTACGTTTTTGTTTCCGCCAAATAGAAAAATGTGTGAGTATACGTCATCAATGGTCGATCAACCAATCAAAATACAATCTAACGTTCATTCGTCGCGTACGTATTGGTATATACTTTTCGGGAATTGAAGCACATACCCTATCTGCAATGTTACATTACAAGTATTAAATTGAATATTAAATAATAAAGATAATTAATAAGATATATCACATCTATGCAACAATCCATTAGCTTGGAATGTCAAAAACAAACCACTGAAGCACAAATAATAACTCATCCCTTACCTAAATCGACCAGTCATCATCATGTGTATTAAATACATGCGGCCTATTTATTTTCAGTGAGTAAATGTCACCATGTGACGCAATTAATTTAATCAATTAGCATGTTATAAGCCTTCTGGGAATTGTACTTGATGCTTCAGGTCCAAGTGGCCGGGGCCCTTTTTTCTTACATTGGTCTATATACCTTACGATCTATCTAAATATAGCTCAGTTTATTTTTAAAAAACGCGACGTATAAATCTGGGCTCCGCCTTTATTTCCAAAATTATTTGTTTCACTTTTTTTCGTATTTATGTTATATCTGGTAGACCAAACATTTTCCGAAAAAAGAGCTATTACGCCGATACAGTGCGATTTAGGATGAATGGGATGGGTGGATAAGAATGCCTTTATTTGGATAAACCAAGAAAGACTAATCAAGGAAAGTGCGCGGTTTCATATCCGGGTATTCTTTACGCGATTTCATTTCCGAATATAGCTGAAAATATACTAGAGAGTTCCGATACAAAAGCTCAACAACTTCCGTAATAATTCTAATCCAACGCATCCAGGTTGAAAGGGAAAAATATCATACGATAATTGAAAAAAAAATCGTTATCGAATATTTAAACCATTTCCATCAGGTAAATCGCCAATTAAAACAGGATGCTTTTTCAAACTAACAAGTTTCATTATGTATGAATATGGGGCGCTCTCGTGCGGTTGTGTATGATACTTATTTCTTAAATCCAGGACCCTTGGGATGTCACAAACATTTATTTATTCACATTTTTATTTCTTAGTATCGAACACGGGTGTAGATTATTTCCAACATACATTCATAACAGTCGAAAAAAGGCGAAACTCCCATCATATATCATTTTGTTTTAACACGTACGGTAGGAGGCTAAAGCTTGGTTTCCACTAGAACGTAACGCAAGGACGTAAACGCAACGCAAGCGTTTTAACCAATGACAAGCGAAGTTATAGACAGTTAGCAATCACAAGCGAATAAGCCATCGTTTGTGATTGGTCAATTCACTTGCGTTTCGTTACGTCCTTGTGTTGCGTCGCTAGTGGGAACCACGCTTTAAGTAAGAAAGAACGTATTACTAATTTGATTAAATCACGTACGCAAGAATGTTTATTTTTTAATTGAATTAACTGAACACTAACGAAATTAACGGCACCATCAACATGAATAATACAACACACACGTAAGGTAATAATCTGATACAATATTGTAAAGAATAGAGCCTATAACAGATCATTATTTATCTCGTTCGCGCGCCTATTACTACTGTACTACAATATTTTCATTCATTATTCATTCAATAGTCGATGGCCAATCAGCGTAAAGCACTTTTTCAAAACAAATAAGCTGATAGGCTACTTCCTTGAATTGCCTGCAGTATTAACCAATCGTAGTACTGCCTAGTATTTAAGAGGCGTGTTTATTATGACTCACAGCATGCTGACCATAAACTTTCACGTGACATAAGCACGTGACGAAGTTGAATGAATTAGCATATCAAATATGGTACAGTGGTGAGCCAAGGCATTGGTGAACTTCGGGTTGTATGACGTAAACGATTTTAATTACTTTCCCAAAAAGGTCACGGAAATTTACCAGTATTGTAATAATTGCTTTGAACTTGGACACTAAATTTAACTGTCAAATAATTTTTATTGTAAAGTATGCCTTATCATAATTCATGTTTCTAATTTTGTAATACTGTAGCAGTTATAATGAATTGTTATAATATGTACAATTATTATGTGAAATAAAATATTACTTGAATTGAATTTAATATAATACATAATAGGCCTATGCTATAATATAATATTATAATATACAAACCTACCAGAAAAAGACAATATAACATTTACCATTACCACGATATATTTATTTCATGCTTTTGATACATTTGAACAATTTAAACAATTATTAATGTAGAAAAATATGATTAGATATAAATACTATATACATTATTAAACAATCAAACTGACCTAGAGAATTTTAAACATAATAGGTATAATCGATTCAATCATACATTTTTTTGTTCATTCAAACCTTTGCTTTTTGTGTCTGAATCATATTGTGTCAGCCAATTGAATCTCGGTATCTAAATATTCCAGTATTATAGGTAACTTCTGTGATACAGGATAATATGTGATTCACATGTGACATCACTGTCCAAATAAGTGGCAAATAAAAAATCCATGGTATACACAAAATCATGACATCATACATGATTTGAACTACTTCCGTAGAAGTACTAACCAGGACCAGTGTCACTACAAGCACTAAAGACCATGTGCTCAAGAACGGCTCCAAAGACCTCCCTAGTCGAAGACATGAAAGATTTAGTCAAAGACCTGCACGTTCTTAGTCAAAGACCTGCACGTTCTTAGTCAAAGACCTGCACGTTCTTAGTCAAAGACCTGCATGCTCTTAGTCAAAGACCTGCACGTTCTTAGTCAAAGACCTGCACATTCTTTGTCAAAGACCTGCACGTTCTTGGTCAAAGACCTGCACGCTCTTAGTCAAAGACCTGCACGCTCTTAGTCAAAGACCTGCAAATTCTAAGTCAAAGACCTACACGTTCTTAGTCAAAGACCTGCAAATTCTTAGTCAAAGACCTGTACATTCTTTGTCAAAGACCTGGAAATGCTTTTCTTTTTAGTAGGGATTTCACCCAGTTTTATTTCAGTCAAAGACCTGGAAGTTCTTAGTAATGTCGGTTTATTCTATTTATTGCTGATCATCGATTGTCATTCCATATTAACCATGTGATCTTGGCTATAACTCTGTTCCCACTTCCTGGCTATATAAATAAAAGATAAGATAAAAATATATCACACATACAACGCATGCTATTATTTACACTTTAAATATAATACTTTAATCAATAGCAATTCCAATTTAAATTTCCAATTCAATAAGAACACACTCTGATAGTAATGGTCCATTATAAAATTGTTTTTTTAAAATAGTATTGCAGGTTGGTGGTTAATATGTTTGCTGATGCATTCAATTTTTCGCATACACAGGTTTTTCTCTTGTTTACAGTACCTACTCATAAAAATAGTTTAGAAATATGGCTGTAGTCACCAATATGATTGGTCTGGTTTCAATCTCACCACTTTTTAAAAACATACAGTGATTATTTTATTTAATGTAGAGCTTGTTGATCATCATCATTTAATAGTGAAGGTTGGACGATGTATGTCCTTACCCAACCTCCCCAATTCTTGCTTGCTTCTCTTGCAACCGTACCCCTTTTTTTATGCGGCTACAGCCCGTAGAGAGCATGTGTTTAAGGCATTTTTGTCGATTCAGTGGTTGAATGTTAAACAGAAATTGACTCACTGTGACTACCAGCTTTGATAGTGTGTGAGTCAGCAGATTGCAAGGGTAGCAATAGTTAGATAAGACAATCGAGAGGAAGCAGATTTGAACTTGAACAAATATGTTTCATTCATAGTTTATAAAACCATTATGGCCACACTACTTGAAATACACAAAAACAAACACGCACTTGTTAGTTTAAGATCATTCTGGTTTCTCTGAACGGATGGTCAAAGGTAAAAGTCTAAATCCGGTACAGTAACATTAAACAATGTCTGTAAAAATAGTCTGTGTGACGAAATTAGAAAAAACAGACTACAGAAAAAAAATTTTAGCAACGCCACAACCAATCCCTATTGGTTAATTAATAATATTAAGGGAAACTTTGCTGGGTCCCAAAGGTGTCCCCTTATAGCGTTCTACTCTACTATGCGGTATTGCCTTACTGTTATAATATGATTCCAATTGTTGCCGTAGCCGTACTTGTTTTACATCATTATCAAGTCGTTCCTTCTTTGCCTCTTCAGTCTCTTGGTTTTTTCTCATTTTTAGAAATTTTACCATCCATCGCTTATTCCTAGTTTTAAAAGAAAACCATAACATTTATCAAAGAGTGGTGTATTCATTTTATTTTTAAACTTGTGTTTTCTTTATTTAGCCCAAATGTTAATCATGAATATTGCAACTGGGTATATTTAAATTGCCATGGCCAAGATTTAAGTGGGCTTATCATGAAATCGATGATAACAATTATTTGTTAAAATAGGCCTACTACCACTGTAAACACTTAAAATATATTTACTTCTTAAGATAAACTACAAGCCAGATAGAAACAACAATGACTATCATGTAAATGTTAGTAGCTCCATTCCAATGGTCTATGTGGTCCTCTGGTGGTAGACCGTGGTTTTCGCTCGCCATATTTATAGAAATTGATGGGTATCCTACAATACATTACAAACAAGAAAAATTGTTTTGTTAAATCATTTTGGAAAAAAAAAAAATGGATACGATATAATTTAATCAAGAAAAATATCATCATAATTCATAGGCCAGGTTTTTTCATTTATTTATTTAAAAGTAAAGTAAAGAAGGGGTAATAATATAAACTACTGTTCTATGAATGAATATCTACAGCATAGGCCACAGTAATATGAATACTATCAATTAATAAAGAGGTAGGACCTGGGCATATAGGCCTCTCTGCTGCCAACCAACAACAAGGGATTCCCTGCCCTGCCATGACGGACTAGCCTAGGCCTACTCTAGAGGCCTAGACTTAGCTAATAAATAAAATGAACCACACTGCACTAGCCTAGAGTCTAGACTAATAAGTTGTCTAAGGTTAGCTTGAATATTATGTATGATAGGTTAAGTTTAAAGTGTAAACTTACACGTTCTATTTATTTAAATCTTGTGGTGTTTAGAACTTCAGTAATATCTCTGCCATATTATTGACATTTTTTTCTCCAAACTACAGAGGGGGACAAACATGTTTTAATGATGTTCTGCTCTGCCCTGATGATGTGTGAGAGGAAGAGATACTGAGTGAAGTCATTCATCAGGAACTAATTCATTGTTGACTCAAAATATTGCCTCACAGATTGTCAGTCGAGGAAACAAGTCGCATCGACGTCTAATTTATCTAAATTTTATTTAAGTATACAGGTGAGTTTAGGTTATATTCTTTGTTAAATATCTAATAAATTAGTGGATTTCAACTATTAATGTTTTAACAAGTTGTTTTAGTAGAATTAATACTGAGGTGATTTTATTAGTCAGAGTTCCTACATCAATTATTTCTTGGATTTGTATATTATGAACACTAGTTACGGTAAGAACAGGTATCAAGTGCCTTTGAAAAAAATTATTCAAGTGCACAAATACAAATTGTTTGAGGATTAAGGATTACAAATAAGGAATTGAAAATTATTGAATACGTATAATTTATTGATAGATATAATCATTAATGTTGTCCAAATTTGGTGGTTGATGCTATTGAAAAATAATGTTTTCTTTTATTTCTGAATAGGGTCTTAAACACATTCAATTCTTTTTTAAAAATTCATATATTATTGGTGAACTATGTCAATGGTTATTAACCTTTTATATAGATCACAATTGTATCTTCTTGTTTTTGCTGACAGGTTATGATATCCAATTGTGTCATTGTTTGAATCACATCCAGACAAACCAGGTGAATCATGAGTCACGGTAAACCCAAAGTAATCAAGCAAAGAGGGCGACAAAAGCGTACCTCCACGGCAGATATACCATGGAGGGATTCCTCATGGGTACACAGTTTCTCGCAAAATGCTGCCAGCCCGATAAATGTACAAGACATCAGCCCAGGATTTGCGCTCCATAAACTTCAACTTTTGGTTGAGAAACAGAAATTTAACGATGCTTCGCATCTTGTAAATCAATTAAATATGGTAACGTTGAAAACTATACTTCCTGAATTACCAGTGACAGCAATCGTTGAAAATATTCCACAATCTTTGACCGTTATTGAAAGTTTTTATTCTAAATTTTTTATTGCTAATCCAGACGAGTTCCCAATAGCGAAACTTGATGTCGAGAATACAGTTTTTCATATTGTTAATTATTTAAGTTCACGCGATGACCCGTTGTTGAAGAAAGAGAACGGGTTGTTACAAAGCGATGAAAGCGTTGTGAAAGCGATTGTGAACATTCTCAGAATGGTTATGTTTGTGTACCCGGATATGATAAAGATTCTATACAGTCGCAAGAAACTCATGGATACTGCCCTCAAAGGGATCGGAGAACATAGCTTAGTTAGTATAGACGGAGATCTTATGAATTTGCATGATGCATTGAAAGTAGAATTTGAACATTCTGTGCACGCGTACAAGACTGCGCTTGCAAAACTTGTTGAGATGAGTCTCACGCATCAGAAACCAGTAACGCTTACTTCTTACGTTAACAAAAACCCAAGCACAGGAAATCACCAAAAACTAATGACCTTAACCCAGGACGAAATTCAAAATAGGTTGTTCAAAAATAAAACAGTTTTGAACACTATTGAACCGAGTATGAACGCTCAGCTTCCATCGTTGTTACGAACACTTCAGGATAGAATCGAGTTTGACAAAAGTGCGTTACTGACATTCACTCAACTTCGCAAGGAGATATCGACGATTCCCGCAAATTCTCAAGTTGCATCTACAATTGCTAAGTACTCACAGAGCCTCAAGATCGTAGTCGATTTCTTCAAGGATATGTTGGATGAGCAGTTTTCAGAATCCGCTTCTTATTCGACGCAAGGTTACTTTAGTGACGAGGAAAATTTTATTCCATTGGAATGCGATACAAAGGCAGATTCTAAAAGAGGTAATCAATATTTTAAAGATTTAGTTTCCCCAAAAAATGAAGATTAATAAAAAAAGACTTTGAATAGGCCATTTCGCAGTTTTAATAAAGTTATTCACTTCCATAGAAAAATCCCATTGACTTGTAGTCAATTTTACTATTTTTTGCTTTAAATTATAGTTTTTTAGTTAACTTTTTTTTTGTTTTTTTGGTCAAAGTGAATAAATATTATAATGGCATATTCAACAAAAACATTTAAACAAATTATTTTTTTCAGGGGAAAATATATCTTTAATTGATAATATTAATGATAGATATTTATTAGACAAATTCAGAAATATCCTGTATAGTATTTTTAGATATATCAATAACTCTTTTTTTTTTGGCTTTTTAATTCTGCTGCAGGGATTTTAACTTTTCCTGTTTCTTTTTGGAATGTTTATTATAAGGTTCCTGATTTTACGATATTCTATTCGGCAAAGAACCGATTTTAAACGACTGTACAGACTGTTTGTTGTAGTAATTGAGGCATTATAAGTATACCTATGATGTCATAATAAAAATATCTTTTATGTTTGTTCAAAAGTACTTGGATCACTGAGGCCTTTTATGTGCATTGTTTGACAGTGTGGGAAAATTCAACAACTCTTTTTTAGAATTTAATCTGTCTGTGTTATGCTTTTGTTTTCAACACTATCATTTTGTTCTAATGTGTTTTTTTCATTAAATGTTATAAACAATTTTTTTTAACCATATCTGATTCATGAAACACTAATGGTGTCATTTCTATATAAACCGATACATATCCCTGAAATTACAAATTTGATAAGAAACCGTATCAACAATACGAAAGACTTTAAAAAAACCAATAGATAAAGCAGACTATATCAAAGCCCTCAGTTTCAAAATCCTTTTCTTAATTAAGCATTTCAACGTTTATCACACTCTGTTAATTTTTTTTAGTATATACCATTTACATTATCTTTTGAAACCATATACATCCATATCAAATCTGCATGCTCTTTCTAGCCCAACATATCACTACACTATGATCATTTATCTAGGGTAATTACGCAACTTAATCAAATATATAATATAATCATTAAAAATTGTCATTATATCTCAGTGACCTCAATTTGTATTTAGAACTTCAAATTAGCATTCTGAATTTACGTAGTCGATCATTTCATTTACGTCAATTTATACGTCATTTAATTGTTTCTTTCAAGATTAACTTTTTTATGTTCATTTTACCAGGGTAACTCAATAGATAAATACATAGTTCTAATTAACTGTTTATGCATTAAAATAAAGATCAAATGGAATTGCTATAATATATAGAAATAATTGGACTGATCGATGACATAAAATACCTGTATGTATCTTTTTAATAATCGGATTTGCTGAAAACCGACATTTCTTTGGTTTTTTATGAAGACAAACAAAGTTTCTTGTACCTTGACAGTACAAAATAATGAACTTTACCAGATAAAAGATTTTTTATTCAGATTTTTTTTCAAAGAAATCTGCAAACACGGGTCATAATCTGTTGGATTTAGCGAAAATAAAAGCTATTGTTAACAGCACCTGTTTAGTTACAATGAGATTCTATGAACAAGTGTATTCACTTTTGGAGATAAATAGTGCTAGGCACAATTGTTCCACACAAAGAATACACAAATACAATTAAAAATGTCAAGGTATACAGTACGTTACTTTATCCTATTTGCCTAACCATTAAAAAAAATGAGAGTGTAGCAAGGGTTTTATTTTTAATAAGCAAGAGAATACAGCTCTGTCTACACTATCAAACTTTATGTGACAGAAAAATGTGATGAGCCCATGGACATGACGATGTCATATCGCTACCATTTTTAAGCATGAACACTTTTACCACTTTTTAGTGTTTTGACTTTCAGTGCAATATAACCCTCTGTCTACACTTTTATAAACTAGTTTGACTGCTCAAATATAGTAGTGATATGCTTACATAATAATGGTAGTGATATGACATCATCATGTCTATTTGGACTCATCACATTTTTTTTGTCACATAAAATTTGATAGTGTAGACAGAGCCTAAAGCAAAGACTGTGTTATTCCTATTCAATGAGGTCATCCAAATTCATCTTTATTGAACTTCCTTATACATTCAATAAAGATATAAAAACCTTTTGTTGACTGTCTTCTGATTTGTATTGCCTATTACAGGAAACATGGTCATAGGAAGGAGTCACTGGTTGCAAAAATGATGATGACCCATATATGAACATGATAATGTCATATCATTACCATATTTGGGCATATCACTACCACATTTAGTAGTTTGATAGTGTAGACAGAGCTTTATTCATTCTTAAGCTCTGTCTGCACTATAAAACTTTATGTGACAACAAAATGTGATGTGCCCATATATGGAAATGATGCATGTCATGTCACTACTATATTTAGGAACATCACACTTTGTTAAACTAGTTATAAAAGTGTAGACAGAGCTTTATATTGCACTGAAAAAGTGTTTATATAGTCAGTTATTTCAAACTGTAATTGTTTTCACTTATTTTCAATTGAGCTCATTTATCTAAAACTGAGAGAAGAAAATTAGAAAGAAAATGATGTCATTTATGATCATTGATAACTAATATCTTTTTTTTCTTACCATAGTAAGAATAAAAGTAAGTCAACAAAATGATGTACCTCCGAAACGACGTAGCAGATCAAAAGATCGAAAGAGGACTACGCGTGGGGGTTCAAAGGACAGGACAAGGGTTCGGTCATTGGACAGAAGCAATGTCATAATATCACGCCCTCGTTTAGACAGTGTTGAGGATAGCCATGAGTTGCATTCAATGATAAAAAGGATAAACCAAGTATCATCAATGTCAAAAGGTAGATATTACATTTCTGATACCTGGATCAAGGTGTTACTGTGGGAAAAAAGAGGGTACTAGGCGTGATCCCGGGCGTGATAAACTATAGGCATGTGGTTTTGGGGGAGGGAGTCAACACCACACCATAAGGCTGTGACATACAACACCATACTATAAATGATATGTCATTCAGCTGTTTATTTCTCTTTTTTCTGTTTGGGGGTTGGTATAAGACAATTAGCTCTTTTACTTCTTTTTCCAATCCCTGAAACCTATTTATTGTTACCATTTAACTTATTGTAAATGTACGATTGTTTCAAATAAATGTTAATGAAACGATGATACTCACTAAATATACCTACTAAAATAATTTAAAATCAAGAATAAAGTGAACCGGAGCCTGAAAAAAAAATGTTGAATGCGTCCTGGCATCCGACTTCTATGAAATTCATCTTGCATCAGATACTTGACTGCTTAATATTATTATTTAAAATGTGTTCTTTGAATTTAAATAGCCGTTGGGAGGAAAGTTTTGGAGGAGAAAGGAATTTCCACAGGTGCAAAACACAGGAGAAGCTCTAGTCTCTCTTCATATCAAATCCATTCATTTCTTCCAAGTAAAAAAAAAACAGAATTATTTTTGAGTGAGATGTAAACATGCTATGGTTGTTTTTGGAAACTAACAATTTGATAATAATTCTTTACTTGGATGTTTACAGCTCTATTATGCAATACTATTATTATAACTTTCTTTAAACACGATATCTTTTTTCATTTTTTTTTTTTTGCTGTTTTCTACAAGGCCGTGTTGACATTATAATTCATAGGTAAAAATGAACTACAGCTATACTAAGACTACAGTACAAATGGGTTTATATGCTATATTTCTATGTAATACTCTATGGTGCTTTTTCTTTGGAAACTAACATTTCTTCATATATACAGTTTTAACATAATAACAACAAATTTGTTGTGATTGGTCTATTCTTATTTTTAAAAGAACTCCTGTTCAGGGGATACCTTACTTAATAGATGTGTCCCCTAGTATAGTTCGCGTTCAGAAAAAACCACATTTTAAAACGATATCTTTACATTTTTTGATATAAACATTACATAGCAAGAAAGCATATTTTATTCAGATTCATAATCTGCCGTCTTTTTACGACTAGATGACAAGATGTTTACGCTTTCTACGCTGAATGTCAGCGGATAGGTAATCAGATGCCCTTTGTGTTGACTGGAAAGATTTCATGAAACGAATCAATAATATGATTCCTGTTTTTTCAATAAATGAGAAAAGAGATAAAACCCCTGGATCTGTTTTAATATTCAAACTACTACTTTTGATGATATTACAGTAGTGTAGGCCTAAATGAGATTATTTTAAAGATGTATTGTCCCCCACACAAAAACATGAAATGAAGACTAATAAAATCAGACTTTAAATAGGCTATTTTGCAGTTTTAATGAAGTTATTCACTTCTGTAGAAAAATAATAATTTTACCCCAAAACAGGTAAATCATTTCTTTTTCGATCCAGTTTTTGGTCAAAGTGAATAACTAGGCCTATATTCAACAAAAAAATGTATAAACAATTTTTTTTTTTTCGGGGTAAAATATATCTTTAAAGATTTCTTGACTAATAATGTGTACACTTACCTGGACAAACAGACAAATAGTATATTATACAACACTGCAAGATTATGTGAAATTAAAAATTGTGGTACAAATTTTAGCTGAAACAAAATAAAGCCATTTAAATATAGAGATGAAAAAATGTTATATACATTGATCTACTTGTGGGAGCAAAAATATAGCTGAAATGCATTTTTGATACAAATAGACAAGATAGGCCTAGATGAGATAACTGAACTGTAATCAAATTTGTTGACTGATGTTATTCAATGTTCCATTCTATGGTAGGTGGAATATCACAATTGAAAAAAATAATTAAAACTAGATAAAAAGAAAGTTATGAAATGATCAACCTTAATTTCCAAGATCAAAGGGAATATCTCTTCTTTTTACTGAAAAAATACGACAAAATCCCTACTATTTTGTTTATCAATTTCCAACAAAATCAAACATGTTTTAATTATCTCAGGCATCCCGTACATTAGCATTGCCCACAACAACATAAAATTGTGAAATTATTTGGCTGGGGCGTTTTACGGGATGCGTTTACAAATCAATATGCACTAATGGAAGTTACTGTAAGCAGGTGGCGTTATGGGTGTAATAACTCTCTTGTCTAAATCAACGATGATGAATAACTAGTTTCATGATTGATTACGAAACAGATAGTTATAATTATCTAATGAAATGGATAATATTGTCATAATATGATCCATTTACTTAGCATAATTAATTATGTGTATAGCCTTATCACCTGATACAGATTTTTTTTTATTCATTTTTTTATAGATTATAAATAAAAGTTGCAAATTATGGTCCCTTTTCATGTGTTTCCAATAATACATTTGTTTTTATAAACTTTGTTTCATGAGGATAACTCATAATAACTGAGGATGACATGCCTGAGACCCTCAACACTTAGAATGATACAAACACGAAAAACAAGAAAAAGAATGACAACAAAAGAAATAATAGACCGAAAAAAAGTCTAGGTTTCTTCTCCATGCATTTGTTTCTCGTGACATAAAAATAGAATTATTTCTCCAGAAAAAGTCACAAGATGAAAAATAGGTCTTTTTATAATTTTATGAGAATCATATATTATTTCCTACCAATGTAGGCCTAAAAATGAGGATTAATTGGGTGCAGGATTTCTCAATAAATGATTTCTGATTGGGTGCAGGTGGTTGTTACACTTATGTCAATGCCATGATATTCTATCAGGATTAGTTGATATACAAGACTATCAGTATGTTGGTACACTAAACAGCGATTTACTCAGTGTCTTCGTGGCGGCCTTGCGTGTTGTTTCTACATTATTTCAGCTTCACTAAATTTGAAAGCAGTGTAATTGTTTTCAAAATAATGGCTTATTGATGGCCACCGCAAATAATGCTGTTTTCAGTACAGTGACACTTAATTTTATTGACAACTCAAAGCCTACTCTTCACTTAGGTTGTGTTCTTATAGCGAAATATCAACTGTCAGAATCTAATTAGAAATGTTGTATTGTTAGATACAGTACTAACATTATAAATTGGGAATGCAGTGAATTAGATCATACAAAATATTCATATTTATTTATAATATAAATCCAAAGGCAAATAACTGAACAAATGACAATGCTGTGGATGGAACTTGTCTTGTTGTTGCGTATATAAATCCATATTATTATTATTAACTTAAAATAAGCAAAAAACAGCCAGAAAGAAGTGTAGGCCTACTATTTCTTCAAGGCTATATGTCAAATACTGTAGAGTAAAAAAATCAATTTTCCTATTTAATTGCATTCTAATATTCTAACATATTCATCACTACTATATTTAATATAATATTGTTTAAAAAACACATATCTTATTCTTGTCTATCTTTTAATATGCCACCTAAGCTCTGTCTATACTATCAAACTAGTTTGACAACAAATCGTGATGTGGTAGTGATATTACCAAATATGGCAGCATCATGTCCATATATGGCCACATCACATTTTTTGTCACATATAGTTTGATAGTGCAGACACAACTTTAGAATAAATCTAGAATACATAGTCTACAGTACGAACCTAATGTATTACTGATAAGAAGGAGAGAACAACAATAATGGCGCAGACAATTATGAATTTTAAAGAGGTTTTATTTAGAATTGCTATTAATTCATCAAATTACTTTGATTATTTAATTACAGAAGAGAAAATTGGAAGAGGTAGCATGAGAAATAGCAGCACCAAACAAGCAGACCAGAAAACCACAAGCAAAACAAGTAATTCACTTCAGACCAACAACAATCACCATGAGGACGTAGAAAAGTTGCTGAAAAAACAAATAAGTCTTCAGCATGAATTAGAAAAAGAAAAGGACAAACTTGAGCAACAAGAAAGAGTCCTGCGGATGGAGATGGAAGGAATGAAGAAAGAGCTAAGTAAAGCGATGGAAGACATCACCATGCTTCGGCAGAGAGAAAGCGAGATGATAAGAAAGTGAGTATACTGTGAGCTCTGTCTACACTATCAAATGTTATGTGACAAAAAATGTGATGTGCCCATATATGGACATAATGGTGTCATATCACTACCATATTTAGGTATATCAGTACCATATTTGGGCACATCACATTTCTTTTGTCAAACTAGTTTGATAGTGTATATAGAGCTTTAAAACAATATAATGTACTGGTAATGGATAACTCAAACACTACTCAATTCAACTGAATGGAATGATTGTTAATACACACTATAGGATCTCAAAAAATGAGAAAACAGAAAATATCAAAATGGTTTAAATGAAGTTTGTAACATTTGTGGTTACATTTTTATTATGTTAGTGATTAATGTTACATTGGTTAATGGATTCTTATATAGTGTTATTATGTTATGTAGGCAATTACTAATACATGAGGGTTTATTGATATATTTTAATTTAGATTAACTGAGGAAACTCAGAAAAACGAAGAGTATGAGACCAAAGTAGTGATTGACAGTAAAGTACCAGATGACAACATTGGCAATCTGGTGTATGAATACGACAAGCTCTACACAGAAGTGAGAGCCGACGCATGGACCGTTCTAAACATTATGACTGATATGAACCAGTTTGAACACAGTGATGATTTGAGAGATAAACTTCTGTTTTCAGTTATTGTGGTAAGTATATCCATGGAGAAATAAGTTTATGGTAAATCTAAAGTACAATGTGGATTGGTATCACTGTCAATGTTTAGAAGGTGGTGGGGGGAGGGCTACATGATTGTGGGGAGGGTTAATATTCTAACAAAATTGCCAAAACTGTGTGCAGTCAGAATCATAAGAAAAAAGTATGGCCTATATATTTGATATTTTTATTTTATCCCAATGCCAACATTAATATTATAGTATTGAATTTGACACAGGTATATATTCACTTCATGAAATTGATTTACTGTGCTATTTGGAAACAGTAGTATGTTGTAGAAAGAAATAAAATTGAATTACTACACTACATAGCATTATAGGCTGATATGGCTTCCATAATAAAAATATGTCAATATTACTGTACATAATAAATTGCATCGTAGAACAAAACACAAAATACAGGAAGAAATACAAGTGGAACAGAGCTTGTGTTATTGTGTGTAAGCTGTCAAGATTAACATATTTAGCACAATACAATATAAATTACAAGGGATATGGAAATCTACAATAATGCATATACATTTAAACGGGTATTGTCACATTTCTATTGAACTAATGTATTGGTTAAATCAACCTGAATTCATTAACAAAGCCAGTATATTTATTTAAATTTAAAGGTTTTAGTAAATAACGCACTTTAAGAATAAAGTTATTATTCTGTAGAAGAAATATAAAGCAATGTAATCAGGCTTGATAACATGCTATTAATAATAAAATGAATGGTAATATCAACATACTAGTTTCATATCTGTTGTGTTATTTACTTTTAGCTCGCATTTCGTGCTGCCGAAAGTTCACTCTACCTAATGAAGAAGAACATGCGAAGCATCTTACGAGTTACCGACGATTCACGCACCTTGGATTCTAATATATTCATGTTCTTAAGGACAATTAACGACAACATGGACATTAATCACATGTCACAGGTATGGTATTATTACTACTGCAAAAAATCACTGAAAAACTAAATGTTTGTACAAGTCCATCCACAAAAACCAAGCTGGTGGATATACAGACAGTACAATATTTATTATCTAATTTTCCACTGGTGAATCATGATAATATACAATGACAAATTTCATCCATCAAATTAAAGGTTTAATATAAATGTAGGCACATACACTAAAATTCCAACTTTCATTTTCTCCACAGACTGTGAGCACTAAACTATTTTCTACCCTACCAGAATACCCTACTCTGAAGTCCTCCATCCCTCTCACCAACTACATCCAACAATGTGTACGCATTGCCTGGCAATTGTCAATCCAACCACAACCTTACACGATTGAATACGACAACATCACATTCGATAAAGGGCGCCATCAACGTGCACCTGGTAGCAATCGTTCATCACAGCATATTTTGACTTACTTATGGCCGACGTTACTTGAAGGGATGAGGAAGAAAGTTGCATACAAAGGGGTGGTAATTACGTAACCGGGGAAAAGGTTTTGAACAATTTATGACAGCGTTGTGCCATTTCTTGTTTGTTAGAGAAAAAGAAAGTGCATACAAATGAGTGGTACAGTAATTACGTACATTTGTGCCACTTTTTATAGCATTGCAACAAAATTAATTTTACAAGCAGATAGAAGTACAATATTACAAATGAAAAGTTCAATAAAATTGAGGGCGCTATAACTATTTTAGAAAATGCCAGGTGGGTATACAGTAATATAAAGTGGAAAACTTTGAAGAAAAGAAATAAATAAAAATATTCTATCATTCTTATTGCTACTAAAAACCTCTGTATTTACTTGATAACAATTATTTATTTTTATACCAAACGTATGAGATAATATATATAATATAAATATATAATAATAAAATATAAAGTACACACACACTTTTATTGGTGAATAAAGATTAGATATTTGTAAATAACATAAACAGTAGCTGGTTATATTTTGTATAAATGTCTTGTTTTGTATTTTATATTATATTTCCAACAAATTGTGGCACAACACTAATTGAAGAAAAGAAAGCAAGATAAACAAGATACAAACATAAGTCTATTTAAAGTATTTGCTTAAAAATAGACAACTGAAGAAAAAAGGAAAAACATGTTATTACCATAGTTCAGAGCCATATATATAAAGAGTTACGACATTGGATTATAGCCACGTGATATGCAGATCAATTTGTGTCAAACTTGTCTCCATTAATGCATGTAAAGAATAGGAGCAAGAAAATACTTTAAACTTTTTCTTATATTTAAAAAAATGTAATTGCACATTTTACAGTGAAATATCGATGTGCACAGCGTAAAGAAGTACTTGCGGCAAAGAATATTGCGCGCGCGTGCGCTAGTACATTATAAAGTTCGATTGATTGATTTTGGAACGAAACATCCCATAACTACGTCCTGTTAATAACAATTATGTAACATTTTAAATTCATAATGCATGCTTGATGACTAAATAAAATAATAAAGTGTCGTGGATATATTTGTTAATATATTGAATAGGTATGAACAATATTAAAATAATAAAGGCAAATTATTACAAATAAAATGATGAACGAGTCTCTGAAAGTTTGTGCCAAAAACACACAGAGAGCCATATACTGTATAAAAAGAGGGGTGAATTTGTGTGTTTTTTGTATTGGTTCATGCCTTGATGTATCCTGACTTGTATGTAGGCCCTAGCATTTATTCTTTTGTTATTATAGACACAATATATATATGTTACCAAATTAATACCATTAATAAAATCAATTACTAAAATAAAAACGGAATATAAGCGTTATTTCATAGACAAAAAAATCTAAAAATAATGCATGAACTACAGGAAAACGCTATACGAAATAGACGCGCGCGCCCTCAGCGTGCGAATTCTTTGACACAAAAATGGCTTCTAATTTTCAATGTTGCAACTCTTTATATATATGGCTCTGCCATAGTTTTTGTGGTAGCGCCCTCTAGGACTAAAGTAACTATATTTCAATTTAGTATTTCTATATGGAGAGGATGTGAATATCATAAAAATATTAATCTATCTATTAATAGATAATGATAACGCATGACATCACTTTCATCCTAATCAATATTCCAATCAACATTTCAATCAATCCATTGAAAAATGTATGTACTTAATCCTTAATCCAAAGGTATAAAATATACATATCACCATACATGAAGAATCCATTAAAATCAAAAGGTCTATAATTATTTAGGTGTATTAATGGAGTTTTTAAATAAATTGATAACTTAATTTTATTCATGGGTGTTCATCCTAGTAAACCCAGTAATCCAATGACCTTCTACCAGTCACTACATGCATGGGTTTCGGATTTCATGTAACAAGGTCATAAAAGGATTTGGCCAATCTCATTGAACGCCACAACTGCACAGGTGGAGTAAGTACACAAGATATATCAGCAGATGGTCAAAGTTTTCATCAAACAAAGTTTGCTCTCAACAGAGAATCACTTTGTATATTGCTTAGCAGAGTACGTACAGTATTTGACCTTTAAATGTGTGCCAAGTTTTATGTAGGTTTTCATTATGTAATAAAGGAGTAATCTAACTTGGAATTTCATTCAGATTTGTAAAGCCTTTGGGGTAGGGCAAAATGTCGAACAAAAATGATGAAGTAATCTCTGCCTCGCTTAAATTTGAAGTAAACGCCAATGATGACACGGGTGTGACAGGAATCCACAAAGCACTTGAGGATGATGCAGTTGGAGCTAACATGGATAATATTGGTTGTGATGTAGAATTTCAAACAACTAATGATAAATCTGAGAAAACTATGGATTTCACTCCACCAAAAATGAGTGGAAAGAAGAAATCTGTAAATTTTATTCAACCTGTGAATGAAAATACTTCAAAGTCAAGCAAGAAAAAAGGGAAAAAAAAGTCAAAGGGGAAAAGTAAGAAGTCTGCTTCTGAAAAAGCTAAGAAAAATGATGATGCTTTGAATAAAATTAGTGAAACAGCTCAAGTCAGTGTTTTTAATGATGAAGCTCGAATAGCAGAAATTAACCTTGAAATTGATAGGCCTACATGCAGTAAAGAAGGTAAGAATAATTAAATTCAACATTTATTTCGATCAAAATCAACATTTGTATACAATCAAGAAACAACAAAGTATCATTTGGTCAAGGCACGACAAAGAAACTCAATAATAAGTCCAAAATGTATTATTTTAGAATAGATGGTGGTATTTAACATTTTATACATCTTTTCATGGACCAAAGGACCATCCTAGTTAGACTAGAGGCCAGTAGAACTACCTCATTGGGTATCCATAATAGGGCGGCTACTACTTCTAGGAGAGGACCATCTTTAATAAATAATAAGTTATAAAAAAAAAAAATTTTTATTAATTTTTAAAAATTATATTGTACTCATTACAAATACAAATATCTCCATTTACAACTTACTATATTTAACAAATGTCAAATGTTTTAATTCGTACCACCAGTGATGCCATGTGTAACTTATAATGCTACTATACATACTACAGTACTACCAATGGCTATTCATTTTATTTTATGAGATCTATAATTTATTTCTTTGATATAAATACGGCACACTCGTTTTCTTTAAACAGTACAACATTGTGTCATTGTATAAACTTTATTCCATTTTAAAACCCATTTTAACAAGCTTTTTTTCATTTGTGTTTGATCATTGTAATGTCATTGTCATCTTTTCAACTTGAGTGGTAAAGAAAGTGTCATAAAGACATTTATGAGTTATATCGAAACTTTCCATTTTTGGCCTGAACAATATAGCAATTGATAAAAAATGGGCCATAAATTTTGTTAATGTTTGAAAGGGGGTGTACATCAAAAACAAAAGTAGTATAGACAAGGAGCCCATTTAAGCAAAGGGCGTAAAGAAAAGCGACACAGTGTACTTAAATATGGGCCAAATGTGTATGAGTAATTGTACAAAATTGTATAAATTAAATAGATCAAAGTCAGCATTATGGTTCTGATTAAAAACAGTTATTTTTAAAATACTGGAATGTTAAAATAATCTTATATTAAATTTAACACCCAGCAGCTCAATCCTATCAGAGTAAAAACCAGTGAAGAGATAATGTATACAATGAGTTATATCTCAATGGGATAATTTTGATTAAAATATCAATCAGTCTAGGTTGATTGAAAAGAAAGAAACATCAAGTTTAAAAAAATACCGAAAATTCTGAAGAACCTAATTTATAATATTTTATACGGTATTGCGTTTTTGGAATGACATATAAATGTATACAATTTAATAAAACAGGAATATAGCCTTAAAATAAGGGTTGGTGGGTGGGAAAAAGTAAAATAAAACCATACTTTTAAGTATCTAGAAGATTCTTGGGTGTGAGGCGATGTGGAAATCCTGATAATTAATATACAGTAGTCTTTATAACATAGGCTGAGTGCACAATTACAGTACATCCATCCATGAAAGCAGTTATTTCTGCAGCAAAAAAAAATATTCTGGTACTTGTTAGTAGAGTAAGTAGAATTTAATTGGTGTAAAAAGATATGAAACATTTGGTATTGATGATAAAAGTGTTTATAGGCCAACCTGTTTATTTGAGGATGGCCCAGTGAGAGTGCTAATCTGTATTGTGGCCTTGTTTGCCCTAACCTGCTGGGAAACCACTGATTAGTTGCCAAGTTTTGATAAAAATACCACAAATTCCATCTTGGATGATAAGTAACCTCGCATAAATCACATACAGATTGTGAATACAGAAAAAGAGTATGGTAAGCCTAATTCTGAAAACCGTCAAAACTGATTCTACTTTCGTTTCGTCCTTATTAGAAAAACTTAAACTAAAACATTTGTCATATTTGATTGGGAACTTTTTTTGCATAATATGATATCAATAATATCTTTTCAATAAAACAGTAACAAGTTTGTTAATATCATTAAATTATATATTTAAAATCAATCATACGATAAAATATCATAAACAGAGGTAAAATACTGACAGTATGACAAAAGGATAAAATACAAATGCATCATTAATATTATAATTTTATAAAAAGAGTAAAACATTAGTAATAAGAATTAAAAATAGTAAAAGGAATTAAAAATAATATAATATCATAAAACAGATGTTAAAAAAAAAGAGACTTAAAAAATATATTCACCTGATGTGATAAAGTTTGATTTGCAGATGGTGGAACATTTGTTTCATCAAATCAGCACAACAGACACTTGAAAAATATTTATATACATTGAAATTATATAAAGAGTATGTGATTTGTTTACAAGTTTATTATAAACATTATATTACTTTCATCCATTAAGCTCAGACTAATTGGACCACCAATGCTCAAACTAAATCGGGTTTCATAGTTCTTTAGGGGGTTACAGCAGGAATTCTAAATAGAGATGACATGGAAAGATCAACATGGATGCAGGGAATAATTTCGCCAGTGTAGCATAGCAAAAAGCTATACAAAACAACCTTATTGCTACACATTTTGAAAATTGTATAGCAAAAAATACAATACAAAACTATGTTCCTTGACTCAAAAATCAGTTTGATTAGCAATATTGCTAAACAAAATTTTAAAATGAAATTTTTCCCTGGGATGTAGTAGGCTGAAACTAGAAATAGAGTTCATAAATATAGTACATAAAGCCCATATATGGCACATCCCTTCTTGTTGGCTTCATTCTAAAGCTCGTCTACACTATCTATACAATTTAATGGTGGTGGTAAGTAAGAGATTGTAACACTCATATCTGAATTAATGATGGAAATTAAGGTAATAAGTAGTTTGATAAAAAAAACTGTGATGTATATGTAGTTATATGCCCAAATATGGTAGTGATATGACGTCATCATCTCCATATATGGACACATTTTTTTGTCACATAAAGTTTGATAGTGTAGACAGAGCTTAAGAATAATTAAATTGGATCATAAGAAAATAAAAGTATGATTCCGGATGTTATGCTACAACCATCTTCAGGAGAATGCTAGGCCAATAAAGAAGATAAATAGTTTAATATTGATATAGAAAATAAATGTACACAGTAAGGCAATCTTTAAAAGGAACAATCCTGCACCTCTCAAAATCATTTCAAGATTTCATTTCACATAATTTCCAATACTTGAATCCCTTATAGTATTACGTTTCATAATGCTACTACTGTAAAATTCCATTCTCTGGAGTTTTGAGCCAGCTGGATATTAACTCCTGCTGTTCACAAAAAAATATGAAAAGACAACATTTTGAAAAATGACTGTTTCACAGAAACATAAACATTTGTTGGAATCCCCAAGCTCTTAAAAAATGACTAGAAGGTTGATCTGATTTGTACTTGATAACAAGAAAGACGACTGTTTTTATTCAATTTACCAAATACAAGTTTCCCTAGTGAGACTGAATCATGAACTTGGGTGGAGTGTCTTGCTGAGAATATAGTGATGGTAGTTGTAAATAGATTTTCTTGTTGGATATAGAGGTCAAACTACAAACTACTTTTCTATACAGTAGGTAGTATCATATATTATGTCAGGGAGATCTCCCTAATTATGTTAATCTCAACAAAATAAAAAAAAGAAATTAGGCAAAATACTTTTATAAAATGGAGAGAGTGTCAAATAAGGCACACTATTAAATATTTCTGCCCATATTGTAGTTATAAATCAATGATTATTTCATGTCTATTGCCGAAATGAATAAAATAAAAATAAAAATAAGATGTAAGCTTTCGAAACTTTCTTGAAAAATTAACTACAGTACTGTAATTAGGAGGATTGTGAATGTTATTATGCAAACAAATGTTAAAATAAATATATAGTGTTGGCTTAGCTAACTATACAGTAATTTAAAAATGTTATATAAAGGGAAACTCTCATTATGAATTAACGTATAAGATGTTTATAAAGACAAATTGCCGGAAAGACATTTAAATTATTGTGTTTTTGTGACATTTATACTGGATTTATAGAAAAATTTGATTGAAAAATGAGCAAGATATTTAAATATATAACTGTAAAGTTAATACATTACTTTAATAATGTTTATAGCTAAATTTGTAATATTGGAGTTGGACCATGTCCAAATATTTTAAGATTTAAGACTTGTTTTGTAAACCATAAACCTAATTACCCGTATAGCTGTAAAAAGCACTTCCCACAGCATGACACCTACAGCAAGCAGTAACCCAACACCGCAACACTGTTGCTCAGCCAAATTCAATAGCTATGAACAAGCGCGTATTATCTCATCGAAGTAAAATAACTGTCTTTTGTCATCATTAGCAGCTCGTTAAAACTTCTTAATGAGGCGCTTGTTTCTTTCTCTGTTATAACACAACAATAATACAATTTGACATTTTGATTTATTATTCATAGTTCAATATATAAAAGCGTTTCATTCATACAGACAAAAAGAAAAAAGTATATTAGGGCTAGTGGGTATACTAGTTAGTGTTGCCCGAAAGCTCTGCACATTTTCTGGCTGTTTTACTTTACTGTTTTGATTTAGCGTTTTTTAAAATCTATCTTGTATCTCAATTGAGATCCAGCCACTTCATTGTCATTTTTTCATTAATTTGCCTTTGGATATATATATATATACACTTATATGTATTGTGTATTGAAACTAATATTTATTATTTACAGTGGATAATGTGATGTCAAAAGAAGCGACTACATGCCAAGTTGATGCGCCAGATGAAATTACGATTGAAGATAAAATGGATGGATCGTATACACACAATTTAAACTTTATGCAAGAAGAAAATACTGAAGTGATGGAAGAAGTTGAAACTAAAATAATTCTACCTTCTAGTGACAAAGAACATGTCCGGGACATCAACACAGCACAACTTCTAGAAGAATTATCAAAAACAATTAATTCATTTTCAGAATTACAAGAAGAAAATCCAAATAACAGCAAGATAGAAATCACATCACAAGCAATAGAAGAAGTAGTTAGCATTGAAAGAATTGAACAAAACACTTTTGATATTCAACAATTTGAGGACTCTGAAATATGTACCACAAAAGAAAGAAATGTTGAATCGCCTGGAAAATCAGTCCATTTTGAACTTGATATGGAAAATGACATGAACAATTCAGATATTTTAAATAAGGAGGAGACAGAAATAAATACAAATTTAGCAAATGACGACTTAGCATGTGACAACTTACCAGTAATAGAAGACAACCACAATATAGAAAATAATGATGCAGAGATTAAAGGAGAGTGTAAGATCTCTGATGCATCATCGTCGCCTAGTTCAAGCTCAGACGATGAACATAAAGAAGTTACAACTAAGAAAATGAAAAAACGAAAACGGAGAATCTTCAATTTTCACTTTCCTAAATTTGGAAATAAAAAGAAAAAGAACAGTAAAGTTACAGTTGAATTAATGGAATCTGATTCAGTACCAACAACATTGATTGAATGTCCAGGAGCTTCAAACGAAATAGTAAATGGTGAAGGTGATTCAGAGATAACCATACAGTCTTCTGTAAAAGAAGATGGCCGATCAGATGAATGTAAAGGTTCGTCAGAAGTGGACCTTAAAACAGATAATACCAGTGCAACAGGTGGAAAATTTAACATTCCAACATTTGAAGGCTGTCTGGAAATCTCAAACAGTGAGAATGTTGAATTAAATTTGAGTGATAACTCCAAACAGGAAGATTTTAAGTTGAATGATAAGCCAGACGATTCAGGTGAATCTATAAGCAAAGAGCAGATTACACAGTTAGAGCTACAGGAAGATGTGGAAACGACAGGGCGGAAGACCATTGATTTACAGATGGACCTTGGTCAACCATTAGACACAACAGCCACTGGACAAAGTGATGTTAATGAAGGAAAAGAAGAAACTAAAAATGAAGATATTTCGGCAAATGTTGGAATTCACATGTCAGGTCTGGTGGTAGAGGAAACAGACAACATAGAAAATAATTCATCTTTCGAAAAAGATTCAACAAAATTTGAGGATGCTAATGTTTGGGTTAACATGAATTTAGATATGGATACAAATAAGTCTGATGCTGAAAAATTATTAGAAAGTGGAGGTGTATCACAACCAACGACAAATTTTAAAACCGACAATACTTGTCAAAGCGAACGCAACATCTCACTAAACATAGGAAATAAAGTTGATATTGGAAATCAAGGTGAAGATGATCTATATCCTATGGAGTTGGAAGTTCAAAATTGTGCAGGGGTTGATATCTCAAAAGATATTGCACTTAAAAGTAACAAATATGACAGTAAGATCGAGGAAGAGAGCAATTTGGGGTCTGTTGGCATTGATGTAGGCGTAACAAGAAATAACGATATGGATCAGTTTGTATTAGAAAATGGTCAAAAGATTGATATTGTAAATGATGCACAGACTTCCTGTATAACACAAGAAATAGGTGTTGATGCAGGATTTGAAGGAGAAGCTACAGAGGGTGTACCAATAGAAGATAAAAACCTAGAAATACAGTGGACAGGGAAAGATATTGCTTCATCATCTACTAGTTCGGATGATGAAGTGCTCAAGTTGTCAAAAGGGAAGAAACGCAAAAAGAAAAAGACTAAGAAAAAAACAAAGAAAAACAAAGGCATTTTTGGAAGTGGGTTCGCTAGACAGATATCTGGCGGAAAGAAGGAAAAGCCAGATTTAGAGTCTTTAGCAATCAGTCCAGACATTGAAGGAGATAATGAGTGTATTGCTTGGCAAGAAATACCTAAAAAAGCACAAGTTATTTTGGGTACGGATAGAATAGAAGCTGCAGAAAATATAAAGCCAGTAAAGAAAGAAGACCATAAAGTACTTGACTTAGGTACAACTATGGAGGCCGATTCAAAAGAGAGTAATACTGAAAATAAAATAGTTCACATAAAGTTTGCTCGGGCAGTTTCTAACTGTAGTGACCATAAACCAGTAACATTTGATGATAATAATGGTGATAAAACGGCAAACAAATCAGAAGATCTACGTATTGATGTGGATAAGGAAGATTTACAAACATCGGAAGGAATAGAATCGGAAAATAAACATAGGAACAAAAAGAAAAAAGGGTTCTTTTCCGGGTTCCACATGCCAGGTTTCGGAAGTAAGCACAAAAAGGGCAGTATTGATATGGAAGAAAGTATTGATAATTGTAATATAGCTATCGACATTAACATACAAGATACAAATAAAGGAATTGTTCTTAATAACGATAAAGGTAATTCTGAAACGTTTATCAAAAGCGTATCGATTCTAGATGATGATAAAGAATTTTCAGAAGACAGATACAGACCAGCTGTAGATGATGTGGATTGTGAAATTTCAAGCAAATCTTCAGAAGAAGATAAGCATGTGTTTGATATGAATTTAAAAGAGCGTAACAACAGAAAGATATGGAATATGAAAGACACTGCCATTTCAGATAGTTCAAGTGAAAACATTGATGCAGAGACTGAGGTATCACCTGAAATCAGTTTTAATGTTCCAGGTATTGAACGCAAGGATGTCGATTGTAACATAGGAGTCGAGACACCACAACATTTAGATTGTGATTTAAATACTACCTCAATAAATGTTGATCCAAAGTTTACAGTTGTAAAAGATTCAAATTTTGAAGGCAATGGCGAGATACGAGATTTAGACAAAGATGTAGATGAAAGTTGTCTTATTGAAAATGAATCAAATCTAGACATTTTAACAATATCTGATAATTGTGAAATTAATAACCAAGGAGAGAAAAATCGATTCAGTGGATTCAACATTCATATTCCACATTTTGGAGGAAGAAAAAACAATGAAATTGAATTATCACAACATGATGGAATTGATGTAGATATTATGCACCCAGAATTAAATGATTCTGTGTGTCCAGAAGAAAGTGAAATAGATGCAATTGCACAGGCAACTGATGTAAACCTAAAGGAGGAGATTGATGTAAAAAATCATAGCACTTCAGAATTGAAAGGTGATGTGTCAGGTGACTTTCCCATTGATATAAGTACAACAGAATCCTCAGATTTGAAAGAAGATGGAGTTCAACTTTCTTCTAAACATGAAAAGAAAAAGAAAGGGTTGTTCGCAAAGGGCATACAATTTCCCAAGTTTGGAGGGAAAAAACATCGGAATAAAATGATTGAAATTGAGGAGTCAAAAGTTGATACAGACATACCTCAGTCCAATCAAATTAATGATACCACATCCTCAATTGAAAAGGAAATAAAGGATGCTGATGCTGAAGTACAGATTTCTGTAATTTCAACCTCTTTGAATGTGGATGTTGAATTAAATGAAGACAACTTTGAAGAGTTTGAAACTCCAGAATTTGGAACAGATTTTCAACAAAAAGAGCTTGAATGTATTCCAGAAGAAGGTATTATGGAGAATGATAACGTTTCAAAAAGTAGGAGTAGCAGTTCAGATGATATCACTGACCATAATGATGACAACAATGCTAAGAATAAGAAGAAAGGATTCTTTAGTGGGATTAATATACATCTACCATCGTTTTCTTGGAAGAGAAATAAAGGTGTGGTGGATTGTGATTTAACTCCAATACCAGGTGTGAGCGATCAAGTTCAAAGTGGCGTAGGACTAAGTGAAGAAAAACCTGGCATAGAAGGCACAATAGAAATTCAAAAGGACACTAGCATTGAAGCAGATATTGATGCAGATATTGATATTGAGGTATTAAAGACAGATATTGATCCAGGTGTGTTACATTTAGAAGATAGGGATGTTTTAGCATTGGATACTATTGAGGAAAACCCAGATATTGAAGATTTAAGCCTAAAAGCTACTATTGATGAAGGAATTACTATCAACAGTGATGTTGAAATAGGTGCTGGTTATGATGACGGAAATGGAAATAAAGAAAAAGAAATCAAGAAATCTAAACCCCACAAAAAGAAAGGCCTGCTAGGAGGCATTCATATCCCAAGAATTGGGGATAAAAAGAAAAAGGATAATTTGATAGATGATTTAACAACATGTTCACCAGATGTTGATATTAAGGCAGAACATGATAAACGTATTGATACTAACAATCTGGTAGTGTCAGAATTACCAGAATCAAATCTTGATAGAGAGGAATTACAAGTATGTATGCCCGATGTTGATGCAAGAGTTCAGAGTCAGAAATTAAGAACAAATGCTGTTGTCGAAACCAATAATGAGGTTGAATGCCAACTACCTGAAGTTTTGGACTATCCAACAGAGGATGCTGAAATTAAAATTGATGTGGATGAGAATGAAATAAAATTGCATCCACAACTTCATATAAACATAAATATGGACAATAAGGGAGAGAATATCGATATACCAACACAAAATTTGGAGATGGAAAACGTACCAAAACATGAAACAGAAAACATCAATGTAACAGTTCCCGATATTGGTAATGTTCTGCTAAACAAAGAAAGCTCAAGTATAGTTTCTGAAGGGGAAACTCCAGAACTTCATACCTCAGCTGAAATAAACATTGATCAACCTGAAACAAAAGAGATATCTAATTATAATATTAATCTAGGGATTGAAACAGATCTTGAGGACGCAACAAAATTGGATACATGTAGGCCAACCTTACAAGACATTCAAGATTCAGAAGTTAATGTAGATAATCCTATCTTATTTGAAAATGAAGTAGATGCGAATATTAAATTGAGTGAACCAACCACAAAGAATGGTGTTGATTCTTATGATTTGGGAGAGTCTCAACCTTTAAGCGTTAACTTAAAAACAGACATAGACGAGATTGTCAAAACCAAACTAGAAAGTGATATTCAAATTGTCAAACAACCATCAACTGAAAAATTACAAACAGAATATTATATTCAACAATCTGAGAAATCCGCAACTCTTCCTCAAACCAAGTTAGACTTCAAGCCTAGGGTCAGTCGTGGCATTAGCATCGAGGGAAGTGTGAAAATGCGTTTACGGAAAGGAAGTTCAGAACCTGAGCTATCGAGTCCAAAATTAAAGAAAAAGAAGAAACGTTTTACTTTACCTTCATTCAACTTTCCTAATTTGTGGAACCGAAAAAATAAAACCAACAAAATAAATATGGATACTGAAAATCTCAGACGCCCAAAATCGATGGAAGTTCTTCCTTCATCAACCAATGGTGTCGATGAAGATTTTAAGATTGAACCAAGACCATTGTCATTATCACTTCCTATTTCCATAGAAGAGGAGGACTCAACATTGCTTCCTAGTTCATCAGTTGATATTGAACCTGCCAGGAGTTTACCAGATATTTCTGTGGACAAGTCATTACAGGTTAAAAACTTAGAAAGTGAAATTGATGGAGGACAATTGGATGAAGTCATTAATTCAAAACCTAAAAAGAAAATCAAAATGCCTTCATTAAATTTCAAATTATCAAAAAGTAAAAAGGAAAAAGTGTATAAAGAAAAAATAGTAATTGATCTGAAAGATGAATTGGATGGAGTTGACATGCAAAAACCTATCATTTCTGATGTGAAATTAAAAGGAGAAGCAGATACCTCAGATCCAGATCTCTCTCTGAATGCATCTGGCTTAGAATTACCATCCGACAGAGAAAACATATCAACTTCTGTAGAAGATGTTGTCGATACAATTGAATTAAGACCTCAAATAGAGGGTCAAGAAAGAAACAATTTGGATATGATAAAGATTGACACGGCAGAACATAAACAAGTTGATGTAATTATTAAAGATTCACACGAACCTTTAAAATTGAATATATCAAGTACTGGTGGTGGCATTACAGATATCAACAAGGATTTACCAAGTCCAGCATTTACTGCCTCTGATTCTGGACTTTCTTCAGGAGTTGGTGAAGGGGAAGTAAGCCTTCCAGGTTTTGGATGCCCAGAAGAATTCTCAGTAAATGCAGGAATTTCTGCAGAGGTTGATCCATCAGCAGATGTTTCTGCTATGGAGACCAGTTGCTCTAGTCAAGCTGACGAAGACATAAAAAGTTCTAGTTCCAGTCACTCTTTGGTAGAAAAGAATAAAAGAAAAGGTTTTAGACTGCCTAAGATAAGTTTCTCTGGGAAACGAAAGAGTAAAACCTTACCAGCTGTCGTCTCTCCATCAGGAACGGTCAAAGCACATAACTATTCTCTTTCGTCAGATGATTCGGTTTCAAAATTGAGTAAAGGGAAAAAGAGAAAAGACCTGAAAGATGAATCTATTTTTGATGATACAGATGAACATCTAAAATTATCTGGAGACGTGTCATTTAATTTGGGTAAGTACATATTTTATATTGTTATCAGAGATGTAGCTAGAGATGTCTAGGGATAGGTGTCAAAATGCTTTGGGTAGGTGGGATATGCAACAGTATCCAGAATTTTAAATTGGGCTGGGTGGAAGGCTTTAAAATAAGATCAGGAAGGGTGAAAGACTTAATATTTTAAAGGCGGGTGTCTTGCACATCTCCACCCCAAAACAATTACATCCATGCTTTAAATTACTGTACGTTGAAATTTAGAATATAATATAATATGAATGAATGGAACTTGGTGTATAGAAGTTTAAATACGTTAATATTCTATGCTATGCTATGCATCAAGTATCATATCTTGAGAATATCAATATCATTCCTCTTTGATTAAACCAGTGGGTTTTAAATTAATGGTGCCAAGCCGACCCAACTTAAGGGTCTTGAAAAGGAAAGTGTAAATACAATATTTAGTTACGGTGATAATATTAATGCAGAGTTTAATATTTGAATCTTGATAATCTGATAACTGTATCAATTTACAAGTATAGGAAATGATACTTGGACAATCTACCATACTGAAAATGATTTCTACGGAGATACATAAAAAGAAGTTAATAGAAGATTAAATTTATCAGTGTAGTAAGGGTAGTACTACTACTAAAACAATACTAAAATCATAAGAGTTTGACTAAAATCATGAGTAGGAGTAAGAGTAGTACTAAAATCCTAAGTAAGTGTAGTAATAAAATCATGAGTAAGAGTTTTACTAATATCATGAGTGATTCTAGAAACAAAAACTTCAGAATTGATACTACAATTGTTTGTTGTTGTAGGGTTAGTATTATGTACAGTGTCAACATAGCTATATCAGTATTGACTGACCACTTTGCTATTTGCTAGAAAGAGTAATCTGGCCTCAGTTTATTGTTACTGTTACAAGTGTTTTAAAACTTTATCATGTTTGTTTATTGTTTGTGGTAAATGTCAATCTTAAGATAAATACAAGGTGGTATATTAGAAATTGTACTTTGTAAACATGTTGATGTACTGTATCAATGTTACCTTTATGCTTCATTGCAGTGGCACTGACCATCAAGTAATTGCATTCAAGGATGAGTGAGGATGTTTGACATTGCTAAAAGGGGGTGGGGGGAGGTCAAAGACTAAAAATGTGTCATAAAACACTATTATTTTCCATGATTAAAAGTTTTAAAACATTTAATAATAGTTTAGTAATATTGGTTGGATTGGAAGATTTTTTTTACTACTGTACAGCACTTTAAAAATCTAGCAATTTAAATCTAATGTATGTTGTTTACCAACCTTGAAACCAGTTCTAGAAGTACCAGGATGGTGTCCGGCGTGGGATTGTTTCACTATGTAGTTTAAGTTCTATTTATTTGTTGTTAGCCGAAACCGTTTAATTCATTTTAATGTAAATGTTATATATTTACAAATGACAATAAATATACTTATCAATATCAATATCAATCAATATCTTCGTCAATTATTGCTCAATTTCTTTAAAATGTGGGAAACTCACCTTTGTCTTCTCAAAAACTGATACCATTTTACATATTGTGTATTACTTTTTTTCCTTAAAGAAGATGGGCCGTCAACAAGTACACCACTCAAGAGTGTACATCGCAACAACAGCAATGCATGTGATCCAGAAAATGCACCAGAACTACCAGAAGATCCAAGCATTTTACCAATTCAGTTTACCACAACCTACAAAGTGGTGATTGCAATAGACTTTGGTTCAACATTTAGTGGGTATGCATACTGCTTTCCGACAAATCCTGAAGAGATATTTGTAATGCGCAAGTGGCAGGGCGGAGATCCTGGAGTATGGAATACGAAGATGCCATCAACTTTACTTCTGACACCTGAAGGAGAGTTTCATTCGTTTGGTTTTGTTGCCAGGGATTTCTATCATGATATGGAACACAAAGAGGCTCAGAAATGGTTGTATTTTGATAACTTTAAAATGCCACTTCACACCAATCAGGTAAGAATTTTATTCAACAATTCTGGCGTCACTACAAAACAATTCAAGCATTATTCTGTTCTTATTCTGTGGGAACATTTAATATTTACATATCAACAGACCCATATAAAGGAGATACGACAACCAGGAAAGGATCCAATATTTTTTTAACAGAAGAGCGCTATAACAAAAGTGTATGTCAAAAATAAATGTCAAAAGTAGTTCATAATTTACACAAAGCATGAGGCGGCGTTGCAAGTGAAAAGCCCCACCCCTCCACTCTGCACGACTCTCTGAGAACAGTCTACTTATTACCCTGGAAATGTTGCGCACTACTGTTGAGTGTAAGTACAAAATATATTCATCTGTTCATCACAAGGTTTTTGTCACCGACTTGACTTCTGAGGCATTATATACAATATATAGTATATAATGCCTAAATAGTTTTAATAGATGAAGTTGTTGATTTCTCACATTCCAATCTGTTGAAGTTGTTGATAAGGTATCTATTGAAGCTTGTGTTATTTGATAAATCTGATACACTAGAGAATAATACAAGCAATAAGAATGTTCATGCACTGTGTAACTAAAGAAATGCAGGTAGACCATCTTTATTCCCCTGAAAATGAATACAGAAGTATCCTAAGGCTTGGAGTCAGGGTATTGATAAACTACTATTAAATTTGTGATTTCATGCAGATATTTCTGGAAATGTTAATTTTGTGTTATTGATAGAGGTCATATTAACAACAAAATGGTGTCATTGTATATGTCATTGCAGTGTTGGATACAGGGATTTAAGTGGGGGTGGGGGCTTGGGAACGGAGGGGAACCAGGGTTTAGAAATTGAAAATGGAGTGCTAAACTTTAATAATGCTTGCATTTACAAATTTTGTTTGGGAGGGGAAGGGCATGTTAGTATAAGTGGTTTGGGTAATGTGACATCCAAATGCAACAAATAGTTGTAAAGTGTATACCTTTCACAGGAAGCAACACACTGAAAGCCACACCTAATTAATTATGCAAGAATTTTGATTTGCATAAAATCTACATAACAGTCACATAGTTTTACTAAGCAGTGGGTTCATTGGATTCACATGCTATACATAAGAGTATGAACTGTAACATAGAGGGTAAACAAATATATTAATAAATTTAACTCTATTCAATAAAATCATATCACCAAAAAATATTTGGCTATAATCCAAACCAAAATATCATGTTATAACATTGTCACCATGGAAACTAACACCAACATCACAACCAAACAGTAAAGTGATATAATGAAGCTTTTTTTTTATCATCTTTAAAAAAAATCTTATGCAAAAGAAAATTAAGGTCAAGTACGTACACAATTTATTAAACCATAAAAATTGTAAAAAACTTTTTTTAAATACACCAAACTTCTGATTTAGTTTTAAAATGTTAATAATTTTTCGACCTACAATATATATGTAAATTTGGTTTGGGTTACAGTTTTGTGGTAGTTTATTATTAGATTGCGGTAGGTAGGTAGCGTACATATCAAGGTCATGCTGGGGTCAATATAAACACCTTGGAGTATTATTTAAGATGAGGCACATTATGGGTTGTACTATAATGTAATTCTCTTCACTACTATAAAAAAGTCCTACCAGATACTATACACATCTCTTTCTTTTTGGAAGTTCTTCCAACAAAAGTGTCCCTTAAATAGAGGTGTCTATTGAATTGGCTGTAGTGTTAAAACATATATTTCCCCTTGTTTTATTGAGAAATATCTCCTTAATAAAGGAGGGGTTTCTACTCATATTACATTTAATTTATTGTATCAATTTTTGATACTGTACTACAGTATATATAATACCGTAATTAAATTGTTTATTTCATTCTTTTATTCTGAAGCATTTTGTGTAAAAAATTATTTATTTTATACAATAGACAGGTTCTACATAACCAAATGAAGACAGTTACATATATTTAAATGCAGATAATGAAACACAAGTGGTTGCCACTTCAAGAGAAAAAATGTAAAACAATACATAGAATCAATTGACAGTTCCATAATTGTATACAGACATCTTCTTTTTAGTTTCCTTGTCATGTCGACAACTGCTTAGATGGTCAATGCTTATAGTAATTATTACTTATTTTGATCTCCTTTCACACATTGTCTTCTTTGTATCTATTTTTTCTTTAAAGTATAAATATCTGTTCTCTTTTGTTGAATGTGTGGAAAATAAATGTAACAAACCAACAAACAGAATAAAATAAAGCAAAACTTAAAAAGCCACATAAAAATAAATCTTATTCCTTGATGTCAGTTATAATTTATTAATAATAATAACATTTCTTAATTTGACCAGTCAGTGAACTCAGCAGCAGGTAAAAAAAAATCTTGTGACTCAATTTGGTTCCCGGTAGGCTCATCGAAGGATTTGTATAAACCCTGTCCCAGGGCTCAAATCATGAACACTCTTGTAAGGCTTTCCAGAGGTGTTTTATGCTTAAGAGGTAGACTTAATGGATTGCAGAAGCCAAGGTATCTTAATGTTTATCTTTAGATATTGACCAGAGGGAGGCACATTCAAAGGCCATTTTTCTTAACTTCCAATATTCAAAGGCCATGTTTGTTAGCTTTACGTTGCAAATGAGGATTATTTATTTCTTAATGATTATTAAAAAGATATTATAATATTAGTTTTTATAAACGATAAACAAAGTCAACCCTAGTCATATGGTTCGCCAACAGTTGCGGATCCAGGATTTTTAAATAGGGTGCTGAACTTAATTTGATGTCCTTTTGCATTACAATTTGTGAAATTTAGAGGGGCCCCGGGCCGGCTGGGCCCCCCTTGAAGAACATTACATGTTTCATAAACTCTAACAGAGCAAAATTTAAAAAAAATTGTCAAATGTTAGTAGTAATAAAAGATAGACAAATGCCTTAAAGATGTTTACATTCTGAAGGGTTTGTTTATAGGATGTGAGAGAATGTGTTTTAGTTTTTAAAATTCCAGTTTCAACTGTTTTTTTTTTTAAATTCTTCTGAACAAATTGAGAAATATTTGAAATTAACAACCAATAGAATATTTAGAATTGGGCGTCTTTCGTGTTTCAATATTTGAAGGCTGCAACCAGGCAAATAAAATCAATTGCAAGCCGAAAATATACCAAATTTACAGGGTCATATTAAAGAAATAAAATTGAACATTTATTTATTTAAAAACTATCATTTTTAATCATTCTGCAACATTTTTAGCATTTTTAATAGGCATTTAAATCTATTTTTCTGGGGATTAGCATAGAGTTATTATGGATTAGCAAGTAATCTTTCATTATAAAATATTTATTGGATAAAGATCCTGTAAGGTCATTAATCTAATACTTAATCCATTATTACAGCAGATTATCAATTAATCCTTGTCTGACTCTGAATTGTCAATCTTGGTCACTCCCACTCCCAGCGTATCATGATACCTATTCATGCCATCATGGAGAATTGGAAAACTTATTTCTCCATGATGGTACCTATGCATGATATCTATGTGAAGAGACAACGCCTATTTTTGTTGCCAAAAAGATACCATATAATTAGCATAGAGGTACGTCAGTATTGCTCAAACCTTTCTTTTCTCTTTTCATCTCTTTAAAACCAATTGCTTACAAAAATAAACAAAAGGTTTGTTATAAACTATTTTTTGTCAAGCACTGCTCACAAAACATCAAAATGTGCTGGTGCCCAGCAGTTATATTTTTCCACACAAAATAAAAAGTCTACATGTATATAAAACAGCATAATTGAATAAATCAAATATTTTACAGTGTTTGGAAAGTCTTGAATACATGAATAGCAAACTATCTTTAATGATCTTTGCGTAACAATTAATATATTGAATATCTGCACATCAAACATTGTGTATTTGATTGAATATTGAAATGATTTATTTAAGCATTTGTTCCTGGGTCAGTAATTATAATACTGTATGTCAATGAATAATGTATGTTTACAATAATATTTTGTAATGGAATTAAGAGATGGAACACTATTGCCCGAGGCTTTTATGATGCCATTAAATGAGCTATCATCTTCCATTTCTGTTTTTCTTCATATTAATTTTCCTTAATGATCAACCTGTAGTTTGACAAAACCTGTTGTATTAAAACGTACATTTATAATTTAATTTAATAATCTTAATCACTAAATCACTTATTAGTACTTTAGTTATCTAGTACTGCATGAGTGACGTCGTTTTAGTCCAGCAGAATATTCTTGGTGTTAGGGCATACCACCATAGTTGAGGCAAATTAGTGCAACACTTTCTGAACAGAACGTTCCACGAAAGACCTTAAAGGGGCAATACCATTGCTGATCTGTGTTTATATTTTAACTTTCTGCTACACAAAGAAAACCGAAAGTTTTTTGACATTAAACTGGCATGTTAAATTGATAAAAGAAACGATTGTATGTAATCAACAAGTTAATAATTTAATTTACGAAATCATCATGTATTCAATAGTGCTATTCTAATCTTCCAATTTCTGGAAATATAATCTGTCACCAATGATAACATAGTGTGCTCATTATTTTGAGGATATGAAATTGAAGATGTATTAAGTTTGATCCATAGGCGACCTTTAACCTTGCCGATGGGAGAAGTCACTTAACACCTGCATAACTGCATATTTGTCCATATACAATACTGTACAGTACATGAGAAGAGAAATCTGAAGTCTTGTTGATAGGCCTGTAGTTATGTTATGATCAGTCACTATTGAACTACATGTACAGTATAAGCTGATAAATGGAGTTCAATTTATTGCAATTATCACAGGTTCAAATTGGCTTGTTAAATACAATGTGGATAGATTGATTATTATTTACTACACAGGTGGTAGTGTTGATAAATCTTTTTAAAGGGAAGAATTACGGGAAGTTGTGCAAAATCTATCTGGTGTGGGGAAAAGGGAGCGGGGTGTGAGGAGGTAGTTGAATTATGATAACTGATAATACTGATTTACATATTCTCCACTTTAACAACATGCAACAAGATGATATATTGTACAAGAAATACAATGACCTTTTTTCATACTTATCTCAATCAGCCATGGTCTTCTGGACTGATAGCTTTAGAGTGTTGCTTCCAGGCCTCAATCTCTTGCTTTCTGACATCTCCCTTCCCTTGCTTCTTTTTTTGTCTTCTAATGGTCTCCAACCTGTTTTATACTCAATATATGGTTGACGTTACCTATTTTTATATTAAAGATATGGTAAGATTAAGAAAGAAATATTTTTATCTTACTTTATATTACTGTATAAAATATTTGTTCTTGTAGAATTTAGATCTCGATACGGAGATAGAGGCAGGCAATGGCATTCATGTACCAGCCATCAAGCTGTTTGAATTAGCCCTTGCATTCTTTAAGGACCGTGCATTAAAAGATGTGTCTGACCGCAGTGACCATCACGTGGACCAGCAGGACATTCGCTGGGTTCTGACCGTGCCAGCAATTTGGAAACAGCAAGCTAAACAGTTCATAAGGAAAGCAACTTATTTGGTAAATGAATATATGCTTCCACTGTACTAAACTATGAAATCATTTTGTTATAAAATATATATATTGTTACTTTATTTATCCTTGTTTTTTAGGCTGGTATTGGTTCTCCGTCTAACCCAGATCAGTTGACAATTGCCCTGGAGCCAGAAGCTGCATCTATCTATATTCGTCAGCTTAAGAAAACAGAATTTGTGCCTGATAAAAGTAAAAGAAAAAGCATTATTGAAGTGGAAAATATGAATGCATCACTGTATACTGTTCCAGAGAATCTCACAAAAGGTACCTTTGGTCATTGAGGAAAACTCCATAGAGATAAAAATGCCATATAGTATTTTGTTCAAAGGTTATGAGAAATACATATTTGTTTTATGGCGATGGAGAGGACTAATAGATCTTGAGCATTTGAATGGATCAACTTTTTAGCATTTTATGGATTATTAAATAATGTATATTACTGCACACTATCAAATAGTGTAAAGAGGTATTCTCAAAGCTAATATCCCTGCCCATTGGTATGGGACAGATTCTTAATTTCCACCAGGATAGAAAAAAACAATACCTTTAAATTTAGCAGAAACAACATGTTTTTGTTTTGTTCTCACAATTAGGTTGTAGATACATTGTTGTAGACTGCGGTGGAGGAACTGTCGACATCACTGTCCATCAAATTGAAGATCATAATGGTCTAGTGGAAGTTCATAGGGCATCAGGAGGAACGTTTGGTTCGATCAGTGTTGATAGGCAGTTTCAAAAACTTCTGGTTGAGATCTGTGGACAAGATTTTATTGATGAGTTCAAAGTAAATGCTCATTTATTTAGTAATTAAAAATTTATATTATCTCTTTCACATTGCTTTAAGAGATAGTCAGGAGTGATAGGGGGGCTGTATTTAGTCAGTGTGAATGTAAAAATAAACCTTGGAAAGCTGCTTGTATATTGTTTAATTGCTGTATGGACAAATGCATACACAACTCTATCTAACTACAGAATCAGTAAATGTCTAGTCCTAAGAAGTTTAACAAAGTTTAACCTTTGACATGCCTCTTTTACTTTCCATAGGTAAAACGGCCAGCTGGATGGGTGGATCTAATGATAGCATTTGAAGCAAGAAAACGAAACATACAGCCATGGAAAAGCAACCCATTGAATGTGTCGCTCCCATTCTCATTCATTGACTATTACAAAAAGTTTACAAAGACGTCAACAGTTGAAAATGCATTGAAAGATTACAACAGTGAAGATGTGAAATGGTCTCCTCAAGGTATATTATATATTTTTTTGATTCATAGTATCGCGTTGACTACCAATTTTAAGATTTGTTTTGTAATATATTACATCATCAAACTTTCATGTTTTTTTTAATTGATGTGTATGTATTTCATGAATAAAGACATTGATTGATTGATTGATTTAAACAAACGATTTTTGGATTCTATACCATATTTGTTTTTATCTTACCTTTTCATATTCAGGTGCGGATTTGTCACGGTTGAGCGCTAACGTATAATATCAATAGTCTGTCAAAAATAGATATCATAAATTAGTTCACAATTTATTTTAGGTGTCCAATGAAAGAAATGCGCCGCCCCGAGTCCTACTCCCTGGTAATACTTAATGCAAATTAACTTTTTTTTTCTTGAATTACAGGAATGATACGTTTCTCGTTAGAAGGAATGCAGTCCCTTTTCCAACCATCTATAAATAACATCACAGAATGCATCGAACAAGTATTGAATGAACCAAACATTGGAAACATTTCTCACCTTTTCATAGTCGGAGGCTTTGCTGAATCGCCTTTTGTTAAAAACACAATACGCAACCAATTCCAAGATCGCCTACAGGTGATCATTCCTCCGGACGTTACGATGGCGGTCTTGAAAGGCGCGGTAATGTACGGTATGGATCCTACGGTTATTAGAGTACGTAAATCGAAGTTGACGTACGGTGTCGGCGTGCTGAACAAGTTTGATTCACAAAAGCACCCGCAGAAAAAGAAAGTTGTCAAAGATAATGTAGAATGGTGCTTAGATGTTTTTGACAAGTTGGTTGAGGTTGATCAGGCAGTCCAAACTGGCGAAAAAGTATGTCGGAGTTACACGCCTGCAAAACCAGATCAAAAAGAGATTTTAATCAGTATTTATTGTAGCGAGAAGAAGAACGTTAAATTTATCACAGATGCAGGCGTTAAAAAGTTTGGAACATTAAAAATTGATTTGTCAATGATAGAACAATTGAATGATTTGCAACGACGAGAAATTCGGCTTACAATGCAGTATGGCGACACCGAGATTAAAGTTAGCGCGTTGGACGTTCTTACTGGTCACTGTGTCAAAGTAAACATAGACTTTGAAGAAAATGTAAATTAAAAGAGATTTTAGAAATTTTTTTTTATCAGTATAAGAATAAGTATTTTTATCAAATATTTTAATAAAATCAATAACTTGTACATTATCTTATATAAATAGAATTTAAATTTTGTACAATTCTGTTAATTACCAAAACAATAGATTATCCTTAAAGGACCAGGTGTAGTCCCATGATACACTCAGGAGACAGGTAATGCCTATTGACCAAGAAATAGAATATATATAGGATAACAATAGATAAACGACTTTAATTAATCTATTAAGCTCTGTCTACACAATCAAACTTGTTTGACAAAAAAAGTGTGATGTGATATGCTCAAATATGGTAGTGATATGACATATCATGTCCATATATGGGCACATTTTTTTGTCACATAAAGTTTAATAGTGTAGACAGGGCTATAGATACAATATTTTACTGCAAGTTGACATTTATAGGAAATACTCACATGCAACAATTTTTGTTATAATGTGAATCTTGTGGGAGACAGTAAACAGTAATTTATGTAATTATTTTCTTTTGGTTTTTTAAAAAAATATTATACATTTGTTTAAGATTAAAATATAAATTTTTAATTTGTAAGGACTTATAAGATATAAAGCGTGTTTATAACATAATAATGTAATGATTACAATGTATAATTTATTGCCATGACAATTTGTGTCTGGGAAATGAGGAACACATATTGTGCCAACAATATTTGGTAAGGCTAGGGTTAATAGATTTAAAACTGGCACCTTATACATGGAGATATAAAAATAACTTCTCCTTACATAAGTTGAATGTTAACATTTGACGTTTTAAATAACTAATTAAAAATTGGAAACTGAATTGAAAAATAAAGTACATAAGTTCTTACCTGAAATTGTTGTAACACAGTAATTCCTATTCTATTTTTATAGAATAACCATTTTGAACCATAATGATAAAATACCAGTGATTTTCTACATATACCTATACGAAAAATAATATATATTAAAAATAAAGTATGTTATTTCAAATAAAGTACTAAAAAAATTAAATACAGGGAAACATTTCCAGGCCAAACTGGAAAAAAATTGGAACATATTATGGAAAGTGAAATATGGTACAGAAGATTGAAATATCAACGTAAAAATAAAACAGTATTACTGTATTCAATTATGCAGCAAATGTATCTTCCATCTTTATCCATTTAACTCAAAATATTTTACTTATACCTTGATACAGTATATAAAATAATGTAAATAAATAAATACAATTACGTTAGCAGTTATATTTATTGGCACATAATTACGTCAGAATTACAATTATTGAAATAGTGTAGACTTTTTATTTTCAGTTATTCACATTATTAAAATGTATATTTAAACATGTGTTAATTTGATTTTAGTGTTTATAACCTTTGATATTATGATACTGGCCTTTATATAAGCCCACCCAAAGTGATATTAGCCCACCAAGTTTATTAATTCAGAGACAAAGACATTGAGGTATTCTGTAAAAACAGATAAATTGACATTTGACCATAGGTATTGATTTTCACAATAATATTGATCTATTTCGCACACGATGTGTTACACAAATATTGACATAGTTGTAAAACTAGTAATTATAATATACCGTACAATAATTACAATATGTATTCAGAAATCCTTATGAAAGTTTGAATATAAAATATATATAATTTACAATATAATTTACACATTTTGTTTAAAGGGATTTATTTTATTTTACTACTAATGTAGCATGACTATTTTAAACGTCCGTCACATTCTAAAGAAAAATGTACCATGGAGAAATAAGCCATGCCTGTACTAAACAGTACAATTACTGTACTAAACAGTACAATTACTATGTACTAAGCAGTAAAATTACTGTACTTAACAGTACACTTACTGTACTAATGGTAAATTTCCAATTCTTTATGTATTCAATATGTACAAACCATAGTAAAACGTTTCAAATCCAATAAATTCTACAATCTATAATTAATACCTATTATTAGTGAATATTAAGAATTAGGCCGATTTGTAGTGAAGTAGATTTTAAAAATCGAAATGAGAGGCTTCACAACCAACTACTGTAGGCCCACCCATGTAGGAGCCACAATATGCAAACAGTGAGCTCTGCTCTCAAAACATAAGCTATTCCTAATTTTATAAACATTATCACATTTATTCATTCCTTCCTGATTATAAACGTTATATACTTTTTCTTAAGTCATTGCTTGAGTACTGTAGTTCCATTTTGTATTAATTTATATCTCTATAATTGTGTTGATATTAATAAAAATCTTAAAGATAAATTTCCTGACTTTTGTTTTTATCAGATTAGTCACCTCTTTTCAAACTGTGAGTGCTGCAAAGACAAATCCAGTAGCCAAATGCATTTTTAAAACTGTACTATCCAGAAAAACTGGACACTTTTTACAAGCTCATGTTTCAGAGAGACTATATATCACTCATATGAGATGACAAATAAACAATAACAATTAAAAAAAAATATCTATGAAAATCATCAAATTCGCAAATTCATGTTTGACTAATTTCTTCAATACCTAATTACGTAATAATTGTTGGAAATGACCTAATGTGATAGGACTCTTGACCTGAAATAAGTAAAACACTAGTATTTTTACGCAATACCTTGTATAAAAAATTACAGTTAGAATAATCATCACAATTGACTAAACACATTATACCAGACTTAAATATCGATAAAATATTGGAAAAACAATGATGCTTACAAAATGTTAAAATTGCACTTAATAAATAAACATAAGGCACTCACTGATAACAAAGTATGATAGATAAAATCTTTTGGTTTATGTATACTAAACCTTGTGTAAGCTCTGACAACACTATAAAAAAAAGTGTTAATGTGCCCAAATATGGTAGCGATATGTCCAAATATGGTAGTGATATGACATCATGTCTATATATGGGCACATTACATTTTGTCACATAAAGTTTGATAGTGTAGACAGACAGAGCTTTAAATGAAAAGTGGTTTAACTGTTACTGACAAAATGAATTAACATTGTAAGCAAGTTTATTGCATGGAATGTATTACTTTACTACAGGCTGATAGCACTGTATTTAAAATGTGTGTGTAAAATTTGCATAATGCCGAGCACAGGTGAACCACTTCCCTTTAAATTTAATTAATCTGCATCTTTTCCTATAATAAACTGAAATGTATTCTACTTTTAATAATGATATACGTTACAGTAGACTTCAGGACTGTAGCCAGGATTATTACAGGAAGGTTATGTTTTTACAAAAGGGGGAAAAATCATCTTGACCTTTAAGCTGTTTACTAGCATTCTTGCTTCTGGTCTCCATTTTGAAAAGGGCACTTCAGAAAAAAGGGGTTTGTGTGACCACTTGAACCCTCCTTCCCAATCCTGGCTATGGGCTTAGACTTAATATAGATGTTGAAGTAGATGCAGTCACTGGTTCACCATCACTCATCATCATAATCTGGTATGTCATCAAACTTGTAACCTTTATATCCCTTGTAAGCGTAGTAAGCTAGACGGACGTGGTAAGCACCAGGAATGAACAGGATACATCCGATGACTATCACTGGCCAAGTACGATCGTGGTATTTGACGTCAAACCATGTGTTGGTAAACAGAAGGACTCCGACTGTTAACAAAATGGTTCCCATCACAAACAGAAGGAAGGCAATGAGAATGGACCTTTTAGGGATCTTTGGTTCATCAAGAGTCTTCCACTACAAACAATATAAAAGAAAATTCAAAGTAAGTAAAGTGGAATCAATATATAGTCAATCAATCAATCAATCAATCAATATCAATACATGTTCATATAATATATATGGGTGATACTCAAGCTCATTAACATAGAATATTACTGCACTTATTTGACAATACTCTGTCAGTAAAATTGCTCTTAAGCTCTGTCTACACTATCAAACTAGTTTGACAAAAAAAGTGTGATGTGTCCAAATATGGTAGTGATATGCTTAAATATGGTAGTGATATGACATCATCATGTCCAAATATGGGCACATCACAACATTCTTCCACATAAAGGTTGATAGTGTAGACAGAGCTTTAAGCAAAATAATGTTAGTTTGAAAGATTGTTTTTCTTACCCACTACGTTAATAACTTACTTGGAGATCAGAGAACTCACTCTCATTCTTCATACGCACATATTTCAAGCTGCTATCGTTGGCATTCTTCTTCGTCATCTCTACTTCTTTTTTCTTAAATGAATCCAGAATGAAAATTTACAAAGCTGTTGCGTTACAAGACCTGTCCATAGAGGTAGAAAAATGAAAATACAATTTGGATAAATTTTTAAAATAAACAAAATAGTTCCTAGTATTAATAACAGGCCTAATCCTGAAAAAACTAAATACTGTAAACTATAAAATAAAAATAATGTTAAACTGACCATACTATTATTATATATTAATTTAGTTGTTTCACTTTCTGGTCATCTTCATTTTCAATGATTTTTTTGTTCTTTGAGAATTATTTAACAAAAGTTAAATTAGAATGTCACATATTTTAGGCTAAGCCTAATATTATTACAGGTCTAAAACCTTCAATAATAACAAGTTCCAATATATATCATATCCGTGGCCTTTGACCTATTGACAATGCTTAAACTGGTTTAGGTAAAAGCTCACGGCCGGCACTATAGCGTAGTAGATAGATAGATAGCCTACTAAACTAGGGCCTAACTAGGCTAGGCCTAGGCTAGACTATTTTTGTTGTAAATTTGCACTACTAACCACGTTTTTATTCAAATTTTCCTACCATATATAATGAATGTACATAAGTACATAACTAACCGACTATTATTACAATAAAGTTAATTGAAATTTGTCAAAAACATGATAAAAATACCCACGATTTCACAAATTACACGCCACCAGCAACCACAAAAAAGATCAATAACAACATTGATGACGCCCTCAGCGATCGCGATATGAAAAATCGATTGATATCAACTATCGATGAATGAACTTCCAATACGTAACCCGGAAAATGAAATATTTGTGTAAATTGATAGGCCTATCTAACTTCCATTCGAGATATCTCCTGACAACAGCAATACAAGTAAAAATGGTATCTCCTCGTCCAAGTTCAGACTATGCTACTTTTCGTGAATATTTCCAGAAAGCAAAACACATTGTTGTAATGACAGGAGCAGGGTGTAGTGCAGAGAGTGGCATCCCAACTTTTAGAGGAGCTGGAGGACTCTGGAGAACCTACCGTGCTCAGGCAAGGATTTTTCCAGAATTGTTCATATTCAGAATTGCGCATAACACACAAATTTAAACGGTATAAATTAAGTGCTAATACCTCTGAAGTTGTAAATCAGTAATATCAATGTTTCTTGTATAAATTATAGATTTAATTAATGTTTCACAATAATTTCAAATTTCAAAATCACAATAAGATACTTCATCATCATGTGACAGTCACAATACAAATCTTGATTACTTCCTTTTTTTAAAAACAGGATTTAGTCAGTCCTACTGCCTTTGCGGATAATCCATCACTTGTGTGGGAGTTTTATAGCCATCGTCGTGAAGTAGCTGCATCGAAGGAGCCAAACAAGGCACACATTGTAAGTGCAATATCAAAATAAATTGCCAATACTGCTAAATAATTAGAAACAAATATTTGGGCACAAAGATTTTTATAACTGTACATTAAGGTATGATAAACTAATCTTGTTCTAAGGCTATAGCAGAATGTGAGGCACGACTTGCAAGACAAGGACGAACAGTTGTTGTTATCACACAGAACATTGATGAACTTCATCGCCGTGCTGGATCTTTAAAAGTCTTAGAGATTCATGGTTGGTACAGTAGTCCATTTAATTTGTTCCTATTTATTTTTTTTTTCATCCATCAGCAAGCAGTTACAGAATGGATGAACTATTTTTTAATTTATCGCGCTTATAAACTCTGTATGTCTCATTTGAGGCTTAGCGAACGGAGTTGAAAGAGTCATGAGTTACAACCCTGGCACATAGGTAAGGATTGAACCATAGACCTTGGGATTAGAAGGCAAGCATGTTAATCACCAAGCTACAGCTCCGCTATTTAGAATAACTTGAGACTATCACCAGCAAAATTGTAATAGTTTTCTATTGGCAAGTTCCACCATTCTTCTTAATTCTGTTTTTTTATCCCCGTTCTATCCAGTACAGTCCACTGCATAGAAAATAGTAAATATCATGCATGATTGTGCTATTTGCACAGATAACCATGCCGATAGTGATTTTCAGAATAAATAGGAACTCTTTTATTTGTTTGGCATTGAACACATTTAATGGAAAGCAATCATATTTTTTCACTTAGTATATTTATATATACTATATATTGTTATATCTATTTCATTGCTATTGTTCATACTGTATACAATGTATTTGTTAGTATGGGGCAAAAAGCTATTTTTGTTTGCTCTAATTCATTTGCTATTGGTGAATAAATAAATGTGCTAACTAAATATATTTTTATTTACTTTTGCTATTTTTGTAGGATCTCTATACAAGACCAGATGTACAAAATGTGGTATTATTCTCAGCAATTACAACAATCCCATAGTTCCTGCTCTTGCTGGTAGAGGGTAAGTAGTATATTATATTTCAATAATAATATTACTTTACAAAGAATCCTATGTTGTTAAACCTGTATAAATTTCTATGTATTTTTGTCATGGCTGCCAATAGATTTCACACTGTTCTTAATAAATGATCTATTTATCAGTAGTATATTTTGCTAATCTTGTTCTTTATCTTTTTTAAAAGTTCACCAGATCCAAATGCAAAAGGTGACAGAATACCTGTAGAAGATTTACCAAGGTAAACATTCCTACTGATAGTGGTAATATACTGTATGTAGTGCCAGACAACACAAATTATACACAAACTTCAAAAGAGGGGTCATGAGACTGATATAATGCAAGTGGGAAGGTGATTGGGGGGTGCCTTTGCGAATATCAACATTATAAGCCTCAGGTACAAATGACTTACTAATGTAAAGCTCTGTCTACACTATCAAACTTTATGTGACAAAAAAATGTGATGTGTAGATGTGATGATGTCATATCACTACCATATTGAAGCATATCACTACCATATTTGGGTGCATCACACATTTTTTGTCCAACTAGTTTTCAGAATCATTGTTCCCTGCATAATTTTAATATAGATGGCATGAATATTTTTCTCTTCAGGTGCGGTGAATGTTCAGCACTCACCAGGCCCGACGTTGTCTGGTTTGGTGAACCACTTTGTCCAGACACACTAATGGAAATTGAGAAACATCTTGAAAAATGCGATCTTTATTTGGTGGTAGGTGATTTTCAATCATTTGTAGTAAAACGCCTCTTATTTACTATTTATAGTAATCAAAACAGATTATTTTAATCATTTCAATAGAAGAAAAGGTTTTAGCAAAAAAAAAGAAACTTAAGTTATTATATAATTACATTTTGGAGCCTTCTATTCGTTTCTTCATTTTACCAATTCCTCTTAAACAATGGCACAGCTCTTTCTTCAAAGATGGGTGAGAGAAATCACAAGTCTACGTATTCATATTAAGCTCTGTCTACACTATCAAACTTTATGTGACAAAACAATGTGATGTGCCCATATAGGGCGATGATGTCATATCACTACCATATTTTAGCATATCACTACCATATTTGGGCACATCACACTTTTTTTGCCCAACTAGTTTGATAGTGTAGACAGAGCTTTAGGGTTGATAGCTGAAGTGACAACATTCGATCATGCCTACAATATGTTTATGAAATGTATTTATCATTTCTCTAGGTGGGCACCTCATCTGTTGTGTACCCTGCTGCTGCCTTTAGGCCGTACGATAGCAAGGTGCCAACTGCCGAGTTTAACTTGGAAGATACTCCGGCAACAAGCCGATTTCAGTAAGTACTGAGTCAATCAAGTTGAGTTGTGGCTTCGCTACCAATCGAAGGGCTCTGGCATACATTATGTTAGCCTGAAGGCTATATATGTAGAGCATCTTCTGTATATGTTTGTCTTGTGAACAGCCATGGCTTGATAATGGAGATAAAAATAGATGTTAATAGTGGTCTCTGGTTTATTAGAATGTTTATTTATGTAAATTACGTTTATTGCAGTTTCCACTTCAAAGGGCCTGCTGGAGAAACCTTGCCAAAAGCAATTGAGAGACATCCATCGGAACCAAATTAGTACAAGGAATTCAAGACAACCATTCAAATTAATCCAGAGATATACAGAATATCAACAGAGTATATAAATAATGCATATTTAGAATTTGTGGGTACTTGCAGTACTCATGTTGCAGTCCTTGTATTGCACAGGATCATGGATCTTCAAGAGGGTTGTGGTTGTGGTATTATAAGGGACGGGGAGATTCAATACTCAGGTCGCATATATACATCAGTACTAATAATTTATATCCAATTGATTTGAAATTGACTTTAAATCTTGTAATACTATGGTTTCTAGCTATTACACAGTACAGTTAGGTACTGTATTTGAGTGGTTAGGACACTTGACTGTCATACAGATAGACTTGGGTTCCATTCTTGACAACTCCCAGTCTACTCAGCTGTAAATGAGTACTTGGTTGAAAATACTAGGGAGGACAAGGTGCTGTGGAAAGAAACTGGCCACCCTACCACATAATGCCGAGGCTTATGTTCAGAATTTAATACAGGACCTTTACCTTTACAGTACATTATTGTAATGGTAGTAATCATGTCAACTTGCCATTAGAATAATCAGATTCAAAAAGAAGTACAACAGTAATCGACATTTATTAGTGTAAAGATGTCTTTAAAAAAGAATATACATAATACTGTATATCCTATAAAAGCAAACGCATGGAGTTATAAAAGTCAAATTGACATGCATAGCAATAAATATATTCAGGACAGGCTCTAAAGCAACAATCAAGACAAAAAATGCTTTGAAATACAGTATATAGTGCAGCTTTTAAAAGCCAGTGCAAGTTAAATATACTAACTTTGTATTTCCTATTATGATCACTAAGACATCATAGTACTGTTTTTTATATTATTACCTCCGCCAAGGAGGTTATGTTTTCACCCCTGTATGTTTGTGTGGGTGGGTGTGTGTGTGTGTGTGTCTGTGAACAGCCTGGAGGCCACAGTTTTCATCCGATTCTCACCAAATTTGGAAACAGTGATCTATACCCCAAAAGCTCGGACGAGTTCAAATTTTATCCGATTCTCACCAAACTTAGCCACAATGAACAATGACTCATCATATAATTGTGGTTAAATTTTGAAGGGTCAGAAAAAAGAAATAAAAAAATAATAGACCTAATAATAATTTTAAAAAATCTCAGCGGGACTTGAACCAGCGATCTCAACTGTGACTGTGGATACATAACCATTACACCAAACTCTCAAAGTGCAAAGGAATATGTATTATATTTTTTAGAAATAATATAAACACTTTTTGGTGTTCAGTAAAAATTGAAAAATAATGTTTTGTAATTTATTTTTAAATAATTTTAATACCTGTATAATACAGTACTATAAAAGTAAATAATAAAGCTATATTCTGTATTGCAAATTCTATTTGCTGTTAAGATAAATTAAGTACACAAACATCAAAAAAGTCCACCAATATAGTGGAAAATAAAACAAGATTCAATTGAAATGAGAAAGCTCAACTGGAATAAAATATGAATAAGATACAAAAACACTAACCATGTTCATAATTGATCTTTATTTCATCATGTTTAATAAGTGAATTTTTAATTTCATGATTTATGCTTGTCATACTGTAATTTACTTACTGCATAATTTAGTTTCAACAAAAATAAGTACTAGTAATTAAAGTGTATTTTAATAGTCAAACAACAATACGATACATGATGTCCAATTTGAGGTAGTTACAGTATATCAACTTTAATTCAATTGCAAGATAAGTACAATTACACAGCATAAATCTACTGTATATTTATATAATTTTAAACCGTCCAGCAATTATAAATATATGTCATTCCAGTTCTGTCCTTTTAAAACGCTAAAATAATTATATAATTAATATACATAGAATAACATAGAATCAATGCTGTGATTGTCATATAACAACCATCCAAGAATGTTAACTTCCAGGCTTAAATAGTTTAGCCTTTCATGGGTAAATGCCCTGGGGCAAGAAGGCATTCTTGGTCAGCTAAAGAGTAACTAGGTCAGCTAATGAGTAACTAGGTCAGCTAATGAATAACTAGGTCAGCTAAAGAGTAACTAGGTCAGCTAATGAGTAACTAGGTCAGCTAAAGAGTATCTGGGTCAGCTAAAGAGTAACTAGGTCAGCTAAAGAGTAACTAGGTCAGTTAAAGAGTAACTTGGTAAGTTAATGACCTATTATATTTGTAGGTAAATGAGGTCAAGAAAGAAGAGCAAGTGTTGGCTAGTCCTTTACACTTTACCAAGTGTAAAGGTCGTAAACTCAATATATCGTCGTCTCGATGTCTTATTACGTTCAAAAAGACACGCAAACTTTTGCTCACCGTCTTGAATGAATGCTGCCAAATCTGAGTAAGCAGAACCATGACGTTCGATGACTATGTTTGGAGGGTCATACCAATTCTGGCATTGGCCCTTGCTTAAACGCACTGAAAGGTTCTTCCTCGATTTGCTGTTCGCTGGATTACTAAACAGTGCCCAGCGTTCAGGGTCTTCAGGAAGCTTCGAATCGTTTGCTTTAAAACCAATAATGCTCCCCTACAAATAATACATACATTATTTTAATAACTAGGCCCTATGTAACTTGGGAAATTAAGCAGTAGTCAGGGCCGTAGCCACCAGTATGGCGGGTAAGGTTTCAACCTGACCTCTTTTTCACAGAGGCCTTTGACAACCCAGTGGCTTCAACAGAGATTGTTTCCTTTTATTGCGAAAACCGGACCACTTATATTGTGACTACATCACTGGTAGTGACCAAATCAAATAATACAAACTTGTTGAACATGGACATAGTTCACAGCTATGCAGGGTGCAAGGTAGACTTGCCGCAAGTCATTACAAAACTCCAAAAATGGGATCGCTCGATAAATTTTTATTTGATTTAGCCCCAGCTAGTTGACTGACAACAATCAGGCACAGAATCTGTATGTTGAATGCATTTTACTATATTAGTAAGTGGAATCCTGAAATGGGTGAAAAAAAAAACTAACCTGGCAACCACCTTTTGGTTCAATTAATGTTGGCATCAACTGTGAGTCACTAAATGTTTCACATGCATCAGAGCTATGGCACTGGAAACGTGGATTGCTGTCTCCAGTCCTACAGTTTATCACAACATTGTCTGATCCCATGTCAGCTGGCTACAAATAATAACAAATTATTTGTATAAATAATTACAGTTTTTAACTAAAGCTCTGTCTAGACTATCAAACTAGTTTGACAAAAAAAGTGTGCCCAAATAATGGTAGTGATATGCCCAAAGATGGCAGTGATATGACATCATCATGTCTATATATGGGCACATCACATTTTTTTGTCACATAACGTTTGATAGTGAAGACAGAACTTTATGCATCAATAAAAAAAATCATTTATTAATAATGGGGCAAAGAAAAAATATATGAACATATTTAGAAATCTAACTCGTTTTTCTGTAGACATAAGTGATAAGTAATTTAAATTTTAATTGAAAAAAAGAAATAAGTATTTCAAATATGTCGGACTTTCTCGTAAACAATAAATGACATAACTTTCTACAATAATCATTGAATATTAATTATCTTTGGTGGGCCTACCTGACATTCACCTCCTGAGATTTTCTTTATTTTTTTACAATTTTTAGATTCAGGCAACGAAATTAAACCTCCCATATGCCAGGTTGCTCCATTATTGTCATTATTGTTAATGTCACTTATGATAGCAAATTGACCTGTGAATTAAGAGACCCAGTGAAAATGAGAACTACACTTTTTAATATATTGTTCCATATTGGATTTACAAATATAAATTCAAATTCTTTAATACATCAAAACAAATTTGATAAACGATGAAAACAAGGAACATACAACAAAGAGAAAGAACAAAAAGAAAGTTAATATAAGTAAAAAGAAAAAATTGGGATATATCTAGATCTATATCTGACTTTTCTAGATCTAGAAAACTCAGATATCAAGATCTGAGTTTTTTAGTTCCAAAATGGAACTAGAAAACCCAGATCATCAAATGGATCGTTCCATTATTAGTAGAGAGTAGCTTGTTTGAAAGACTACAGTATTATACGTTTTCTTACTAATAATTAATAATTATTATTGTAACTTGTAGTAGTAGACTTGCCCCAAGTCTGTATTATCTTTTTTTTTTATTTATTTGTTTTTATTTCAACCGCGATTTCAAAATCAAGTAGTATACGTATGAAACGCCATATGTGCCAAAATATTTATCTTTTAACTAATATTAAGACAAAACTCCGTCTGGAACCCAGACTACTTGTAGTAGCAGCCTACGACTTAAAAAAGAAATACAGTATACACCTTTTGTTTATAAAATGTAGGCTTAGCATTTAGGCCTATAGACTAGGCTATGAATGAGGTAGGTGTCAGCCGGAGAGGTAGAAATTCTCATATGACTTTTCTAGACCAGTTTTTTCTGGGGAATCCAAATATATTGGGTAAACGGGCTGTAACCTGAGAACTTTCGCGTGAGGGCGCTTTTTTCAAAATGGCCACCAGTTACAGTAGACTATGATATCTTGGCAACCACTGGTCATAGAGAGTTGATTTTGGTGTCAAAATGTTTGGAATGTACATGTTCCTATTTGATGTAATAGCACATTTTGTCCGAAAATGGCCGGAAATACCTCTATTGACCTTTGACCCAATATCCAACAGATATCATATCTCCGTAACTACTCGACACAGAAAGTTGTAATTGGTGTCAAACTGTCCAGAATAAAGATGTTTATATTCAAACTAATAGAACATTATCTGTAAAAATGACCGGAAATAACGTTACTGACCTTTGACCCAAAATGCAAGACATTTCTCCTATCTGATCACATTTAGTAATATCTTGTCAATTAATTTATTTTGTGCCAATTGGAGGTTGACATTCTCATATTATTTTCTGAACCAGTTTGTCATGTGCAATCCGAATATATGAGATTAATAAGCCATAACAAGGCCAAGAATTTAATTCTTTTACTACATACATACATGCTTCCCTTTAGTGTTTCAGTCTGTATGTCGTGTATTAATCTTCAAGATCACTCACATCACTGCAATCTGAAAAGTCTTCATATTCATTATGTGTAAACAGTTCCTGGACATCAGTGGGCATCACTGTCTCAATCCATTTAGGCTCCATTTGTTCATTCCATCCATTGTGTGTACTGTTGTTGACAAAATCATTGACGTCTGCTGATTGCCATTCTTTTGCAATGAAGTTTGCTCTAAGTATATGAAACTCAAGGGGTCTGCTGACATGGTGGCAGTAATGATATATCAGTAATCTTGTGTCTGGAAAACTTTCTGATGAAGATATCATATCTTGCTTGATTTACACTTTTCCCCTTCACTCCATACAATAGTGAAACATACTCTTCAAGTTCCTCATACAACTCTTTTGATGGAACAGCTGACACTCCAAGGTTGCAGAATGTGTCAACAAATTTTGCTTTTGATTCCAGAAGCTTCCAGTTATGAATATGAAGACTTTTCAGATGGCAGTGATGTGAGCGATCTTGAAGATTAATACACGACATACAGACTTAAACACTAAAGGGAAGCATGTATGTATGTAGTAAAAGAATTAAATTCTTGGCCTTGTTATGGCTTATTCATCTCATATATTAGGATTACACATGAAAAACTGGTCCAGAAAATAATATGAGAATGTCAACCTCCAATCGGCACAAAATGAATTAATTGACAAGATACTACTAAACGTGATCAGATAGGAGAAATGTCTTGCATTTTGGGTCAAAGGTCACTAAAGTTATTTCCGGTCATTTTTACAGATAATGTTCTATTAGTTTGAATATAAACATCTATATTCTGGATAGTTTGACACCAATTACAACTTTCTGTGTCAAGTAGTTACGGAGATATGGTATCTGTTAGATATTGGGTCAAAGGTCAATAGAGGTATTTCCGGCCATTTTCGGACAAAATGTTCTATTACATCAAATAGGAACATGTACATTCCGACCAATTTGACACCAAAATCAACTCTGTATCACCAGTGGTTGCCAAGATATCATAGTCTATTGTAACTGGCAGCCATTTTGAAAAAAGCGCCCTCACGCGAAAGTTCTCAGGTTACAGCCTGTTTACCCAATATATTTGGATTCCCCAGAAAAAACTGGTCTAGAAAAGTCATATGAGAATTTCTACCTCTCCGGCTGGCTTCTACCTCATTCATTCTACTAGCCAAGCTAAGCAATTCAAGGCTCAACGTGTGGGCGCTATCTCGCGATGTATCGCGAAGGGGTGTCTCGAAAACAGAGACCAGAGACCCGAGAAACTAGTGTCAGCTTTTGAAATAATCTCCAGCTTTTTAGCTTCTAAAAGGCACAGCATGCATTTATACATCTTACTCCTAGGACGTCGACCTTGTATTACAAAATGACAGTCTTTTCACACGCGTTCAAGAATTCATCAATCTCTTCTTATCGTTGCGGCATGTTCTTTGATCGGCATATCAGTTACCGTTTATTACTGATACGTCATTCTGTGATTTTGAGACGTTTTAGTGGGGACCGCTATATAACATAATATTGACGTAATATTGAGACGTTTTAGTGGGGGTCTCTGTTTTCTAGAAAAACTCGAAAACAGAGACCCCATATATAACGTAACATTGACTTAATATTAAGAAGTTTTAATGGGGGTATCTGTTTTCGAGTTTTTCTCGAAAACAGAGACCCCCTATATAACGTAATATTGACTTAATATTGAGACGTTTTAGTGGGGGTCTCTGTTTTCGAGTTTTTCTCGAAAACAGAGACCCCCTATATAAGGTAATTTAATGACTTAATATTGAGACGTTTTAGTGGGGGGTCTCTGTTTTCGAGTTTTTCTCGAAAACAGAGACCCCCTATATAATGTAATATTGAGACGCTTTAGTGGGGGTCTCTGTTTTCGATAAAATCTCGAAAACAGAGACCCCATAATAACGTATTATTTAGACGTTTTAGTGGGGGTCTCTGTTTTCGAGAACTCGAAACAGAGACCCCTATAATACGTAATATTGAGACGTTTTAGTGGGGTCTCTGTTTTCGAGATTTCCTCGAAAACAGAGACCCTGGGTCTCGGGTCTCAGCTGGTCTCTGTTTTCGAGGTCTCTGTTTTCGAGACACCCTATCGCGAAGAGTAGGCCTGGCCCTACAAGGCTAGAAGTGGTCAACTCGTACCTAAAATAACTCGTACCTATTCCTATCTTGGCTAACTCGTACCTCAACCAGCTCGTACCCACACCAACTCGTACATACCTAATTTTTAAGCCTACATTTTAACTGTAACATGCACTGTATTTTCTTTATGATTTAAGTCGTAGGACGCTTTTACATGTTACAATATTAGTAGGCCTACACAGTAATCAGTTTTAATAATACTCTAGTATTTCAAATGACCTACCTTCTGATTAATAATGGAATGATCCAAATGACCTACCAACCAATCATTTGATGATCTGAGTTTTCTAGTTTCATTCTGGAACTAGAAACGTCAGATATTGATATCTGAGTTTTCTAGATCTAGAAAAGTCAGATATCTGAGTTTTCTAGATCTAGAAAAGTCAGATATATCTGAGATCTGAGTTTTCTAGACACCCCTCGCTACGGCCTTGTTAAAATTGGGGATTGAGTATCAAGGGCTTATGAATACCAGGGCTGTGGCCAGCATGAGGCAGATGAGCGCTCTCCTCGTCCTAAATTTTCAATTTTCACTACCCACCACAATTCCCCATCAGAGATCGTCATATTGTATATTAATAATTATATTTAACAGTCAGGGGAAAATGGCAAAAGGCTTTTTATCAGATAATCTATATTGTTTTGACAACTCTTGTAACATGACCACACAGTGCTAATTTTGCCATTTCCCCGTAACTGTTGAACCATCTGTGCCTTGCTGGTTTTAACCTCTCGCTACGGCTTTGTTGCATACTGTACAATGTACTGTAAATTACAATGAAGGTATATTGTAATATATATGCCATTTGGAAATACAGTACACACAGAAAGAGGTCAATTTTGGGGTCAACTGTATGGGGATTTTGACATTCTATTTTTAGCACACCACTTACGTGTAAGTTTCGATTTTGATTTTGGCCATCTAACATTTCCAGACACAATTAACTTTCCTGAATCCAGCTTGATAGCATGACCAGGTCCTGTATAATACAATATCATTGTGTACGTAGTTTAAAAAAATTAGCTGGTACTGTACATTTATGTTTTGAAACAGGAGGTTTCTACCCCAAGTGACTGTGGCTAATATGGTATTTTTAATATTTTTAAGAAAAATTTAAAACACATTTTTATGACTGTAACTTTGCAAAAAAACATAGAGGGCATTTTAAAAATCACTTCCAATTTAAACAATACTGGGCATCAGCATCTAAAGTATCGTACTGTAAACATAGTTAAAGCCAGGCACTTTCCAAATATGCTGATGTGCATTGTGGATATTTTCAGCTTTAGTTAACCAAAAGGGGCGTAGTCGAAGTATCAGGCCAAATTCTGCGATTATTTATAGGATACTATATTATCAACTCAACTGCTCGTTTTTATCTTGACAAAACACAACTTTATTTACATTCTAACAGATAGCCATGATTGACAATTCTTTGATTGGATTGGAAAAGAAATAAACATACCAATAGCGCAACAAGATGGTATCCCATTTTCGAAATTAGAAAAGATCTCGTCAACTGGTAGTTCAACGGAAGGTCCCCACGTTTTTCCACCATCATAACTGTGTGTGATCAATAAATTCCATAAGCGTCTGTCACTTTCTACTATATCGTTTTCCGGCTTTTTCTCCGGGAAAGTGTTAAACAGTAAGATGATGTGAGTTTCATCGATAACAATAGGAACGGGATTCATTGGCCTTTAAAAAAAAAGAAAAGAGAGATACAGGGACCACATTTCAGAGCATGCTTCCATTTGAAAGAGGATAACAATTCTAAATAGGAATGTACAATTCAAATGTAGAGTTGAGAAATGTTAAATGTGTCAGAAAAGAGAAAAGTCGATGCCAGTCATTAAGCTGAATAATTAACTACTAATACTACAATTTTATTTTAATTTTATGTATTTAGGCACATGTGGCCAAGGATGACCAACAGCAAATTAATTAATCACTGTCCTTTCTTATCCCCAGAACACTGGGGCTATTTTGTGACCCAGTTCACTGAGGTAATAATACCCCCTACAATGATTATCTAAAATGATTATTTTCATCAAAGATTCTATAATTCTCGTATGAAAACTTTTATAATTCTTTTGTTTTCTGTAGAAAAAATGTATATTTATCGTTGTTGTTGACATGGACGTCTAATATCTTTGTATTGTGAATTTTCATCTCCATTATTTTAATTTAACATTTGTGTTTACTCCACCCTAAGCTAAGGGTGGAGTAAACACAAATGTTAAACAAATGTAGACTGTATATTAACACTTCGGTGTCAATCAAGGACTTACGAAAGTTGGGAAAGCTCTGTAAAATCTGTAAAAGCAGCAGCTGATATAAACTACTTAAGAAATGTTCGGCGTGTTTCCAAAATGTATAAAATGACTTAAAAATAGTAAAAAGAGTAAAATAAAAATCCCAAACCTTTTTCCAGTTTCTGTTACAGGATATATGCATGTCTCATCACTCCAGTTGCCACCTTCTAAGGGCCTTCTTTTAACTACAATTTCCATTGGTCCATAGTCTTGCTTTCCAGTTAGTCGCTTTTCAGAAAACGCCAAGAAATGGTTATGCTGGAACACCAAAGCTGGAATGCTAATTGGGAAAAATCAACAAAATTGTAAATAAAGTTTGAAAGTTTTGTCACAAACAATTTGAGACCAAGCATTATTGTATTCCTGAAACACCAGATTTGGAGAAATCAACAAGAAATTAACAAAATTGTAAATAAATAAAGTTTTAAACCTTTAGACCACAAACAATTTGAGACCAAGCATTATAGTGTGTCTACATTTTTACTGCAGTATCTACATTTTTACTGCAATTCACTTTGTTTCAAAGTTAGTCACTGAAAAAACAATGTGTATGATTATCCAAAATATGCTATAATTACTGCATACTGCAGTAGAATAATTTAGACATGATCTCTAATAAATCCAATTAAATCTTTAAAATTACCGATATTTTGTTTTTTTTTTCTTGCGGCTGGATTCAAACACAGTTACTGAAAAACAAAATATAAAATTACTGTATGTAAATTAAAAATTGAAATAAACTCTTTTATACACAATTATAATAATAAAACCTATATCCAGTGCATGCATGTGATTTTAAGCATTTAGGGTGATTGATTATATTTGGTACAATTACAATTGGCAAGAGGCATATCGAGAAAATGAGAAAGTGCTAACATACAGTAATATTAATTAATACTACCGAGTGTATAGTAAAAAAATAGATCAAAAAGTAGTTCATGGGTGGTGCATGTTTCTACCCTGTCCCCTGAATCTTCCCTCTACTTGTTTAAGGGCGTTTATTGACCGCAGCGCTCTTTTCTACTGTAATTTATGTTAAATCGTTGAAGCCTTACCTTTAGGCGTGCATACTGGACCTGTAAAATGCAGTAAAATACAAACTTAGAAATACAATACGAAAAACAAAATTAATATAAAATATTAAATCTTTATACTTTGTTTGAGCTGTTTCAAAACACACAATGCATGAGATACAGTAATGCTAGTCTAGACTCTTATGTAAGGACAGTTCGAGGTTCATATAATCAAATAATAGTCTGGTGGGCTTAGAGATAATGAATATTTATGGTTTCTGGCCTATGAATTAGGCTATATAACAATAATAATAGGAACATACGGCATCCACAAACAATATAATAGAAAAAATACAAAAATGACACATCACATAAATTTCCAACGGGGCATCAACTGCGAGCATACAGTAAATACGGAATGTTGGAAATTCATTCAATGGAGTAAAGATCATGATTATGATTATCTTTCACATTAGAGTAAATGAAAAATAAGGTGGATCTGGTATGAAAGTCTAAAGTTTAATAATGCCAGTATAAAAACTTATTCATGTTTCTGTTGCATACCGGTATATTATAATTACTTGATTGAACCAAGCAGAGTATCAGTAATCCCATACTACCCCATAGTAGTAGTGGTTCTAAGACTAACGTTCAAAATTATAGACCCATATTTCTACTCCCAACAATATCCAAAATATTTGAAAAGATTGTAAGTAAACAACTGATAAACCATATTTTCCCCTTAATTTCTGAACAACAGTATGGCTTCTTTCCCGGTAGATCATGTGAAACAAACCTCGAAACTCTCATGACTACCGTGTATGAAGCCATCGAATCAAAAAAGCAATGTGATATTATATACACAGATTTTAGTAAAGCATTTGATAAACTGTCGCATAAATTATTGCTCTTTAAACTTAATAAATTTGGCGTAAATGGAATTCTATATTCTTGGTTTGACAGCTACCTTAGTGGTCGATTCCAGATAGTGACACTTGAAGGCGAAACATCTAACCCCCTCCCTTTCCTCTCTGGAGTGCCACAGGGTTCAATTTTAGGGCCCCTATTGTTTAACATTTTTGTAAAAGTCTCTTCGAAAATTCCAGATGCCTTATGTTTGCTGATGACTTCAAAATAAATAAAATAATTTCGACCATAGACGACTCACATGCACTCCAAGCATGACTCGGACAATGGATGACCAATTGAAAAATGTCGCTGAAGTCTGAGAAATGTAAGGTACTCTCTTGCACCCTCAAAACAAAACCTATTAATTTCAACTATACGATTAGGGGAGATAGGGGCTAAAAGTCACAAATTCATTCTAATCTCCTATAAATATTAAGTTTTAGCCTAAATTAACTTAGTTTGTACCTTCAAATATAGCCTAGGGTATGGTCTATATAAGGGGACCATTGATTGTGAAAATACTCTTGACCGTGACCCAGGGGAGCACTTTTTCCCCAATGGGTCAGATGTGACAACTTGCCCCGTACATGGGGCAAGTTGTCACATGCAGTGGGGCACTTTGTCACATCGTTAAAAATAAGACAATATGCATGAAAGATCTGCTTAAAACTTATTTATTTATAGAAAGTGTGTTTATACATAAGTTAGTGAGTTTAGATGATGAATAATGTATTAAAAACAATAATAATAAGTATTAAAGTATGTTGTAATCGATATAGGTCTATTTATAGTCCTGTTGTAGAGAGTCCGCAATACATTTATCTACAATGTCACTTTAAATAAAATCTAGCTAGCAACATAATTCACATGTGAAGTCTGCATCTGATTCATTGATACCAGCACAATCTTCATGAGCCTATTCTTCACAGACAGAGAACATGATACAGATTTCTCCTGAAACTGACACGGAATAATCTTCTTTGCAGTACAAACACATCCAATTTCTTTCTTGTGCACTTTATCTTTTGAGCTAGGTTTATTCTTCTTCTTTTTTGGTTCTGATGTTCATCTAACACTTTTTTTTAACGCTTTTAATTGCGTACCATATGAATAAAATAGAAAAAATAATATAAACATTGTGTTTTCTCGATTATTAGGGGTCCCTATATCCAATTGACAAGAAAACAAAATGGTTAAGGCCTACAAAGCAAGAATAAGCCTATCTAGCAGTTTATTTATTTATATGACAGTATAAAGTTGTCACAGGTTGTGACAACTTGCCCCACTACCATATTTTATAGAAAACCCACTCGTTACACAAAATCCGTGGTAAACAAGCGACCATACTTTACTTGTACATTGTATTTGTTTAGCACTGATATTTAACTACATTATAACATAAATTTCTCTTTTGTAAACCACAAGGATAAGCATACATACCGTTTTTAGTAGAAATACAAAAAAGTTGATCTATAGGCCAAAAAATGAGGTGTTTTTAGTACATGAAATCTAGAAATAGTTTTGTCTTGGTCTTCGGTATATGGAAAGCCCATTAATGCCATTTTAAGTATATGTTTTTCGAACGTAATCCGTTCTAACGAATTAGTAATTCGTTTGAACGGATTAATAATCTGTTCAAACGAATTAGTAATCCGTTCAAACGAATTGCAACATATACAACAAGTGCCATTTAAAGTATATGTTGTAATTCGTTTAAACGGATTACTAATCTGTTCAAACGAATTACTAATTTGTTTAAACGGATTACTAATTTGTTCAAACGAATTACTAATTCGTTCAAACGAATTAATAATTTGTTTAAACGGATTACTAATTCGTTCAAACGAATTAGTAATCCGTTTAAACGAATTACTAATTTGTTTAAACAAATTAATAATTTGTTTAAACAAATTAATAATTTGTTTAAACAAATTAATAATTTGTTTAAACGGATTACTAATCTGTTTGAACGAATTAGTAATTCGTTTGAACGAATTAGTAATCCGTTTAAACAAATTAGTAATTTGTTTAAACAAATTAATAATTTGTTTAAACGGATTACTAATTCGTTTAAACGAATTAGTAATTCGTTTAAACAGATTAGTAATCCGTTTAAACAAATTACTAATCCGTTTGGACGGATTCCTAATTCGTTTGAACAGATTATTAATCTGTTTAAACAAATTAGTAATTCGTTTGAACGGATTTAGTAATCTGTTCAAACGAATTAGTAATCCGTTCAAACCAATTGCAACATATACAACAAGTGCCATTTAAAGAATATGTTGTAATTCGTTTGAACGGATTACTAATCTGTTCAAACGAATTACTAATTTGTTTAAACAGATTACTAATCTGTTAAAACGAATTAGGAATCCGTTCAAACGGATTAGTAATTTGTTTAAACGGATTACTAATTTGTTCAAACGAATTACTAATTCGTTCTAACGAATTAGTAATCCGTTTGAACAAATTATTAATTTGTTTAAACAAATTAATAATTTGTTTAAACGGATTACTAATTCGTTCAAACGAATTACTAATTTGTTCAAACAGATTAATAATCCGTTTAAACAAATTATTAATTTGTTTAAACAAATTACTAATTCGTTTAAACGGATTACTAATTCGTTTGAACGAATTAGTAATTCGTTTGAACGGATTACTAATCCGTTTAAACAAATTAGTAATTCGTTTGAACGAATTAGTAATCCGTTTAAACAAATTAGTAATTCGTTTGAACGGATTAGTAATCCGTTTGAACAAATTAGTAATCCGTTTAAACAAATTAGTAATTTGTTTGAACGGATTAGTAATCCGTTCAAACGAATTACAACATATACTTTAAATGGCACTTGTTGTATATGTTGCAATTCGTTTGAACGGATTACTAATTCGTTTGAACAGATTATTAATCCGTTCAAACGAATTACTAATTCGTTAGAACGGATTACGTTCGAAAAACATACACTTAAAATGGCATTAATGGGCTTTCGTATTAATGGGCTTTCGTATCTGAGTGATATTAACAGCCGGTATGTTGTTGATGAAATGCCTTTTGGAGCTCCAACTTTTGTCAAACATTCACCAATTTAAAATTGAAAAATCTAATTGTTGAGAATTGGGTACAATAATTTAAGCACCTTTGATCATTTTGGGCTGGGGGATAGGGCCTATATTATTGATTTGTATAATAGGTTTGCGTCACACTATACGCGCGCGAGTTTGCGTCACACTATACGCGCGCGATATAAATTTGGCCACGGCCCGCTCTTGTGTGCGTCAAATTAGGTAATTCAATTCTTTTTTTAACCGATTCACCCCCACGATAAGCGCTTAAATGGTGACAAAATAGATAGTGACGTGAGCAAAGATCTCGTGATTGTGCACGTGATAGATTGTCGATCACGGTCAGTCATTGTTAATTTATATATTGCTGAAAACAAAATATAAAATTACTGTATTTAAATTAAAAATTGAAATAAACTATTTTATACACAATTATAATAATAAAACCTATATCCAGTGCATGCATGTGATTTTAAGCATTTAGGGTGATTGATTATGTTTGGTACAATTACAATTGGCAAGAGGCATATCGAGAAAATGAGAAAGTGCTAACATACAGTAATATTAATACTACCATCTGTATAGTAATAAAATAGATCAAAAAGTAGTTCAAATATTTCACTGTAGCTGTAAAATGGGTGGTGCATGCAGGGAGTTGTTGTTAGACCCAACTCCCTGGTGCATGTTTCTAGCCTGTTGAGTCCCATTTTTCTCCCAACTTGTTTTAAGGGCCGCGTTATGTGTGACCGTAGCGCTCTTTTCTACTGTAATTCACGTTAAATCGTTGAAACCTTACCTACTTTAGACTTGAGGCAGCATCCTCCCATTGTACACTTTTAATGCACCTTGTAAAATGCAGTAAAATACAAAGCTTAGAAATACAATACGAAAAACAAAATTAAAATAAAATATTAAATCTTTATACTTTGTTTGAGCTGTTTCAAAACACACAATGCATGAGATAATGCTAGTCTAGACTCTTATGTAGTTAAGTACAGTTCGAAGTTCATAATCAAATAATAGTCTGGTGGGCGTAAGTTTACTCACATAGAGATAATAATGAACATAATCTCTATGGTTTCTAGTATTGTTAACTGGTCTACGTGAGGGTCTTGATGTTATATCATTTGAACATTTGAACCCCATTTGAGGTCATTTTGGATTATTACACCAAGCAGTTTTAACTTACTAACTATTGGAAGAGTTATCAACAGTGTATACTAAATTAAGCTGCCGTTGCTCCAATTTTCTGTCCTTCCAACCTAAAAAACCACTTGTTTGGTTATACATTGACGAAATCTTCATGATCTGGACCCATGGTGAAGATAATTTGGAATCTTTTCTTCTCAATATTAATTCAGCCCACGTACCCAACAATAAAATTTACAGCTACCAAATCCACTAGTAGCGTTGATTTTTTGGACGGACACTATAGTGACCATAGAAAATCGACTCAAAACTGACCTATTCTGTAAACCACGGATAAAAATATGTACCTGCTCCCTAGCAGTTGTCATCCCCAACACTGTACTAAAAACACCGTACAGTCAAGCATTACATATCAGACGTATCTGTTCTTCAGATTTAGATTTTCAGAATCGTACCGAAGAACTAACCGGACATCTCCGAAATAGAAATTACAAGAAGGAATACATTGAAACTGCTATAAAGAAAGCAAAAGATATTGCTCGATGTCAAACACTGACGTACAAAAACCACGTCAGCCAAAATATTTGACCAGATCCATTCGTCACAACCTATCACCCATTACGGGCTGTTATTGAGAAACATATGCCCATTACAGTCCACAGAACGTCTCAGGACTATTTTTCCGGAACCACCCATTATATTGCATTTCGTAGACCTCCCGACCTTCGTGATATTTTAGTCAGATCCAAATTTAAGAGTGTAATTAACTCTCATGACAGCCAAAATTTGGACAGTCACCTTTGTGGCAAATCTTGCAAAACTTGTTCATTGGTTGATTCTACTGAAAAATTTAAGAGTAACCAAACTGGCCGCATTTTTCGGATAAGACAATCAATTAATTGTCTAACCAAAGACGTCATTTATCTCATATACTGTAATATTTGTGGAAAACAGTACGTCGGAAAAACAAAAAACACTCTCCGTATGAGAATGACACAATACAGATCAGCTATCAAAACATTAAAGCTTGATCAACCTGTAGCCGAACATTTTAATTCAGCTGGTCACTCGATTGCAAATTTCAGAGTTTATTGCAAATAGACCACGATGTCAAATGGAGCGACAAAACTCGCAGAGACAAAGAAAACCACTGGGAATTACAACTTAAAACCACAAAACTTTTTGGACTTAGCATATTAGGAACATACTCCCAGATCGGTAAAAGTATTCCATTGACTACCAAAATTTAAGTTTCAATATTAGCCACTATTTTAATTTTTAATTTCGTTCCAAAATTGTTTATATCTCTACCAAGCTAACTTCTTTGTCTTCTACTCTTATTCAGACTCCACCCTGTCTCCTTTTGTTGTTTTTCTTTTATTCTCTGTCCACCCAGGCAGCACTTGCCAGCTCTTATACTATGACGTTATCCAAATTCCTGCACTTGCACTGATGAAGGGCTAGTGTTGCCAGAAAGCTCTGCTAACTTTTCTGGCTATTTTACTTTATCATTTTGATTTAGCTTTTCGCTTTTTTTTTGTATCTCTATTGAGATCCAGTCACTGATACCCACAGCATTGTCATTTTTTCAGTTGGATTTATATATATATATATATATATATATAAACAAATCAGGCAAAGAACAGTAATTCTAAACCGCCCGGTGATATACTGAAATTTAATTAATTCATTTTAAACGATAAAGATGAGGAAATCTGTGAGAATGAGTAAAAGTCGAACTCGGACCGCCTGCTTGATATGCAGATGTCCTAACAATCAGACCACTGGGGGCTTTCATGGTATTGTTCAAACTCGATTGGATAGCGACTCTTTAACATTCTCGGCCATTCGAGATATATCCTCAGAACAGCGATACAAGTAAAAATGGTATCTCCTCGTCCAAGTTCAGACTATGCTACTTTTCGTGAATATTTCCAGAAAGCAAAACACATTGTTGTAATGACAGGAGCAGGGTGATAGTGCAGAGAGTGGCATTCCGACTTTTAGAGGAGCTGGAGAACCTACCGTGCTCAGGCAAGTGACACATGTTATGCGCAATGAACAAGGATAATTAAGTGCTATTACCCGTGAAGTAATAATATATAGATTTAATTATTGTTTCACAATAATTTTAGAATTCAAAATCACAATAAGATACTTTATCATCATGTGACAGTTACAATACAGTGTCTATCACTATCACTCCTTTTTTTTAAAACAGGATTTAGTCAGTCCTAATGCCTTTGCGGATAATCCATCACTTGTGTGGGAGTTTTATAGCCATCGCGGGAGCCATCGTCGTGAAGTAGCTGCATCGAAGGAGCCAAACAAGGCACACATTGTAAGTGCAATATCATAATAAATTGCCAAATACTGGCTATAAACGATTAGAAACAAACATTTGGGCATAAAGGTTTTTAACTGTGCATTAAGGTATGATAAACACAGCTCTGTCTACTACATGATGATTTCATATTACTACCATATTTGGGCATATCACACATTTTTTGTCAAACTAGTTTGATAGTGTAGACAGAGCTTTATCTTCTCTTTCTTTTCTTTTTTTATTTTTCTTTATCTTTCTCAGGCTATTGCAGAATGTGAGGCACGACTTGCAAGACAAGGACGAACAGTTGTTGTTATCACACAGAACATTGATGAACTTCATCGCCGTGCTGGATCTTTAAAAGTCTTAGAGATTCATGGTTGGTACAGTAGTCCATTTAATTTGTTCCTATTTATTTTTTTTTTCATCCATCAGCAAGCAGTTACAGAATGGATGAACTATTTTTTAATTTATCGCGCTTATAAACTCTGTATGTCTCATTTGAGGCTTAGCGAACGGAGTTGAAAGAGTCATGAGTTACAACCCTGGCACATAGGTAAGGATTGAACCATAGACCTTGGGATTAGAAGGCAAGCATGTTAATCACCAAGCTACAGCTCCGCTATTTAGAATAACTTGAGACTATCACCAGCAAAATTGTAATAGTTTTCTATTGGCAAGTTCCACCATTCTTCTTAATTCTGTTTTTTTATCCCCGTTCTATCCAGTACAGTCCACTGCATAGAAAATAGTAAATATCATGCATGATTGTGCTATTTGCACAGATAACCATGCCGATAGTGATTTTCAGAATAAATAGGAACTCTTTTATTTGTTTGGCATTGAACACATTTAATGGAAAGCAATCATATTTTTTCACTTAGTATATTTATATATACTATATATTGTTATATCTATTTCATTGCTATTGTTCATACTGTATACAATGTATTTGTTAGTATGGGGCAAAAAGCTATTTTTGTTTGCTCTAATTCATTTGCTATTGGTGAATAAATAAATGTGCTAACTAAATATATTTTTATTTACTTTTGCTATTTTTGTAGGATCTCTATACAAGACCAGATGTACAAAATGTGGTATTATTCTCAGCAATTACAACAATCCCATAGTTCCTGCTCTTGCTGGTAGAGGGTAAGTAGTATATTATATTTCAATAATAATATTACTTTACAAAGAATCCTATGTTGTTAAACCTGTATAAATTTCTATGTATTTTTGTCATGGCTGCCAATAGATTTCACACTGTTCTTAATAAATGATCTATTTATCAGTAGTATATTTTGCTAATCTTGTTCTTTATCTTTTTTAAAAGTTCACCAGATCCAAATGCAAAAGGTGACAGAATACCTGTAGAAGATTTACCAAGGTAAACATTCCTACTGATAGTGGTAATATACTGTATGTAGTGCCAGACAACACAAATTATACACAAACTTCAAAAGAGGGGTCATGAGACTGATATAATGCAAGTGGGAAGGTGATTGGGGGGTGCCTTTGCGAATATCAACATTATAAGCCTCAGGTACAAATGACTTACTAATGTAAAGCTCTGTCTACACTATCAAACTTTATGTGACAAAAAAATGTGATGTGTAGATGTGATGATGTCATATCACTACCATATTGAAGCATATCACTACCATATTTGGGTGCATCACACATTTTTTGTCCAACTAGTTTTCAGAATCATTGTTCCCTGCATAATTTTAATATAGATGGCATGAATATTTTTCTCTTCAGGTGCGGTGAATGTTCAGCACTCACCAGGCCCGACGTTGTCTGGTTTGGTGAACCACTTTGTCCAGACACACTAATGGAAATTGAGAAACATCTTGAAAAATGCGATCTTTATTTGGTGGTAGGTGATTTTCAATCATTTGTAGTAAAACGCCTCTTATTTACTATTTATAGTAATCAAAACAGATTATTTTAATCATTTCAATAGAAGAAAAGGTTTTAGCAAAAAAAAAGAAACTTAAGTTATTATATAATTACATTTTGGAGCCTTCTATTCGTTTCTTCATTTTACCAATTCCTCTTAAACAATGGCACAGCTCTTTCTTCAAAGATGGGTGAGAGAAATCACAAGTCTACGTATTCATATTAAGCTCTGTCTACACTATCAAACTTTATGTGACAAAACAATGTGATGTGCCCATATAGGGCGATGATGTCATATCACTACCATATTTTAGCATATCACTACCATATTTGGGCACATCACACTTTTTTTGCCCAACTAGTTTGATAGTGTAGACAGAGCTTTAGGGTTGATAGCTGAAGTGACAACATTCGATCATGCCTACAATATGTTTATGAAATGTATTTATCATTTCTCTAGGTGGGCACCTCATCTGTTGTGTACCCTGCTGCTGCCTTTAGGCCGTACGATAGCAAGGTGCCAACTGCCGAGTTTAACTTGGAAGATACTCCGGCAACAAGCCGATTTCAGTAAGTACTGAGTCAATCAAGTTGAGTTGTGGCTTCGCTACCAATCGAAGGGCTCTGGCATACATTATGTTAGCCTGAAGGCTATATATGTAGAGCATCTTCTGTATATGTTTGTCTTGTGAACAGCCATGGCTTGATAATGGAGATAAAAATAGATGTTAATAGTGGTCTCTGGTTTATTAGAATGTTTATTTATGTAAATTACGTTTATTGCAGTTTCCACTTCAAAGGGCCTGCTGGAGAAACCTTGCCAAAAGCAATTGAGAGACATCCATCGGAACCAAATTAGTACAAGGAATTCAAGACAACCATTCAAATTAATCCAGAGATATACAGAATATCAACAGAGTATATAAATAATGCATATTTAGAATTTGTGGGTACTTGCAGTACTCATGTTGCAGTCCTTGTATTGCACAGGATCATGGATCTTCAAGAGGGTTGTGGTTGTGGTATTATAAGGGACGGGGAGATTCAATACTCAGGTCGCATATATACATCAGTACTAATAATTTATATCCAATTGATTTGAAATTGACTTTAAATCTTGTAATACTATGGTTTCTAGCTATTACACAGTACAGTTAGGTACTGTATTTGAGTGGTTAGGACACTTGACTGTCATACAGATAGACTTGGGTTCCATTCTTGACAACTCCCAGTCTACTCAGCTGTAAATGAGTACTTGGTTGAAAATACTAGGGAGGACAAGGTGCTGTGGAAAGAAACTGGCCACCCTACCACATAATGCCGAGGCTTATGTTCAGAATTTAATACAGGACCTTTACCTTTACAGTACATTATTGTAATGGTAGTAATCATGTCAACTTGCCATTAGAATAATCAGATTCAAAAAGAAGTACAACAGTAATCGACATTTATTAGTGTAAAGATGTCTTTAAAAAAGAATATACATAATACTGTATATCCTATAAAAGCAAACGCATGGAGTTATAAAAGTCAAATTGACATGCATAGCAATAAATATATTCAGGACAGGCTCTAAAGCAACAATCAAGACAAAAAATGCTTTGAAATACAGTATATAGTGCAGCTTTTAAAAGCCAGTGCAAGTTAAATATACTAACTTTGTATTTCCTATTATGATCACTAAGACATCATAGTACTGTTTTTTATATTATTACCTCCGCCAAGGAGGTTATGTTTTCACCCCTGTATGTTTGTGTGGGTGGGTGTGTGTGTGTGTGTGTCTGTGAACAGCCTGGAGGCCACAGTTTTCATCCGATTCTCACCAAATTTGGAAACAGTGATCTATACCCCAAAAGCTCGGACGAGTTCAAATTTTATCCGATTCTCACCAAACTTAGCCACAATGAACAATGACTCATCATATAATTGTGGTTAAATTTTGAAGGGTCAGAAAAAAGAAATAAAAAAATAATAGACCTAATAATAATTTTAAAAAATCTCAGCGGGACTTGAACCAGCGATCTCAACTGTGACTGTGGATACATAACCATTACACCAAACTCTCAAAGTGCAAAGGAATATGTATTATATTTTTTAGAAATAATATAAACACTTTTTGGTGTTCAGTAAAAATTGAAAAATAATGTTTTGTAATTTATTTTTAAATAATTTTAATACCTGTATAATACAGTACTATAAAAGTAAATAATAAAGCTATATTCTGTATTGCAAATTCTATTTGCTGTTAAGATAAATTAAGTACACAAACATCAAAAAAGTCCACCAATATAGTGGAAAATAAAACAAGATTCAATTGAAATGAGAAAGCTCAACTGGAATAAAATATGAATAAGATACAAAAACACTAACCATGTTCATAATTGATCTTTATTTCATCATGTTTAATAAGTGAATTTTTAATTTCATGATTTATGCTTGTCATACTGTAATTTACTTACTGCATAATTTAGTTTCAACAAAAATAAGTACTAGTAATTAAAGTGTATTTTAATAGTCAAACAACAATACGATACATGATGTCCAATTTGAGGTAGTTACAGTATATCAACTTTAATTCAATTGCAAGATAAGTACAATTACACAGCATAAATCTACTGTATATTTATATAATTTTAAACCGTCCAGCAATTATAAATATATGTCATTCCAGTTCTGTCCTTTTAAAACGCTAAAATAATTATATAATTAATATACATAGAATAACATAGAATCAATGCTGTGATTGTCATATAACAACCATCCAAGAATGTTAACTTCCAGGCTTAAATAGTTTAGCCTTTCATGGGTAAATGCCCTGGGGCAAGAAGGCATTCTTGGTCAGCTAAAGAGTAACTAGGTCAGCTAATGAGTAACTAGGTCAGCTAATGAATAACTAGGTCAGCTAAAGAGTAACTAGGTCAGCTAATGAGTAACTAGGTCAGCTAAAGAGTATCTGGGTCAGCTAAAGAGTAACTAGGTCAGCTAAAGAGTAACTAGGTCAGTTAAAGAGTAACTTGGTAAGTTAATGACCTATTATATTTGTAGGTAAATGAGGTCAAGAAAGAAGAGCAAGTGTTGGCTAGTCCTTTACACTTTACCAAGTGTAAAGGTCGTAAACTCAATATATCGTCGTCTCGATGTCTTATTACGTTCAAAAAGACACGCAAACTTTTGCTCACCGTCTTGAATGAATGCTGCCAAATCTGAGTAAGCAGAACCATGACGTTCGATGACTATGTTTGGAGGGTCATACCAATTCTGGCATTGGCCCTTGCTTAAACGCACTGAAAGGTTCTTCCTCGATTTGCTGTTCGCTGGATTACTAAACAGTGCCCAGCGTTCAGGGTCTTCAGGAAGCTTCGAATCGTTTGCTTTAAAACCAATAATGCTCCCCTACAAATAATACATACATTATTTTAATAACTAGGCCCTATGTAACTTGGGAAATTAAGCAGTAGTCAGGGCCGTAGCCACCAGTATGGCGGGTAAGGTTTCAACCTGACCTCTTTTTCACAGAGGCCTTTGACAACCCAGTGGCTTCAACAGAGATTGTTTCCTTTTATTGCGAAAACCGGACCACTTATATTGTGACTACATCACTGGTAGTGACCAAATCAAATAATACAAACTTGTTGAACATGGACATAGTTCACAGCTATGCAGGGTGCAAGGTAGACTTGCCGCAAGTCATTACAAAACTCCAAAAATGGGATCGCTCGATAAATTTTTATTTGATTTAGCCCCAGCTAGTTGACTGACAACAATCAGGCACAGAATCTGTATGTTGAATGCATTTTACTATATTAGTAAGTGGAATCCTGAAATGGGTGAAAAAAAAAACTAACCTGGCAACCACCTTTTGGTTCAATTAATGTTGGCATCAACTGTGAGTCACTAAATGTTTCACATGCATCAGAGCTATGGCACTGGAAACGTGGATTGCTGTCTCCAGTCCTACAGTTTATCACAACATTGTCTGATCCCATGTCAGCTGGCTACAAATAATAACAAATTATTTGTATAAATAATTACAGTTTTTAACTAAAGCTCTGTCTAGACTATCAAACTAGTTTGACAAAAAAAGTGTGCCCAAATAATGGTAGTGATATGCCCAAAGATGGCAGTGATATGACATCATCATGTCTATATATGGGCACATCACATTTTTTTGTCACATAACGTTTGATAGTGAAGACAGAACTTTATGCATCAATAAAAAAAATCATTTATTAATAATGGGGCAAAGAAAAAATATATGAACATATTTAGAAATCTAACTCGTTTTTCTGTAGACATAAGTGATAAGTAATTTAAATTTTAATTGAAAAAAAGAAATAAGTATTTCAAATATGTCGGACTTTCTCGTAAACAATAAATGACATAACTTTCTACAATAATCATTGAATATTAATTATCTTTGGTGGGCCTACCTGACATTCACCTCCTGAGATTTTCTTTATTTTTTTACAATTTTTAGATTCAGGCAACGAAATTAAACCTCCCATATGCCAGGTTGCTCCATTATTGTCATTATTGTTAATGTCACTTATGATAGCAAATTGACCTGTGAATTAAGAGACCCAGTGAAAATGAGAACTACACTTTTTAATATATTGTTCCATATTGGATTTACAAATATAAATTCAAATTCTTTAATACATCAAAACAAATTTGATAAACGATGAAAACAAGGAACATACAACAAAGAGAAAGAACAAAAAGAAAGTTAATATAAGTAAAAAGAAAAAATTGGGATATATCTAGATCTATATCTGACTTTTCTAGATCTAGAAAACTCAGATATCAAGATCTGAGTTTTTTAGTTCCAAAATGGAACTAGAAAACCCAGATCATCAAATGGATCGTTCCATTATTAGTAGAGAGTAGCTTGTTTGAAAGACTACAGTATTATACGTTTTCTTACTAATAATTAATAATTATTATTGTAACTTGTAGTAGTAGACTTGCCCCAAGTCTGTATTATCTTTTTTTTTTATTTATTTGTTTTTATTTCAACCGCGATTTCAAAATCAAGTAGTATACGTATGAAACGCCATATGTGCCAAAATATTTATCTTTTAACTAATATTAAGACAAAACTCCGTCTGGAACCCAGACTACTTGTAGTAGCAGCCTACGACTTAAAAAAGAAATACAGTATACACCTTTTGTTTATAAAATGTAGGCTTAGCATTTAGGCCTATAGACTAGGCTATGAATGAGGTAGGTGTCAGCCGGAGAGGTAGAAATTCTCATATGACTTTTCTAGACCAGTTTTTTCTGGGGAATCCAAATATATTGGGTAAACGGGCTGTAACCTGAGAACTTTCGCGTGAGGGCGCTTTTTTCAAAATGGCCACCAGTTACAGTAGACTATGATATCTTGGCAACCACTGGTCATAGAGAGTTGATTTTGGTGTCAAAATGTTTGGAATGTACATGTTCCTATTTGATGTAATAGCACATTTTGTCCGAAAATGGCCGGAAATACCTCTATTGACCTTTGACCCAATATCCAACAGATATCATATCTCCGTAACTACTCGACACAGAAAGTTGTAATTGGTGTCAAACTGTCCAGAATAAAGATGTTTATATTCAAACTAATAGAACATTATCTGTAAAAATGACCGGAAATAACGTTACTGACCTTTGACCCAAAATGCAAGACATTTCTCCTATCTGATCACATTTAGTAATATCTTGTCAATTAATTTATTTTGTGCCAATTGGAGGTTGACATTCTCATATTATTTTCTGAACCAGTTTGTCATGTGCAATCCGAATATATGAGATTAATAAGCCATAACAAGGCCAAGAATTTAATTCTTTTACTACATACATACATGCTTCCCTTTAGTGTTTCAGTCTGTATGTCGTGTATTAATCTTCAAGATCACTCACATCACTGCAATCTGAAAAGTCTTCATATTCATTATGTGTAAACAGTTCCTGGACATCAGTGGGCATCACTGTCTCAATCCATTTAGGCTCCATTTGTTCATTCCATCCATTGTGTGTACTGTTGTTGACAAAATCATTGACGTCTGCTGATTGCCATTCTTTTGCAATGAAGTTTGCTCTAAGTATATGAAACTCAAGGGGTCTGCTGACATGGTGGCAGTAATGATATATCAGTAATCTTGTGTCTGGAAAACTTTCTGATGAAGATATCATATCTTGCTTGATTTACACTTTTCCCCTTCACTCCATACAATAGTGAAACATACTCTTCAAGTTCCTCATACAACTCTTTTGATGGAACAGCTGACACTCCAAGGTTGCAGAATGTGTCAACAAATTTTGCTTTTGATTCCAGAAGCTTCCAGTTATGAATATGAAGACTTTTCAGATGGCAGTGATGTGAGCGATCTTGAAGATTAATACACGACATACAGACTTAAACACTAAAGGGAAGCATGTATGTATGTAGTAAAAGAATTAAATTCTTGGCCTTGTTATGGCTTATTCATCTCATATATTAGGATTACACATGAAAAACTGGTCCAGAAAATAATATGAGAATGTCAACCTCCAATCGGCACAAAATGAATTAATTGACAAGATACTACTAAACGTGATCAGATAGGAGAAATGTCTTGCATTTTGGGTCAAAGGTCACTAAAGTTATTTCCGGTCATTTTTACAGATAATGTTCTATTAGTTTGAATATAAACATCTATATTCTGGATAGTTTGACACCAATTACAACTTTCTGTGTCAAGTAGTTACGGAGATATGGTATCTGTTAGATATTGGGTCAAAGGTCAATAGAGGTATTTCCGGCCATTTTCGGACAAAATGTTCTATTACATCAAATAGGAACATGTACATTCCGACCAATTTGACACCAAAATCAACTCTGTATCACCAGTGGTTGCCAAGATATCATAGTCTATTGTAACTGGCAGCCATTTTGAAAAAAGCGCCCTCACGCGAAAGTTCTCAGGTTACAGCCTGTTTACCCAATATATTTGGATTCCCCAGAAAAAACTGGTCTAGAAAAGTCATATGAGAATTTCTACCTCTCCGGCTGGCTTCTACCTCATTCATTCTACTAGCCAAGCTAAGCAATTCAAGGCTCAACGTGTGGGCGCTATCTCGCGATGTATCGCGAAGGGGTGTCTCGAAAACAGAGACCAGAGACCCGAGAAACTAGTGTCAGCTTTTGAAATAATCTCCAGCTTTTTAGCTTCTAAAAGGCACAGCATGCATTTATACATCTTACTCCTAGGACGTCGACCTTGTATTACAAAATGACAGTCTTTTCACACGCGTTCAAGAATTCATCAATCTCTTCTTATCGTTGCGGCATGTTCTTTGATCGGCATATCAGTTACCGTTTATTACTGATACGTCATTCTGTGATTTTGAGACGTTTTAGTGGGGACCGCTATATAACATAATATTGACGTAATATTGAGACGTTTTAGTGGGGGTCTCTGTTTTCTAGAAAAACTCGAAAACAGAGACCCCATATATAACGTAACATTGACTTAATATTAAGAAGTTTTAATGGGGGTATCTGTTTTCGAGTTTTTCTCGAAAACAGAGACCCCCTATATAACGTAATATTGACTTAATATTGAGACGTTTTAGTGGGGGTCTCTGTTTTCGAGTTTTTCTCGAAAACAGAGACCCCCTATATAAGGTAATTTAATGACTTAATATTGAGACGTTTTAGTGGGGGGTCTCTGTTTTCGAGTTTTTCTCGAAAACAGAGACCCCCTATATAATGTAATATTGAGACGCTTTAGTGGGGGTCTCTGTTTTCGATAAAATCTCGAAAACAGAGACCCCATAATAACGTATTATTTAGACGTTTTAGTGGGGGTCTCTGTTTTCGAGAACTCGAAACAGAGACCCCTATAATACGTAATATTGAGACGTTTTAGTGGGGTCTCTGTTTTCGAGATTTCCTCGAAAACAGAGACCCTGGGTCTCGGGTCTCAGCTGGTCTCTGTTTTCGAGGTCTCTGTTTTCGAGACACCCTATCGCGAAGAGTAGGCCTGGCCCTACAAGGCTAGAAGTGGTCAACTCGTACCTAAAATAACTCGTACCTATTCCTATCTTGGCTAACTCGTACCTCAACCAGCTCGTACCCACACCAACTCGTACATACCTAATTTTTAAGCCTACATTTTAACTGTAACATGCACTGTATTTTCTTTATGATTTAAGTCGTAGGACGCTTTTACATGTTACAATATTAGTAGGCCTACACAGTAATCAGTTTTAATAATACTCTAGTATTTCAAATGACCTACCTTCTGATTAATAATGGAATGATCCAAATGACCTACCAACCAATCATTTGATGATCTGAGTTTTCTAGTTTCATTCTGGAACTAGAAACGTCAGATATTGATATCTGAGTTTTCTAGATCTAGAAAAGTCAGATATCTGAGTTTTCTAGATCTAGAAAAGTCAGATATATCTGAGATCTGAGTTTTCTAGACACCCCTCGCTACGGCCTTGTTAAAATTGGGGATTGAGTATCAAGGGCTTATGAATACCAGGGCTGTGGCCAGCATGAGGCAGATGAGCGCTCTCCTCGTCCTAAATTTTCAATTTTCACTACCCACCACAATTCCCCATCAGAGATCGTCATATTGTATATTAATAATTATATTTAACAGTCAGGGGAAAATGGCAAAAGGCTTTTTATCAGATAATCTATATTGTTTTGACAACTCTTGTAACATGACCACACAGTGCTAATTTTGCCATTTCCCCGTAACTGTTGAACCATCTGTGCCTTGCTGGTTTTAACCTCTCGCTACGGCTTTGTTGCATACTGTACAATGTACTGTAAATTACAATGAAGGTATATTGTAATATATATGCCATTTGGAAATACAGTACACACAGAAAGAGGTCAATTTTGGGGTCAACTGTATGGGGATTTTGACATTCTATTTTTAGCACACCACTTACGTGTAAGTTTCGATTTTGATTTTGGCCATCTAACATTTCCAGACACAATTAACTTTCCTGAATCCAGCTTGATAGCATGACCAGGTCCTGTATAATACAATATCATTGTGTACGTAGTTTAAAAAAATTAGCTGGTACTGTACATTTATGTTTTGAAACAGGAGGTTTCTACCCCAAGTGACTGTGGCTAATATGGTATTTTTAATATTTTTAAGAAAAATTTAAAACACATTTTTATGACTGTAACTTTGCAAAAAAACATAGAGGGCATTTTAAAAATCACTTCCAATTTAAACAATACTGGGCATCAGCATCTAAAGTATCGTACTGTAAACATAGTTAAAGCCAGGCACTTTCCAAATATGCTGATGTGCATTGTGGATATTTTCAGCTTTAGTTAACCAAAAGGGGCGTAGTCGAAGTATCAGGCCAAATTCTGCGATTATTTATAGGATACTATATTATCAACTCAACTGCTCGTTTTTATCTTGACAAAACACAACTTTATTTACATTCTAACAGATAGCCATGATTGACAATTCTTTGATTGGATTGGAAAAGAAATAAACATACCAATAGCGCAACAAGATGGTATCCCATTTTCGAAATTAGAAAAGATCTCGTCAACTGGTAGTTCAACGGAAGGTCCCCACGTTTTTCCACCATCATAACTGTGTGTGATCAATAAATTCCATAAGCGTCTGTCACTTTCTACTATATCGTTTTCCGGCTTTTTCTCCGGGAAAGTGTTAAACAGTAAGATGATGTGAGTTTCATCGATAACAATAGGAACGGGATTCATTGGCCTTTAAAAAAAAAGATAAGAGAGATACAGGGACCACATTTCAGAGCATGCTTCCATTTGAAAGAGGATAACAATTCTAAATAGGAATGTACAATTCAAATGTAGAGTTGAGAAATGTTAAATGTGTCAGAAAAGAGAAAAGTCGATGCCAGTCATTAAGCTGAATAATTAACTACTAATACTACAATTTTATTTTAATTTTATGTATTTAGGCACATGTGGCCAAGGATGACCAACAGCAAATTAATTAATCACTGTCCTTTCTTATCCCCAGAACACTGGGGCTATTTTGTGACCCAGTTCACTGAGGTAATAATACCCCCTACAATGATTATCTAAAATGATTATTTTCATCAAAGATTCTATAATTCTCGTATGAAAACTTTTATAATTCTTTTGTTTTCTGTAGAAAAAATGTATATTTATCGTTGTTGTTGACATGGACGTCTAATATCTTTGTATTGTGAATTTTCATCTCCATTATTTTAATTTAACATTTGTGTTTACTCCACCCTAAGCTAAGGGTGGAGTAAACACAAATGTTAAACAAATGTAGACTGTATATTAACACTTCGGTGTCAATCAAGGACTTACGAAAGTTGGGAAAGCTCTGTAAAATCTGTAAAAGCAGCAGCTGATATAAACTACTTAAGAAATGTTCGGCGTGTTTCCAAAATGTATAAAATGACTTAAAAATAGTAAAAAGAGTAAAATAAAAATCCCAAACCTTTTTCCAGTTTCTGTTACAGGATATATGCATGTCTCATCACTCCAGTTGCCACCTTCTAAGGGCCTTCTTTTAACTACAATTTCCATTGGTCCATAGTCTTGCTTTCCAGTTAGTCGCTTTTCAGAAAACGCCAAGAAATGGTTATGCTGGAACACCAAAGCTGGAATGCTAATTGGGAAAAATCAACAAAATTGTAAATAAAGTTTGAAAGTTTTGTCACAAACAATTTGAGACCAAGCATTATTGTATTCCTGAAACACCAGATTTGGAGAAATCAACAAGAAATTAACAAAATTGTAAATAAATAAAGTTTTAAACCTTTAGACCACAAACAATTTGAGACCAAGCATTATAGTGTGTCTACATTTTTACTGCAGTATCTACATTTTTACTGCAATTCACTTTGTTTCAAAGTTAGTCACTGAAAAAACAATGTGTATGATTATCCAAAATATGCTATAATTACTGCATACTGCAGTAGAATAATTTAGACATGATCTCTAATAAATCCAATTAAATCTTTAAAATTACCGATATTTTGTTTTTTTTTTCTTGCGGCTGGATTCAAACACAGTTACTGAAAAACAAAATATAAAATTACTGTATGTAAATTAAAAATTGAAATAAACTCTTTTATACACAATTATAATAATAAAACCTATATCCAGTGCATGCATGTGATTTTAAGCATTTAGGGTGATTGATTATATTTGGTACAATTACAATTGGCAAGAGGCATATCGAGAAAATGAGAAAGTGCTAACATACAGTAATATTAATTAATACTACCGAGTGTATAGTAAAAAAATAGATCAAAAAGTAGTTCATGGGTGGTGCATGTTTCTACCCTGTCCCCTGAATCTTCCCTCTACTTGTTTAAGGGCGTTTATTGACCGCAGCGCTCTTTTCTACTGTAATTTATGTTAAATCGTTGAAGCCTTACCTTTAGGCGTGCATACTGGACCTGTAAAATGCAGTAAAATACAAACTTAGAAATACAATACGAAAAACAAAATTAATATAAAATATTAAATCTTTATACTTTGTTTGAGCTGTTTCAAAACACACAATGCATGAGATACAGTAATGCTAGTCTAGACTCTTATGTAAGGACAGTTCGAGGTTCATATAATCAAATAATAGTCTGGTGGGCTTAGAGATAATGAATATTTATGGTTTCTGGCCTATGAATTAGGCTATATAACAATAATAATAGGAACATACGGCATCCACAAACAATATAATAGAAAAAATACAAAAATGACACATCACATAAATTTCCAACGGGGCATCAACTGCGAGCATACAGTAAATACGGAATGTTGGAAATTCATTCAATGGAGTAAAGATCATGATTATGATTATCTTTCACATTAGAGTAAATGAAAAATAAGGTGGATCTGGTATGAAAGTCTAAAGTTTAATAATGCCAGTATAAAAACTTATTCATGTTTCTGTTGCATACCGGTATATTATAATTACTTGATTGAACCAAGCAGAGTATCAGTAATCCCATACTACCCCATAGTAGTAGTGGTTCTAAGACTAACGTTCAAAATTATAGACCCATATTTCTACTCCCAACAATATCCAAAATATTTGAAAAGATTGTAAGTAAACAACTGATAAACCATATTTTCCCCTTAATTTCTGAACAACAGTATGGCTTCTTTCCCGGTAGATCATGTGAAACAAACCTCGAAACTCTCATGACTACCGTGTATGAAGCCATCGAATCAAAAAAGCAATGTGATATTATATACACAGATTTTAGTAAAGCATTTGATAAACTGTCGCATAAATTATTGCTCTTTAAACTTAATAAATTTGGCGTAAATGGAATTCTATATTCTTGGTTTGACAGCTACCTTAGTGGTCGATTCCAGATAGTGACACTTGAAGGCGAAACATCTAACCCCCTCCCTTTCCTCTCTGGAGTGCCACAGGGTTCAATTTTAGGGCCCCTATTGTTTAACATTTTTGTAAAAGTCTCTTCGAAAATTCCAGATGCCTTATGTTTGCTGATGACTTCAAAATAAATAAAATAATTTCGACCATAGACGACTCACATGCACTCCAAGCATGACTCGGACAATGGATGACCAATTGAAAAATGTCGCTGAAGTCTGAGAAATGTAAGGTACTCTCTTGCACCCTCAAAACAAAACCTATTAATTTCAACTATACGATTAGGGGAGATAGGGGCTAAAAGTCACAAATTCATTCTAATCTCCTATAAATATTAAGTTTTAGCCTAAATTAACTTAGTTTGTACCTTCAAATATAGCCTAGGGTATGGTCTATATAAGGGGACCATTGATTGTGAAAATACTCTTGACCGTGACCCAGGGGAGCACTTTTTCCCCAATGGGTCAGATGTGACAACTTGCCCCGTACATGGGGCAAGTTGTCACATGCAGTGGGGCACTTTGTCACATCGTTAAAAATAAGACAATATGCATGAAAGATCTGCTTAAAACTTATTTATTTATAGAAAGTGTGTTTATACATAAGTTAGTGAGTTTAGATGATGAATAATGTATTAAAAACAATAATAATAAGTATTAAAGTATGTTGTAATCGATATAGGTCTATTTATAGTCCTGTTGTAGAGAGTCCGCAATACATTTATCTACAATGTCACTTTAAATAAAATCTAGCTAGCAACATAATTCACATGTGAAGTCTGCATCTGATTCATTGATACCAGCACAATCTTCATGAGCCTATTCTTCACAGACAGAGAACATGATACAGATTTCTCCTGAAACTGACACGGAATAATCTTCTTTGCAGTACAAACACATCCAATTTCTTTCTTGTGCACTTTATCTTTTGAGCTAGGTTTATTCTTCTTCTTTTTTGGTTCTGATGTTCATCTAACACTTTTTTTTAACGCTTTTAATTGCGTACCATATGAATAAAATAGAAAAAATAATATAAACATTGTGTTTTCTCGATTATTAGGGGTCCCTATATCCAATTGACAAGAAAACAAAATGGTTAAAGACCCCTTCCCTGCAATTTTGGACGTTTTTTGGAAAATAATACATGTATATCACTTTAAAAACATTAAACCATGTCATTCCTTGTCTTAAATGTACGTTTTATGGTAAATTATGATAAAAAGTGAGAAACAATGCACTACCTAAGTAGCTCGCGGCGATCGACCTCTCGTGGACGGTCTTAGGCCTAGCCTGGCTAGGCTTAGTTTTTTAGGCCTAGCTGGTAAACATCGGTAACGTACGAACATCGTACGCTAGCTATATACCTAGCCTGACGTTGTATAGTTGCTGCATTAATTGTCTTTCTATTTTTGCCAGACTCCGTTGATACAAATTGGGGAAAACCCGATATTTTCGCTGAAAAGTTGGGAGTCTTCCATTTGTTTTGGCCTCACGATCGATCGAAAAGTGGGCGAATTACAGGTGAAAAACAAAAATATCAATCCGCGCGCAATGCATTTTGGGATTTATAGCGGGCCGCTATAATTATTAAAATCGACTTATTTTTCACATTTTTAACCGTTTAAAGACGAAAAAAGTTATCGCAATAGGACCATATAGTATTATTTTTACATTAAATATAGTTTGTGATCTTAAATTAGATCTAAAAAACGTAGGGAATGGGGCTTTAAGGCCTACAAAGCAAGAATAAGCCTATCTAGCAGTTTATTTATTTATATGACAGTATAAAGTTGTCACAGGTTGTGACAACTTGCCCCACTACCATATTTTATAGAAAACCCACTCGTTACACAAAATCCGTGGTAAACAAGCGACCATACTTTACTTGTACATTGTATTTGTTTAGCACTGATATTTAACTACATTATAACATAAATTTCTCTTTTGTAAACCACAAGGATAAGCATACATACCGTTTTTAGTAGAAATACAAAAAAGTTGATCTATAGGCCAAAAAATGAGGTGTTTTTAGTACATGAAATCTAGAAATAGTTTTGTCTTGGTCTTCGGTATATGGAAAGCCCATTAATGCCATTTTAAGTATATGTTTTTCGAACGTAATCCGTTCTAACGAATTAGTAATTCGTTTGAACGGATTAATAATCTGTTCAAACGAATTAGTAATCCGTTCAAACGAATTGCAACATATACAACAAGTGCCATTTAAAGTATATGTTGTAATTCGTTTAAACGGATTACTAATCTGTTCAAACGAATTACTAATTTGTTTAAACGGATTACTAATTTGTTCAAACGAATTACTAATTCGTTCAAACGAATTAATAATTTGTTTAAACGGATTACTAATTCGTTCAAACGAATTAGTAATCCGTTTAAACAAATTAGTAATTTGTTTAAACAAATTAATAATTTGTTTAAACAAATTAATAATTTGTTTAAACAAATTAATAATTTGTTTAAACGGATTACTAATCTGTTTGAACGAATTAGTAATTCGTTTGAACGAATTAGTAATCCGTTTAAACAAATTAGTAATTTGTTTAAACAAATTAATAATTTGTTTAAACGGATTACTAATTCGTTTAAACGAATTAGTAATTCGTTTAAACAGATTAGTAATCCGTTTAAACAAATTACTAATCCGTTTGGACGGATTCCTAATTCGTTTGAACAGATTATTAATCTGTTTAAACAAATTAGTAATTCGTTTGAACGGATTTAGTAATCTGTTCAAACGAATTAGTAATCCGTTCAAACCAATTGCAACATATACAACAAGTGCCATTTAAAGAATATGTTGTAATTCGTTTGAACGGATTACTAATCTGTTCAAACGAATTACTAATTTGTTTAAACAGATTACTAATCTGTTAAAACGAATTAGGAATCCGTTCAAACGGATTAGTAATTTGTTTAAACGGATTACTAATTTGTTCAAACGAATTACTAATTCGTTCTAACGAATTAGTAATCCGTTTGAACAAATTATTAATTTGTTTAAACAAATTAATAATTTGTTTAAACGGATTACTAATTCGTTCAAACGAATTACTAATTTGTTCAAACAGATTAATAATCCGTTTAAACAAATTATTAATTTGTTTAAACAAATTACTAATTCGTTTAAACGGATTACTAATTCGTTTGAACGAATTAGTAATTCGTTTGAACGGATTACTAATCCGTTTAAACAAATTAGTAATTCGTTTGAACGAATTAGTAATCCGTTTAAACAAATTAGTAATTCGTTTGAACGGATTAGTAATCCGTTTGAACAAATTAGTAATCCGTTTAAACAAATTAGTAATTTGTTTGAACGGATTAGTAATCCGTTCAAACGAATTACAACATATACTTTAAATGGCACTTGTTGTATATGTTGCAATTCGTTTGAACGGATTACTAATTCGTTTGAACAGATTATTAATCCGTTCAAACGAATTACTAATTCGTTAGAACGGATTACGTTCGAAAAACATACACTTAAAATGGCATTAATGGGCTTTCGTATTAATGGGCTTTCGTATCTGAGTGATATTAACAGCCGGTATGTTGTTGATGAAATGCCTTTTGGAGCTCCAACTTTTGTCAAACATTCACCAATTTAAAATTGAAAAATCTAATTGTTGAGAATTGGGTACAATAATTTAAGCACCTTTGATCATTTTGGGCTGGGGGATAGGGCCTATATTATTGATTTGTATAATAGGTTTGCGTCACACTATACGCGCGCGAGTTTGCGTCACACTATACGCGCGCGATATAAATTTGGCCACGGCCCGCTCTTGTGTGCGTCAAATTAGGTAATTCAATTCTTTTTTTAACCGATTCACCCCCACGATAAGCGCTTAAATGGTGACAAAATAGATAGTGACGTGAGCAAAGATCTCGTGATTGTGCACGTGATAGATTGTCGATCACGGTCAGTCATTGTTAATTTATATATTGCTGAAAACAAAATATAAAATTACTGTATTTAAATTAAAAATTGAAATAAACTATTTTATACACAATTATAATAATAAAACCTATATCCAGTGCATGCATGTGATTTTAAGCATTTAGGGTGATTGATTATGTTTGGTACAATTACAATTGGCAAGAGGCATATCGAGAAAATGAGAAAGTGCTAACATACAGTAATATTAATACTACCATCTGTATAGTAATAAAATAGATCAAAAAGTAGTTCAAATATTTCACTGTAGCTGTAAAATGGGTGGTGCATGCAGGGAGTTGTTGTTAGACCCAACTCCCTGGTGCATGTTTCTAGCCTGTTGAGTCCCATTTTTCTCCCAACTTGTTTTAAGGGCCGCGTTATGTGTGACCGTAGCGCTCTTTTCTACTGTAATTCACGTTAAATCGTTGAAACCTTACCTACTTTAGACTTGAGGCAGCATCCTCCCATTGTACACTTTTAATGCACCTTGTAAAATGCAGTAAAATACAAAGCTTAGAAATACAATACGAAAAACAAAATTAAAATAAAATATTAAATCTTTATACTTTGTTTGAGCTGTTTCAAAACACACAATGCATGAGATAATGCTAGTCTAGACTCTTATGTAGTTAAGTACAGTTCGAAGTTCATAATCAAATAATAGTCTGGTGGGCGTAAGTTTACTCACATAGAGATAATAATGAACATAATCTCTATGGTTTCTAGTATTGTTAACTGGTCTACGTGAGGGTCTTGATGTTATATCATTTGAACATTTGAACCCCATTTGAGGTCATTTTGGATTATTACACCAAGCAGTTTTAACTTACTAACTATTGGAAGAGTTATCAACAGTGTATACTAAATTAAGCTGCCGTTGCTCCAATTTTCTGTCCTTCCAACCTAAAAAACCACTTGTTTGGTTATACATTGACGAAATCTTCATGATCTGGACCCATGGTGAAGATAATTTGGAATCTTTTCTTCTCAATATTAATTCAGCCCACGTACCCAACAATAAAATTTACAGCTACCAAATCCACTAGTAGCGTTGATTTTTTGGACGGACACTATAGTGACCATAGAAAATCGACTCAAAACTGACCTATTCTGTAAACCACGGATAAAAATATGTACCTGCTCCCTAGCAGTTGTCATCCCCAACACTGTACTAAAAACACCGTACAGTCAAGCATTACATATCAGACGTATCTGTTCTTCAGATTTAGATTTTCAGAATCGTACCGAAGAACTAACCGGACATCTCCGAAATAGAAATTACAAGAAGGAATACATTGAAACTGCTATAAAGAAAGCAAAAGATATTGCTCGATGTCAAACACTGACGTACAAAAACCACGTCAGCCAAAATATTTGACCAGATCCATTCGTCACAACCTATCACCCATTACGGGCTGTTATTGAGAAACATATGCCCATTACAGTCCACAGAACGTCTCAGGACTATTTTTCCGGAACCACCCATTATATTGCATTTCGTAGACCTCCCGACCTTCGTGATATTTTAGTCAGATCCAAATTTAAGAGTGTAATTAACTCTCATGACAGCCAAAATTTGGACAGTCACCTTTGTGGCAAATCTTGCAAAACTTGTTCATTGGTTGATTCTACTGAAAAATTTAAGAGTAACCAAACTGGCCGCATTTTTCGGATAAGACAATCAATTAATTGTCTAACCAAAGACGTCATTTATCTCATATACTGTAATATTTGTGGAAAACAGTACGTCGGAAAAACAAAAAACACTCTCCGTATGAGAATGACACAATACAGATCAGCTATCAAAACATTAAAGCTTGATCAACCTGTAGCCGAACATTTTAATTCAGCTGGTCACTCGATTGCAAATTTCAGAGTTTATTGCAAATAGACCACGATGTCAAATGGAGCGACAAAACTCGCAGAGACAAAGAAAACCACTGGGAATTACAACTTAAAACCACAAAACTTTTTGGACTTAGCATATTAGGAACATACTCCCAGATCGGTAAAAGTATTCCATTGACTACCAAAATTTAAGTTTCAATATTAGCCACTATTTTAATTTTTAATTTCGTTCCAAAATTGTTTATATCTCTACCAAGCTAACTTCTTTGTCTTCTACTCTTATTCAGACTCCACCCTGTCTCCTTTTGTTGTTTTTCTTTTATTCTCTGTCCACCCAGGCAGCACTTGCCAGCTCTTATACTATGACGTTATCCAAATTCCTGCACTTGCACTGATGAAGGGCTAGTGTTGCCAGAAAGCTCTGCTAACTTTTCTGGCTATTTTACTTTATCATTTTGATTTAGCTTTTCGCTTTTTTTTTGTATCTCTATTGAGATCCAGTCACTGATACCCACAGCATTGTCATTTTTTCAGTTGGATTTATATATATATATATATATATATATATAAACAAATCAGGCAAAGAACAGTAATTCTAAACCGCCCGGTGATATACTGAAATTTAATTAATTCATTTTAAACGATAAAGATGAGGAAATCTGTGAGAATGAGTAAAAGTCGAACTCGGACCGCCTGCTTGATATGCAGATGTCCTAACAATCAGACCACTGGGGGCTTTCATGGTATTGTTCAAACTCGATTGGATAGCGACTCTTTAACATTCTCGGCCATTCGAGATATATCCTCAGAACAGCGATACAAGTAAAAATGGTATCTCCTCGTCTAAGTTCAGACTATGCTACTTTTCGTGAATATTTCCAGAAAGCAAAACACATTGTTGTAATGACAGGAGCAGGGTGATAGTGCAGAGAGTGGCATTCCGACTTTTAGAGGAGCTGGAGAACCTACCGTGCTCAGGCAAGTGACACATGTTATGCGCAATGAACAAGGATAATTAAGTGCTATTACCCGTGAAGTAATAATATATAGATTTAATTATTGTTTCACAATAATTTCAGATTTCAAAATCACAATAAGATACTTCATCATCATGTGACACAGTCACAATACAAATCTTGATTACTTCTTTTTTTTTTAAAACAGGATTTAGTCAGTCCTAATGCCTTTGCGGATAATCCATCACTTGTGTGGGAGTTTTATAGCCATCGTCGTGAAGTAGCTGCATTGAAGGAGCCAAACAAGGCACACATTGTAAGTGTAATACCATGATAAATTTCAAAATGATTAGAAACAAATTTGGGCATAAAGGTTTTTATAACTGTGCATTAAGGTATTATAAACACAGCACTGTTGTACATTATCGAACTTTATGACACAAAATGTGATGTGCCTATGTACATGATGATGTCATATTACTACCATATTTAGGCATATAACTACAGTACCATTTTGGCACATCACACATTTTTTGTCTTTAGCTTTAAGGTTGAGAGCTGAAGTGAGAACATTTGATCTGTGAACATCCTACAGTATAAGACATATGAAATTATTGACGTATTTATCATTTCCCTAGGTGGGTACCTCATCTGTTGTGTACCCTGCTGCTGCTTTTAGGCCTTACAATAGCAAGGTACCAACTGCCGAGTTTAACTTAGAAGATACTCCGGCAACAAGCCGATTTCAGTAAGTACTGAGTCAATAAGTTGAGTGGAGTTGTGGATTGGTGGTTATGATGCTTAGCTACCAATCCAAGGGTTCTGGGTTCAAGTCCTGGATTTTTTCTAATGACAAATTACAACTCCACTGACAAAGACTTGTAATAAGACTTTGTTTATGTAGAGCATCTTGTGTATATGTTTGTCTTTTGAACAGCCATGGCTTGATACTGGAGATAAAAATAGATGTTAATAGTGGTCTCTGGTTTATTGGAATGTTTATCTATGTGTATTGCAGTTTTCACTTCAAAGGGCCTGCTGGAGAAACCTTGCCAAAAGCAATTGAGAGACATCCATCGGAACCAAATTAGTACAAGGAATTCAAGACAACCATTCAAATCAATCCAGAGATATACAGAATATCAACAGAGTATATAAATAATGCATATTTAGAATATGTGGGTACTTACAGTACTTAAGTTGCATTCCTTGTATTGCACAGGATCATGGATCTTCAAGAGGTTGTGGTATTATAAGGGAGTGGGAGATTCAATACTCAGGTCGCATATATACATCAGTACTAATAATTTATATCCAATTGATATGTGGACACACTTTAAATCTTGTAATACTATGGTTTCTAGCTATTATAAAGTACAGTTAGGTACTGTATTTGAGTGGTTAGGACACTTGACTGTCATACAGAGACCTGGGTTCCATTCCTGACAACTCCCAGTCTACTCAGCTGTAAATGAGTAGTTGGTTGAAAATGCTAGGGAGGACAAGGTGCTGTGGAAAGGAACTTGCCACCCTACAACAGCTCATTACCCCATGTTCAGAATTTAATACGGAACCTTTACAGTACATTAATATTGTAGTGGTAGTAATCATGTCAACTTGCCATTAGAATAATCAGATTCAAAAAGAAGTACAACAGTAATCGACATTTATTAGTGTAAAGATGTCTTTAAAAAAGAATATACATAATACTGTATATCCTATAAAAGCAAACGCATGGAGTTATAAAAGTCAAATTGACATGCATAGCAATAAATATATTCAGGACAGGCTCTAAAGCAACAATCAAGACAAAAAATGCTTTGAAATACAGTATATAGTGCAGCTTTTAAAAGCCAGTGCAAGTTAAATATACTAACTTTGTATTTCCTATTATGATCACTAAGACATCATAGTACTGTTTTTTATATTATTACCTCCGCCAAGGAGGTTATGTTTTCACCCCTGTATGTTTGTGTGGGTGGGTGTGTGTGTGTGTCTGTGAAAAGCCTGGAGGCCACAGTTTTCATCCGATTTTCACCAAATTTGGAAACAGTGATCTATACCCCAAAAACTCGGACGAGTTCAAATTTATGGGGAAAAGGTCATAGGTTAAGGTCACAACTAACAAAAAACTATTTTTTATCCGATTCTCACCAAACTTAGCCACAATGAACAATGACTCATCATACAATGACTCATCATATAATTGTGGTTAAATTTTGAAGGGTCAGAAAAAAGAAATAAAAAAATAATAGACCTAATAATAATTTAAAAAAATCTCAGCGGGACTTGAACCAGCGATCTCAACTGTGACTGTGGATACATAACCATTACACCAAACTCTCAAAGTGCAAAGGAATATGTATTATATTTTTTAGAAATAATATAAACACTTTTTGGTGTTCAGTAAAAATTGAACAATAATGTTTTGTAATTTATTTTTAAATAATTTTAATACCTGTATAATACAGTACTATAAAAGTAAATAATAAAGCTATATTCTGTATTGCAAATTCTATTTGCCGTTAAGATAAATTAAGTACACAAACATCAAACAAGTCCACCAATATAGTGGAAAATAAAACAAGATTCAATTGAAATGAGAAAGCTCAACTGGAATAAAATATGAATAAGATACAAAACACTAACCATGTTCATAATTAATCTTTATTTCATCATCTTTAATAAGTGAATTTTTAATTTCATGATTTCTGCTTGTCATACTGTAATTTACTTACTGCATAATTTAGTTTCAACAAAAATAAGTACTAGTAATTAAAGTGTATTTTAATAGTCAAACAACAATGCGATACATGATGTCCAATTTAAGGTAGTTACAGTATATCAACTTTAATTCAATTGCAAGATAAGTACAATTACACAGCATAAAACTATTGTATATTTATATAACTTTAAACCGTCCAGCAATTATAAATATATGTCATTCCAGTTCTGTCCTTTTAAATGCTAAAATAATTGTATAATTAATATATAACATAACATAACAAAGAATCAATGCTGAGATTGTAATATAACGACCATCCAAGAATGTTAACTTCCAGGCTTAAATAGTTTAGCCTTTCATGGGTAAATGCACTGGGGCAAGAAGGCATTCTTGGTCAGCTAAAGAGTAATTGGGTCGGCTAAAGATTGACTAGGTCGGCTAAAATAATTGTATAATTAATATATAACATAACATAACATAACAAAGAATCAATGCTGAGATTGTCATATAACAACCATCCAAGAATGTTAACTTCCAGGCTTAAATAGTTTAGCCTTTCATGGGTAAATGCACTGGGGCAAGAAGGCATTCTTGGTCAGCTAAAGAGTAATTGGGTCGGCTAAAGATTGACTAGGTCGGCTAAAATAATTGTATAATTAATATATAACATAACAAAGAATCAATGCTGAGATTGTCATATAACAACCATCCAAGAATGTTAACTTCCAGGCTTAAATAGTTTAGCCTTTCATGGGTAAATGCACTGGGGCATTCTTGGTCAGCTAAAGAGTATCTGGGTCAGCTAAAGAGTATCTGGGTCAGCTAAAGAGTATCTGGGTCAGCTAAAGAGTAACTTGGTAAGTTAAAGAGTAACTAGGTCAGCTAAAGATTAACTTGGTAAGTTAATGACCTATTTATGTAGGTAAATGAGGTCAAGAAAGAAGAGCAAGTGTTGGCTAGTGTAAAAGTGCATCAAGTGTAAAGGTCGTAAACGCAATATTTCGTGTTTTCTTATTACGTTCAAAAAGACACGCAAACGTTTGCCCACCGTCTTGAATGAATGCTGCCAAATCCGAGTAAGCAGAATCATCAGGTTCGATGACTATGTTTGGAGGATCATAAGTCTTGCATGATTGGTCTTTGCTTAAACGCACTGAAAGGTTTTTCCTACATACACAGCTGGTAGCTGGATTACTAAACAGTGCCAAGCGTTCCGAATCGTTTGCTTTAAAACCAATAATGCTCCCCTACAAATAATACATACATTATTTTAATAACTAGGCCCTATGTAACTTGGGAAATTAAGCAGTAGTCAGGGCCGTAGCCACCAGTATGGTTGGTAAGGTTTCAACCTGACCACTTTTTCACAGAGGCCTTTGACAACCCAGTGGCTTCAACAGAGATTGTTTCCTTTTATTGCGAAAACTGGTCACTGGTAGTGACCAAATCAAATACCGTACTACAAACTTGTTGAACATGGACATAGCTCACAGCTATGCAGGGTGCAAGGTAGACTTGCCGCAAGTCATTACAAAACTCCAAAAATGGGATCGCTCAATAAATTGTTATTTTATTTGGCCCCAGCTAGTTGACTGACAACAATCAGGCACAGCAGAATCTGTGTGTTGAATGCATTTTACTATAGAAAGTGGAATCCTGAAATGGGTGAAAAAAAAAACTAACCTGGCAACCATTTTTTGGTTCAATTAATGTTGGCATCATCTCTGAGTCACTAAATGTTTTACATGCATCATAGCTATAGCACTGGAAACGTGGATTGCGGTCTCCAGTCCTACAGTTTATCACAACATTGTCTGATCCCATGTCAGCTGGCTACAAATAATAACAAATTATTTGTATAAATAATTACAGTTTTTAACTAAAGCTCTGTCTAGACTATCAAACTAGTTTGACAAAAAAAGTGTGCCCAAATACTATGGTAGTGATATGCCCAAAGATGGTAGTGATATGACATCATCATGTCTATATATGGGCACATCACATTTTTTTGTCACATAAAGTTTGATAGTGAAGACAGAACTTTATGCATCAATAAAAACAATCATTTATTAATAATGGGGCAAAGAAAAAATATATGAACATATTTAGAAATCTAACTCGTTTTTCTGTAGACATAAGTGATAAGTATAATTTAAATTTTAATTGAAAAAAAGAAATAAGTATTTCAAATATGTCGGACTTTCTCGTAAACAATAAATGACATAACTTTCTACAATAATCATTGAAAATTAATTATATCTTTGGTAGGCCTACCTGACATTCACCTCCTGAGATTTTGTTTCCTTTTTTACAACAATTTGTAGATTCAGGCAACGGAATGAAACCTCCCATATGCCAGGTTTTTCCAGTATCGTCACTTATAATAGCAAATTGACCTGTGAATTAAGAAACCAAGCGAAAATGAGAACTACACTTTTTAATATATTGATCCATTTTGGATTTACAAATTCAAATTCGTTAATACATCAAAACAAATTTGATAAACGATGAAAACAAGGAACACACAACAAAGAGAAAGAACAAAAAGAAAGTTAATATAAGTAAAAAGATAAAATTGGGATATATCTAGATCTATATCTGACTTTTCTAGATCTAGAAAACTCAGATATCAAGATCTGACTTTTCTAGTTCCAAAATGGAACTAGAAAACCCAGATCATCAAATGGATCGTTCCATTATTAATAGAGAGTAGCTTGTTTGAAATACTACAGTATTATACGTTTTCTTACTAATAATAATTATTATTGTAACTTGTAGTAGCAGCCTACGACTTAAATCATAAAGTAATACAGTATACACCTTTTAAAATGTAGGCTTAGCATTTAGGCCTAGCCAAGCTAAGCAAACTCAATTCAAGGCTCAACGTGTGGGCGCTATCGCGATGTATATTTTCTTTATGATTTAAGTCGTAGGCCGCTTCTACATGTTACAATATTAGTACACAGTAATCAGTTTTAATAATACTCTAGTATTTCAAATGACCTACCTCCTGATTAATAATGGAATGATCAAAATGACCTACCAACCAACTGTTTTTAATGCTTGGTTCCCACTAGAATGTAACGCAAGGACGTAAACGCAACGCAATTAAGCGTTTTAACCAATGACAAGCGAAGTTATACACAGTTAGCAATCACAAGCGAATAAGCCATCGCTTGTGATTGGTCAATTCACTTGCGTTGCGTTACGTCCTTGCGTTGCGTCGCTAGTGGGAACCACGCTTTAACCTCTCGCTACGGCTTTGTTGCATACTGTACAATGTACTGTAAATTACAATGAAGGTATATTGTAATATATATGCCATTTGGAAATACAGTACACACAGAAAGAGGTCAATTTCGGGGTCAACTGTATGGGGATTTTGACATTCTATTTTTAGCACACCACTTACGTGTAAGTTTCGATTTTGATTCTGGCCATCTAACATTTCCAGACACAATTAACTTTCCTGAATCTAGCTTGATAGCATGACCAGGTCCTGTATAATACAATATAATTGTGTACGTAGTTTAAAAATTAGCTGGTACTGTACATTTATGTTTTGAAACAGGAGGTTTCTACCCCAAGTGACTCTGGCTAATATGGTATTTCTAATAGTTTTAGGAAAAATGCAAAATACATTTTTATGACTGTAACTTTCTGCAATTGTTGGTTTTATTGCTATGTGAAATGTTTTGGCCTTTCGAAAAATTGCATTTTTATTTTTTGACCTAGGTCAAAGGTCAAATGCTCAAAAAGCGCAATTCAGTGACCAAAAAATTACCTCGTATATATACGGGCCACGTCTTCAAAGGGTTCTAGGACACCTACCCCCTAGACAGTTACCCCCCGGATGTTTACCACCCGGACAACTACCCCCTTAGGACAACTACCCCCCGGACAACTACCCCCCGGACAACTACCCCCTTAGGACAACTACCCCCTTAGGATAACAACCCCCCGGACAACTACCCCCCGGACAACCACCCCCTTAGGACAACTACCCCCTTAGGACAACTACCCCCCGGTCAACTACCCCCCGGTCAACTACCCCCCCCCCCCCCCCAATCCAAAAGTAGACAAATATATAGGACCGGTTTCTGTAAAAATGAAATCATCTGTTTTTAACGGGTGTTTCGAAACTAGAGACCGGAGACCAGAGACCTGACACGAGACCCAATACGAAAAGGGAGATCTATATTTGGGTCTCCCTTTTCGTATATTAGGGTCTCCCTTTTCGTATAGTGTGGTCTCTCTTTTCGTATAGTGGGGTCTCCCTTTTCTTATAGTGGGTCTCCCTTTTCGTATATTTAGGTCTCCCATTTCGTATATTTGGGTCTCCCTTTTCGTATATTTGGTCTCCCTTTTCGTATATTTAGGTCTCCCTTTTCGTATATTAGGGTCTCCCTTTTCGTATAGTGGGGTCTCCCTTTTGGTATAGTGGGGTCTCCCTTTTCGTACGTGGGTCTCCCTTTTCGTATATTTAGGTCTCCCTTTTCGTATTGGGTCTCGGGTCTCTGGTCTCTGGTCTCGGGTCTCTAGTTTCGAAACACCCGTTTTTAACCGATTATTCTGTTTTGTTTAACAGCACGCTAGACCCTAGATGTGCTAGATTTAAAGTACCGTATTTATTGAAAAAACGGCCTGGGCTGTTTATTGTTTATGTGGTTTTTAGGTGGACATTTATTGGAAGAAAGTTGTTTATTCAATGGGAGGGGGTATAATCTAATGGAAATAGACGCCGATTATTCCATATGATGTTTCATGGGAGTGACATGGTCACCGTTTATTTGAGGGGAATTTATTTAAAGATCGACGTTTATTCGGTGAGTGAACATTGAGGTCAAATATCAAAAGTGATATTATTCTTCAAGTGTACAAAAATACATATATGACAAATTTGAGACAAAAATTAATTCTTTTAAGACCAGTGGTTATCGAAGCATTGTCCTGACGCAAAAATTATTATTATTATTAGCGAACCCAGTCTTTACAGTAAATACATGGAGTACTATATAATACGTTCGACTATCCTATGATCATGTGTGACAATCTTCAGTTTATACCACCAGGCTATATTTATGTTCAATCTTTTACTTTTGTTTACAATAATGAATAGTAATTCGTCAAAGTAACGAATTAAAATATAGTTATTAATTAATAGTTGCAGAGTCAGGTTGTTGAATGGTCTGGGTGGTTAGGGTGTTCTAAAGGGATAGTTTTCTGGGTGGTAAAATTGTCCGGGGGGTAATTGTCCGGGAGGTAATTGTCCGGGGGGTAATTGTTCCTAGGGGGTAATTGTCCGGGGGGTAGTTGTCCAGGGGGTAGTTGTCCTAAGGGGGTTGTTGTCCTAAGGGGGTAGTTGTCCGGGGGGTATTTGTCCGGGGGGTAGTTGTCCTAAAGGGGTAGTTGTCCTAAGGGGGTAGTGGTCCAGGTGGTGGTTGTCCGGGGGGTAGTTGTCCGGGGGGTAAATGTCCAGGGGGTGAATATCCGGATACGCTTCAAAGGGTTAAGCAAAAAAACATAGAGGGCATTTGCATTTTTAAAAATCACTTTCAATTTAAACAATACTGGGCATCAGCATCTAAAGTACACTATCGTACTGTAAACATAGTTAAAGCCAGGCACTTTCCAAATATGCTGATGTGCATTGTGGATATTTTCAGCTTTAGTTAACCAAAAGGGGCGTAGTCGAAGTATCAGGCCAAATTCTGCGATTATTTATAGGATACTATTATCTACTCAACTGCTCGTTTTTATCTGGACAAAACACAACTTTATTTACATTCTAATAGATAACCATGATTGACAATTCTTTGATTGGATTGGAAAATAAATAAACATACCAATAGCGCAACAAGATGGTATCCCATTTGCGTAATTAAAAAAGATCTCGTCAACTGGTAGTTCACGGGAAGGTTCCCACGTTTTTCCACCATCATGACTCTGTGTGATCAATAAATTCCATACGCGGGTGGCACTGTTTCTTACTTTATTTTCCTCCTTATCCTCCGGGAAAGTGTTGAACAGTAAGATGACGTGCTTATCACTGATAACAATAGGAACGGGATTCATTGGCCTTTAAAAAAAAAGAAAAGAGAGATACAGGAACATTTCAGAGCATGCTTCCATTTGAAAGAGGATAACAATTCTAAATAGGATTGTACAATTCAAATGTAGAGTTGAGAAATGTTAAATGTGTCAGAAAAGAGAAAAGTCGATGCCAGTCATTAAGCTGAATAATTAACTACTAATACTACAATTTTAATTTTATGTATTTAGGCACATGTGGCCAAGGATGACAAACAGCAAATTAATCAGCAACTTAATCAGCAAATTAATCACTGTCCTTTCTTATCCACAGAACACTGGGGCTATTTTGTGACCCAGTTCACTGAGGTAATAATACCCCCTACAATGATTATCTAAAATGATCATTTTCATCAAAGATTCTATAATTCTCGTATGAAAACTTTTATAATTCTTTTGTTTTCTGTAGAAAAAATGTATATTTATCGTTGTTCTTGACATGGACGTCTAATATCTTTGTATTGTGAATTTTCATCTCCATTATTTTAATTTAACATTTGTGTTTACTCCACCCTAAGCTAAGGGTGGAGTAAACACAAATGTAAATGTTAAACAAATGTACACTGTATATTAACACTTCGGTGTCAATCAAGGACTTACGAAAGTTGGGAAAGCTCTGTAAAATCTGTAAAAGCAGCAGCTGATATAAACTACTTAAAAATGTTCGGCGTGTTTCCAAAATGTATAAAATGACTTAAAAATAGTAAAAAGAGTAAAATAAAAATCCCAAACCTTTTTCCCTTTTCTGCAGGATACACAGGATATAGGCATTTCTCATCACTCCATTGGACATTATCACCTTCTAATGGCCTTCTTTTAACTACAATTTTCATTGCTCCATAGTCTTCCGATCCATTTAGTCGCTTTTCAGAAAACGCCAAGAAATGGTCTTTCTGGAACACCAAAGCTGGAATGCTAATTGGGAAAAATCACCAAGAAATTACCAAAATTGTAAATAAAGTTTGAAAGCCTTTAAATCACAAACAATTTGAGACCAAGCATTATTGTATTCCTGAAACACCAGATTTGGAGAAATCAACAAGAAATTAACAAAATTGTAAATAAATAAAGTTTTAAACCTTTAGACCACAAACAATTTGAGACCAAGCATTATAGTGTGCTACTGTATTCAAGGTTTTAAAATTTATAAAGGACAAAAGTAAATGAACAAAAAAAGGATGGCAAAATTATTCTACTGCAGTATCTACATTTTTACTGCAGTATCTACATTTTTACTGCAGTATCTACATTTTTACTGCAATTCACTTTGTTTCAAAGTTAGTCACTGAAAAAACAATGTGTATGATTATCCAAAATATGCTATAATTACTGCATACTGCAGTAGAATAGTTTAGACATGATCTCTAATAAATCCAATTAAATCTTCAAAATTACCGATATATTGGTTTTTTTTTTCCCGATTCAAACACAGTTTCTGAAAAGCAAAATATAAAATTACTGTATGTAAATTAAAAATTGAAATAAACTCTTTAATACACAATTATAATAATAAAACCTATATCCAGTGCATGCATGTGATTTTAAGCATTTAGGGTGATTGATTATATTTGGTACAATTACAATTGCCAAGAGGCATATCGATAAAATGAGAAAGTGCTAACATACAGTAATATTAATACTACCGACTGTATAGTAAAAAAAATAGATCAAAAAGTAGTTCATGGGTGGTGCATGTTTCTACCCTGTCCCCTGAATCTTCCCCCAGCTTGTTTAAGGGCGTTTATGTGACCGCGGCGCTCCTTTCTACTGTAATTCATGTTAAATTGTTGAAGCCTTACCTTTAGGCGTGCATTTTGGATCTGTAAAATGCAGTAAAATACAAAACTTAGAAATACAATACGAAAAACAAAATTAATATAAAATATTAAATCTTTATACTTTGTTTGAGCTGTTTCAAAACACAAAATGCATGAGATAATGCTGTTTAATAATTTGTTTAAACGGATTACTAATCTGTTTGAACGAATTAGTAATTCGTTTGAACGGATTCCTAATTCGTTCAAACAGATTATTAACCTGTTTAAACAAATTAATAATTTGTTTAAACGGATTACTAATCTGTTTGAACAAATTAGTAATTCGTTTGAACGAAATAGTAATTCGTTTGAACAAATTAGTAATCCGTTTAAACAAATTACTAATCCGTTTGAACGGATTCCTAATTCGTTTGAACAGATTATTAATCTGTTTAAACAAATTAGTAATTTGTTTGAACGGATTAGTAATCCGTTCAAACGAATTACAACATATACTTTGAATGGCACTTGTTGTATATGTTGCAATTCGTTTGAACGGATTACTAATTCGTTTGAACAGATTAGTAATCCGTTCAAACGAAATACTAATTCGTTAGAACGGATTACGTTCGAAAAACATATACTTAAAATAGCATTAATTGGCTTTTGTAGGAAGTTTGTTATTTACAACTCTAATTACAACTTCCTGGTCCGATCCTATTGAAACTCTTCCAACTTGTTTTAAGGGCGTTTATGTGTGACCGTAGCGCTCTTTTCTACTGTAATTCACGTTAAATCGTTGAAGCCTTACCTACTTTATTACACTTGCAGCAGCATCCTCCCATTGTACGCTTTTAATGCACCTGTAAAATGCAGTAAAATACAAAGCTTAGAAATACAATACGAAAAACAAAATTAATATAAAATATTTTATACTTTGTTTGAGCTGTTTCAAAACACACAATGCATGAGATAATGCTAGTCTAGACTCTTATGTAGTTAAGTACAGTTCGAAGTTCATAATCAAATAATAGTCTGGTGGTCGTAAGTTTACTCACATAGAGATAATAATGAATCTCTTTGGTTTCTCTAGTATTGTTGACTGGTCTACGTGAGGCTCTTGATGTTATAATAATAATTTATAATAATTTATTTGGAGATTACACTTTTACAACAGTGGCACTCGACCAAATGGAAGGTGCATCCAAGAGAAATATACAAAAAAAAAACATGATATAGAAAATAACAATTACAATAAAAAGTCGACGTAGGTCGACTTTTTATCGACTTTTTTATCATTTGAACATTTGAACCCCATTTGAGGTCATTTTGGATTATTACACCAAGCAGTTTTAACTTACTAACTATTGGAAGATTAAAGTTATCAATAGTGTATACTAAATTAAGCTGCCGTTGCTCCAATTTTCTGTCCCTCCAACCTAATAAACCACTTGTTTGGTTTAGATACATTGACGACATCTTCATGATCTGGACCCATGGTGAAGATAATTTGGAATCTTTTCTTTTCAATATTAATTCAGTCCACCCAACTATCAAATTTACAGCTACCAAATCCACTAGTAGCGTTGATTTTTTGGACACTATAGTGACCATAGAAAATGGACTCAAAACTGACCTATTCCGTAAACCCACGGATAAAAATATGTACCTGCTCCCTAGCAGTTGTCATCCCCGACACTTTACTAAAAAATACCGTACAGTCAAGCATTACGTATCTGTTCTTCAGATTTAGATTTTCAGAATCGTACCGAAGAACTAACCGGACATCTCCGAAATAGAAATTACAAGAAGGAATACATCGAAACTGCTATAAAGAAAGCAAAAGATATTGCTCGATGTGAAACACTGATGTACAAACCAAGTCAGCCAAAAAAATCGACCAGAGTGCCATTGGTCACGCCCTATCACCCATAACGGGCTATTATTGAGAAACATATGCCCATTACAGTCCACAGAACGTCTCAGGACTGTTTTTCCGGAACCACCCATTATTGCATTTCGTAGACCTCCCAACCTTCGTGATATATTAGTCAGATCCAAATTTAGTGTAATTAACTCTCATGACAGCCAAAATTTGGGCAGTCACCTTTGCGGCAAATCTTGCAAAACTTGTTCATTGGTTGATTCTACTGAAAAATTTAAGAGTAACCAAACTGGCCGCATTTTTCGGATAAGACAATCAATTAATTGTCTAACCAAAAACGTCATTTATCTCATATACTGTAATATTTGTGGCAAACAGTACGTCGGAGAAACAAAAAACACTCTCCGTATGAGAATGACACAATACAGATCAGCTATCAAAACATTAAAGCTTGATCAACCTGTAGCCGAACATTTTAATTCAGCTGGTCACTCGATCATGCAAATTTCAGAGTTATTGCAATAGACCACGATGTCAAATGAAGCGAAAAAACTCGCAAAGACAAAAAAAAAACCCACTGGGAATTACAACTTAAAACCACAAAACCTTTTGGACTTAGCATTAGGAACATACTCCCAGATCGGTAAAAGTATTCCATTGACTACCAAAATTTAAGTTTCAATATTAACCACCATTTAAGCTGTTTTTTTAGTTTCATTCCAAAATTGTTTATATCTCTACCAAGCTAACTTCTTTGTCTTCTACTCTTATTCAGACTCCACCCTGTCTCCTTTTGTTGTATTTCTCTTATTCCTGTCCACCCAGGCAGCACTTGCCAGCTCTTATACTATGACGTTATCCAAATTCCTTCACTTGCACTGATGAAGGGCTAGTGTTGCACGAGAGCTCTGCTAATTTTTCTGGCTGTTTTACTTTATCGTTTTGATTTAGCTTTTCGCTTTTTTTTGTATCTCCATTGAGATCCAGCCACTGATACCCACAGCATTGTCATTTTTTCAGTTGGATTTATACATATATATAAACAAATCAGGCAAAGAACAGTAATTCTAAACCGCCCGGGTGATATAGTGAAATTTAATTAATTAATTTTAAACGATAAAGATGAGGAATTCTGTGAGAATGAGAAAAAGTCGCCCCCAACCGAGACTCGAACTCGGACCGCCTGCTTGATATGCAGATGTCCTAACCATCAGACCACTGGGGCTTTCATGATCAAATTGATACGCCTTCATCTTTCAGTATTTTTATTCACGAGGCGGGATCTCCGAAGAGATACTTTTATTGTGAGGGCGATTGTTGTATGAGAGAATGTATCTGGTGGGTGAAAATCAGAGATCAAATTGATACGCCTTCATCTTTCAGTATTTTTATTCACGAGGCGGGATCTCCGAAGAGATACTTTTATTGTGAGGGCGATTGTTGTATGAGAGAATGTATCTGGTGGGTGAAAATCGCCCTCACAATCAGTGGAGGCTTAACAAGTCAGGATAAATTCCAACTTTAATTCGCAACGGTTTTTTTAAATAATATTGTGTATATGTAAATCAATGATGTTGCGTAGCACTGTGTAAATTATATATAAATCATACTGTAAATTATAGAAACAGTGCTCATATTCGGAACATGATCTCCTAATCGCATCGAGCATAGCTCATTGGCGAAAGTTCCGTTGCGAATTAAAGTTGGAATTTATTCTGACTTGTTAAGCCTCCACTGATTGTGAGGGCGTTTGTTGTATGAGAGAATGTTTCTGGTGGGTGAAAATCTGTGATAATACCATACATGGCTCTGTGGTCTAGTGGTATGTAAGCGAGAGGTTGCAGGTTCGAATCCCGCCAGAGACATTTTTTCATACAACTAAAAAAATACGGAACTTTCGCCAATGAGCTATGCTCGATGCGATTAGGAGATCATGTTCCGAATATGAGCACTGTTTCTATAATTTACAGTATGATTTATATATATATATAATTATATATATATATAAATCAAAGAGCTGCATAGGCAGGATATAGAAAAAAATCAAGATCAAATAAGTTAAAACTGCCTCAATATAGATTTATTTTAACGACATGTTTCGGGCATAGCCCATCATCAGGTGAAAAGAATTGTAACAAAGGATAACATATATAAGTCACAAAATTACATAATAAAACAAATCAGCCAATCAAAGATGTTAACAAACAAAAGGCATAGTTATAAAGGCACGCCTCCAAAAGCTATGGTGTACAAAGCAGGAATGGTTGCTTATAAAGCAGGAAATTTAAAACAAAGACAAAAGCTTCAAGTGTTTGTATCTCCATTGAGATCCAGCCACTGATACCCACAGCATTGTCATTTTTCTCAGTAATTTGCCTTTGGATTTATATATATATATATATATATATTTATATTCGAGGTGGCCAAAAACGGCACCTGATGGGATTGGCCCACTTTCCTTCCAATTACGTAACCCGGAAAATGAAATATTTGTGTAAATTAATAGGCCTAACTAACTTCCATTCGAGATATATCCTCAGAACAGCAATACAAGTAAAAATGGTATCTCCTCGTCCAAGGTTTTTTCAAGAATTGTTCATATTCAGAATTGCGCATAACACACAAATTTAAACGGTATAAATAATTGAGTGCTATAATACCCCTGAAGTTGTAAATTAGTAAATACCAATATTTCTTGTATAAATTATAGATTTAATTAACCACAATGTTTGTACTCATAACAGTGTTAACATGTACTGAATCTGTGGAGAAAAACAGAAATTAGCATTCATGTTAATATTACTTTCTTTTGAATTTTATACACACATGAGCCAATAGAAACCAACAGTTTTCTATATACTTGCTTTTTTAAACTTATTTGTTTTGTCAAACTAGTTTGATAGGTGTAGACAAAGCTTATGAAACGTGAAAATGACATGTCAATCACCAAACAAAAACAATGCTAATCAATGTACCTTTTGTAAAAAAATAAAATAATATTAAAAATAAAAATATTCTAATGGTAAATGGCTATCAACATTTTCATTTCTCAAGAGTGTCTGGACACTCAATAAGATACTTCATCATCATGTGACAGTCACAATACAAATCTTGATTACTTCCTTTTTTTTAAAATCTCTGGTTTATTGGAATGTTTATCTATGTATTGCAGTTTCCACTTCAAAGGACCTGCTGGAGAAACCTTGCCAAAAGCAATTGAGAGACATCCATCGGAACCAAATTAGTACAAGGAATTCAAGACAACCATTCAAATTAATATACAGTATATCAACAAATAATGCATATTTAGAATTTGTGGGAACAGTACTTATGTTGCAGTCCTTGTATTGCATAGGCTCATGGATTTTCAAGAGGGTTGTGGTATTATAAGGGAGGGGAGATTCAATACTCAGGTCGCATATATACAGTACATGATCCGTACTAATAACTTGATTTGAATAAATTGATGTGTGGACACACTTTTTAAAGTGTGTCCACACATCAATTTTAAAATCTTGTGATACTAGGGTTTTTAGCTATATATACAGTACATTAGGAATTGGGTAGCCAAGTGGTTAGGACACTTGACTGTCATACAGAGAGACCTGAGTTCAATTCCTGCTGTAAATGAGTACCTGGTTGAAAATGCTAGGGAGGACAAGGTGCTGTGGAAAGGAACTGGCCACCCTACCACATAATGCCGAGGCTTATGTTCAGAATTTAATACGGAACCTTTACCTTTATAGTACATTAATATTGTAGTGGTAGTAATCATGTCAACTTGCCATTAGAATAATCAGATTCAAAAAGAAGTACAGTAATTGAAATTTACATAGTTTATTAGTGTAAAAATGTCTTAAATTTAAAAAAGAATATACATAATACTGTATATCCTAAAGCAAAAGCATGGAGTTATAAAAGTCAAATTGACATGCATAGCAATAAATATATTCCTATATTCAGGACAGGCTCTAAAGCAACAATCAAGACAATGCTTTGAAATACGTGCAGTTTTTAAACGCCAGTGCAATCCGTAAGTTAAATATACTAACTTTGTATTTCCTATTATGATCACTAAGACATCATAGTACTGTTTTTTTATATTATTTACATATAATTTTAATTTTAATACTGAATCATCATTTTTACAAACCTATTTTTTTTAATGTAAAAACAAACATACGAAAATATCTTCATTATTATTTAAGACAAAAATTGTAAAATCAATTTATACACAATATCTTTTTTTAAAAATTATAAAACAGTTTATCACAAAATAAAATTCTGCAGATATAAGCATTTATATGTTCTGTGAAATAAATGGATCATTTTTGGCACACATGAAGCTTAAGTATATGGGTTATAAATGATTGGTTGACAACCAGGGTGATGTACTGGATTGGAAAACTTGTGAAGAACAAACGCCTGTTTAATCTTGTCTCAGTACTGAACTGCATTGTCTATTCTACTAACTGCTTAAAATATGCAATATATGTCCCTGAAAAAGAGAATAATATAATAATAATTATATAATGTACTGTCAGACTCATACTTTTGCTGAATTTAAATTAATTGTATAAAATGGAATGGAAAAGAGTGTTTACTTATTCCCTAAAGTTAAGTAGAAAAGGTTGTTTGTAATAATAGTAGCCATTTTTTTTTCATTTGTGGACGTTGGAAAGATTAACCTAGTTAGTACATGTACTATCCCTCTCCCCAAGATACACAACTCTATACAACAAATCATCATGGATAAAAGCTTACCGGTTCACCTGCAAGGCATCGCAAACACACATCACTTTTTCTGGTTTCCTAGGTGAAGTAAACAATATTTTCAATTATTTCAGTGATTATATTAATTATAAACTGTGTACAATAGTTTATAAATAATATTAAATATTAATATAACATTTATAATTAAATAAAAAGGGAACATTTTGAGAGCCATGAGCCACCAAATAAAAAATATTTAAAATTTTTTATAAATTATATATTTACCATAAAGAAATAAGTTATCTTATTATTGGTTACTGATTATCATTTTGAATATATTTAAAAAAGTTTAAAGTCTAAAGCTCTGTCTACACTAATAAACTTTATCTGACAAAAAAATTTGATGTGCAGATATATGGACATGATGTCATATCACGAGTTAGAAAACAGATAGATAAACCGTAATTAATGTAAGGTCTAACAACGATATTAAAGGAATTCATTTTTGTTATTCATTTTATGTACGTAATTCTATGTGGAGAGCCTCGCGACGGTTATATTTATTTATAACTTTTAGGTGATCCTGCCTCATTGATTTACTTTTGTAAAGTTTTTATGTCTTTGTACTGTATTTGGCGAAATAAATGATATGATTATGATACCATATTTAAGCATTTCACTACCATATTTGGGCACATCACACTTTTTGTCAAACTAGGTCACTCACAGGTTTGGTCTTAAAGTGAACAACCTTAAAAGGGAATTCTGTGTTTGATAGACGTTCAGCAAAACAACCGAGGAAAGATGAGGGGATGATGAGGGGTTAATAGTAAGCTTAAGCTTGGTTCCCACTAGAACGTAACGCAAGGACGTAAACGCAACGCAAGCGTTTTAACCAATGACAAGCGAAGTTATAGACAGTTAGCAATCACAAGCGAATAAGCCATCGCTTGTGATTGGTTAATTCACTTGCGTTGCGTTACGTCCTTGTGTTGCGTCGCTAGTGGGAACCACGCTTAAGTAATGAAATGTACCGATACATGAGAACACTTACTTCTTCTGTATTCTGCGTTACTGTCTGTGTCTCCATCTCCTCTTCTACAGGCATTTGATCAGTCTGTCTGTTGTACTGATCTTGCTGTATTGATGGTATATTATTTTGTTTCTGCTGGTACACAGGAGCTACAGGCAACATGTTGGAAGTATTTGTATGTTGGAGACCAAGGCATCGTCGTTTCTGAAAATTTTAATTGGGATATTTAGGCTATGTTGTACTGTTCATCAGGATTTTTAAAAATTGATTTGCTAATTGGCAGCTACACATAAAGGCCTACTCACAGATACCTCTCTGCCAGTAGTAGTAGTACTTCAGTAAAGTAGGCCTAGAGTAGTAGTAGTAGTGTGGCCTACCTTAAATTTACAGACATCCCAACTATCCCGATATGCGGGAGTCTCTATTTTTAGTGCTCTCCCGCTAAAATTCAATTGCTATTGATATATTGGATAAACCACAAAAATTATCCCGATATGTTTTAATTTAGAATTTCTACTAACCTGATATTGATAAGAGAACAGAACACTTATATATACATACTTATTTTAAATACGGTAATTAATATTGGTCAATATAATGTTTATAATAATTCATGCGTTGTTTAATAATAATATTATTATAAGTGAAATAACGAGTTGCAAACGCATTTTTCGACATTGGCATGCATTAAATAGTTGTTGCCAATATTGTTAGGTTTTTCAAAGCACCCTCTATGGTTTGATGTATTATTATAGCGCCCTCTATAGTGTTATAAAATCTCCCTATAGGCCTATTTCTTTTTTTAAAAATTCATTATTAACAATACTAAATAGTACACTACATTAAAAAAAATACAGACAGGCAGGTTATCATAAATTCATAGAATATAGGCCTAGCCTTAATATTGTAGTCCTAGCCTAGACCTATCATTGTTGACCATTATATTGCTAGGCCTAGGCCTACTAGGCCTAGAGTATAACGTCCACTAGGCCTACCTACAATCAACACTTCTGCTGGGCGAACAACGCAACTTACTTACCGGGGACACTTGGAAACCATTTGAAGCCGATTGGTTTATCATGGTGATTTCAAAGTCGGCTAGGCCTACATTGTTTTCATTCCAATTCCAAGCTGCAGTTCGTTTTCTTGTAATTCCAGTCACCTCCATTACAATTGATAAAACAATTAAAATAAACGCAACAAAACTAATAAAAAAGGGCAAAGTCCCTCTCGCTCTGTCGATTTGAAATTCGGGGGTTTTCCGCTTGACCGATTAGCGATTACCTATGGAAGGCAAATCTTGCAAAAAAAATGAACGTATAGTATAACACGTTATCTTCATCATAATCTATATATAATTTTATTGGGTTTTATTGTTGCGAATTGCTAATTATTTTTTCCCTTCCTTATGCTTTATATATATATATATATATTGCATCCGTCCCTGGGTAATTTTAAGTTCTTTGAACTAACCGATTATATTATTATTAATCTTATTCTCATGTATTAATATCAATCATCATTGATATCTGGATCTGAATGAATACTGACGAAGGACCACATGGGTATATGCTGTTTAAATAAAAAATGTTACCAAATCACAAATTATTTTAGACCCTGTTATGGTAAACAGCCTCAGTCAATCAGGAAGATGTTAATTACGGTAATTAAATTAACTCCTTATATTTCATAAAATCTTTAATTTTGGTATAATGTAAAATAAGATAATGGTCGGTTTTAGTGGTGTACAGTAGTTACATTTGTCTCTCCCTGCTGTTCACAACCTCCTATCATTTCAATCTTTGAGTTATTGTCTTCAATTTTAATATCTCCATGATCATTCATTACTGTATATTATTATATCAATATAGTTTAATTCGAGGCTTAATGTAGTGAGGTAGAACCAGAGTTGCAACCCTGATACTAGTGTTAGGTCATTGAATATCAGACTTTGAGATTTAGAAGGAAAGCATGTTTACTACAAGCCATAGTCTACAGCTCCACAATTTTTTTTTAAATAATGATGAAAAAATAATTTTTTTAAATGTTTTGTTGAATATACCATTTGAATGCCACATAATAGTTATTCAATTTGACAAAAAATTTTAAAAAACTGCAATTTGAAGCAAACAATGGTCAAATTTACTGGAAGTCGATGGGTGTTTGGTTGAAATTTAACCATTTATTTTGTCTTTATAAGTAAAAGTGCTTTTTTACAGAAGTGATTAACTTTATTAAAACTGCAAAATGGCCTATTCAAAGTCTTATTAATAATAAATTTTTCATGTTTTAGGGTGACAATACATCTATAAGAATTAGTTTTTAGATCTAGAAAACGGTAAACCCAAGATATTATTTTATAATTCAAGAGAACTCATCTTTAGGAACCCCAACAAAAGTCTGTAGCATGCAGTAGTACTGTAGTTTGTATAAAAGGCCTTTCACACCTGTTCCGGCACCAATCAATTTGATTTGCCAGAGCCGGTGTGAAAGACGCTTTAAACCAAAAAATGAACACAAAAACTAAATTTCATCTGTACAGCATAATCAACTTTATTTCAACACTATTTAAATCCATGATTTTATTCTGTTGCCATAGCTACGGATTCTTCTGTGTGTTTACCCTTGTCTGCTGCTTGTTGGCGTGAGGCGGCTTTACGAGCAAGGATCTTCTTACGATCGTTATCAAGCTTCAATTTGACAATAACAACCTAAAAAAAGAGAATTAAAAAGCAATCACAACGATACAAAGTAGGCAAACGAACGAACATATGTTCGCACGCATGTACATACATCATCATGATTATAAAGCATTCTCATTTTAAAAATAGGAACCAAAGTATTTAAAAATCAAGGAAATTCAAACATTAAATAAATAAATGTAAATAAGTAAAAGATATGATGAAGTAAGCACCATTTGTATGTGATTTGTATAGTTCTAGTGGAGTATTTTTATTTTACTAAAACTGCCATTTTTTATTCAAATTTAGCTTTTTGTTATTGTTTATTTAAGTAAGCAAGCAAGGTTGTATGTAACAGTTAAAATTACAATAAATAATTAATTATACCTTGCTTGGATGGATGCCAACATTCACTTGAGCGCCATTGGCTTTTTCTCGTTGAATGCGCTCAATATGGATAACAAACTTTTTACGGTAGACTTGTACTACTTTCCCAACTTGCTGTCCTTTGAAATGTCCTCTCGTAACCTTGAAAAAAATGTAAATCAAATACAATTATTATTGATTATTATTACAGACTTCTGAAATTATCATTTTTAATTTTCTTTAAATGAAAATTTGGATTGTAATGTAATTAATGTGACAGTCTTACCTGTACTTCATCTTCTTTACGAATTGGCATACTACGAACGTTGTATTTTTGACGCAATTCTTTCGAAAGAGGAGAGCTCATCAGCTTCCTCCTTACATGTGAAGGGGCATTGAAGTATCGTTTACGGTTTTTCCTCCTGGAGGAGCTACATAATGGATTCCTCTTCATGTTGCCTGTCAAAGTACAAAAAATGATTAATTATGAGTTAACTGTAGTGTGGTAGGCTTTGGCTAGCCTTATGCACTTGTCAATTGTATGACGCACTATACGACCCCCGGGAGTGGTGCGTCATTTACAAATAATTAATGACACAGGGGTGCGTCAAAGAACCCAAATGGTGCGTCGCCTCAATGTTCAATGGTGCGTCAATGTCCGTCACTTTACCACCGACCCGCGCCACCCAAAAAGCCTGAAAACAAGGCCTTGACGATCGCGGAGGGGCGGCCAGGTTGTACATTGTCACGCTTGAGAGCGTCATCACTCGCGCCCTCTATCGGCCAAACTGGAAAATGACATAATATTTGTATTATAAATAGCCGTTCCAATCTTTGTGTGATTGTGTGATCGCGCGAGAACGTTCCTAGCCGGCCTGATTAACATCGATCGACGACCCTGGCGCGCCTCCATATAGCACCAGACACGCGTATTAGTTTGAGATTTTTGATATAACACTGCATGCACTGCAGTAGTCGGGGTCAACAATCGTCAGTGAAGGTACGTCAAAAAGACAGTCATGGTGCGTCATAATTCACTAAAAGGTCCGTCAATAATTTAAAAATAGGTGCGTCATTGTCTAGTAAAGGTAAGTCACTTTTTTGACGCAGGGGTGCGTCATGGTATACAAAGGTATGACTCACATCGGACAAATGACGCACCTCTCCCGGGGGTCGTATAGTGCGTCATACAATTGACAAGTGCATTATGTTATTTATATGATCATTAATTGTAACAAAATATCTTCTTAGGCCTAGATTTTAGGCCAATCTATACATTACTAGGCATATATTTTGCACTATGGCTAGCCTGATGATAGGCTCTCTCTAGTCTAGTAGTAGGCAGAGTGTCTTGCAGAGGCTAGCTACATCCCATCCATGTATTTATGGCTTCTAGTTAAAATAACATGAAATTAATTGATACAATGATATAGAATATGTACATATTCAAAAGTTCTCCCGTTATTTACGTTAATATCATTATGAATAGGTCTACAATAAGGATTCCCTACAATACTATTGTACTATTATAGCTTTTCTCCGTTGACTCGACTGGGTTGTTGTCATTTCTGGTCACTTAAAAAACTAAGATTTACTAAGAAGAATGTTAATCTACTATATCAAAAAAACATTGTATGCAGTCAAAAGAAGATAAGTTTGTTTATGATGTTAAAATATATAGACGATGGGATAATTTAAGAAAGATATTTTCGGATATTTTACTGTAAATATTTTCCTACCGATCTAATGGCCGAGTGTGGAATGAAAAAGATTGATAAATGGGAAATTGCGCCCGCTATTGAGTTGCTTTAGTTTAGACTTCACGCACCAGGCGAACGTCCGGAAGTAAACAGCATTCCATGTGTGTCAGAAAGTCCGTTTTTTGCACTAAAATTGAGCCCTAAAATATTGTTAGTAGGTAGTTGAGCCTATTAATCCAAGAAAAGAATATTGTTGTATTATTAATAAATAGGCTAGGCCATCTAGATAGTAGGCTTTTCATCTCTAGCTAGTGTAACTGTAGGGGATCTGTAGGCTAACTAGGCTAGGCTCTGGCTAGTTAATTAAGTTTGTTAGTCTTATAGAAGACTAGCCTAGAGATTAGACTGGCTAGGTCCAACCGGGGTCCAACCTACTTCTAGGTAGTGGCCTACTATAGGGAAGTGCCGGTTTGTAGTGGTCGGTAGTCACTAGTCTTACTAGGCCTGGTAGTGGAACAATTATAATAATAGGCTTTCAGCATAATGCGCTATCAAGTACCAGTTATTAATTATTATTATATTGTCGACTTTGTTTGCAATGAATATTTAGCCTACTAATATCATGCATTATAGGATAGGGGATATGACCGGTTGGGCCGCCGACAAGTTGAGCCGCCGGTAATTTCTATGAAACGCCCAGTGCGTCTTTTACGACATTTCGCGTAGTGATAGAGGGGTTTCCTAGTACATAAGTTCATGGTCTTTAGGTTTATTGTGTCATGAAAATAAATAATAATTACATACTACAATTTTGTTGGTTTGAACCGCCATAACAACACAGCAAAGGAAAGTAGTCATATTTAATAATTTAATTGTTTTTAATCTTTCAAGGTAAAAATGCAGTGCACTCCATAATATTTTTCTCGCGTAAAATCACGTTGTCTCTCAGGACTAATAGAGTATTGATACTCTTCGAATGAGGTTAAATAATTATTATTTTTTATCTACTATCTTTTAATATCATATTTTATTGAATTTTACAATGTTAATACACAGAATATTTTACTAAAAAACGGTGATTTTATGCAATTATTTTACCGAAAAATGGAGTAGGCCTAGTTCATACAACTGCCGCCTAAGGGGGCAACATGTTTACGTCATTTTTGGCTAAAAACGATCACTTTCGGTCATGTTTTAGGCCTTATATTTTGGAATCTACAAACAAGTCAGATATTCATAATTCTTTCTCTTTAATTATAATATTTAATAATATATACTAAAAACCGTGATATATAAACTTTGGAATATACATCGTTATATCTAATAATTAATATAAATAGAACTTCTATTAAATAGAAACGAGCACCGGCGAAAGTAAGCATTTGGCGTTTCATAGAAAATAACGTTTTTCTGGCGGCGGCTCAACTTGTCGGCGGCTCAACTTGGCCTAATCCTAGGATAGACCCTACCATATTTTTTATAAATAGAATATATTAATAAATTCTTTGATGATACGTTTATTGCTTGGTTTCTTTTCTAGTGATTTGATCATGCAATGTAGTACAGTAATAGAGTACTTACAGAATTAATTTTATATGACTAAAAATAATTATTAATACAATAATATTGACTAGTAGTAATTAATATAAAAATAATTGTTCTATTTTTTACTTAGGACATGAGTGGTCAAAGACAAATGAACATTGAGGACAAGTTCCGACAAATGATTGTAAAACTTGCATCGGACATTGAAGACGAAGACCTACCAATGATTAAGGTAGCTGTCTATGACATCATAAACAATGCTGGCTCAATAGAAAATGCGTCAACTATTGAGGTGTTCACACTGCTACAAAATGGGGCAAACATCGGCGCAACAAATGTTGGACTTCTTTATGAAATATTTGAAGTAACGGGGCTCCAAGATTTACATAAAATAATAGACCAGTACTATTATCCAAGACCATCTTCTACTCACATGATCTCAGAATTCAGAAGGATGCTAGTTGACCTTGGTAAAACATTGCAAAAGGAAGAGGTGGAATCTGTTGCACGTCTCTATGGCGTTAAAAGAAAGGATTCAAAAAGTTCATGGGATTTGGTCAATAGCTTAACAAGACAATTGAAACTAGATGATAATATAGAAACCATGAACAGTTTTATAGCTCTCCTATTGGACCAAGAGAATTTGAAAAATATTCTTCAAATTGTAGGATCATTTGGTAAGCCTTTTACCTTTACTTTGCACTCACCTTTGTTTAGCATTTCTTATAGTATGAGATCCGTTGGGCCGTGTTAAGGCGCATCCGTTTTCTTGTAATTTAAAATTGTTATAAAGTACAGTACTACAGTACTAGATTGATGAAATTTAATAATACAGTCTGGGATTTGAGTTTTTATTATCTATATAGTGATTTTAAATGTAAAATGTGGTTATTAAAATAATAACAATAAGATTTGTTAAGCGCACATGTTCACCAGGTGCTCAAAGCGCTTACTCCCAAATCAAAATAAAAAACCCACATACTGTAACTGCATTCCGTTAAACCTTACCAAAGTGTTTTGTGGGTTGTAAAAGATTGATCTAATCTACTCTATTAAAGTACTTGCAATTTGTAGATTTTAAGCACCCTATAAAATATGTCTTGGCTTTAAAAATACAGGTACAAGAAAAACTGATATTTTTAGTATTGTTATTGTACCTCGAAAAGATATTTCTTTGAGTGTTGAAACCAATTTTGTATACTTTTTTTTTGATTAAAATATTTAATGCAATCTTGTCTTTATTTTTTCAGTTCGGCAGAAACAAGAAAACCGTAAGTAAAGATTGCAAGCTCTAATAAACAATGCAGAGACATACAAATAGAAACATAGTTTAAACAGGGATCTGCTGACTTTTTGTTGGTTTGAAAAGAAAAATGTTTTCCCTCTGGAGTTAAATCTATGATATTCCTTCCAACCCAAACCTATTCATTAAGATCTATTGTCTTACTGTTTTATATTTTAGTTTTAAATGTACTATTGTACCCAGGGCCCCACAAGGGAGACCAATCTTTTTGACTGATCTGGCCACCCTGGTTAAATATTGTTAATAAATAAATTAATAAATAGTAACTATGGCAATAAACATTTTTGGTCACAATCTCTAAGCTACCGTATTTAATTTGGATATCTTAAAAACGAATGTAATTTGTTTTTAAATTTAACCCAAATTTATCTTGATTAATGTCAGTAGTCCTAAATGATTTAATAATAACATATCTTACAGACATGACTTGATACAAATACTGTATGGTATACAATGTTATATTTGGTTTTGTTTATCAATCAGCATTTAAATAAATAATATACCATCTAGAGTTGTTACTTCCCCACTGTCTTGTGAGAGCGTGTGTTGAGTCCAAATCTCATCAATATCTTCTGATTTGGCTCCGTAACTATATATATGTTTCACTATTATTCTTTAGAATACGCAAACTTTCTTGTTACGTTAAAAAATAGGAACAATACGTCCTGCTTGCTCGACGGTCCGTAGTAGAGAGAGCGAGACAAAGAAAAAAGGTTTTCTAAGAATGCCTCTACAACTGTATTTAAACATTATTTAATGCTTTCTTTTTCAGAGAGAGTCCACGGAATGGAGATGGATTAGTATTCAGTAGTAAGTACAATGGTATTATCTAATAATAATACTAAGGACCTTCTAAAAAAACATTTGTAAACACACCATGCACTGTTTATTTAATTTATTTATTTCACCAAAACATAACAAATAAAATAGTTCATTAACTAAAATAATATTAAGCATTATTAATAGTTTACTTATTATTGTCTTTATCTACAACCTGTTCACAAACATCTATCAATAAAAATATTATTGTTTTTATTTATTGTTTTTTTTTTTAGTGAGACAAGAGAATAAAAAATAATGTCCAAAATATAATCATTGTGATAGATTACATTCCTAAGCAGCTAACAGTACTCTTAAATCAAGAAAAATAAATTGAAGAGACTATTAAAAAGCACAATCAGGAGATGGTGAGAAACTTTAGGTAAATTAGATGAGAAAAAGTGAACTCATTTTAACTAAACCTTTTTTAATATCATGTACCAATTATGTTGAAATGGTTTATGCATATTGGAAAATGAATTTCCAGCATATTTTATGATGGACCAATAAATATTATATTATCTTATTACTGAGAACGGTATTAAGGATGTGGCACGTTTTCAATCATAATGTTTGCATATGTTTAAGTGTATGTAGCGCATCTTGTGTATATGTTTGTTGTGTTAACAGGAGAGCCACCTTTTAGAGGACAGTGATTGAGTTCACTTGTGGTTATCCTTGGCAATTTGCCTAAAATTGAATAAAAAAAAAAAGTGCCCATTGCTGCTCCTCGGTAAAATTCAAATTAGTCAAATATCATAGCTAAATTTTAAATTATATTATCATGTAATTATGTCTGGTGTATTGTACCTATATAATCTCTTGATATTATACAAATAATGAATGTTTATGAGTGCAATGGTACAAATAATGGCACGAGGTGAATGATGAAAGGTTATATCAACGAGGCAAAGCCGAGTTGATATAACCTTTCATCATTCACCAAGTGCCATTATTTGTACCATTACACGAATACAAAACATTCATTATTTGTTTTATATAACATCTAGACGTTTTTTTTTCGTACACAAAAAGGTTTCAAAAAGTACTATTTAACGATCGTTGAATAGTGCGTACTATTGCACGCCATGTGACCCACATTCGTCCAAACAAATGACAGGAATTTATATAGGTGTTATATAATACTACTTACCATACACTTAATAGTGTATTTTATACAGATGCAGATGTAAAAGTACTGCTTGCAATATTTTTAAATACTGTAATTGATAATTTGTCTTTACATTAAACAGTTTTTAATTAAACATTGCTATTGCCTTTTGTACAAAGGTACAGTATTAATTCAAAATTTTCATATATATTTTACTATGAATTTTATTAAACTAATGATCTTTCATTTATGTGTATTTAAATAGTCATTTTAGATAATAAATAGATCAAATAAGACCTAATTAAAGCTATTTGTATTTTCAATCATTTTTCAATTTTATATTTTTCTTGTGTTATTAAGTATCAACACATGCTTAAATGTCTACAAACTGTAATCACATTTTACAACCTTCGTTTTTTATGGATCACAAAAAAAAAGAAACTTAAATACTGTAGTAAATATAAATGTATTACTCTACGTCCTGACATTGTAACATTGTTATCGGTTTTATAGAATCTATCTGCTAACCATAACTTGAATTTGTATCGTTTTAGACCACTTGTTAGCTTGTTAAATCTCCCTGTTTTCATAGTCATACTTATTTTATCCAATTATAAAACTTGGCGGTTAGTCAGTCAGTTCTGTACTCAACCGGTATGCTTTCATTTAAACTCTGTACCACCCCAAATTTTTCAAAATGCAATGGGTAGACTATTGCATTATTGAAGCTCTCATTTACGCCTCACACCTGCACTCGTCCTAATTCCTACCAACTGCTGACGCGCCTATAAAATATTTACAGAAATCGTATACCAAATGGTTGTTTGTTTATCACTATCTATGTTGTGGGTTACACTTAGACTTGCCTCAAGTCTGTAGTTATTGTCTTTTTTATGTTAGTGCACCAGTCGACGTTTTGATTTTCGTCTGAAAACACATATACGTAATTGTGAGTACTGTATATTATATGTATGAAACGCTATATGTGCCAAAATAGTTATCTTTACTAATTACGGGTTAGAACCTTAGTCTAGGTTACAATGTGCCTACAGAACTAGAGGCTCTGATTCATTAACATATTCATTTTCGTTGTCGTTGAATTCTAATTCACCATCAATAATAATCTTCTTCATTTTATTATCTTTTGAGATGTGCTTGAATGCATTGTACAAGGATCTCAAGGTAGAAACTGCAAAGATGAAAGTCAACATTATTATAAGGTTGTATTTTGTAACTTTTGAATTATCTGTGCTGGTTTTGTTAAAGGTAACCTTAAGCTCTGTCTACACTATCAAACTTTATGTGACAAAAAAATGTGATGTGATGTGCCCATATGGACATATGATGATGTAATATCACTACTATAGTTTGGCATATCACCACCATATTTGGGCTTATCACACATTTTTTTGTCAAACTAGTTTGATAGTGTAGACAGAGCTTTACAGGTCAATGAAGTTGACACAGACAATGTCCTAAAATGTGTTAGCACTGGATTTTTTTCCGGTTAATCTGACCAATTGCTCTTTTAGTTTTTAGAAGTCCAGTGTGAATGAGGCAAAACATCATCAGCAAAGCTTCATAAAACAAATTATTTCTAACAATTATGTTTTAATTAGAACAATCAAAAGCATTGTTAAATAGTCAAAATTGTATCATAAAGGGTTTAAAATCATTTTATATTAATGTTATGTTTTTGTTATGTTCTTTATGGATATTTATCTGAAATAAAATGAATGAATTATCCACTATTTACCTGTGAACAGCAAGATGATTCCAAAATCAACAATTATAAGGATTATCTGAACCCCAAGATCATCCGCTTTATCCAGCGTACTCTGCTTTTTACTGTCATCAACAGGAACCATCAAGATCACGCCTATCAGAAGATTGAGAACAATAGTTGCCAATGACAACAACTGCAACCAGTGTTCAAAGGTGTCTTTCATTGGTTGGAATGCTACATGCAAAATCAAGAAGAGTATTGCCAGAAACGCAGCTGCTCCAATCTGCGTTCTACTTGTCGAGCCGAAGAAAATGACAAGAGATGTCAGCGTAAGCTTGCGAACTAACTCTACCACTTCCCAGAACCAGCATCTTGAGTTATAACTTTCATGGAAAGCTCTAAGCCCGTAAGGATCACTTAAACCAGATTTTTTCTTGATGGTAATATCAGTCTTCTGTGACATAGTATCATCGACAAAGTCTAAGTTACTTGGATCTTGATAGTAGATGGTTTCTGAGTCGCCTGAAATCTCTAAGAGAGGGTCACTCATTTTGTGAGTTGACAGAACGCACTCGAACCTGAATCTCCAAAGCAAAAATAACAACCCTAACGGAAAACCTACGACATATAGAAGGCTTACATAAGCAGCATACATATAAATTGTGTAACGGTCCTCTTCGCAAGAGATAGAATAATCGGACTTGAGTCTACTTTGTACGTCATTTTGTAAGTCATCAACCCAGAATGCTTGACAGATTGATGGAAAGAGGGAGAAGATTGTGTTACAGGAATTGGGATATGTAAGAAAAAGAAGAGACAGTGTATATTGAAAACAGAGTCGCTTGGTTTCTGCCATTTTTAATGGACGATCATATTTTGGTATTGTAAATTTCAAAATGAGATTCTTAATGAGGTAAATGAAGATAGTTAATATTATCATCAATATTGGGCATGTGATTCCAAATATGAATTCACGATACGCATTCAACTTGAATCGCGGGTCAAGACACTGAGGACTGGCGATCTTGATGATGTTAAGAGCAATGTTCTGCAAACGTTGTCCAATATTTGCCAGAGCCCGAGGCCAGTGAATGTAATTTAATGTACTGAATATTCCAGCAAGGACTTGATAAAACCCAATGACAATCTTAGCTCTGGCTAGTATCATATCAGCTGTCGTTCTCGCTTCAGAATCGGTACTCCGTTTTGAATCTATCCAGAAAATTAAACCAATCAGAATGAGCAAAGCCAGGATGATGATACCATATACCAGAAAAAAATGCCAAACTGATGGACACTTATTACATGAATCAAACCAAGGGTAAAAGCCGTTCTCGCACTGTGAACACATCCACCCTGTGAAGCCATCAGCACAACTTGTCTTTATTGTGTTTCCAGGGCAACTCTTCGGTCGTGGACACTCTTGAGCAAATGGAAGAGATCCAACAAAAAGTAGTGTGTTATCAACGCCATTAATTGCTGTATAATTTTCTTGCTTAAGAGCCCAAGTGAAATTTGAATAACTGTAAAAATCCTCATCTGATTGCCAATACCACCAAAATCCAGGCTGAAGTAGTTGGTATTCAAAAGGACAGACAATTCCTCTTTTGGTACACATAAAGCACCTTCCAAAACGATCTATACGGTAGTAATTGTTGATACAACGACAGGCACGAGATCCAGCGACCCGATTGGTTTGAGTACCAAATGGACAAACTTGGCAGTCAGATTCAGATCTTCCAGGGCGTCCTGGTGGGACATATGTACCGTGTTTACATGTTTTACAGTTATCGTAGTATGTTAAACCATTTGCGACTCCGATTTCATCTAGATAATAACCACCTGAAAACAAGATATTATTTTTATTAGAGAATGGTTTAGTAAACAAACTTAAATATCAAACACAAAACATTCATTATTTGTTTTGAAGAAATGTTTAATCAATTAATCAACTGGTTCCATCTTGAATCGAATGTTCATGCACAAATTTGCTCAGATTCTGATTGTGAGGAATATTTATAGACTTAAAAGATCTGTCTATACTGTCAAACTTTATGTGACAAAAAAATGTGATGTGCCCATATATGGACATGATGTCATGTCACTGCCATATTTGGGTACATCACACTTTTTGTCGAACTAGTTTGATAGTGTAGACAGAGCTTTATATTAATGTAAGTTTTGCACTTTAGTGAAGAGATTTCACTCTGCCTTATTCCTATTGGGTTTTAAAAAGTTGGATAAATTTCATTTTATTATCCTTGGCTCAGTTATAAATGTGAGTCAAACTATGTCAATGGCGTAACGCAGGAGGGGGGGGGGGGGGGGGCAAAGACCCTTGTTTTAGCCCTCCTGAAGGGACCTCCAAAACACTGGGTAGTATAGTTGCATTGAGGCTTTTCATGCTCTAGGGCACCTTAAGCTCTGGGGGCCCCTGGATTTAGACAGTGAGTGCTCATAGCCATCACTGACTAATATTGTTTATTACCTGGTGGACATGCGTTACAACCATTAGACATCCCACTGCTACCAAAGTAACCTTTTGGGCAAGGTATACAAAAGCAATGTCTAAACACTAAGTTACACTGGTAACCGTATCCTTTCAAAGAGGAGCACATGATCATCGGAAATTCCAGTTTGGGCACTGTGAATTCACTCATGCATGTCCTGTGTTTAAAAAAAATGATTTACATATTTATATTTTGCGCAATATTTCATGTTGATACTGTACTATACTACACATAATAGAGAGCCTGCGATCTGCGACAAACAATGTCATGTTAGTTCACTGTGCGCATGTGGAAATATTGGGAAGTTTGTCTCACATCGGTTGACCTGACCTAGGTTGGTCATCAGTCCTCGGTTGTTGAAAAAAGAGGACACACTATTAGCTACTGTTTTGGGTAATTTCTTCATCAAATGACTCATAAACTGTATCATAAACTGTATCATTATTTTTGTTTGTATGTAAAATATATATCTTATAAAATGCAGTGAAAATGTACCTTATCAAATAACAATACTCACATAGTTACATTAGCTTGTAATTTAGGAATATTCTCCAATTGACTACAAGTTCCAATACTAAGATATAAGTAAATACAAGTTGCTTAAAATTTTAGAATATTATTTTAACATCATAACCATGTCATTATTACATAACCATTATTCAAAATGTTTAAATGTAACATTAGGTTTGTGAACTTATACCCCAGTTTTATTTTAAAATTTTATTTTGACAAACCAAAATTACTAACATATCTTCAAACCAGATGAACATTTTCAATCATATACCCCAGTTTATCAATTTGTTGCAAGCAAAAGTGTCAGACAGCTAATGGTGAATCTTTATTTTCTTACATTGTAGCATTGTCCGCCAACTCTATGAAAGCTGAAGGATGAATAGTTTTCACTGGACTAAAAAATAAATGCCTAAAAAGAAGGAATCATTTCAGTTTTGATACATTTAAAAACATTATTTGACTATTAAAATGATATGATGTGGATAGCATATAAAAATTGAATATCCCTGAATCACTACATAACAAGAGTGAATATTTAGCTTTTGGCATTCACAATATTTTATTATCATTCTAAACTATTTTTCTAACGTCCTTTACTGTTTTTGTTTATAAGGTAAATTTTACCTGTTAGCTTGTTTACAAAAATATACATACGATTTAAAAATTTACTCACAAGGTGGTGATAGTTCGAGATGGTGTCCTAAATAAATTTTGCGGTATGGTTACCAAATTATTTTCAAAAAGATACCTGTAAAGAAATGGATAAAAAATCATAACATTTTTGGTTGACTGTGTGATGTTCTTCATGAAATTAAATACGCTTTAATATGTGAAGTTGAAAAGCCCAAACTGATGAAATACTTACAGTTTTTCCAATGGATTATCTTTAAAAGCACCCAATTCTATTGTAACTATCTTGTTTTTGAATAGATATCTTCAAAATAAATTAAAAAATTATTATTAAATAAAATTGAATTAGAATATACTAAAAATAAAGCAAGCTTCAGTTCATGGATATCAATATTTTATTCTAATTATGATACAAATTACAAAACTTACAGTTCTTTTAATTGTTTCAAATTTGCAAATGCATTCTTCGGAATTCTTTGCAGTTGATTTACATTCAGGAATATCCCAAGAACTTTTCTTGAACCGTTAAAGGCAAAATCTGGTATTTCAGTTATCATATTGTTACCAAGAAGACTACAAACAAAATGGAATTACATTGTGAAAATATACACTTACGAATAAGAACAAACTGTGAAATGTCAAGATATACACAACCATACTTTTTAAAAATATATTTCATACGCATCCAACAGCAAGTAACTCGCCAATTACAGGATGAATAAACTATTTTATAATTTATCTCTTAAAAACTACGTCTCATTTGAGGAAGTGGAGTTGAAAGAGTTGTGAGTTGTTGGTGCTAGGTCAGGATTGAACCCTGGACCTTGGGATTGGAAGGCAAGCACGTTAACCACCAAGCTCCACTCTGCTTAATTTCCTTTTGGAATTTCATGGTGCACTGCAAACCTAACTTTACTAATGTTTATTCTCTAAACCTTTAAACAATATAAAAATTGGTAATCATGTCACAATAACTACCTAGAGGTTAGATTAAATTAGATTTAATCTACCACACTATGATACACAGTATTTTGTATCAGTATTAATTATAGTAATTTATATTTTTTTAAACCCAAAATCTATCACTACTAAAATCACCAGTTTTTTTCATAAATTTCTTACATGTAGTTTAATACATTCAAATTTGTCACAGCTTTCGGAATATATTTCAATCGATTCATAGATAATGATCTAAAAAGCAAACCAAAAAAAATAATTTAAAGATGTAGTGTCCTCCTGAAGAAAACAAAATTTTTGTTGAATATTGAATTTTAATTTAACGTAATAGTTATCCACTTTGACCAAAAATTGGGGTAAAAAAAAAATGTATTTACCTGAAAAAATGTAATTTAAAGCAAAAAAATGGTTTAATTGGCTGCCAGCCAATGGGTTTTTGGTTGGATTTAACCATTTAGTTTGTCATTTTACAAGTGAAAACATTATTTTTTCATTATTTTTCTATGGAAGTCATTAACTGTATTAAAACTACAAAATAACATATTCAAAGTCTGATTTAATTAATCTTCATTTTTCATGTTTTTTGGGGACAATACATCTTTAAGGCCTGAAATAAAAATAATAATTTATATGAGAAATTAATAAGTGATAACATTGAATAAATATATAAACAAGTAAGAAAGAAGTTTCTCAAATTGACCATACTTCAGAATGTTGTGAAACATGAATTTAACTCTTAATGACAATTACAACTAAATCTCTAACTTTGATAATAAATAAACTACCATCTAAAAGCTCTGTCTACACTATCAAACTTTATGTTACAAAAAAATGTGATGTGCCCATATATGGACATGATGATGTCATATCACTACCATATTTAAACATGTCACTACCATATTTGGGCATATAACTTTTTTTCGTCAAACTAGTTTAATAGTGTGGACAGAGCTTAAGCCTCATGTACCTGCTATGGGAGTACTTACAGTAGTTGACAATGTCCAACTCCATAAAATGTGTTTGCACCAATTTCTTCAAGTGACATGTTATTGAAATGACTATCAATAGAAAACAAATTGTATGAAGAAAAACAATAAACAATACACAAGGTTTTACTTTTGGTGATGAAACAACAATTTGTATTTTCAAGGTATAACTGTGATGCTTTTATAACAAATGCTTCTATGGAAAATGGAACTAATATGGTAATCTTTATTGTTGGTAAAATTACTAATATAAAAGTTAATTTGGAACATTTTGGAACTTAATAAAAGTCTGGTTTTGGGAGAGTTTCCGGTTTTAGAGAGTCCAGTATTTGGAAAGTTGACTGACCCTGGGACTGACCAGTAATATTCCTCTTTCTGTAACATACTTACACTGATCCAAGTTCAACCCCAAAAGCATCTTTAGATTCTGGATTTTGAAAGAGATAATCAGGTAGCTTAGATATTATGTTATTTCTCAAATATCTGAAAAGAAAGACATTTTAAGAGTAAATAATTTAATTATTTTGATGTACTGCAAGATATACAGTAATTTAAGTTTTTTAAAGTTTATTTGGTTTCTAGAAATCAACATTCTTTGACAACTGTATAAAGAGTCATCAGGAATAGTTATAAGTTTTAGACTACTGTAGTTGAAAATCTATAAATTGACATGATATTTTAAATTTAATTCAGTAGGCCTACATACTTACAAATCGTCAACTATTGAGCAGTCATTAAAGAACCCTGGTCTTATAGCTGTGAGCTTATTCGTGCCAAAGTCTCTGCAAAATATGTACCGTATGTAACAAGCAATTATTCATGTTTTAATGGACTATGGTTTCTATTATAGCCATTTCTAAAAAGTGGCCAGTAGTATTGCTTTTTGGCAGTGAAGCATAATGTTTTTTAATGGTTATGAAAGGTATAGAGCGGTGGCACATATGACCTCCCTGCTTTTCTCTTACATTCTGACAAATATTTTATAATTATGCAGAACCAGATAAAGCTTGGTTTCCATAAAATCGCTATCATAAGTCAGAAACAACTGTCGGCGATACAGTGTAGCGATTTAATGGAAATCAAGCTTAAGAGAAATATTTATTTATCTATATTTCTTCTTTAGTCTTTAGATTGCCACTTGCCATTGGTTTATGGTTTCCTCTTGGCTATTTGCCAAATGTTTAGTAAATAAATATGTTTACATTTTCTCAGAAGTGGCGAACATTTCACTCTCCATCAGCTCTAAATTTTTTGTATCTGTGCTATCACTACTCTAACATGAAATTCTACCTTTAATTTGTATACATTGTTTAGGCATGTATTACTTACATTCCATTACCATATTTGCAGATTATTTTCATGGCAGCTGGATCAATGTTGGTAATGCTATTTGTTTGCAAGAACCTTACAATTAAAAGAGAAAATAATATTTATATACATTAGTAACTTTATTTATTTATGATAGTGAAAAACCACAAATGGTAATGATAATGATGCTGTTAAACCGCAAATGATAATGAAGCTGTTATCAAATGATAATGATGCTGTTAAAAAGCAAATGATAATGATGCTTTTAAACCACAAATTATAATGAAGCTGTTATCAAATGATAATGATTCTGTTAAACCGCAAATTATAATGATACTGTTATCAAATGATAATGATGCTGTTATCAAATGATAATGATGCTGTTATCAAATGATAATGATGCTGTTAAACCACATGATAATGATAATGTTATCAAATGATAATGATGCTGTTAAACCGCAAATGATAATAATACCGCTAATGTAACTTACAAATATCCTAATGATTCCAGACCTTTTAGTTGGTTCCCATTTATGTACTTCAAGCTATTGTAGCCTAGCATCCTATCATTTTGTAAAGATAAATGATTTAAATATCATTATGTTACTGAGTATTCAGATTTTTATTGAAAAGAGCATGGAGGAATGAACCTACTGGAAGCGAAAGACAATTGAGGTGAAAAATGTTGTTAAATAGGGGATTGCTCTGGTCCACCTTAGCTTGAACCGACGTTAGAAACTACTGTCCCCTCAATGATATCTCAACTCTCTTTATTTAGAATACTATAAATCATAACAAATAATAGATTATGATGTTCTTACAGTTTTGAAAGCCAAGAGCATCCTGTAAATCCACCATCAGGCAAGTTGTTTAACAAATTGTGTTTTATATTTCTATAAACAAAAAAGAATAACATTTATTCTTTTGGTATGTAAAATTAAATTAATGTTACTCAATAAACACCAAATAATGTTTGGAAACATTTAAAGAATATCTATTTATTATAGTACTAAAAGGTAGATACTTGTTTATTTCATTGTTTACTTGTTTACATACTTGTTTACTTGTTTATATACTTGTTTACTTGTTTATATACTTGTTTACTTGTTTATATACTTGTTTATATACTTGTTTACTTGTTTATATACTTGTTTATATACTTGTTTATATAATTGTTTACTTGTTTATATACTTATTTACTTGTTTATATACTTGTTTACTTGTTTATATACTTGTTTACTTGTTTATATACTTATTTACTTGTTTATATACTTGTTTATATACTTGTTTATATACTTGTTTATATACTTGTTTATATACTTGTTTGTTTACTTGTTTATATACTTGTTTACTTGTTTATATACTTGTTTATATACTTGTTTATATACTTGTTTATATACTTGTTTATATACTTGTTTATATACTTGTTTATATACTTGTTTATATACTTGTTTATATACTTGTTTATATACTTGTTTGTTTACTTGTTTATATACTTGTTTACTTGTTTATATACTTGTTTATATACTTGTTTACTTGTTTATATACTTATACTTGTTTATATACTTGTTTACTTGTTTATATACTTGTTTACTTGTTTATTTACTTGTTTATATACTTGTTTATATACCTGTTTACTTGTTTATATACTTGTTTATATACTTGTTTACTTGTTTATTTACTTGTTTATATACTTGTTTATATACTTGTTTATATACTTGTTTATATACTTGTTTATATACTTGTTTATATACTTGTTTATATACTTGTTTATATACTTGTTTGTTTACTTGTTTATATACTTGTTTACTTGTTTATATACTTGTTTATATACTTGTTTACTTGTTTATATACTTATACTTGTTTATATACTTGTTTACTTGTTTATATACTTGTTTACTTGTTTATTTACTTGTTTATATACTTGTTTATATACCTGTTTACTTGTTTATATACTTGTTTATATACTTGTTTACTTGTTTATTTACTTGTTTATATACTTGTTTATATACCTGTTTACTTGTTTATATACTTGTTTATATACTTGTTTATATACTTGTTTATATACCTGTTTACTTGTGTATATACTTGTTTATATACTTGTTTATATACTTGTTTATATACTTGTTTATATACTTGATTTATAATTATACTTACAGCTTGACTAAGTATGTCATACCCACAAATTCTGTGCTGAAATTTTGAATTACATTTCGAGAAAGATCTCTATACAAACAAAGGAAAAAGACTTTCAATATTATATATTTATATTTTGAGTATTGTTACATTCAGAATTGTTTCTTTTTTTTTCTTAAAAAAGTTATGTGGGTTTTTTCTAGATTTGGTAGTTTTTAGGTTTACAGATTAGTTTTTCCACAAACACCTTGAGCACTTTCGTGGATATGTGCGCTAAACACATTATTACTTTACTGGCATCTCTAGATTATTAGATCCTAAAACTAATAAAAGTATAAACTTACATTGTACCCATTGTCTTTGGTAGTGTTGGAACTTTGCTAAGGTAATTTCTGTTAAGGTTACTGCAAGTACACAAACATTTTAAAACCAAAGTCATAGAACTCCTGTTGGAGTCATAAAATTTATGAGTAAATGTATGGCATTAATATATACATGTGTGTATATGTATGTATATACAATTGAAACGGAATGATGGTTGTGTGTATGTATTTATATCTATATATAAATTTACGTAAGGGCAAAATTCGGTAAATCGCGCCTTACTTCTAGAATTTTTACTCGATGGTATATAAAGTTGGTTCGTACTTTCGGTACTGATTTTAACCACCTGATGTAACCCTGTTTACTAATTAAATTAAGTTAGATAATTAGTTATTGACGATTAAAACGAATTTAGGTTCAACGATTTGCCCCAAATAGGGGTGTTTTCCGATCGTGGTATACACTGTCTAATGGATGTCCATCTTGAAAAATACCCGCCACAAAAATGCGAGGAGGCTTCGCATTTTCCTATCTCCTCCTACGATAATTGTTTTTAATAGCTGAAAACCGGTTGAACAGTTCGAGTACAGCATCATAATGTTGAAGACAGGCCGATTTTCTTTAAAAAATACTATTTTGATACATTTAATATACGTTTTTACAAATGTATTGATTTGTGATGAATGCAACATTCCAAATTATTTGGTTTAACCATACAGGTATAGATTTAGATTTATGGGCCCCCTTGGAGAATAAACATAAATAGTATTGCAATGCTGTACAATACTGTTAAGGTATTAACCACTTTTGATCGCAATTTGAATCGCAAATTTCTTACTGTGAGTGTTGGTACTGTTAGATGTAATATAAAAATATATACAAATAAACTTTATTACTGTGAGTGTGGGTAGGCCCTACTGTTAGATTATAAACATATAATATACAAATAAATAAACGTTATTACTGACAGTTGCTTCTCAACGTTTGTATTAATTAATAATTTAAAAATATATAAACGTCGTAGTGGTGTATCGTTACATGTACTTTACTATTTCAATCGACTATGACAGTGAGAGTTTTAACAAAGTACCGTGTTAAATCGTAAATGTTTTACTGTATTTAGTGGTATATTATTTATAGGCCTATAAAACATTAAAAACAATATTTCGTTACTGAGTGGATAAGAAAATATTTTAAAATGTTTCCTCTTTGTACCTATCTTCTTCCCCCATCCCTCAACCCTTAATGTTACATACAAAACACAAATTGGGTTTGTTTAAATGAGTCCAAATAAAAAAATTTGACTCATTTTGTTTCTCTCTCGGAAGTAATTCCCAGGGTGCTAATTTTGGTTGACTACATAAATCATTGTGTATATTTATTCGTTTCTGTAAACGACAATGTATTATAGTCCTGCGGTACGTACATTTGAAATCTCCATTTTTTTCTCGCTGGAAATACTGTGTATTCGAGAACCATCTGTGGGCACGACCTAGATGGTACGCGAGCGAAGCGAGCGTGCCATCTAGTATATATAATTTACAGTATAATTTATATATATATATATACATCTATTATTATTATTACTATTATACTATTATTAGTAATTAAATTCTATCATAATATGATTTGTTTGATTTGAATAGAATTGAAATCTTTTAGTTATACAGGGAGTAGAGCTAGATAGGCATGAAGTTGCCTTTTCTCTTCTTCCTTTTTATCCAATTATTTTTATATTTTAATATTTTATATTACAATGTTATGTTTATGTATTTTTTGGATGAATGAATAAAGAAAGAAATATAGCGAGGTACCATGACCAATTCAAAATATATAAAGATAGATATATGCAAGTATTTTATGATTTTATCCATTGATCAGTTTGACAATTACTGACAATCCAACGAATAAACAGATTGTCCGTCAATTGAATAACTTACATGCTTTGCAGATCAGCAAGATGGCGCAGATCCGGTACAGAATTAATCATATTGTTTCCTATGTTCCTGAAACAAAATAAAAACAATTTAATTAACAAACTGCGCAGATACTGTTACTCTACTACTGTTCATTTGTAAGAATGTTGCTAAATACAAAAGATGGTATTTAGTGTAGAGTTACTACCAGGATTTCAAATTATGAGCTCTTTTCACGAAGCCGGCACAAGAACGCCATAGGAAATTGTACTATGTGGAAGCAATAGTAAACGCTAGACTAATAAGTAAGCTTAGTAAATAAAGAAGAGCAGCAGGGAGTTTATAATTCATAAACTAGGATATTACTTACAATGCACGTGTATCATTCGGGATTCCAAGTGGAAATTCAGTAAGCCTTTGACTGCTACAATTGACAAACTTCTCAGGTTCAGAACATTTACAAATTCCATTTTGCCACCCATGACATGCAATAGGTACTTGCAGCTTTTTTCCCCTGTATGATTGTTGCGTTGATTCAACTGGGTAGTTTAACTGGCAAGTCAATATGTAAGCTAGCTGAATTAATAGAAGCTTGAGCATCCACATTGCCTAAGAAGTTACAATGAAAATATTGACTTTGGCTGTTATTTTCTTCTGCAGTATCAGAGTTTCTAAGTAGGCCTACGTACGACAAGCGAGTCTTAGAATGAGCTAGATAAGGAAATATCTTATTTTTCAAACCTAATTAAACAAGCTTTTAACATTTGACCAAGATGTTTTGTAAGAACGAGAAAATAGACTACGATGAAATTTAGAAAAAAATCTTACGATGATATTCTGAGGAAGCTGCTGTGCTGTGTAAGCAAAGTAAGTAATGACGATGTTCTAAGGAAAAACATTCTTGGTGTTTAGACTAATTATTTAATTTATTTGCTCCTCTGTTAATTTGAGAAAATGAACATATTAACCATGTGTTGTAAAGGATACAACCAGCTTAATTACTTGTCACCATATCTTTATAGATATGGATGATATGAACAATTACAATAAGGTGATTGATGATCATACAGTATAGGAGGTTCCGCGATGCTCGGCCGTGATTGGTGGAAAGTTAGTAACACGTGTGTGTGACGTAAGAAATTTAAAGGACACTATTTTGTAAAGGGCGCCCCCAATTCCATAGAGCAGTCAACAAAAACATGTGGTGGTGGTGCTTGTGTCAAGCTAGCCAACAATAAGCCAGCCAACAATAAGCCAGCCCACTTTTATTTTTTCCAGCCAACAATAACTATGAAACGCCGTTTGTGCATTCTTTACATTTTCATTGTTACTTATGGCTTTTATGGTATTAGGAATTAAATATTTGTGAGAAAAACGGCGGATTGTTCCTGGGATTCACTTGGTGGGATTATACTAGGGTACCCCCTTAGTCGTCCAGTATAAGTTAGAGTGGGACCACTGGTCCCGTTTACTCAGCCCTCATCTTTAAAATTTGAGTGTAACTCAATTACGATTTTTAAAATATAGTTAAATTTGAAACTGTATTTGTGAGAAAATGGCGGATTGTTGCTGGGAGTCACTTGGTGGGATTATACTAGGGTACCCCCTTAGACGTCCAGTATAAGTTAGAGTGCGACCACTGGTCCCGTTTACTCAGCCCTCATTTTTAAAATTTGAGTGTAACTCAATTACAATTTTTTAAATATAGTTAAATTTGAAACTGTATTTGTGAGAAAATGGCGGATTGTTCCTGGGAGTCACTTGGTGGGATTATACTAGGGTACCCCCTTAGACGTCCAGTATAAGTTAGAGTGCGACCACTGGTCCCGTTTACTCAGCCCTCATCTTTAAAATTTGAGTGTAACTCAATTACAATTTTTTAAATATAGTTAAATTTGAAACTGTATTGGTGAGAAAATGGCGGATTGTTCCTGGGAGTCACTTGGTGGGATTATACTAGGGTACCTCCTTAGTCGTACAGTATAAGTTAGAGTGGGACCACTGGTACCGTTTACTCAGCCCTCATCTTTTAAATTTGAGTGTAACTCATTTACGATTTAAAAAATATAGTGAAATTTGATACTGTATTTGTGAGAAAATGGCGGATTGTTCCCGGGAGTCACTTTGTGGGATTATACTAGGGTACCTTCTTAGTTGTCCAGTATAAGTTAGAGTGGGACCACTGGTCCCGTTTACTCAGCCCTCATCTTTAAAATTTGAGTGTAACTCATTTACGATTTTTAAAATATAGTGAAATTTGATACTGTATTTGTGAGAAAACGGCGGATTGTTCCTTAGAGTCACTTGGTGGGATTATACTAGGGTACCCCATTAGTCATCCAGTATAAGTTAGAGTGGGACCACTGGTCCCGTTTACTCAGCCCTCATCTTTTAAATTTGAGTGTAACTCATTTACGATTTTTAAAATATAGTGAAATTTGATACTGTATTTGTGAGAAAACGGCGGATTGTTCCTGAGAGTCACTTGGTGGGATTATACTAGGGTGCCTCCTTAGTCGTCCAGTATAAGTTAGAGTGGGACCACTGGTCCCGTTTACTCAGCCCTCATCTTTTAAATTTGAGTGTAACTCATTTACGATTTTTAAAATATAGAGAAATTAGATACTGTATTTGTGAGAAAACGGCGGATTTTTCCTGGGAGTCACATGGTGGGATTATACTAAGGTACGTCCTTAGTTGTCCAGTATAAGTTAGAGTGGGACCACTGGTTCCGTTTACTCAGCCCTCATCTTTTAAATTTGAGTGTAACTCAATTACGATAAAAATATTTAAAATATAGTGAAAATTGATACTGTATTTGTGAGAAAATGGCGGATTGTTCCTGGGAGTCACTTGGTGGGATTATACTAGGGTACCTCCTTAGTTGTCCAGTAGAAGTTAGAGTGGGACCACTGGTCCCGTTTACTCAGCCCTCATCTTTAACGTTTGAGTGTAACTCAATTACGATTAATATTTTAAAATATAGTGAAATTTGATACTGTATTTGTGAGAAAATGGCGGATTGTTCCCGGGAGTCACTTGGTGGGATTATACTAGGGTACCTCCTTAGTTGTCCAGTTTAAGTTAGAGTGGGACCACTGGTCCCGTTTACTCAGCCCTTATCTTTAAAATTTGAGTGTAACTCAATTACGATTAATATTTTAAAATATAGTGAAATTTGATACTGTATTTGTGAGAAAATGGCGGATTGTTCCTGGCAGTCACTTGGTGGGATTATACTAGGGTACCCCGTTAGTCGTCCAGTATAAGTTAGAGTGGGACCACTGTTTCCGTTTACTCAGCCCTCATCTTTAAAATTTGAGTGTAACTCATTTACGATTTTTAAAATATAGTGAAATTTGAAACTGTAGTTGTGAGGGAGAAAACGGCGGATTGTTCCTGAGATTCACTTGGTGGGATTATACTAGGGTGCCTCCTTAGTCGTACAGTATAAGTTAGAGTGGGACCACTTGTACCGTTTACTCAGCCCTCATCTTTTAAATTTGAGTGTAACTCATTTACGATTTAAAAAATATAGTGAAATTTGATACTGTATTTGTGAGAAAATGGCGGATTGTTCCTGGGAGTCACTTGGTGGGATTATACTAGAGTACCTCCTTAGTTGTCCAGTATAAGTTAGAGTGGGACCACTGGTCCCGTTAACTCAGCACTAATCTTTAAAATTTGAGTGTAACTCATTTACGATTTTTAAAATATAGTGAAATTTGATACTGTATTTGTGAGAAAACGGCGGATTGTTCCTGAGAGTCACTTGGTGGGATTATACTAGGGTACCTCCTTAGTCGTCCAGTAAAAGTTAGAGTGGTACCACTGGTCCCGTTTACTCAGCCCTCATCTTTTAAATTTGAGTGTAACTCATTTACGACTTTTAAAATATAGTGAAATTTGATACTGTATTTGTGAGAAAACGGCGGATTGTTCCTGAGAGTCACTTTGTGGGATTATACTAGGGTGCCTCCTTAGTCGTCCAATATAAGTTAGAGTGGGACCACTGGTCCCGTTTACTCAGCCCTCATCTTATAAATTTGAGTGTAACTCATTTACGATTTTAAAAATATAGAGAAATTAGATACTGTATTTGTGAGAAAACGGCGGATTTTTCCTGGGAGTCACATGGTGGGATTATACTAAGGTACGTCCTTAGTCGTCCAGTATAAGTTAGAGTGCGACCACTGGTCCCGTTTACTCAGCCCTCATCTTTTAAATTTGAGTGTAACTCAATTACGATAAAAATATTTAAAATATAGTGAAAATTGATACTGTATTTGTGAGAAAATGGCGGATTGTTCCTGGGAGTCACTTGGTGGGATTATACTAGGGTACCTACTTAGTTGTCCAGTAGAAGTTAGAGTGGGACCACTGGTTCCGTTTACTCAGCCCTCATCTTTAACGTTTGAGTGTAACTCAATTACGATTAATATTTTAAAATATAGTGAAATTTGATACTGTATTTGTGAGAAAATGGCGGATTGTTCCCGGGAGTCACTTGGTGGGGGATTATACTAGGGTACCTCCTTAGTTGTCCAGTTTAAGTTAGAGTGGGACCACTGGTCCCGTTTACTCAGCACTTATCTTTAAAATTTGAGTGTAACTCAATTACGATTAATATTTTAAAATATAGTGAAATTTGATACTGTATTTGTGAGAAAATGGCGGATTGTTCCTGGCAGTCACTTGGTGGGATTATACTAGGGTGCCTCCTTAGTCGTACAGTATAAGTTAGAGTGGGACCACTGGTACCGTTTACTCAGCCCTCATCTTTTAAATTTGAGTGTAACTCATTTACGATTTAAAAAATATAGTGAAATTTGATACTGTATTTGTGAAAAAATGGCGGATTGTTCCTGGGAGTCACTTGGTGGGATTATACTAAGGTACCTCCTTAGTCGTCCAGTATAAATTAGAGTGGGACCACTGGTCCCGTTTACTCAGCCCTCATCTTTTAAATTCGAGTGTAACTCATTTACGATTTAAAAAATATAGTGACATTTGATACTGTATTTGTGAGAAAATGGCGGATTGTTCCTGGGAGTCACTTGGTGGGATTATACTAGGGTACCTCCTTAGTTGTCCAGTATAAGTTAGAGTGGGACCACTGGTTCCGTTTACTCAGCCTTCTCATCTTAAAAATTTGAGTGTAACTCAATTACAATTTTTAAAATATAGTTAAATTTGAAACTGTATTTGTGAGAAAATGGCGGATTGTTCCGGGGAGTCACTTGGTGGGATTATACTAGGGTACCTCCTTAGTCGTCCAGTAAAAGTTATAGTGGTACCACTGGTTCCGTTTACTCAGCCCTCATCTTTTAAATTTAAGTGTAACTCAATTACGATAAACATTTTAAAATATAGTGAAAATTGATACTGTATTTGTGAGAAAATGGCGGATATTTTAAAAATCGTAAATGAGTTACACTCAAATTTAAAAGATAAGGGCTGAGTAAACGGAACCAGTGGTCGCACTCTAACTTATACTGGACGACTAAGGACGTACCTTAGTATAATGCCACAATGTGACTCCCAGGAACAATCCGCCGTTTTCTCACAAATACAGTTTCAAATTTTACTATATTTTAAAAATCGTAAATGAGTTACACTCAAATTTTAAAGATGAGGGCTGAGTAAACGGAACCAGTGGTCCCACTCTAACCTTTACTGGACGAACAAGGAGGTACCCTAGTATAATCCCACCAAGTGACTCTCAGGAACAATCCGCCGTTTTTTCACAAATACAGTTTCAAATTTCACTATATTTTAAAAATCGTAAATGTGTTACACTCAAATTTTAAAGATGAGGGCTGAGTAAACGGGACCAGTGGTCCAACTCTAACTTATACTGGACAACTAAGGAGGTACTTTAGTATAATCCCACCAAGTGACTCTCAGGAACAATCCGCCGTTTTCTCACAAATACAGTATCAAATTTCACTATATTTTAAAAATCGTAAATGAGTTACACTCAAATTTTAAAGATGAGGGCTGAGTAAACGGGACCAGTGGTCCCACTCTAACTTATACTGGACAACTAAGGAGGTACCCTAGTATAATCCCACCAAGTGACTCCCAGGAACAATCCGCCAGATTCTCACAAATAAAGTATCAAATTTCACTATATTTTTTAAATCGTAAATGAGTCACACTCAAATTTTAAAGATGAGGGCTGAGTAAACGGGACCAGTGGTTCCACTATAACTTACACTGGACGACTAAGGGTGTACCCTAGTATAATCCCACCAAGTGAATCTCAGGAACAATCCGCCGTTTTCTCACAAATACAGTTTCAAAATTCACTATATTTTAAAAATCGTAAATGAGTTACACTCAAATTTTAAAGATGAGGGCTGAGTAAACGGGACCATTGGTCGCACTCTAACTTATACTGGACGACTAAGGGGGTACCCTAGTATAATCCCACCAAGTGACTCCCAGGAACAATCCGCCATTTTCTCACAAATACAGTATCAAATTTCACTATATTTTAAAATATTATTCGTAATTGAGTTACACTCAAATTTTTAAGATAAGGGTTGAGTAAACGGGACCAGTGGTCCCACTCTAACTTAAACTGGACAACTAAGGAGGTACGCTAGTATAATCCCACCAAGTGGCTCCCAGGAACAATCTGCCATTTTCTCACAAATACAGTATCAAATTTTACTATATTTTAAAAATCGTAAATGAGTTACACTCAAATTTAAAAGATGAGGGCTCAGTAAACGGGACCAGTGGTCCCACTCTAACTTATACTGGACGACTAAGGGGGTACCCTAGTATAATCCCACCAAGTGACTTTCAGGAACAATCCGCCGTTTTCTCACAAATACAGTATCAAATTTCACTATATTTTAAAAATCGTAAATGAGTTACACTCAAATTTTAAAGATGAGGGCTGAGTAAACGGGACCAGTGGTCCCACTCTAACTTATACTGGACAACTAAGGAGGTACCCTAGTATAATCCCACCAAGTGACTCTCAGGAACAATCCGCCGTTTTCTCACAAATATAGTTTCAAATTTTACTAAATTTTAAAAATCGTAAATGAGTTACATTCAAATTTTAAAGATGAGGGCTGAGTAAACGGGACCAGTGGTCCCACTCTAACTTATACTGCACAACTAAGGGGGTACCCTAGTATAATCCCACCAAGTGGCTCCCAGGAACAATCCGCCATTTTCTCACAAATACAGTATGAAATTTCACTATATTTTAAAATATTAATCGTAATTGAGTTACACTCAAACGTTAAAGATGAGGGCTGAGTAAACGGGACCAGTGGTCCCACTCTAACCTTTACTGGACAACTAAGGAGGTACCCTAGTATAATCCCACCAAGTGACTCCAAGGAACAATCCGCCATTTTCTCACAAATACAGTATCAATTTTCACTATATTTTAAATTTTTTTACCGTAATTGAGTTACACTCAAATTTAAAAGATGAGGGCTGAGTAAACGGAACCAGTGGTCGCACTCTAACTTATACTGGACGACTAAGGACGTACCTTAGTATAATGCCACAATGTGACTCCCAGGAACAATCCGCCGTTTTTTCACAAATACAGTTTCAAATTTTACTATATTTTAAAAATCGTAAATGAGTTACACTCAAATTTTAAAGATGAGGGCTGAGTAAACGGGACCAGTGGTCCCACTCTAACTTATACTGCACAACTAAGGGGGTACCCTAGTATAATCCCACCAAGTGGCTCTCAGGAACAATCCGCCATTTTCTCACAAATACAGTATCAAATTTCACTATATTTTAAAATATTAATCGTAAATGAGTTACACTCAAATTTTAAAGATAAGGGCTGAGTAAACGGGAACAGTGGTCCCACTCTAACTTAAACTGGACAACTAAGGAGGTACCCTAGTATAATCCCACCAAGTGACTCTCGGGAACAATCCGCCATTTTCTCACAAATACAGTATCAAATTTCACTATATTTTAAAATATTAATCGTAATTGAGTTACACTCAAACGTTAAAGATGAGGGCTGGGTAAACGGGACCAGTGGTCCCACTCTAACTTCTACTGGACAACTAAGGAGGTACCCTAGTATAATCCCACCAAGTGACTCCAAGGAACAATCCGCCATTTTCTCACAAATACAGTATCAATTTTCACTATATTTTAAATTTTTTTACCGTAATTGAGTTACACTCAAATTTAAAAGATGAGGGCTCAGTAAACGGGACCAGTGGTCCCACTCTAACTTATACTGGACGACTAAGGGGGTACCCTAGTATAATCCCACCAAGTGACTTTCAGGAACAATCCGCCGTTTTCTCACAAATACAGTATCAAATTTCACTATATTTTAAAAATCGTAAATGAGTTACACTCAAATTTTAAAGATGAGGGCTGAGTAAACGGGACCAGTGGTCCCACTCTAACTTATACTGGACAACTAAGGAGGTACCCTAGTATAATCCCACCAAGTGACTCTCAGGAACAATCCGCCGTTTTCTCACAAATACAGTTTCAAATTTTACTATATTTTAAAAATCGTAAATGAGTTACATTCAAATTTTAAAGATGAGGGCTGAGTAAACGGGACCAGTGGTCCCACTCTAACTTATACTGCACAACTAAGGGGGTACCCTAGTATAATCCCACCAAGTGGCTCCCAGGAACAATCCGCCATTTTCTCACAAATACAGTATGAAATTTCACTATATTTTAAAATATTAATCGTAATTGAGTTACACTCAAACGTTAAAGATGAGGGCTGAGTAAACGGGACCAGTGGTCCCACTCTAACCTCTACTGGACAACTAAGGAGGTACCCTAGTATAATCCCACCAAGTGACTCCAAGGAACAATCCGCCATTTTCTCACAAATACAGTATCAATTTTCACTATATTTTAAAATTTTTTACCGTAATTGAGTTACACTCAAATTTAAAAGATGAGGGCTGAGTAAACGGAACCAGTGGTCGCACTCTAACTTATACTGGACGACTAAGGACGTACCTTAGTATAATGCCACAATGTGACTCCCAGGAACAATCCGCCGTTTTCTCACAAATACAGTTTCAAATTTTACTATATTTTAAAAATCGTAAATGAGTTACACTCAAATTTTAAAGATGAGGGCTGAGTAAACGGGACCAGTGGTCCCACTCTAACTTATACTGCACAACTAAGGGGGTACCCTAGTATAATCCCACCAAGTGGCTCTCAGGAACAATCCGCCATTTTCTCACAAATACAGTATCAAATTTCACTATATTTTAAAATATTAATCGTAAATGAGTTACACTCAAACTTTAAAGATAAGGGCTGAGTAAACGGGAACAGTGGTCCCACTCTAATTTAAACTGGACAACTAAGGAGGTACCCTAGTATAATCCCACCAAGTGACTCTCGGGAAAAATCCGCCATTTTCTCACAAATACAGTATCAAATTTCACTATATTTTAAAATATTAATCGTAATTGAGTTACACTCAAACGTTAAAGATGAGGGCTGGGTAAACGGGACCAGTGGTCCCACTCTAACTTCTACTGGATAACTAAGGAGGTACCCTAGTATAATCCCACCAAGTGACTCCAAGGAACAATCCGCCGTTTTCTCACAAATACAGTATCAAATTTCACTATATTTTAAAAATCGTAAATGAGTTACACTCAAATTTTAAAGATGAGGGCTGAGTAAACGGGACCAGTGGTCCCACTCTAACTTATACTGGACAACTAAGGAGGTACCCTAGTATAATCCCAATAAGTGACTCTCAGGAACAATCCGCCGTTTTCTCACAAATACAGTTTCAAATTTTACTATATTTTAAAAATCGTAAATGAGTTACATTCAAATTTTAAAGATGAGGGCTGAGTAAACGGGACCAGTGGTCCCACTCTAACTTATACTGCACAACTAAGGGGGTACCCTAGTATAATCCCACCAAGTGGCTCCCAGGAACAATCCGCCATTTTCTCACAAATACAGTATGAAATTTCACTATATTTTAAAATATTAATCGTAATTGAGTTACACTCAAACGTTAAAGATGAGGGCTGAGTAAACGGGACCAGTGGTCCCACTCTAACCTCTACTGGACAACTAAGGAGGTACCCTAGTATAATCCCACCAAGTGACTCCAAGGAACAATCCGCCATTTTCTCACAAATACAGTATCAATTTTCACTATATTTTAAAATTTTTTACCGTAATTGAGTTACACTCAAATTTAAAAGATGAGGGCTGAGTAAACGGAACCAGTGGTCGCACTCTAACTTATACTGGACGACTAAGGACGTACCTTAGTATAATGCCACAATGTGACTCCCAGGAACAATCCGCCGTTTTCTCACAAATACAGTTTCAAATTTTACTATATTTTAAAAATCGTAAATGAGTTACACTCAAATTTTAAAGATGAGGGCTGAGTAAACGGGACCAGTGGTCCCACTCTAACTTATACTGCACAACTAAGGGGGTACCCTAGTATAATCCCACCAAGTGGCTTTCAGGAACAATCCGCCATTTTCTCACAAATACAGTATCAAATTTCACTATATTTTAAAATATTAATCGTAAATGAGTTACACTCAAATTTTAAAGATAAGGGCTGAGTAAACGGGAACAGTGGTCCCACTCTAACTTAAACTGGACAACTAAGGAGGTACCCTAGTATAATCCCACCAAGTGACTCTCGGGAACAATCCGCCATTTTCTCACAAATACAGTATCAAATTTCACTATATTTTAAAATATTAATCGTAATTGAGTTACACTCAAACGTTAAAGATGAGGGCTGGGTAAACGGGACCAGTGGTCCCACTCTAACTTCTACTGGATAACTAAGGACGTACCCTAGTATAATCCCACCAAGTGACTCCAAGGAACAATCCGCCATTTTCTCACAAATACAGTATCAATTTTCACTATATTTTAACTTTTTTTACCGTAATTGAGTTACACTCAAATTTAAAAGATGAGGGCTGAGTAAACGGAACCAGTGGTCGCACTCTAACTTATACTGGACGACTAAGGACGTACCTTAGTATAATGCCACCATGTGACTCCCAGGAACAATCCGCCGTTTTCTCACAAAAATACAGTATCTAATTTCACTATATTTTTAAAATCGTAAATGAGTTACACTTAAATTTAAAAGATGAGGGCTGAGTAAACGGGACCAGTGGTCCCACTCTAACTTATACTGGACGACTAAGGAGGCACCCTAGTATAATCCCACCAAGTGACTCTCAGGAACAATCCGCCGTTTTCTCACAAATACAGTATCAAATTTCACTATATTTTAAAGTCGTAAATGAGTTACACTCAAATGTTAAAGATGAGGGCTGAGTAAACGGAACCAGTGGTCCCACTCTAACTTATACTGGACAACTAAGGAGGTACCCTAGTATAATCCCACCAAGTGACTCCCAGGAACAATCCGCCATTTTCTCACAAATACAGTATCAAATTTCACTATATTTTTTTAATCGTAAATGAGTTACACTCAAATTTAAAAGATGAGGGCTGTGTAAAAACGGTACCAGTGGTCCCACTCTAACTTATAGTGTACGACTAAGGAGGTACCCTAGTATAATCCCACCAAGTGACTCCCAGGAACAATCCGCCATTTTCTCACCAATACAGTTTCAAATTTAACTATATTTTAAAAATTGTAATTGAGTTACACTCAAATTTTAAAGATGAGGGCTTAGTAAACGGGACCAGTGGTCGCACTCTAACTTATACTGGACGACTAAGGGGGTACCCTAGTATAATCCCACCAAGTGACTCCCAGGAACAATCCGCCATTTTCTCACAAATACAGTTTCAAATATAACTATATTTTAAAAATTGTAATTGAGTTACACTCAAATTTTAAAGATGAGGGCTGAGTAAACGGCACCATTGGTCCCATTCTAACTTATACTGGACGACTAAGGGGGTACCCTAGTATAATCCCACCTAGTGAATCCCAGGAACAATCCGCCGTTTTTCTCACAAATATTTAATTCCTAATACCATAAAAGCCATAAGTAACAATGAAAATGTAAAGAATGCACAAACGGCGTTTCATAGTTATTGTTGGCTGGAAAAAATAAAAGTGGGCTGGCTTATTGTTGGCTGGCTTATTGTTGGCTAGCTTGACACAAGCGGTGGTGGTAGTACATGAATGATGGTGGTAGGTAGTTTATGCCCAGCAGTTTTTTTGTAATATTGTAATATTATAGCATATCTATAGTATCAATACATCAGTAGCTACTCATAAAGCACATATAATGCGCAGAACAACACAACAAATAAAAGTGTAGGAGACTATCCAGCTAGGCTAGGCCTAGGCCCGCCGAGTGAGGAGGAGGGCTCCACCACTCCAATTATTAGTAAGTAGCCTAGTACTACTAGGCTAGGCCTAGCTAGGCTACAGAGAAGGGGGGGGGGGGGGGACATATTTAGGCTGAATTTATATGAGTACCTCTTTATATTGCATAGGCTGATGATGGGGAGTGTGACAAATTTTGCTTATGGCTCTTGCAAAAAACAATGCACTCCCTTTTCTGCACCCTTGGAATACCTAGCTATATATAGAATAATTAATAATTATTGATTATCTGAGTAGCATTATATCTTAATTAATTTTGAACTAATAATAATATGCCTAAATATCGTGTGTTTTGTCTTGAAATGTAACTAATTCTTTTAACCACAGCAGATAAACAGTTGAGCCTTGTAATAATAGTATAATAGCTCACTCCAATACCTGAGGCTCTCCAAATGCGATGCCAAAAAATGTCATCCAATCAAGAAACTGGTATGGAAACCATCACCATGACAACAGATTTATTGATTGCACCAATTACAGCGTTACTTTATAATGGTCCATATTTAATTACAGGTCGGTTTTTGTCATCTAGTCTTTTTAAATGTTACCTTTTTCGAGGTGGCTCTATATTTCATAACTTTCCGGTTCTTATTTCAATATTTACCATTCTACTCTACTTTATTTTACTTTAAAAAAAAATTTAGGTGAAGGACCTTATCTCAATATTTACGACACTAAAACGCAAAACAAGATTACATCCCAGAAGATCTTTACAAGCCAGAGAATTCATGGTATAAGACACAGTGAGTAGTATTAATTAATAATAATAATCGAAAATTAATTAATAATTGAAAAGTCGTGGATTAAACAGCGTTAAGCTCCGTCTACACTATCAAACTTGGAAAAAAAAAGTGTGATGTGCTCAAATATGGTAGTGATATAACATCATGTCCATATATGGTATATGACATTTTTTTGTCATAAAGTTTTATAGTGTAGACAGAGATAGCCTAGTCCAAGCGACTATGCAGAGTACAGGTATGAGAATATGTAGAATTATGAATTACACTGAATGAATTAGAGAATTAATAATTAATACTTAAATACAAACCCTTTTTCCTAAGATCTGCAAATTAATTTTCTTTTATATATACAGGTCATGAAAATGTTTTTGTTATATTTGGACAGAAAGCATTCCGCATGCTGTCAATATCCTGGAATTCTGAACTAAATACTTGTAGGTACGTATTAAAGATCGCAAGTTGAAATTGTGACAAACTTCTTCTCTTTAATATCTGAATAAAGCATTTATGTTGTTGTTTTTGGTTTATCCTACATGAAAAAATTGGCATTTTCAAGTTTATTTTGAAATATTGTTGAATAAATAAATAAATAATATTTCAAAATAAAGAGGGCAACCCAGCCAGCGTAAGCTGATTTTGAGGGGCCCTCAACAATACAAACGACATAAAAACAGTAAAAAATATATTACAATAGTTAAAATTCAATAAAGTATACCGTAAATATTATTATTGTGAAAAGAGTATCACATTTAAGCATATCTAATCTGTATTAAGTCACTTAAACCAGCCACCCTTATAATATAGTCAACTTTTGAACTAATATCTAAATTCAATTGCATGTATCCAGCCAGCCTTAATGTGCAAATGGTCATATGTCAGCAAATGAATACAATACAAGTGTACAAATAATGGGCAATAATAATAATGGCAAACACATAATACTTGTACCATAAAAGCATCAGCAAAGAAAACATAGGTTTCATCTAAAGAGCCTTTTTCACGTCACATTTTCTCATCAATTATTGATTTATTTAATTAAAATTAACGTTGTTTCATTTTCATCAATTTTTATATTTTAGAGTTCAATTTGAAATGGATGTTCGAGAATTGAGCGATTGGATATGGGACATACAGTGCTTGGACAATGCAAACCATATTGCTGTAGCATTGGGCCATAACTCAGTTGAATTATGGGATTGGAAACAAGGCATACTGATTGAGCAAGTACATTGCGAAGAGAAGTGTATTTTGTATCCATTAATATTTAGTTGCACTTCTTTACAGATTCCTGTGGACTCGTGATAAATATTTATTCATTTATTCCTTTCGTTTAATGAAACATGAAGGAGTTCTAAGGAGACAACAGCTACAGGGCGTGTCTCTCTATATCTATACAAAATTTACAATTAATGCAAAAAATATGAGGGTGTATCATTTGTAATCCACAACACTGTGCCATCTGTACTATTCTACTGTGTGCCAATGTTCACCGTTGTTACCATGTTCCACCAAACTGTTCCCATATGTGGGTGGAAAGGTTGCTATACAATTTGAATTTTAAAAAAACTGTGGAAGAATGGTAGCCCACTTATTAACAATTTTATTTTTATTTATCACTGAATTTCACTGCACACAAATTTAAAGATGTATTGTCCCCCAAAAAATGTTTTCACTTATAAAATAACATAATAAATAATACATTCAACCAAAAATCCATTGACTGGCAGCCAATTTGACCTTTTTATACTTTAAATTACATTTTTTTCAGGTAAATAAATTGTGTTTAATTTTTGGTCAAAGTGGATAACTATTATGTGAGATTAAATCGCATATTCAACAAACAAAATTAAAAAAATTATTTTTTTAGGGGGACAATACATCTTTAAAGGTTTTTGTTTTTAGTAATGATCACATCCTGTTAACATAACTTTATTACTTGGCAGCTGAAAAAATAGACACAGAGATAAACTATAGATACATCAGAAAATCAAACAGGATATTAATAAATACACTCGACTCTGTCTCCCAATACAGTACAGGATTTTCTGAAAATGAGAAACTCTCCCAAAAGGTCCCAATTATTCAAAACATTTGGAATACCAGAATTTCTTAAAAACCAGCCTAAAGTTTTGTCTACACTATCAAACTAGTTTGACAAAGAAGGTGTAATGTGCCTAAATATGGTAGTGATATTCCCAAATATGGTAGTGATATTCCCAAATATGGTAGTGATATGACATCATCATGTCCATATATGGGCACATCACATTTGTTTTGTTTGATAGTGTAGACATGGCTTTAGGATAGTTTTAGTGGGCCTCCTATCACAAGCCCCTTGGGGTTTCTTGGAGGTCCCTTTCATCGTTTAAAACACGTTTTACTCCTCACTTGTTTTTGTTTGTTTATGAGATGAATAAAGAGATTTATGTATTTAATAGTATTTTTTAAAGAAAATCGGCCTGTCTTCAACATTAGGGTGTCTGGTAATGAGAAAGTTGACTATCAATGTCTCAATACAGTGTCTAAGTAATCAACTGTTAATCTTTGGTGGTACCAACTAAAAGACATCAGTTCGAGACACACCTGTGTTATCTGTATTCTCATGAGTATATAAAAGCTCATGTAATTGTCTACCTTTGTGCTAGGTACTGCAATGGGGGGCCATAGAGCCTGTTATCTAAATTAATTTAGTTTTCAGTAAACCAAGAACTGTTACATTACAAATACATTGACATATATTTATTCTTTTTTAACGCCCTTATTATAAATATTGGATTTTCTTTAACAAAGATATTCTAGATACTCTGCTAGCTTTGTCAATAAAAGTTGGTCACAATTAGCTTTATTTGCTGGTACAGTATTCAACCAAGTGTTACTATGGCGACCTGCTTCTGGGAGGAGTAAGGAAGGGAGAGTGGTACCTGACCTTAGATGTACAGGTCATGAGGTAATTAGTTATCCGCTTAGTAGCGGATAACTCCTTGTAATCGTCCTGTTTCATCATATTTTTTTTTTAGGCTATCGCTCTACAGAGAGCGATAGCCTATTGTTATTGTCACAAATTTCATTTTTTCTGCTCAATTTTTGTGCGCAGCAGATCTCAAAAACGGCGGTAGCAGTTATGTTGTAACTTGGCCAGCAGATGCACGTATATATGTAGTTGTGCAACAAACTTTGGTTTAATGAAAATATGGTCGCGTAGCGTAACTACGCGCGATTTTCTGAAATTCTTAGATTGACTATAACTTGAAAACCAATAGCTATTTTTAAATACCACTTGACACACGCATGCTTCATGTCAAGGGTCATCTTCCTGTATCATCAGCAAAATTTTGAACATTGGTCAAATCGCGCGTACGCGCGCTTTGAAAGTTAAAAATGCTCAAAATCAATTTCTAATCAACTTTCTACACGTTTCAGGACATTTTAAGCATTTCACATTTTTCAAAAAAATTTGCGTTGCGCGCGCGCTATTGCGCACTTCGCTCGTACGCAGCCTAGAAAGCCCGTTTTTGCGCTTGATTATTGTTTTTCATAGTTTTATGATATATTTCTTTCATATTTGATGAATTATGAATGCAAAATAATGACACACGTGCACGTCAAACTTTAAAAATCGTGCGCTTGAAAATTGGTAATTTTATGCAAATTTGTGTAAAAATATGCCTATTTTGAATCGATTATAGCTCTCCGGGATGTCTGGTGACCCCCAATTTTTTTAACCTAATATGTAAGCAGATATATTGTAGATATGTATTCATGCAAAATTTTTACCTCTGGGAAGTTGTGACGTCATCGTATGGCCACACAAATGTAAAATATAGAGATTTTGTCTCTTTCGACACAGTTTGTCACATTCAATAGAGCGCATACCGCGTAAACGTTATCAATTTTCTTCCAATTTTCAATATTTTATTACTAAAATAATTCCTTTTTAGACTTATGAACTTTTTTTTTTAATTTGAGAAGGTCATCATTTTCAAACAATTGAATAAACGTGAGTGGTGTAAAATAAAAAATAACCGTCAACTAAACCGTTTACAATGCTAATACCGTCAACTGTTGACACTTATTAAACGATTTTGATGTATTCCAGCTGTTCTTTACAATCGTTGTAGTGCAGCCTATAGTAGACTAAGCATAATAAATAACATGTGCGTGTTACGATGCGTTGGGCGATAGCCTAACTCGTCAACGTGACGAGTTCAAATCTAGTTTTTTCTGTATTATACTTCTTTCCTTCTGTCATTTTTGTGCGTCGCGTTTCTCTAAAACGTGTTAACAGAACATATCGTAACTTTGTCAACATATCGACATTTACGTGAACTTGTGCACCTCCTATTTTTGAATGACGTCAGAGTTGCGCAACGTGACTTACGCGCGATTTTATGAATTTCAATGATTGATCATAGACTAAAAACGAAACATAATTTTGTTTTGACACTTTGTGAAAATTTAAGTCACATCAAGCGCAAACTTTCTATGGATTAAAAATAGCATGTTTCACAAAAAGTTACGCGCGCACGCGCGTTTAAAATTTTAGAGTGCGAAAAATCAACTTCTAATCAACTTTCTATGCGTTTCATGTCATTTTGAGCATGTCAAAAATTCCCACGCGCGCGAAACTTTTTACGCACACGGTACACACGTAGCGTTAAAAACATATTTTTTTCGCGTGATTTATGTTTTTTCAGCCTTTTATAGTAATGTTACCAACTTTTAAACAATTTCGACTTAAAATTACGTCATACGAGCACGTCGAATTAAATAATTTGCACGCGTTTCTGGTGAAAAAGTTCAAAAATTCGTCAAAATTATGCCTATTTTTAAACAGTCATAGATTCTAAACTACATGGAGAACTTTTTTTTAAATTACATATTCTGGAAGTTGATGAGTTGTAGATATCGAATCATGCATTAATATGGCTAACCGAACATTGTGACGTCATCGTATGGCCACGCGAATATAAAATATAGGATTTTTGTCTCTTTCGTCATAGCTCATCACATTTAATAGAGCGCATCTCCACTTATTCGTTGTCCATTTTCACCCCGATTGTAATATATTCTAGGTCAATCAACTATCTTTTGCATGAATTAAAAATTTTTTAATTTTTTTAACGTCATCATGCCTAAAAATTTAAATTGCGTTGGTCATTAATTTCATCTTTACAGTAAATTTTAATCTGTTATAGCTCGTAAGAATAAAATGTGATAATCACGATTAAAACGTTTTCAGGAAGCTATTGTATAGTAGATACAAAATCATGTGAAAATTTTGCCAATCGAATGTTGTGACGTTATCATATGGCCAGTTAAATACAAAAAGTCGTATTTTCATCTTTTGCGTTATATTTCATTACATTTAAAAGAGCGCGCATCAATATTTCACGTATTCCAATTTCTTCTACACGTTAATATGTTGTTGCTGAGATAATTTCATTCTGAAATTTCTACTTTTGCATTTCATTTTGAAACCGTCAAGATGTTAAAAATTACAATAAAATACGGGTCCCGTAATTTCACCTATTTTACACTGTTTGTGATATGTTTACAGATTGTACTCTGTATACTATGTATATGACACAAAATAACAGAATTCAGAAATAACAACATATCATATTCTTTAGTTCAGGTCATAATGCCTTAATATTTTTCTGTGTGCAATATTCTAACGTATGACGTGCACGTGGCGTTTGTTGAGCGGATAACTAACTCGTCAAAGTGACGAGTTTCATGTCTAGTTCTTACCTTTAGTTTAGTAAAGTTAAGAGGCAAAATGTGTTGTCAATTCATACTGCAATATGATTATTAACCAAAACTACTTTGTCTGTTAACTCTGTCGACACTATCAAACTAGTTTGACAACAAAAATGTGATGTGCCCAAATATGGTAGTGGTATACCCAAATATGGTAGTGATATGACATCATCATATCCATATATGGGTAAATCACATTACAGTTTGATAGTGTAGACAGAGCTTTACACTAAAACTATTTGTTTTTATTTAGGGTGTGATATTCAATGTCCAATACAGCTTCACTCATAAAATTCTATGTTCTGTGTCAGATGATCGCAGTATCAGATTATGGCCAGTTGAATCGCTGGATTGTCCATCCAGTCCAGTGTTGAACGATGCAAAGCTAGTGATGTATGGCCATAGCGCTAGAGTGTGGGCTGCCCGACTGCTCAGTAAAAACATAATTAGCATAGGAGAGGTATGTAAGAATAAATCGATACAAAAAGTTATCTTGACAGTGATAATTTTGTATGTACATTTTTGTATGGTGTATTCATATTTTGTTCTTTTATATTAGGATGCAACTTGTATTGTGTGGAACTATGAGGGGAAAATTCTACATAAGTTCAAAGGTCATAAGGTTAGCGAACTTGATGAATGAGTGAAAAACTTTTTTTTGTGCATTTTTGTTTTTGTTTTTCTTCATTCCTTTAGTAAGTGCTTGTCAATTAGTTAGCAAACAATGTAAACATGTTAGATAATTTGGAATAAAATTTTTTTAAATGTTTTACCTTTTAGGGTCGAAGTATTTGGAGTTTAGCAGTCAACAAAGAAGAAACAATGATTGTAAGTTCAATTTCAATTCAAATTTCAAACATTTTTTGTTAATTTTGACTAATCTTACTACTAAATTATTACTTTTATACTAAATTATTATTTCAATCTGTTCTTTAATTATGCCATATAGTGACAGGTTTGCTTATTAGATAGTTTTCACATGCAAGATATATTATTAACACAGAAAAGAATGTGCCTCTTTATTGTATTTTGTTAGGCAACTGGTGGTGGGGATAGCAGTATACGACTATGGTATTTGGATAGTGAATCGCACAATGGTAAGTGACAAAGCACAGAAGCAGTTCTGAAACGTAAAGAAATTTATATTATGGTCCTAGATGCATGAACTTTTATTTTACCACATCAGCCAATTTTGATAAGAGCACCGAAGAAACGTTTGTTTGCATTTATGCACACATGGCCTACTATACTAAGACAGTGAATAGTTCTTGCTCTTTCTACACTATCAAACTAGTTTGACAAAAAAAAGTGTGATGTGCTCAAATATGGTAGTGATGTGCCCAAAATATGGTAGTGATATGACATCATCATGTCCACATATGGGCACATCAAATTTTGTTGTCACATAAAGTTTGATAGTGTAGACAGGGCTTTAATCTAAAAACTGAATGGCAAATGCTAGCTTAACCTGATTGACTCATTATAATACTCTCTGAATAAAGATAGTCATTCAGTTTAGGCTATTAAATATAGGATTAAAAGTGATATATTGCTGTTCTTTATTTTGTATATGTAGAGTTAGCAGCAGTTGAGGGCATTCATCTACAACACTACGTTCAGACTCATAATGGGTTTGATAAGAATGATTTTGCAAGAACTGTTATGTTAACTAACAACGCTGAAGTTATCACAATGACAAATGCTGGGTATGTTTAGATTAGACTTATAGATGGTTTATTACAAGGCTTTCGATTTGCGAGGATGTGAATTACACATTACGTCATTTGTCCAAGTTGTCGAATTCTGAAAAATAATTTTCAGTTTTTATCGATGGCCACCCGAAAAATTTTCAAATCCACAAGTCTGTTAAAACAGAAGGCAAGGTTTCCACCTGGACCTTAAGTTCAACAACTTGATAAAATTCCAAGACAACCTCAACATATGAAATTGTGTAAAGAGTCTTTGAGATGTTTTATACTAATTTCCTTGTACTAGGGTGTTAAAAGAGATCTTTAGTAACTGTTAGTAAAAAATATTAGAATTTTAAAATGACTTAATTTTAATTTCTCATATCTTTTTTTAGATACTTATTGGGTTACCAACTGAAGACCAAGTTATGGAGAATAATTACCCATGATGCAAGATTTAGGTCATATGGAATCACTTCCTTGTCACCGTCTCATCACTTGGTTGCCTTGGGTAACATCCACGGAGACATTAAAATAGTGCATCTAAGTAAGCAATCATAACATTAATTATATACACTGCCATACTAATCATGGTTTCAGCATATTCACCATTTTGCAATGATTATACCATCATATGTCCAATCCTGCAGGAGGCGTGTACATTATACTCGCCTTTTCGATGTCTTTATACCTTTATTAAAACAATAAAATAAAAAATAATTGCATTTAAATTCCTTACAGGTTCTCCCAAGTATGTGCAATTATCCAATGCATTTGAAAGCAAGGTTCTTGGGTTGTGTTGGGCTGATGATCAAAAGCTTGTATCATCTGGACCAGAGGGCCGACTGGTGAGTCAAAGTGTTTGAGTTCAGTGATATGAATATACATGTTCTATACATAACACTGTTTCTTTGTTTGTAGGCCAAGGCATATTTTTCTAGTCTAGGCTAGAGAACATGTCCAGTTCAAATTCCTAATGATACGTTGTGAGACCCATCATTGTCCTCTCATTGCCACATCTGACAGATGAGACATTAAGCTATTGGTCCCAAACACCAAAATGCACATCCAATACTTCAATTCTACATTTTAAATTTTGTTTGTCTTCATACATAGGTCTACATAATGTTATTATTTAAATACCTGAGTGTACAACTTTGTACACCATTCATTAAAGAAAAGTAGATTAGCCCCTTTAGTTCTCACCATATTTGAGGTTATTCTATGTTGCTGCTGCTGAGTCCATAAATGTTCTAGTGGTGTGTTGTTAGAGGCCAGTTTGGTTCTGGTAGATCTTCCCCCTTTGGACAACCCTATTCAAGGGTTACCCCTATTACCAGGACGCTTTGTTCTAGTGGTGTGTTGTTGGAGGCCAGTTTGGTTCTGGTAGATCCTCCCCCTTTGGACAACCCTATTCAAGGGATACCCCTATTACCAGGATGCTTTGTTCTAGTGGTGTGTTGTTGGAGGCCAGTTTGGTTCTGGTAGATCCTCCCCCTTTGGACACCCCTATTCAAGGGATTACAGGGACACCTGTTTGGTTATGAAGGTGTTTCCTCAATAATAATATTACTATACTGTACATGTGCATTTTGTTTGTTATCAGATTTTATGGAATGTCTGTATGACTGAAAATGAGCTGACAGCTGCAAAATCCATGATGTTCTTCCTTCCTGAATCAAGGCAACGCTGGATTACCACAGCTGCTGTGCTTCCGTACGGAAGGGGAATCTTGTGCGGAGACAAACGTGGTTCACTGCATCACTTCCCCTATCCAGTTGATAGCAACACTGAGGTATTAAAGATGTATTGTATATGTTCCCCAGAAACTTGAAAAATAAAGATTCATTAAAACTTTGAATAGGTCATTTTGTAGTTTTTATAAAGATAATCACTTCCATAGAAAAAAAATCAAAATCAAATAATGTTTTCACTTATAAAAAGACCAAAAAAAAACCAATTGTCTGACACTGACAGACAATTTTACTATTTTTTTCAGGTAAATATTTTTTCTCAATCCAATATTTGGTCAAAGTGAATAACTATTATGTGACATTAGAGTGACATATTCAACAACAAAATTAAGAAAAATTATTTTTCAGGGGACAATATCTTTATGAAAAGTGGAATGTAGATGAATTAATTTGAACTAGTTATTCCCCCTCCAATACAATACAATGTTTTTTTTTTTGTGCTTCAGCCAATTCAGCCTGTTACTACGCTACGAGGGGTTCACGGTAAAGTAGGGGTAACTGACATTTGTTGCCATAACAACAACGTATATAGTACCGGACGAGATGGCACGTATAAAGAATATCAGTTCCACGATAATTTCTTACAAGTTATGAACACTAATAAGGTTTACAAAGGTTTTGAATGGATTGAAAAAATACTCATTAAAGAAAATGGTGAAATGCAAGTTCTGGGATTCCATACAGTAAGTACTTGTTTAGTTTATTAAAAAAAAAATGTTAATGGTTTTTTCCTTTCGTTCGTCCTTTTGTTTAGTAAGAGAAGTATTTATTTATTCATTTTCATTCATAGCTAGGGCCCATGATAATGTTATGGACTTTTATTTGTATTTATATGTTATATTTCCGGTATTTACAGCTCTGTCTACACTATCAAATTTAATGTTTGACAAAAAAATGTGATGTGCCCATATATGGACATGATGATGTCATATCACTACCATATTTGGGCATATTACCACCATATTTGGGAATATCACACTTTTGATAGAGTAGACAGAGCTTAAGAATTTAAAGTAAAACTGTTTTGCTGATATTGTTTTAGACTCACTTTGTGGTTTGGTCTGTCAGTCAGAATCAGACATTATTTCAAGTAGATTGCGGTGGAGGTCATCGAACCTGGGGATACGCTGAACTAGAGAACATTTCTTGCTTTGCCTTTATTAAAGCCAGAGATGTATTCTTATGTAAACAGACAGGATTACAGAAGCAACTTATTCTTAAGGTTTGCTTAATATATTATGGAATCGATTTGAAATATTTTATATATACTGGGTAACCTCTTCAGACTGGTCTCCCAGAGGGCCCAGTTATGATCAGTGGCTGTGATATACTAGTACATTAAGGTAACTCACTACTCATCTCGAAAGATGTGCTAGAATATTTAAAGTGCACATAAGATAAATGTGTACACTGGACCTACGGTTTATAGTCCTTATCTGAGCAGACTTGTTCTACCACCAGAACCATGTAGTGAGTCTCGAACACTTGCTGATGTTATGGCTACGTAATGATGGTTCCTCGGCCACACTTTTATTTGTCAAATAATACCCCTTTCGCATTGCTTACCAAAATTCTGAAGTTTACACACACTGGGGCTCACCATACAAAACCCATGTTGACGCCCCATTTATTTTCATTAATTGTAGGATAGTCTACATGGAAGGGAGTTGACATGTGCTAAGTTTCTTGAAAGAATCAATGTAAAAGGTATTTTATTTATTTATATTCTTATTCAAAAAGTAATGTGCACATTTTAGTTTGTAAACTTGGTATTGCCATTGAGTATTAAAATAACTATCTGTTTACAATTATTTATGTTAAACCAGTCATTAAAAAATACATACATATTTATTACTGGTTTAAACATAAAGAATTGTATACAGATAGTCATTATCATTAATATTTGCATTTTAGGTATTGGTTACCTTCTCATGGCCACTGGGAGTGAAGATACAATGGTCAAAATTGTAGCTGTCGATTGTATCCTTTTTAAATTTGCTTGGCAAAAAAAATGATATATAATATAGTTCTCACTTTTAGACATTACATTAACCAGACAAATAAATTCAGTGTCAGCCTTGCATAGTAGAGTATAAAACACTATAAATGAAAATTGTACAGGCATGCTAACTATCTAGTTAAGAAAGAACGTTAACATTATTATGTCATCTTCATAAGCTATCATCGGTCCTCCTTGAGACGGAAGATGCATCTTGTTGCTTCTGATGGCTGCTTTTTCACATTGATTCATTGCGGAAGGATCATTACGTGAAGTTCCTGAAGAATTGTTCAGTTTTCAACGTGTTCCAAAGATTCATTGTTCCCCAATTCATTTTCATTTCACTACTTCTTTCCTTAATATTTGAATAGGCAAAACATCTAAAGCAGTAGTTATAAAAACATTACAAGACCATATTTCTAGTGTTAGAGACCTTGCTATCTGTGAATCGCATTATAGCCATGGGATAAAGAAGCATGAATGCCAGAATAAAAGAGAAGAAGCGGAGAAATTGTTATTTTCTGTTGGAGGTAGATGCAGCATCAAATGTTGGAGACTTGTTATAAAGGATAATGCAGTAAGTTTGATTTTCTTTTCATATTTGTTTACTTTTGTAAATGATAATAAATAATAGAGGAATTTGGAGCAGAAAAGAGGAGCTTATAAGAAAATTAGTTAGTTGATTAGGACACTTGACTGTCATACAGATAGACCCGGGTTCAATTCCCGACAACTCCCAGTCCACTCAGCTGTAAATGAGTACCTGGTTGAAAATACTAGGGAGAAAAATAGGCGGCGTGGAAAGGAACTGGCCACCCTACCACATACATGCCGAGGCTTAGTACAATGAGCTCCTAACAGCTCATTCCCCTACGTTCTACCACATAATGCCGAGGCTTAGTACAATGAGCTCCTAACAGCTCATTCTTTTACGTTCAGAGAACACGGGACTCCCCTTTACGGTATACTGACAAGCATTCAGTGCACACAAGAAGACAATTCTGCAGAAAATACTATCCAAAGTTTAAAACAAAAATAAAGCATATTGTCAAAGTACACAGACAATACAACACAAACAGGTCTTGAACTCAAGCCTTCTCGCATATAATTCCTTATGTAATTTACCAACTCTATTGAGTGAGGTGACATTTCCTAACATCCCTAACTATTATATGTATTGACAGGAAAACCTGGAATCTGCCTGTACTGTATCCCTTCTTGCGTCGTATGGCACGCTGGATGCTAAGCAAAGACGCAAACGAATGAGACAGAGACAACCATTGGACCCAGATACACGCTACATGGCGCTTCAAGTTACGTCCGCACAAGACGTAGATAAATCCCTTCCACATTACAATCAATTTCTAACTATAGCAGCATCTGACGGATTTATACGGTAACATTTGTTTGTTTAATTGTTTTTAAATTCAGAAATAATCTTAATTTGAAAAAAATAATTCTTTTTTTAGAGATATCACTATTAATAGAGAGAGTAATAGAGATATTTTCCTTTATAATAGATATCTTAATTTTTAATAGTTATTATTTATTTATTATTAATAGAATAATTGTTAAGAAATAACCCATATTGACCAAAGTTATAATTTTGGTGTCTTTATGTTGTTTTATAGATTATTTAACTTCAGTGAAGTTCACAAGACATTCATAAATATATGGTCATCCTCTTGGCATAATGTTTGTCTACTGTCTCTAACTCAAATCATTCACAAACTCCCAGAAGGCAATGCGGTAGTCGTCTGCTCAGCTGGGACAGATGGAAGAGTTGCATTGTGGGACATCACCAACTTAATTTATACCTACCATTCTGGTGTTGACAAATGTCAAAGATCAAATGAGGATAAATTTTATTCAGAAGATTCTTGTTCTTCAAAAGATGACATTTCTTGTAAAGGATTAGAATCTAATTTTAATTTGCATAAATTAACTAAAGATGAATTAATGAATCCAGAGAGTTCTGAACATGCTGAAAGGCATTTAGAAAAAGCAATGTCTGCTGGTAGTAGCAGCAGTGTTCAAATTAAGGAAGATGTAGATATAACAGGTGCATCAGGTATTGAAGAAAATCATAAACCACTCTTTACAAAGAGAATACATCAATCCGGAATCAATACAATGGACATTGTAAATACAGGTAATGATTTTTATAAAAAAATAACCGTGTGATTATTTCAGTTTTAGCAAAATGCTTGCCTTTAAAATCCTGAATATATACATCAACATTTATTTTTTTCAGGCTCTGATTATTTATTAGCAAGTGGTGGTGATGATAATGCAATTCATGTTACCATATTGAAGGTCAGAATTCAAGAAAATGGACACATCAAATTTGATGTGGGTGATTCTTTTAGTATTCCTTCAGCCCATGCAACCCTAATCTCAGGTGAGAGATTTGTCCTTATAAATGTAAGTCTAAATTGTAAATACTTTTATCTATCCACCATTTCATGTCAATTTCTTCTAAATAATTTGTTTTTAACTTATTTTAGGTGTGAAGTTTCTAGATAAACACAATTTGTTATCATCGTCTATAGATCAACGTCTCAATAGTTGGAAAATAAATCACAATAAAGTAAGTGTTCAAATTTAAAATATGTAATTCCATTATTAACACTGGTAAAATGCGGTTAAACTGTGCACTCAGTATTAGGAAATATATTTATATATTACATAGCCTATGTAAATACGCGAACGTGATTGGTTGAAACTGCATCACATGACTACCGCTGCGAGGATCGTAAATCGTATATATCCTCGAGAACGATGATATTGACTGTGTAATTTTCGCGTAATTATCGTGTCTCCTGTCATTAAACATATAGATTCTCGAGTACGATGATATTGACTGTGTAATTTTCGTGTACCAACACTCGCGTTGCCGATAAATAAACAAAAGTCATCTACTCGATCTTGAACTCGGGTGGAATTGTCACTCCATCGCAAGACAACGCTCCAACCGCTGCGCCATTGTAGCTTGCTTGAAGAAATTAATCATCTAAACTATTTAAACTATGCATACATAGCGCCCTCATTTGTTATTAGTCCACCCTAAATGTGATGAAACACCGTTTGTGATTGGTCAATACTCACGGTAGTAACTTAGCAACTAGTACGCGCTGAACATCCGGTGATTCGGCTCCTCGAAGATCGAGAAGAAGACGAATTGTTTATTCGGCCTAGGCCTAGTCCTACCTGATTATAATATTATTATTTTTAATAGGCTTATTGATGGAAATTCTTCTGTTAATTTCAACGACCTAGGCCTAAGTGAATATTTTATTGCCAAGGAATCATTAATTAGTAATTATCTGTATATTATTCTTCGCAAGGTAAGGTGTCTAGGCAGGCTTGTTTAAATACAATACAAATACTATAGGAAGGAGGCCTCCTAGCTTCACCCAACCCAGCAGACTTGTTGTTGGCTATATAATATAACAGATATTGCCTTTTATATCGGTTAAATATAAGATTTGACATCCCCTCGGGAATGATATTAAGTTCTCGGGGAATATATATTTCCCTCAGCTGGCGCTTTGGGAAATATAGGCCTATATTCCCTCGAACTTAATATCATTCCCTCGGGGATGTCAAATCTTATATTTAACCTCTAAGCAGTCAATATCTGTATAATAGCACCCTCTTGTGTTGGTACCGAAGCTCTAATATTGAATGTGCTATCCTATCTATAACCTATGAGGCGAGTTCATTGGTAGCATTTTAAATAATTATTTTATATATTTATTAGATGAAACTTATTGGTTCGGAATTTACACATGTTGCAGATACATCAGGCTTAAATGTAACCATAATAGGGTGAGTAAAGATACTTAACACTTTTTAAAATATTAGAAAAAAAGGATCTGCTGTTTTTACGTTTTATCTGTACTTGCAAATAGCTGTACATTTTTGTATTTTATTTTACAGAGAAAAGGTTTATATATTACTTCATGGACAAGGCTTTCAGCTGCTTAGTACCTCTAGCAAGGTGGACGAATGATTTTAATCTGGAAACAATTTGAATAACAATTTTAATATTGATAAATAAGTGCAGATATGCTTATTTGATTCTGTTATTTATATTAGTAAAAATAATAAATGTAATATTTATTTTATGATAATCTGAAATTGGTATGTAGTTGTCGGCGGCTCACTTTGACCCAATTTACACTTACGATCTGGGTCAGTATAAGTTTATGTACTCTACAAAGTTAGGCCAGCCTTGAAACAGATGCAGACTTGGACCTCTCAGCATACATTACTTTTTTAACAGGCAGTTTCTAGAAAAAGGCAAATAAAGATGCTCCTTGCTTTTATACAATACACTTTTAAAACATTGGTAAGATAATTTGTGAATAATGAAAGGTAACTATATATTTTGTAAATAAAATACAGTAATAACAAAAGTATGCTTTAAATTGAATAAAATATTTTAACTGCATAAAATGAGAGTAATCTTTTTTGTCACTGAATAGTTCTTGTAGTCGCATTTATATTGTCGTATTCGATTTAGACTTTCACCGTTGAGTACAGTTTTGCCGTTGAGTACTTCTTTAACGGAGTATTTTGAGCGTTGAGATTGTTCTTAACGAAAAAGCTTTCGTTGTCAACGTTTCCTATTCGAATGACTTTCTGTTGAGCACAAATTTACAATTCGAATACAAAAAGTACTCAACGAATCTTTACTATAATATAAAAAATATAAAAAACCTAAACCTATACCTCTCCGTCTAAAACTGTGTAACATTTTGAAATTCATAGATATAATTCGTCGTATTCGAGTGTACCGTTGAGTAGTTTTTCCGTTGAGTACTTCTTTAACGGAGTATTTTGAGCGTTGAGATTGTTCTTAACGAAAAAGCTTTCGTTGTCAACGTTTTCTATTCGAATGACTTTCTGTTGAGCACAAATTTACAATTCGAATACAAAAAGTACTCAACGAATCTTTACGTTGTGACGAGGAAAGTTCTCCAATCGAATACGACAATTGAGTCAGAGAAAAGGCGCCCTCAATATGTTAGCAATGTAACCACTTTGGCAAAATATGTGTAACATTTTGGTAGGAATTATGGGATAGAAGTTACTTTATAAAGCGCCCTCAATATGTCAGCAATTCATTTATACCAGTACATTCATCCAAAAAACTAGGCCTAGAGCCTGGCAGATCATGCTTATATAAGATGTTTATTACCTATTTGAGGCATAACCTCATTATTTATTTGTTGTGTTCATTATTTAGAGGTAATTAACAAGTTGTGATTTTTTTGTATCCACTAAGTGTCATTATAGAATATTAATTAAGTCTAGAAAAGAAGTACTGTAACTTCTTGGATCACTTCCTTATAATTTTTCCTAGTATATGCCAGGGCCTAGACCTAATATACTAGCGGTAATCTTGAGTGTCCGAGGCCTACCCTAGTATCTGATTAGTAGGTAAGCTATCCAACAACTAAGCTCAGGCCTCGGCCTAACTGACTATGTAAGTACGGTAAATAGATTGAGTGTAGCCTATATTATGTATTGTTTGTGATGGATAATGCTTTTGTTTGTTGCAAATGGATTGTTGAACGATTTGCGCAATTTGAAATTTGAACAATCATGGTTAATCATATATCAATTATTCAATTATTATAGTACAGTACTATGATATAAATTGGATGCCCACAATCATTAGTGCCAACATAAAACAGTGAAGTCTGTGCTGATAGGAAACTTTACATCCACATTGTCATTATAGCCTAGGCCTAGGCCTAAATAATGTTTTTTTTTTCTTGTTTCAATTATTTTAATATTGTAACTTTTTGTTTAATTATATCTCATTGTATTTCAGTTATGCAAAGCAGCATTTTATATGGAGGAATTCTTGGAGAGCATATAGATGAAGTGGACCACAATCACCCTGATGTTGCAGAGGTTATTCAAGTATGTGACTATTACATTTAAGTAACATTAAGTAAAAACCCTGAGATACTGCAGCAAAATTTTTTGAGAGCTCATCCTGCAAAAAACCTATTAATAGTAATACAGTCTATTCCCAATATTAGGCTACTAATAGCAGTAAAATATAGAAATTCATTGATAGATATACTGTATATACTATATATTGTTATATAATTTGTCTTATTTCAGTTTGCCAAAGAGAAAGCAAGAAAATATGAGTCTTTAGTAGCAAACAATGGTTTGAACTCGGAACCTGATATTCTTGGTATACATAAAGAAGTAAGAGCCAGTTTATTTATTATTCATAGATGCCTTTCTTTCTTGACATACATTTGTTTAAATCCATGAATAGATTGAATTTTACATTCAGCTATATCTTCCGATGCCATCTCTTGATGGATAAACTTGTATTCTGTAGCTTTTCCGGAATTTCCAAGCTTTTTTTGAGAAAATGACTTATTTACAACAGCAGACCTATAAGAAACAAACCTATAAGAGCCATATTAAGATTGGTCTCAAAACACAATATAATCTGTTTGTTTATTTATGCTAGTTATTAATTCTGCTCTTCATAGAAGTTGCATTACACAGTAAATGGTGCTACTCGCTATGTCAAGAAGGAATACCTCATTGAAAAAGGAAAACAGAAAATACAAACAAAACGTGCAATAGTTGGACTTAATTATAGACTTGCTCTGTCATGGAGCAACAGTTCTTACTTTCATGAATTATTAATAACAAAAGATCGTGCTCACCGTTTATTTATTTTTCAACACACATTTTATGAAACAAACTCAAGGATATGCATAAATTCCAGTTCGGAAATAAACAAGGCTAGTAAAACTACTGATGATCATATTACTATTATTGACCAATCAAGTAGCTTGGGTGATGGTCATGTGGTTCCATCTAGCAAATCGTTTTCAAGTATTCTCAGGAAGAATCCATTATCTTTAGGGGATGGATGTCACAAATCGGAAAGTTATTTGAATTCTCATTGGAAAGTTCCGTCAACTGAAGCGCAAAGACATTTACAAATTTTATCGTATAACATTTGGAATTTTAATAGTTTTGAAAATAATCCTAACTATTATGTCAGAAGAATGAATCAACTAGGCATTGTGAGTATAATCTATAGTTATGATATGTTTTGGCATAGAGATAATAGGGAGTTTTCGCAACCTTACGAATACGATAACGAAAACAGATACGTCACACATTTGTGAAACTTTTGAGCTGATCCCCATTTCATATTCGTAAAGCGTATTCGTGTTGACAAATATCACCAGCCATATTCGTGACTACAAAACGAGTATAGTTTTTGATCTATTTTGCATTTGAATCAGGAATGATTCATGATTATAATATAATTATACTTTTGTTGAAAGTAATTTACTAAAGTAATTTACTAAAATGCCAGGTCAATTTTGATAAATAACAGTTTTTAAAGTCCTCACTCGCTTTGATGTTACGCTAGGCCTAGGCAGCAAAGCACCAAGCAGCACGTACCTGCAATTTACCGCAGTCATTTCGTTGCCATGCGAAACAGATTTTTACTGGCTTACGAAAAACGAATACTTGTGCGTGACGTATCCATTTTCGTTAATGTATTCGTAAGGTTGCGAAAACCCCCTATTATAGTGAAAAATATAATGTCTCTATGGCATAAAGGCCAATTTACACACGAGCAGTAACGTAATAAACCATTTACACACAACGTCTAGCAGACGGGTAATTTCCGCTTGGGATAGATACAGATTCTACATGGGACAACTGTTTTCCGCATACTGTTACTGCGTGTGTGTTAATTGGCCTCCACATTGATTACAAATATCAACAATAACCATTTTGTACGGTCATATTTTGAAAATGTCATTTGAGGTCACACCCCCAGGACCCAAAAAAGTGGCCCATATTAAGAATATCCTAAATAAGGGGTTCTATTGTAGTAAGAACAAGGACAACTGAAATTATTAAATTAAATAAAAATGTTCCAATTTCTTTTTAAATACAGTATGTTATAATGCTATACAGTTATATATTAAAACTATTATTATATAAATATATTACTTATATTACTGTACAGTTGGTTGCAGGCAGTCAAAGTGATATTATAGGGTTTCAGGAAGTTCGATTTGACCAATTAAATGGGAAGGAACTTGGACCCGCTCAGGTGCAACACCTTGCTAACTATTTACCTGGCTACCAGGTAAGTAAATGGAATTTACATATCAGGTGTTACAATCATCACCATCATTTCGACAAGACTATATTTCATTGCACTTTATTATATTACCTTTTTTAGTTTGTCACATTTTCGGTCCAAATAAAATTGAACGTCAAGGTGTTGTTTTCACGCGGCTACTCGCATATCGTTTGGCGCATGGCCTCATGGAGCATTGTGAAAACGAAACATTTGCATTCAATTTGATTTGCCGGCGCTGGAACAGATGTGAATAACCCTTAATAGGGATGTTCCCTGAATTGATGTATCCCAAAGTATGGGATAGAGGTTGTGGTCATTAATGTTATAGTTGGTGACAAAAACCAAAAAATCAAATTTACAGTAATCTTACAGTAATTTTAAAATTCACTTTATTTTACTACAGTTTGTGTACCAACCCGCCGTTTCCTATTTCTCACAGGATCTAGTAAGAGTTGAAGAAGGTTTAGCGATATTTTCCAAACATCCTATTGTAGCACATGACTATATCCTATTATCAAGGTACTAAATATGTCAATAATAGTTACCTCAATTTACCGAGATGTATAAAATCCATTCCCAAACTTTGTATTTAATTTTTTATTATTAATTCAAAGATGTAGCTAGGGTGGCGCAATTAGGCTGGGTTGAAATTTGTGTAGTGATGGTATGGTAGTGATGCTTAAATGGTAGTGGTATGACATCTTGTCCATATATGGGCACATCAAATTTTTTTTTCACATAAAGTTTCCTTTTTTTAAGGAATTTTTCAGATGCCGATGATTCTGTCCATCAAAGAATCTGTCTCCGAGCTGAGATTATTATTCCTGATATTGGTGCTGTAAGTTAATGTAGAGCTGTAGCTTGGTGGTTAACATGCTTGCTTTCTAATCCCAAGGTCTGGGGTTCAATCCTTACCTAGTGCCAGGGTTGTAACTCGCAACTCTTAACTCCACTAAGAAAAAATGTAATTCCTCCTGTATGATTCTAGTTTATCCATGATCTTACTTAAATAGTTAAACATTCAAAATCCTGTGTCTGCTTAAAAGTCTTTTTGACACAAAGTTTTAGAACAGTCTACTATGATAATTGATGCCATAAAATTCAAAAACATTTTCCCCTTACCTCTTGTGCCCCACGTTTATTTACAATACAGCATTTTTACATTATACACTTGGCAATTGTTAATACATAATCTGTTCCTTCTTTCTCTTTCGTGTTGAAAAATGTTTAACCTTTTAATATGGATGATCGATATCTATTTTCTTACACCCTTTTATAATGTTTAGGTTCATGTGTTTGTGACCCACCTTTCACTCAGTGCATCTGCTAGGCTGAGATCTGTCTTGGAAATCTGGAATTATATTAGTGCAGTTAAAGGACCTGCTATCCTATTAGGAGATTTCAATGATGAACCACACAGCAAGCCTATACAGTAAGCATTAAAGTAATTACATAGTGCAATTCAAGTTAGAGCCATACATACAGACAGAACCCTTTAAATAGGCCCTAGCCATATGGATATTGTAGTACTTGTTAAGATATTATCATTTGTTTGTTATACTTGAGGATTTGATGTGAACCAAATGAATACAATCAATCAAATGTCTTTCAGGTTTTTATCTGGTAAAACTGATATTAATGGTGTGTGGACAAGTGAATTGAAAGACGCATGGAGAGTGTTCTACAAGGAACCAAGGTAATTTGTTAACCATTATTAAGCTTTGTCCACACTATCAAACTTTATGTGACAAAAAAAATGTGATGTGCCCATAATGGACATGATGATGTCATATCACTACCATATTTGGGCATACCACCTCCATATATGAGCACATCACACTTTTTTGCCACATAAAGTTCGATAGTGTAGACAGAGCTTTAGGCCATAAAAATATTGTACATTTGAGCTACCATTTTACCACACGATCACAACATCATTGGCATATCACACCCAAGGCTTTTTAAAACACAATAGAATTAATTACCACAGTACTATCACAAGAAATTGTGGGAGCAGTTCGATCAAATCATAACTGTGCATGGGCAAGGTAACATTTTGAACATTATTTGAACTTGCATATTTTTTCTTTAGGCCTGATACCCCTGGTGTATACCAAGGAAATGAGAAAAGGGATGATGGTCTTACATTTAACAGACTTGATAAACATCTTAGGAAACGTGTAAGTACATTTTGTTCTTTTTATTTATTTAGGCAAATTGCCAAAGATAACCATAAGCAAATTCATTCACTATCCTTCCTAGAGGTGGCAATCTGGTTCAGAAGACAAACACACAAGATGCTCTACATAAACAAAGTCTTATTACAAGTCTTTGGGAGTGGAGTTGTAATTTGTCATTTAAAAAAATCCTGACATGACAGGACCCTTGGATTTGTAGCCAAGCATCATAACCACCAAGCCATAACTCCACTCATCTATCAAAAAAAGTTATAATGCTTGCTACGTATATAATTAATACCAAAACTTTTTTTACAGATTGATTATATATTTGTTCGTTTACCAAAACATCTTGAAATAAAAGACATTTCTCTGTTAAACGATGAGCAATGGAATCGCAAGGCTAGCTCAGACCATGTTGCAGTACAAGCAACGATAAAGGAAGCTAGTCCAGGTTAATGAAGACTAACTATAATTGCTTGGTTTTCACACTGAATGCGTACTGTGGTTGAAATAAATAGGCAGTTTGGGCAACGTCCGTATACATAAGGGTAACAAGGGTATGAGAGTTTTGGAAATCAGTATATTGTCAATACAGATTGGTTTATATGTTTAAATGCTGTGTAAGCAGCGCATTCACTCGTTTGAGTGTCTTGTGCAATACTTGACAAGTTTTTGTTTTGTAAACTGAAAGAGATGGTAATTTATGCAAAAGAAGTAATCTATGCATCCATATAGGCTCAGTATACAACTTTAGTTATCGTTACCATATTTGGTAAATCGTAAAAGAGACCTAGGTCGATAAACAATAAGAGGCCAAAACCTCTATCCTACTATTTAAGCAATTTTTTATTTTAATTTAATGCTCTTTAGTTGCCAAATAAATGCAAAATTATATATGTGGATTATATATTTATTCATAAAACTTATTTATATACCAGCCACTGATACACACAGCATTGTCATTATTTTCAGTAATTTGCCTTTGGATTTGTATATATATGGATTGTATATTTATTTAATAAAATGTATTTTAAAAAGGTCTACTCTTTTCTTGTATTGTAATACATTGGTACAGTAATATTGTAATATATTTGTTATACTGTATTATAATAAATTGGTAATATTTTATTGTATTACATTGGTTATATTGCATTGTAATAAATACATTGGTAATAATATTGTATTATAACAATGGTTATATTGCATTGTAATAAATACATTGGTAATAATATTGTATTATAACAATGGTTATATTGCATTGTAATACTGTACATGGTTATATTGCACTGTAATACATTGGTTTATAGTGTATTTGAATAGTTTTATATTTATCAAAAATGGAAAGACACTTTAAAATCTGCTCTGATATGATTATTTTCAGCACAATTAATTTAATAGTTATTTGTTGAATAAAGATATTTTTATTATTGTATTGTAATATGCAACATAATGTGTTTGAATTTGTACGCTGTGAAATATTTTGATTTATTTTATTAAAAAATTCATTACAAAAAGTTCTATATACCAGCTTTTTTTTAAAAACTGAGTTTATATCCCAATTTGAACTTTCTTACTACTGTATTATATTATATATTTACAGGCCATCCCAGGAACGACCACATTATTAGGTATTCTAGTTGTCCTGGATATAGTTTTCTGGGTATTAAAGTTGTCCTGGGGTAGATAAGATAAGATTTATAGAGCGCATATATCCACAAAGTGCTCAAGGAGGTAGTTGTCTGGATGTTACAGTTCTCGTCTAGGTGGTACAGTTGTCCTGGGGGTAGTTGTCTAGGTGGTACAGTTGTCCTAGGGGTAGTTGTCTAGGTGGTACAGTTGTCTAGGTGGTACAGTTGTCTGGGTGTTAGTTCTCCTGGGGGTAGTTGTCTAGGTGGTACAGTTGTCCTAGGTGGTACAGTTTTCTGGGTGTTAGTTCTCCTGGGGGTAGTTGTCTAGGTGGTACAGTTGTCCTAGGGGGTAGTTGTCTAGGTGGTACAGTTGTCCTGGGATTAGTTGTCTAGGTGGTACAGTTGTCTGGGTGTTAGTTCTCCTGGGGGTAGTTGTCTAGGTGGTACAGTTGTCCTAGGGGGTGGTTATCTAGGTGGTACAGTTGTCCTGGGGGTAGTTGTCTAGGTGGTACAGTTGTCCTAGGGGGAGTTGTATGGGTGTTACAGTTGACATGGGGGTTGTTGTCTAGGTGGTTGCCCTAGGGTGGTTGTTGTATGAGTGTTACAGTTGTTATGGGGGTTGTTTTTTTTGTGGTTCCCTGGGGTTTGTTGTCTTGGTGGTTGCCCTGGGGTGTTACAGTTGTCATGGGGTTGTTTTCTGGGTGTTATTTGTCTCGGCTGTTCTCTGCTATTAGTGTGCCAATTGCAGTGTTGTTCACTGGAAATTCAGTCATGTAATATTACATAGCAAGGTTCATCACTCGACAACAAATAGTATTGTACTTTTCATTGTATTTATATGCAATTTTATTTATTAAACTAGTTTATTATTATGATATTGTATGAATTGAAATCAATACGAGTCTTACAAAACAAAATAAAGCCATGATAAAACCAAATGCTCTTGATGTTTTAATACATATATACAACCAAACTATACAGTTTGCATTCAACAGCAAAATTGATGTTAAAAAAAGGCCAAAGACATGTCCGTTGCACCTGACTGGTTTGGTGACCTTAATGACCTCCTAACTAACACCAATCATACATCCCACTACTCGGATGTCGTCTTACTGCATATCATCATCATCTTCTATATCACGATCACATGTCAATTTATTCTCATCTTTTCCTCTTCTTTTTTGGTCTTCCCACGTCGCCGTCATCTTCTTCTGATGTCTTCGTTTGTTTTACAATATTCTCTGGGTCGTTGGCCTCTACTTTCCAGCATTCTTTAGGTGCTAGTTCTTCAATTCTTCTAACTGACAATGTTGATCGAACAGATTTTCTAGAAACTAAATAAAATAAATGAGTAAAATCTTTGAATTGTATTATTTATCAAACTGAATAGAATAAAACAATAACAAAAATAGTTTTGATAAATTGTAGTGTAGTGAGGCAGGCTTAAGAGCTACCCAATTTTTCTTTTCAATATGAAATATGTTTTTTGGACATAAGACATTCAGAAGAACATTTAGTATACATTTTATATATCATTTCATTTAGATATGTTATTTAGGCTTTAAATTAATAACAATAACTTCAAAATATATCTAAAATTAGTAGTAAAATAAATGAAGGTAAAAATACTCACTGGCATGCATAAGTAAAGCCCTACAGTTCCTTGATAATGCATTTTTACATTGGCTTTCACTCAAACCAAACAACAGGCCGCTGAATATCACATGAAGGAAAATATAAATATATACAGCAGCTATATATACAGCAGCTTTAGACAGCAACTATATACAGCAGCTATATACAGCAGCTATAGACAGCAGCTATATACTGCAACTATATACAGCAGCTATATATACAGCAGCTATATGCAGCAGCTATATGCAGCAGCTATATACATCAGCTATATACATCAGCAATATACAGCAGATATATACAGCAGCTATAGACAGCAGCTATAGACAGCAGCTATATACAGCAGCTATAGACAGCAGCCATATACAGTAGCTATATACAGCAGCCATATACAGCAGCTATATACAGCAGATATATGCAGCAGCTATATACAACAGCTATATACAACAGATATATACATCAGCTATATACAGCAGCTATATACAGCAGATATATACAGCAGCTATATACAGCAGCTATAGACAGCAGCTATAGACAGCAGCTATAGACAGCAGCTATATACAGCATCTATATACAGCAGCTATATACAGCATCTATATACAGCAGCTATATACAGCAGCTATAGACAGCAGCTATATACAGCAGCTATATACAGCATCTATATACAGCAGCTATATACAGCAGCTATATACAGCAGCTATAGAGAGCAGCTATATACAGCAGCTATATACAGCAGCTATATACAGCAGCTATAGACAGCAGCTATATACAGCATCTATATACAGCAGCTTTAGACAGCAGCTATAGAGAGCAGCTATATACAGCAGCTATAGACAGCAGCTATAGAGAGCAGCTATATACAGCAGCTATAGACAGCAGCTATAGACAGCAGCTATATACAGCAGCTATTTACAGCACAAAAAGGATACAGGTTGGCAACATCATATGGTGATCGTATCTCCATTACCTACAGCAGAAAATGTAACAATAAGATTAAACAAATTATAATAGTATTTATTTCTAAGCTACTATTATAATAGGCACATGGTAGTAGTTTGACAGGAAAATATACTCTGGGTAACAATAAAGGTTAAAATACACCTATTATGTTTCCTGCACTAGATTCATCCATCTATGAAAGCATGTTATGGATTACTACCAGTTTTAAGCTCTGTCTACACTATCAAACTTTATGTGAAAAAAAAATGTACCCATTTATGGACATGATGATGTCATATCACTACCATATTTGAGCATATCACTACCACATTTGGGCAAACCATACTTTTTTTGTCAAACTAGTTTGATAGTGAAGACAGAGCTTTACAGACCAAAACTCAATACTGTATACAAAGCTGTATATTTATTTCACATAATAAAGTGGAAATAAATGTAAATAATAATAATATAATAATAGTAAAAATAAATCACTGACTCTTTCAGCTTGGCTTGAAATGATAACATTCTTTCCGTTGTTAACTGCCACTAATGCATGTGCATTGCCGATAATGTTTCGCCGTGCAGTGGTGTTGTTGATGGCTGGTGTATAGATGATCTCAAAATGTACACCTCTATCCTGAGCCTAGAGAAAAATAAGACCATTCTTATCATCACTTATGTGTGATGTATTTATGTGGAAAAACTAATAATAAAAACATAGTTTAAGTACCAATGAAATCTCAACCCTTCAACTGTACCAAAACCAAAACATTTCATAGTTCTACACTACAATACCCTGATTTTACCATCCCTGGATTGTACGTACGCATAAATTGACCGATGACGTCATCGTTTTTAGTCATTTTAATACATACAGTAGTGTACTATTTTCTTACATTGAGGGCAAAATTTAACAACAAACCACAAAGACTGCATATGCTTTTCTAGTATGCTAGGCCTACCTAGATGCGAGGACTAGCTTGGCATAAATTTTAGTAGTCTAGGGCTAGCTCTTGACAGCTGCATGCTGTAAGTAAAGTAGGCAAACATGGCCGCCTTTTTAGCTACAATCTACATATTTGGGGGTCAATTTAAGGTCAACTTGGATTTTAGAAATCTCATTTCTTACCTTATTCTTTTGGTTCTGTACTATACGTAAAATGTAGGTTGTACTGTACATTGAAATTGTATTTCAAATTTGGCAAAGATTGCTACATTATAGTTTGAAGGGTAGTCCAGTACATTCATTAAGACTGTTAAGAACTTACAGCTCTGACAGGATGGTATTTCATAAAAAATGGAAGCCGCTGTGTGAAGTCCAGTGATATAATATCTACTTCCAATTGGGTACATGCCAACAAGAACAGTTTGTCTGTTGTTGGTTGAACAGCGAGCAAATCATATGATTGAATGGCATTGTCTGTTGACTAAAGAAAGGTATCCTGTATAGTATTAATATCATAATAAGAAAAGTAATAATAATCTTTTATGATAATAATTATTATTACAGTCAACTCTCCCAATACCGGACTCTCTTAAAACGGCAAACTCTCCCAAAAAACAGACTTTTTATAAGAAAGGTTCAAAAGGTCCCAAATGTGTTTTTACCATTAAAAACACATTCTAAATACCAGACTTTCCAGACATACAGTATCGGGCCAGCCAATAGGTGTCCGCTATTGGGAGAGTTGACTGTATAATATTTATAAGGTGCTTTTTACCATGTATGGTTTAACAATGCTTAGAGAAAGGAATAAAAATCAAAAAAGGTGTCAACGTAGAAGAAAGAAAAAAGGTAAATATCCAAAGAATTTACAGTTAGAAGTGGAATTTGCTAAGTTCATTTTCCGAACTTTATCAGTAGAGACAATAACAGTTAAGCTGAAACATTGATATTGACCAAGGAATAAGTGCGTTGGCAACTGTTATTATTTCACTGGGTCCTAGTCGCCACAAGCTACAAAAGTTAGTACATGTTTAAGAGACCAAATATTACCATCCTTGCAAACGTTGTGTTGTCCTTTAAAATAAGCGTAACTCTTGACAGCTGTTGAAGACTTCTACCTTTAACCTGCAAATAGTTGATATGACAGTTGTTTTAAAGTTTAGAAAAATGACATGTGGAATTGAAACATGTTAAAAAGAGATAGGTACAACGCATTCAATTTGAACTTTGAATTAAAAAATGAAACTAGTTCATAACCAACCTTCAAGTTTGCAATGTCAATATTCTGTAGTTCTACTGGTCCAGGAGCATTCTTTAACTGCAAAAAATTAATCAATTATTAATATCATATTTGTTTTTGTTTATTTTATGTCGTACATATAACAGTAAAACTTTACAATGTTTTTATGCAGAAATAAAGAACAAAATATTGATTAAAAATTTAGTCAATCAGAACAATGCTGGAATTTCAATTCTGAATCAGAGTATTTAAACTCACCCCTTTCTTATCTCTCACAACATGATTGACAGCTACTACTTCATAACCAACTGCAAAAATATTTATTAATAATTATAATATTATTTTATATATAATAAGCCTAATAATAAAATATTATATTAAATTTTATAGATTTTCTGGATTGGATGGGTTGTATTGGCATTTGAAAATTCTAAGGCATTGATTAAATTTTACTATTATAATATAAAATGAACAAAAAGACAAATATTAAATATTATTATTAAATATTAATTAATATAAAATATAAATAAAAAAAGAGACAACATTTATTTTTGGATTTGAGCTAAAAGTATAGAATAATGAAGATGGTTTAACCATGGTGGAGGTAATTTTTACCTCCATGGTTAAACATACATGTTGACCAGTAAGGCCTACCTAGCCTAGGCCTGCACAAGCCGGGAGTACCGCCGGCTTCCCTTGGATGGATTCGCTAGCCTCCCTAAAAGTAGAGCTACGTAGTAGCCTAGGCCTCTACTTGATTCTATAAATCATTAAATCATTACAACAATGTTTTCTTTAGTTAATTATTCATAGCATATTATTTAATTTTATTCAAATAAACAAACCGTTCGCAGCACTTCCAATTAGCTTCTGTAGCTGTTTTTTATCTGTTGTAAAAGGAATATTTAGATCGTGAAACTTGGCCATGTTTTCACGTGTTCAACTTGTTTATGTTCCGACACGTATGGCGCGCCTAAAGTGTCAAATACTGTATATTACTGTAATGCTGACTAGGTTTTCTTGTAATAATCAACTGATTTTTATTTAATCATTTAAATATTTTTCTCTCCTTTTTATTGTTTCATTCATTGCACAAATTAAAGTCTAGTCTAGTGCCAATGATATAATAATACAACAATATTATCACATAAAATAGAATAGATGAAAATGCCACAACACACATATTTATCTTTTTACTTCAAATTTATTGATAGCACACATAATTTCAATAATTTTTACATAAAAACGTTCCAGCATTATGATACATATATACTGCAAAAATAACATTGCTCTTTCCATAATTATTAAATTATGTACACACATCTATAGAATAATAAAATATCTATTTTTACTGGAATTTGTACCATTGTTTATACTACAGACAGAATAAGTTGTTTATCACATGAAGTTTGAAAAGAAGAAATCATTTATACAGAAAAGGCACTATAAATTATGTTTTATATTTAACCCTGTTATTTGGAATTAGACAGTTGACAAATAGTGCATCATAATATGTATATAGTAATAACTGTACAAGATCTCTAATCTAACCAATATGGTTCTGTGTACAGTTCTTATTCATTTTCTAAAATTGTATTTCAAACTGAAATTAAACTCATCTTGATAGTAATTTAGTATTCAAAATGCCAATAAAATACCCCTCCAATAAAAGACCTCCCTGTTCACTTTTGTGTGGAATATAATTTAACAAAATAAATGTAATAGGTAAAATATATCCAGGGTAGGTAAAATATATCCAGGGTGGGTAAAATATATCCAGGGTAGGTTAAATATATCCAAGGTAGGTAAAAATATATCCAGGGTGGGTAAAATATATCCAGGGTAGGTAAAATATATCCAGGGTGGGTACAATGTATCCAGGGTGGGTACAATGTATCCAGGGTGGGTACAATGTATCCAGGGTAGGTAAAATATATCCAGGGTGGGTAAAATATATCCAGGGTAGGTAAAATATATCCAGGGTGGGTAAAATATATCCAGGGTAGGTAAAATATATCCTGGGTAGGTAAAATACATCCAGGGTGGGTAAAATATATCCAGGGTAGGTAAAATATATTCAGGGTAGATACATTTCCTTACTTAAATTTCCTTCAAATCTTTAACATTAAAACAAATGTTTTATATCTAATAATTTATAAAAATAAAATCATGTCATGATTGACTAAAACGTTCTTAAAATATTGGTGGGTAAAAATTATTGATTCATTTAATAGCTTGCCATTCTTAATTTTATTACAATGAATTTTAAAAATCATTGTTATACAATTATATAAACAAATATCGGGTTGCTAAAAATTATGCGTACACTTTACACAAAATGAGAACAAATTGTTTAAATAAATAAAACTAAATAAAAATGAACTTTAGTAGAAAAATAAATGATATGAATACAGGAAGCATTGCATACAAAATCATTGTTCCGTGTCCAGGTAAAAAATTAAGCTTTTATAAAATTAAAAGAAAGTAAACACATAAATCTACAATACAATTTATGAGACTTAAAAGCTACTGTAAAATATTTCTAATAAAAAAGCAAAGTATAAAAAGCCAAATATAAATAAATTTTGTCCCAATATGAGGTGTTTTTACTTATAATATAATACTGCACTTAATAACGATTAGAAGAAACCTATGAGTTGTATTTATTTTTTATTTGTATATGTACATAAGTGGAGGACTTAAGCCCTAGATGACATAATACAGATAATACAGGGGGGGGGGGGGGGGGCTCTACTTTGTGCTGGATTCTTTAAAATGTGAATCATGTGAACATTACATGTATAGTATGCAAACCAGGACCATAGCTGTTCAAAACTGATGAGGCAACATCATTTGTAAAATAACTGATGTAGTATACAAGCTGTGCTATTCTTGTGGTCAAACATACTTTTTCCTTTCCACCAAAATAATAACCATATTATATATATAAACAATACAGCACACACTTACAAAACTAAATATAAAACATTTAAATACATTTTCATATAAATATATATTGTTACAAAAATCCTCTATATCATACACCTCTAAACAATAAGTCAACTTGCTCTCTATGGCAATTTGCATTTTATACGGAAAATCATTGTCATTACACATTTGCCGAAAATGATGATTTCCTTACTGTATATTTATTTTGGGAAATAAGCATTTATTTAATCGTTTTAATGAAACTTATACTAATTGAGTTTGTTAAAATTAATAGTCAAATAGTTATTAAAATGTCAATAAAATAGTTAAAATTGTACTTAAATTGTTAAAATAAAAAATTTAGTTTGAGAAGAAATTTAAAAAAAAGAAGAAAAAATATTTTCAAGAAAAAATAATACTGAACATAAAGAATGTGATGTGATTGATATAAGATAGTGCAAGAATTAAAAAAAATAAATTTGCACCAAATAACAACAGTTTAAATTGGCTAGAATGTCAGAATATGCAAATTATCCATTTCTTTGGTATTTTATCATAATTTTTAACATCCATATTTTGTTATATTTTTGCATAAACTAATTTTAATTCATTTTACAATATATTAATAATAAATTACAGAAAATAAATAAATAAGAAAAAAATGTCCATAAATAACCGCGATAACAATTTAACAGAAGTTTTGAATTTAACAGTATTATCTATGTTTGATTGATAGATAGATAAAAAAATAAAAACCAATTATGTTATTATGTTTAAAGAATTTAAAGTAAAGCAAAACAAAAAAATAATTAGAAAAGATTAGTTAAAAGCTACCTTGATGCTCTCGTTTAGTAGGACTGAAATAAAGAGAAAACAAAATGTCAGTACAGAAACATTTAGAGGTAACATAATAAATTCCACTCCTAAATTCCATCACCTGGGAAAGGCTTACGAGCAAATATATTAAGTGCATTCATTTGCATGAAAGTTAGCAGGTATCCCAGTGTGGGCTTATATCCGGGTCAGTATGGTAATAAAAATAAACATCGCAATATTTATTAATTATCATTTGTAATGTCAGGTTGCTGTTGTCACATGAAATAATAAAATAACTATTATTCATTCACAACAGCTGAGTTCTTTCAACTCAAATTACATTTCTTTAAAATTATGTTCTACTATAATAGATTTTATTCAAACTGATCAAATTGTTCTTTTTACTGCAAATTCAAGAATTTTTAAGCATGATACAGTAGGGTTACGACATATGACATCACATGTCACATGATATTCAATATCCAAAGATCATCAAATGCCACAAAAGACCAAACTTATACATGTATAATAAAGATCACGATGCAATAACCATGCCGTAGGCTTTTACGGACAAAGCGGTTTTGATGATGGCTTGATAGCAAGTATTTACAAATCCTTGCATTTTAATTCTAACTGCTACATTAAAATTTACAATTTGTCAAAAGTTACACATATATAATTACCAAAATTTACATCAAAAATATATTTTCTCCCCCTAAATTATGAAAGTACTAAGGTAGTGTGCTGCCAACTAGTTGTGTAAAGCTACAGTGCATTCATACTCTTTTTATACCCAGCCTAGATGTTGTCAATACATTTACAAAACATTGCATGCTTACACACCAAAGCCAGTAGCCATGATTTTTCTAGAAAGGTGCATTTTTCTACACAAGGAATAATAAATAGTTTGACCTATTTACCATCACTTCCACTCCTAGTCACACACAGGTCAAGTTGTGATAGCTCTGCAAGCAAGCACAGATATCACCATGACCTTTGCTACTGTTCATGATGTAGCCATGGTAAGCATTAGATGTAGTAGGAGTATGAATGTTTAAAACCCACCACACAATTGAATTCTTATACTTATTAGCCTGCCATCCTTATAAGTGCTAAGCTCTGTCTACACTATCAAACTAGTTTGGCCAAACAAGTGTGATGTTCTCAAATATGCTAGTGATATGACATCATCATGTCCATATATGGGCACATCACAATTGTTGTCACATAAAGCTTTGATAGTGTAGACAGAACTTTATTTTGTCAAAAAACTGTTTTAAATTTAAGTAAACAAATTTGTAATGGCGAAAGGATTTTGTTTAATACAATGCAATGTGTATTATTAAAATAGGAATATAAATATTATTAAATAATTTTGAAAACATTGTAGCAGATGTGTTTCATAGCGGTTTTAAATCATCTATAATGTGTGGCGGGCCTTAAGAGCACCTGATTAATACACACCTTAATTAGCATATTAACACAGGTGATGGAATGTTGTTTAACATACATTCCAATATAATTTTGGCTTCTTATCTTATAAGTTACACAACAGTATGTGCTATCGAACGTACAGAAATGTTATGTAAACAACGAACTGGAGCGCAGAGAAGATAACTAGGAATGTAACAAAAGACTTCATGCCGTTTCCACGTCGCTTCACTATCCGAAGTGGTACCAACACACTGCAAAAAACAATAAAATATTCTGTGTTACCTTAAAGATATATTTTCTTCCTGAAAAAAATAATTTTTAAACAAATTTTTGCTGAATATTCCATTTTAATGTAACATAATAATTATCCACTTTGACCAAAAGTTGGATAAAAAAAAAATGTATTTACCTGAAAAAATGTAATTTAAAGCAAAAAATGGTCAAATTGGCTGCCAGCCAATGGATTTTTGGTTGAATTTAACCATTTATTTTGTCATTTTATAAGTGAAAACATTATATTTTTTCATTATTTTTTTTTACAAAATAACATATTCAAAGTCTGATTTAATTTCATGTTTTTGGGGGACAATACATCTTTAATAATTATTTTATAAGTTTAATACTTTTAAAAGGCCTATTCACTTCACAGAGAAATCACCACTGAAAAAAGAGCAGAGAGAAACATTCAATAATGCCTCATTAAAAAGTAAAAATCTACATTGTGTGTTGTATTGTACAATTATGATAGGCACAACATGTACATGGCTTGGTTCCCACTGGGCAAGTAAGTTGACCAATCACAACACAATGGATCCTTCATGTCATAATTGGTCAAAATACTTGGTTTATGTTGTTGTTGTTTAATGCTTGCGTTGCATACTAGTTGAAACCAAGCTTTACTGGCATTATGTGTTGAGTTTGGTCTTATTATTCTAATGCATCCATTAATATGATCATGTAAATGAATTTGGCATTAGTTGGATTGAAAACTGGAGAATTATACTAATGCTATACACTTATATAACTCCAGAGTACAAAGGTAAAATGTAACCGATAATTTTTATCTAATTTTAACAATTTTTAGCCTCTTAACTTTTTGTGTGTGTTTTTGTAAATTGTATTTTATATTTTTGTATTTTGCCAGTTTTCAAATCACATTTCTGTTTTTTAAATGGACAATAAAGTATATATGACTATGACTATTAAAGTCTTCCATAATGCGTTTATATAATTATATTATAAACAAATTACATTCATGATTATTGCATCTTTCTTACCTTTTCACAAATATAAATACCACTGTAGAGACCAGAAGAAATTGTAATAAAGTAAAGATGTTAGGAGATCCTCTGGGGAAAGAGAGAGAGAACAAAAATTAACGTTAAAACATTCATAACAAATAACAAAATAATTTATATGCAAATATGCATCATTATAGTTTTTAACTACTACAAATTTATGAATGTAAAATGGAGATTAATGATTTCAAATGCACATTTGAGAACATTTGTTATCGATGTAAGAGAAGCAGACTTTTAAAAAATTCATAAATGTGTCTCATATTTTTTTTGTGAATAAATTAATTTATGCATTATTTCCTTATGCATACCGAAGAGAAAACTAACTTGACATTTAAGTCTATTTGTAAGTCTATAATACCCTTTTCACATTGCCTAGCAAACACTGGAGTGCACAAATAAAAAAAACTCCAGTGTTGACGAGGCAAGGTGAAAGGGGTATAAGAATAGTGGAAGATTTGAACACAGAACTCTAGGTCTGGAAATTAAGAATTTAACTGCCAAGCTATAATGCCACTACAAATCAAATACATATATATTATTAGTTTTTAATATACACAACTATAGAGTATCACGGTGCTGACGTCACTACAGTAGGTGGCGCTGCGTGGTTGCTAGCGCACCCAAAAATGCGTTCAACCTGCCTGAGTGACTCCAAGGTCAGGTTTGGAATAGTCTTATTGAAGTAGTCATTTTAAAACTTAATAATTTTCAATAAAAACAAACTAAAATTTCAAAAGATCACTAAATATGTGTTTTTAATAATCTATTTATTCTTCAACTACAGTTTAAGTTTTAAAAAATCCAGCTAAGATACATAATTTGATAGAAATACAGATCTTTACAGTTTATCAACATAGTAGCGTTGAACGCATTTTTTGGTTGGCTAGCACCCATGTAGCGCTCTCTATCGTTGTGACGTCACACCGTGATACTCTATACTTACCCTATTAAATTATCCGAATCTTTAGAATTTAAAGACTCGTATTTATTTATATGTCTTTCTATCCTATCATTCCATCCTTCAACTCTCCTTATATGTCTGTCTATTGGTTCATTCCCCATATCTTCTTTTTGGTTATTAAATTCTTCTTTTCTTGGCCGATTGCCAACACTACTACCAATCGCAGCATATCTGTTGCCTTTTTCAGGCGTATTATTCTTATTGTCTGCAACCGCAACGTTCTTCATCTCCCCCTCCTCTGCCTCCATCTCCGCGTGACTCTCCTGGGTGTCGGCTCTTCCCGCACCTCGCACATGTCCCATGTTAATCCTTTGCCGTATTTTATTTTCATATCCGTTCCTATCACCTGGACGCTGAATATTTTTAATATCTTCATTTATTTTTTCAAGTTCGGTGTCAAACGGTGTTGTAGGCGACCACTTTGATTGTATTTGTAATTCATCGTTTGAAAGTTCTTTAATGTCCTCTGTAAACCAAAGACCGTTGAGATCATCTAAAACAAAGTAACAGTTTATTAAAATAAAGGCATTCATAAAGCCATGGCCATAAGTCTGACATTCTTTGATTTTAACTTTCTTTGATTATAGATACATGTGATACTTTGGTAATCCCTAGACATTTAGCTTGGGTACAAATATAGTTGCCATTCAAGAATTGCATAAAATGGGATTCTAAAAACTGTATAGAAAACATTACTTATTTAATCTCAGATAGGTTTTTAGAAACAATATACCTTAGTGAAAAGTATACAGAAAATTAAATTATCTCTCATTTCACAATTTTTATTCAGGTTTCCTAAAAAACATGAAATTTAATGTTGTGATGATAATCTATATATTAATATTCAATTACAATATGTTATATAATCTATTGGCCACCTTTTTTTAGTTTGATAATTTTCTAGCATGAGTATGGTAATAAGTTCAGTAAAACTTTGTCTGAGATAATGGATGAGGGTCCCTTTATTATTTTATTTCAGATAAAATCCATAAAAGAATACTTCAGTACAAGAAACTTGCATACATATAAACAGCCTTTATATCAGGTACCAATTTTTTTTAAAGGAATACAAAAATGCATGGAGTAATTTATAGCAAACTTACCTGATGAACGCTTAAAATCCAACCAGTTTTTGCTACCTTGTTTAGATAGAAATACTTGAGTGGTGTAGGGAAAAGGTTCCTTGACATCCCTTTGAAATAATGCAACAGTCCAAAGTCCTGCTTCTAATGCTCCACAATTATTCAATGTGTTTACATATCGCACCGTGTCAGACTGCAAGAAACAGAAAATGCAATATGCCAATATGAACAAAAACTATAATTATTAAGCTCTGTCCACACTATCAAACTAGTTTAACAAAAACAGTGCAATGTGCCCAAATATGGTAGTGATATGCTTAAATATGGTAGTGATATGACATAAAGTTTGATAGTGTAGACAGAGCTTTATACTATTAGGTTCCTTTAAATGGCTGTACACAAATATTTAATGTAATTTACTTTAGAATGGACCCAATAAGAAAGCTATAAAGTTAGTTATTCAATTTAAGTTAAAAGGTACAGTATTTTTTAGATCGCATAAGAAATTTGATTTTTCTATCAAATGCAAGAGATGATACTAATACAGTACCAAGATATGAGATACTAATATTGTAGTAGTACAACACAGAAGACTGTACATCTCATCCTGTCATGTCATATCACTACCATATTCGGGCATATCACTACCATATTTGGGCATATCACTACCATATTTGGGCATATCACTACCATATTTGGGCACACACAGTTTGATAGTGTGGACAAAGCTTTACACAAGCTATATTTAGATAATTAGATACTATTAAACATAGTAAACATGACACATTGCGTATTATAACGGATTAACTTACAACTTGAACGAATGGTCCAGGCGTGTTCCACGTTATAATTACATGTACCAAACAACGTACTTCACCTTCCGGATCGATTAACGTTGCGTTAAACTCCAAGGATTCTTTGCTAGGAGATTTGGAAGAATATCTTGCGAATGTAAAACTGTCAGGATTACGGCCTTCAAAACTTTCGTCTGAAAATAAAATAATAATCATGATCATTATTGCTATTCTGTAGTGGCAAGTATTATAATCATGTTGTTGCAATGCCTGCTGCTTCATTGGGATCCAATCAAATGCTCTGTCTACACTAGCAAACTTTATGTGACAAAGAAGTGTGCTGTGCCCAAATATGGTAGTGATATGCTAAATTATGGAAGTGATATGACATCGTCATGTTCATATATGGGCACATCACAATTTTTTGTCACATAAAGTTTGATAGTGTAGACAGAGCTTAACACTAGTTAACTAGTTCCAAGCAAGACAATTGAACTTTCCTAAGCTACAAAATCAAGCAGACATAATGTAAAACTCCATACTAAAAATATTAATACCTGGAAGATTCTCAATTTCATTACATTGTGGAGCTTCGGGAAATTTGTCATTCAGGTTGAAATAAGAACGCAAAAACAATGTAGTAGCGCCCTCTTGCTCAGTTGGAACAACGTTCATTGCCTGTACTTGAGTTTTCCTGCATAAAAATAATATACATTTGTTAATAATAATGCTAGGTTTAAATATATGGAATGGTCAGTATCCAACATTGTGAAACTTAATCTGAAATAAATGTTAAAAAAACTGAAAACAAAACCAGAACCCAAAACAGAACCTAAACAAATTAAAACCAAAACAAATAAAACAAAATGATATAAACAATCAATAATAATGCAAAAGAATTATCATATTTTAATAATTTTGTAAAACAATAATGGTTTGAAATATAAAACTACCACTTGTTAACCTCTGAACTCAATTTCTCGTTATAGCAATTTTTTAATCGTTGTTATTGGTAATATTTTACGTGTTTTCAATGTTTAGCTTATCTGGATCATTTTTTAAATTAGTCCTGAAAATGTATTTAAAAATCGACATAATGAATCTATTAACATTTAAATTTTAAAATACCCAAAATAACCAAATGGGTCATCAATTAAAAAATCAAAAAAATTAGAAAAGGAAAATAAAATTAACAGAAAAAACTGTAAAATGTAAAAATACTAAAAACTGTTGTCATTTTGTGTTACCTTCTGAACCCATAATCCACCTGGTATAGTCTGGAATTTGTTAATGTTAAAAAACAAATGAAAATATATCTTACTTTTATCTTTTAAAATGGTAAATGATTATTGGAAATATGATTATTTTATGTTATTTATTATATTACAGGTTATTATTATCCTTTGAAATCTGCATTATATTTTTTTTTTTGTTTTCCTAATATAATTGGTTGGTTCTTACTACCACACCCATCTCTAAATTTGCATGCAAAATAATATATATTAAGATAGGTCAACAAAACACGGGTCAGTACTTGAACATATCTTACCCCTGAAATTTTGTTTTCAATGTGGGGGTGGGCCGGCATATCCAAAATCACTACATTTACTTGAACATCAAGTATAGTAAAAACCTGATTTAATAATAAAATGCAAACCTTTTCTTATTTAACGGAATCGTTGTAATATGGAGTCCTTTTAAATGTCCTCGGCTATAACACTGTGTACGACTCTGTGGAAGCTACAAAAGAAATAAGAACAGGAACAAGATTAATATAAGGAATATACTGTACAAATACTTTTTAACTAAACGTAACTGTTAAGGCTAATTTACTCAGACAACGGTAAGCAGAAAATCCCATAGCTTCTTGACAAAGTTTGACCAATCACTTTATTCACATATAAAAACATTGATTTGTAAAATTGTTTGAAAAAGAAAAGTAAAATGTCTAATATAAAAACATGTGAACGGGCAGTACTGTATCTATCCTGAGCGGAAACCGCCCCATTCGCTCCACGTTGTGTGTAAATGGTCATAAGGAATAACATAGATTCTATATTTTTATTAACATTACCGCTTGTCTGTGTAAATTGGCCTTTATACTATACTAGGACATAAAGTGCCTAATCATAGGTCCCAACTTGGAAAAATTAAAAGGACCTATGCTTAATGGTATATGTACTGATGGGATGTTTTGCATATCCAAAACAATCATGAAAAATGTCACCTTTGGCAGCAGAGAGGAGATTACATATTTGGAAACTTCTGGGATTGTTGTGAGACTTTGGAAGACTACTCCTAATATATAATGTACTAATAATAGAAGAAGGCATGAATTGTGGTTGTCATACACATTTCAAAGGACATATTATCTCTCTAAAGCACTGTCTACACTATCAAACTTTATGTGACAATAAAATGTGATGTGTCCATATGGACACAATGACATATCACTACCATAATTGAGCACATCACACTTTTTTTGTCAAACTTGTTTGATAGTGTAGACAGAGCTTAAGGATAAAAACACTCAAAAAATCCATCTTCTTGGAGAAAACCTATACAAATGGTGTGTTTACACAAAAAAGCAATAACCTAACATATTCATACTCTGACATTATAAAGGACTTTAAAGGGCTTAATTGAAGAGCTAGTAGATAAATAGCATAGATAATAACCCACCCACATCAACCATTACATCTATGATTGACAGGGTAATTAGGCCATAAATAAAGTTAAAGTTAAGCAGCTAGTATCTTTAACCTCTTTAACTCATAATAATCATTAAACACAACTACCGTACACACTACACAACTATATAAACACAATATTATTGTTAATTAATTTAAGCGCTGTAACTATTTAGATTTGCAGAATTTAAATGTCAGATTTGATTAGCTTTCAAACATATTTAAATCTTGTTAAGGTGGAAATCTGTGTTATTTATCAGACAATCATTACAAGGACAGATGTTTATTATAATGACATTGTTGTCGATCAAAAAAGAGAAAGAAAAAACAGAGAATACAGTGTTCTGCATTAAAAGAGACCTATTTCTATTTGGATAAAAGTTTGGCAGAATGTAGACTATTGCAGAGAATTAGGTTCCTTTTCAGATAAACATTTCAGGATTTATAAATACTGTACATACCAACGACGCTCGGAAGAACTTTCTCTGTCCACCAACAACTTCAACCTGCAAAATACGATTTTATTTAGTAAAATAGCAACACAAACAATGAAAAAACAGAATTCAAAACGTCAACATAAATACAAACATCTTATAGTTGAAAATCATTACTATCTTAAGCTCTGTCTAAACTATCAAACTAGTCATGTGCCCAAATATGGTAGTGATATGCTTAAATATGGTAGTGATATGACATTATCATGTCCATATATGGGCACATAACATTTTTTTGACACAAAAAGTTTAATAGTGTAGATAGAGCTTTGGAATAGGTTTTCTGAAATGTACATTTTACAACTATGAGTTAAGAATCTGATTGTTACATTCTTTTTAATATATTACCTAATTTCTATTTAGTTCAATTTACTGTTTTAACATAACTTTGGAATTGTAAATAATTAGTAATGTATTTTAAGAACATGTGCTGCTGATTTAAATGCAATGTGCAAGTAAACTTTTTTATAAATTCAAACTTTATTCGAAAACGCTTTTGAATGATCGGCAAGGCGTTAATATTTTACATACATATTTACTCTTCTATACAACATCATCACAAGATTAAGTTGGACCAATTTGAAGAATGTCAAATTTTGTATCTTGATAATCATTCCTTAGGTACTTAGAATTTAATTATAAACTAAGTATTTCAACAGGGATGTCCTAAATGACTAAATTAAATTAATCTACAGATATGTAATGAAAAAAGCATTTATCCCAATGATGGACCAAAATCTGTCATTTGATACTGCATAAGTTCTATACGGTAATCTATTTTAAATTAATCATTATTTAAAGGAAATTAAAAATCAGTATCTAAAAAAAACTTCCAGATAACAATTAATCAACGTATCTAAGTTACATACAAGACACAATTGAAGCCTTAGGGGACTTAATTTCCTTCGTAAATTTAATCATGGTGATTATCTTAAGTTTTTTTTTACCGAATATGGACGTCATAAACGTCTGATGCTGACGTAACACTAGAATCAGCCTATTAGTGATGCTGCCGCAAATAACTAGGGTTAAGAAATCGCAGCAAAAACAATGGCATGACACAGATTGGTCTTGAGTTCCAGCTTATTAATACATTTACTGTTTAAAAGCTTTCTACAGTATATGATATTGTTTATGAAATAATATCACTTGGAATCTTCAAATGAAACACTGATTTATATAGAAAAAATAACAATATCAACCTTTCAATTTTATAAAAGAGAACTTTATTAGCATGTGAGAAAAAACATAAAGCATGCATATGTATTAAATTAATTAAATTAAAATCAAAAATTGAAATGTTTTATCTTTAAATTGCTGTAATATCATATTACTTGTATCTATATATAAATTTACGTAAGGGCAAAAATCGGTAAATCGTGCGTTATTTCTAGAATGTTTACGCGATGGTATATAAAGTTGGTTCGTACTTTCGGTTCTAATTTTAACCGCCTGATGTAACCCTGTTTACTAATTAAATTGAGTTCGATAATTAGTTATTGACGATTAAAACGAATTTAGGTTCAAAGATTTGCCCCAAATAGGGGTGTTTTCCGATCGTGGTATACACTGTCTAATGGATGTCAATTTGAAAAATACCCGCACACAATAATACGAGGATGCTTCGCATTTTCCTATCTCCTCCTACGATAATTGTTTTTAATAGCTGAAAACCGGTTGAACAGTTCGAGTACAGCATCATGATGTTGAAGACAGGCCGATTTTCTTTAAAAAATGCTATTTTGATACATGTAATATACGTTTTTACAAATGTATTGATTTGTGATGAATGGAACATTCCAAATTATTTGGTTTAACCATAGAGGTATAGATTTAGATTTATGGGCCCCCTTGGAGAATAAACATAAATAGTATTGCAATGCTGTACAATACTGTTAAGGTATTGTTAGATTATAAACATATAATATACAAATAAATAAACGTTATTACTGACAGTTGCTTCTCAACGTTTGTATTAATTAATAATTTAAAAATATATAAACGTACGTAGTGGTACGTGTATCGTTACATGTACTTTACTATTTCAATAGACTATGACAGTGAGAGTTTTAACAAAGTATTAAATCGTACGTAAATGTTTTACTGTATTTAGTGGTATATTATTTATAGGCCTATAAAACATTAAAAACAATATTTCGTTACTGAGTGGATAAGAATATATTTTAAAATGTTTCCTCTTTGTACCTATCTTCTTCCCCCATCCCTCAACCCTTAATGTTACATACAAAACACAAATTGGGTTTGTTTAAATGAGTCCAAATAAAAAAATTTGACTCATTTTGTTTCTCTCTCGGAAGTAATTCCCAGGGTGCTAATTTTAGCTGACTACATAAATCATCGTGTATATTTATTCGTTTCTGTAAACGACAATGTATTATAGTCCTGCAGTACGTACATTTGAAATCTCCATTATTTTCTCGCTGGAAAATACTGTGTATTCGAGAACCATCTGTGGGCACGACCTAGATGGTACGCGAGCGAAGCGAGCGTGCCATCTAGTATTATTTAATTTCAGCTAACTGATAAAAATCTATCTACGGTATCTGTTGTTTTAATTATATAAGAGTACTATAAAATATGTGTATTTTATTACTAATAATAATAATTATTATTATTATTTATTCAGGCAAAAGATAAATTTTACAAAATATAATACAAATCAACTAATTAAACAAACACGACGCAAGGAGAAAATATAAAATCATCACTGTCACCAATGAGGTGTGTACATATAATTTCTGGTTCTAAGATAGAAATAAGACACAAACAAATATAGGGTTTAGAGCTGTACCTCCCTTTTTGTTAAGAATTTGTATTACAAACAAATTAAATTTTTTATTTATATCGAAATTCTTAGGGAAAGGAAAATGAACAGTGGCTGCAGACGATCACCATACGCATCTGGAACCTATTATTACGCAATACAAAAAAAACAAGATCAGATAATTATTTTCAATCAGCCTTCGAATATCTATTATTCCACCCTCGAGAACTAGCCTAATGCGAAACCAAATACAATGTAGAGATCATCAATTTCCTCTCTCTGTAATCTTGATATTGCGTACTATTTTCTGGCAAGAAACTAGAACAGTGATTATATTACGTATTTGAAGTGGTACATTCAATGGTTTGTATTTTCTTACTTGTTTTTTGATTATTATTATTTATAAAAGATAAAGCAACATTTTTTTATATGTTATATTTTTATATGTACGAAAATGACAAAATAAAGAATAAATGAAATGAAATAAATAAAAAAAATAAGGAAAAATCATCATCTAGCTGCCAGGAATATGCCGAGTACCCGGCCGAGTGTCATACAGTTTCTTAAAGTTGATTCATCATAGATATTCCTAAATATGGGTTTGATTTAATATGCTGACAACGTATTATAATATGAGTATGGTAAGAACACATAGAAATGATATGTTTTATTATTCATAACTGCATCCTTTACAGTTGCTGTCACACATAGTAAAATTCCAAGCAATTCATAAAACATTATTATATAATATTTATATATATATATATCACATGCACTGATGAAGGGCTAGTGTTGCCCGAGAGCTCTGCTATGTTTTTTGGCTGTTTTACTTTATCGTTTTGATTTAGCTTTTTGCTTATTTTATTTTGTATCCGAGTCTCCATTGAGATCCAGCCACTGATACCCACAGCATTTTCATTATTTTCTGTAATTTGCCTTTGGATTTATATAGTAGTTATGTATACAACATACATATGTTTAAGTACAGTATTTCAAAATTAATTGCAAACTGATAAAAATGAAGAATATTTTTATAATATCACATGCGCAAGTACCATAAAAATTATTATATTTTTGTTTTGTAATTTGATATGTTGGAAAAACATTTGAAAATTGGAAATGATAACATATTATAAAATATTTATGTAACATACATATGTTGTAGAGTACAGTACAGTATTTCAAAATTACTGCAAAGAATTAAGAATCCTTTTATAATATTACGTGCTTTTTTAAAGTAGTCAATATTGAAATCCTTGCAAACCTCACACAGGGAAAGACGAAAGAAAAGATTAAATCCCACACAAGGAAAAGACTAAATCCCACACAAGGAAAAGACAAAATCCCACACAAGGAAAAGACTAAATCCCACACAAGGAAAAGACTAAATCCCACACAAGGAAAAGACTAAATCCCACACAAGGAAAAGACTAAATCCCACACAAGGAAAAGACAAAATCACACATAGGGAAAAGAAAAAATCCCTCATAGGGAAAAGACAAAATTCCACACAAGGAAAAGACAAAATCCCACACAAGTAAAAGACAAAATCCCACACAAGGAAAAGACAAAATAACACACAAGGAAAAGACAAATTCCCACACAAGGAAAAGACAAATTCCCACACAGAAAAGAACTACCATCATTTTTAAACGTCCATTACATAAGTAATCATGTTGGAAATGATTGATAGGCCGATAGATTAGATAACACTGATCTTTCACAATAATTATTGCTAATCATATAATATGCAGGTACATATAAAAGTATAACCTACGGTACTTTATAAGTGAATATATTTATTTTAATTTGACATTGATAATATAAAAACAATAAAAATCAATGACATTGACATCATTAGGAGAATAATCCACATTTTGAACTGAACTGGATAATGTTATATCAATCAGAATTGGCTGGTCTTATTTATCTAATAAAATAATGTGATTAAATAAGACAATAAAAAAAAAATCAATAAACCAAATTAATTAAAATATTTCTTGTGTAATATTAGTCTATAAAAAGAGGTTCAATAATTGGAATTTATTAAGACATTTATTATTATTTATTTATTTTAATTGTTATTGTTACATGTTTATGTTTCGTCATATTGCATTTTTGTTAGAGTCCACAATGATCACCTTCGGCTGGATGGACCACCCTCGTAAAATATTGTTGAAATAAATAAATAAACTTATTTAGTCTTTACCGATGGTGAATATTAGTAAGGAGCATTTATACGTTGTCGGTCGGTCCTAATATGGAAGTACGTCCCAAACTTCACTCATAGATATATCATAGTACAGTATCTACAGTATATCCTCCTCTATGCTTAACTGCATGCACACAATGAATTGACATGACCTAACTTATTCCTAAGTTGTCGCATCAAAAACTCTCTAGTATCGATAAGTCTTTATAGAGGTGGAGAAGTGGTCTATTAGTAAAGTTTTCCATAACTTATTTAAGGAGTTTTACTTGCTGTCTGCATGCACACTATGAAATGACATGACCTAATTCCTAAGCTGTCACAAATAAAAAACTCCCAAGTATCGAAAAATCCCTATAGCGATGGAAAAGAGGTCTAGTAGTAAAGTTTTCTATAACTTTATTTAGACTTCATTCTACAGTACACATACTTTCTGTTAATCAAACTTGATTAATACTATATGTGTAGAATGTTTAATAAACGAACAAAACGAAACGATCAGTTGTAATTATTATAAACGTTTAGAAAGAGATTGTTTTCTCTTTGCGGTAATTGTCTACTTTAAAGATTGGCATTTATTTACAATTAATTGCCCCTGAACTAGCATATTTATTATACCTTTCAAAGAATAAATGAAAGTGGCACGAGACTATTATGTTGTTTTCAATCATAAAACAAAGGTGTGGTACTCTCAATAACATTGTGATAGACTTAAGATAAATGAGTAATAGACCCCTAAGGTACAGCGTTCAAGTCACATTGACCGCAACGGAAAGAGAAACCTGGTTCTAGTCATCACCTGTCACATTTGAATAATTTTAATTTTGGTATTTGCGGTAAAATTGTAAAAAATAAAACAAATAGGAGTGGCCAATAGGAAATTGAGCAATGCACAATGGACCCGGCATAGAAACAAGATCATAAAGATGAACATTTCTTTCTCGTCAAATTGCAACAGCAACATAAAGCTCTATTTTATGAGTTTGTCGTCTTTAAGCTATTTCTATATTTCGTGATAGAAATGTTAATGTTTGATGTGAAAATTGTAAAAGAATATGAAGTTTTGAATAAAATTATTTTGGGTGAAAATGTGTGAATTTAAATTTCAAGGAATGACATTCATAGGTCTGCTGTTGATTGCATTTGCATTTTGTGTTTAATGAACACAAGGTTTATCAAAGATGTCTATACTGCTGAAAGTAGCTAAGACTATAACACCTTTAATTAAATTTTCCTATTATACACAGTAAAGTATCTAGTTAAGGGATATCTTCAGGACTAAAACGAAGTGTCACCTTAATAGGGGTGTCCCTTGAATAGGGGTTGGCCATACTCTTAAAACATATACTGTCACTTGTTCATTTTACATACAAATTTTCCAAAATGAGGAGTTCTCCTATTAACCATATAATTCACAAATCCTACTGTAGATATGTTTCAAAATTTTTCTTTATTTTATTTTTTAAATTTCCTGTAGTTTCGGATAAAAAGGCCATGCTCAAAACTTGAGGAGTTCAACTAACATTTTAATTGCACTGACCTGGATGTGCAACACATCCATTCAACACACCAAGCAGAATGTATTCTCCTTTCAAAATATCCCTTGTAATACTTAAAGTAGACTTTCTCATTAAACTGTTGCAGACACGTTCACAGAGACATAGCAATACTTTAAATACTTACTGCTGAAAAATCGATCCAGTATTTGATCTCCTTATTAAGTTGGTTCTTGGTGCCGTAGATTGGTTTACAGCACGGATCAAGTGGGATCACTTGGGGGAACATCCGCACTTTCACGATCGATTCCAGCATTATGGTGTCTTCCCAGTTCTGTCCATAGTGTTCAGATAATGCTAATTCTGCAAGTTGCCTACACAATTTAAAAATATGTTTTCTATTTAAAGTAGTTTTAGTCAGGATGTATATTTGTATGTGTATAATTGAAAAAAAAAACAAACCCCAATTTTAAACTATACCACATAGAGGGTCAAGCATATGATGAAAGTGACCGTCATCATAATAGTAGGGGCAACAGAAGACCTATGGTCAAGTTTTGTTTGGAGTGACTATTGTTCCTTTTAGTACTCTACTTTGCTCTATGTAGAATACAATATTATTGTTTATTATTGTTATTTATTATTGTTTGTTTATTGCTTAAAATTTAAAAAGAGAACCGAATACAATAATTACCTTATAAAAGAATCACTAATGCCCTGTTTGCTCTGAATATTGCTGTAGTAAAGGCCATTGGTCAACCTACCAGCAAACACTCTGGCAGGATCATTAGCTTTTGAAGAAAACTTGCGAGCAAAGAACAGATTATTTGCTAGGTCTTGGATCGCCTCGTTGTCAGACTCCTCAAAAGTACCAGGACCCTAACAAAATAAATTGTTGACTCATATTTTAATTTCTTAAATAAAAAGTTTGTATTAAAAAAAGTTCTGGAAAGTTAAAATCAAAGACTTGATGGGTTGAGTTTATGAAAAACATAAATTTAAAGATTCAACTAGTGGCTCAAGAAAAGGCATATGGTCTATAGCTATGTTTATACTATCAAACTATTTTGACAAAAAAAATGTAATGTGCCCAAATATGGTAGTGATATGCCTAAATTTGGTAGTGATATGACATCATCATGTCCATGAGCACATCACATTTTTTTGTCACATAAAGTTTGTGATAGTGTAGACAGAGCTTTAAGTTTGTTGGGATAGACTAGGCTTTATATTAACACATTTTGACATGTGAATGACAAAATGTTCAGTGTTATAAAGTAAGTATTAATTATTGTTTAAAGTAACACCTAAACACTGTCACAAGTGTTTTCAATGAAAGGCATGCAATCAAGTACAAGCCATAAAAATATTGAAAACTTTGCATAAACACTACGTGCATTTGCAATTAAGAAATGTAATGACATCTAATACGTTTCACTAGTGGGATTATTTAGGTTATAAAACGTGCAAATTAGTGATGTGCGTCATAAACACATGAATGTGTTAAACATTTAATCAAATAAAAGCCGTAATAGCAATTAGCACGCAGCTAACTACATTCTCACAAAGCAGGCTTGTTTAATGGTTAATATGACTATCCTTGATTTCTGAGAACTATATTGTGCATTGCTGTTAAAAAGTAATTAGATTTTACTGTACTGAAAATATAAAATTAAGGAATACAAATCTCTCTGCAATTAATAATTCTCTTCTTTAATGTGTGTCGTTCTTTTACTGAACACACAATTCACAGATTTGCTCATCTTTATCGTTTCAAGTTAATTAATTAATTAATTAATTAAATTTCAGTATATCACAGGGCGTTTTAGAATTCATGTGCCTGTTTCTGGCTGTTTTACTTTATCGTTTTGATTTTTTTTTTTTTTTGTATCTCCATTGATATCCAGTCACTGATGCCCACAGCATATGTCATTTTGGATTTATATATTCATTGTCATCTATATCTTACCTGACCACAAAAGTCAATATCTTCTGTGTGTCGACAAAAGCCACGATCATCTTTCCTTGCAAACTGCTTTAAATGATGTAAATTCATATGTACAAATTTCTTCCTGAAAAATTAACAGTATTCAAAACAGGTTAATAAATGTCAATTCAACCTGAGAAATACTATATATTATGGCATATTATGGCATATTATGGTGTCTCAATGTTGTAGTGGTTATAAGAGCAAAATGAATATAGCATATATAGTCCCATGGAGACTTGATACGCAATTTAGGGGGTGCGATTTTACTCATAATGGATTCAGAAGTCTTGTCTGAATTTACCAAAAGTTAGTGGGTGTGATTATATCCAAGCATCAGATTAAATACTTCTATATACAGTACAAGAAATGGAGTGGAGTTGTGGTTTGGTGGTTATGATGCTTGGCTACCAATCCTGGGTTCAAGTTCTGTCATATGTCAGGATTTTTTTCTAAGGACAAATTACAACTCCACTCCCAAAGACTTGTAATGAGAGTTTGTTTATGTAGAGCATCTTGTGTATGTTTGTCTTATGAACAGGATTGCTACCTTTAAAAAGGATAGTGAATGAATTCGCTTATGGTTATCCTATGTCTAAATATATAAAAAACAAAACAAATGTATGTATGTATGCTCTATAAAGCCTATACATTAATTTTACATAAAACAAGTTGTTTTAAAATCAGCATAAAGATTGATGAAAATGTATTGATGGCATTAGAATTTAAAAAAACAATCTCTTTAAAAGGAACTAAATGTTTTCTATGGCGACAATATGACTATCAAAACACGTAGTTATTTGCAATCAAATCCAGAGAATCCTAGCCTTGTATAAAAACAATAACAAGTAATGACAAGTGATTTCCTTCTTTATACATTTCAATACACATTTATAACACCAAATATTAATTCCTTTAGTAGCTGTGTACCAAAAAGATATTTTATTATGTTTTAAATCAGTAATATCATGTAATAATACTTTAAGTAATTTCCTGTGCATTGGTTTCAGCATTTCATAAAATCGAAAGATCATTGAAACAATAAGAAAAACATCAACTCCAAATGCAATAATAATATCGTAATTTCCTTTACATGTTTTTAGCCTTATTGAAACAATCAACTGACTGCAAGTAATAACCAATGCTATAAACATTAGGCTTAAATTCAATAATATTTAAGTAATTTCCTCTTGTATACTGTATATTTCTAACATCAGTTATAATATCTTTTTTTGTTTTTTTTTAAATATCACAGATACTGTTTCAGGAATAACATCTATGAGTATACGAATTCATTTTAAATGTTGGGGAAGAAGAAGAAAGAGAGGGTGAGCAGGGAAGAAAGAGAGGGTGGGCAGGGAAGAAAGAGAGGGTTAGGAGAAGGAAATTAGGTGGGATGGGAAGAGAAGGTGGGAAGGAGGAAAGAAGATGGGAAGGAGAAGAGAAGGTAGAAGGGGGAAAGAAGGTAGGGAGGTGGGGGAGGGAAGAAGGTGGGGAGAAAGGAGACAATGTGGGGAGGGAAGAGAGAAGGTGGGAAAAGGAGGGAATGTAGGTTGGGAGGACACATTAATCATATGAAGTTGTAGCTTGACATATCATTAGGGAGTTTTCTGTCAAAAACCACTGTAAACATTACATCAAAGCCTCAATAAAAAATATAAACCTTTAATATTATTTAATATCTTGTTAACCTTGATAATTCAATAACTGTTATGCTATTCACATAAATTTCATAATTGCCTAAAACATTATTTAATATTCCACCAACAAAAATATCCTTGGAAACTCAAATGTGCATACATGAATTAATCATAAGTTTTGATATTCTCATCGAAATAAATTGGTATAAAAGTGCTTGTCTGTCTATGAATTCACAACTTCTGATAAATAATTAATGTTAAGTATTGCAACTGTGTGAAGAAAATTGTTTTTGAAGGTTAATGGAATTATGAAAACAAAATATAAATTGTATCTTAGTCAGCTCTTATTAAAGCTCTACCTTTATTATATGAACACTAGTGCCTGCTGAAAACTTGCAAATTAAAAATGTCTTTTTCACATTATTACTAGGCAAAATGTCAAGTATATTACTATCTTTGCACGCAATTGTTTGCATATTAAACATCCACAATCATTTTAAATTATGATTTTTGTTAACTGTTTGTAAATAGATATTGTGAAAGACCATGCATAATGATTTTCAAAAAAATCAATTCATTGGTTAACCAAGGCTTACTAAAATCTTTTCTGAATCTTCAAAATGAGCCGAAATAGCCACCTCCTGTCACTCTGCATTTTCTAAAGTATTTTGCTAAGTTTCTGAAATTTATTTTGAATATTGGTCGATCTTGAAACCCTGAAACATTGCTGGATTTGGGTCTTGATTTAAAGCTATAGCTAACAGCGTAAATGTCTAGTATAAAAAGCACTTGGGGCTAGCCAATCTATCATCCTTTGTGCCCTGCTGGCTACTAAAAAATGAGAACTCACTTCCAAAAGCAGACACATTAATTTAAATATATCTGCAGTCAGAAGATTTTTTTTACATGAATAAAGTTTTTAATGTTACGTTCAAGATTTAACATGACAGGATGTGGTGGGCAAGTACAATGTATAGTTATCAAGTCTACTGGGCTAGCGAAGAAAAAATTGAAATTTAGCTATATTTTGATCTATAATAAGAATAATTAGAAGCAGCAAAAAAAAATAGAAATTAAAATTGAATAACATATTTAAATATGCTTCCCATTTTGATTTTGTATCTTCTACAGTCAAACATTTTTTTACATGTCAAGAAATGTTTGACTGGCCATTGGAAACAATTCTGACGACAGACAATACAAAATAATCAATCAAAAATGTTCTATTCATTAAATGTCCGTCGATATTAATTACTTATAGAAGTTTGGTAGTAGCATGTAGCATGCAATAGAAATACAGAATACTTAAATCAATATGCTGATTTGTAACAATATCATAACAAGCAGATTTGATTGAAACAAGAACTATTAAAAGAATGACAGGGAAATCAATAACAATCCATGTGAACTAGATTGATTTAGAACTAATCATATCCCAAAATTAAATGTACAGCAGTCTGTGGATAAAGAAAATAAAAAATAAATAAAGAAATGATGGTACCTAAAACAATTTTCCTCTTTAATCTTTCCATCTTTGCTGCATAATATCTACAAAGTCTATGGATGTTGGTGCATTGGTTCAAAACTAATTTTGTTTTGAAAAAGTTATGAAATATTATGTTTACACATTTTAGAAATATATGAGACAAAAAAAATGGGAGAAAAGGAAAGAATAATACTAGATTTGAACTCGTCACTTTGATGAGTTCAAGTTATCCGAACAAAAAAAAACATGTGCACATATGTTAGAAAATGCGCACAAAAAAGAATATACCATTATGAGCTGAAGAAAATAATATAGTGCAGAATTTTACTACTATTGTTTGTCGACGTCCACTCGAGTTTGCTTACAGTTTTGTGAGAATCAGCTGTTTTATGTACACATCGCATATTAAATGTTTGTTACGACAACGGAATATTCTGATTAGCAGAATTGGCAATCATATTTATGTTACACAGTATTACATTGCATTACACCCAACAAAATTTTCTACAAATATTTAATTTACACATTTATGTTGAGGAAATAGTTGGGTGGTGGGCAATAAATAAGAAATGTTATTACATACAAATAATTTCATAAAAATATTTCAGTTACATGTTTATATTTGATTAGGGTAATAAAGTAAATTAGAAAGGTTGTGCTGAAAACATTTATATTACATCACAGTTCACACCAAGCAAAAATAATTTCATAAAAATATTTCAGTTATATGTTTATATTTGATTAGGGTAATAAAGTTAATTAGAAAGGTTTTGTGCTGAAAACATTTATATTACATTACACCCAGCAAAAATAATTTCATAAAAATATTTCAGTTATATGTTTATATTTGATTAGGGTAATAAAGTTAATTAGAAAGGTTGTGCTGAAAACATTTATATTACATCACAGTTCACACCAGGCAAAAATAATTTCATAAAAATATTTCAGTTATATGTTTATGTTTGATTAGGGTAATAAAGTAAATTAGAAAGGTTTTGTGCTGAAAACATTTATATTACATTACACCCAGCAAAATTAATTTCATAAAAATATTTTAGTTATATGTTTATGTTTGTTTTGATTAGGGTAATAAAGTTAATTAGAAAAGTTGTGCTAAAAACATTTGTGTAACATTACACCCAGCAATAATCATTCCAAAACATTTCACCTACATTCAATTCTGTCTAGCTAATTATGTTGATGCTAGTGAGTTGACCAATGAGAAGCGATTGATTATTCAAACAGTCGCTTATCATTGGTCTACTAGCTTGCGTTGCGTCTCGAGTGGGAACCGAGCTTTAGGAGAGTTGGCACTCATGTTACATAGACAACATACTGTATGTAACGCATACTCCTGTTAACAATTATTCTCTAATAACATTTCACTTACAGTAAACATTAACAATCTTTCAACTCTAGTCCGCATAGACTGCTACCTATCCCAATACTAATGAGTCACAACAGATGTGTGAACTTAGTATGGCACTAACATTACTTGTTCTGGGCTTGGTCCTTTAATCTCAGAATAGCTTAAACCCTTAAGAATTCCACCTACAAAGTATAATATTCCATAAACAGCTGCTTCCATGGAAATGAAGTTTGAAACAGAAGTTACGGAAACCAATTTTCAACATTAACAAAATATAGCACCTGGCTGTCTATTCAATTTTTCATGAATTTGAATAGTGGCTGGCAATCATGTTTTTAATTTCATGTTTTCAATTTCATGTTTTGTTGGTTCGCTAAATTTTTTTGTACATATATTCTTTATAGCCTCTTTAAAAAGAACCAGAAGATGAAATGTTCAACAGTTTATAAACTTACTAATATTAATAATAACAACTAGGACAATAGTGTAGAATAGATAAGCAACAATCATCTATCTTTCAAATGTAGTCTTACGCAATGTAGCAGCGCAATATCATCTTTACAAACGTCGTGAGGTTATTTCCCGATTGATCGTAATCAAAACGGTACTGGGTTTGGTCTACTAGCGTTCCTGCTCCCAACCAGTACATCCATTCATAGAAGCCTTAATGAAGTAAGCCTACCTGGTGGTGGCCATAGAACGGTCCCGAGATAACGATTATACTTCGGCTTTAGTCGATAGAAGATTGAATAAATTGTTAGAGATAGAGTATACGATGTTATGATTATGTGTAGATATGTGATTTGTTCTTTCCCCGAAACTACAGTGGCATTACATTTTGGTGGTCACCTTGTTGCCTTTCAATCAAGTATCTTTAGTTCAATCTTGGAAGGGATCATTTAACTTGTGCTTTCTAAAGCTCTACATACACTATCAAACTTGATGTGACAAAAAAATGTGATGTGCCCATGGACATGATGATGTCAAATCACTACCATATTTGAACATACCACTACCATATTTAAACATGTTTTGTCAAACTTGTTTGATAGTGTAGACAGAGCTTAAGCATCTAAATTTATTTCCAGTTGGATGAAAATCTTAAATGCAAGTTAACAAAACATTTAAGTTGTACTTACTTGAAAGGTGAGACTTTGAGCATAGACATAAAGTATGATTCGTCGGGTATAATAGACGTTTGAGTGTAAAGTTGCAGGGCGTTCATATAAACAGTCCTCTCAGAAGGATTTAAAACCATCTCCAGGTAGTCTCTGAAAAAAAAAAAAGAGCAAACACACTGTTAAAAATAGAAATTGTTCCCAACCCCCTAAACCATGAAATTCTCTCTCTTACAGTAAACTATGGATGTCGTAATGATAAAGATCTTGGATTATAAACTTTTAAAGATATATTGTCCCCCTAACATTTTTTTTTCCCAATTTTTTTTTTGAATATGCCATTTTAATGTCACATAATAGTTATTTCTTTTGACCAAAAACTTAATAATAAAAAAATAATTTACTTTACTGTCAGATAATGGTTTTTCGTTAAAAAGAAGTGAAATAATTAATTAAGTTTTTTTTACAGAAGTGAATAACTTGATGTTAAAATGGCCTATTTAAAGTCTGATTTTATTAATCTTCATTTTTATTGTTTTTGGGGCACAATAAATCCTTAATGTTTTAATAAAATTTAATCTGTTTCATTTCTTGTTCCATAATACAAAAACTATAATCCTAAAACCAACACAAGAATAGTGACCAACACAAACGAATATTACATATAAATAGCAAATGTTGTTTTAATACTACCAGCCATATACAACATAAGTGTCTTAAATCCATTTGAAACACTCTGGCACACTTATCTAAGCTTCATTAGCAATCAAAACAGCAATTGCACAAAGCTTTCAAGTCATAAGTAACATGTAATGACCAACCAGTATTACTATACTATAATATCAATAGCCATTTCTCTTTAGACTACCGGTGATTTACCGCACATACTTAAAACATACTTAGAACATTGCACAACAACTTGCCTACTTCAATAATCCGACTGTAGCAATATAAACAATGTTGCTATTCTTCTAGTGAAGCAAATATTATATTTATGTATAACCACTTTTAATAATAACGCTAGTATAATCTCTAAAGTCATGCCTCTGTAAATGGTATTGAGAGGTAGACAGGCTGTAGCCTCTTAAGCGTGGTTCCCACTAGCGACGCAACGCAAGGACGTAACGCAACGCAAGTGAATTGACCAATCACAAGCGATGGCTTAATATTCGCTTGTGATTGCTAACTGTCATAACTTCGCTTGTCATTGGTTAAAACGCTTGCGTTGCGTTTACGTCCTTGCGTTACGTTCTAGTGGGAACCAAGCTTTATATTCAATTTAATTCTTTTAAATACAGTGCTATAAAACATTGGTATTTTCCTAGTGTATATAAATGTACATTTATGTATACCCACTTTTAATGATAACATGGGTATATAATCTCTAAAGTCATGCTTCTGTAAATGGTATTGAGAGGTAGACAGGCTGTAGCCTCGTATGTTCAATTTATTTCTCTTAGGATCTAAATACAGTGCTATAAAACGTTGGTATTTTTCTCGTGTATAATGTACACTTATGTATACCTATTGTAATGACAACATGAGTATACAGTACATAATCTTTAAAGTCATGCCCACGCAAATGGTATCAAGAGGTATACACGCTGTAACCTTGCATTTTGTTTAATTTATATCTTTCGGTAACATTTAGAATCTGAAATAAATACAGTTACTGTCAAATTGTGGCAAAATAAACATTCTATGAAATGGAGTTGAAAAGGTGTAGCAAATCAGTCTACAGAAAGTTATCTTTGATATTTTTTTTGTACAATGATTTTTTATTCATTTTTGTTGCTATAGATATATAATTTCATCATGGTATTCCTAAATAAAAGATGAATGAATGATATACTGTATATTCCAATATATCAAGAAAAAACTGTTCCAAAATATCCATACACTAAGTAGTACAGTACAGTTTCTTTAATTACCAGCTTAGGGTGGCTTCCTATCTCTATCTAAACCCCTAGGTTATTTATAAAAGGAAAATGTACCCAGATTATTAAAATCATGTTTGTAGTTGTCTTCCTGTTTTAAGACATTCATCTACAACAGCATTTTAATTATTTTTATCTTTGACTCACGCGTACACAATTCTAAATTTCAGGATCCCAAAGTTAATACAGGAGAAGAGAAATATCATCTTAATTACTTTTTTGAGATCCTATACAGGAAACTCAATACTTTAATGATGTAATAGATATTGCAATAAACTTGAGAACATCTAGACAATGAGATAAATAAATGATAAATATCTCCGCTAAAGAACAAGATTTTGATGGCATAGCCTAGGATAAAAGAAGCATAAACAATTTGCAATACCTTGACAAGGTTGGCTTAGTGGGATATTGTGAAGAGGATGAAAACCTCATCAAAGTCAGATGCTTGAGTAACATATTTGATGGAGTATGTTTCTATCCATATAAAAAGCAATACAATCGAGTATTGACTAGTCACTCTGGGCAAGTAAACCTATTTTGTACCAAATCAGCTAGCAAAACAAATTGGGTTTTTTCCTTTAAGTTAAGTCGGGCAAGTTTGGCATATATTTTACATGCCCTAAAAAATTGGGTAAACAGAAGCATGTATTGTTGTATAAACTTCAGTCATCTCAGACGACTGTTAATATGTGTAAATGTGGGGTTAAATGTTGAGGATAACATGTGCAGGCCTTCTCTTTTGAAAATCATAGGTGTGCTACAAATTGCACTCCTCAATACATTCAGGGGTGCTGTAGGTGTGCTGTTTGTATTTTTATGTGTAGAAGTTTACCAAATTAAGGCGTGTTGTAAATCGCACTCCTCAAGGGCAGTTTAGGAGTGTGTTAGGTGAGTGATCGCACTCACTCGCCTTAAAAGACAAGGCCTGATGTGACTCGCAGCCTATTGGGCTGAATTATGGACCACACATACAATTTTCTTCTTCCCTAAAGATAATTTGTGCCATACAACTTCCACTAAGAACATTCATCTGTCCACACTATGTAATACATTCTGTAATTTTAATGACAGTAAAATAGTTGGTCTTGGACTCTATGGGCATGTGATATAAAACAAGTAAAGCCCTGTCAATTTTCATATCCAAATATTATTATTTTTCCGTATGCATCCAACCTCAAGAAACTCGCCAATTACAGGATGGATAAACTATTGTATCATGCTTATAAACTATATATATATATATATAACTATATATCTTATTTCAGGCTTACTGAAGGGTGTGGAGTTGAAAGAGTCGTGAGTTACAACTCTGGCACTAGGTAAGGATTGAACCTTGGGATTGGATAGCAAGCATGTTAACCACCAAGCTACAGCTCCACTATGTAAATAAATATATTTGCATAAATCCATAATAGTATGAAAATTTGGTTTAAACCTTCATATTAATTTTACCTGCTGAAAACAGCCCATTGTGAAGTGCTATGCATGTCACTCCACGGAGCTTTGCCACTCCGAGATGAGATGTTGTAAACGTGCGCGCCACATCCATACCACACTGACGTATCAGTGGTCTTCTGTGAACGATCGTTCCAGTTTCCATTGATTCGCATAAAATTAAAACCTGCAATATTAATAACATATGGCACTTGATAAGAAATTCAGTCTAGAGACATTAAACACATTGTGAAAAGTCATCAAATATTAATAATTCATAAATTATTCAGTTTGTGCTTTTAAGATGGTTTTCAGATTGTTTTTCTTTTAAAATTGAACACAGGTAATAAAATGAACAAAGGCATAAATGAACACAGGTATAAATGAACACAGGTAATAAAATGAACAAAGGTATAAATGAACACAGGTAATAAAATGAACAAAGGTATAAATGAACACAGGTATAAATGAACACAGGTAATAAAATGAACAAAGGCATAAATGAACACAGGTATAAATGAACACAGGTAATAAAATGAACAAAGGCATAAATGAACACAGGTAATAAAATGAACAAAGGCATAAATGAACACAGGTATAAATGAACACAGGTAATAAAATGAACAAAGGCATAAATGAACACAGGTAATAAAATGAACAAAGGCATAAATGAACACAGGTAATAAAATGAACAAAGGTATAAATGAACACAGGTAATAAAATGAACAAAGGTATAAATGAACACAGGTAATAAAATGAACAAAGGTATAAATGAACACAGGTAATAAAATGAACAAAGGTATAAATGAACACAGGTAATAAAATGAACAAAGGTATAAATGAACACAGGTAATAAAATGAACAAAGGTATAAATGAACACAGGTAATAAAATGAACAAAGGTATAAATGAACACAGGTAATAAAATGAACAAAGGTATAAATGAACACAGGTAATAAAATGAACAAAGGTATAAATGAACACAGGTAATAAAATGAACATTAAAGAAAGAAGGTAAACCGTATGACAAACATTTCAATTTTGTCTATCATACACCTAAAGCTCTGTCTAGCTTTAGGCGACAACAAATTATGATGATGTCATATCACTACCATATTTGGGCATATCACTTTTTTTGTCAAACTAGTTTGATAGTGTAAACAGGGCTTTAGAATTTTAATTTATTTCTTCATTATACTGAATGACCTTTTCAGTACAAAACCATTAAAGCTCTGTCTACACTATCAAACTTTATGTGATGTGATGTGCTCATATATGGATACGATGACGTCATATCACTACCATATTTAAGCATATCACTACCATATTTAGGTACATCACACTTTTTTTGTCAAAGTAGTTTGATTGTGTAGACAGAGTTTAAAAGATGGTGTTTAGATTGGTTTCTTCAACATCAATAATTCAATCGATAGATTAAGAAAACATCGCTGGTATTCATGATAACCCAACACAAAGTTAACTTTTGAAATGTTAGACGTTTGAAAAATTCAAGATGTGTATGCTACAGAAATATATACATATATCTAGATTGAAACTGACCACATCTTGAAAAGCAATCTGTAATACACAATACATTAGAAATGAAATATTCAACATGACATATAGTCTGAGATTCAATTAAGTTTTGCTTCTGTTTCAAATTTGCTAAATGGTAACTTCTATAAATAAATCGCTGCTCTATTTACTTCTTCGTTCGGCACAATTTTGATGGAATATTTGAAAGATTGCACATCAAACTTAAATACATTTTAAAGATTGCTTGAATATAGTTTTAAGCAATTTTTCATAGATATTCAATAATAAAAAAAATTGGTTTTCAACAAATGAAAGTTTTTTTAAAGACTGCCATAGCCGTAATCTGGAAAAAAGCATAATTACTATTAAAGCATCCTCTTTAAAAAGGGTGTTCCCTGATTAGAGAGTCTTTATTTTATTTTTTTTATTATTATGTGTATTATTTAGTGACCATACCTTAGTGACCTTAACTGGAAAGTGTACCCTGATAGAGGTGTCTTAAATGTGTTGTTCTACAGTACACAATATCCATGTTTGGATGTACACACCCTGAGCTAAACTCAGCTGTCTACACTATCAAACTTTATGTGACAACAAAATGTGTGCTCAAATATGATAGTGATGTGCCGAAATATGGTAGTGATGTGCCGAAATATGGTAGTGATGTGCCGAAATATGGTAGTGATGTGCCGAAATATGGTAGTAATATGACATCATGATGTCCATATATCGGCACATCACATTTTTTTTCTCAAACTATAGTGCCCAAATATGGTAGTGATGTGCCTAACTATGGTAGTGATATGACATCATCATGTCCATATATGGGCACATTACAGTTAGATAGTGTAGACAGAGCTTTAGTAAGATGGAGATTGTATTTAAATCATAAACATGGAGAAACAGATGTTTGTTTAAATATTTCACCTCTTGATGTTGAGAACATAGCAGCCAAATCATCAACATCTCTAATAGGAAGATCAGCACCACTCAAGTTGATCACAAAATCAAATGCACCCATTCTCATTAGCTCCTCAAACCCCTACAAAATAAAAATATCAATCAAAAAAAATTGTTTATGGTGAAATAGTTTAAACAATTACAAAAAGATTTCAACTTAATAATAATAAATTTTATTTGATTAAGGTTACCTAACTAGAAGTAGTAGTGTTAATTTGTATTGTAAACAAACTGTCACCAAAAACATAAAAACTGAATTAATTAAATGTTGAGAACTGTAGAAACAAAAATACGTATATTTTTGTCAAATAGCCCCATCCGAACAAGAAGCCTAGAATTCAGAAATTTGTGATTTTTGCTGTTGGAAAGAGATCAAGTATAGCTTGTATGCATAAAACCCATTTAGCCTGCCAGACAAATTTGGCAAGAGAGAAAAAAATCTACAACAAACATATAGACTAATTTATCAGAATCAATATTTTCATTTCAAAAATTAATAAAAGTCATGAATGTAAAATTGATGTTTTAGGATTATTTTTTTTTATTGAATATTATGACTGACACCAGCCAATAATAAATGTTAAAAAAGATTATAAATACTGTATATTGATATAGAATATAAAAATGTATAAAAAATAATCCCAATAGTTGTTTGTTAAATGAACAATGGCAACATAAAGAAATTGGAGGAGGATGAGGACAATTATATGATGGTGGCATTTATGATAAACGAAGATGATTAGAATGTGATAATTATAGATAGATAGTATACAATTCATAAAATCATTATGATAATGATGATGTAATATGATGACAATAATGCCAATTATAGTGAGAATGATAAGGATTAATTGATTAAGTTAATTTATGGCAATATATATATATATATCTAAGGGCATAGTTTATGGACTATATCATTTGTGGACAGGGGTATTCAATGAAAATTGAATTCTACTTTTCAAGTTATATCTCTCTCTTCGAGGAGAAAGGTCTATTGTCGGTTTATCCAGGTAAACTAGGCACGAAATAGACATATCCTATAATAGTAATACAGTACTTGTGGAAAGAAATTTATTAAATATTATTTATTTTTGTAAAGAGTTTTACAGGCTTTTACTTTGTTGTACATTCGCTATCTTAATTTGTACTTTTTGCTATTTTGATGAAATAAAGATTGATTGATTTTTATGAAAATAAAATGATGACAAACCTGGCATACATTGTGCTGATAATAGTGGCATATGATAATGATATTGATCACATTTTTGATGTTGTCAATAAAGATTTAAGATTGAAATTGAACACACATCCTCTATTACCAACAAGCCGTATCAGCATCACACATGTAAAAGTTAAAACGCAAAGCAAATTGAACATTACTTATTTTGTTTTTCATCGTCTTTTCTTACCATTTCAATTATTACATAGTGCAGAGCTATAGAGTTTCTTAGAGTATTCTTTTATAGTGATTAATTGGTCTGAGCAAGCCTTATCATCTATTAACGTTCTCTACTGTTTTATAACGTGCGTTCGCTCCAAAACATCATCATTATTATTGTTCAATTCAACACAAGAACATTTAATTTTCGTCGGCTTCAAAATGTTAAATTTGAAACATTGTACATCATTTTTTCTAGAAAATTAGTTCGGCAAATTTATTCACGACATCACCTTAAACACCTCGGTGTCAATCAAGGACTTTCGAAAGTTGGAAAAGCTCTTGGAAAAAATCTGTAAAAGCAGAATCTGATATAAACTACTTAAAAAATTGCAAAACGTTTGGCATGTTTAAAAAAAAAAAAATGTTAATTATAAATTTACTAAAGTTTTTATATATTATTCAATGTTTTTTGTAACCACATTTAATTTTGCTTTAGTTCATAACTATAACTATCTCAATTTGTGTATTTATATCAGACACTATAGGCTTGATCTTCCCTATTTATGTATGGAGATATAGATTTAGTTACTTGTCCCATCTATAGATGACCATGACAATCTCAAATTAGTAATCTTGCAACAAAAATTGCATTTTAATTTTGTGAAAACAATACATAACGGTCCCTTAAAGACGTTTAAATACTCTTCGGACAATTACCTTACAGACTTAATGTTTACAGCATTCCATGTAAAGTCTACAGCTAAAGCAAAAAGGTATTAGCTATTTTGTAGGAGTGCAAAAAATGTACATAATATTTTATGCTTCATCGATTTTCACAAGCAAAGAAAAGCTAGAAAAAGTTTTTATGTTCTGAAATTCTCCGGGGTCCTATATCATTTTACATTTTACAGAACAAATATTACTACTTTCTATACTTTTCAATGGATATAAATTATTAATGAATTTGTTTGTATTCAAATGGTAGAGTTGCATTAATAATGTGGTTGCCCTTTTGGTTGTTTCTGTGACATTGATGATAATGAGGCAGCCTCATCCTTTAGACTGGAACATTTAGTTGTTGGTTACACTACCTTAAAATGCATGTTTTACAAACAGAAAGTGCTCTGATGCTAGTATATTATTATTATTATTTTTTTTTTGGTATTTATATTAGTCCTCAAGCTTAACTAGAAGCCGAGTAAAAATTCAGATTAGGGCCTCCTCAGACACACAGCAGCCAACATTGCAGCACCTACCAGATCAGCACATCGGAAGATGATACCCTACTCTTTACGAATAGTGTACCAAGTTCTTGAATGTGCACTATGTACACGAGACCAACAACTTTCCGACGGATGCCTGTAGATAAGAATATACAGTAACATTTATTTATTATTTCATTGTATCTGAAAAATGTATTTACCTCTAACTCAGCTCTAACGATGTCGTACGATCCCCACGACGCAACAAACGACCGTTCCTTCGGCAATACATGAATGTTGTCATATCCATTGGTAATGGAGTCCATTTTTTCATTTAATTCCTGAATTAAAAAGAAAAATAAACAAATAGTTAAAACACAAATACAGTAGTCAAGATTCATTTGCTTAAAAATGCATGTCTCAGATTTCCAATCATTCGGATTAAAACATTTACATGATTATAAACCTAAAGCATCAATAATACTGGATTTATCTTTTACATTACATCTGTAGTCCATGAGTGCATTTAATTTATTAATTTTCTAACCCTCGAGATGTATATTATATTAATCATTATATTGTATAAAAAGTCTGTACAATATATCCACGGGAAAAACAATATTCATGATTTTTTTAATATCAAATGACAATATTATAGACTAAGGCCCAATGCTTGTTTGAATTTTTATAAAATATGTCTGTTCATCTGCTGATAAAATATGTATATAAATGTCAACCAACCGTACAGTTTTAATTCACAGCAAATTTTAAGTCCATTTCTAAGTTTATTTTTTCAATATCCTGCTTTTCTATTACCCGTTTTTAATTAGGCTCGATACCGCATGATTCTAAACCAATTTCTCATCTTCGTTTTACATTCATACCAATGTAATTGGAATAATTCTACAGAGCGCCAGTAATGTGTTCGGCATTTTGTCCGCTGGGACTAGTTTCAGCATGTACTCTAACTACAAATGGCGGCTTATAATTACATCAAGTCAAGTGCGTTTGTATCCTGCGCTTAGTCTTTTCACCCATCGCTGCTGATGTATGTAGCTGACTGAACATATATCTTTGTAAATATTTTGTCAAATAAAGTAATGTATTATGACAAGATCGGTGAACCATATCTAATAGGGAGGGATGGAATATCCTTAAGCTCTGTCTACACTAGAAAACTTTATGTGACAAAAACATGCCCATATGCGCCTTGATGATGTCACATCACTACCATGTTTGGGAGTATCACTACCATATTTGTGCACATCACACTTTTTTGTCAAACTAGTTTGATAGTGTAGGCAGAACTTTTGACAAGGTTTGTTAAAATGCTTGATAGGTTTAAAACGGTAAAATATCGTAAAATACTAAAAAAACTGACAGATCCTGAAATAAAAATGCAAGAATTGCAAGAAAAACTTCCTTTCCAAACAAAATACATAGACTATAAAAAACTAACATGAAAATGACTTGAATTTATTGGAATAATACTAAAATTATTTTGGTTACTGCATATTAAAAACTGCAGGTCTAATTACTAAATTATGGTCAGAATTATGATAAAATATGTTTTTCAACATTATTTTATTTGCAAGTCACTGATCGAAATTTTAATGAACTATAAGAATAATCTCTTTTCTTCATTTCACATGATCAGAATAATCCAAGCTTTCAGACAAAACATGGAGAGATATCTCGATATAAATCTAATAGGCAAAGACAAAACGATAAAAGGATTCAAAATAGTAATTGAAGTGTCGTGGTCCATGCAATACGCAGAAAAATCTTAGAATTTAGAAATCACGATTTCAATTCTAAAGTATTCATCTAAGTAAAGGATTCCAATAATGAGTCTCGTTGTCAAGTGGTCGCATTTTAATCAATTTAAGCTTTTCAATTTTGAGTATGGAACATAAGCTATTTCAGGGAGTATTGCATATTGACTTCCAGTTCCATGAGGGAGTCATAAAATCATATTTCAAATATAAATTGCATACTTAGACATACGTAGACATCAAACCTCATACATCTATGTATTTTACAATAGTGCATCCTCTGTTTTTACTGTAATATTATAAAATTTTGAATAATTTTAAACACAATTTAATCAATTTTGAATGTTAAAAATATCCTTGGGTATAATTCCACTTCTGGTTTAATCCCACCCTCTACTTTATGTCTGATTTCAGGCATATCCCCAGGTATACAGTAGTTCCAATATTGAATTTTGGTGTGGATGTAGGCCTCTCATTAGCCAGTAAGTTTCCCTGTGTATAGCCCCACCCCCACAAAGTTTGCCCAATTTTGTGTTCTATGTAGTTGGGATTTATACCAGAGGATATACGGTAAATGAAATCCTTATTTAATATTCAACCATCTATAATTAAGATGACTGCATATATTGTTGTATATTGTCTATTTAATTGTGTGCCTGTATGTATGTCGCATCAAGTTTGAAATGTGCCAGTCTAGATTAAATGACTTTGCAACAAATCTTTCAAAACCTGCTTTCTGCTTCATCAAAGCCAACATGATTTTGATTTATCTTTCTTTTTTTGCTTTCAACAAATACATTAAATTTCATGATTTAACTTTTACTATAGTACAGCCAAGCAATTAAGCTTTGCGTCATATCATACATGATTTAATATTATCTGATTTCAGAAATGTTAATGAGTTAGAATTTACGAAAACAATCGTTATTTCTTTTTGTGACAGCCATTCTTTTTCGGAGAACTTCTCAACATAAAATTACGAGACTACTTTGTTGAAAAACAAATGTTTTCCCACTGGGACGTAATTTAATCCTATCAACGATGCACCTGGGTATAATTTTTTTTTTGGTTTTCAGTCAGATTTCAATATGACCTACATTTGAATATAATCACTTACGTGATATATTAAATTTAATTTTTAGTATTGTATTTTTTATAATTTTTGTAAATAATGATTTAGTCAGATTTTTATAATGACCTACTTTTAAAACCTAATAATAATACATCAGAACCTTCAAGTCACAACAAAGTGTTCCCATATAGAGGTTGGCCACACAGTTAAAACATATGTTTTATATTCATTATAATATTAAAAATTAGATTCAGGCGATATCAAATTTCTATAATTTATGTTAAATATTACAGTATAATAATCCTAAATTCAGGTAAATTGTAAATTTTCACATTATGATATTATTATATCCTGAATTTATCTTTAAATTTCTGTACAACACTTGAAAATAGAATAAATTATATCACAACTTATTTTACATTTACATATTTAAAATGTAATAATAGCAAATATTGAACAGTAGTGATAATCATGTTTCATTTGTAATACAATGCAAATATATGTCTTTGTATGGAAATCTGAACTCTCCACAATATAATTAATTGTTCTGTTTCTCAGTAGTATTAAGAAGGCATTAAAAAGACTAAAGACAGATACATCAATTATTGAGCATAGTACCAGTAGTATGGATTTGTTTTCTTTTGTTATAAAACTAGTAGCTCTTCTTCCAAATAATTACACAAACCAGAAATGGTGTTGCAACGTTCTCAAACTCCGTGACTTGTCTTCGTGACAGTACGAAAAGAAATGATGACGGTAACACGTGGGAATGGTCCCACAAGAGGGCGCTAGAGCGGACTGTACCATTCTTAATGAGGTGAATTCGGGTAGAATTCTTCTTTTCGTAATTGTTTCGCACTTCGTGGAAAAGGGCTATTGTCGGGTTTATCCAGGTAAGCAGGCACGTAATAGACTTATCTGTTTGGTTTAGCAGTTTATTATGGTAGTATTTTAAAAATCGTTTCTTAAGTAGTTTTCGTAGAAAAATATTCTTTTCTTTTTTTTCTTCCAATGATATTTTATGTAGAGCACACTCATTGGGTAATATAATTAAATTTCTATTTAAAACAATTGTTAAATTGTTACAATATTAGAGATGCAACTATAAGCCCAGTCTGGGCTTATAATTGAAATTTTATTTAAAGATTCATTTATAAATTATTTAATGTTTAGGCTTAGTTGTACAGTTGTTGCTTTAAATTTAGATTTTTTTTAAAAATAAAAAATTATACACAAAAAATAGTTAAAAAACAGCGATCATTAGTTTTGTTTCTATTAAACTATCATCATTTCTTTAGTTATTTGACCTCCTTATATGGAGATTTCATTTATAATACATTTTAAATGTTAGTTCTTCCCACCTGTGCTCATAATTCTTGAGCGATAGTAATTCTATATGGTACAGCGACTTAATCAATAAGATAATTTATGAGGAGGTTTAAGTTTTACTCTAATGTTATATATTGATAAGATATACTGTACAGTTAAGAGTGGATATCGAACATACAACTTAACCTGACCGAGACAGGTGCACTTGGAAATAAATGAGGAAAAAAAGAATTTTACTTTAAAAAAAAATTCCAAATTTGTATACGAAGAAGGGTACTTACACTTCGGATTTCATCCCTCCTCTGATCAACGTGAATGACGTATACAAAATATGGCCTGTAGATTAATCGCAAAAGTTGCAGCTGAAAAAATAATAGAAGTTTATTATTTATTCTGTATTTAGTCTCTCTGAATTTATGCCATGTCACAAAATTACAAAAATAACCTAAAAAAATGAAAAATGTGCCTGTAAACAATTATTGTTTAGTTCATAAATTAAACATCATGTTGTAATTTATTTAAAATTATACATATAATTTTATGTATAAAACCCATTTATTCTCCTGGGTGGAGAAAGGCATGATGATTATACCGCATAATAAAAAGTAAATTAAATCCAAATAACAAAGATACCTATGTTATTTAATATATAGCTAACTTTATTCTCCTGGGTGAAGAGATGCATAATTATAGCAGTTACCGTATTATATATTTTATTTCAACTCAACCCACAATGTCTTCATTCTCTAAAGATAAGAAATTATTACATAAAAATCCCCGCTGCTGACTGAGAATTGAAATAACATATATTTAAGTACAATTTATTGAAATATTGATATTAAAAATGTATTTATTTTAAAAATTGGAAAACCAATCTTAATTTCCTAAATGCATGTTTTACAGTTAGTAGGATGTTAAATGAGAAATATTACAACCAAAATGTAATTCCTCTCATGCGTACATCCAGGTACTGTGTTATCTTGATGATCGACACATTCAGACCGTACGCTAGATAAGATACTTACTACTTCAGATCTAGAGCTAAATAATAAATCTCAACCTCCAAAGAGAAACTTGCATACACAAAAAAAATTAACTAAATTTTTAGATTAAACATCCCACAAGTATTAAAACAAAGTTCATGTTTCTAATGTTATTTAAAAGAATTTCGTTTTAATTTTTTTTTTCAGCCACAAATGCAAAGAAGCAAAATGTAATGCCAACACATTCGAGTCACATTCTCATTTTTTAGTTTTCTTTTCTCAAACATCGTTATTGTTTAATTAACACTTTCCATTTAGAATACCTAGAATTGACAATGCACTACAACCTAGGTTCCTAAATGACGTACTTATTAGAATAATTTCAAGAATTTATATTTGGCTAGAGACCTTTAATATCTGCTTTCATTTCTCAGATTTAATATCTATGCTAAAGTATTAATTTCCATTTTGACATCAAAATTAATCGGTTATATTAATCTGACATGCCCCTAACCTTTGAATTAAGTTGAAATGTAATCATAAATTTATCATTTTTTTTTTCAAATTTTTTTCAATTTAAAAATAATAATTTAAAAAAAAAAACGGTGGATATGGCAATGCTCTTTACAGTAGGTTATATTTCCCATACAAAATACAGCAATGTACATTAAATATGATAACATTACTGGCTGTGGAGTGTGGAGTGTATGTTCTTTGTTTACACAAGAGGCCAATGGGAACCAGAGTGTTTACTGCCCTCAAATTTGCCATAAAATTGTTATAAATGATTTGTATCAACCAATCAATGGGACTCTCTTTTTCAAGAAATGCTTTGGGTTGAGCAGCATGGACCTGTAAATTAGTCAAGTTTACAAATTCCCAAAACTGTCAACCGTAGTAACATACCTTTCATGTTAATACAGTTTCCTAATGATTCTCTCCTCTGGGAATATAACTGCCTAAAGTCGCAGCGTGAAAATAACAGTTTGCTTTCTGTTCAAATGGAAATAATTGAAATATATCTCCAGACTGAACTGAAATTTTTGTTTTTCCTAAATAATGGGATCAGTGATGCCAATTTTATTTATAAAAACACAAACATATGGTGTATATCATACATGATTACATTTCTTTTATTCTTTAACTTGAGAAATTTAGAACCCTTGATAGGAAGTAATAATAACAATTGTCCTTTTAAATGGGAAAATACTAACAAAATATTGGAACAAAAACGGTTCACTGTTGCGACAAAATCTATTTGAAAATAGGTATTGATGAACTTTAAATAATGACCCAGCAAGTTTTACTGTTGGTTTTTAACAGGGAGATTTAGTCACTGTCAAGTCCTACTTTTTGAAGTAAAATGTGAAATGAAGAGGGCTTCTTTAAGCTCTGTCTACACTATCAAACTTTATGTGACAACAAAATGTGATGTGCCCATATGGACATGATGTCATCTCACTACCATATTTTGGCATCTCACTACCATATTTTGGCATATCACTACCATATTTTGGCATATCACTACCATATTTTGGCATATCACTACCATATTTGGGCATATCACTACCATATTTGGGCATATCACTACCATATTTTGGCATATCACTACCATATTTTGGCATATCACTACCATATTTGGGCATATCACTACCATATTTGGGCATATCACTACCATATTTTGGCATATCACTACCATATTTTGGCATATCACTACCATATTTGGACATATCACTACCATATTTGGGCATATCACTACCATATTTGGGCATATCACTACCATATTTGGGAACATCACTACCATATTTGGGAACACCACACTTTGTTAGTCAAAGTAGTAGAGCTATAGAACCGACAATTACCCAATGTTCATTCACTTCTGTTTTTTCATAAAATCTTAGTACAGTACGTCTATTTCATAAAGGATTATAAATTTCAATCCACAATAAGAGCTACAGTAGAAGTAAAGAGATTAGTATGGAGTTGTGTTGTGCATTGAAAAACAGAGACTGCAGGCCATTTGCAATGCATTGTCATCATTAATCAATAATCTATATTAGTTTAAAGAGCATACCAAATAACGTCATACTTTTTAATAAGGTGGCAGTCTCCGAGTAGTAGGCGTGGCAGACACACAGAAAAACAATTTATAATTGAAAAGAAAGGAAATCATCTTAATATTTGCAAGTGTGTAAATTGGAATTTCAGTCTATTGCATGTGTTCAATGCAGTTTGTATGATAGCACAAAGTTACATCATTAGACACAAGCTGTGTGATCATCAGGTGCTTATACAGGATATTACTTGAGGCATGGGGTCGAGGCCTACACACGCCACCAAACAGTGAGGCCTACTTCTGTGTTGTACTAAGTATTTCCTAGCAGGAAAACTTTACCTTTTACGTAAAAATATACTCTTTCGTTTACCCTCCCTTCCCCAATATTTAAGTTAATATTAACAATATAGACCAATAACTATGAGGGAAGGTTGTAATTGACACAATTTAAGTTCCATCTCCGGTCCTTGCTTTCCAACACCCTCTTTCCAACATGTTTCAACAAACCCATTGTTCCAACAGCAAATAATGTGAAATTACATTTCCATGCCATCATGTGGTCCATGTAAAGCATTTAAAAATATATTGTCTCCCTAAAAAATAATTTTGTTGAATATTTCATTTTAATATTACATAATAGTTATTCACTTTGACCAAAAACTGGATCGAAAAAAAAAATTTGTTTACCTAAAAAATAAGTAATTTAAAGCAAAAATTTGTTGTCAGAAAATGAGGTTTTTTTTTGTCTTAAAATGATTTTTTTATTTCAGAAGTGAATAACTACCTTAAAACTGCAATTGGCCTACAGTATTAAAGCCTGATTTTATTAATCTTCATTTTTCATGTTTTTAGGGGACAATACATCTTTAATATTGTAAATTAAAATAAGACTTTCAAAATTTCATATAGAACCCAAATAGGATGTTCGCCCTAACACCGTCTCTGTCAGTGATAAACGCTTTCTCTATTTTCATAAAATGCCACCTCCACAGTATCACCTTCCGTAAGAAAGTCCATGGAAACCTTGCATCATCAATTAAAAAACACTTGACTTGAAGACAAAGAACACCTAAAAGCGTTAAATGACTGCATCAAGTAGGTGGACACACGGACACTTGATAAATAGCGCGTCAGCGTGATCTTCGCTAAAAGGCTTTTAAGACAAACAATTGATTCAAGATCGTTTTAATTGTAGGTCTTTAACAACGAAACAATGAGATAAATTTTGAAAAAAAAATTGTCTTTTTGAACTAGCATGTAATTAATAAGACGACCATGAACAAACAAATTACAGCGGAAGTTTGTTGCTAATGAGAAAACCGATGAATTCTAGAATACAGCATATAATTATCTTACCATCTAATAAAAGTTACATGAATATTTCTATACAAATCCTACTGTAATCTGTAGTAGTACTGTCACTAAAGATTTGGTCCTACAACGGTGGCGCAACGCAAGTGAGTCGACTATTCAGTCGACAGTTGGGATGACCACTCATGATTGGTCAAATTACTTAATGGTGGGCTTATTGCGTTAATATGAGGTAGGAACCAAGCTTTATTATACCTGTACGTCCCTAAACAAAAACTATTAGAATATTTTGAGATTTTAATATTGTAAATTTTAACCACAGTTCATTTAGCATATTTTGAGTAGTTTAAGAACCAATGCAAAACCTACTCTACTAAACCCACTATCTAGCAACACACCTGTATAGTGTTTAATAATAGTATCCCACTGGAGAGATTCTTTAACTTGTGGAGATAAATAAGGCTCTGTTTACACTATCAAACTAGTTTGACAAAAAAAGTGTGATGTTCTCAAATATGGTAGTGATATACCCAAATATGGTAGTGATATGACATCATCATGTCCATATATGGGCACATCACATTTTCTTGTCACAAAGTTTGATAGTCTAGACAGCGCTTAAGGGGAAGGCCAAGGATAGTCCATTTACACACACACACATACACATTAGAAAATGACTATTACAAACACCTTTCTTACTCAGATACATTTAGCCTATTAAGGTTGTTATATAATTAAATTGATGCATTTTACCTGGATGACATTGAGATTATGAGAACAGGTGAGAAGAAGTTTTATCTTGTTGAGAGAAACAAATGAATGCGGAAATGTAAGAATTCAACATACCAGGATGATAACATTAATAATAAGTCAATTTTTAGATATTCTGTTCAATAGGTTTGACTAATTCTTTGTTAGCAAACTGTAAGATTTTGTGACTCTGGAAATGTCTATAGTATAACTAATAATTAAAGACGCTTGCATCTACAATAGCTTGCTTAAAGTTAACAAATGGATTCTTAAAGAATTGATTCTTTGTAACCTGGAGATTCCTTCTGGAATAGCATCAGAAGCAAAACTCTCTCTCTTGTCTTGAAACGTTTTCCGTCATTCCGACATTACACTTTCCATGTTTCCATATTTTTTATGTTTTTTTATTGTGTTAAAGTCTACATTTTTTCTTCTTAAATCTGTTTTTATTTGGATTATTCAATTTTCTTTCAGTCTTTTGGTGGTCTTTTTACTTTTTTTTCAGTTTCCTTTAGAAGCATAAGCGAAGTTTTATCTAGAGAGCTGGGGTAAAAACTCAGAAGAAGCCCACCAGGTTGCATGCATCTAAAGATCTAACTGTATTTTTATTTGTTGGTGCCTTTGATTCAAAATTGGATTAAAAATATCCTACTTTTTATCACCAACCCACAATCGTATTACAAGTTGTTAATTTCACTTCACCAATCATGTGTATATTTTCAAACTTACCAATGAGTGCATATAAACAACAAAATATTTCAATTTACAAATTGGTTATTGTAATTGATATGTCTAACTAAGCATTTAAGTATTTAACTACGTAACACAACCATTGGATCGCAACTAATGGCAATTATCTGAGCCAGCTTCTTCTCCGCAACATAGTCTCTAAATGTTTACTTTAAACTGAAATAACGTGTCAATGACGTTATGTACGAATAAACCAAACACATTAAACGGTAATGAACAACTTCCGATTCCTCCGTTGAGTGTAGAATCTGAAGTGGACTTCTAAATTATTCTAAAGATAATTCATTAATTTGATTGATAACGTTATTGTAACGTTGATTAAAATAATTGTTGGAATTAAATCAAAGTGGCTGTCCCTAGCGAATACAAGAAGATAATAGAGCCAAGTGGTCAATGGTAGAGAGATGATTTAAAGTATACAGTCGACCTTCTCATTTATGTACCCCTTGGTCTGAAAGGCGTTCGTAAATGAAAAAGTTCGTAAATGAGAAGTTTTGAATGAAAATGAAACGGCCTAGGCTTAGCTAAACGGCCTAGGCAACTTTTAAACTAGAAATAAATCGTGGATCGTTTTTAATAAGCTTTGCTTTAGTTATGAAATAATTGTTTTGGGATAGTTTAATAAATTAAGAAGATAATAAATTCGTAGATATGTAAAAGTTTTATTATATTACTGATGACGTCATCGTTGGAACGGCATTCCTAAAATAGAAGGTTCGTAATTGAGAAGTATGTAAATGAGAAGGTCGACTGTACTGTAGACAGAGGTCAGGATGTTTGTAAATAAATCATAATGGTATTAAAATGAATAAATAATTCATAGGGCTCCTTAATATAAGTGTCCCTTCACAGTAAAGCGTCTACTTTAGGTCTACTCAAAGGAGGGATTTAGATGTATATTTTTGTTAAATTTTTATTTGTATTGTTAATGTATTTCTTCTTGTTTCTTGTAAACTTTTCTTTAGTATTTTAGTCAAATAAAATAAAAAATAATAATTGAGAATGAGATAATATAGATATCTATAAGAAGAAATCAAAATTTGTACACTGGATCTCCAGCTTTTTGTCTTTATTTATTTTTATTTATTCAATTTCTGCCATATACATAAACAATGAAGACAAAAACAATTATAAAAGGAGGCACGGAAAGATCAAACAGGTGCTAAACACCTATGCTAGTTGGTCACCCCAGAACAGAAAAAAAAAAAAATTACGTTCTACAATAAAAGCATCGACAAGAAAGCGACCAACTACACACATTTTCAATATCAAAATTATTTAAAAAATAAATATTGAGATAATTAAGTAATTTGGTTTTAAAAGAACTAACAGAAATATTTAAGTTGCAGATTTCACTGGGTAAGTTATTCCAAATTCTGGTAACACGTGGGATATATGATTGAAAAGAAGATTCAGTTCTCAAAAGACTTGTTCTACAACCAGAACCATGTTGAAGAACAGCTTTGAACCTCTGCTGATTGTATAGCGACTGTTTGCAGCTCCCCTGCCTTACTGCTGCTGAGTCAATCAACTTGAGAAACATGTTTTCTAAAGCTCCACAGTATCTACACTATCAAATTAGTTCGACAAAAAAAGTCTGATGTGCCCAAATATGGTAGTGATATATCTAAATATGGTAGTGATCATCATATCCATATATAGGCGCATTTTTTTTTTGTTACATAAAGTTTAATGGTGTAGACAAGGCTTAAATCCACAGATACTTACAATACACTCAGGACATGTGTGCACAAGAAGTAGGAAGCCAAATTTAGCAGGAATCAACCCTGAATGAGAATCTTGTAAAACTGAAAGATACAAACGTTAAGAGTTCAAATATTTTTAATATAAAAACACACAAACAACTTAAAAGATGTCTATAAATTCTGTTCTGTTGAAGGGTAAATTCAAATCAATCTCTTTATTCATCTCATCAAAACAATCACATAACGAATAGGAGTAAAACAAATTGAAAGAAGATGAAAGGGACCTCTAAGTAACCCTAGGGGGCTTGCTATTAGAGGCTACTAAAACTAGTTACATTAGGATAATAATAAATAAATACATTTAAAAAGCAGGAATAGACCAACATTTTAAAATGCTAATACAAAATAAGCCAACCTACATACATACAGTACTACACAGAAAAGCAATTACACAAACACCTTAATTATATCCGCTGTTTCCTAAAGCCTAACATCTATCAAATTCAGTTTCACATGTCGTGAAAATAAATGTCTAAAATATATCAAGGTTAGAGGCATACGTAACAAGCTTTAAAAAAAATTATTTCGTGTACAATTATTCTTTATAATGTCTTTTTTGTATCTATTTGATAACACAAATGGAAAAGGTAAAAATCACAGTTAAGCCCTGTCTACACTATCCCTAACTATCCCATAATATATTAAACTAGTTTGGCAAAAAAAAGTGTTATGTGCCCAATAATGGTAGTGATGACATCATCATGTCCATATATGGGCACATCACATTTTTTTGTGGCATAAAGTTTGATAGTGTAGACAGAGCTTTATGGAGCATACCTGTACATGTTATTTAAATAATTACAAATTTAAAAAAATCTGTCTGTGTTTATTGTCTATTATTCTAATCTATTATTAAGAAACAAAAAATTAAAAAATTCAAGCAAATCATTCACAACTGTTTCGAGTTATAACCCAATAAATTCAACGTTTCAAATAAAATATAATTAAATTTCAATTGCACAAAACTGAATCTTGCATGTCTATCTAAATGAAATACAGTACTAGAAAAATAACAAGATAAAATAACAATTACTGTAGATGAACGTCGCCAGATGCAATAGACATTCTGTTTTTTCAACTGTATTATTTTGCTGATTTATAGCGCACATACATCACGCATACTTCTAAACGTCTAAAAACGCTTTGGAGAATAAAATGACATTTTTAAAGAAGGGTTAAAACAGCAACGCGGGTAGATATAAATGACACAAAATATCATTCTCGTCTGGGAAATTACAATCAATCAATTGAAATCAGGAAATGATAACAATAACTTGAACGAAGCAAATCAATATGTATCCAGAGGCAATTCTTTTAATTGTAAGCTTAATACATGACAAAGTTTTGATATGTTGCACAATTGGATGGTTATTTTAATGCTTAGTTCCCACTACAGACGCAACACAAGGTTGTAAACTGAACCTACTGCAAATAATCTGTTCTACTCAACAAAATAGTGCGGCCAATTTTGTTGTAACCAATGAATACCTTTTTGAATTATTTCATTTTCCCCCTTAAGCTTGGTTATGACTAGAGATGCCGTAAACTGAACCTAATGTAACCCTTAAAATAATCTGTTCTACTCAACAAAAAGTGGTGCAGACAATTTTGTTGAATTATTAAATTTTTCTCCTTAAGCTTGGTTCTGACTAGAGACACAACGCAAGAACGTATAGGCCAACGCAAGTGATTTGACCTATCGCAGGTGATGGATTATTCGAATTGTCGCTCATCATTGCTGGCTTTGCGTTTACGTCCTTGCATAGCATCTCTAGTCGGAATTAAGCTTGATCATAAAATGATGCCAAAAGGGATCCATTGGTTACGGCTGCCAACAATTTGCCGCACAATTTTAGGGTTACCTTACAGTAGGTTCAGTTTAGTTGGTTGGGTTTAATTATTATAGGGTTAAGGTAATTTATTTAGGGGTTTTACTGTAATCTAGGGGTTAGGTAGATATTTGGTATTTAAAATCACTTTAAAAGTCGATAAAATGATGTAATCCCTAGCAGTGCAGTATATTCTTTAAATTTTAATATTAACATATAAAGATATTTGAACATGCCCTAGATGTAACCTTAACACCGTACATAGTTTCGAATATATCTATTTTTTCCTAAGGGAGTAACAAAGTAATTTATTCTCACATCAGTAACAAGATTTTTAAATGTTTTTCTCACTTTTTTCCTTTAAACAATTTCATAAATGCTATTTTAATTTATTTTTATTGAACTAGTGACTTTGTGAGCATAAAAATCTTGACCTAGAATGATGTTGAATGTCTTGCTTATATTAAATGACGATTTATTTCGTACCGACAAAATTAATTTAAAAGATGCTTGAGTGTAATATAATCCAACTGCAAACTTAATTTTTTGTATTAATGACTGTAATGCATATTATCACATGCAAAATTGATTTTCTATTAACGTTAGCAATTAAATTAAAGGTAGTACAACATTAACAACATATATTATGGAATATACACAGCAAGTAAATACTAATTTCCATGTAAAATTGATGGTTCTTCTGCAAAGAAAAGAAATGTTGATGGTGGTGTGTTGGGATGTTCCCACTTAAGGGCAGGGTTCATGGAATGTACCATTATCTGACAGGGGTGTTAAAAAATTGTTTATATATTCGAGTTGTAGTTCTCTTCTCGGAGCGAATAGGCAAATGTCGGTTTATCCAGGTAAGCTGGGCACGAAATAAACTAATCGTTCATGTGAAAGTGAATTTCGTATCTTTTTTTTTAAAGTAAATCTTTTTGCATCACTTTGAATTGATGAACATTATGTTGTAGATTCATCATTATGGCACTCATCCTCATTATGGCACTCATCCTCATTATGGCACTCATCCTCATTATGGCATTCATCCTCATTATGGCACTCATCCTCATTATGGCACTCATCCTCATTAATGGCACTCATCCTCATTATGGCACTCATCCTCATTATGGCACTCATCCTCATTATGTGATGATTATGACATGATGATTTCATGATAATAAATGTGATGATTATGACATGATGATTTCATGATAATAAATGTGATGATTATGACATGATGATTTCATGATAATAAATGTGATGATTACACAAACCAATAGTGGTGTTGGTAGTCTATGAATGATAGCTTACCTGGATGGATCGGCCGTGTCGGTTCATCCAGGTAAGCTAGTCACGTTATAGACTATGAAATGATGATTTCATGAGCATAAATGTGATGATTATGACATGATGATTTCATGAGCATAAATGTGATGATTATGACGTGATGATTTCATAAGAATAAATGTGACGTTATGACATGATGATTTCATGAGAATAAATGTGATAATTATGACATGATGATTTAATGAGAATAAATGTGATGATTATGACATGATGATTTCATGAGAATGACGATGATGATGCGTGTAAATGGTCGTATTAACGACATTCACCTAACCTACTATGTAATAATAAGACATCAAATTCACCGTACTGATAAATCTATGTAAACAGTCACAAATAAATTAAATCATGTGTAATTAAATGTTTTAACCAGTTTGCCGACAACATTATTAGTCAATGGGGACATGTGAGTATGCCGCCTTTAACAGATAAATAGTAATAATCAAATTGATGTATAACTTTCGACTTATGACATCATATGTTATTCTTAAGTATTCAACCAATTTATTCCTAATTATATCTCATAATAAATCATGATTTTGTAAGAATTCATGAATACTTATAGTATAGCATAAGGATATTTCATGAACATGCATAGCATTGGTTATTGGAAAATATATAATATAATAAATTCTTGTCATTTGATTGGATGATTATGGGTCACATGGCGTGCAATAGTATGCACTATTAATGATCGTAATCAGATAGTGAAGCTACATGTAGTTATAGTTCCTGATAATACTAACAACACCGTGCATTAGTAAGTTTAGAAAAAGCTATTGTACATATTCATCTACATCACTAGCTCTACAAGATTGAGCTGTATGATTTAAAAGTATGATTTATTAAAAAAATACTATTTATGGAAACAATAAAGGGACCAAACTAGAACAGTATGCACCATATAACTCCTGTAACAATGAGGGGATGAATGAATACCTGGATAAACTCGTGAATCCTCATGAAAGATATGATGGGTTCTTTAAATGCCCAGGCTTGATAATGGACTAGTTTGACCCCACCCCAATTCTATTAGATTACAGAACCCCTGCTTTAATCATTCAAACACTGAACCTGATAGATACAGTATACTAAGTATATAGGAGAATAACATTGACAATGTTAATTCATATAAAAAAATCTATATCGTCAAATATCATCCCACAGTGACGGCATTGTCATTTTCTTTCAAAATGTTTTCCTTTGATGTTGGATAATAAATATAAAAATATTATTTGTGCAAAATCCCAAAAGACCTGGTCTTTAGCATTAATTGCAACAACTAGATCATCTGCAGTATACTGATATATATCCACGCAAATATCAAAGTACTCTCAGTTATAAAAATAATAAATAACAATGATGTAAAAATGGTTTATGGAAGGCTTACTAAAATATGAAAACCATATTTGTTAAAATCCATTTTAAATGTCAAAATAATTTTTGTATTATTTACTGCTTTTTTATGATTTAACGTATTACACAATGCTATTTAATAAATTTAGAAATTTAGCTTTTCTGCCATGTAAACCAAAAATTTTGGTCTTATACTACAGTACAGTACCTCGCAGACTCAATAAGAATGGAACCTTAGTATACAGTAGAAGTATTAATTAATTAATTAATTACACAAACCAGTTAGTGGTATTAGTAGTCTATGAGTGCTAGCTTACAGTACCTGTATAAACCGACAATAACCCGTGCTCTCCAGAGGGAGGGCTTTAGATACGAAAGTGAAAGGTTCATAAAACACCCCTGTATTATAATGGACCAGTCCGCAACCACGCCCTCATGTGGGAACGTAGCAACGTACCACCGTCATCATTTTCTTTTATTGTCGGTTTATACAGGTAAGCTAGGGACGATATAGACTAAAGTAGTTATGTCCCATAAATAAATGATAAATTGATTTTGTCATGTTATCAACAATACAAAGAAGAATCATTAGGTTTAAAAGCTACAATAAGCACATTATCCAATTCTTGGGCTGACCTACGATCTACCTACGCGTAGGCTACGAAAGGCTACGCATAGATACCTACACGTAGGCTACGAAAGGCTACGCATAGATACCTACGCGTAGGCTACGAAAGGCTACGCATAGATACCTACGCGTAGGCTACGAAAGGCTACGCATAGATACCTACGCGTAGGCTACGAAAGGCTACGCATAGATACCTACGCGTAGGCTACGAAAGGCTACGCATAGATACGAAGCAGTAATTTTTTTCTTTACCGTATTCCAAAATCCAAGGAGTCCTAATAGTGTGTATACAGTATAAAATGTCGTTAATATTACATTATCATAATTGTATCAGTTATACTATAGCCATTATTATCATCTTAACAACATCCATTAATACGATCTTAAAATCATCTATAATTTGCGCTTGAGACTGAACTCATTAAGACTACATTAATAAACATGATTAGCAACACATAAGCATTCATCGTCAATGATATCATTATTACCCCTAATGGAAAATAAATTTTGTCTAATTGATCATCATTTCATGTCATCATGTATTTGATATCTCCAAAAACCAATATCCTTTATAAATATTAAGATAAGATTCTCACTGACTTCCTTATCATCTTCATCCTCCTAGCACCCATACATGAATCATCATTATTTTGACTTCTATCATCTTTATCTTTTCCATCATCCTTCATTTTATTTTGATGCATGCATTGATGATAAAATTACTTTGATTTCAGTAGATAAGAAAATATGTCAATGGAAAATCACTCTGTAGTTCAGTAAAATTAATCATGCATACAGATGAGTCCAGGTAGTATATCAATTTACAGTCAAAATATAATTATAGAATAAATAATCAAGACACACTCTATGGAAAATATAATCTGATAGTTACGGCATACATGATTCTATTGTTACTTCATAATAATATAGCCTGTATAATTTAATGATTTTTAATAATAAAAGATGTATTTTTATGTTGAATATTTCAAAATAAATTTAATTTTAAATTCATATTATGTTTCATGACAACTCAGTGACAAGAGATAATTTAAATAGCCTCACAGACAGAGATCATACTTAAAATAGCCTCACACTCACAGACAAGAGATCAGACTTAAAATAGCCTTACAGATAGAGATCAGATATAAAATAGCCTCACGAACAGAGATCAGACATAAAATAGCCTCACAGACAGAGATCGAACTTAAAATAGCCTCAGACAGATATCAGATTTAAAAATAGCCTCACAGACAGAGATCAGACTTAAAATAGCCTCATAGATAAAAGAGATCAGACATAAAAAAAGCCTCACACTAACAGACAGAGATCAGACATAAAATAGCCTCACAGACAAGAGATCAGACATAAAAAGCCTCACAGACAAGAGATCAGATTTTAAATAGCCTCACAGACAAGAGATCAGACTTACAATAGCCTCACAGAAAGAGATCAGACTTAAAATAGCCTCACAGACAAGAGATCAGACTTACAATAGCCTCACAGAAAGAGATCAGACTTACAATAACCTCACAGACAAGAGATCAGACTTACAATAGCCTCACAGAAAGAGATCAGACTTAAAATAGCCTCACAGACAAGAGATCTGATTTTAAATAGTCTCTACTGGTTACATAAACTCAATTACTGGTGATAAAAGATGAGTTCACAGAATCAATAATTTTGGTCATTCAATATTATTTTTCCAAATAGTCTATAAACATTGCCCTCTATAATCCGAGTGACAAACTATGATGCTCTTCCTGTATTTTATTAGTCACCAAAGATTACACACTCAAAGTACAATGCTTCTAGCCAACATTTAATAGGACATGATGATGAATGCCAAGTACTATATGACAAGTGTATTTAAAAATATACAAAATATATTATAATTATAAAGGGTTAATAGTGTTGATGCTAATTTTTCTAGCCGTTTTACTTTATCGTTTTGATTTAGCTTTCTGCTTATTTTATTTTGTATCCTCCATTGAGATCCAGCCACCAATACTCACAGCATTTCTTTCAGTAATTTGCCTTTCGATTTATAATTATTAATAATATAAACACAACAGGCACATTAATTCTAAACCGCCCAGTGAACTGAAATTTAATTCATTTGAAACGATAAAGGAAATCTGTGAGAATGAGTTGTCCTAAACAAGATTCGAACCCGGAACCTTCTGCTTGATATGCAGATGTCCTAAACCATATGATACATTATTACTGACTCGGGTACAGTAATAAACGGTTTATATGGTGAGTATAAATAAAGAAAAAATATGGATTGGGTTACTGTAGTATGAATCCATGGAAATGATGCATGGAAGTAGGGTTAATGACTCAAGGTTGGGTTATACATTTGTAATACACTCTTGACATCATTTAGTATGGTTCAATAGACATTTATTTACAAAATCTGAATACATACAGTAGGAAAACAAGAAACAGGATTGATGGTAAAAATTATATTCAAGTAATAGTACAGAAAAACAAAAAGAAATCGGATCGGTATATTCATATTTTATGACCTTACGGTCAGAAGACAAAATAAACAACCTGCTGGGCCCACTACCACAAAACTTCCCATAGGCTAAATTTCTACTTTTTTGTTATCAATACCACATCTTTTTATAAGTTAATTCATGGAAATGTATGTTGTATAGATTTATTTAAAAAAATACTAAGCAGTAACTGTATTTAATATATAGGCTGGGGTTTTTAAATGTTTTAATTTAATTTAATCTAGACAAAAACACAAGCATCTCAATAGACCATACTGAAAATGCCCAATTAACCTACAAATACAAGTATTTAAGAATATCAAATAATATCTACAGTAATAAGAATTATCTGAAACATCCATCAATCAGTAGTATACTATTATTTGATAAGGGTGCTCAACAGTACTACTCGTCGGAGAGATAGAGCAAGTGTCGGTTTATCTAGGTAAGCTAGGCACGAAATAGACTAGTGAACCATACTGTAAATTGTTTAGTAAATTATCAATGATGTAGGCCTATGGCAAGATGTTTATGTCCAAACAAATCTTCACAATTCTCATTGCATAATTTTTCTTAATTAATGCAATGACCAGATGAGGTAGAAATAGGTGACCTTGCAAGACCCAACTCCCTAATGTACGATTAATAATCGTACAATTATCATTGTAAATGAGACACACATTAATAGACTAACTATTAATACCGTGAACCTCAAAATATAATTGGCACACAACACAGTTAATATCAAAACATCTTAGTGCAAGCAAGCCTAAGGTAGAGATTTGTACAAATGAGAAAGCAAAGATGCAGAAAGTTATAAAATGATGGTTGAAGATGATAGATGGATTCTGCATTATAAAATATATTCTAACCATTCTCCATTTAACGTAAATGGATTCTTAGAAGACTATATTGATTGAAATGTATGCAACATGATTCGACGTTTGCACACATGAAAATAGAAATGATATTATTACAGTCAATAATGTACAGCACATAGATGCTTTCGATTCAAATAACTGATACATATTAAAATTCTGTCTTATATTAGCTTTTAGAACATATGTTTCATTTTATCTTTTAAAAGTATTATTGTGCAAGAATAATTCAACTCTGTTGACATAATTTTATCCTAGTTACTATTTTTGAATATCAAAAAAAATACACGATGTTTAAATAGGATTCTTTTCAGGTTTAGCCTTGTACTCTTAATCAGACAGAAACAGCCAATATCTCAATATATCTAGTATTAACACAAAAAATACAGTTTAGTTAGCCAAAACTCTCTCCTCAGTACCAGACTCATTGAAAATCTCAGACACTGTAGAATTTATTGCCAGATATTATTTTGATTTATATAGCAAAGTTATTATAAGAAGGTTAAAAGAATATAAAATTTGAACAAATGTGAATTTTAAAATAAGTCATTAGGCATAATAAAAATGATATACCGTATGTAGTGTGGTGGAGACAGGTAGAGAGGCAAGTACACACATTTCTTGGATTGTTAGTTATTTCTATCTATAGTACAAAGAAGGCCATGTATGTATTCATAAAGCTATCATTTATCTTAGAATTATTTACTTATTTATTAATATTGATCTATACAAATATTAGTAGTAATGATATTTGAACTTCATATGACCCACTCCTCAATTAGTCAAATCTAAGTTGGTTAAAATCTATACACTGTCATAAATAGATTTTTCTTATATGGACAAATCTTCACTTGGGAGAACCTCAATACAAAATAGTGAGATGGTTTGTGAATAATACTTGCCACATTTTCAACGTCAAAATTAAAAAAGTAAAAACAAAATGGAAACCTAGAGCTACTGTACATTTTGCTTATAATAATTACTGTTAGTGTATTGCTTTATTTTAAAAAAACTTTTTATACAGTAACCACCTTTTTTGCATTCATTTTTTACAGTATTTGACAATCAGTGGTTTATTTTCCACAAAAGGGGAAAAAAAACATCATGAGCTACTCTAGTGTGAAGATGGTAAAGCATATCATAATGAGTGAACCCAGAATCCTAAAATTAGAACCATGTTACCATGCTACACTTCCATTTGTTAATATATTTCACTTTTGTAATACTGTATGATAAACAATATCAATTATCAATATCATTTATAAATCTACAGCATAATAGTTTCTTTTTTAACTTTGTTTTAAGATTTATTTATAACACTGAAGAAATCCCTCTGAACTGTAAAATGAAACTTTGATGAAACAAATGGAACATTAAAATGAAAGAAATTCATGTTATAATGAAAGATGCAATAGGTTAAAATGATACGTCTTTTTAGGTTGATTAAAACAATGTTCTAAGCTGTTTAAGCCTATGATTTTATTTCTGAAGCTCATGAGAGAAACACTTAAAACTCCCATCCAATCTACCATTGTATGGTTGTAGCAGTCAAACTATACTGTAACATTTAGAGCCTAGACAGGAAACCAAGCTTTCCTGTCAGTGAAGAAAAAAGCATTCTCGTGAGAAAACGCTCTTCAAGCCGAACGCTTCGGTTCGGTACTTTAAATACACTGCCTCAATTCTGACTCAAAATCGATTAATTTAGATAATCATATTATCTGTCATAGATTTGCACTAAAGTAAACATTAATCAGTAGCTTACATATAGGTCGATATGAATAAAATATTTCACCTTTAAAAAAAAATTATATCAATGATTGATTTGCTTCGGAGTCAGTGAGGTGTATAATTAGATGGCAAGTTATTAAGCTATTAATTATATTTTCTCGTTTGTCGTAGCTTTGCTTAAAGATTAAAGTTGGAAAGCCTCCTGTTTAGGTAGTGTCTTCAGAAGGGGTTTTTTCTTATTTTTATGAAACAATAACATGTGATTAAGATGTTATATACCGGTGCCAATCATGATGAGATGGGGTCAGACTATTGATGGAATAAAAGAAAAGGTTCTTGACCGACCAAATCATGGTAGCAAACAAATGGGACTTTAATTAATAAGAGAGAATGAAAATGAAACATTAATTGAAATTTTAAGAAGGCAACCTAAAAAAAAAACACCTAGAATGTTTGTCAAGAGTCTACTGTACTAATGTAAAAAGAAATTCAGTTTACAATGTTCAATAATTTATAATAAAAATTCAAGGAAAGCAGCCTAGAGAAACTACACAATAACTGTAATATTGTTAATATTATATTAATATTAATACAAGCGTCTACTACTGTAAATAAATACAGTTCCGATGTTCAATATTATAATTGATTCCAAATTTTAAAATTCAAGGAAGGCAACCTAGAAAACCACATGAAATACTAATTTTTGTCAAGGGCCTACTAAATTATAAAGAAATACATGTTCTAATATTCAATAATATAGGATACAAGTTGTGTATTGATGTGAAAAATAGAGAACTGTTTTCAAGAGTTCTTACAGGGCATCATAGGAGAACATGAACAATAAACATCGTTTCAAAGTAGTGAAAGTTTTAGTAGTGAAAATGAATCTTCAATAATAAGAATTTTAACTCCGGAGATCAAAGGGCTTATCTGTGGCAGCGACACGACCAGTTCAACGCCCCTTAACAGAAACCACGCCACAGTACATATTACTGTTGGTATTTATCGCAGCCAGACATAAGTTCAAAGGACTGATTTTGATCAAGTTCTTATCTTGGCAAGGCAAGCTCAGTGTCCTGTTGTTGTTAAATTGCTTTGGTTTAACCATGGAGAAATTATTCCTTCATGACATAAACCTTACTATATAAACAAGTAATATTAATTATGAATCAATATACTGTAGATAATATTTATAGAAAATAAAAAGGCAATGGAGTTCTAGCAGGACACCACAGGGACAAATAAATAAACTTATACCACTAGGATATTGGCAAAACTCAAAGCAAAGAAGTTTTGAAAAATACTATTTACAGTACAAGATCAAACAATGATATTCTTTCAAAATAACATTTATCAATCACATTCTAAACACCAGCATATATTTCATGATGGCTTCATGTGTAATGGCCTGGTTTACTAACGACATGCGGTTTACATTATAAAGTGAAGCTGATCTTAGAGTGAGCTTGATTTGTTATGCTACTTAGAGCTAATCACCCTGTAATGAACCATCCAAAGCATTTATTTGCTTTCAGAGACCTTAACATCATCACGACTGTCACTCGTAAAACGATATCAACCGAAAAAAAATAACGGTGTCTCTCTAAATACTACAGTAGTATTGAAACTGTAGCTTGGTGGTTGTATGATCACTTACCAATCCCAACAATGCCAAAGTCTTTGGTTCAAATCCATAGAGTAAGAGTAAGTTTTTGTTTGATAGACAATAAGTTGTGTTCTATGCTATTTTTTGGGTATTAGGTCATATTTTAATAATCATGCTTAAATAAAATTGATAACCCCTTCTTCTAAACCATTTGATCTTAATTATAAACAGTTAATATTATCATTTTAGGCCATAAGGCAGCATATTAATTAGAAGTTTCCTATAAGATATGCTAATACATTAATTTAGTGCATCATCATATGACCTTTGAATAAACAGAGAAAGTAACTGGATATTTTGGTTTGTAAGAATAGAAATAAGAAAATATATGTTAAAAGGAAAATCACAAAAATATTTAGACCAATTAAAGGAAAGATTTAAAATGTTCTCATCCTTTGTTCTTTGTTTTCAGTCTATAAACACACAAACAATCTCACCTAATCGGTGCTTAATATGACTTCAGGAAAGTAAAATTGTATAAAAGTATGTTTCTTGAAGATTATATGAATTACCTTTTTTGAATTCTGTAAGATCTGGCCTAGTACCCATCTCAGGAAGAGCTTTGTAACTGAACTGAATTTGACCTGGTGCCAAACGACGTCCATCCTAGAAGAGAACAAGTTTTAACTGATGACAATCAAATAAGATGGTGAAATCGTGTTAAAGATTTAAACCAAAAATTCCAATTAAGGTTTATCATTTTAAACCCTGTCTACACTATCAAACTTTAGGTCACAACAAAATGTGATGTGCCCATATATGGACATGATGATGTCATATCACTACTATATTTAAGTATATTACTACCATATTTGGGCACATCACACATTTTTTTGTCAATCTAGTTTCATAGTGTAGACAGAGCTTTAGTTCATTGAATGCAAGTTAAATCTAATCAGTAAATCTTGTAAGCCGTTTGTATCCTTTTGCAACCTGTTTTATATTCTGGCAATCAATTTATAATAGATAATAACAGGATTCGGACAGGAAGGGTGCAAGCGCATCCTGTCACACCCACCTTAATGACACCAGCCATGGAGGACAAATAATCCTCTATGCACCAACCATGAACCTATAAATGTATAGGTCCATCGACCAACCAACAAAAGTTGTTACATCCTATATGTCCGTTTTTAAACTACTGTAGGTCTGTTGTGTTTTTGTTTTTTTTTTTTATATTTAGGAAAATTGCCAAGGATAACCAAAAGCAAATTTATTCACTATCCTTCTTAAAGGTGGCAATCCTGTTCACAAGACAAACATATTAAACACAAGATGCTCTACACAGACACAGTCTTATTACAAGTCTTTGGGAGTGAAGTTGTAATTTGTCATTAGAAAAAAATAATCCTGACATATTACAGGACTTGAACCCAGGACCCTTGGATTGGTAGCCAAGCATCATAACCACCAAGCCACAACTTCACTAATTGTAATTTCAATATCTTTACTGATCTGGATAATTACATGAAATGATCCGTATAGATATCATCAACCTATTATATATTCAGTACATCAGGTATTAAAAATTAATCCACGGAAGTTGTGTTTGACTTTAGAGAGACCATGTCAAACATTCTACTGCAGTTACTGCAGTTACTGCATATGTTATGTAATAACTACAACTAGTTTTGTGCAATCACTTTTTAGAGATTACATATATATCAAATATTATACTGTAGCTACTGAATATTGATTGATTGAAATATATATTTATACCAGGGAGTCAACTCCCTGTTTATACTGGGTAACCTCTTCAGTCAAAGGCTGGTCTCCCAGAGGGCCCAGTCGGTGATCAGTGGCTGTGATGTACTAGTACGCCGGAGTAACCCCCTACTCATCTCGAAAGATGTACTAGGTTCTTTAAAGTGCACACGAGCTAGATGTGTACACTGGACCTACGGTTTATAGTCCTTATCCGAGAAGACTCATTCTACCACCAGAACCATGGAGTGAGTGAGCCTCGAACCCCTGCCGATGTTATGGCTACGTGATTACGGTTCCACTGTCTTAACCGCTCGGCCACTCACTCACTCTATGTTATGTAATAACTAGTTAGTTCAATCACTTTTTAGGGAATGTAAATCAATTTTTGGATAATCCTGGTTATTGCATACTTCTAGTGAATGCCAAAATAAACTCCTACATTGAAAAAAGATACAGTGCATTATCACAGCAAAAAATGTAGCTACTGTTTGATTAGTAACTGTTTAAACTAGTATAATGTTTTTATATTTCCCAGCAGCCTTGATGGTGGAGTAAAGAAATTGGCCAATCAATTCATGATCCAAATTGCGGAGAAATAAAGACATACAGTGGTGGAAGGAAGGTGAATCAAATCTAACCACTACTTACTAATCAAATTAAGTATCATAAACTACTGAAGCATGACATTAAATTACACCATGACAAATCTTCAATGATATTTGAATCATATTCAATTAAAATTGTGTCTCGTTTTTGTTTTTAATTTAATAAATCAACGCATTTTTAAGAATTGTTTCGGGTATTTATATGTTAAAATCAATTTTTATCGTTTTATTTAGGTTTTTCCTTATTTTATTTGTATCTCCATTTAGATCAAGCCACTGATAGTGATACCCACAGCATTGTAATTTTTTTTACTAATTTATTGCCTTTTGATTTAAATTTAATACAATTATACAGATAATTTGTATTCAGTACCGTAGTATAGAATAGTACTAAATTAATTCAGGTTTTACTCTTTAGGCTCATGGTCATGCAAGGTTGTTCTGTTTACATCTAAGATTCAGTTATAACTGGAATACTAAAATTGTTATGGGCGATACCAGTCTTGGAGGGGAGTTCAGGAATAAATTGTTACTTTTCCGTTATGTTCTCCCCTTGAAGGGGAAAAGGCCTATGTTGGTTCATCCAGGTAAGCTAGTCACGTAAAAAACACAGTCCACTAAAATTGTTACGATTTATATTATATACAGTAGTACCAGGTTTAGAAGACTTTAAAGGCCAGGTGCGGGCAAAAAATTTCTATTGATCATACATTCCAATAATTATCGATCTATAGTTTCCCCTATGTTTCATAATTTTTGAGATTTTATTTTTGTTACACGAGCTTGTTGAAAATAAGCACTTTCTTATCAGTGGTGGGATAGTTCAAATTACACAGTAAAATCTCTATTCTTTTGTACACAAATTTTGTAAATAGAGAGGAATTTTAAAAAGCTATAAAAAAATAAACGGTTTGGTAAAAAATGTTATCAGATGACTATAGGTAATATAACTTGAATTTTACATTTCTGGTATTTTTATTCAACTTCAGATTTTTATTTTCATGCTATAGGAAAAATTATCCACCGTATATCCGCCATCTTTTTTCACCTTCTAGGGAGTCACCAGACATGTTATTACATTAGGTTCAACTACCTAACTACTGAAAAAAAGTCTTCCTGGTTTTTATAGCAGAATTTTTCCAAATTTTGTATTTGACCATATTAAGGGAAATTCATGTTTTTCGTCTTGATTTCTGTTACAAATATTTGATTTATGTACAATTAACCAGATATTATATTCAAAATTCATGCCTGTACCTCAGCTTTAAAGATTCAACATTAAGACTTTACAGGTGTACTATACTTACTAGTGATTTCTTGGTAAAAGCCGGAGGTATGCAACCACCAGTGCCATTCATGTGGAACGCACAGTAGGTATCTTTCAATTCTACTCTGCATTCTGGTTGACTAACTCTGTAAGAAGAAATTAGAAAAGAAAACAATTTTCATAAACTGTCAACTAATGATTTAGTTTTTGTTGTGAAGCAGAATGAAATTCTCTGTTTATTATACAGAAAGATGCTTTATGTATTTCTATACTGTACATATTATTTATGATGCATGAAATGTTATTCACAGAAACTGATAGAGGGTGGATACTGACGAAAATCTCACAAGTTTTGTGTTTCTAAAAAGACGAGCTACGTGGACAAATTAAAAACACTTCAAATTGTTATGTTCATCATTAAACAATAATCATTTCATATCGTATCAAAGAAAGGAAGATCCTCAATATGTACGAAAACTTTAGCTTTTGGATATATTTGTAAACCACTCCACTCCTACTACTAAATTTTTATGTATTTTACAGAACAAAACAACATCAAAGTTTATTACAATGTCTCGGTAGAACATAAAGCGATAGGAAAACGGACACATTTTCAAATATTGGGCTCAGATATTCATGAAATGTTTGATATATTAAATTATAGTTAAATGAAAATTTGATATTTGACTATAATCCAATGATAAATGTACTGTATGTTTGAAAAAAAAATCAATATATGTCTTGATATAACACAAACATTTTCCAGTATTGGGCTCAGATTTTCATGAAATATTGATAGAATGTCTGATATTAAATTTATAGTTAAATTAAATTTTGACCATAATTCAATGTATGTTTGATGAAAAAAAAATCAATATTATGTACAGTATGGAAAAGATATCAAGAAAGCAAGCTTCAAAACATATTTAAACATCACGATTGCACTCAAGAATGTAATCAAATTGGTTGTATGTACACACCATTACTGCAAGGCTAGGAAATGTTGATGGTTCTCTATGATTCACCGCGCAATCGAAAATTGATTGCATTAAGAGGACAGTCCACTTTAATAAAGATACCGTACGTGATCACGGCGCATTTTGGCTGTTGTCGGAAAATGTGCCTAATTTCAAAGCAACGCAAGTTGGTAAATAACGAGTCAATTTAGTAATTCTTTTTTAACGGTTTACTGACGAAAATGAATTAAAAAAAAGCGCATTGAATTTTGTGGTGTATTGATGTTTTTATACAGCTTTGCAGGTTGTCTAACCACCAGCTCAAATAAACAAACATTTTATATTAAAACACTGGCATATTAATTAGCAAAATTATATTAGTTTAGAGATTAAAATCCAAGGAAATTCACGAATCCAATAAATATTAAAGGATTACTGTACAGTGCAGGATTTCCTCTGAAGCGAATGCGAAAATACATGGAAAGTGTTGAGTGGTACAAGTGTGTTCAGTCCTTTAAAATGTACACAGGTTGAGCTTAGCATTACAGCATATTACTCTTGTACTCAGTTTATTTTTAATTTCAGTATCTAATAAAGGACGTTGTGATTTATTAACGGAAGTATAATTGCATATTGCCTATGTACGACTGGAGATGAGTTATTAATACTGAATAAAAAAAAGCTATTTTTAAATGCAGGCATTGCTAACAAAGTGATTCAACATGGAATACTTTTAACATTGTCATCACACTATACAATCTTCATTTTCCCAACGCTCTGATTGCATTCAAAGACATGACCCTTACACAAACATACAAGCATCAAACGGTGTTGATTTCTTTTGGGAGATAAATTAAGTAGATCGTTGGTAATGACGCAGTATGCACGAATTAAAGATGTACCTGTACACAGTGAAGAATACAAAACTAAAGTACACACATGGGCCTGCAGAAACAATATAATCAATATAGTACACAAAAAGGAAGTTTATTAAATATCCATTATCATCAATAATGGAGTGTACTGTACATTAACACGATATAACCAATCTTTGGTGTTCCATTAATATCTTATAATAATTACCTTTCCAAGAAACAGACTTATACAGAATTCTACAGTCACTGCAGTGATTATAGATAGATACTGTAGATAGAAATCTTTCTTTATTCTGAATATTCATTCAATATTTGTACATTTTTCTTCCTTGAAGTCCAGTTATACACTTACAAATTACAAATATAAACAATAAAAATGGAAAATTATGAAAACGTTTTTAAAGACTACAATATCACAAGAAGCAAGAGAAAAATACAGTTCGATCAAATTTTTAAACGATTGCAAAGTTAATGAATTCATAGAGCTGCGAATATCTGGTGAAAGATTATTCCATTGTTGTTATGTAACAACAATAGTTTTATTCTAAAAACACTGGTGATTTTTTAAAATTTACTTAAAACTGCTCATTATATTGTTTAAAGGTTTGCATGGTTAATAAACACTAAAGTTAGGTTTACACTATTGAATTGAATTTAAATTGAAATTTATATTTATACTGGGTAACCTCTTCAGTCAAAGACTGGTCTCCCAGAGGGCCCAGTTGGTGATCAGTGGCTGTGATGTACTAATACACCGGGGTAACCCCCTACTCGTCTCGAAAGATGTACTAGGTTCTTTAAAGTGCACATGAGCTAGATGTGTATACTGGACCTACGGTTTATAGTCCTTATCCGAGAAGACTCGTTTTACCACCAGAACCATGGAGTGAGTGAGCCTCGAACCCCTGCCGATTTTATGGCTACGTAATTACGGTTCCACTGTCTTAACCGCTCGGCCACTCACTCACATGTGATTCAAAAAGGAAGTACAATATTAGGTTGAGAATGGCTTGATGTTTTGGTTTTTATGCTGCTATTGTGTTGCTGAACAAGCTGTAGGAAAAACAAACTTGTTTTTAAGATTTCAACCTTAGAAGTATGCAGGATATTATCAGTAGCTATATGAGGGATTACTTTTGATACATTATAGTAACTTCTTCCGGAAGCATTCAATGTTAACATAACCAGAAACCACATCAATCATCAGCTGGATGGTAAGCCTAGCTATTTATAATCAAAACAAAATTAAGTTTAAATATCATTACACTGTAGTGTTTAATGTTAAAATAGAATGCAAATTAAAGACGAAAACCCAGAAATCAGATGACGAAAACAAAAAAACTCAACATTTTTCGATATACTGTACACTGTACTATGTCTGAATCTTGCATGCAATCTCAGTCTAGAATCACAATCCTGTACCTTCTTGCATGCTCATCTGACTCTAATATGAACTTGCATCATTTTGCCAAGAACACTTCAAAACGGCACAATCTACTGTCTTAAGCTCTGTCTACACTATCAAACTAGTTTGTGATGTTTCCAAATATGGTAGTAATATGCCCAAATATGGGCTTATCACCGACTACACCATCAGTTTGATAGTGTAGACAGAGCTTTACATGAAAATCTTATTCTAGTATCATGTTATATCATTTTTAGAGTGGTTGGTTTATGAATGCTTGCACCTTGCTAGAATAACCAACTAAAAGTATATGAAAACAACATTTAATCAACTAACCGTCCAATAATGTCCCATACATCATTTGCCATTGTCAGCTGACTTGGGGCACTTGCCTTGCACCAACCAGAATATCTAGAAAAGGAGAAAATTTATGAAAACAAATTATTTAAAAAAGAGCAACAATAAATTTAAATCTTCCTTTTATTCCACACATCTTTAGAAGTAACAAATCCATATTTGGCAGAAATACTACGATGATTTGGTATAAATCGTGGAAATCTAACAATAAAATGCCGTTCGATATTGACATCATTTGAGCCATGTATACAATTTACATATCATTGTTATCCCAGGAGTATAATTAGGTACTAATCAGTAAATTTAAATAATAATTGACATTTCTGCTGATTAAATTTCAAACATGATGGAATATTTCTAATAAAGCAGATTGTGTAATATATAGTACTGTTATGTATGTATCATCAAATCAAAACATTATATAGCACTCATCAATAAATCATACTATACTTATCAACTACTGTATATAAAATTCTAATTTCCATATTTATAATACTAATACACTGTAGTGTTAAATTGACCCGATTTCATTCTAAAAATATGATGTATTCGAACCTTAAGATTTATGACAAAATAGATAATTGTATATTGGAACAGCTTGAAGCTTGTGACTAGGGTACCTGCAGTAATTAGGACAACATAATTGGATGAATTGTATTAAAACTGAATAAATTGCTCATATACAGTAGGTGATCGAAATTTGATTGTACTATATCATGGTAAAGAATATGAAAATTATACATTTATCGGCAGAGAGAATGTACCTGGATCTGTGCCTAACTTGAGATAAATTACCTATCTACTGTAAAATAAAACCCACGGTAAATTTAGAGTTAAAATAAAAGCATTTTAAGTGATTATGAATTAGTTAAATCTCTGTCTACACTATCAAACTTTATGTGACAAAAAATGTGATGTGCCCATATATGGATATGATGATGTCATATCACTACCATATTTGGGCATATCACTACTATATTTGGGCACATCACACTTTTTTTGTTAAACTAGTTTGATAATGATAGTGTAGACAGTGCTTAAAACTTGTAGATTATATCATAGTAACAACAAAGTGCAAAAGTTCATATTGTAGTCAACTATAAAGGTTGTATTGAAATTCTATCTGTTTTAATAGTTCATTTCTGCTTTATTAATGGCTGTGTGATTTGGTCAGACAAGCAATTTTTCTAGTGTCAAAACTTGAGAAAATAAACAATATTCTCTGCTGTTTTACAGTAATACCTTAAGCTTAATTAAAGGTGATTATCCAGAAAAAGATATCAATTTATCGGGGGTTGAAGTCTACTGACTGAAATACTGTACAATATTTTAATTTTTTTTAAACAACCAATATGTCATGACTTAATTAAAGATATTCAAAACATTCTGTTTTAATTTTGTTGAGAAATACATGTTACTATACACGTATGGTTTTAATGAAATGAACATTATTCATATACATTTATAAATTATCCTTCTAATTCAGCTATTTATATAGCATTTAAAAGTAGAATTCATATATTGTTCGAATATTTCATGCAGCGTATGATTATTATAATACATATTAGACATAAATGAAAATGCCATTGTAACAAACAAAATCATAAAAACCCCAATTAGTGAAGAAACATTGTACAACTCTATATTGAGCAAATAATATTACATTAAAAAATAACGATAAAATTTTATTAGAAGGAAAACACAACATCCCTAGTGCATTTTGCGTTTAAAATCGATATACCTAAATAATAGACAAAATTTATAATAACATTGAAAAGGATGCAAACGCTAATAGTATCTAAACATTTTAAAATTTACAGTGAAAGAAATAGGACATTAGGTTCAGTTCTGCGCTACCATTTTTAGACCCTGGGTACCCCATAATCAAAATAATCCTAGATACATCACCGTTATTAATGAATTTCAACTGACGGCGGTAATATATTTATAAAGCTTTACTTTTGCGAGTTTTTGACCTAAAAGGTGACAACTTCCTCTTATTTCCTTTTCCTGTTTCTTTAGTGAACATTTTCCACAGACTAACACGTTTCTTTAGAAAGGTGGTTATATCAAATACTGTATAATCAACAATACAGTAGTCCTCCTCAAAATTTAGTTTACTTTTCTAACAAAATTATTCAGGCTAAAACCTCAATGTTAGGCTAGTATGCTATGGCCCAAACTTGATCCAATTCCATGTTCAAATGAAGGGGTGGAGTACAGTAGATGTGCATCATATATTACACAAACCAACAGTGGTGTTGGTAGTCTATGAGTGCTAGCTTACCTGGATAAACAGACAATAGCCTTTCTCCTCGAAGAGCGAGATATACCTCGAAAAGTAGAAATTTTAATTGAACACCCCTCTCCACAAATGGTATAGTCCATGAACTATGCCCTCAAGTGGGAGCCTCACCACAAACCACCATCATCATTTCTTTTCGAGACATGAGAGAGTAAATAGACTATTACTTTGTACATATAGTATTAGTAATGCTGAATTTAACCTACAGTACAGTACCTATTTTCAAGATTGAAGAGTTAACACTTTGTTTTTTATGTAGTTAAGTTCTTCTGGGGCCTCAGACTTTTCATGTTATGGTGACTCTGTTACTTTTGGGGTCACAGGACATGATGTCGAATAAATAAAAAAATTAAACACCAAGTCAGTCTGTAAATCATGTGTTTACTTTAATGTTCCTATCTATTCCCAAAGGAGTTTAAACACTAGCTGGTCTGTATTAATGTAATATGTTTAACTTGCACTACCTAATCGCCAATAAGCCTTGTGATGCAAGTTCAAAAGTGACATTTTACATTTACTTGTTAACCTTGAAAATATTACAATATTAACATAGTACAATACAATACCCTGATATTTTTAACACTACTTTAAATTCAAAGAACCTGCACAATGTGTTTCTACTCTTAACAATTTCAATACATAAAATTGTTACTGGTAAAACAAACAGTAAAATATTATCTTCTGCTTTGTAGATGAAGATTTTCAAACACAAAGGCCAGGGATATAAATTAATAAAATGTTATTGTAAAAATTAAAAATTGACTTTCTATTTGCAAAATTGTTTCCTTATAATTAACACAACAACAATTAGTGCAAATACATTTTAAATTTTAAAATAAAGCATTACAATACTAGTATATGTTGTGAAAAATTATTTTCCTATAATTAATTCTTATTTGTGAGATCAGATCACAATTCAGAAGGAATGAAATGGTGATGGTATTAATTATATAACTCTACTACCATAAATCTTGTACAAAAACATAAATGTTATTTCAACTTTATAAATAATATTATCATTGTCGAGGCAGATAAAATGAATGATTCCAAGATTAAGACATTGTAATATACTTTGTTACGAAAAGAGGAGACTAATATTGAGAGTTGAAGCTTTATTATGATCATTTTCCCAGCTACCCCTGGATTCAGCCCTGTTTTTTGGTCAGTACTGTACTGTATGTTATATTCCTACTATACCTACTAGTACTACAGGTCACCGGAAAAAACCAACGAGTTGATTATTTATATATAATTTTACAAAACAATAGATATACATTCGCATTAACGAAAAAGAACATTTTAAACAATAATTGTTAAACAATCAGAAAGCTTATTTGAGGTCGCGATTTGACATGACCCCGTTAACGCTTGATTAATTATACCCCGAGGCAGCGTGTAATTGGAATGGGATTGAAATAACCAGTAAAGTTGGTGGATTTTTCGTCCAGATGGTTTTCTAATTTTTTATAGCCAGAGGCGTAAGTTAATTGCCACACGCGACCTCACAGTTGGAAGTACACGGTAGTTTCAGTCCCGTCCGAACGGGCCCTATGTTATATTCCTACTATACCTACTAGTACTAGTACTATGGATTTAAATTGCGTACTGTAGCTGTTGTTTTGCTAAAATATACTTTGTGATAGTACATTTGTAATTTGAATTATTCCAAAATTAGAAAACAGTATAAACCGAGGGATACTTGGCGAAATTCAGAGAGCGACAGAGGGCGCACTATTTATTACAAACAAAAAACACCAATCCCTTATTAGTTTGTTTATCATGGACATTGAAATTCTTCCACATGTGTGAACCCGGATAAGGAATACAATTGTTAATCAACAACTTCCTACAGGAAATGCAAAAGATCCCACCTTTACATTTATCATGGAGAAATAAGTTAGTTTCTCCATGCTTTTACTCAAAATTTTTTACCAAAGACTATAATACAGTATTTGTCATTACTTAACATTTGTTTACCGTAATTATGTCATTTATTACTAGTACTGGAGTTCTTGGATAGCCGAGTGGTTAGGACACTTGACTGTCATACAGATAGACCCGGGTTCAATTCCCGACAACTCCCAGTCCACTCAGCTGCAAAAGAGTACCTGGTTGAAAATACTAGGGAGAAAAAAGGCGGCGTAGAAAGGAACTGGCCACCCTACCACATAATGTCGGGGCGTAGTACAATGAGCTCCTAACAGCTCATTCCCCTACGTTCAGAATTAACACGGGACTCACCTTAACTTTGCCTTACTGTATAATATTAACATTAACACATAACGATACATTTCTACAGTGTTACTGTTACCAAAAATATTTTCGTTAAAATTTAAAAAATAAATATTCTATTCAATCACAGCAAAAAATCTGAGGAGAATTAATTGATCAACTAACTTAATTTTTCCCTCAAATATTATAGTATAAATGCATTTTTAAATTCTTGATTGTGCAGTAACTAATACAAAATATATTTGTGATGAATTCATTTCAGATAAGAACAAATGAGATTGGACAGGTATGTAATTGCGCCTTGATACTATAGGTAATCATTCTTTCATGCGATCAATACGTGGGTAGAGAAATGTGCTATCGTGACCTTGCGACGATGATGTATCACATGACGTAGATGGCCAACTTTGTTAGAAGTCATTTTACCAACAAGAAAATACAATTTTAAAAATGTTGTCATACTACTCAGGGAATAATTTCGCCAGTGTAGCATACAGTAGCAAAAAGCTATACAAAACAACCTTATTGCTACACATTTCTAAAATTGTGTAGCAAAAAAGACAATACAAAACTATGTTTCTCGACTAAAAAATCAGTTTGATTAGCAATAATTGCTAAACAAAATTTTAAAATGAAATTTTTCCCTGCTACTGTCACTTGGGTCATTATATTCTCACATTATGTTATTACATGGCCGATGGCTGTTAAAAGAGTCATTCCCAACAAAGCTGTGAGGAAAGTTTAATATCAGCATACAGTACGACACTGTCACCAAATAGGTGTGTTCCTCTAAAAATATGGTAGTGATATTTGGGCACATCACATTCTTTTGTCACATAAAGTTTGATAGTGTAGACAGAGCTTAAACTAATGACTACAAAAAAAAACACAACAAGCTAGGCACAAAGTAGACACAAGCTGTAATTTGCAAATAACATTGGCGTATACTATGGTTCACATTTTATTGTGTAAATAATAAATATTAATAAAATCAAATTGCATGAATTGAAAGAAACTTTATAACACCCAGCAGCAGTAATGGTCAATGAAATCAATACCAGATAATTTACTAATTTCAAGTAGGAAAAATGCAAAACACCTCATATGTGTTTGTACTGGTACACAGATATCTGGTTTATCCAGGTATTGCTACGCTAAAAATAGATCACATTAAACAAAAATAAAATAGATATGAAAGTACTAAAAAAGTTAGCAATTTTGAAATTAATAATATTTATACATTTACAGTATCTATCAGTATTAAAGACCCCTTCCCTGCAATTTTGGACGTTTTTTTGAAAATAATACATATATATCACTTTAAAAACATTAAACCATGTCATTCCTTGTCTTAAATGTACGTTTTATGGTAAATTATGATAAAAAGTGAGAAACAATGCACTACCTAAGTAGCTCGCGGCGATCGACCTCTCGTGGAGGGTCTTAGGCCTAGCCTAGCTAGGCTTAGTTTTGTAGGCCTAGCTGGTAAACATCGGTAACGTACGAACATCGTACGCGAGCTATATACCTAGCCTGACGTTGTATAGTTGCTGCATTAATTGTCTTTCTATTTTTGCCAGACTCCGTTGATACAAATTGGGGAAAACCCGGTATTTTCGCTGAAAAGTTAGGAGTCTTCCATTTGTTTTGGCTTCACGATCGATCGAAAAGTGGGCGAATTACAGGTGAAAAACAAAAATATCAATCCGCGCGCAATGCATTTTGGGATTTATAGCGGGCCGCTATAATTATTAGAATCGACTTATTTTTCACATTTTTAACCGTTTAAAGACGAAAAAAGTTATCGCAATAGGACCATATAGTATTATTTTTACATTAAATATAGTTTGTGATCTTAAATTAGATCTAAAAAACGTAGGGAATGGGGCTTTAAGTTGTCTACACTTTCAAACTAGTTTGACAAAAAATGTATGATGTGCCCAAATATGGTAGTGATATGACATCATTGTGTCCATGGGCATTTTTTGTCACATAAAATTTAATATTTAGAAAGAGCTTAATACAGACTAGTTGTACATTTTGATGACAAATCTAATTTGAATTGTAATCTGAGGGTTTATTCTCTATAGTATTACATTTAATACTCATGATAATCATATGATTCAAAAATTGTATATTAAATCTTTATTGTAATTATAATTTTATTGACAATATACCCTACAGTGAAAAATTGAATAGGATACAAAATGTGTAAACAAATCAAATAGTTTCATTGTTGTATGGTACTTTACATAAATAGACAAGCACGAATTAGTTTATAGTATCGATCAACTTGATTCTCATGTCTGTATATCTCTTCTTTGGTTGAAAATTTGAATTACATTAAAGAATAAAGTCACTAACTGATAATTACGAAGAAACAAATTGCTCATTCCAACTCAAGTAAACACTGTGGAGTAGAATTCCTCCTTGGATACCTTTTATTTACCTTCCTTGGATACCTTTATTAAATTCCTTTATTATTTAATTCCATTGAAACAAATGAAGGGCAATGCCTTAGTAACACTTTAGCCAACCCTATTTAGAGGATACCTTTATTATTAAATAGACAGTTACCATTGAAACAAATAAAGAGCAATGTCTTAGTAACACTTTAGCCAACCCCTATTTAGAGGATACCTTTATTATTAAATAGACAGTTACCATTGAAACAAATAAAGGGCATTGTCGTAGTAACACTTTAGCCAACCCCTATTTAGAGGATACTTTATTATTAAATAGACAGTTACCATTGAAACAAATGAAGGGCAATGCCTTAGTAACACTTTAGCCAACCCCTATTTAGAGGATACCTTTATTATTAAATAGACAGTTACCATTGAAACAAATAAAGAGCAATGTCTTAGTAACACTTTAGCCAACCTCTATTTAGAGGATACCTTTATTATTAAATAGACAGTTACCATTGAAACAAATAAAGGGCAATGTCTTAGTAACACTTTAGCCAATCCCTATTTAGAGGATACCCTTATAATTAAAGGGACAGTACCACAGAGAAACAAAATGAAGGGCAATGAATATTTTAACACTATACAGCCAACCCCTCAGGGGCCAGTGGCGTATCCAGCGGGGGGCCGGGGGCCGGGGGCCCCCGCAACACCTTTTTAGAGGAAACCGCTATCAAATGGTCATTTTGTGGTCCCAAAGATGTCCCCTTAAAAGAGGTTCTATTTTATATTATATAACACCTATATAAATTCCTGTCATTTGATTGGACGAATGTGGGTCACATGGCGTGCAATAGTACGCACTATTCAACGATCGTTAAATAGTACTTTTTGAAACATTTTTGTGTACGAAAAAAAAACGTCTAGATGTTATATAAAACAAATAATGAATGTTTTGTATTCGTGTAATGGTACAAATAATGGCACTTGGTGAATGATGAAAGGTTATATCAAAAGCCTACCTCAAAAGCCTTGATCACAAGGCCATTCAGAGAATCTTGTATTCGATCGATGGGCCAATGGATAACTCAGGAATCATGGGAGGAGGTGTATTTGGCAGAATCAGGAGAGAGAATGGCAGAAATCCTTGAAAATATACTAAAACAAAAATACGAAGAACATTTTCCGCAAAAAGTAATTCGACGACGAAATAATGAAAAGCCGTGGATGAACTATCGCATACATAAATTGATTGATGAGCGACAAAAGGCATATAGATCTAATAATATAAATTTATGGCGAAGCCTAAGAAACAAAGTAAAGTATGAAATTAACAAAGCTAAAGAGAAACATTATAAGGATAATATAGAAGGACTAAAAAATGCACAACCCGGTAAATGGAATAAAACAATTAAAAACATCACAGGATATAACAAGAAGTCAGACAATGTTAAATTAAATAATTATGGTGAATCTGTTGAAGAACAGGCTGAACAAATTAATGAACATTTCTCAAGAGTATGTTGCCAGCTTCCACCACTCAGATTGGAAACACTTCCCTCGTACTTGCCTACAAAACCACCCCCCAAAATATACCATGGAGAAATTTGGAAGAGTTTAAACAAATTAAACTCCAATAAATCTGGCCACCCAGATGATATTCCGGTGAAACTCATTAAGCTGTTTTCTTTTGAAATAGCACAACCCCTGTTTTTAATCTTTAATACCTGTCTAAACGAAGGGGTGTTTCCAACTGTGTGGAAGACCGCATCAATTGTACCAGTACCTAAAGTTAAAAAACCAACAATGGTTGGCCAATTACGACCTATTTCACTAACTAAAATATTGGGTAGAGTATTTGAATCATTCCTAGCGGGATGGTTAAAAACGGATTTCGAACCAGTATTGGATTGTAAACAGTATGGTAACGTGAGAGGAACTAGTACAACACACTACTTAGTAGATATGTTGAATACGGTTATATCCAATATTGATGTGCCAGGGACCTACGCCACATTATGTACAGTTGATTTCACAACTGCGTTTGATAGGATAAACCATAATGTTGCTATTTCAAAGATGATAGAATCTGGTGTTAGACCGTCGATAATTCCAACGATTAGCAGTTTTCTGATGAATCGCACCCAGTGTGTGAAATTTAAGGGACATTGTTCTGGACTAAGAACTATAACGTGTGGGGTCCCCCAGGGTACCAAACTGGGACCCAGCATATTTACTGTTATGGTGAATGATGCGGGTAACACCACTGATAATCGTTGGAAATTTGTGGATGATCTAACACTGGGAGAAATAATTAATATAAAAAATAATAGTACATCATCAGAACTTCAATCCCATTTAGATTCCTTGAGTTGTTGGTGTAAACAAAATGACATGCTACCCAAGCCTTCGAAGTGCCATGTTATTAATATAAATTTTATGAAATCCCAAATAAACTACCCCCAATTTACTATAAGTGGTGAAAAAATTGATACTGTACATAGTATGAAATTATTAGGTCTTGAGCTACAAGACAATTTAGGTTGGGATATCCAAATCAAAAGTATTATCTCTAGAGCAAGTAGAAGAATGTTTCTTCTTTATGCATTGAGAGGATATAGTGCACCTATTGGTGACATGTTAAGTATTTATCAACTCTATATTCGGCCGCTGACTGAGTATGCATGTGTTGTTTGGCATTCTAGCATTACAAAACAACAGACCAATGAAATTGAGAGGTTGCAAAAGCGAGCATGCAAAATTATACTTGGCCAGGACTATGAGAGCTATGATACGGCCCTTACTCAACTCAAAATTACCAGCCTTGCTGAACGTAGAGAAAAATTAACATTAAAATTTGGAGAAGGTATCCTTAAGTCAGAGAGACATCGTAATATGCTGCCTGCTGAAAGACCTAATATATCTAGATTACGTAACCCCAATAGATTTACATTACCTAAAATAAAAACTAACCGATATAAAAATTCAACGATTCCCTATATTATAAACAAATTAAATTCCTCCTGTGAAAAATGAAATTAAAAAAATATATAATAAATGATTGTGCAATATTACCGCCTAAAATAATCAAATGAAGAGCACTGCAGACAACGTTTAATATTAATATACACTGTAAACTTTTATTTTCCGAAATTTAATATATTTTTGTAGATTTTTAATGTTGTGAATATTTTAGTGAATAATTGTGCAATGTTGCCACCTATACTAAAAGATAATAATAATAATAATAATAATCAAATAAAGAACAGTGCAGATAGGTTTTACTTTAGTATATTATAATGCAAATTTTTCGTTTTTTTTTAAATAAAAGTGCAATTGTATTTTCCAAAATTGTGTATATATTTTAAGATTCTTAATATTTTAAATTTTAGTGAATAATTGTGAAATTTTGTAATTGTATATTCCGAATTTATTATTGTAGTTTTTATAGATTTCATTTCAATATTTTTTATTGTAATACAAACGTTATTAGCTATGTGCTATTGTTTTTGTAATTTTATATATACCGTAATAAATAAATAAAACTCGGCTTTGCCTCGTTGATATAACCTTTCATCATTCACCTCGTGCCATTATTTGTACCATTGCACTCATAAACATTCATTATTTGTATAATATTCTACTCTCTGACTAATAATTCAAACCATATAACAACCTAAGATGCAATGAAATATGTCTGATGCACTGAAAAGGATTATAACAATGTACTTCACACTAATACCATGTCAAATTAAAGTTATTTTACAAACACTTTAATTGTGAATTATTACAAATTAAATTGGTAGCACTTGATATGAATTCTGGTATTGTATGTATAGATATTTAACATGATAAACTAACAGGTTAAAAGTACTGTATTGCATCAGGATGTACTGTACAATACTGTACACACCCTTGAAAAACAGAAGGTGAAAGTTATTATGGCACTATTAGTATCAGTATCATTAATTTGTTGGGACCACTACAATTATTTAACTACAGTAAATACATTTTTGGATAAAATCATATACAATTTTTTAATTGCAGTGTCTCATAAAATTAAATTGAAACTTTAAAAAAACATATGAAAATATAGTTTACTGATGCATACTAATGTTAACGTGATCCATTCTTTTCTTTCTGTTATCCAAAAATAGGAAACTTTTTTTTAAATGGAAATTGCAATTTTGCAATTACTTTTGGTAAAACATGACTTGACTATAACCAGATTTTTTTTCTTTATTTACTATACTGAAAAAATTGGGCAACAAAAAGGTCAGTCAATTTTTAGTACTATATCTTTCAATACAAAAACAGTTAATTCATTTTCAGTAAAATAATATTTCAATGTTTCAATTTTAACAGTACCTGTAAACAGTAGTTTTTTTTTTTATTGTTTTTTTTTAATTAATAATATGAAAGTAAATTAGTCAAATTATTACAAATTGTTTTACTTTTTTTAACAAGAAAAATAACAATCCGTATCTGTATACTAATAACAATATGTTGTGATACAAGTGAAATCACAAATATCAGAATTGCAAATGCTAGACAAAAATCAATGATTTATTCATGCTTTTAAACTAGGTACTCATTAGGTATAATGCATTCATGTGCAAATACTTCACATACCTTCTTAATTATAGATTAGTATACAATTTGTATCATTGTTTTAGCATTGACCTGCATCACTATATTGTTCAAAAACTAAGCAATTAAATAAATCATACCTATATTAAAGCTCTGTCTATACTATCTGTATCAAACTAGTTTAACAAAAAAATTGTGATGTGTCCAAATATGGTAGTGACATAAAGTTTGAGCTTTAAAGTCTGCTTTTAAAAAAAATTATTTTTGCATTATGAGTGTCACTATGAATTTTGCTTTTTTTCTAAACAATATAATTAATTGGCTCTGTCATTCTTTTTAAAAACCCATCACACAGTATTATCATTATAAAATCATTACTATCTCCTCTAAAATTGAATCCCTATATTTAAATATACAGTACTGTATCTGTTTCAAATACACAGAAATTATTTAACTATTAAAAAATCTATAAATAACTGTACTTTTGAAAATGCAAAATTCTAGGAAAAAGAAGAGTAAAACTGAAGGAAAGGCGATAGGGAATGTCAAGTCTGACTTGATATGAAACATTTCATATTAATATGCATAGTAATACCGTAGTAGTAGGAGTAAGGGTTATAATATAGGTAGTTGATGACGACGAATGTCACTAATTTGTTTTTGCCCTGGGCGAAGGCTACAATACAGCAGCATGTGTGAAATATGATCACATGAAAGAAGGTATATGAAATAAAATATGTATTACTTAGGACAGCGTTTGTAATGTTTAGTTTATAGCAAATTTTCATGACATTTTTTACCGTCATATATTGACCTTGATTGAAATTTTATATTATTAATCCGTTAATAATTTTTTTTTACATTGACTATTAAAACAGTTACAGCCTTTTCAAATGCCATTACTGTCTTTCGAGTCAGAACCTTCAAGTTTTCATTAATTAATTATTTGAAGTCTACATTTAATTTCTTAAAACCTTTTTAAAATGTGAGTACAATAAAATATCATTTGAAAACAATATTGATAATTCAATTTAATATGAAGTTCATTGAAAAAATGACATTTACTGTATTATACTGCATAATTTATTTAAATTTAAAGATATAGGCCTATTGTCAACAAAGTAATTTTTTTGTTGTTGAATATGCCATTTTAATGTCACATAGGATGTACTGTATTCATTTTGACCAAAAACTGGATGGAAAAAAAAATTCCCAAAATATACCTAAATTGTCTGTCATTGTCAGACAATGTATTTTGGTTAAAATTAACGGTTTCTTTTGTCTTGTGAAATAATTATTTTTTATATTTTTTTTTACTACAGAAGTGATTAACTTTATTAAAACTCCGAAAAGGCATATTTAAAGTCTGATTTAATTAAACTTCATTTTTCATGTTTTTGGGGGACAATAACTTTAATATATATATATTGCATTTAACTATTATTTACAGACACACGCGCAAAATTCAATCGGATAATAATTGCTAATTCTCGAATGAATTACTTGCGTCTAGAGTACTAACACATAGCTCATATAGAACCAGATACACAAACCTCTCCTCAATCAAGTTCAGACAAAGCGGATTTGTGTGGGGGTTGTTAATTGAACAACTCAATCACACGCAAACCTGAACTACTGCGAACATTCTAAATAATCTTTTCTTTGCAATTTACCAGTTTGGCATTTCATAAACTTTTTTTTTTTAAACTTCATGCTAATTTTTCACTATCCAACAAGGCAGACAAGGTGAGTACCTCAGGAATAGATTGTTTATGAACCATTGTGCATTTTGGTTTTGTATCTATTTATTTATTTATTTTTATTTATTTTATTCAATCGAAACCAACAGCGATAATTACCGCCACTAAACAGGTTTGATACAAACAAAGCCAGGACTGTTTAAAGCATCTTGATTGGTCCTGACATTATCAATTTTATCTTTGTCTGAAGGCGTAAATTTTTATTTGAAGGTACCCCTCAGGATGTATATTCCATTTTTGTGGATTTAAAGGGCTAATAATTGAATTCCTTTGTTTGTTCTTCTGTGTTTGTTTGATGATGGATGATATCAAAATAAATAAAATAAAATATGAAAGAGTATAAGTTACTAGAGATATTGTAGACAGGGTTTGTATTTAAAAATTCAAGCTTGCTTCTAGATTAAAGATAGGTGTGCATAACAGATTTTCTCTTTTCGTAATTGTATCCTTATTTCGGGGAGAGAGGGCTATATTGTCAGTTTATCCAGGTAAGCAGGCACGAAATAAACTAAACAATTTTCTTTTTTTCATACGCATCCAAATGTGAGTTACTCGCCAATTACAGGATATAAAAACTATGTTATACTGTAATTGATCATACTTTAAGTCTCATTTGAGGATTGAACCTTGGACCTTGGGATATGAAGGCAAGCATGTTAACAACCAAGCTACAGCTCCACTACTAATTTTAGACTTGAATCATCTATTAAATACCTGGACAAATTTCTGCTGTAACTGGGCATAAAGTGATTAGGGGATAACCCCACTAAAATGTTCTCTTCTCATGAAGTCATGTGCTATTCTTTCACGAATATGAACAGGCCTAAAATAGTAGTACCAACATAAGAACAATACCAGTTTATCCAGATGTACTATAAAAGGTATTTTTACTTTAGATTACAGCATGGACCATGGTTACAGTAGGCGTACTGTACTGTAGGTATAAATGTACCATGATCAGTATTTAAATTTAATACAATCAATGGTAATTAAAATCAGTCTGGCTAAAGTATGTATAATTATTACAATAAGAATCTACTGTACATTATCATAATATTATCATTAATAATTCATCTGATTTTACATAGTTCAGTATTGCATTTTTTTTTAAAGCTGTTATTTTATGAATAATTAATGAATATCATTCGCATAATTGATTGTTTACTTTGTGTAATAAATCTACTAAATTATTTATAAAACAGATCATTAATATTTTTTTTAAAACTACAGTACAATATTAACTACAGTACAATATTAATACCTTTAATGTAACAGAGAAATTAGCAGAATTCAATCTAAAGATAAACGAAAGTACTGTAAAACAGAAGAATACCTAATAGGAAGAAACACCGATAGTAAATGGGAAGAATGCAAATACCTCGGTAGTAACTTGGACACAGAAAAAGACATTAAAAGAAGAAAATCACTAGCAGCTATGGCATATAACAAGCTGAAGTCGTCGCTAGAACACAAAACGATGTCTATAGATTACCGGATGATACCCCAATCAAACAATGAAGGAAACTAACAGGAAAGTAAAACGACCCGTAGGAAGACCAAGAAATAACTGGATGAATCAAATAAAGAAAGACTTACAAGGACAAGTTGACACTAACACAATAACAAACCATCCTGCCATAAACAGAAAAAAATGGAAACAAATTGTGGAAAGCGTAATGTCGGAAGACGGAAAACGTTAACAACAAACAACAACTAATGTAACTGAATATAATAACATTAAGAATCCAAACACACAAAGAAACTAAACAATTAATAATACATTTTAAAATATAATGCGTTTTATAAACGTAGCATGAGATTAAACAAAGAATGAAAATTAAAAACAAAAAACACAAGAAGAAACTTAACAATTAAAATTTAAAAAAGAATGTGTTTTAAAAACGAAAACATGAGATGAAACCAGCAAGATTAACAAAGAATGAAAATTAAAAACAAAGAACACAAGAAACAACTGAACAATTAATATTAAAATTAAAAATAGAATTTGTTTTATGAACGAAAACATGAGATAAAGCCAGCAAGATTAACAAAGAATGAAAATTAAAAACAAAGAAGCGAAAACTGGATCATGCACAACATTAGAAATGAGGACAGGAAAGCAAATGAGATATAACAAACACTAAAACAGTATTTGTTTTAATGATTATGATACCTATTAAGAACGATGCATTATCTGGAAGCTAAAGCACTTCTTTAAGTAGAGAGCGTCCGAGTTTCATTAACAACATGTTTACATGATAGGGATGCCTACAGAGAAATGATACTAAAGTCTGATGTGTAATGATTCCCAATACAACTGTACTTTAATATTCTATAATTGATGTGCAAAATAGTGATAGTGATACAATACTGATACTACTAAAAAATACCATCTAAAACAAATAAAAAAAAACACGTAAAATAACGTATTTCAATTGATTCATTATCATTCTTTCCTGGAACAAAAGTATCCAAAACTGTCAATTTCATTCAATACTGCAGTTTAGATAATCAAGATAGGTACGGTACTGTAAAAAAAAACATCTAAAAACAAATTTTAAAAAATGTAGATAACATATTTCAATTTATTAATTATTATTCTTTCCTGTACAGTATCCAAAACTTTCAATTTCATTCAATACTGCAGTTTAGATCAATTTAGATTTAAATCAAAATACTGTAGGCATACTGTACTGTACAATATGATTTTTTCGATCAATCATTTTTTGTTGACAGATTTACTGTAATGGTAACAAGTTTTCATATTAGTAATGTACAGTATGTTTTGGTCTCAGTCAATCAATCATTTTGGCTGTTGACAGTTTTACTGTATGGTAACAATTTCATAGTATTACATTGCTTTGTTATCAGGAAATTGTGCAAATATGAATAGTCTACAGTATCAGACCATGCCTATTGATTTAGGAAAATTACAATTACAATTGCAGTTAAGCTTATTAAAATCTTGAATAATCTTTAATATGTTCTCTGCATTCTGTCAAGTATTTCGCTCAGTTTCTGAGTGCTTAATTTATTCAAAGTTTTAATGAGCTGTTCTTTCTTGATAATAATTTTGTGGCTGCCCGTCTTTAAATGAGAAACATGTGAACAGCCCAATTATTAGTACTAATGTATTGACTTTAACATTATTCTGTTATTATTAAATAGAGAAAATAATATCATGCATGGTACCCTACAGTAGCTAAATATTCAGTTTAAACTTAGAAAATAGAGAGACAATTAACCTTAAAATATTCTTTATTATTTATATTCAAATTCACCTACAGTTTCAATCTTCAACCTAGTTAATATGCATAGGCAATATGAAAACCTTTTAAGTACTGTAGTACTAATAGTAGGCATATTAACTACAGTATATTAACGTTAACTGTACTTGAGTCTCAATAATGTAATCCATCAAAGTTAATTCCATGATGAAATTATTTTATAATTAATCCTGTGGTATTTATCACGATATAGTTACTATAATATGTGAACACAAATTTTTTATAAAATTTATTATTAATGGAATAATTTCATTTTAAAATATAGTCATCAGTCATACACACCTAAAATTACAAACTTTTCAGTAAGCTACTGTAGCTCAAAACAATTTTGGTTATAATTATTAAATATTTTATTGACTATGTAGAGTATATTCAATAGCTAGCATGTTGATCATTAAACACCAGCTGAGAATAACTACCTACCAACTACGAACTAAACAAATATTGTATTTTTAAACCTATTGTTACATTATTGACTGTACCATTATAGAGGTGTGGTGTACATAATACATTATAGAGTACTATAACAATGATAATTACTCCTTATCACACAATTTACTGTAACTAATATCTACTAACTACTGTATATACTGTAGCAGGGGATTGTAATAATACTATATTGTACTGTACACTATAAAACACTAAGGTCCTGTTCATACAGTCTATTGAGTCACTACTAGTATACAGCAGAAGATCATAATAATACTATATACAGTACAGTACTATACACTATAAAACACTAAGGTCCTGTTCATACAGTCTATTGAGACACTACTAGTATACAGCAGAAGATCATAATAATAGTTAATACTATATGTACAGTACAGTAGGCTACTATACACTATAAAACACTAAGGTCCTGTTCATACTGTCTATTGAGTCACTACTAGTATACAGCAGAAGATCATAATAATACTATCCTGTTCATACTGTCTATATTGAAAGTTATTTACTAAATGCACTACCCGTACTTTACTTAAATACTTTATGGTACCTGGTAAACTGTAATAAACACTAACAACAAGGGCTTGTTCACACCTATTGTAGGTTTTTTTTTTTGTACACAGCACACACATGTCTTTTATTTATAGCGTCACACTTCCCATTGTTGACATGTGATATTCCAATAAATTCACTATAGTGTATGCAAATCTTCAAACTGTGTAGTCACATAGTATTACGTAGTTGGTACTAGGTACACTGGCAAAATAAATGGTTATAACAGACAGAATACATCCTATTCATTCTAAAAATAGATCTGGCTGACTAACTGATTATCCTGTGCTACAGTTTTACCAGAGGGTTAAAATAGGATGATGATAGATATACAAATCACTATAATCTTTGATAATGATACATTAAATGGTTATTAACTATTGTTTTAAATACAGTAAAATACCGTCAAATTTCAAATTCTGAAAAACAATCAAGGAAAAAATCCTTCCTTTTATTTAAATCTGAATCAATCAAGGGAAAGTGTATTTCATTTACTACAGTATATACTATACTATACCTTGTAAAATTGTTATTATACCTGTACATAAACATATAAAAAGATCTTTTCCTTACCCAAAATCAATGGCTTCCTTCGGACTTGGGCATTCACTCTGAAAAATTTCCTCTTCGCTCGAAATTATAAATTCTAAAACACTGGTTGTCTCCCAAGAGGCATTTTGGTCATACACAATATACATAACCTCGTCTGCCTTTTTACGTAAAACTTCAAATTCTTTTGTATCTTTTGCGTAGTTCACAAGAGTACTGTCTTTAGAACACGTCACTTTAATATTTAACGCTTTCCTTTTCCCTGGTGCTGGATCGTTTGCACATATATCTACGGTAAGCTTAAAAAGACAAGTTTGATGCCCAAGACAAAACATTATCGGATCACAACCAGTTCTTGTTAACAAACTTTTCTGAAGTCCATCAATGTTTTTTAGCAACTCTGAATTTGAATCTATACTTTTACCAGATGTATGTCGTAGGAATGTTATATATGACTTATCTTCTTTTAGGCCGAATTGAAGCTTGTCTTTAAGAGTTAATATGTCTGATAAACTTGGCCCAAGCCCTAGTGGCTTAACAGGAGAGCTTCCTGTGCCAAAATTATATGAAAGTTTTGATATATAACTTCCTCTAGGACAAGTAAAATGTACTCTATTGTTTTCTGTCCACCTATATGAAACATCAAATTCTTCGCGATACATAACTTTCTCATACTGAACTTTGGGTTGTTTCGGAGGTGCATGTCCTTGTGGTTTTTTATGTCCTTTAGCACCAGCGCCCATTTGCTCCCCATTTCCCATTGGAGGCATGACTTTCCGAACATCCCCTTTTGCATTTGGCATCATTCCCCCAAGATCCCTTCGAGGTTGCATTCTGGCATTGGGGTTTGCCCGTTTATTAAGAAAACGGTTATAATTTTCATGTGGATATGATCCGACAGCAGAAATTGTTAGAAGTACTACTACCGTCCTTAGGCAAGAAGCCCAGATTTGAAATACATAAACCATAGTTAAAATAGCACAAAGCAGCCTAAAAAAAGAAGCGGATGTATGTGTGTTGATCACCCTGTCACACACACACACTTGAAGTTCATTTGAAGCAGCCTACTCGGCTCAGCAGAGTTGATCGAAGCCGCCGCGCTGTTTGTCAACAAACCATACGAAGAGATCGCAGAAATAAATCAACTGAATAAAGATTCAACGTTTAAAAATGATAATACTGTTAGGTGTTACACAACATACAAACCATGGTGGAAGAAAACTCCTCAAAACAATCCAAGATCTACGTCAGCTACAACATTCCGAGCGATACTGTAGGTGTCAAACATCCTACTAATAAACTTTACCGTACCATCACTGGAGCAAGTAACACACTCGAATGGTTTCGCGATTACTGATTTGATAGATACGCCCTCTCAAGCTTCTAAAAAAAGGTGGATCGACCTACTGGGAAGATCATCAGAGAAGAATCAATTCAAATTATAAAGAAATTATAATCTATAATCGAATATAATTAATATTATTATAAATGTAAAATATCTCCTAAGTATACTGAAACTTGTGTTGTAATACTGTTTTTCTTATACTAAACCTACCTAGCATGCCGTTTTTTTCTCTCTGATATGATGGGTCCAGAATAAAATAGAGGGCGTTTTTAAAATATTGAGGGCGTACTACACAATAACTTCAACACAAGAAACAAAAAACTCATTCATGTTTTGTTGAAGAAAGTCACTTTTCAGGTTAAAAAAAATTACTAAAATATAATAAATTATTGTAATTATAAACTCTCAACTTAGGTCATTTGTTTTAACATTTATGAAATTGATATTATTTTTTAGGCCTAGACTAGGACTACCGTACGCATTGTATGTTAGGATGGGTAGGCCGGGGTGGGGGGGTGCTTCTCCACAAACCCTCCCTACTAGGCCTAGGCCTAGTTCTTTGACTCCATCCATTATTGGCTTGGCTTAGGCCTAATTGTAAGGTTGGTCCATGGTTGGTCACATGCTTAGGATGGAGGGACCGGCTAACAAATTGTATTTGTTCATCTAAAATTTTATTCATAAAAAAAAGTATTGATTGATTAATTCAATATTTTTTTAATCATATTTTATTTTTAGGTACGAAACGTTGGTAGGGATAACTTGGTCAAACCGGACTGAAAAGAATCTGACAAAATGTGGTCTTGGTATTTCAAAATGGATGAGAAAGAGTTAGAGATACGAGACATGGAGGAAAACGATTTTGAAAAAGCCAATGTGCTTTTTGTTGAAGGCGAAAAATCTGTTTTTGTTTCATTCAGAGCGGTTGTGTATTTATTGAAAACATTAAAATTTCTGATGCCTGCATTTGTTTTTTGTTGTGCTGTTTTTGCTGGAAGTCGATCGACAATATATACGCTTGGAGCATTTTCTTTTTATTGCTTTATGTTATATTTGACACTGATTCGTCTTTCTAACAACTTTATAAAAGATGAGACAAAAAAGGATAGACAAGGATTAAAAGAACACTTAGAAAATATGAGATGTTGTTATAAATTAGCAGTCTACAAAGGAGAAATTATTGGGTCTGTGTGCATAACCGAAATGAAGTCAAAGCCGCTTGTTGCGGAGTTGAAGCGATTTCATGTGAAGAAGAAAGCTAAAGGTCTGGGTGTCGGCAAGAAGCTTTTGGAAATCGCACTGGCGTTCAGCAAGAAATACAGGTTTAAACACGTTGCGTTAACGACAACTGAATTGAATTATGAAGCCAGACAACTGTACAAGAAGTATGGCTTCAAGGAAGAAGCGTTTCATTCAAGTAACATTTTTACAATTTATAGGCTAACTTTGACATTCTAGATTTTTCTTACAACAGAACAAATGATATTGGAGCTGTAGCTTGGTGGTTAATGTGCTTGCCTTCCAATCCCAAGGTCCAGGGTTCAATCTTGACCTAGCACCAACAACTCACAACTCTTTCAACTCCACTCCCTCAAATGAGACATAATTTTTAAGCATGATACATTATAAAATAGTTTATCCATCCTGTAATTGACGAGCTACTCGCTGTTGGATGCGTATTAAATAAAAAAATATATAACCGCAATATTTACCTACCTCTAATTTTGTTTGCATGATATAAAGTGTGCATTGTTTAAAGGTTTGCATGGCGATTAAAACTCTTCAGTAAAATTAGGTTTGCAGAGAAGAATTGTAGCGAAATGTGGAGACATTCTGTCAACCTTAAGTGTTTCCTTTTTTGGAATCACATGGTTGACTAGAAAGAACATATTTTAGAAGCTTGATCGTGTGAATATTATTTGATAATAATATGATTATTAAATATTAAAGACGGTATCTCTACCAGTTTCCGTTTATTTCTTTTTGCGTATTTATTCATCATCATCCAGCCACTATTACCCACAATGCTGCTCCAAGTGGAGGTTATGATGCTTGGCTACCACTCCAAGGGTCCTTGGTTCAAGTCCCGTCACATGTCAGGATTTGTTCTAACGACAGATTACAACTCCACTCCCAAAGACTTGTAGGCCTAATAAGACAAGAAGCATCTTCTGTGTATGTTTGTCTTGTGAACAAGGTCGCCACCAATTTCCCTAAAAACAAAAAAACAACAATTTTATATTCCTGAAATTTGCCTTTCTATTGTAAACTTCAATATGTTTACCAAAAGACGGACTGCTTACCTATGATAATTTTTTATTTTTTATCTGTCTGTTTAAATATCAATTCTTCCACAAGCATTCTTATTTCTTTTCTTGAAGTAGATAAATGTCGCTTTGAACTTGACGCTGTGCCACACGTCCTGCCGGTAGTAATTTACATAATAGACCGTAAATGCAAATTAAAGCTTGGTTCCCACTAGAACGTAACGCAAGGACGTAAACGCAACGCAAGCGTTTTAACCAATGACAAGCGAAGTTATATACAGTTAGCAATCACAAGCGAATAAGCCATCGCTTGTGATTGGTCAATTCACTTGCGTTGCGTTACGTCCTTGTGTTGCGTCGCTAGTGGGAACCACGCTTAAGTTATGACCCACGTAACACTGCTTGCATCACAAAGAACGTAATTACGACGGAGTACAAAAGAAACAATACATTAAATTAAATTACGATACATATATTGGAAAAATACAATAATTAGGCATATACTACATTTTAATTAAATTCAACGCATAATTAATATTCTTTTTTATTTCAGTTTTTAATTCCGCACCCAAAACAATCGGGAAGTATGCATTACGTGCGGAGGAATTTTAAGTAGGATCTTCGTAAACGGATTGATCCAGACATACCGGTACCACATTGGTCATTTTGATGTGATTCCTACGCCAACCTCAAACTTGTTTATGAACATAGGTGTCTGTAAAGTGTCCCAATAGGCAATGGTACGATTAGTGTGTGATGTTCGTACAATTTTATACATCATTAGTTGTGTGTTTACCACATAAAACCTACTGTTATTAAAAATGCAATTATCATAAAACAACGAAACATCGAAGATGTTAATTATAAAGTGCATTTTGATGTGAAAGGAATAAATACAAATTGAAGAACCCATCATACTATTTAGCATCATGTTGAGGAATTACATAAATGAGGTTTGACGGTGATCATGGTGCTGCCCTATATAAATGATTACCAATACTGGATGTAAAGCTGTTCACACTCCCGGTGGCATGGCCGAATAAATCGTGAAAATTGATGCAGTTTTCAAGAAAAGATCACATTTCGGATTTTAAAACGTTCGAGTAAACGCCTGAACCGTAACCTAAGTTTTCGTCGGATTTCGGTATCAGTGTGAATGAGGTTTAGAAAGACTGCCGCCAGATGTTCTGAGATATGGATAAAAGAAACTAAAGGATAGTAGTACCATGTCTTAATGATATTGTCTATTGCTAATAGCTACCGTACCGTTTTTAAGCTCTGACTACACTATCAAACTATAGTTTGACAAAAAAGTGTCATGTGCCCAAATATGGTAGTGATATGCCCAAATATGGTAGTGATATGACATCATTATGTCCAAATTAGGTCTATAATACCAGCATCATCGATACATCAGGAACTGAATGTTAGCATTTTACACAATAAAGAACTATTATAAATTTCGGGAGAGTGTTTGATTTGACCTACATGATGTTTTTACTAAAGTATATCGGGGCGAAAATAGGCTTAAGTTAAATGACCCATGAAATGACAATTTTCTATATAATTACACATGAATATACATACACAACGAAGCAATCATAAACTTTGCATTAATGACTTGATGATTATGCATGGGTATTAAGTAGTAGTAATAACAAAAGTAATGGAGCGTCTTGCCGCTCTTACACATACATATAAAAGCTGTATTTGAAATGGACTTTATTTTACAATACGACTTTAATTCTACGGCAGCAACGATACATCTTATTTGGTAAGTTACCGGAACATTGGAAAATAATTTTTATTTTTAGAGAGTTAGTGACTCATAACTCTGTTGATCACATTCGGACATTAGGCCTGTTTTTTTAAAATAGTTGGCGAACTTTGTTTTATAAGTGTTACTACCTCACCGTGGAGTGACATGTACCGGTAATTGACGCTTAGCATTCCTTAGGATTTTCAATATCTGGATCCTATAATTAGGATGATGGTTTTAAGTTGGCCACGATTTTGTATTTTATTTCATATTTTTACCAACGAAACACAACATTAATTGAATCTTGGAGGCCAATGTAATTGGAAAAGGGCAGAATTATAGGAAAGGGCTTATGTGCGCAATGCATTTATCATTAGTGTAACTATCTATTATTTATATTGTATTGATGTGTAATTGTAGCCTATTTTGTATACCGTATGTTCTTCTTCTTTTCTATAGCAATTATGAATAAGGCACTTGCTCTATTGTTTACGGTGTGTTTATTAAATGCATTCATACTAACGAATTCTGCTTCTATTGGTGAAGGTATGTAGGCTACATAAAGCAACTAAATACTTGTATTTTTAAGTTTAGGCCTATATGTATCTTGTACAATTAAAGGGGCCTACAAATTTCCAATTTGAACCGTAGTGGTGTACGAACGAAATAGACATTACCAAACTTTAGATGTAGGTCTATATGTACCGATACATTCCTATAAGTGCAAAATTCTAAATTTGGAGGCGACAAAATGAACAAATAGTCAAATTTTTAAAGACGACGTTATTGGTAACTAAAGTTTTATATACAACAATATGCTTGATACAGGCCTATATTCCATTGAAATTCGGACGAAAAAAACGTAATTCTCCTGTTTCACTAACAAAGTTCGACAATATCCAACAAAAGGTGCGCGTGGACAATTTTCATAAAGTTTGAACAAAAACAGATAATCGAATTGAAATTCGGAAACATAGTAAATTTACACACTAGCGAACATTTTGTTCTCATTTCGTTCTTATCAGGATTGCATCATTAATTCATGTACTTCTATATAATCTTCACACATCAATCACACATGAGAACGCAACCAGTTAGTTGTACTTTTAATAGTTGTTGTTTGATGTACAAAAAGACAATGATGGTTATTATAATGACAACGAATCCATTAACTTTAGTAAAAAAGAAAATGATCGAACATTCTCCTCAAACATATGGTGACATAGCTCTCTAAACCGGAGACAACATTTTTTCTGCATGTGTGAACTCGACCTATTATCTGAGGAGTCTGAAAGCAACAATCACATTATTCGACGTGATCAAATCTCTCCCTTGATTTTGCTTGATTGAAGTTAAGAGAAAGTTATTAATCTCTTTTTCTAAAGCTCTGTCTACACTATCGAACCAGTTTGACAAAACAGAGTGATGTGCCCAAATATGGTAGTGATATGCCCAAATATGGTAATAATATGACATCATCATGTCCATATATGGGCATATCACATTTTTGTACACATACAGTTAGTTGTAGACAGAGCTTAATTACGTACGCTGGAATTAGGAGCGTATTCCTTTTTTACATTGCTCATTGTTATTTATGCTTATTTTTAAAATAGATTAGGCCTATGTTATGTAATAGTAGTAATAGTAATTATTATGTAGTATTTGAAAACGACATCAGTTATTTTATTTCGACAATTTGCCCACAATCTTATAAATCGACACCAATCTATAGTTATAAAAGTATTTTAAATTTAAAGAATCTAACTTGATCAAACATAGGCCTACTACTATTTTCTTTTCACCATGGTTAATAAAATGTTATTAATTTTGTTGCAACAAGGAAACACGGACGGATCATGTAAGTTAAAATGATATTATTGTATTTGTATTGTAGTACTAGTAGTACAGAATATTATCAGATGAGATGGTTTAATAATTTAAATCCTTTCTGCAGGACAAAATATCGGTCACCTAAAACTGAGTCTCCCTCAAATTCAAAGTGTTCTCAATGTATAAGTCAGAGTAGGGCAAACATCTTACCAATTACTAAAATTCCTGACGCAAAGTTGTTTGATACGCATTAGAGACTTTCCATTGACTAGTGCGACGATATGACACGACAATGATAACATTACTCTTATTTAATACCATCATTTATTCGATTTCTCTAATTAACACATTTATAAAATGTTTTTAACGAGCTTACAGCACACAATTCAACATAACTTGTTACATATGTCTTCTTCAGAAGAATCCTATATCTTTAACAGCACGCTTTCATTCGAATCACACATTTATGTTTGCATATTTACAAGTGTATAAGTATATTTACTTTATCGTTTTGATTTAGCCTTTTGCTTATTTTATTTTGTATCTCTATTGAGGTCCAGCCTGCATTGTAATTTTCAGTAATTTGCCTTTGGAAGATAGGAGCAATAATATATTCGATTCATATAGTACATTTTCAGATATTTTACAAAACCTATTTATTTGTCATTAATTATTCTACCAGAGTTCAGATTGCTTTGTTTTAAGTCAATGGTTTGCTTACGTAAAAGTTAAGTTAAGTTTTCAAACTCTATTCAATAGGATAAAACAAATGGTTTAATAAATAAAGCCTCTTGGAATTTTTTTATACTTAACTTGACTTACGGGACAGGGAAGAAGAATAAGAGCAGAATATTATCTTACCTATTTTTTTTTATAGTAATAACACCTTGTTAATATATTCATATTTTGCACTTTAAAAATGTTAACAATAATTAGTTAGGCCTATACCATATATTAAGCAAAAAAAAAAGAAAAAAGTACAGATCAGAATGATGAATGAGAGCACAATATTATATACCTATTTGTTGTTTTTTCATAGTAATAACACATTGCCAATATATTCATATTTTCCACCTTTTTTTAGATTTATTGATCAATGAATTACTTTCGTCTATTTATCTTTTATATTTTAATAAAAACACCCGATTATAATAAAAAAATAACACTAAGTTTACAAGCATGCTAAGTATAAAAGCACAGCACAGCACATTTTGAAATTTCTTGCTTAAAAACAAATAAAAACATTAAAACTTATCTTTGTGTATCTCGTTTTAATCAGCTGGCCCAGAAGAAGATAGTAAGTATTGTAAAAGTGTGAATATAGAATAATGGGGCTAGCCTAAAAATGGGGAGGGTTTGAAGGGTGGAGGGGGTATATGGGTGATCATCATGGTTTTGGTCATTGGGGACTGGTCATTGTTGCTTTCTGTTGATTTGTCCTGTTCCGAGTCCCGCTTTACTTTGTCCCTTTGTTTTGTGTCCCAGGCAGGCCGACTCAAGATCCTGCATCTTTCTGGGATCTTGCCTTCTTCCTTTCCCCCAGATTTATTGTTTTTTGTCTATGTTATTTCTTATTTATTAGGCCTATATTATCATTTAAAAGTGAATTGAATTGAAAAAGTAGTCTAGTATTCATAATATCTTGTTTTCACGAAAGAGGGAGATCATAAAATAATTATATTTTAATTCACTATCAAACAAGTTTGACAAAAAAGGTGTGATGTGCCCAAATATGGTAGTGATATGACATCACCATGTCTATACATTTTTGAATTAGTTTCTGTTCAATTTAGACATTGGATCAGATTCATGGATGTACTCGTTTGGGTCTGATGGTGACGGAGGTGGACAGTTACTTAAACGAACATGTAAGTAAATGTAGAGCAACATGGAGAGTAGACTTGCCCCAAGTCTGTATTATCTTTTTTTTAAATTTATTTGTTTTTATTTCGACCGCGATTTTTGTCTGAAAATACAAAATCAAGTAGTATACGTATGAAACGCCATATCTGCCAAAATATTTATCCCAGACTACATGGAGAGGAAAAACATCAAAAAAACAAATGTTATTGTAATTGAATGTTTTTTTATGATGCAAACTTTAGACGAACACAAACTTTAGACGAACACAGCCAACAGCCAAGGTTTTATTGATAGACTTGTTACTTAAAAGATGAATTATGACATTGTTAATACTGTATTATGTATAAGCCTTGTCTCAGCAAAACGAGTGTTACACTACTATGCATAATTTACTATGTGGCTATCAGTAATTTGGTATTTTATATATTTGTATAAGTAATTTGACAAATTTCAATTAACTTCTAAATACAATTCTTAATCTTCAATAAGTTAATATTCAACCATAAATCATATTTTGCAGTAGAGGAACTGGATGGTGATGTTGTTATGTAAACAAAAGGTAAGGGATATTTATAAAAACACTTATCCAATACTTTGTCTTGGCCGGTCTACTCCAAATAAAGTATGGTGGAATCCTAACCAAAATGGACAAAACAAACATGTTTGGGAATATTTGTTTGTGATTTACCGATGTTCAAATTATACAAAAATTCAAAACATACAAAATATCATATTGACTTGTTATTAATAATTTATCTCAACAGAATAGAGAAGTCAGTGTGGCTATCAACTCCTCCCAGAAGATTTTGTTATGATGTTGTTTGAATGTCATAGGGGAAGAGAATTAAACATAACAATGTGAAAACACGTATCACTTTAACAATAAAAATAAAATACTGTACAACTAAAAAAGTATTTTACCATAATAAAAAGTAATTTTGTAGACTGTTGTCAAGTCATAGAGACTACCATACCATATGTTACAGTGTTTACTCATTTGTAAATTCAACATATTAGATTAATTATGTTTGATGACACTAATTACCTCATAAAGGGTGTGTTCAAATAAATGTTACTGATACACATTTTAAAACGTGTCATCTTGTGTTTTAAATGACCTTTGAAATGGTCTTACTACAGGTGTGAATAATATCCATACTAGCTGCATACTCATCAAATAGAGCCTATTATAAAACAAACCTCAGACTATCCTTGCCTTTTGATTGGTTGATTTTGTATTATGATCCATACATTATTTTTCCCATTTTTAAGAATTGAGGGTGCTAATGCAATTCACTAGACTGGTTAAAACCAATCCTTATTGTGCTGCTCTACTCCACAGCCAATTTGAATGGCCTAGTAGTAATTTTATTCAAGATGAGTGCGGCGGATTCCTGATACAGGGGCTATTTTGTGAACCAGAGGTTATTCGTCTCGAATGATGAACTGGGTTTACAAGGGCAAACTGTGTACACTGGACCTATAGTCCGAGAAGACTTGCTCCACCAGAACTAGGAGCAAGTCGGCCTTGAACCCATGCTGATATTGTTGGCTCTTTAGGTACGGTAAACAGCGCCCCTGCCTTAACTGCTCAGCCATTTTTGTTTGTTGGATGGGAACACTATTTTCATCCAGTGAAAGATTGATTGCTCTATTCGACGAGGCTCTGAGGCTTGGAACAACCAGGCTTTTAATTCTCCCCCTCTTCATTATTTGAATACAGTCAACTCTCTCAATACCGGACTCTCTGAAAACCAGAAACTCTCCCAATACCAGACTTATTTATTTATTTTTACCATTAAAAACACATTCCGAATACCAGACTTTCCGGAAAACCAGACTTATTTGGCCGGCCCAAAGGTGTTGACTGTACTATAATGTCTTTAATTTGCTTTTACTTATAATTGCTTGTTTATGTGAATTTAACAAAAAATGTTCTGATGTCTTGAGGAGATATTGTGAATTCTGTCCCTCTCAATTCTTCACCACGGTGATCTAAATATTAAATAAAATGTTGTTTATTAGGTTATATACTTTTACAAAATTCAAGCAAATTTACTCAAAACTAATAACATTTTAAATGGAATTAATTACTTACATAATTCATTGCTTTTGTTATTTTTGGTATTTGTGTTCCATTTCCAACGTTTTAAATCTCCTTTTGACCAAATTCCAGTTAAACTACGCTCATCAATTGACGATATCTTTCCAAACTTTACCAGCAGTTTCTACGAACAAAATTATATAAATTATTTAGAAATATAACAATAACAAATAAAGATGAGCTTAAAGATGAGCTTAAAGATGAGCTTAAAGATGAGCTTAAAACCCAAAGATAGGCTTATAATTGGTACTCACTTGTATATCTATGCTAACTGGTTTTGACATTGAAGAATGTTTTCCTTCAGCAAACAAATGATGAAATCGTACCATGACCCTTTTGAAATTCTCCGTCGTCTGCTCTTTTCTTTTTTCTCCTGCAAAAGAAGATCACATGATTGCAGACTTCATTAAAGAATCAATGGGTTTAAGAAATTTTACATATCAAGGTTTTATCATATCTGTAATGCCAGGGAACAGTGATTTCACTCTTCTCTGCTAATGCATAACATTGTGAGCAGTTATGCAATGCTATCCTATTGTGTCACCTATAGTTAAAGTGTATCTCAGAAAGTAATTAACTTGTTGCCTGTACTTGGATGGAACAGTAAAAGACAGCAGAGAGAAGAATATAATTTATAATAATTTGGTTATTATCATTTTATTTTTTATATCTCACAAATACCAATTTGTTTATTTATTTAACTTCTCACTAAATATGCACATACCAAAAAAACATAGACAAAACATATTTAGTGAAGGATGAAGGGACAAACAGGTGGTAAACACCTCTAAAACGGTCCAGTCCCAATTGCATAATGAAAACATATATAAAATTATAATAAATATTAAAGTAGGCCTATATAGCATTCAAAACTACTACCTGTACCTACCTTTTCCAAATTCCACATTAATTTTAGTATTATTCACATGTTTTGAATGGTTATCATCATAATTCCAACCTGGTGTCTTTAATGTTAACAAATGTACGTTAGCTGGGAGCTCACATGTAATGCTGGAAAACTTTGAATTAAAAAGCTGGCGCCATTTGTTGATGAATCTATGAGTTGTTACATCTACAAAAAAAAGTGTAAAACAATTTTTCATTTATATATTTAAGTGATTAATTAATTAATGTTGCTCATTCTATAAATAGAATGTGATGTGCCCATATATGAACATGATGATGTCATATCACTACCATATTTAAGCATGTCACTACCATATTTGGGCACATCACACTTACACACATAAAGTTTGATAGTGTAGACAGAGCTTAATACACAATCACACAATATGATTGGGTGTCAAATACAATGCCCTTAACGACTTCCAATTTGTTAATGCACATATTTTAACATACCTTTCCTAGAATGAAACAAACTAGTCAATTGCTCTTCTTGCCTGTAATCAGCAGCCAACACTAGTGGGGGATTCTCTAACTGCAGCCTGGCCTGATGTTGCAAAAGACTGGAGAGGCTACTATTGGCAAGCAGAAGCCAAAGTGTAGGACGGACAATCACGGTATCATTCAGCGTTAGGTTGAAATTATGGTCTTCAAATTCATTGTTGACAAGTCGACGAAGTAACATTATCTGAAGCATTTGTTAATATAATAATTATTATTGATACAGTTGTGGTTGAATGAACTACTGTTTAAAAAAGCTGTGAATGGCGTATTAAAGCTCTGTCTACACTATCAAACTAGTTTGGCAAAAAAAGTTTGATGTGTCCAAATATGTTAGTGATATGCTTAAATATGGGGTAGTGATATGATATCATTATGTCCATATATTGGCACATCACAAAAGTTTGATAGTGTAGACAGAGCTTCATACAGTACACTACCACCACATACCTCCATTTTACCATCAGAAATACTACCAACACCATGGGTTCTTTCTGCTAGTGCAGTGAAACGAATATCTGATTTGATATCTTCAATAAAAGCAGTGGAAACCATGGGGTAATAGTTCTGAAAAAAGAGAAAAATACTAATAAATTAAAATATATAAAGCTATATTATAATTTGTTGTTCGCAATAACAGATCATCTGAGCATGTCTAAAAATAATTTAACATGCTGATCCTCAGATGGCATGCAATTTACAGGATTGTTCCAGATGAAATGGAAATAGTCAAAATGGACATTTGCTATGTAGACTTTAGCACCAAGAAGCGTACATGAAATGTCCTAAATAATAATTATTTAGAATACCTGAGCCACTGGTTCCGAGACATTATCACGAGGGCGTCTTTCCATCATCTGATACGCATTTTCATCCGTATGGATGGTACGAGAATTATGTACACTTGTTGTAAATCTAGAACCAAATATCATTAAAATTAAAAATCTAACCTATACTAACTGTGTACTAACAATCTGAGTGGAGTTGTGGCTTGGTGGTTATGATGCTTGTCTACCAGTCCAAGGGTCCTGGGTTCAAGTCCCGTCACATCCCGTCAGGATTTTTTCTAAGGACCAAATTACTCCACTCCCAAAGACTTGTAATAAGACTTTGTTTATGTAGAGCATCTTGTGTATATGTTTGTCTTGTGAACCTCTGAGGGTCCCTAATGATCAGCAATAGCTGGATGGATCACCCTCATTAAATATGGTTAAAAAAAAAAAAATAAAAAAAAAAAAAATCTAATATCACAATTTGAATATGTTAACATACTGCAGTACATGTACTGCTCTTTATATTATACTCAAATAGTTTTTCTCTACTATAAGTTTCGTTCATTCAAGTATTTACTATTATAACTATTGTGAATAATATTTTACTATAATGACTACAATTTCACACTAAATTGTGTTAGTAAATATCCTGTACCATTTAAGTCTAATGAGGCAATGAATACTAATGTTTTTGTTTTGGATAATGCTTTATCATGTTTAAAATGAGTGCTGAAATAAACCATTGCAAGTAAATCTGAATGTGAACCCTATCTAACGATATATTAAGTTAAAAATTCTGTTGCTGGTTCAAGTAAAATGTTGTATGTTGATCATGATCAACAATGAATGTGAACATATCTAGATAAAGTTCAGAATCAAGTCTGCTACAGGTTCAAATAAACGTCTTAAGTAGATCATGATCAACAATGAATGTGAACATATCTAGATAAAGTTCAGAATCAAGTCTGCTACAGGTTCAAATAAACGTCTTAAGTAGATCATGATCAACAATATATGTGAACATATCTACATAAAGTTTAGAATCAATTCTGCTGCAGGTTCAAATAAACATCTTAAGTTGATCATGATCAACTCTGAATGTGAACCTAGCTCATGATATATTAAATAATACCTTATAATAAGCTCTTTATTGATCTTCAGAGGTCCCACCTGCAAATCCACTTCAATGCGGTTACAGATCAGATTGTCATGGTAACCAGGTAATGTATAGAGACGGAAAGTTACAACATATCTTGGTTTGTCCTGAAAAAGGCTAAAACAAACCAATAATTATAAAAAAAATGGTAGGCATTTCACTAATTATTTCTAAAATGTAATAAACCTTACTCATAAAAACTTTGTCGTATTTCCTGGACTAGAGGCCCACGAACCACATCCAACTTGACCTTTTGACCTACAACCTGAGCATCTGCTTTTGGTCGGAAGATATAGTTGTTTGAAACCTGTCCGTTGGCAACATCAGAATGAGCATCATATTCCATAAATAAGTTCTGGAATTTTATTTGTTTTCCAGATTGTCTGAAAAAAAAAAGTGTAAATATCTATATAGCTTTAATAACATAAGTAATAATTAATCAATTGTCAATTACTTAAATCTGATCCATCCATCAATTAATCAATCAATCAATAAATGTCAATAACAAACTCTTACTTTAGTTTAATGTATTCTAAATAGTTGGTTGTATTATCCACTGTTATCGCATAACAGTCATTACTAATAGCCATAGTTTTCTCTGTATATTTATTTCTTCTTTTGGAGTTTGTCGTCTGCTTTGAATTCGTCGTCTGCTTCAAATTATTATACGCTGTAGATGATGTCATCTGTGAATCATGGGTATGGTTGCTGTCTTGGTAACCACTTTGAATAAAGTATGTATTATAACCCAATGCTGGTAAATTGGCGAAGAAAAACAACTGGTAAGGGCCGCTCTTGTTTAAACAAGGTAAAACCTGTAAAAGAAAAATCATATAAATAGTGTAAAATTAAAAGGAAATTTTAGTAAAACATGAATTTTCAAAAAGTTAATTGTAACCGGTACAGTATCCAAATGTTTTGCTTTCTTAATTTTAACTTTACAGTAACTTCAAACCATCTTGATTAAAATGATTGATTAAATGCAGCCATGTACAGCATTAAAACCTAAAGAAAACTTCATACCTGAGCAGGAACACTTTTTCCATCTGCGTCTTTGATACAGATGTTCTTACCAGTAACATTCAGTCTGATGGTCCTGTTCATTGGCCAGCCAAGTGGGTTGTAAACTATGATAGGCACTGGTTTGGTTGAGATCCTCAGGACCCCATTAACAGGATCTGTCAGTTTAATAAAAAATATTATTTAAAATGCCAATACATTTATGTTTTTATTTTGTAATGATGAATAGAAAATAGTTAAGATGGATTGGAACATACAATTGATGTGCAGATACTAACACAACACGGAGACAAAGAGTATGGTACAAGATTGGAAGAACAATATCTTGTTTTTTTCATACATTTTGATACCTTATAATGTAGCATATTTACATTTTGCCCTAGGTAACTACTTCCCTATATTCCACCTTACTCAACATGTATCACATGCTGTAATGATTAAACATGATTGCCTTCCAATTCCAAGTTTGAGTGTTCACTCTTGACCTAGTGCCAGGGTTGTAACTCACGACTCTTTCACCTCCACTTCCTAAGCCTCAAATGAGAGTTAGTTTATAAGCACAATAAATTATCAAATAGTTTATCAATTCTTTATAAGCAGGAAAAATTATAAACCATTAAACAGTTTATCCATCCTGTAATTGGCGAGTCTGTGCTCACCGTTGGATGCGTATGAAATAAATAACAATTCTAAATGGAGTTTCACCTGTTTATAGTAAGAACTGTAAAGGAATTATCTTCAAATATTCAAATACCTTTAGTTCTATGGCCATGAAAATTAAGCTCAACTTTCTTCTTATCATCTTTAGTAATCAATCCTTCGATCATTTGTTCAATTGCATCTCTGACACCATTTGACGATGAGGTTAAATGCGATACATACATATCACGCACGATTGGTGATTCTGTTCCGGTCACTCCATCATGATGTTGAACCTCGGCCGATGACCATCTAAGCTTCTTTAACTTGTTCAGTGCATATGTCATATCAATTGTTTTAGTTGAGTTTGGTAAATGCGTATACAGTGAAAATATACTTTCTCCTGCATGTAACAGTGATTGGCTATGTCTGGCCAAGCCCTTGAGAAAACTTCTGGAAGTATAGAAACCTGTCCAAGCTTCATGAGGTGCTGTAGATTTTAATTTGAGGCGATAACAAGTTTTTAATGAAACACGTAAATCTTAATTTTAATGATATATCCTGACAGGTAATGTGTATTACGGAGCAAAACCTTATTTCTGTAGATTATATTTTGAAAGCTCTGTTTATACTCTCAAACTAGTTTGACAAAAAATGGAAATTCTTAATACTACTGCTCGAATATAACCTACCTGAAGAATAAGGAATAAAGTCGCCCTCCGTCTTAACATCCCAAGATTCATTGGCGTCATGCAGTGCCTTGAAATATTCACCGACGGTAGCATACCTGACAGACACACCATAGTCCGCAGATGATGCTTGGATGTACTTCATGAGTTTATCCATGTTCTCAAACTGTATCGTAGCATTGAAGAACTGTTTATCACAACCCTAGGTTATAAATGTAATAATGATCTATTTGTAGGAAAACCAGTAAATTAAAATAAATAATAATAAAAAATTTAATCCATTGACACATTTAAAGCCCTGTCTACACTATAAAACTAGTTTGACAAAAAAAGTGTGATGTACCCAAATATGGTAGTTATATGCCCAAATTTAGAAGTGATATGACATCATCATGTCCATATTGACACATCATATTATTTTTTCACATACAATGTGATAGTGTAGACAGAGCTTAAAACAACAAAAAAGTATCAATGGCTAAATATCACATCCAAAGGGTTAGACCATACTATTTCTCCTATTATTATATTCATTTTTATCAGAAAGATAATTATTCCATACCCATGGCCATAGGACGTTATTCGTTTTGAACCAGGCCGCACGTTGTTTGATGTTTTCAATCATCACGTCTGCATATTCCTTCAGGTTTTCATCAGTCACAGGTAAACTCATATTAGGATAGATGCCATCTTTTGGAGGATCAGGGAACAGCGCCACACCATTCCAAAAGAATCCAGATCTTTGAATCAAAACATCAAGTTTATGTTAAAATCATGGTGTAGTCAATATTTTTAGTAGCCTAAAGCTCTACACTATCAAACTAGATGCCAAAAAATGTTATATGCCCAAAAATGGAAGTGATAAGCCCAAATATGGTAGTGATATGACATCATCATGTCCATATATGGGCCTCATCTGCCTCATACTGGCTACGTACGGCCCAGTGGTTTGATATGAAGATAATATTACAGAAAAAAATTGAAAGAGAAAATGAAGAGTTAGCTTTAGTAAGAATGAGCAGATTAAATTGCTGTATTGTATAAGCACACTCAGGTGTATTAAAGTAACCCTAACATTTGTAATTTGCATATGTAAAACTATTGATATGTTGAAGGAAAATTGGAATAATGAATAATATGTATTTAAAAGCAAACATACCACCATTCTTTAGTAAAGCAAAGATACAGTATTACAATGATTAATTGTTAGTAATAACTTGACAAACTTCTAGAGCAATGTATAATAAATAGACTTCATATTAATTTTCATTCTGTAAATAAAATGTACAAGGAAAGAAATAATAAACAAAAGAGAAAAATATGTAGTTATTAGTGTTTTTTTATGGTATAAATTGTACTGTTTTGTAATTTATATTACAATGAAACTAGGTTATTTTTTTTTTTGGCAATTCAATTTAAGCAGTTAGATGAAACCCATTCATAAATGAACAGAAAAACAGCAAAGTTTTGTGATATTTTAAGAGTAAGAGTCAAGAATAGGAAGATAAATAAAACCGCTAATTTGAATATCTTATTAAAAGAGCTTTTCTAATTAATACTGCAAAAATAAAATGATTATTAAGATTAAGGATATGCAGTAGAAAAGATCTTTACTATATTTTACCAAGGCGATCTAACAACAGGACATTGAGCTTGCCTTGCCAAGATAGGAACTCGTAACAGTCATTTCATCTTATGTCTGGTTGCGACAAATACCAACAGTACTGTGCTGTACTGTACATAATTTTCAGGGGTTTGAAACTGATCCTGTCACAGCCACAGATAAACCTTTTGATCTCCGGAGCTCAGAATCCTGTTGTTAGATTGCCTTGATTTTACATATCAGTAGGTTTAAGAGATAAGGAGCTGTAGTCTTTCACAAACCTGTTTGAAAAAGGGAGTTCTGATGGAACACAGTAACTGTAATTGTCCATCACATGTGTGAATATTTCATTTGATCCAAAAGAACTTGCAGTACTCTTCCAAACAAATTGAAGACCCTATAGTAAAAAAGTCAGTCAGTTTTGACTGATGAGGGAATTGTGTTCTGTCACACAAATCCCAATTTCATAATCCAGTAGCCCATGGAAATTTGTTGTGAGTACAAATGCCTAAGGCATAAATATGTCAATTAGGGTTTTAAGTCCCATCCCTACCACACTACCATTCCTTAATAAAGACATTCCAGGTTTTTCTTCGATTGAGAAAGTGTGTTCTACCAAATTATAAATTGTTTGCCACAATAACTTTAATATTATTATATAATATTTATGTCAATGAACCTGTTTGTAATTTTTTACATTTTTATATAGTTTCAAAATAATGCATAAAAAATGAAGTCTTCAAATTCTTACCTTGTTTTTCATCATTTCCTCCTTTTTGTCATAGTCTATTCTGGATGTGAGATGTGCATTAAAACCAGCCAATGAAAACAGAGTTGCCATGGCAGCAGTTGCTCCAAAGGGGTCAACGTGCCAAGAAAATTGAGGTCGAACTCCAAATGTTTCATAGATAAAAGCATGACCTTCTACAAAATAAAAAATATATGTCTTTAAATGAAAAATTTAAACAAACACAAAATTCTTTCTATTAAAGAAAATTTGTCATTATTTATTTGACATTAAAAACTGATCAGATGTTTTTAGCCACATGCATCAATTCTTGACCCACCCATCGTCATCCGCCTAAAACCGCCTTTTATGGTGAAACTTTATAAACAATTTAATTATATAGCAGAATGTTTTGTTTTTCAACATCTGCAGACAATCTTATTAAAGTTTTCTAAAGAAAAATCTTTCTTTGAGAAGACAAATGGCAGATTAAACTTTAAATATCATGTTTTCGTACCTGTTAGTTGCTGGATGTTTGCGCTGTATTCTGTAACGGCTTCATCATTCATTACTTGACCACCAATAATGAACTCCATCTGACCGTTTTCAATAAGTTTATAAACATTGCTCTAATAATAAAAAAATTTTGTAAGTCTTAATGTATACACTATCAAACTAGTTTGACAAAAAAAGTGTGATGTGCCCAAATGTTTGATTTGATTTACTGATTTCATTTATTCAATATCGGCTCATAACAATAACAACAGAATACATAAAAATACAAAAAGTAACAAAAAGCCAGGATTGTCAAAAGCGAACCCAATCACTGTTTAATAATAAAGACTTTCCCAAATATGGTAGTAATATACCCAAATATGGTAGTGATATGACATCATCGTTTCTATATTATGGGCACATCACATTTTGTTGTCACATAAAGTTTGATAGTGTAGACAGAGCTTTAGTAGCTAGCTGGGATCAGAATCTAGCAAATTTCAGTAGATACAATAATAAGTATTACCATTATAATTAAAAGTAATTAAATATGGATAAAATGTTTGTTATTAAATTTAATAAAGAAACATTTTCTGATTGCATATTATTTTTTACCTTTTGTATACTGTTGGCAACATTATTCCACCAAAGTCTGAAGAATTCTTGTTCTACAGCAATGAAGCGTTTCTCGGGCTGGTTCATCAGATTTTCAACGACGGTTGTGTACACATTTGCTGCATATGCCTTCATACTAGCCTTTCAATTAAAATTTTATATTTTCAATAAATTCTTAGAAAAAACCTTAAATAATTGAGAGCCAGAGATGGTGAATTATACAATGATGAAGATTGATGAGATTCGCGATATTTTTGTTAATGGTTCTTTTATTAATTTTAAATTATCTCTAAAGCTATATTTTAAATGTCGGAGAGAAACTTTTTAAATTTTTTAATGAAATGATATGTCTACTATATTAGTATATTTTCTTGTTATTTGTTATTTATGTGTTGGAGAGACACACATTACCGGTGACAGCGTTTTGTTTAATGCTTTTGTCTTTCCTCGGCCTCGTGTCTTGTTTTTCATATATATATATATATATTTCTATGTTTTTTTTTTTTTTGTTTTTTTTTTAATTATTATTTTATGTTTATTGCCGAAATGAATAAAATAAATTAAATAAATAAATAATAAAATAGATGTACAGAGAAAATTGGTCCTAGGCCATTTATTAAATATAATAATTTGTCAGTGATATTAGTCCTCAAGTTCTATGGGTTTATGTAATCAACAATTGGACAGTACTCTGCTAACAATGGTAATTTGTTTGTGGTTGCCATTATGAATTATCTTATATTGTCACTTTTGTAAAAATTGTATTTGTTAATCGGATTAAAATCTTAAGGGGACCATGGTTCTTGGACATTCAGCACAATGGGTTGACGACATTGATGCACGTATATATTACATAGCTGTATCTGAAAAATAAAAAATGTCCATTGAAAGTTATTAAAATATCTTTGTTTTTTTATAATAATAAACATTTATCGCTCACCTCCACTGTATAAACCCAGCCAACGTCCATGTGACTATGTGGAATTACAAATGCCTGTATCTTTCTGTCATCATCAGGTTTTTGAGCATTATTACCAAAACTGCATATATTTACTATAACAAGAAACAAACTGAATTTAAAACATTGTGACATTTTTAAAAAACAGGGAGCTGCAAACATTGCTCATCATCAACATGTGACTTTGTTTTTTTTGTTTTTTTTTTTGTTTACATTATTAAACAGCACGCCCTCTATATCCTGTTTATTTAAAAACAATGTGCTCTTACATTTAATAACGCCTATCCCCCATTGATATGTAAATATACTTGTTTACGATTCATAAGTACAAAGATAAAATATCAGATTTATTTTTTAATAATATATGATATATTTAATAATTTGTATATTTCTTTAATATATATATTAGTTAATTTTAACTTACATTTAAAATGTTAGCAAAGTCTAAACAGGGGGAGGGATGTGATTAGTTTTAATTACCAAACGCTTACCAATCCGATCGGAATTTTGAGGTGAATGTTAAACAACCGGAAGTAAATGTAAAGAAGAAACTCCCTATTTTCAAGAAGCAAAACGTTATAATCTTGTGAGTTTTTAAAATATTTTAAAGTAGAAAATTCGTATTCATTAAAAGTAATAATATAATTGTATAATTTTGTCATTTAGGTGTTATATCATATAGGGCAAGATGGTGAAATGTATTATGTTGTCGACGACTGGCCTAGCCTGGCTGGCTTGCTGGAAGGTGTTTGATTCCGCCGCTCCTGGTCGGCCGGAGAGGGCCTCTAGCCTAGAATATTTAGGTCGCCCACCATTCAATATAGACTAGGAGCCTAGTTTACATGTTTTTATATAATAAATGGATCTTTTTATATACAATTAAAGCCATTTGTTGAGATTGGTGGTATATTGATTGCAATAATTGATATTGTTACCTTACAGCACAGACAGGTACAACTAGGCTAGGCCTACAGTAATTTACCATTTAATAATATAATAATAATTATTTGTATTTTTGTAGGAAAATGACTGGGGTATTGGGGACTTTAACCGTTAAATGGGATCCTAAGAACTTGGAGATACGTACCTACTCAGTGGAAAAGACATTGGAGCCACTGGTCATTCAAGTAAGTAAATACAAAAAACGCCGTGGTTAGGATTCCGGCACCGGAACTGAACTGCCCAGCGTTAGGGAATCCGACACGCTATTGCGCATGCCCAGAGCGGGGTAATCGGCGACTCCATCACACTCTAACGGTGATGGATCATTTAATAGCTGCGCCACGGCGAACTAGCCTAGATGCCTACTAAAATAATACTAGTAGGCCTCTACCAGCTAGATGTGACTAGTGGGCCTATTTATTTCGTTTCATAATTTAAAAAGTGTTTGCTTCATTCATATATTATAAACTTCATATAATTATGAATAATTATAATTACATGACTAGTTTTATGATTTTTCAAGTACAAAATAATAGATTTCATATAACGCATTATACTGTACATAACATGATAACATGCAATACAAGTTGATTTATTTGTTGACAGCCGCCGCGCGGATGTGAAAAAAACAGAACTTTTTCGGGAAGTCGGGGTCGCAACGCTACTACGCTATTCACTTTCGTACATTTCTTAAAATACGCAAGCTTTATGACACTAGGGCAGGCCTGTGTTTTTCTCCCGTTCCGAACTTAATACTTCCTCTGTCTAATATTACAGAATTACAATTCTTAGATAGACTGATTCTTAAATATATCTGATTAAATAAATATCATAATAATTATTTTAATGCGTGGCGTAGTCGTATTTTAATTATTAATTCATGTATGGCCTAGGCCAAGTTTCATCCTTCGCTCGCTCGCCCGACGACTAACTAGGCTACAGTAAATCCCTAGTTAACACTCCGACTCTCGGTGCGGTGTGGTGTGCGGTCTGTGGCGCGCACTAGTGCAAGCTATAATTACTTCGCTCTGGGCATGCGCAATAGCGTGTCGGATTCCCTAACGGTGGGCAGTTGAGTTCCGGTGCCGGAATCCTAACCACGGCGTACAAAAAATACCAAATAGGTCTACATTTTAGATGAAAAAAAAAATTCTGAAACAATTTCTACAAAATAAACACATTTGTAATAGTAATTACATGCCATACATAATTAACATACAGTACAAAAAATGATGAAGGCATATATCGAGAAGGGGCAACCTAGTTTTTAACATCACTAACGAATGGTAAAGCATTTATTATAATTTATATTATTTATTTACCGAGTGCTCTTATTTTATTATCTTAGGTAACAACTTTGGTGAATACAAAGCCATCGAACAAGAAAAAAGGACGATCGAAGAAAGCACGAGTGCTGGTAGCAGCTGTCAATCATGCTACTGAGGCTTTCATTGTAAAAGGGGAGGAGATAGCCAATGAAAACCCAGAAGTTATGGAAGAGATGCTTAGTGCAGTAGATGAAGTCCGAAAAGCAGGTGATTAATGGTTTTAAATTTGTATAGCACAAAATACAAATAGTCTCTATGCGCTGTTTAACACAAAAGTGTAAAAAAAGTGTTATTTTTAAATACACCAGGGAAAAGCATACTGTACAAAACAAATTGACCAAGGCAACAGAAAAAAAGTCCAAAAAAATGAAACTTTTCTTTCTTTGTTACTTATTTTCTATAGGTGATGCTATGCGTCCTGCTGCATCTGATTTCGCCGAGGATCCCTGCTCATCTGTCAAACGTAGCGTGATGGTACGTGCTGCCCGCACGCTGTTGTCTGCTGTGACGCGTCTTCTAATCCTCGCTGACATGGTCGATGTTCACCTGCTTCTAAAAGTTCTCAGGAATGTAAGTTATAGTATGGACATCTGACATAAAAGGATTTGAAATTTAGGGAGCAATGGAAAACATCGTTTTTCTTTCAATAAATGTTTCTGGAGTAGATACATATTTGTATTATTGTTTTGTTTCAGGTTGAAGATGATCTAATGAGATTGAAACAATCAAATAACATGGAAGACTTATTCAATAATTACCAGAAACTTGGCCGAGATCTTGTACACGCAAACAACATGATAGCAAGACGTCAAAATGTGAGTAAAACACGACAACAACGTTTACATTCAGTAAAGGCAAACTTCATCTATTTTTTATGAGAATGCTGGAGATATATAAGTACACAGAAAATAAGTAACGAATCACATCTTTACCTTTGTAGGACTTGAAAGATCCACGTAGACGCGATGAGATGGCTGCTGCCCGAGCTGACCTTAAACGTGGTGGGCCTATGCTTTTGACTGCATCACAGGTATGGTCACACAACGATCGTAATAAAAATAATTATTATTAATTGCTACAGTATACAGTAGTTGATTTATGGTCTATGTGATGATGTTGACAGCTGTATTATAAACTCTAATTGTGTTATGTTTTCTTTTCTTCCTAGGCCTGGTTACAACATCCAGACTTAGCTGCTGCCAAAGATAACCGTGATTACATCATCAAACAAATGGAAGAGGCTATGAACACCATTTCCAACGTGAGCCAGGCTCAAGGCGAGTCCGCACCAAATCCAAATCTAGAAGGAGCTGGGGAGCTTATTTCAGCTATTGATGAACTGGATGTAAGTCTTTGTACTGACTTAAGCTCTGTCTACACTATCAAACTTTATGTAACAAAAAAAATGTGATGTGCCCATATATGGACATGATGATGGCATATCACTACCATATATGGGTATATCACTACCATATTTGAGCATTTTTTGTCAAACTAGTTTTATAGTGAAGACAGAGTTTTTAGCTTGAATTATGCCTGGAACTGTTGGCATATACCTAATGGATCATTTTAAAAAATAACTTAAAAAATAAACTAAATTTTGCATATATTGAATTTATAAAAGGCAAATGATTAAATAGTTGAAGTAATTGTTCATTTACAGCGAAGAATCATGATGAATCCAGGAGAATACAACGAAATACGCACGCGTCCATCACTAGAGGAGCGTCTGGAGAGTATCATCAGTGGTGCTGCCCTCATGGCTGATTCTTCGTGTACTCGTGATGATCGTAAAGATCGCATCGTTCAAGAATGTAACGCCGTCAGACAGGCTCTGCAAGATCTGTTGTCTGAGTATATGAATGCGGTAATCTATTATTTGTTAACTGTTACAATTTTAGAGAATTTTCCTACTTCTTTTTTAGTTATACATGAGCATATTTTAATCAAATTAGATAGAAGAAGTATTGATCTTTTTATTTACTTTTTCTTGACAGGCCAAGAGTGGTAAAGATGGAAGATCTGAACCATTGGATGCTGCTATTGATCACATGACATCAAAGACAAAGGATTTGCGAAGACAGGTATGAAATATCCACATCTTGGCATTATACAGTCAACTCCTCCAATACCGGACTCTCTGAAAACCAGAAACTCTCCCAAAACCAGACTTTTATTGATGTCCAAACAGTCCCAAATTCATTTTTACCATTAAAAACACATTCCGAATACCAGACTTTCCAGAAAACCAGACACATTTGGCCAGCCCAAAGGAATTGGGAGAGTTGACTGTATATAATTTCTTATAGGTGCGATATTAAGATACTATTGTAGAGGCATGAAATTCTATATTTTAATTGCTTTTGTTTTACAGTTGCGTAAGGCTGTGTCTGACCATGTTTCTGACTCCTTCTTGGAGACTAGCATTCCTCTTTTGATCCTGATTGAGGCAGCTAAGAGCGGCAACGAAGTTGAAGTCGAGGAATACGCAGGCGTGTTTGCCGAACATGCTGGCAAACTTGTGGAGGTAAATGAATACAATTGGAAATGCCAAAAGAGAATAATGGATTACAAATTTGAATAGTATAGTCTCTGATGGCTTAAGCTTTGTCTACACTATAAAAATAATTTGACAAAAAAAGTGTGATGAGCCCAAATATGATAGTGATGTGCTTAAATATGGTAGTGATATGACATCATCATGTCCATATATGGGCACATCATACTTTTTTTTGTCAAATTAGTTTAATAGTGTAGACAGAGGTTAAGAAGTGTCCTTGTGGAAAATGGATGGATAGAGGATGCATTACAGTAATGTGCATGTTAGGCTTGTTTGACACAGATTATCCTAACAAAAACTATAAAATACACATGAACACAACCACATAAGTGGGGGCCCTATAACTGGAGTTATTATTTAATTTGTTATTTAATTGTTTTTCAGGTTGCTAATCTTGCCTGTTCTATGTCAAATGATGAAGAAGGTGTAAAGATGGTCCGACTTGCAGCTTACCAAATTGAAACACTTTGTGCACAGGTATGTTGAAAGAAACATATTTTAATGTTAACATATACCATGCCAGTCTCTCAGTAGTTTGGAGTTTCCGTTCAACTAGATATTAGAGTTTCTGGAAGATTCATAATTCGATTTGATTTTGTTAGGTCATAAATGCGGCCCGTACCCTTGCGGCACGCCCTCGTAGCAAGGCTGCCCTCAGCAACATGGACGCTTTCAAACAGCAGTGGGAATCTCAAGTTAAGGTGTTAACAGAAGCAGTTGATGACATCACAACTATTGATGATTTCCTGGCTGTATCAGGTAAAATGTTTATTATTGGTTGTCTAAAGCTCTGTCTACACTATCAAACTAGTATGATAAAAAAAATGTGATGTGCCCATATATGGTAGCGATGATATATGTTGTATGTATGATGTCATATCACTACTATATCTGGGCACATCAGACTAGTTTTTATAATGCAGACAGAGCTTAACCGTTTAACGTTATTTTTACTATTTATTATCCTAATGCTTTATATTTTGTTTCTCAGAGGGACATATTCTGGAAGACGTTAACAAGTGTGTTGTTGCGCTTCAAGAAGGTGACGTCGGAACACTAGATCGTGTCGCTGGTGCCATCAGAGGGCGCTGCGCACGTGTGTGTAATGTTGTTGAGATCGAGATGGGCATGTATGAAGCTGGCTTGTACACAGAGAAAGTTAAAGAAGCTATCAATATTATGAGAGAAGACGGTGAGTTATTGAAAATATATTGTGTTTTAGTTGCAGTTCAAAATTCTAATGTACAACTTGTGAAAGTTTCATCTTCCCTTCTAAAGCTCTGTCTACACTATCAAACTTTATGTGACAAAAAAATGTTGATGTGTCCAAATATGATAGTGATATGTTTAAATATATGGTACTGATTTCATGTTCATATATGGCCACATCACATTTTTTTGTCACATAAAGTTTGATAGTGTAGACAGAGCTTAACATTCTGATTTTAATTGAGACACGGTATTACAAAACAGTTTTCTCAGGAGAAATAGAGGCCAATCCCTTCACATAATAATTTGGTAATTTTATTTTTTACAACAGTAATCCCAGTCTATGCACAATGCGTTGAAGTAGCAGTAGATGCGTTGAGCGCAGATCCTCAGAAAGATCCTGATGAGAATGAATTCATTGATGCATCACGAATGGTTTATGACGGCATCCGTGATATTCGCAGAGCAGTCCTCATGAACAGAGTAAGTCTAGTCATGATCAACTTCTGTTTATTTAGTTTACTCCTAAAATCTAACAAAATATTCTGGATATAATTAAGTAGCCGAGCGATAAAAAAGTAGAACCGTAATTACGTAGCCATAACATCGACGAGGTTCACTCGCTCCATAGTTCTGGTGGTAGAACATGTCTTCACGGATTAGGACTATAAACCGGAGGTCTAGTGTACACATCTAGCTCATGTGCACATTAAAGAACCTAGTACATCTTTCGAGACGAGTAGGGGGTTACCCCAGTGTACTAGTAAACACAAAGCTAACTTAAGGTCGCCCAGTATAAATAAATAACACATTCTAATTAATGAAAGAAGAAGAATTATTACAAATTGTTAGTACAGTCAACGCTCCCAATACTGGACTCTCTGGAAACTCTTACAAACCAGACTTTTCTCAAAGTTCAAAAGGTCCCAAATTCATTTTTACCATTAAATACATTCTGAATACCAGACTCTCTGGAAAACCAGACATATTTGCCCAACCCAAAGGTGTCTGGTATGAAGAGAGTTGACTGTATATGAAAAGTTTACTCTATTCCCCATTCTAATAACTAATTAAATAACCAAACTTAATGAAAGATTTAGTGCATTAAAGGTTTATTGGTAGTTTATAACTAACTAAAAAAAGTATTTTTGATGGAATTTTATTTGGTTTATAGAACCCAGAAGACATATTTGATGAGTCAGAAATGGAAGAAGAGGAGGACTATGACACGAAGAGTAAATGTAAGTATTAAATAATAAAATTATTAGTTATATATCCAAAGGAAAATTACTGACAAAATGACAATGCTGTGTGTATCAGTGGATGGATCTCAATGGAGATACAAAATAAAATAGGCAAAAAGCTAAATCAAAACGATAAAGTAAAACAAGCAGATAAATGTCCAGAGCTTTCGGGCAACTCTAGCCCTTAATCAGGGCATTGTCAACATTATTAATTATATAAATATAATATAGAAATACAATTTCTGTTTTGTAATATATATAATTATATTTTAATCATTTCAGCAAGCTACCAAACAAATGATGAGGAGTTAGAAGAGGGCCATATTGGTAGAGTAAGTTAATGTTTAATTTTGAGGACAAATGTTATAATTTGTTGGTGGACTTTGTAATACGTTTCAAAGTTATCAGTGCTTTTGAGAATATATTCAGTAAATAAAAACAACAAAGACACAAATTTGATGTGATGTGCCCATATATGGACATAATGATGTCATATCACTACCATATTTAAGCATATCACTACCATATCAATCTAGTTTGATAGTGTAGACAGAGCTTTAGTTGCATTTAAGCCATATATGTATTTAAACCAAGAAGCTACTTCTACAATTTTATACAGTTTTCTTTTGCTTTTAATCTTTAGAGCCAAATGAGACAGCTGCCACAAGAAGAGAGAGAAAAGATCGAAGAACAAGTTGAAGAGTTCAAAGTTGAAAAGGCAAAGTTGGATCAAGAAATGGCAAAATGGGACGACAGCGGCAATGACATCATTATTCTAGCCAAGAAAATGTGTATGATTATGATGGAAATGACAGACTTTACGCGGTATGTGAGAATAAGGGTGTATTAATTTTGTATATGTTGCGCATGTGCAAGACCTTTTTTACTATACCACATTAAGGTGTAATGATTTAATATTTAGACTATTCAGAACACCATTGTTGGGGCTGAGTTAAGAAAATTGTGGAAATAATATTCAGCACAGTCCTGGGGTTTTCCCTTTATAACGCACACGAGACATGTCAGAATTTGACATTGCATTGCGGCGATCAAAACTTTAGCCGCACATATACAAGAGTCCGCCACCTCACCCCATCCACCATGGTTGGAGCTGAGGTATAAGAACATTTTAGGAATATGGACCTGTAGGTCCCTGTGAATGGTATTGTATTTTTTGGAGGGTAACAAGCTGCATATAAAACAATTTCATCAAACCATGTTATAATAAAGGCGCTTACGACGATAAATCATCATTTGTTTTTTTTCCACAATTTTTTAAGCCACCCCACAGCCCTTCACAAATGTTCGCCCACAGTTTGCCTAACGTCGCCATAAATAATATCATTAATTTACTTATTTAACAGTGGCCATGGACCTTTAAAGAACACCATGGACGTGATCAAAGCCGCCAAAAAGATCGCAGACTTTGGTAACAAGCTAGACAACCTAGCAAGAGCCATCGCTGATCAGTGCCCAGATTCATCATCAAAGACTGACCTTGTCTCGTATCTTCAGAAGATCACTCTCTACTGCCATCAGCTAAACATCACCAGTAAGGTGAAAGCAGAGGTACAAAATGTCAGTGGTGAACTGGTGCTCTCAGGAGTAAGTCATTTTTTTTTTCAATTTCTTCAAAAAATTTCAAATTCAGAAAAAGAAAAAAAACTCCAAGCTTATATAAACATGTTACCAATCCCAGAGTTATATATTCAAGTCCTGGCCCTATAGCAGCAACATAATAGCATTTTTTAAATCTAAAGCTCTGTCTACACTATCAAACTTTATGTTACAAATGTGATGTGGTCATATATCGACATATATACCCTTGAAAGAAAACTATATGCATTTTCTACACAAACGTCAACCTTTTTGTTGTACATTTATTATTCCAAGATTTTTTTTTCAATGGAGAAGGGAGGTAAAATAGTTTATTTATTTTGTTTGATTATGTTTTTAGTTAGACAGTGCTTCGTCTTTAATCACGGCAGCTAAAAATTTGATGACTGCTGTAGTACAGACAGTGAAGGCGTCGTATGTAGCATCAACGAAATACAACCGTCTAAAGGGAAAAAGTTCAATCAATGTGAGTACTTGCCTTCCTCCAATTAAAGAAAACTTGAGCGCACAGGTGTGGACGACATATACCACAGCTTTGTACTCCCCTAAGGGTCCCTCCGTGTTGAGTGCTGCCACCAAACGGCACCCGTTCGGCTGAATATACTCTCTCAATACTGGTCACCTTTAAGCTGGCCTAATATGTCTGGTTTTCTGGATAGTCCGGTATTCAGAATGTATTTAATGGTAAAAATGAATTTGGGACCTTTTAGACCTCAAAAGAAAAGTCTGGTTTTGTGAGAGTTTTAGGTTTTCAGAGAGTCAACTGTATTAATAATTGGTTTATAATTTATTTGATTTTATTTAGTCGCCAATTGTGAGCTGGAAGATCCGACCTCCTGAAAAGAAACCCCTCGTCCAAAAGAAGAATCTCGAGAACTCGCAATCAAACGTCCGTCGTGGAAACAAGAAGGCAAAAATCAACCCAGTCCAAGCACTCAGCGAATTCAAGGGAAAGGATCTTTTCTAAATGAAAGAAAACATAGGGCCAGTGGAGTAAAACAGTGAGTGTATTTACACACACTGTACATCTGTGTTCCTATGTCTGTTCTGAATTACTTAATCCATTATATAATAGATGTGAGCAAAGGACTGTGTCCCAAATATCAAAGCTTCCTCTATAATACTGTAAAATGTTAATTGTTAAAATGTTAGTTGTTTTAACCCATGTAAAATGCTTTCACTGCGAGTAGATCTTAAAACATCTTTTATGCATCAGCAGCTATTAACATTTCTTGAAAAATATACGTGACATTATTAGTGCTTGGAAATCAATATAATACACTTACGTGTAGAATAATATAAAAACATGTCTCTTAATATATAATAATTATGTAATAATTTTACATAATGGATTTAAACCAAATTATAGTAGTGTAGTGGCTGATTATTATAACTCCAGTAGCATTGAAATTCCACATTATTCATTCCTTTGATATGTTCCATAAGCAATAAGACAAATGCTATCACATTAAAACAATTGAAAAAGTTAGCTAAATGGATAACTTGACTTCAAAATCATATGTTATAAGAGTATATATATGTACTAATAATACCTCTTATAATTATTATAAAATAATTACTGTTTTTGAAGGCCATAATTGTGGTACAGTGAGTCTTTATTGAAACAATGGTATATAAAAGGCTGTATTAAATATGCCTTGAAATTGTAGCAATAGTTAATATACATGGAGCTATGGTTCATGCCCAGGTGTTTCAGAAAACAATTTATACCGTTACCAGAGGAATATCTTAAACCAGTTTATATTTCTGCTAAGAAAGGTTAAAGCACACTAAACAATGCCGTCATGGTGGGATTCATCAGAAATGATGACGACTTAATAAACAATGAAATACTGAATCCTAACATGACTGCGTCACGTTTTTAAAAGTATGTGCATTGTAAGCGCATTTCCTCATATAATATATTTGTAGTAAATTTTTGTAATTTGTATCAAGGTAAAAAAGAATATTGTTAGTGTTTTAACATTCCTATAAGCATAAATATTTAGAATTTAATTGAATTAAAAATAAATCATTTCTAGTAATGAAATACAAGACATTTTTATAAATTTTTTATTTTAATAATGAACTTGATAATAATTTTTTAAAGAGCAATTATTAATTTATTTGAGCCTTTCGTTATTTATAGAAGAGAAACCAGCTTCACATTTTAAGCTCTGTCTACACTATCAAACTATTTGATGTGCTCAAATATGGTAGTGATATGACATCACATTTTTTTGTCACATAAAGTTTCATAGTGTAGACCAGGCCTTAGGAGTAGATTGTCTATGCAAATGTGAAGTTAATTTTGCACTTTGATTTAAAAACATAATAAAGATATTCACTTGCTCTAAACATTTGAATCTAAGAATGAATATTTTAGTTAATAAGTTAGATGATTCCAATGAATAATTACCTTGGTTGTTAAATAATATAATTTTATGATTTTTAAAAGACATTTCCTAGTCGTGTAATAACAATTTAGTATAATATTTAAGTCCGTAGTTTTGTCAATGATTTTTTTTTCTGTTTTGCAATTAAAAATAAAAAGCTTTACTTTAGTGAGTGAGTTACAAAGTGTCATTTTGTATTTTTATTAGTAATGTCTGGCTTAAGATTTGGTTTTCATTTCATTATTTATTTGGTCTATTTGAGTATATACATAACAAAAAAAAACTGAAATTGGGGAGACCAGGGTCAACCTAAGTTTCAGGAGTGAACCGTAACAACTTGCCAATCACAGCAAAGATTTGATTTTATATTGATTCAATGAAATATTGGAGTGTGGCGCATTGCAGCTTTGTGGTTATGCTGCATGCTTATTAATACCAGAAGCCTGGGTTCAAATCATATGTTACTCCTCTACTCTTATTTATGTAGAGCATTTTGGGTAATTAATAGTTAGCAACCTCGCCTTGATAGTGAGAAGTTGGAGGTTCAAATCCTGCTTGCAGTTCAACTAAAGAAATAAGTAACAACAAATTTATCTATTTATCTATATATTATTTCTTTTATTAGTTCATAGACACCTCAGCAAACATGTGGATTTTGTAAAGTACATTATTAAACTTTAAAACGTATTAAATACATTGTATAGCTTAACATCAGTAGTACATTATCAATGAATTACATTATTCTATGTTTTATCTACTGTAATCAAAATTTATACAAATCACTATAATAAAAAAAAAAAGGACTATAAATGAATTTCATTTACTGCACCTTACTACATACTAAAGCGTGGTTCCCACTAGCGACGCAACACAAGGACGTAACGCAACGCAAGTGAATTGACCAATCACAAGCGATGGCTTATTCGCTTGTGATTGCAACTGTCTATAACTTCGCTTGTCATTGGTTAAAACGCTTGCGTTGCGTTTACGTCCTTGCGTTACGTTCTAGTGGGAACCAAGCTTTAGTCATCAATAAAATTCCTGTACATTAACAGTATTGACTATTTGTCAAACGTTTGTACATTTGTGGGAGTGCTTTTTAAAATGAGATGTCCCAGTGACGATCCCTGTTATCATAATACCAAAAAAGAAGGACTCTAAATGAATTTCATTTACTGCACCTTGCTACATACTAAGTCATCAATAACATTCCTGTACATTAACAGTATTGACTATTTGTCAAACGTTTGTACATTTGTGGGAGTGCTTTTTGAAATGAGATATACATGTTCCAGTGATGATCCCTGTTATAGATGTCAGATTTCTGTGTTTTCTTGTATTGTTCTAGTGACCAGTGCGTATGAACATTATGCGTTAGGTTGTAAATATGGGCATCACCAGGGTTATTTAAGTAGGTGGGGAGAGGGTGGAAAACTTGTTTCGTTTCTTACTTATTTCAATTCACTGTAAACAAATTCCTATACTGTATCTACAACAGAATTAATGAAAAGCAAGCAGTTATAGCCACTGGAAAAAATCCTCAAATTTTTGGCCCTGTGGGTCTTTATTCAATAGTCATATTTTGCTTCCAACTAAATTATTAATAATTCTAAATTTTGCTTGTAATAAAAATATGTAACTTGCAATTGTTTTAATGGAACAGAAGCGAACAGTACAGTATAAGATCATTTGAAAATCAAGGCTTGATCTAAAAAGATAGTAGAGGGAAAAATAAACCCTGTATTCTAAATCTTGAATGTTACGCAAATATATTATAATTTATTGATTCACAGATATCTTTATAGTTATAATTTTTTTATTCATAAAATTTAACTGATCTTAAAATATGAAAAAAATAGTTTGATGCAATTTTTTTTGTGGGGTGATTTTTGTAGAATGTTTTATCAAACATTAACAGTAAGATGAAGATATTTATGGATTGTAATATTTTAAATGGTTCTGCCTGCAGAAGTATTAGTTATTATACATTACATCTACGATCATACCAACAATATAATATTATATTAAAGTCCAATCTTATGGGTTGATATCAATCTCTACTCTATAATATATATATATAAATGTAAGAAAATATATTAAGAATTGGATCAAAGATTAAGATCAAGAAATAAAATCACTATATTATTTGTTTTATCTACAGATATGTTTTTTTATTATTAAATAAAAAAAACATCTGAAATAGATAGATTGCTAACAATAATGACACAACGATTCTATTCTGCAGGTTCTGTTGTTATTATAAACTCTAATACCCTTTTCGCACTACAGTGTTGTTCCACATCATCAGAAGAGTAATAATTTGTATATAAAACAAGTCTCATTATTAGTTCAGGAGCCAGGATGCTGAAATTATGAATATAACTCGTAACAAAAACAGGCTTATTTAAAGCAAAATTGTGTTTACACTTCTTAAACCTCTGTTGTTACAATTTGTTGTTAGACAGTAACCTTTGGATAATATTGATATACAGTAGTGTGAAAAGGGTATACAAGATAGCGTTTATACACAAGTGTGCTTTAAAATTTGTATTTTAAGCTCTGTCTACACTATGAAACTTTATGTGACACAAAAATGTGATGAGCCCATATATAGACATGATGATGTCACTACCCTATTTGGGAATCAAACTAGTTTGATAGTGTAGACAAAGCTTTAGGGAGTCTTGTACAATTAAAATCTCTATCTGCAGAATAAGATCAATAAACTACAGTAGTCCAAAGTTTGTGCCAAAACCCAAATAAATACCTATATTTCTTAATGATGAAATTCCATTTTTTTTTTCTTTCCTTTTTATTTTATCCCTTGCAATGATAGCAACATAATTCATAAAAAAAAACACATTTGCTACGGTTTATCAGTTTAAAATACATTATCGTTTTAATAAGCATAGCATAAAATCTATATACAATTAAAATCCGAAATGAATTAAAGAAACAGAATGAGTTTTTGATTTTGACACAACCAGGATTTATCATTCATGCTGGACATGTGAGGTGTAAAATTCTGTCTACACTATCAAACCTTATGTGATAAAAATATGTGATGTGCACATGATGATGTCATAACACTACCATATTTTAGGCATATCACCACCATAGTAGTGACAGAGCAGTCATAAACCCCTCACTGTTCTAAATGTTACAAACAGGAATTTTTAAATTGAGGGAGTGCTAATGTATAATATTAATAGTCTGTCAAATATAGATATCAAATGTAGTTCATAACTTAATTTTAGCGGTCAAATTGTGCTATCCCCCCTTTCCCCTGGCCAGATGATGACTTAGAATTAGAGGTCATTTTGTTTGGTCTTGGTCCCTAAGCTCTGTCTTCACTATCAAACTAGTTTGACCACAAAAGTGTGATGTGCCTAAATAATGGTAGTGATATGCCAAAATATGGTAGTGATATGACATCATCATGTCCATATATGGACACATCACATTGTTTTGTCACATAAAGTTCGATAGTGTAGACAGAGCTCTAGAGTCGAAGGCTCTCAGATGCATACTGATGACATCACAGAAGGCGCAGCACACACAGAGTCCAGTGAACTATATTTAGTCGTCGTACGCAAAAGGTCAAGTATTATTCTGAATTGGTATTGCCACTCTCCCTTTTGATTCTGAAAGTCCATCAATATCACATGACTGACACGATTAAAAGTAGGTATCTTCAACTTCCTCGATTTCCTAGAACATAAGATAAAAACAAGTATTTAGTTCTGTAACTTACTACATAATTACCAATGTATTGATCTGTGTAAAAAATAAATTAACAATTATGATACCTATATAGTTTTTATAAAACAAGAATAAATGAATTAACAGTAAACTGTCCCAATACCACACTTTCCAGAAACCAGAAACTTTTCCAAAAGCAGGCTTTTTAAAGATCCAAAAGATCCAAAATTCATTTTTACCATTAAATACCATTCAGAACACCAGAATTTCTGGAAAGCTAGACATGTTAGGGCAGACCAGAGTGGTCTTGTATTGGGAGGGCAGACTGTATTATGATTCTGTCAAATTCACACATACATACAATGAAAACTAACAAAAATTACCACGATCTCTCAACATTAAAGTTTCAAGTTATCTAAATACCTTAACAGTTCATATTCAAATTAGAATAATCAGAGTAGAGTACCACAAGCAATCATCCCAACATTCAAACAAATTTATTTGCAATTATAAGTTATGTAAGATGCAAGTAAATGGACAAAATAAAAATCACAACCACTGAATTATACTACATGAAAGTTAAAAATAAATTGCAAAACTATGTGTAACTTGCGTCATTTTGTGTTTTGGTGAAATAACAGATTGGACCACAGCAGATTTTGACAGAGCTACTAGCCACACAGAAATAAACACTACTGTAGATAGATAGTGAGTAAGGCAATAAAACAAAGTGAGAGATTTAGAATGAGCCTTTATTCTTTTTGAAAATGTATTAATACCGAATATCCTCTGGTATAATCCCACCCTCTAAAACATGAAATTAGGCCAACTTTGGGGGTGGGACTATAAAGCCTGGTTCAGCCAAAAAATGATTGGTAAGCATTTCTTCTCATCTGAACTGGCTAGAGAGAGGTTTACATCCATACCACAAGTCAATACTGGACAATACCCGGGGATATGCCTGTTTGTGAAATTGTGACATAAAGTAGGGTGTGTGATTAGACACGAAGTGGGATTATACCCGAGGATATACGGTATATAAATGTATTTATGTATTAGGATAACTTCAGCCATAGTTTTGTGATTGAGTGGACATTTAAATACTGGTATACAAGTACTGTATGTGCAGAATATGGCTGCATTGTGTTTCACTCTTATTGAAGTTGCCGATCTAGTGTTTTTATAATATTAACAGAATAGGTTGTGCTGTATAGTCTTGTGACTGTGGCTTTGTTTATATATGAAACTTATTATATAAACTTGTTATATATGAAAAGTATTATGATGGCAATTATCAGCCCACACAAATGAAAGCAAAACAATGCAGCATGTTTCAACTCCTACTCTATGTGGGATATTGAAAATATATTTCAAATTTTTAGACCTTCCAGGTTAATAACATTTTATTGCGAGATCAATTCTATAATTTCACCTCAGTCAAAATTCATTCATATATTTCTGGTAAATTGTGTAATGTTTCAGAGACTGAAACAATAATTTATTTTACATTTATAATGTTTGTTATGCGTTTCTAAAGGAAATAAATGTTATTTTTGACTGATTGAAGTGCAAACAAAATAGCAAAGTATTAACCATAAAAAATAAGAATCTTTCATCTTTAATTTTGTTCTAATTAAAATAAAACCTTTGCATCTTTAATTTATGTATATTTTGCTTTTTATTTAAGTGTGGAAAGATGAATAAAGTTATTATTATTAATAATATTAAGCACCTTTCACACAGAGCTGCAAGTTTTCTGTATCATGGTTAATGTTAATTCACACACAGCGAAATCATAATGTGAAATGGTCCGAAATGACAGTTTGTATCAGACTGCTTTCTTCTGTTTTAATGGGTCTTTGGTTATACCATGGACCTATAAGGTCCATGATTATACTAATGCATATATAATCTAAAGGGGACAATTTTGATTGATTTTGAACAAAAATCATACTATATGCAGTTTTTATGAGCCTACTGTAATTGTTCTTGACATTTTTAATTATTCCTAAACAAGATATTGCGGGTAGCATGGCTTGGTTTTTTTATACATATAAATATGCCAGACTAGTAATTTAGCAGTAGTAGTACAGCTTTTAAACATAATATACAAATATGTAGGATAATATATTAAATTGAATGTAAAATTCTGACCTTTGATGTTATCTGTATTGGTGCTCTCTCAGAAAGTCGAGAAAAGGGGTTCATTATTTTTGCAGTAGACTGAGGCTCGTGTGACAGAGACCTAGCAGGCCAGGAAAGAGCAGGGAGTGTGCTGGACACTAGCATCTGGGGTACAAGAGACTAAGGCAAGGAAAATAGAACGTCAATTTTTAATCTAATGATGGGATTCATTTGAAATAAAACTAAAGTCATGCTGTGCTGTTTTAATAATATTTGTAAGAATGTGCGGACAAAACATAAAAAGTATAAAAACTAAAATCTGATAAAGAAATTAAAGATACATAAACATGCAGCATAAATATGGCCATCCAAAGAAATGCATTGTCATGTTTAATTGAGATTTAGTTCAGATTTCAGCCAGATCTTAATGCACTTATATTTTGTCATAATAGGACTATGCTAAAACCTTTTAACAATTTGAAAAGTTTTATTTAAGAATAATTGATTTTATTGATCACCAATCTTTTTATTTATTTATCAATTATTATTTTTTTTTCCATTTTGCATTTCAATAATAAATTACAAAAACAATATTAAAGTGTCCCCTTTAGATTATCTAGGTGGGCGTGAGAACAAAACAGAGACTGATTATTTTCTTGAAAATGGTTGATCGATTCTTTGCTTTGCGCATGTTTTTTTTTGCTGCAGTGTTTTACTTGCATCTTGAACGCTTTCTTAATATTTCTAATTGAAGTTTTACAAATTGCATGGTTTACAGAAAATGAATAAAGTTTTATATAAAATTGATATATGGAAGTATTTAGGATTATGTTATGCATTGAAACATTTTGATATGATGCAGTTTTTTTTTATATATTATGTAGCTCAACTTTGGATATGCCATACATGCAAGATGAAAATGGTTCAAGTTGACAAAAAACACAATAGAAACCTGGATATAACTCTCTCATGCAAATTGGTCAGGTTGTTCAGAGTAACTCTGACTCTGTGATTAAATACTGTGAAATATAAATAACAAAAAACAAAAGAAATATATGAAAGAAAAAAAAAATGGATAAACTAAAACTGTTTTTTTGGATAGGTTAATATAGTAAAATCAAACAAAATTGATCGAAATGATGATACATATAAATATTTCATTTTGAACACATGTATTAATTATTGATTAACATTACACTAAAGACTGTTTATAGTATGAAAATATGTATTTATACAGCTTAGTACACACAGTAGCCCCTGCGCATAACCTGGTATTGATAACATATGCGCAAGTTAGTTGTTCAAATTTTTTGGCCATGTTTCACCCATGGCCGATTACAAACATTTTCAGGGATCTTTTTATACATCAGGCGTAAAAATATTGGTATGCTCACAGGTTGTTTTAGGTTATAAATAAAATTATGTGGATATAGGGTTTAGCTTTTTGTGTGTTATTTTTTATCAACATTTGGCATTTTATAATATAGATATGTTTATTATTATTAAATTTGAAAAATGTATTTGCATAACTGATATACTCACATTATTCCCAGAGCTTCCTCCTTTTGCCCTTGTTGCTATAATAGCGCCAGAAATACATCGAACCCAGTCGGTTAATTCTTCCGGTGAATAAGTCTGAAGAAATGATATTAAAAAATATACCTCTTTAATGTGTTTTTTTTCTCATTTTAATTGATTTCTTATAATAAGCCAATGTATTTCAGAAATCAGAATAATGTTTTTCATGCATATTCGCAGCAGTCTTAGGAGGAAATAGTTAAACCTTTCCAGACACATATATGACCTGCAGGTATTTGAAGCTACCTTGCTGAATGATGTTATACTCCTGTATACTATTGTAAATAAAACAATCACAAAATGCATGTATTTACATAATTACCTGTACATAAAAAATTCTGCCAGAACATGAAATTTCAAAAAGGTTGTCTCTTTGAAGTTGTGCTCTGAAAAAAAATAGATTTATATTTTAAAATACTACGAAACACAGATAATAAATTTAAAACACAACATTTACAATCTCCTATTAGGTTAATTGACTAGGCAGAATAAGTTTGAGACTAAAATGTTATCCTCTGGTCTAACACATGCAAAATGTATACAGCGCGTTGGTGTTTTTTTTTGTGGAAAACTGCTTATAAATCTATATAGTATATTTACAATATTATACCTTTTAAGTCATATTACATAAATGAAATTGTATTTACAGATTGCTTTGTATGTGTAGTAATGTAACAATAGTATTTGTGTATTTTATTAATGAAATCAGGTTTTGAAAACCTTTTTATGAACTTTCAAGTATCAAATTGCTTCAGGTATCAAATTGCATCTGGAGTTTTTTCTTCTTAACTTCCTTATTTAAGGAAATAAAGATTTTACTATAACTGCACTAGGAACAGATAGGTAGGGTCACCATGTCTATAATTCTTAACCAACAAATAACAAACATTACATAAACATCTAAATAAATTCCTGTCATTTGATTGGACGATTGTGGGTCAAAAAGCATGCAATAGTACGCACTATTTTACGATTGTTAAATAGTATTTTTTTTCTCTGGGAACAACTCTACAAGACATGGAATCTGGCGAATTTTCGTAATGGTATCGCTGCCTTTATAGCCTGGGCCTACGCGATTTAGTATAGCTAGGCCTAGGAAATATAACCTTTATTCATTCACCTCATGGCATTATTTGTACCATTCCACTCATAAACATTCAATATTTGTCTATTATCAAAATACACGATTACAGTACATTATAACACTTACCCTAATGGTGATTCTTTACATGAAGTGATATCTTTTTGTGGAATTGTTCGTATGGGAACTTTATCCTGCAATGGGAATAAATGTTGATTATCAATACAAAATACATTTTTTTATATACTATACTGGTTAAAAAACAATATAGGGATGCATTGTAATGTTTAAGACCATCAGCAGTACTATTTGCATTTCTTAAATATGATATAACAATAAGATAATGTAAGATGGTTGTGGTACGCCATGTACTGTCAAAAGAAAATTTTGAGTTGACAGAATGATTGACATTTCAGTTGTTACTGTATGCTACACACACACATATGTTTATTTGACTGTCAATGATCACCTTTAAACTGTGCTCGCTTTAAATTCACCTAAACTCTACCTGCTCAGTTTTACAGCACAAACATTGTGCTTGATACAGATAATCATAAAGCTCTGTCTACACTATCAAACTAGTTTGACAACAAAATATGATATGCCAGCCTAAATAAGGTAGTGATATTCCTAAATATGGCAGTGATATGACATTATGATGTCCATATATGGGCACATTTTTGTATCGTATAAAGTTTGATAGTCTAGAAAGAGCTTTAGACTATGTAGGCTTATATTGTATATATTTATTGTTTAAATAGTTTATAATGTGCGATGAATATTAAAAAAAAAAAAAAATTAATAATGTGTTTTCAGATTTTATCAATTTACTTCTTACCTGGTCTGATTTGAAATAGGAGATTCCAAGATTATCAAGTACAAAAAACCGCCTTTTCCAATTTTTTCTCTAAAAAACAAATAAATTGAACAATAATGGAGTTTATTGTGTATTATTCAATGATATAGCATCTTCACAATATTATGTAACAATGTATATGGTAACTCAATGTCATTCACAGTGGGTTTTCAACAACCCTTTCCTGGCTGTAAGTTTTAAAACAGTGATAAAACAATTTTCTTGTAGACTTTCTGTTTCTGTCATGCTTTCAATGTCTATCGGTCCAAGTAATTTTTTATCCATTTTTGTTCTTCTTTTTTATGGCCATTAAATTACTTAACTACATTTTTTATACTTATTATTAACAATTCAATTGATATACATTAAAAAATAATAATGACCGTAGTATAATCAAAATTGTCTAGAAAATCTAACAATAGGTGTGGAGTCTTTTTTTATCCAAACTTATTGGGACATCATATGCATTGCATCGACAATTTTTTTTTATATATGAACGTCACTAAACTACATAGTTTATGTAAGACATTATCAATTTGTTTCATATTGAGAACAATATAAACAGAAATAGATGTTGATATTAGACACTATATACTGTGATGTAAAGAAAGTGAGATTTAAGAACTGTTTTGATTTGATTTAAAATTTGTACTAGTATCAAATTAATCAGTTCAGTAAACTATGAAGACAAATTAGAAATAGCACTTGTAATAAGCCCCTCTAGCATAGGCCCTTCCTAAAAGATGTATTGTCCCTTTGACTAATAAAAAAAAAAAAAAAAAAGATTAAAAAAAAAATGTGGGTCATTTTGAAGTACCATAATAGTTACTAAATTTCACCAAAAATTAGTCGAAAAAAAAATCATTTAACAGAAATAAAGACGTTTTTTTGTTCAAAAAATAACTTTGACTTCCAGTCAAAGTTTTCGATCAAAACATATCTCATAATGCAACGCACTTATTTGGCTACTCTGTATGCATAATCATAAAGTTTCCTTGCGATCTATGTGAAAACACCTTCTCAACCGTCACGAGTTGTAAACAATCCTAATTAGCATCATGCCTAATGCATACTCGTAGTTTGAAATCTTTGTTTACTTTCGCTCGCGACGATTTTCCAGACGAAATTAATTTACCTGTTAATTACATAAACTTGTTGTTTTTGGCTCAAATTTTCGACTTAAAGTGAACAACTTTAATATTACTTTGATATGGCCAATTTAAATTTAGAATATTTTGACCTTCATTTTTTGTGTTTCAAGGGACAATACATCTTTAAGCTTTGTCTACTCTATCAAACCTTACGTGACAAAAGGATTTGATGTGCCCAAATATGGTAATGATATGCTCAAATATGGTAGTGATATGACATCATTATGTCCATATATGGGCGCATCACATTTGTTGTCACATAAAGTTTGATATATATGACTTACAACTGCTCCTTGTTTAACACAAAAGCCTGATTTGATGACATTTCGTCCTATCGTCGCAGGAATTAAATGTGGTGGTTTAGGTGATGTGCTTGGCAATGTTGATTTCTTGGCGTTCTTTTCTTCATCACCACTGTCGCTATCGCTATAACTCTAAAACATAAGGTAAACATATTTAATTACATGTAACTATATACATGGATCCCTTTCAGATTGTCACTCTGATTGGCTGACTCAAGATTTTGTTTCGTAATAGTATTGGCTCAAAATAATATTGTAAATTTGTATTAAACCACTGTGGAGTAGCTTTGCGTCAGGGAGTTGAGTAATTGGTCAGATGTTTTGCCCTACTCTTTGTACTTCATACTAAGTACATTTTCGGGTGGGACCCGATAATTACTTAAGTATTCTCAAATGTACCAATAGTATGAAGTACAAGTTACGTCAGAGTAGGGCAAAACATCGGACCAATTACTCAAAATAATCATTGTTTCAGGTCTTCAACTTTAGGAAAATAAGTTTTTGTTGACACTAAAAAAGTGGCTCAGGTCCCCCACTTTTTACTGATACACTTCCTTGCCAAAAATCACGGCGACGCCTATGAAAGGCATTCCTAGAACAATTGATAATACTGAAAGTTGACAGGTAAATCCGCTTTATTATTATATTACAAATATAGATATGGGTTTTATGGATCATAGACTCTATTATGAAAGGCATTGGAGCATAAACAGTTTAGAACACCATGCCAATTGGACATGCTAATTTGATTGTTACGAATGATGAACACTAACAATGGAACTTAAATGACTGTGCAAATATCTAAATACATACATGCATTTGTTTAAATAATAAATTGATTCATGAAACAAAGGCACAATAAGAGTGGTAAGAAAATGATACGAAAGACAACAAAATGTGATGTGCCCAAATATGGTAGTAATATGACATCATCATGTCCATATATGGGCACATCACATTTTTTTGTCACATAAAGTTTGATAGTGTTGACAGAGCTTAGAGCACATACTACTTTGCATGGAAATGTAATATAGCATTTTCACACTTTTGTATTTTAAAAAGTTAGGTTTCCCATACAATCTTGATTTGAAATGTATATCTTATTCGAAAAACTTTTGCTAACGCCCACAGTACAGCCCAGTATGGTACGGTATAGTACGTACTTAGTTAATAAACTGTTTAAAATTTTAATTGATCAGATACTAATTGAAAGTCGAAAACTTTAGGCTGAGTTACAAAGTCCAGCTCGCTGTTCATTTTCACTTAAACACTTATTACTGCATTGACATGGTAATCTATTAATTTAATTAAATAGGCACAAGTAGCAAAAGTACATCCCAATGTCACGACTACTGATATTGTATACAGGAAATGACAAATTTAAAACAAGACTTTTTTTTTCAAAGGGCAACACTACTTAATATGATAATAAAGTCATTAATGGTTGCTTGTGAATAGTTTAGCTATCTAACAAAAAAAAATTATTTCTTTTATTTTAAGGGAAATGTACAATATTAGTACAGTATAATATTATTACTTTTTAATAATATTTATAAAATGACTGTAAAATAAGAGAAATTTAACAAAATATGTTTGTATCATTTGAAAGATGACAATTATCTCAATACCTGCTCAAATAAAATATTAATTTACATACAGTAAAATCAAAATTGCAACATAAATATTTATCTTTTTCTCCAGTATTCAATTTAATGGAAGAACTCAAATATTATGTGTGTTTCATAAAATACGGTATTGTCACATTTCAACAAATATTATGAATTAATCCTTAATTAATAAAAATTATAATTATATTTATACTATCCTAATTAATGTGTCTATACAGTATGTTGTATATAAAATTAAAAATTAATATTAAACATAAAAACGGTTAAACAAAATTTCATCAGTTGATTTTTTTTTTATTATGTGTAATCGATTGAATTTACAATTATGACTTTTTTTTGTTTTTGAGTAAAAAATACAGTTTCTAATGGATCTTGATAACAAATAATGTGCTATTTAATCACACGAAAGTTTAGATAATGGATTTAGCAGTTGGATGATATTGCTGGATGATGTGTTTCACGGAACACAACACTTTACTGATAGTCAGCACTTTAGTGATAAATATAAAATATTTATAATAGATTATCATATATTTCAGATCTGTATAATATGGTTTAAATAAAAATTCTAGCTTTCTTTTCTTTATTTATTATTTATTATTATTTTATGTATATGTTTTTTTTTCTTTATCGTAATCATATTTAATGTTATATCTTGGAGAACTTTCCCCCCCCCCCCCCCTCCCGGCACATGATTACTTCATTGCATTTATTACCCTGGAATTGAATATATTCACATCATGATATTTTTTCTTATTTATAAATTGTTTGACAAAATAAAAACAATTGCATAAAATGTTTAAATTATCCTAATTCATTTTATCATTCCCGTAAAAATGTCTTGAAACGATGAGACATTGGTTTTGGAAATTTACAAATCAATGGAATTTATTTTTATAGTTGTAACACTTTCCTTAATAGAGTAATATTAAAGTATATCGTCTGATTTACGATACATCAAAACTAACTAACCAACCGGAAATGTATCTAATACAGGAAACAAGAGGTCACAAGCTAGGTCACAAGCTAGGGACTAAGTAGCTAGCCTGTCAAAAGAAGAAAAATCACATTCAATACATATAATAAATATTTATAAAAGAATTCTATATTGTAAGCTACTGTATATACAGACTCTAAACTACAGGATATGTAAAGAGCTTTTACTATAACATACGGAATTCAGAGTGAAATTAATTCACGTACAGTATCGTACATTAGGGAGATAATATTCTTTATATAGAATATCGATATGGCGCCCTAGACATTTTGTAGTCGAACGAACTACCGGTTCGCTGCATTTGTTAACATCATATCGCAACTTTTACCAACCAAAATAGATCATATATTAAAGCGCGATAGCTATTAAATTTACATTGTACAAGCTATGTGATATAAAATATACTGCTTTTTGCTACACAATGTGATAGTGATTGATTGATTCCTATAATATAAACCAATGTATAGAACACCACTATCTACAGTACCATAAACACAATATACAAATATTTATAAAATCTGTTAAAATTAATATAAATGTTGTAGTAGTACAGTACTAATAACAGCAGCTACTATTAATATCCTAGCTGATGGACTTCTGGACCCTGGATAGTGAAGCACTTGGCATTCAGCCAGTTGGCGGCTTTAATGGAGACGAACGGCACATATACAGAACGTAATGTTATGTTGGATGAATAAGCATTAATAAATGGGAGAAGAAGGAAACTAAGAAAGTTCACTTGTAACCTAATTATAATTGATATATTGGTTTAAACACAATCCTAGAAAACTAAAATCAACGGTAATAAATGTTTCTAATATCTACATCCAACCTGGGTAGGTAGGTGGGTAAATATATTGATGAATTGATGAAACAGAAAAATATATGGTTAGAAAGGAGGAGGATGGAAAAGAAAGGAGGATGATAGAAAGAAGGTAAGAGAAGGATGGATAGAAAGAAAGAAAGGATGGAGGAGGATGGATAGAAAGAAAAAAAGAAAGGAAGAAGGATGGGGGATGGATAGAAAAAAAGGAAGAGTGAAAGAAAGAAGGAAGGAATTAGGATTGATAAGAAGGAACTAGGATTGATAGAAAGAAAGATGTATGATAAAAAGAAGGTAAGAGGAGGATGGATAGATAGATAGATAGAAAGAAAGAAGGAACTAGGATGGATAGAAAGAAAGATGGATGAACGGATTGATAGGATAGATAGAAAGAAAGATGGATGAACGGATTGATAGGATAGATAGAAAGAAAGATGGATGAACGGATTGATAGGATAGATAGAAAGAAAGATGGATGAACGGATTGATAGGATAGATAGAAAGAAAGATGGATGAACGGATTGATAGGATAGATAGAAAGAAAGATGGATGAACGGATTGATAGGATAGATAGAAAGAAAGATGGATGAACGGATTGATAGGATAGATAGAAAGAAAGATGGATGAACGGATTGATAGGATAGATAGAAAGAAAGATGGATGAACGGATTGATAGGATAGATAGAAAGAAAGATGGATGAACGGATTGATAGGATAGATAGAAAGAAAGATGGATGAACGGATTGATAGGATAGATAGAAAGAAAGATGGATGAACGGATTGATAGGATAGATAGAAAGAAAGATGGATGAACTGATTGATAGGATAGATAGAAAGAAAGATGGATGAACGGATTGATAGGATAGATAGAAAGAAAGATGGATGAACTGATTGATAGGATAGATAGAAAGAAAGATGGATGAACGGATTGATAGGATAGATAGAAAGAAAGATGGATGAACTGATTGATAGGATAGATAGAAAGAAAGATGGATGAACGGATTGATAGGATAGATAGAAAGAAAGATGGATGAACGGATTGATAGGATGGATAGAAAGAAAGATGGATGAACGGATTGATAGAAAGAAAGATGGATGAACGGATTGATAGAAAGAAAGATGGATGAACGGATTGATAGAAAGAAAGATGGATGAACGGATTGATAGAAAGAAAGATGGATGAACGGATTGATAGAAAGAAAGATGGATGAACGGATTGATAGAAAGAAAGATGGATGAACGCATTGATAGAAAGAAAGATGGATGAACGCATTGATAGAATAGATAGAAAGAAAGATGGATGAACGGATTGATAGGATAGATAGAAAGAAAGATGGATGAACGGATTGATAGGATAGATAGAAAGAAAGATGGATGAACGGATTGATAGGATAGATAGAAAGAAAGATGGATGAACGGATTGATAGGATAGATAGAAAGAAAGATGGATGAACGGATTGATAGGATAGATAGAAAGAAAGATGGATGAACGGATTGATAGGATGGATAGAAAGAAAGATGGATGAACGGATTGATAGGATAGATAGAAAGAAAGATGGATGAACGGATTGATAGAAAGAAAGATGGATGAACGGATTGATAGAAAGAAAGATGGATGAACGGATTGATAGAAAGAAAGATGGATGAACGGATTGATAGAAAGAAAGATGGATGAACGGATTGATAGAAAGAAAGATGGAAGAACGGATTGATAGAAAGAAAGATGGATGAACGCATTGATAGAAAGAAAGATGGATGAACGCATTGATAGAAAGAAAGATGGATGAACGCATTGATAGAATAGATAGAAAGAAAGATGGATGAACGGATTGATAGGATAGATAGAAAGAAAGATGGATGAACGGATTGATAGGATAGATAGAAAGAAAGATGGATGAACGGATTGATAGGATAGATAGAAAGAAAGATGGATGAACGGATTGATAGGATAGATAGAAAGAAAGATGGATGAACGGATTGATAGGATAGATAGAAAGAAAGATGGATGAACTGATTGATAGGAGGGATAGAAAGAAAGATGGATGAATGGATTGATAGGATAGATAGAAAGAAAGATGGATGAACGGATTGATAGGATAGATAGAAAGAAAGATGGATGAACGGATTGATAGGATAGATAGAAAGAAAGATGGATGAACGGATTGATAGGATGGATAGAAAGAAAGATGGATGAACGGATTGATAGGATGGATAGAAAGAAAGATGGATGAACGGATTGATAGAAAGAAAGATGGATGAACGGATTGATAGAAAGAAAGATGGATGAACGGATTGATAGAAAGAAAGATGGATGAACGGATTGATAGAAAGAAAGATGGATGAACGGATTGATAGAAAGAAAGATGGATGAACGGATTGATAGAAAGAAAGATGGATGAACGCATTGATAGAAAGAAAGATGGATGAACGCATTGATAGAATAGATAGAAAGAAAGATGGATGAACGGATTGATAGGATAGATAGAAAGAAAGATGGATGAACGGATTGATAGGATAGATAGAAAGAAAGATGGATGAACGGATTGATAGGATAGATAGAAAGAAAGATGGATGAACGGATTGATAGGATAGATAGAAAGAAAGATGGATGAACGGATTGATAGGATAGATAGAAAGAAAGATGGATGAACGGATTGATAGGAAGAAAGATGGATGAACGGATTGATAGAAAGAAAGATGGATGAACGGATTGATAGAAAGAAAGATGGATGAACGGATTGATAGGATAGATAGAAAGAAAGATGGATGAACGGATTGATAGGATGGATAGAAAGAAAGATGGATGAACGGATTGATAGGATAGATAGAAAGAAAGATGGATGAACGGATTAATAGGATTGATAGAAAGAAAGATGGATGAACGGATTGATAGGATAGATAGAAAGAAAGATGAACGGATTGATAGAAAGAAAGATGGATGAACTGATTGATAGAAAGAAAGATGGATGAACGGATTGATAGGATAGATAGAAAGAAAGATGGATGAACGGATTGATAGAAAGAAAGATGGATGAACGGATTGATAGGATAGATAGAAAGAAAGATGGATGAACGGATTGATAGGATAGATACTGTAGAAAGAAAGATGGATGAACGGATTGATAGGATAGATAGAAAGAAAGATGGATGAACGGATTGATAGAAAGAAAGATGGATGAACTGATTGATAGAAAGAAAGATGGATGAACGGATTGATAGGATAGATAGATAAATAGAAGAATGCATTTACAATCTGACAATTTCGGAGAATTGGAATCATATTGAACAAATTAAACATTCATGCTACAAAAAGGCACAATTCAGTCTTTATGAAACTTGTATTTACTTCAGACATTGATGCTTGTCTTCAAGACGAATGTTAGTCCAAGATGCGATACGATTTCTGACTGAAGAACCATTGGCAAACCATGCTGTTATTCAAACACCAAACTTACCATTTTTTTCATTTCAAAATAGGTCTTGAGAAGAAGCTTAAGAGAATTCCACCTTAACGTGGATTCGTCATGCTAAAGAAGACAGCGACCATGTATAAAATGCAAAATCAACAAACCATTAGAAATAGCGTATAATGTGTGAATGCTTTTGTTTTAAATGCAATTTGGACGTACCATGGGTTTTGGAAAACTGGGCGGCTTCAGAAAAAAACTTTCCTCAATTGTCGGGGTCAACAGAGGCCAAAACCAAAATGTCCGACTGTGCTGAAAGGTGACAGATATTCACTAAAACCCTTCACTTAATTACAACCGACACATTCCCCACGCTAACAACATGCTGTTTTTGCCTAACAACTTCTTTCATAGACAACATTTCTTTTCTATTTGTTTTACATGTATGGTATGACTTCAGATAGGACTATAGAAAAACTATAAATCTATTATGTAAGCGGCAAACTGGAATTCTTTGTTCTTTGAAAGATTCTAAAGGTGTACATGAGATTTGGATGGGAGGATAGGTCACCACAATTTAAACCTTTTGTTCACCATTGCAAAATTCCTATCGACGCTTATGCACTGATTCAAGGTATTTTTAAATTGATTTCTAAACAACTATACACTTACGTAACACAATAACTGAAATGAAAAGGTCATGCAATATATGTTTTTTTCTTCAAAATATACTATTAAATACAGGCTTTAAAAAAGTTTTTGTTTGCTGTCAAGCATTGCCCTGATTTGTTTTTAAAGTGAAAATGGTACTTTTGTTTTAATATTCAAAATATGAATTACAATAACAATTTAATAACATAATCAAGAATTGGGTTGGGACCACAATTCTATTTTGAGAACGGAGAGGGCGGGTACAAAAATATTTTATCGGTTTCTTACACTTTTCATACAGTTATGTCCACAAGTAAAAGGCAATATTGGCCTGGCATTTATGACCGCAAACCAACTTTTTTAAGGTCTTATAAGCGTGCAGTAGATGTAAATTTAGGACACAATGACATGGTGTATATGGACATACCATATTTACCATTGTTTCAACTTTTGAATATCTAGTCTAAAAAGATAGAAAAAGTTTAGTTAGGAGTACCTATGAAACAAACTTGGTTTTCATGTCTCTTAAAAGTAGGCAGGAAACTGGATGATATAATATAGTCAAGGAAGAACTTTCAATCTTCCGTGATATTTTCACTCTTCTCTGATATTTCACTCTTCCCTGATATCTTTACTCTTTGCTTATATTTTCACTCTAACCTGATATTTTCACTCTTCTCTGACATTTCACTCTTTCCTGATATTTTCACTTTTTCCTGATATTTTCACTCTTTGCTTATATTTTTACTCCTCTCTGATATTTCACTCTTCCCTGATATTTTCACTTTTTCCTAATATGTTCACTCTTTGCTTATATTATCACTCTAACCTGATATTTTCACTCTTCGCTTACATTTTCACTCTTCCCTGATATTTTTACTCTTTCCACATAATATATATTGTAAGATATGTTCTTACCAAATTCCTAATGATTTTGTTAATTTGGTCACCTCATCTGTCCAATAATAGTAGTCTATCAATCACATTAATTCACATATTATCAACAAGCCTTTATCAAGTGATAGGTAGTCCTATTATAGGCCTAATAACATTTAATTATAGTTGGGTACTACTCACCTCAACTGGCGTCCGTACTACCACACCTCCAACTATTTCTGTTCTGTAACTGATTATTTTCCTATTTTGTGTGTCTCCTTCTAATGTATCATCATCCGTTTTTTCATTTTCTACATTTTCATTTTCTTCTAGTTTTTGTTTTGGTACCTAAAAATGAGATGAGATATCTAAATACAGTTCCAATAATGCCATATTTGAACTGCTAACAATTACATTTTTCCTTTAATTATGTTGAAATATAATAAAAGTTCAGGACACCACATATCAATCAATCTCTTTATTCATCCCATCAAAACAATACACATAACAAAAAGGAGTAACAAATTTAAAGAAGGTAAAAAGGACCTCCAGGAAACCACAAGGGGCTTGTGATAGGAGGCCCACTAAAAGATATACGTTACATTAAGATAATAAATAAATAAAGTTATGGGATGCACATTTCTCTCTCTCTCTCTCTCTCTTTCTTTGTAGGGCGCCATATAAAAACTTTTATTTAATACAATCGATTGTTAAGGAATATCATTGCAAAAATAATAAAAATAAAATAGAAATGCTGCTTTTATCAATTAATTGTTTATTAATTTAAGATGGGAGGCATACTCTACAATTCCAACTTCCCTCTATTATAAAACTGTTGACTCATTTTTGCTATATAGAAGTAAAGGAAAAAGAAAAAACTTCAATAACTCCCTGTCAACTATTGGCAGCTTTTCATTCCTCATCTATCGTCCCGAAACGAAAGTTTACTAATTAACATATAACAGAATAAATCGTTAAAATCTATCACATGTTGTCCCAAAGGCCAGACACCCTTCATTATAATAAAAATGGATAAAAGTTGAGAAATAGAAACGTCAACCATCTTGGCACACTGATCTATAAATATATCCAAGAGGAAGCGGGACAGTGCAGTAAAGATTATTTCAAGAAGATCATGAAAGTGAAAATGGAAATCATTGTAGTCTTTACACGCTGTGTGTGAAAAGGGGCTAAATGAAGGTGTTTGGTTAATACTGTGAGAAACCTAGGTCCTTACATGCTGTGTGTGAAAAGGGGCTAAATGAAGGTGTTTGGTTAATACTGTGAGAAGCAGAGGTCTTTAAACGCTATGTGTGAAAATGGGCTAAATAAAGGTGTTTGGTTAATACTGTGAGAAGCCTAGGTCCTTACACGCTATGTGTGAAAAGGGGCAAAATGAAGGCGTTTGGTTTAAAACTGGGAGAAACCTAGGTCCTTACACGCTGTGTGTGAAAAGGGGCAAAATGAAGGCGTTTGGTTTAAAACTGTGAGAAGCCTAGGTCCTTACACGCTGTGTGTGAAAAGGGGCTAAATGAAGGTGTTTGGTTTAAAACTGTGAGAAAACTAGGTCCTTACACGCTGTGTGTGAAAAGGGGCAAAATGAAGGCGTTTGGTTTAAAACTGTGAGAAGCCTAGGTCCTTACACGCTGTGTAGGGGCTAAATGTATGTGTATACAAATGTTTGTTGTACTTACTGGTATCCTACTTGCATTGTTTAATTTGTTCATCCATTCTACTTTATCTTCTTCACCATCAGCTCTCAAAATATAATCTTTATCTGGTGTACTAACAGCTATAAATATTTAAAAAAACAAGATACATTGTGAAACATATACAGTACCATAAATAATTCATTCAGATATATATTTATTGTCCAAAAAAAGACGAACATTAGCCACAAATAGCCAGAAGGTTGAAACTGTAACATTTTACAAAACAGAAGTTCTTTCTTAAGAAAATATATGCATGTAAAAATGTATGTTAATTTAAGTCTTTCAACAATTATTTTATTTTAACCTATGACCTAATAATAACACTTTATAAAATAAATATTTATAATACCAAGAAAATGTGTATATGCTAAGTTATTTGAAAGTGAAGAAGACGTTTTAGTAATTTCATTTTTGTTCCTAAGAAAAAGCAAACAGCTTTTATAGAAGAATGATGCCAAATAGAACAAAAATAGTTTCATGCTCTTTATTTATTCACTGCGTTTTAAAACGTTTAAAAATAATTTTACAATTTTCTAATTCATGCAATTTGATAAATACATTGAGTATAAGGTTTGGTAGGCAATGTAATGATATAATATATAAAATTTCAATTATTTTGCCTAAAAATAGTAACACATTTTGTTTTTGTTTCTCTTTTGTTGCAGGGACAACCCAAAACTTTTCTCTTGATGTAGGCCTACTTTATATAGCATTTCCTTCCTTGATTGTTCTTCCATACCAAGGCATACAGTAGGCCTACAGTATACTACTGAAATATCAGTAGGCCTATACTACTGAAATATCAGTATGTTCATTAATATAAATGCATTTTACTATACTATACTAAGCATTCAAATGTTGTACCCTAAAACAACCAGGTACAAACAAAGGTAGGTCTTGATGACTTGGGTAATAATGTTCAGCTCTTAGAGGTTTCACAACATTAGGTACTATATAAATCCAGGATATTATCATTATTGTTATTATTACAACTTTTCAAGTGTCAAACAATATTTTTTTTTTATTATTTTTTTTTTTTATTTCATACTCATCCAACAGCGAGTAACCCGCCAAGACAAACATATACACAAGATGCTCTACATAAACAAAGACTTATTATTAAGTCTTTGGGAGTGGAGTTGTAAATTGTCATGAGAAAAAAAACCTGACATATGACAGGACTTGAACCCAGGACCCTTAGATCGGTAGCCAAGCATCATAACCACCAAGCCACAGCTCCACTCCAATATAGCATTAAGCTCTGCGTAAACAATAATACACAAATGAGTTTGACAAAAAAAAGTGTGATGTGCCCAAATATGGTGGTGACATGCCCAAATATACAGTTGTAGTGATATGACATCATCGTGTCCATATATGGGCACAATCTATTGCCACATTAAGTTTGATAGTGTAGACAGAGCTTTACACTAGGATTACAGTAAACAACCTACCAAGTGTCAAACAATAAAGCATTAGTTGAACCAGAATATTTATCAACTTCCTCTTAAAAGATTGTTTTGTTTGAAAAGGGAGAAGGGAAACCCCCTCAGAAAGCATGCCAATGAAGTTTTCAATACCATTCTTAAATGTATCATGAATTTCCATGTGTAACAGTATGTTGCAACTAACTCAACTAGTATAGTTGCAGAAATGAAGTTGCCAGGTGGGTAGTGCCATTTTTGATATGCACCACCACTTAAGCTCTGTCTACACTATCAAACTATTTTGACAAGATGGTGTGATGTATCCAAATATGGTAGTGATATGACGTCGGCATGTCCATATTTAGGCACATCACATTTTTTTTGTCATATAAAGTTTTATAGTGCAGATAGATCTTTAGACTTCTCTAGCTCTACTGTATCTTGAATTGCATATTTTATTTCTTACTTTCAGTGATACATAAAAAAGGAAGCACTGAGGAGAGACGAAAGCTGTGAAAGACAACTATCCTGAAGGGCTTATAACAAGCACATAATGAAATGACTAATATACCAACATGAAATTGCATAATTAGTAGAATTAGGAAAAATAGCACGCCCTTATCATATTTGGAAAGGGGAAAGGGAAAATCCCAGAGGAGGCTCAGAGAGTCCCAGGAATTTATCAATACAATCAATCTTAAGTCACCAAAGGTTCTTGTTTAAATGAGGAAGTAACCAAGCTCTTCCAATTGTTGTCATTTCCTTGTATAGAGTGAGTCGTGTAAATCCACAACGATGATGTAACAAATTCAAACACAAGAATGTATGATTTAATTGATGAATAATACGTTTGTAATACTAACACAATTATTACGCAAAACGGCATCCTGTCAGAAGTTCCCATCTTTTGTAATACGCATGATTAATAATCGTGGAATTAACCAAACAAATAATGTGGTAATTTTACAAAAGAAAAATGATAAAGCATGCATTATTCCACACAACACACCTATTTTATTTTCATTGTTTACGAGGTAAATCGTGGTGTTTAACATTCTATATATTATGAATGAATCATCATCCTACAATCATATCATGGGTTCTTATTTGGAATTTTTTCTACTAATAAATTGCTAAGTTTATTAAAGCCGATTTTCCACTAGGCGAATTTGTTCGCGCGAATCGAAAGCGTCATGCTATGCACATGCGTATTCGCGTTTCTGTATGTCATACTGCCTTCTTCGACGAATTCTAGTTCCTTTGATTTTTCGCTTCAGCGAAATTTATTAGTTCGAATTGTTTCTACTTTTTGCGAAGCGAAATATTGCGCAACCAATCAGAGCTCAGGAAATGAGCTATGACGCTTTCATGAGCACTCATGCGAATCGAAATGCTCAGCAACCACGCGAGGAACATGAACGTCGCAGCTATTCGCTCATGTAGTGGAAAGAGAGTAGGCGATTTTTTTCTCTTCGAAACGTTGGATTCGCGCGAACAAATTCGCCTAGTGGAAAATCAGCTTAAAAAATTGAGATTTTCTGATAAATAGGTAATGCTGTATTTATGTAGAATGTGCACAGTGTTATAGCTCGCGGTGAATGTCGTATGGTCTTTAGGCTTAGTTTTGGAGACCTAGCTGGTCAGCAGCATAAATTGTCTTTCTGTATTTTTGCTGACAAGTTATGATTCTTCCATTTGTTTTGGCCTTCACGATCAATCAAAAGTGAGTGAGTGAATCACAGAAGAAAATCAAAAAATATCAATCCGCACACAATGCATGTTGGGATTTATAGCGGGTCGCTTAAATTATTGGAATCAACACATTTTTCACATACTGTATTTAACCAAAGATGAAAAAGTTATTGCAATAGGACCATTTAGTATTTATTTTTACATTAAATGTAGTTTGTGACCTTAAATTAGATCTAAAAATGTAGGGAATGGGGCTTTAAACTGTGAGTAGGGCTTTTATGGAAAAATAGGGTGTGGCCTGATTAAATTAAAATGTGCGCTACTCTCTGAAATGACACAGCAACATAAAATGAATTCTTGATTATTATTCTTTTCATTCATTCAATTTTCAACCAGGATGCACACCCTTCGGTCTTTCACTGTTCAGTGCTCCCATAATATTCTCTATTTAATTAAATTGTATATAAAAAAAACTTTGATTGTGTTAACAAATGTAGGTAATTTAGTAAATTCTATAGAATTCCAACAAATAAATTTACACAGGTTGCGATTGTACAGTAACCGAACAAAACGGCTATTGTTTGAGATATTTATCAGGGAATACCTGATTTTCGCATTGATGTGTATTACAGTTTTTTCAGGCAGCTTAATTTAATAATTTGGCTTCAACAGTGGTTGCAATTGTCAAGTTCTATGACTCAGTAATATGGTTCACAATTTATCATTGTTGCATTTGACTATATTGATATAATAATATTATATTTATATTATATGCGGCTTCTTGGCGTAGTGGTTATCACGTCTGCTTAACACGCAGAAGGTCCCCGGTTCGAGCCCGGGCGAAAGCTAAGGGGCAACTGACTCTTTGAGTTATAGTAATTGTTTTTGCTTTAGTTTCACCTGACCATTGTGCTTTGTTTCTTTTCTGTTCTGTTTCTATGTGTTTTGGTCGAATAAATAAATGAAAAATGAAAAATTTTTTATTCAATATAATAATTCTCACTCACTAGGGTAGACAAAAGAATCATTAAATGAAAATGAAATGGAAATGCAATGATAACCTAAACCATTAGGGTGTAGTGTCACCAAAAAGTTAAGTGATGTTGGTCAACAGTATGAAGATGTTATAAAGTAAGATGGGTGGAAATTAATTAGCATGAGTTGATCAACTTAAAGTTCGGTGACCCTATACATACAGGTATATGCATTTAGTAGGTCACCAAATTAACCATTCAGATTTTTTTTATATTACGATTAGAATGTTATTAACAATGGTATTGGGACAGGTGCATAAATTGTGAAATTTGTGTTTTTTTCATCCATCTTAAAATAAAGATCCTATAATCAAACGAAAAAGTAAATCATTTGGCACAAATTAGCCTATCTTTAATGGTGGATGCAATTTTTAAGATTGTGTGAAATTTAGTTTAAATTCTGTATTTTATGTAGTACAATATTTAACCTTTCGTTCTATCACAAAGCTGAAGGGATGTACTAATGTACTAGAAAATGTTGAGGTATTTCACCAATAAAACAACATCATTTCCCATAATTTTCAATTGAGGAAATTTGCTAACATAGGATGCTGATATAGGGCCTACATACAAGATTTAGTAACATTTATAAGAAATTTGTTAAAATTCCCTAAAAACCAACAAGAATATTTCTAATTTTTACCAAAAAACCAAGAATTACTATAATATATTACAAAACATATACAATTTATAATAATACACAATATTTTTCCTTGATGCTTCAAAAGAGAACATGATTTTACAACAAATTGATGTTTTTCATCCCTTATAAAGCTCTGTTTACACTATCAAACTTCATGTTACAAAAAAAGTGTGATGTGCCCAAATATACTGTTGTAGTGATATGCCCAAATATGGTATTGGTATGACATCATTATGTCCATATATGGGTACATCACATTTTTTTGTCACATAATGTTTGATAGTGTAGACAGAGCTTAATATGATAATGTATAATAATCTGAATATTTTGAGGTGCTTTTTACAGCGCTTATTGATTTAAAGAGAATTTTATAGTTTCTTATAGGTCAAAATTTAGTAGGTCTACAGATAGCGTCTGTGACTTAAGCCATTCCTAATCCAAACAAAAATAGCATTTTCAGAATTAAATTGTGCCAAACTGATGACTGAAAAACTGATCTTTTATATTTTACATATGATAAATGAGATCATTCCATTTTGCTATAAATCCAAATGTACTGTACTACAGTATACAAAGAATAAGAATGCGTTTTTGAATACCTATGTTCAAGAAATAAAAATTAGATAGCAACATTATTTGATAGGGTTTATAATTATGTCATTAGTCACTGTTGAGTACACATCAGGCTCCACCTCTTTGATATACACAGAACAGTCAATTTTTAGCTCATGAAATATTCTCACTATTCAATATTTATTTATTTAATTTTTTTTAAATGTTTGTTTTTACCATATTTAATGAGGGTGATCATTAGGGACCCTCAGCGGTTCACAAGACAAACAAACACAAGATGCTCTACATAAACAAAGTCTTATTACAAAGTCTTTGGGAGTGGAGTTGTAATTTTGTCCTTAGAAAAAATCCTGAAATGTGACGGGACGTGAACCCAGGATCCATAGAGTGGTAGTCAAGCATCATAACCACCAAGCCACAACTCCACTCCGAGAGTATTTGTATACTATCAAAGGATGTATTAATACAAAGTTTAGCAATGGAGCTACCTGTATATAGTTTAAGAAGCAACTATCTGTGGGTCCATGATCCAAGGAGCGAAGGAGTGACCGAGTGGTTAAGACAATAGAACCGTAATCACTCGCTCCATGGTTCTGGTTGTAAAACAAGTCTTCTCGGATAAAGAATATAAACTGTAGGTCCAGTGTACACATCTAGCTCATGTGCACTTTAAAGGACCTAGTACATTTTTCAAGACGAGTAGGGGGTTACCCTGGTGTACTAGTATACAGTCACTGATCATAACTGGACCCTCTGGGAGACCAGACTTCAAATGAAGAAGTTACCCATTATAAATAAATAACAAATTCAAAACTATTAATAGAATTCAAAGTATGAGACTCTTCCATTTACTGAATGTATCCCATCTTCTCCCACCATTTGATTGCTTCAGGTCACTTGTATAAAGTTTGGACTGTTCTATTATTGTATGGGGTTACTGATGTTAGATGTCAGTTTATCCAGGTAAGTAAACATCTCATTTACTTTCCAGCTACTGATGTACATACGTAGTACATTAGTTACCTTTCTATCAATTTCTGATTGCATTTTGTATAATATTGTCGCTGGACTATCATAAAAAAATCTCTTGATATGAAAGCAATGTGTTAATTGGTCGATTGTGACGCCTCAATAAGTGCATATACTATATCAGTGTCTTTTATCCGCACTTTTTATCGTTGAATTGTTATTAGAATGTTCAACAATGCATGACGCAATCAGATTATACGTTGATAGTCCTATAATATCAAAGTTGAAAGGCCTATAGTACTTGGAAATATGACAATTTATTATTGTCCTTCAATGTGTACATGTTTCCCTTTCAAGACATACAGCGTTGGGCATATCCTGTGGTATAAATTACCCATGTCCAGAGGAATTTCTCAGAATTATAATGCTGAATCATTGCATTTGTTTCTCTGGGGTACAAGACATTATACCCCACTCAGTAAACTAATACATAAGCAAAGATAGGATGTGTGTTACAGGATACAAGTGTCAGGGGCAGATCCAAGAGGGGACCAACCGGCTCGCTCCCTCCCCCCATCCCCCTAAATTTCGCAACTTGTTATGCAAAAGATAGGACATTTTAAATTAAGTTCAGCCCTTCATTTCACCATTTTTAAGGCCTCACCTATTTTCACGCTGCTGCTCTAGCCCGCTACGTCCCATTAGGACTACTCAATCAGAAGCTAAAGCATGCAGCAGTTATAGTTCTAAGGACAGACAGTTTTGTGAAAATGGAAACTCCACTATGATTTATTGATTCCAGCTGCTACAGTAGACCCAAAAAACGGCTGGGAAAGAGTCTATTAGGACATGTCATGCTAAAATTACAAATCCCTATATTCACTGTCAGTGTCAGATATTCATTGAATTATTATCGAAACAGTCCATTAAAGTTTGTGTTTGTAATAGGATACTTCACAATTGAAATATCTAGGGTGATGAAGTGACCCCCAGATTTGACCTTAGCAATAAAATTAACTAAAGTGAATTGAGTATTCACTTCTGTAACAAAAAAGTAATATTTATTCACATATAAAAAATGAAAAGAAACCCAAAAACCATTGTCTGACAGACAATTTAAGTATTTGTTGCTTTAAATTACATTTTTTCAGGTAAAATAACTATCTATTATGTGACAATAAAATGACACATTCAAAAACATTTGAAATAAAAAATATTTATCAATAAGCGAGCAGCGTTTTTTGTAAGAAATATTTCTTGTTAAATCCTGGATTGCCCACACAGTTGCAGTTTTAACCACAATCACTTAAAATGCGTCAGATTTACTAAAATGACAGTTCGGGATTTTACCATAGAACAGACTATAGTGACAATCAAGGATATCAAAGCTAGGAATAAAGTATTGGCAATCGGCGGCTATTACGTACACATTAGCCCTATAGGAAGGTGATTCATATCTATAACTCGGTGACATTTTGGTTTACTTTGTGAATTTTTAACTGGGCCAATGTCATAATCGTGTGAGACTTCGCTCAATAATAATTTAATTGAAGCCTACAACACTTCTTTGTGTATAAAGATTGATTTGCAGTCATAATAACATTTGGTATTATGTTTTACTTTAAATCATCATGATTTGATTTGATTTTATTCAGGTTTCAACATAAAATTACAAGACAAACATTTTAAATACAAAATGAAACAAGCAAGGAATTGCACAGAACACAAGAAACCTAGAATAGCCCATAAAGGAGAAAAAAAACCCCAACTTATTTCCAATGGGGTCCTATCAAGCGCGTAGTTAAAAAGACAATTTAGTAAAAGAAAACTTTTTATTTGTTTAAATCATCAAAATCCGTCGGCTGCGGAGCAGGTGACTACAAGCTTTCTCCAGCCACAACGGTCCTTGGCTAACAAAATAAGTTTAGTTTAAAATTGAAAAAAAAAACTTACCAAAACAAAATTGTTCTTTTGGTCTTAACTTGGCTGCATCTCTTGCCTAATAAATTAGAAAATGTATTTAATTAATGATAAACATAAGTAACTTAGAATTAGTACAGTATAAATAATCACTTATTCAAGTTCAACCAAGGATGCTGAGCTTCAGAGATCAAAGGGTTTATCTGTGGCTGTGACATGATCAGCGCGAACCGCAGAGAGTATGTACTGATAGTATTTGTCGGCAAGACATAAAATTAAAGAACAGTTACGAGTTCCTATCTTGGCAAGGAGAGCTCAGTGTCCTGTTGAAACTGCCTATGTTAAACTTTTTTATGCTTATCTACTCTCACTCAGTGCATGAGATTTCTGATGCATGATGGTGTCCATTAAATTGATGATTGATCACAACCAATCAGCTTAATTGTTTTAAAACCACATGTGACCTATCAAGTTAATTGTTATATAATGATAGGGACCAGCTGTAAGCCTGATAAGAACTGTAGTATGACCTTGAATTACCCTATCCAATACATCACCTTTGATGAGACCCCATGGAGGATTATAAATGTCCAATATGCACACCTTGGGAATTATACTGTACTGTACAATACCGCCGGCTTGCTTACCGCAATATTGCCGAAGTTCTGTGTGAAAAGGCCTATAGACCCATAAGCCTCATGAACAACTTTAGAACTACATAATATAGGTCAATAATCTAATACAAACTTACAATAAACCTTAACAAACCTGAAAGCAAGACATTATATTTAAACCTTGGGGCCTTTTGAATATTATATAATGACAATAAAAAGAGCTTGGCGGACACAAATTAACTATTTGGAATTTATCCAGAAAGTCATCTGCTGGAAAATGTTACTGTTTGACCTAACTCCAAATAACAACATTTTCCCCTCCCTCTTCAAATTTTTATAGCATAATAATTTTTAAAAATATATGAAAAATATATAATTTTTTACCATAAAAAAATATTCAGTTTAAAAATGAAAGATGGTTGTTATTAGTTAAACAAATTGAAAGAAAGAAAGAAAGAAATCCCCCAAAAAATGCACTATCATTGTCAACTCATTCCGAGATGTATACAGTATAAACAGCAACTGAACTTTTAGTAATAGTACACATCACATTAAAGTAAAGGAGGGTAAAGACACACATCAAAAATAAATCTCAAATCCTGGAATATCTCATTGGACATAAAAAAAATAATTTTCTTTTATTTGGCATTTAAATCTAATATAAATAAAAATTATATTTACATACATTTTTTTATCATTTGATGTGAGAGTATTTTATATATGATTACTTACAGTTGAAATTGTTGACAACAGAATTTGGCCAACTGGACGTGATCCTTTTGGTAAATTCTGAAACAAATATTTGTTTAATTCATTTTCATTTTTACTATATAAATATTGCAACTTGTATACAACTGGTTATTGGTTTTTCATGATTATTGTACACCAACATATTGTCGCATATAACCAAACAAAAACAACTAAACCCGTATAACCAAGAAGTTTCAGCCGTATGTAAGAGATTTGTAATTCCAGAGAGGTGAATAAGCAATTTGCTTTAGCCTTAATTTCAAGGTAATTCAATGGGCTTAGCATCCAGTACTTGAAATCTTTGCCAAAATTGTCAGATAAATCGTGACATTTTTACACAGGACGTGCCAGGGACTTTAATTACAAATTTCAGCCCGTCCAACTTGTGCTACAGTATCAAATCCTCAGAAATATATATATAAAACCTGCACCTCCCCCATATTTTCCCACACTTGTGCTACCAGGACCATGAAAATATACCCCGTAAATGCAACACCTTATACAATTTTTTCAAAGAGGGAATAATATTTACAGTTAGTTAAAGTCTATTAATGTTAAAGCATTGCTAAGTAGACCTGTTTTTGGGTGGACACCATATTAAATCATGCAGATAATGTTGACGTTTTGACCAGTCTATCTCCTACAAGAGACACACTGGGACAAGAAGTTTAATACCCCACCTTACCACCTGCATTAGGCAGAAGAAATATAAAATATATATCACACATAGTTTTCACTCACTAGTGGATTGTCCATATAATATTCAAAAGCAGCTACATCGTTGGCTATAATAAAATAACGACGATAAAATTTTCCAACTTGATTTTGATCCTCAATGTCTGCATATCCACAAGTCCGACCGTGTCTATCTACATATGGCATTGCTGTGGGAAGGAAAAACACATTTTGAAATGATTTTTTTAAAATATTGTATTGTCATCTAGTGTTGGACGAACAAATCGTATGACTATAATCAAAGTCAGGGAAGATCCACATTGGTTCTGCGGGCCCCTGAAAGTTTATACGTAACTTGACAGAACTCTTTTTAAGCAATTTTTATACTGCAAAAAAATGTTATTACTTCAATCATTGGCATTGTCATTTTAATTATATGCCTATGTACAGCTTTTGCCTTCCTTTTTCTTTTATGTTTTAAATACAATATTTTACTTATTTTGTTAAATGTCCTTGGTTAAAACTTAAAGCTTTGTTTTATAGACTTAGATTTAGAATTTCTACTACTGAACTGTACTACTATAGTATAATAATATTGTCAGTCAGCATAATCATTGACATATAATATGATATCGACTGACCTGAAGAATAGTAAGCATATTGTACACCCAAATGAACTTGAATAAAGGACTTGCGGTTTTAAAAATCAAAACAGCAAAGTTGTGAAGGACAACACGGAAAATACCTGCACGTACAGGCCCTGCAACACCATTAACAAAACAGCAACACTGGCCTCTGGTGTGTTCTTATGCTACTTTAAAAAGCACTTACTTAACTGTATTAATTATAGCACGGGACGTTTACCTACCTGGTTGATGAATTATTCAGCCAACGTACTAAACAAAAAACAATATTTATCAGCTAAATTCCTACCATTATATGAATCAAGATGCCCACACCACAACAATATATTACACTGTCGGTACTTTTTTCGTATTTCCGCATCAAGTACCAAACTTAACTCCCTTTCCTTTATAGGTGGCGCTGTTAGGTTTCTACTATTCGCGACAGTACACAAAAACCAACAACAAACCGAACCATTACCGTACCAAGAAACCGTTAACAGTGACAACCAACACCAACAACCGATCACAAATCGATAAGTAAATAATTTACCGTCTAAAACCGACAATTAAAAAAAAAAGTCTTTTTTGTCTTGACTAACTTGACATCATTTATTTTTGCAATAAATAATATTTATTTTCATTTATTCTGTATTTAATACACGATAATCTTCCAATTTAATTTTCATAATGAACAAATAAAGTTCAAAATGTCGAAAAATGACGGGTATTTTTTTTATATTATTTAACATCTCTATAGAGGCATGTTTTGTTCATAGTCTATTATTAGGCCTACTCATTAATACAAAATATTCACTCTTTTAATTATATTTTCGTTTATTTTATTCGACCGGCATAAAATTAATATTTAAAAAAAAAGAAAGATGAAAAAAATGCTGGAAGGGGCAATTTATAATCGCTGTAACTCAATGAGTCAACTTACCCCTATTATTTTTTTTAATGTTAATAGTAAATATTAATAAAGGCAAAAGTTGCAATTATCGACGCCTGTTTATGAATGGTTTTCCATTTAATTAACTTCCTCATGATCATTGACGTTATTTGATCATGTTTCAATTTGGTCAGGTCTTGGCCTAAAACTTCCTTTACAAGTTCAAGATCAGATTTTGTGTCATGACGTCTTTCATATTTCTATGATGTCATATATGACGTGTAGTAGGACATACCACCGTCACACATGATTTGATGCCCAATTTAAGGAATATTATTATTAGGACTAGGCTATATAGAAATAAATTAACATTATTTGTGCCTATTGGATTGCCAACAACCGAATTCCCTCTATATTTTTGTTTTGTCAATTCTGAAACTGTACTAACTTCCATAGTAAAAACAATTCGACTGGACATAACAGTTTAACTCAATAAACCATATACGTCTAAAGTTCTATTTTGTTTTCATTAAAAAGTGCCCGAACTGCGTGATTAATTAAATAAATTTAATTTTTATTGTTACATGTCTCGTCATATTGTATTAAGAGGATCCCTAATGACCAGCTTCCGCTGGATGGACCACCCTCGAAAATATTGTTGAAATGATAATATTATCATAAATGGGAATTTCCCACAAACTTTTCCGGCTCACTCGCGGCTCAGCAGCGCATACATGGATAAAGATTGGATGTCAAAAATGTTCACTAAACATTTCATTAGATTCTGACAAGAGAAATAGAGGAATATGTCCTAAATTTGGCTTATAGTAAGTTCTTTTGATTTTTTTTTACAGTGGTCACTGTTTGTGGTACGGCGGGTACGTACCAGATGACGTACAAAAGGTTTGGATATAGGCCTACTAAAATAACAAGTTTTTGCAATTTACCACGTGACGAATATTTGTTTTACACATGCGCATGTGTGTATGCCTAGAGAGAGATCGATCACAGGAGATTCGCAGTGTGTTTTGTGGTAAAATCGTTAGGCCTAGCTAGCAGGCATGCCTTAAAAACAATATTATTATTGATACTAAGAGTTTATGATATATCCAAGGATTAACTGAACATTTTGTATATGTAAATAGTAAACTTCGTATCAACCTGAAAGTGAGCTACAAAATCTTAACCGCTTGGCTTGGCGTAGCCAGCCTACCACCCGTTTTTGATTCTGTGACTGACGAGGGCGAAAATGGGACTGTCAACCGAGGAAGCTTGTGATATCTTAGGCATCCCGAGAGGCAAGTTATTTAGCCTAGACAATTCTTCTTTTAATTTTGAACTTCAATATGACGCCTAGTAATATGATTTAAAATGTATTAACATCTTATGATAGAAAGAATTTCATATTCATATGATTATGAGAATATTTATTTATGATTCTATTTTGATTGATATTTATTTTTTTTTAATTTCAAGCAATTTCATTTCATTTCACATTTATTCAATTAATGAAAACTTAAACAATGTAAACAATATAAACAAATAAAGATTTCATTAATTGGGATCAGACTTAGAGGCCAAGGCCTGTCTCAGAAAGACCCAACAAAACATAATACAAAATAAAAATGTATACAAATTAGGTAAAAAGTGGCATAATGATAATAATACATTTATGAATGATAATTTTCCCAATAATTAAACTTAATTTGATGTCTGAATATTTTTGCATTTTCACATGAAACAATAAAAAGTAAATTTGTAACATTGGGCCTAGCCTTATAATACGCAGTGGCTACATCTATGGCCGTGTTTCCGCATCCAAAAATAACTGATAATTAACTAATAAACTGCCAGTGGAAAAGGGGTTTAACCGATTCTAAAATTATTAAAATATTACCAATAATTATCTCCTTTAAATCAGATTTTTTAACCTTTGACCTGAAGGAAAAATTGTTGCGTTGTGATTTGGCACTTGGTTGTTCGGTAATGCATGATCATGCGCACTTTATTTGTTAATTAATTACCTGATTGGGTAAACAAGTAACCGATAATTTTGTTTTGGCTGCGGAAACACGACCTTTGCCAAGACGCGTAGATACAATCTGTGTACCTATTGTGAAAATTTTTTTTTACAGCAAAAAATATTGCTACTTTCGATTTGTAGACATGGAACACAAATGTAAACCCGACCAACATCCCTCTTCACCTATTGTGATGTCACGATTCTTTTTTCATACGATACAATTAGTATATATAGGCTTTTGTGTGAAGCATACTTTAAATTCCTAATAATAGTAATAATACAACTTACTTACAGTATTGTTAACATCAATAGCTGGAAATTTTGTTACTAAAATGGAGGCCTTTGATTTGAAAATATTATTAGTTCATCATCAGGTCTCCAACTTAAGACCGTTTGAGAAATTGTTTAAGTTGTATTTTTTTTGGTCTGATGAATGAAATGAGCAGGTGGTATTTTTAAGGAACAAAGAAATATTTGGAAATTCCCTACTCACGAAAATATACAGTATTCAGTTCTATATTGATTGATTCAAATATGTTCCCTATTTACCCATTGTGCTATCCAAAGCTACCTTTAAGGCATGTTCAGAACCATAATGTTATGCTATGGATTACCATTATGACATGGGTTGCCTATTTTGTTTAACTAGCTGAAACCCTTATTCTATAGTTTCTGTATTTTGTAATATGTGAATAAATTAACCTAGATATTTATCTTTTCGCTATTTAATCTGGTTCAATACATGATTCTTTCAGGTTTATGATTATTTCAAAAGAATATAACATTAACAATAGAGAACGTAAACTTGTATAAACAAATGACGTTATTATTCTTTTCTTAGGAGCTGACGAAGAAGAAATTAGAGCTGCCTATAAAAAACTTGCTTTAAAATGGCACCCTGATAAACACCACAACTCAGAATCTGCAACAAAGGTATATTATAAGAATAATACTTCCCTATGAAAGTAATATGTTGTTATTAATTAATATGTATATGTAAGTGTGATGACATTTTTTTTGTCACATAAAGTTTGATAGTGTAGACAGAGCTTTAGAATTTTAAAACATCCACATATAGTATAAAGCTCTGTCTACACCATCATGTGACAACAAAAACTTGATGTGCCCATATATGGACATGATGACATCATATCGTTACATTTGGGCACATCACATCAGCTTAACAAAAGGAGAGTTGAAATGAAATTCACAAAGCAGTATTTTATGAAATATTCTGATGTTGATAATGAGGATAGATACAGTGTAAATAAACCTAAAAAAAGTACTGTAATCAAAAAATAAAATGTTTTTAAGAATCTAATGTGTATTCCGTATATTATAAATTATTGAAATTTTTTTATGAATACGGTAATTCAATCAAATTTTTTCTTAGAAATTTCAAGAAGTGTCAGCAGCTTACAAACGCCTGACATCAGACGAACCTGAAGATGGCAGCGAAATTATTTTGTCTCCTGTAAGTTTAAATAAATAGAAATATTGTTTTTTTAAATTTGTTATGTTTTTTAGGCAGTTTTATGGGTTCATCTTAAGCTGTGTCTACACTATCAAACTAGTTTGACAAAAAAAGTGGGATGTGCCCAAATATGGTAGTGATATGCTTAAATATGGTACTGATTTCATGTCCATATATGGCCACATCACATTTTTTTGTCACATAAAGTTTGATAGTGTAGACAGAGCTTAACATTCTGATTTTAATTGAGACAAGGTATTACAAAACAGTTTTCTCAGGAGAAATAGAGGCCAATCCCTTCACATAATAATTTGGTAATTTTAATAATAGTTTGATAGTGTAGACAGAGCTTTAATATGCATCTTGGTGTTGTTACCATAATGAAATTCTCTTATAAATCCACTGATTCATGTTGGAAAGGTTGCTAAAAATATATTTAACTAAATTTCCCATATTGACGTCATTTATATTATTGTCTTGTTGCTAGCTAGGAGTGAACATCATTTACAATAATATAATCTACATTAAAGATCAAACTTTACAGTAAAAATGTGATGTGCCCATATACGGACATGATGATGTGCCCATACACGGACATGATGATGTCATATCACTACCAAATTTAGGCGTATCAATACCATATTGGGCACATCACATTTTTTTTGGTCAAACTAGTTTGATAGTGTTGTCAACGCTTTTTTAACTCTTTGTAATTTTATGATAACATTAAATTTGTTACTAAAATGATAGCAATTTTTAATGCATACAAATTGTTTAAATACTTGAATTGTCTTTATCAGCTTTTCTTAAGTATGTACATATGCAAGATAAACATAGCATTATTGTCTGTTGATGGTAGCTTGTACAGTATAGAACACTTAGTATTTTATTGAACAAAGCCCACCCACACAAACTGTTCATCCATACAAATTATGACATTTTTCTTTGTGCAAATATATTGAATGTGTTTATGTCTTCTTATTTTTACAGTCCGACATGTTTGATCTTTTTGCCAGAATGTTTTTCAATGCAAGTGAGTATTCCTGATTAGATGCATTATTGAAATACTATAGAACCTCTATTAAAGGGACACCTTAAAGGCCAGGTGCGGGCAAAAAATTTCTATAGATCATACATTCCAATAATTATCGATCTATAGTTTCCCCTATGTTTCATAATTTTTGGGATTTTATTTGTATTACGTGAGCTTGTTGAAAATGAGCACTTATCAGTGGGGGGGATAGTTCAAATTACACAGTAAAATCTGTATTCTTTTGTACACAAATAAAAAAAAAAAAATAAAAATAGAGAGGCATTTTAAAAAGCTATGAAAAATAAACGGTGTGGTAAAAAATGTTATCAGATGACTAAATATAGGTAATATAACTTGAATATTACATTTCTGATATTTGTATTCAACTTCAGCTTTTTATTTTCATGCTATAGCAAAAATTATCCACCGTATATCCACCATCTTTTTTCATCGTCTAGGAAGTCACCAGACATGTTATTACATTAGGTTAACTACCTAACTACTGAAAAAAAGTCTTTCTGGTTTTTATGGAAGAATTTTGCCAAATTTTGTATTTGACCATATTAAGGGAAATTCATGTTTTTTCGTCTCGATTTCTGTTACAAATATTTGATTTATGTACAATTAACCAAATATTATATTTAAAATTCATGCCTTTACCTGAGCTTTAAAGGTCAACAAAGTGTCTCTTTAATATAGGTGTCTTCTCAGTTTCCATGGAAAAGTATCAGCATAATCCAAAGTTTACCTAATAGGGTGTCCCAAAGAAGAAATTGTACTGCAATAGTATAACATACATCTCAAAGCATATAGTGCAAGTACAACATATGTTGAAGATGAAAGTGTTCGTTATAAACACAGAAGTGTTCTAATGAACATAGGCTTATACCAATTAAGCTCTGTCTACACTATCAATTACGTGACAACAAAAATGTGATGTGCCCATATATTGACATGATGATGTCATATCACTACTATATTTGGGCATATCACTACCATATTTAGGTACATCACACTTTTTTGGCAAACTACTTTGATAGTGTAGACAAAGCTTTTAATGAACATACAGTTCTATACCTATTATACTAAGGTATCATCTTATCCTACAGGATGTTTTAATATTGATAACCTTTAACCTATGCCACATACTATCTAAACTTTTACTCTAAGGGCCTGTTCAGACCTACGGAGTTAAACTTTTGTATTGTACGCGGCGTACAACTCCATAGGTCTGAACCAGGAAAAGATTAGTGTAAGCCACCTCATACGACACTACTCTTTCGTTCGTTACGACAGCTCAAGGTACAAGATTAGTGAACGCCGCTTACGATACGAAAGTCATGCATCAACGATTTTGACCGCTAACCAATCAAAATTATTCCTGCATCATACCATATGTTCGCCCAAATCGGTGACACTTCAGTTTGAAACGAAAGCGTTAGTTAGGCAAATCTGAACACTTTTCTGTTACGACGTTAATTATAATATGACACTGCTTGCGATACGAAAGCATAACTCCATAGATCTGAACATACCCTAACATGATAATGATTAGTTGTATCAAGCACAAAAATACCTAATTCTCGAAATTTTTCCCATTATAATTGTGAGGCATTCTTTTCATAGTCAGTGTGCAGTGATGTAGAATATCATAGAAATACAGAATTTGCTGTAGTATGCAAATATTAGTTGACAGTTGTAGGAGGTTCAATATTGCTTAAGGCATTATTCTTCTATTAATAGATAAATATATTTGTGACCCATTTCTTAGTCTCTTAAAAAATTAACTAAATTAAGAGCACATTTACTGAACCAAGATAATAATAATAATAATATCCTAGATTTATATAGCGCCTAATGTTGTGAAACCTCTAAGCGCTGAACATTATTACCCTGGCCATTTTTTTGCATCACACACGTATGGAAACATACAGTACTCCCATAATGCAGCTAGTAACCAGCGCAAAGTTGTGTCTTGATCTAACTGGGTACCAATTTATACACCTGGGTGGAGAGAGGCAAACGTAAGTAAAGTATCTTGCCTAAGGTAGACAGAAGTCCATCCCATATTTGCGAAAAAAAAAAACAAGGTATTAAATATGTTTTTTTTTCTTCTACAGGATTCAACAATTTTTACGACAGCGATGACTTTGACGATGGCAGTGATTATTCAAATGATTCTGACTTTTTAAATGAAGATGATGATGATTTACAGTTCATTCACTACTTGGCAAACAACTCTGGAAGAGGAATATATACAAATAAAACCGATGAAAATGTCACTATTAAAAAAAATCGCCCTTCAGAAGATGTAAGTAATAAACTTTACTTTTTCTTTAAACTTTTTTACTGAAAACTAACCATATATATGAACATATATTTATGTTTTCTAGTTCATCTATATAATTTTTTTTATTCATGCATTAACATTTCCCTTAAGCTTAATACCATCCCTAATTGTGTTGTCATCTGTGAAAATGTATTATTAATCGTTGATAGTTTAACTGAGGAAATGTTGGATTATGTACTCTACAAACCCATGGTAACCACGGTGCAGTGCCTACCATGAACAGAATACTAAGAGACAAGGCCCTACTCTTTTTGCTTAGAATATCAAATTCTTTTATCGTGTTCATGTTCATTGTATTTATACATGACCAACGACCTATGATCCATTCGAAGGACGAGGCAATTAGACATATTAGAGTATCATGGATAAAGCAACGTGACACAGTTAGGTATCGGACCCATGCCATCATACCATATTGCTCTCATAAAATAATTACTTTAAAATATAGTTTCTCTCTCTCATTTTATTAGGAAGCAAGAAAAAATGCAGATGAACTGGTAAAAGAAGAGGAAAAACAACGGAAACAAAGAGAAAAGAAAAAAGCAAAGAAAAAAAGACAGAAAGAGAAAAAACGAATAGAAAAAGGAACTAATGAAAAGGCAAAAAATACAGATAGTGGAGAAAAAATAAATGAAAATATAGCAGAGAAAAAGAACGAAGAATCTTATATAGCAACTGAAAATAACTATGTTAGTTCTTGTTCTTATTCTTTGAATCAAATTGTGATTATTATTTATTATTATATCAAAATTAAAGCATCAATTCAAAGATCGAGGTACAAAATCAAAGATGCTATGCATGTTAGTAGTCGAAAAAATAAGTTTTGAGCAATTTTTTGAATAAGGCAACAGAAGAGCAGTGTTTAATTGGTGACAGGGTACAAATTATCAATTCTTTGTTTATAGGATCTTCAACAGAAAGTTAAAAGTTATAAAGATTTTATTTTGGGATCTGAACATGCAACCTCTTTCTTATAGGGAGAGTGCCTTACCCACTAAACCACCACCAAGATACATGTTTAGATCGTTCCCAGATACAATACAATCTTTATTATTCTTGTAAGGATGTTTTCTTTCTTTTCAGAGTGAAAGATTAGATGAAACGGAATCATCAAAAACAGCTGAAAATAAAAAATATACAGACAAGAAAAATACAACAAAAGAAAATGTAGAACAAAATCAACAAAAACCCAAAATTAAAAAAGACCCAACAAATAAAAAGTAAGTTTATATTAATAATAGCACCCCTAGGTGGACAGTTATTAATAATAGCACCCCTAGGTTGACAGTTATTAATAATAGCACCCCTAGATGGACAGTTATTAATAATAGCACCCCTAGGTTGACAGTTATTAATAATAGCACCCCTAGGTGGACAGTTATTAATAATAGCACCCCTAGGTGGACAGTTATTAATAATAGCACCCCTAGGTGGACAGTTATTAATAATAGCACCCCTAGGTGGACAGTTTTGGGACCCTCCAACAAAGCGTCGCCTTATAGGGTTAAAATATGCATTGCCCCACATTCATTTCACAGGAAGGTAGGGTTTCCAGAAAGGGAGGGTTCTACTCTATTTCTGGTTGTACACCCTTTCATGGTATCTTCTAGGTTTCTGCTTATTATGTCGAGGGAAAATAAACATCTATATCCATATCATTCATTTGACATGAACCATTTGTTTTTTGTAGACTGGATTCACATGGTAATACTGGGCCCAGTGATGAAGAAGGCCAAGGCTGGGATACGCACAGTGCTTTTTTTACACGGGCTGCAGCAACCGCTACAAAAAAGATAACCACCACAACGACTACAACTAAAAAGAAAGATAAAAAATCCAAGGATCAAGGTGAAAGTATTGAAGGGATGGATCCTGTTGTTCTTAAAAGCAGAAAAGTTGCTGGTAAGGTTATTTCTCAAATCTTTAATAATATATTACCTGTTACATGTTTTGTTAAACTTTGACCTTTTTATGTTGTCACATGGTTGAAAAGGTCCATTGAGTATTCACCATTCACACCATGAATACGACGTGAGGGAAATTATTTACTGACTTAAGTGAAATACTCAAGGGAATAACTCAGTTAAGTGCAATTGATGAATTTGTCTTCTTGTTGTAAATAAATAATTCTAAAATGTAATAAATCAGAATAAATACTAGGCGACTTATTAACAATAGTTAATGGCTTTATTTTTGTTTGTAGTAAAAGGAAATGAGATGGCAAATCAAGGATTATATTCCGATGCTATTCAATTATTTACAGAGGCTATTAATCTAGATTCAAAAGATTTTAGGTGAGTTTATTTCTAAATTTGATGCTAATAGTTTGTGAATGCTGTCTATTTTGTTTAAACAGATGAGTATTCATAAACAAAAAATAGTTGACCTTTTAAATCCATTTAAATTTATTTTTTCGGTATAACATTTGGGTTTCGTTACAAATACCTTAGAAAAAGTCCTCAAGCCCTAAAGCGTGGTTCCCACTAGCGACGCAACGCAAGGACGTAACGCAACGCAAGTGAATTGACCAATGACAAGCCACTTGCGTTGCGTTTACGTCCTTGCGTTACGTTCTAAAGGGAACCAAGCTTAACCAACCTATTGGTTTTATATCTGTACATAAAAGATACATAACAGTTAATAGCTGTCTACATGGTTTTTAGTGTGTTTGATTTTATGATCATATGAAAATAAATTTTATAGGTTTTTATAGAAATTTCAAGGTTTATTCCTCCATTACTTCTATTTGTGGATGTTATTTTGTCAATTGTTTTTATAGGTTTTTTGGTAATAGATCATTTTGTTATGACCGAATAGGCCAACATGATAAGTAAGTTGCTTTTTATATTTCTGAAAATTTCATTTAATTACAATAGAACCTCTTTTTTGGTACACATATTAAGGGGACATGAAACGAACAATGGCCAATATATTGGCCAACACCTATTCAGTGGACACTCTATTAAAGACACTTTCTTCCTGAAGGACTATTTGAGCGACCTATAGACTCAATATTCTCGGTTATACTATAGCTTTTACATTCATTACAAATGTTTTTAATTTCGTCTGAAAATAAATAATAAATGTTGATAACTAGTTTATTTTTAATTCTTAAAGAGCATTAGAAGATGCGAAAAAAGCAATTCAGCTGAATAAAGATTGGCCGAAAGGTTATTTTAGAAAAGGAAGAGCCCTCGCTGGTTTAAAAGTAAGTTTTATCCAATTTTCTCATAAGGTATCAATTAAGAATAACATTTTGTCGTTGACATTACAAACGAAACCTGTAGATATAGAAATGCATCTGTAATAATTGTTATGCATTGAAAATTATTCAAGTCCTGTATTTCTTGCCATATTATCTAAATTTTCTTGGTTAATAAAGAAAATATTTTAATTTTATCATAAATTGTTTTGTAAAGGAGGACATGCTTGTTATTGTTTATTGGTTTTGATTGATTGAGGTTGATTAATATTGATTGATTGTTTTAGATTTAAATTTATTGATTGATTGTTTGATATTCATTGATATTCATTCATTGATTGAGATTGATTGATATTCATTGATTGAGATTGATATTCATTGATTGAGATTGATTGATATTCATGGATTTATATTCATTGATTAATATTCATTGATTGACATTTATTGATTAATATTCATTAATATTCATTAATTGACATTTATTGATTGATATTTATTGATTGATATTCATTGATTGATATTCATTGATTGCCATCCATTGATTAATATTCATTGATTGACATTCATTGTTTGAATTTCATTGATTGATATTCATTAATTGATATTCATTGATTGATATTCATTGATTGATATTCATTAATATTCATTAATTGACATTTATTGATTGATATTTATTGATTGATATTCATTGATTGATATTGATTGATTGATATTCATTAATTAATATTAATTGATTGACATTCATTGATTGATATTCATTGTTTGAATTTCATTGATTGATATTCATTGATTGATATTCATTGATTGATATTCATTGATTGATATTCATTGATTGATATTCATTGATTGACATTCATTTATTGATATTCATTGATTGATATTCATTGATTGGTATTCATTAATTGATATTCATTGATTGATATTCATTGATTGATATTCATTGATTGATATTCATTGATTGATATTCATTGATTGACATTCATTGATTGACATTTAGTGATTAATATTCATTGATTGATATTCATTGATTGACATTTATTGATTGACATTGATTGATTGATTGACATTGATTGATTGATATTCATTGATTATTTTTCTATTTCAATTTTCTCTTCAGTTATATTCTGATGCAGAAGCAGCATTTGAACATGTTTTAAAACTTGATAAAGAGTGTGATGACGCTGTTCAAGAACTGATTCGTGTTAGAACTCACCAACTTATTGTAAGATATGTCAATTTTAATTTTGTTGGGCCATGCTCAGTACAGTCTATTTAAAAAAAAGGTTTAATTTATTCATCAATCTTTTTACTTGAAACATGTTACGTTGTTTGAATGAAGGGAATAGTTGGTTATCACAAGTTATGTTGCAGATTTGTAACATGCATTACTAAAAACAAAAAACAAATATTGTGTACACTTAGCATTAACATGCACCCTCTGTGGCAATATTTGGGCAAGTACTTCACTCAGTTTCTGAGTGCTTTCTTTTGTTTGATTATGTTTCTATTTCCTAGGAAATGGGTTTTTCAAGACAACAAAGTGAAGCAGCAATTCGTCAATATACGTCGGTACAAGCGGCGTTAGATTCTCTTCTCAGTGGAATTGTACCGCAAACTACAGAAACCGAAGAGGACATATATATATCTGATGAAGAGGACTACTTAGCACAAACACTTACAGAAAATAGACAAGAGTAAATATTGTTGAATTTTTACCAATGCATACGTACAGTTATGCATTAAAGTTTTGTTGTTGTTTTTGTTTTTTTATTTTGCTTATTTGAAATGCATATCTTGTATGGTTTTTCTAATTGCTTATTTCAGTCGTGAGGTAATTGACAAGATCACCTAAATTGTTTAGTAGGCCTATATTAACTTTACAATACTTAGTGTTGTATATTCTGGTACAGACGCTCCATAATCTCTTTGCTTTTCTTCCTTATATCTATATTTTTAAAATTTATACTAACAAATATCTTTTTATTAATATTATAATAATAATAAATATATCAAAAATTTATTAAACAATATTTATCGCATAATATACAATCTATGATAATTTAATTAATTGATATAAAAAATCATTATACCCAACTACTATCTCCGTTTCCTTATGCAGAACATCATTTGAATAAAAGAACAAATCACACATTTACACATAATCAAACATCGTATACTCTATCTCTAACAATTTTTTTCAATCTTCTATCGACTAAAGCCGAAGTATAGTCGTTATCTCGGGACCGTTCTATGGCCACCACCAGGTAGGCTTACTTCATTAAGGCTTCTATGAATGGATGTACTTGTTGGGAGCAGGAACGCTAGTTGACCAACCCCAGTACTGTTTTGATTACGATCAATCGGGAAATTACCTCACGACGGAAAATTACCTCACGATGTCATCACAATATTTATTGTTTGTTTTATCTGGAGGTTCAGACTTATTGTAATCTCCACACACAATCAATTGTTTTATTATTATTTATAAGTACAAATGTATGCATATTGTAATATGTTGTGTGAAATAAAACTGAAACTAAACTAAACAGTACTATAAAATTCTTCCAGTTTACGATGTCACTGTAATCATTTTTTTATGATTTATTTTTTTGATAGTTCACGCAACCCTGAAAATTTAACGTCATTGTGGATTGGAAATGTTCAATCAACAGTCACACAAAAAATTTTAGAAGAATTATTTTCACAGTAAGTGCACAAGAATATTTTGTTTATTTGAATTGACATACTAAATAATACTAGTATTTACCTGTAAATAAAATATAATATATAGTGTAATGTAGTGTAATATGTAGGCTATGCTTTGTATTGTTTTTTTCGTGAATAAATAATAATTTTCACTTGTATTACTTGTAGATTACCGAGATTACTTAATTCACTATTGATATTTTCTTTAATTGTTTATCTTTATTTAAATAGAAAATTAAGAGTTGGTTTGTAATTGGTTCTTGTGGACCTTGTCGATGTTCTTTTGTCTTGTTTTTTTATGTATTCTAGTCTGTAAAGGGCGAGCTCCCTGCTGTTGATTGTGAATTGAAATTAAATAAATAAAAAATGAAATATGTTAGATGTTAGTCATAAATTGAAAGCTCCCTAATATTGTAATAATAACTCCATTTACAATATTCATTTCAACATTTTTAAATTCCAGGTGGGGTCCAGTTACAAGTGTTCGTATGCTGCCTGAAAAATTCTGTGCTTTTGTGAATTTCAAGAATGCGTTATCGGCAAGTACAGCTTTAGAAAAACTCCAAGGAAAAGATTTTCACGGGCGCCAGCTACTCATCAAATTTCCAGACAATCCAATTGTGTCTGGTCAGCCTAGAACAACAATAATACGAAAAAATGTGAAGCCCACAGCACCCGTAGCTGCAAGTAAACCAATGCAGAAAACTCAATTTAAGCCTCAGCCACAGAAAGTTGAGGTGGTTACAAAACCAAGGTAGGTCCAAGGTTTTTTTTTTGTATAGAGCACCCAAATGTAAAGCATACACATACTTAGTTTCTACTTGGATGTAACACGATGGCATAGACCCAATGCAAGTGAGTTGACCAATCACAAGCGTCAGTCACATCAAGCCTAAGGGGACAGTTTTAGAGGTGGTTGGTTTATAATATGTGAAGAAGTAATCCAGAATTTTGTTAGATTTGAGACCTGAATTTAAATGAGCAAACTTGATGTGTGCTAATTGTATGCAAACCAATTTCCTGCGCTGTCTTGACTATAAAAATCTCTAGTAAATTTTTAATACGAACCAATCAAAAATCACTATTGCATGTCATCTTTTTTCAGTACTGTTACGGAGATCGATAAAACAAAGGTGAAGGGACCGGTGAATGGCAACGAATGTTACTTTTGGAGAACAACTGGATGCGCATTTGGAGACAGCTGCCGTTACACGCACACCCCAGGAAATAAGGGCGTTGATCGAAAACCATGGCAGAAGCCTTCAGCTTAAATACAATTAACTATCTATTGCTGTAACGGCATTGTTATTGATTAAATTAACTATAAAAAATTGAATGTATTCGTTCTGTGCTTATAGCAAAATTCAAAACATTTTCTGTTCAGCTCAATTTTTTTTAAATAAAAATATAACAAGAAATAATAGTATGTATGAAAAAAAATCAGCAATTAGGCCAAATAAAAAAACATACTTGTTAAGCGTCAGCGCCCGCTCCTGATTATCCAGCCGCCTCTCTTTTTATTTTTATTTTTTTTTTACCCATATACAACGGAAAGTTCAGCGGCCTGGCCTAGCTCCAGAGCAGGGCTCAAAATTCACGCTAGCAAACTAGCATTTTGCTAGTAGATTCTTCATAATTGCTAGTTGAAAATTTCAAAACTAGCAAATGTTTGCTAGGCTGGTGTAATTTTTTGAAAAATACGTACTTCTTAGCTTAGTCACGCTAGCTAGCCACCGATCGCTCTAGGCCTATGTCGACAACGGCAATTTGGTGAAAACAATTGTTTCATTATATTTACACGCCGCCGATTTACGTCAAGGAAACGCGAATAGCACCGCGAATCATGTAATGTGGTAAACAGCAAGCTTTTTCCCCAACACATTAAATCATGTGCATTTAGTACGTCGCTGAGGATTACATCATCAGTCACGTGATTACAGAATACACGATTATCAATTTAGGGATTTAACGAAATAAATATTTTGCCTACACCGTGGTCGTCGAAGCGCGTTTTTTATAGGTTCGTAAATAGGAAACACCCCATACATAATGGACTCTACCAATTTTGTTTACGATGTTCTCGCGCTCGAGATCGGCACACCACGAGGTCCTGTTGGGCGATGGGTTTTCTTATGCCTGGTTTACCTGTGGAATAATTACACACACTTTTCGCATTACAACTTTAAATACTGATTTACACAGCAATTGGCAAAGGATTCATCAAAGAAGAATGAATACGTTGAATAAAAATTCACTTAAGAAATGCCGTAAGCTGTTTTCAAAATCAGCCCACTATTTAGTATACTATTATTGAGACCAACATCATGCTTCTCGCGATAGGGAATTTCCTGGATAGATGAGTCGAGCGAGAGACGGCGGACCATGGCCGATGAGTGAGGCGGGGGTGGCAGCTTGGACGGATTAGCCTAGGGCCTACAATTTCGCTCGGTGGCAATTAAATTTAATGTTTTAATTACGTCTGGATATAAACAATACAAAACTCAATTTTCATACATAGTCAATTTTGTTCTGTTTCGCATTTTAAAAGTTTGACGTTTCGTCCTAAAAAAAAGTCGGCCAAAACGTCCATCGCGCAAAAATATTCCTCCATAAAAAGTAAAAAAAAAAAAAAAAAACCGTCCCCCCGCCCCTGAAAATTTATGAGGGTGTGACGCTTAACAAGTATTTTTTTTTATTTGGCCTTATACCAAATATGGTAGTACCAACTAATTTTATTTTATGCTAAAAAAGTTTTTGCGAAAGTTAGGTAATTCATTATGTTTGGTAAGTATGGTTATTTACCGCAAAGTTCAGTTCAATTGACGATTCCAGTTCATATACTGTAGGTCTGACACATTACATGTGCCAAAATGTTGTTCTTTTTACGAATATTAAGCAAAAAGCCGTCTATAACATCTCCTAACCAAATAACCACATTTTACGAGGGTGTGTGATCTTTGATTTTAACCCTCTTGTTACCCAATAATGGTGGTACACTCATTATTATACAATTTTCTGAAATATCACTACATTTTGGGCGCTAGTTCCGTTTCGCACCTGTTTTTATTTCGACTCCCTTTTGACTCCAAATTATTAAGCAACTTATCGTGAATACCACACCTTAAAATTGGGCCTCATAAGTACTTTTATGAAGAAGAATCACATAAAAAGTAACTAATAAATCCTTAAATTGATGATTTTACAGACATGTTTCTCGCATACCGTTCGCGAATTTAGCATACTCAAAGCTCAATATTTTCGTTTCTATGGAGCGCCAAAAGAGCAACAACAATGTCAATAGATGGTTAAAAACTCAGTGGAATGCGTCTTCTTTTAATGCATTTATTATTGAAATACACGTTTAATTTTAATATATTTTGTCAATAAAAATGCTGTAACATTTTACTGCTAATAATTTGCTGTTTTCAAATAGCAACCAACCCTAGACCTAAGAGTAAGACTAAGACTAAGAGGAATATTATTTAGATCAGGTATACCCCTACAGTACATGTAATATGATGATGAATTTGTCGATTTTCATTCCTAAAACTTCCTGCAAAAAACATGTATAGTATCAACAATAATATTTTTGTTGCATAGACATTGACAAAATATGATAAAATTGAACGTAATTTTCACCAATAAATGCATTAAATATACGCAATTTATTGAGTTTTTAGCCCTCTATTATGATTGCTCTCTTGGCGCTCCATAGAAACAACAACATTGAACATAGAGTATGCGAAATTCACGAACCGATGTGCGAGAAACACGTCTGTAAATTCATCAATTTAAAGCCCCATTCCCTACGTTTTTTAGATCTAATTTAAGATCACAAACTATATTTAATGTAAAAATAATACTATATGGTCCTATTGCGATAACTTTTTTCGTCTTTAAACGGTTAAAAATGTGAAAAATAAATCGATTTTAATAATTATAGCGGCCCGCTATAAATCCCAAAATGCATTGCGCGCGGATTGATATTTTTGTTTTTCACCTGTAATTCGCCCACTTTTCGATCGATCGTGAAGCCAAAACAAATGGAAGACTCCTAACTTTTCAGCGAAAATACCGGGTGTTCCCCAATTTGTATCAACGGAGTCTGGCAAAAATAGAAAGATAATTAATGCAGCAACTATACAACGTCAGGCTAGGTATATAGCTAGCGTACGATGTTCGTACGTTACCGATGTTTACCAGCTAGGCCTACAAAACTAAGCCTAGCTAGGCTAGGCCTGAGACCGTCCACGAGAGTTCGATCGCCGCGAGCTACTTAGGTAGTGCATTGTTTCTCACTTTTTATCATAATTTACCATAAAACGTACATTTAAGACAAGGAATGACATGGTTTAATGTTTTTTTAAGTGATATATATGTATTATTTTCCAAAAAACGTCCAAAATTGCAGGGAAGGGGTCTTTAAAGGATTTATTTTTTACTTTTTGTGTGATCTCCTTCGTAAAAATATTTTTGAGGCCTAATTCTAAGGTGTGGTACTCACGATAAAGTTACTTGACCAATTTTGAGTCAAAATAAACGACAGGTGCGAAACGGAACTAGCGCCACATTTTGTCATCCACAGCAGTGTGGTAAAGACACAGAATATATTTGTCAATAATACATAAAAATGTAGGTACATCCAGGGATAATACTTTTACTGACTCCCATCTTTATTAGGCGGTAATAATAATAATAATAATAATCAGACCCCACCTTGATTTTAGTTAATTTAGTTCAAATTATGAAGATATTTAAAATCAACCTTCTGAAATAATAAACACAATATATAACTTTGTTTAGAAATCATTTATTTTACAAAAATGAAAAAACTGTATTTAGTTATTTGGTTGAATGTATGTGTTATACAATATTTTTATAGTCAGATTATACAAAGATACAATTAAAAACTTTGTATTACCAAGGCAATCTAACAGCTCTGGAGATCAAAGGGCTTATCTGTGGCTGCATTATAATCAGTTTCACGCCACTTAACAGACACTACACGCCATGGAGAATATGTACATAGTACAGTATTGTTGGTATTTTTGGCAGCCAGACATAAGGACTGATTACAAGTTCCTATCTTGGCAAGTTGTACTCAGTGTCCTGTTACATTGCCTTGGTATTACAGAACTCAATGAATTAATTGTTACGAAACTTTTCCTAAAGCTTGGTTTCCACTTGGACTCAACAACGCAAGTTGACCAATCACACCACAATGGATCATCCAAACTGTTGCTTGTGATTGGTCAACTCGCTTGCATTTTTCTTGCAGGAACCAACCTTAAACCAGATATTTGGAATAGCTCAGTTGTCTTGGGTTAATTTTTGTCTTTGGTTGAATTACCTTATATCAATCCTATACAGATGTATTGTGTCTATACCATTAAACATGCTTGAGACAAAACATTGGTAATTAAAAATAAAAAAGACCTAACTAGTTGACAAATCATTTTAAAAAGGATAGTTTGAAGAATACTAGCACCGAACACGAATGACGACATTTGTATCAATGAGTTTGTTGGTATTGAGATGCTGTGAATGTTATACACTCAAATAAATCACTACTACTAGCTTTTAAACCGGTATAAATTCATTTACTTTCATCGTAAAAATATAGAATGATTTTTTAAACATGTACTGTATATTCTTGCATACAAAGCCATGAAGATTATACCAGAGACCAACTAAAAAAAAAATACATACATACATACAAACAAACACTAAAAACAATAATGCATCGGTGGAATGTACACATTGAAAAAGGCATGCAGAAACATTGGCATGCAGAAACATTGGCATGCACTTGCTAGACTAACCATTTAAAAGCTATGTTAATTACAGAAATACCTATTGAAAGACAAAATGTAATAATTTTATATAATATATAAAATTAAATGATTAAATATAAACGATTATATATAATTGTAAAAGTTTTCACGATCACATCCTCTCAATACATTACCAACAACTACTCAAATTGTGTACAAAATGTTACCTGATCAGTCAATATAGACTACCCCCTGACCTTTAACCCTTTACTGGTTTCTGACTGTCAACCAGGTCACTGGTTTCTGACTGTAAACCAGGTCACTGGTTTCTGACTGTCAACCAGGTCACTGGTTTCTGACTGTCAACCAGGTCACTGATTTCTGACTGTCAACCAGGTCACTGATTTCTGACTGTTAACCAGGTCACTGGTTTCAGACTGTTAACTAGGTATATATATATGCAGTTAATTAAGCAGTTGACATGCTTCTGAAATCGACAGCATTTCAGATTTCTCGAGTTGTTTTAAAAAGGACGGATTATACAGGCAACAAGGCATTTGGCATAATATAAATTGCAGCTATATACATTTCTTTTATGGTTCATTTGTACATCTCATTCATCTGTAATATAAAAAAATACTGATTGTTATTTAAGTTCATTTTCTCACAAGTAGATGGTTCATAAAAACAGTTAGTGATATGACATCATCATCAGTGATTTGTCACATAAAGTTTGATAGTGTAGAAAGATCTTTACATTAAAAACAGCATTGTTATAATAAGGCCTAAACAAATATTGTTATGTTACCCGAGCACAGTATAAAATGTTAATTCATTTTTGCTAAAAAACCACTATTGGGTAAAACAAACATTTTAAATTAAACAAAAATAGAGATTACTAGAAAATTCACTCGTGCATGCAATTTCAATTAAAACAAATAATGCTCAGTTATGATAACAAATAAATATTGAATTAACCTAACAATTAATGCATAATGGTTCTTACCCCGTGTAGGTATGAGAGGCTCCTCCAAACCCATAACCTCAATTATTTCCTGAAAAGAAAATAATAATAACAATCAAGATTATATGCATCTATAAGTGGCCGAGTGAGTAAGGCAGAGTGCCGCGAACTGTAGCCATACAATTATCAGAGGTTCAAGGTTTTACTTAAACAGACTAGGTCTTCTCGATTAACACTTTGACTGCCAGAGGTTTTTCCAGTTAGAAACTGCCATATAGTAAGGACACCAGGCCCAGTTAACCAGGCGTAATGTTGATCCGGAACCGTTTTACGACTAGGACTAGGCCTAGTAAACTGATGATAATATCCATACCATTTCTAAACAAGTTTGTTGTGTGAAACTCGGTCACTTACAGTGAAACACCAAAACAATTAGGGTATATATACAATGATAAAATTAAATACTTCATATTGAAAATGACTCCATTATTTTTTATTCAGATAACAAACAAACATGCCAATCCACAAAAACCTTTGTAATGCTTCGGCGGCATAGCTAGCGCGCGACCGATACACAATGCGCCAAGCCATCGCTCTACGCACCTACTGTGATGCGCGGTGTATGTTATTTTGACTGGTACCATTTTGACAGTCGTTCGTAACCAGATTAGTTACTTTCAAATAGTAAAATATTGACGGTCCAGACCGAATATAGTGTCCATATTTATAGTATATACCAACAATTAACCTATCTACCGGATTTCGTAAAAAAACACGAAACACGAAGATCTTTGTGTTTGGCAGTCAAGCGTTGTGTTTCCAAACACGAAGATCTTTGTGTTTGGCAGTCAAATTGTTAAAGACTTCAAATTGGAGGTTCAATGTACACATCAGCCCTTGTTGTTTATCTGGTAGGCCATGTACCTGCTTTGGGTCTGTAAAGGACCTAATCTATTAAAAATGTATTGTCACCCAAAAATATGAAAAATGAAGATTATTTAACTCAGACTTTGAATAGGTATGTTTGTAATTTTAATAAAGTTAATCACTAGAATTGTTTGCTTTAAATTACATTTTTTTTCAGGTAAATAATTGTTTTAAAATCCAAGTTTTGGTCAAAGTGGATAACTATTATGTGACATTAAAATGGCATATTCAACAAAAAAATTTGTAAAAATTATTTTTTCAGGTGACAATACATCTTTAAGTTTGAATATGATTACATTTTTTACATGTAATACTTAAAAGAAATGTAACATTTAACAGTTGCATCCTAATGGGAACCAAGCGTTAATTGTTTAACCTACCCGCCATTTCTCCATAGTCAAAGAGAACATAAATTGTTTTTTTCCCACAGCCTGCCTGCTCTGGCCTTCTTTATAAGGCTCGCATGGAAAAATTACAGGAAGGCCATCCCCGTCGAGTTCAACCTTAACATGCCCATCCTGAAATGGATAAAAGATCAATTTGTGTTGTCATAATTATTTCTGAAATAATTTCAAACATATTGTATATTGATCGTAACAGATAGTTCGTAGTACATCTAACAAGATCATTTTCACTGTTAAAAACTCTTATTCTAAAACCATAGACGCACTTGTGGACATGCTCGTAAAAAAAGGGTATTCTCCTCGTGGCTAACATGTTACTAGCACTACAGTGCTTGGTGATTGGTATAGACAATAAATGTTTTATGTTTGTAATTATTACCTTTACTAAAAATGAAACATAAAAAATGTTCTCGATCGTTTGTCCAAATGATTGCGGGTTAATAACAAACTCAAAGAAACTGACTGGGTCAACTGTAAGAGAAAGGAAACAAAGAGATATTATTATTTAGGAATGGAATAGTTACTCAATTGGACACTGTCAAGAAGTAGCACCTATTACTTTATATTTAAGTGATTTGTGTTATGGTTGTATTTTTTGAAATGAATAAAAAAAAAATGAAAAAAAAAAAAAAAAAAAAAAAAAAAAAAGAAGTAGCACCTAGAGTACAGCATAGTTTGTTACGTTTCCTGAAAAAAAAACTAGTTTATTTAATTCAAATTTGTTATTAAGCTCTGTCTACACTATCAAACTTTCTGTGACAAATAAATGTGATATGCCCATATATGGACATGATTATGTCATATCACTACCATATTTGTGCATATCACTATCATATTTGGGCATGTTACACTTTTTTTGTCAAACTAGTTTGATAGTGTAGACAGTTTAAATCAAAACCTGAACAAAAACAGTTGTCAAAGATCTCTATATTTCTGAGCAGTATATAATTACCTTCAGAGCCTTCACTACAGTTTGTATATTGCTGCAAAATAGCCATTATTTTTCCAACTTCTTCTGTTGTTACCTCCTGATGGCTCTGTACCACTGAGGTTAACTAAATTAAATATTAATTAATTAATGGTAGGTTTCTTCTATTAAAAAGCATATTTTAATTTCTTCAATGTTGCTTTGGTTATCACCCATTGCATCATATATATATTTGAAAAGTTAAAAAAACAGTGGCGTAATGCAAAGGGCAAAGGCTCCTGGTTTAGCACTACCAAGGAGCACTCTAAAACTGGGTAGTTGCATTAGACTGATCATGCTCTGTGGCCCTGAGTTTAGCCAGTGAGAACACATAGCCGTTACGCCATTGATGGTAAGGTGTTAAAAAACAAAAATGAGTAAGAAAAGTCTAAATTTGTTTAAAACTCGGACAAAGGTAGTGTAGACTTTTGAAAACTTGTTTTCTGCCGTTTTTAGTCGCGTGGAAGCGACTCTATAGTTCACTACGTCGGTCGGTTGGTCGGTCTGTCTGTCGGTCCTGTATCACTATGCGTTTTATCGCTTTCTGACCTTATCTTGATATCAGTTTAATCTAACTAGGTCAATTTTTCACAGTATATTCCTTATGGCCAGGAATCAATGTGGTTATGTTTTCACGGTGCGCAATAAAAAATTACGCGGTCTACGCACGATTTAACGAAATCACGTTTGTAATCATATCTTCACAACCATGAATCACAATTAAATAAAATTTGGTACTCATAAATTTCAGGGCATAAATCATCATATGGCAATACAATTACGTGCGTAGCATGCGCATGTAATTTTCAAAATTTATTTTCGATGAAATAAGAGTACGTTTCAGGCAATTTTAAGCGTTTACAAAATTGCCACGAGTGCGCATATTTTTGCGCGCGCACTGCGCGTTAAATGTTATTGCGCACCCTTTTTGCCCGATTTCTGTTTTCTTGACTTACTTTTCAACTCGAAATTACGTTATACGAGCACGTCAAAAGTGACAGGCTACGCACGTGTAAATTAAAAAAATATAAATGTTTTTAAACATTTCAACATTTTTAAACATGTTCAGTAACTTCGGTCAGTATAGTTCACTATGTCGGTCGGTCGGTCTGTCTGTCTGTCTGTCGGTCCGGTATCACTATGCATTGTAGCACGCGACTTAATGGCTGTTGGCCTTGTTTTATCTGGAATACAATAAAGGTTTCTTGGCAGACTTGTTTGCCAGTGCATACTAGCTTACTCACCTGCTTTGGTACTGCTGTAGGCACTATTTCCTTGTCTTTCTTTCGAATGATCTGTCTATCTTTCTTTGGTTGATCATGTCCAAAAGATCCCAACCTAGAATTAAAATATTACAATAAACTGTCTACAGTCAACTCTCCCAACACCGGACACCTTTGGGCTGGCCAAATATGTCTGGTTTTCTGTAAAATCTGGTATTTGGAAATTGTGTTTTTAAAGGTAAACAGGAATTTTGGACTATTTGCTATTAGAGAGTTTCTGGTATTGAGAGAGTTGACTGCATAGTGGCCAAATCTGGCATAATTTTGACCTATCTGGCATCTAGTACACCGCCATCTACTACATTGTTTTTGTGCTATTTTGGCCGTCAACGTGCCTAGCATAATCTGACATAATTTTGTGCTGCCACCTAGCATAATTTAATTTCCATCGCTGGCCACACTGGTTGACTGTACTATATTTGAATAACATTTATATCATTTTACAATTAATTTAGATATAAATACTTGTAGTGGTATGATAGGCCTTATTCAAAAAGTGTTCAAAGCTTACAATGAATGAGATGCTGGGGCTTTCCTGAAGTGCAACCTTGCCTCCTTTCCCAGATTTCTCCACGCTTCAACGGTTATGTTTCTATTTTCTGTATTTTCCAATGAACGTCCACTTAAATATGTTTTCTAAATAAAAAATAGAAAATAAAGTTTGATATAATAATCAGTATAAAACCAAGAGATAAAAAAGTGTTTCAATAATGATAAAACAGAATAATGTAAGCCTGTTACTTCACATTTTGAATTAGTTTTAAGTATTACTGTAAATAGTTGAGCACCAAACCTAAACCTCCCACACACAACCATCAGCTCCGACGCGTTAGATCGTTCACCCTCCCCAAAGTCCGGACACAACGCACAAAAAACTTCATTACTTTCCACGGAGTTTTCAATGATTGGTGAATGATCAGTAACTGAGTTATGATAAGCAAATTGTGAACCTCTATTGGTTTGTGTTACTGGATGTACTATGATGGCCATTGAAAGACTAATTTGTGGACTATGATATATTTTAGTATTACTTGTTTGGACTGTGTTATACTATGTGTTTACATATTTACTATTATATTTATGTCAACTTCATCACTGCTTACTTGATGCAATAAAGGAAATAAATAATAACTAGATTTAATTCGTCACTATGACGAATTATAGGTTATATGCATTGATAATTAAAATAAAGATAATTTATTTTTAAAAGATATTTTGATTCATTGATTTTCTCAGATTCTTTAAATAATATATAATATATGATAGGACCTTGCTAACGCGAATACAATAGCCGGTATCACAATCCGATCAAAGATCCCTCTGCGTATAATGTCATAAACCACATTTGCTGTTACATAATAATAAAGACATAAGTTATTTTTTATCTAGATTTCATTATAAATCATGTGTATAATATATACACTAAGAAATAAATTTGAACAAACAATACGGATAATAAAAAAAAAAATTTATTTCGTTTCCCAAGGTGAGACTCGATCTCGGTACCTTGAGTGCCATAGACACGAGCACACACCACCGAGCCATACAAAACTGACTAAAAATTGTAGAAAAATTCCTCCGTGTATTTACTATGCAGTAACCACTTTGGTGCAGATAGATTATTACATACCGCAATGAATTATAATTTTTTACTATGATGACATCTCTAAAAATGTACAAAAATGATGCACTGTCAAACTATATACTTTTAACTTTAATATATGAACTTTTGAAGGAAGAAAGTTAATGTTAAGTTTGTTATTTTGGCCTAAGAAAATGTCATAATTTGTTTGATTGTCGAAATGAATTTTTTTTAATTTAATATGCAATTAATTATGGCTTAATCAACTTTTGTTCCCTTAGTTTAATAATAAATCATACATAAGATACATACACTTCAAGAAAATTAAATAAAAAATATGTGTTCCCGAGCATTCTGACGATCTATATTAATTTTAAAATTTAGCATATTTTCACCATTTTGTTAACTTACACGTGCGTAGCCTGTCACTTTTGACGTGCTCGTATAAGGCAATTACGCGTTGAAAAGTGAATAAAATATGATGATATTATTAAAGAAAGGTTGTACAACCGAAATCGGACAAAAAGAGTGCGCATTAACGTATAACGCGCAGTGCGCGTGCAAAAATCTGCGCACTCATGGCAATTTTTTAAACGCTTAAAATTGCCTGAAACGTACTCTAATTTCATCGAAAATAAATTTTGACAATTTTGAACATTTTAAGCGCGCGTACGCAAGCGTTATATGCGCTACGCACGTAATTGTATTGCCATATGATGAAATATGACCTGAAATTTATGAGTACCAAATTTTGTTTAATTGTGATTCATGCTTGTGAAGATATGATTACAAACGTGATTTCGTAAAATCGCGCGTAGACCGCGTAATTTTTGATTACGCATCGTGAAAATATAACCACATCGATTCCTGGCCATAAGGAATATACTCTGAAAAATTGACTTAGATAGATGAAACTGATATCAAGATAATTCACGGACAAAATAGTGCTAAGGAAAGAATAAATAAATAAATAAAGATTTTGACAGAATCAAGAGGTTATATGCATGATAATGCATATAACCTAATAATAATAATAATAACCATTTTAATTTAAAATAACATTTGTATACTACTTTTTAAGATTTTAACAATAATGGAATAAAGAAGAAATAATATACAAATAACAATGATTCTGAGGGGGAAAAGGAAGAAGGCAGAATCCCAGAAAGATACAGGATCTTGAGTCGGGTCTGCCTGGGACACAAAATGAATCAAACCAATCATCATGTTACCATGGTAATATGATGCTAAACTGTATTAATAATAAATAACACACAAACCAGCTTCTCCACATATTCCCTTGGATCAAACATGACCAAGTCTGTGTGTAGTTTCTGTGCACTCTGCTTGCCGAGCGAAGACGCAATCACCAAGAACGCCGAATCCATAGCGGCCTCTCTTGTTCCTTTAAAAAGTTTTACTGTAATTTAAATCCGAAATGTTAATATAATAATTTTTTTTAAATTAATAAAAATGTAAATATGCTTGATGGAGGTGGGTGGTTTCACGATAAAAAATCTTTTTCGTTAAAGCAAGGACTTAAAATTGCAGTTGGACAGAGGAGAATTGGCAATATAAAGGCTTTCCTAGTTTAGCATAGGAAATATTCTAAAAATTAGATGATTATGTGTTGAAAACATGAAAAGAGTGATCTAGGTGACATTGAAGTTAGAAAATAAGATGCTCATGTTTCAAAAAGCTATTCTGTACTTCTGTAATGTTTCAATTCTGTTTTTTAGGTTAATTGTACTTTTCATATGGCAAAGAAATGGTTGCATTTTGCATAATTAAAATAATAAAGTTCACAAAACAATGCTTAGTGTAATAGACTTGGTGGTGTATTGGATGGGGGCTGGCCGATCTGATTTGGCCAATAGGCACATTTAAAGTTTTTAAAATACTGACCATCTTTGGTTGAAAAAGCATAATGTATTAGAAAGGAAATTTAGATTGAAAATCAATCTAATTTCATTCTAAATTACCTATCTAATTTAGATTGAATCTAATCAAGATTGAAAGATCAATCTAATTAAAAAAATGTAATTACCATCATCAAATAGTCTATTTGCTCTATCCAGTACATCATGTAACCCTGCTGTACTTTCTGGATTGATAAGCTCATGTCGATTTTCTGAAAAAAAAAAATCTTGAATTAAAATTTTTTATAGATCACATACCGTTTCCTGAACATGACAACAAAAAAAGTTGATATTAAAATGGCAAATTAACAATGCAAAATTTCCACTTACTTTGAGTTTCTGAGGTCAAAGCACGATATTGCCTGCGAATATCACGCTTTTTTTGGTGGTAATCAACTTCATCTGCCATTTTCCTGAAATACACTTTCTGTAATGTGGAATAAATAAGTAAAAATATAATTATTATAAGTATTTACTATTTCCAACCAATTTTATAGTAAAAATATTTGAACATTAATCAATGGTGTCTGGATTTATTTTTGTCAGGTTAATCTGCCTGATGGCCCTTCTATGGGCGCTACTGCAGTTTCACATGTGTACCAAACTAAAAGGAGAACAGACAATTGGGACCACTGACGATTGGTCCCAAGACGATTGGGCCAATATTTTGCGGTCCCGATCGTATTATGTGTTGGGCCCGATCGTCTTACCAGTTATTCCCGATCGTCCAGTATTTTCAGAAACACTTTGGGCCCGATTGTCTTACCAGTTGGGCTCGATAGTCTTTTGTGTTATATAAAATAATGTGTCACATTTCATTCCTAGTGCTTAGTGAAACCTAATTCGGTAATACATATTTTCATATTTTCTGACTTTAAATTGAATACTTATTGAAAAAAAATTTTCAAGAATGTTTTGGGCCCGATCGTCTTTAACGACGCAGCGGTTGAATGTTTTTAAATAGGGTAAGCTTGAGCAAAAGTGCATTACCATTAGCACCCTTCTATCTAACAGGCAGGCGGCAGGCCTACGACTCGCCCTAGCTAGGCTAGACAGCTAGCCTAGCTAGGTACGGTCTAGTAGGCCTACCAAGTCCTGCTAGGCTATAATATGCTAGCTAGGCATACTAGCTAGGCCTAGCTAGGCTAGTACTGACTACTAGTACTAGGCCTAAATAATACTAATAGGCCTACTAGTACTAGGGCCTAGGCCTAGCTAGCTAGAGGTCCTAGCCTACCTAGTTAGGCCTAGGCCTAGCCTAGGAAGGATAGAACTAGTTATTTTTAGGTTTAATATTTCAGTAATCTAATGTGTACATATTCTAGATCTTTCTACATGTAATTACAAACAACAACAACTACTTTTTAAGTTATAAATTAATATATGTTCCCGGTGAAAGAAAGAGGTAAACGCCAACAATAATGGGAAATCCAAACACCAATCAAAACATGATAAATAGCGCGCGCAAATCTCCGTCGTCGTTTCAATAGTCAACATACATAAAACGGGTACTACTATACACACTATACTACGTACCCGCAACAATAAATGATCCATGATTGATAAACCATGGAGTTATAAAACTATTTCTTTTTTTTTTATTTATTTAGTTCCATGTACAGTATAAAGTCATTACCAAATAAAAAATGGAAAACTCTTTCCTATTTAAAATGGTAGTGAAAATTGGTGCAATTTATTATTATTATTACCACACATTAAAAAAAAAATAATAATAATTTTTTCCATGCTACTACTGAAATAAAAGCAAGATATTAAATTAATTTTAATATTAATTATTATGTAGTAAAATTATTTTTATTTAACACATGGTTTCTGCTTAATTGCTTAGGGAGTATTTTGAATTTATAATTTTTATGAGTCTGTACTTATATAGGCCTAACTGGAGTTGCGTTTTTTATGAAATATGGATAAACTAGTAAAAGTGTACACAGGAAACTTTTGGCTCTTTAAAAAAATGGTAGGCTTAGTATAACTATTAACTCAGTATAATAACAAAACCGAGTGACACTGTCACTCTGTGAGATGTAGGGAAGGTATTGACGTTTTTAATTCAATATTACATTACAACATTTATGATGTTACTTCAATATCAGCATTCTAATTTTTTGTAAAAAAGAAATATGTGTTTTTGCATACAATTTTTCAAATGCTAATTTCAAACATTAAAGACTCGACTCACCTCTGTTTTTAATTTTCTTGCATTTTATTTTAAAGCAATAATTGGGCTATAGAAGCCTCAAATATGCTGATAATTATTTTTCATTTTTTGTTGTTTGAAAACTTGTATATAGCCTACTCAAAGTTTGATATTCATTTTTATTTTATTATATTTTCATGTTAGGGGGATAACACATTTTTAGCTGCACTCAATTCAGTGGAGGATGGGAGTGAGGTAAGCAGCCAATCATAATCGAGTATCGTTTGTAAAAAAAATATTAATCTATTTTCTGCTGAAGATTGACCATGCGCAATAGGCGGTGGGAACTTGAAGAAAACGGTCATGTATTTGAAATTGCGAGGTACTGTTTCGGCCGAGGCCACCTCCCTATCCCGACTCCAAAACATTATTCTCATGACCAAAACGGTAAGTTGAACATATAAACCTACTTGCAGTAAAAAACCAGAATATGGTACATTCATTTTGTATTGAATTTGAACAAATTCGTTAGGTCTCGAGATTGCCCGATGAGAAAAATGGGCGAGTTCATGACGTGTGTTATTGAGGGTTTCATTCCTTTCTCTCCCCGCCGATCGTCTGGTGGCGCAGAAATTGCCTGTGTTTAATTTAGCTAGGAGGTCGGCTCTCAAAATTAACATTTTTAAATCTTATATACTCATAATTTAGTAAATCATGATTTACTATTAGTGATAAGATTTTATGTTGATATATCAATTATTTAGATAGGTGTTGAATATTGAAGGACACGGAATTTTATGCCTAAAAAACACTCCTCATCCATCCTCCTCCTCGCCTTTAATTTAGCTGCTAGCTAGGCCTAAGCCTAGCCAACCAATGAATGGATGATGTGTGAAAGGCGGAAGCAGGTCAAGTCGGCCCTAAACCAACCATCTCTTCCTCAAATCAACTCAGCCTCAAATCAACTCAGCCTCAAGTAAATTCAGCTCGGCCTCAGTCTGCTTGGCTAAATCGGTTTAATTGAAGTTTTTCCATACTTTATTTTATTTAATAACGAGGCTAGGCCTAGATAGGCCTACTTATACTGTAATAAATTACCCACCATAAGTTGGCCTATCCATGCGGGTCCGATGATTTACTCCACAATAAACCACCACAGTGAACCCAAACAAATATGTTATGTTAACTTTATTTTCGACAGGACTAATTGTTTAAGAAATATTTTCCAATGATTTATTCTGTAAAAAATCTATTTAAATAGTTTTTGAGTGATGGTTCCTTCCTGATGGTGATACAGCGGAGCAGCATCCTCTATTTCAAATTCATGACCTACAAAACAAATTTTTAATGACCTCTCAAAAAATGGCATTAACTTAGAATTTTTCAGATGGGAGAACTAATACAGTACATTATTACTTGAGAAAATAATTGTTGTTTATCTAGACCTTTCTATTCAATCCTAACCTGTAGCCAATTTCTAGCCATTTAATAAAGACAGCATGAATAGTGGTCTCCTGTTCAACTTTTTCAGTGTGAAACATGACATAGAATTCAGGAAGTGATCCATTTTTCTACTGTAGATTTTTAATGCCATTTCCTATTGGTAATGGTAGTTATGTATTAAAATTTGGTATTATGATTTAACTAGTTGTTATACTGTTAAATTTACTAGTTACCTCCGCCAAGGAGATTATATTTTCACCCCTGTATGTTTATGTGTTTGTATGTTTGTGGGTTTGTATGTGTCTGTCGGTGAACAGCCTGGAGGCCACAGTTTTTATCCGATTCTCACCAAATTTGGACACAATGATCTATGCCTCAGAAGCTCGGACGAGTTCGAATTTGAGGGGAAAAGGTCATAGGCCAAGGTCACAACTAACAAAAAACTATATTACTACCTAGAGACCACAGTTTTTATCCAATTCTCACCAAACTTAGCCACAATGATCAATGACTCATCATATAATTGTGGTTAAATTTTGAAGATCAAGGTTCACAAAAAACAAAACAAAAAATAAATAAAAAAATAATAATAAAAAAAAGAAAAAAACCCTCAGTGGGACTTTATCCAGCGATCTCAACTGTGAGAGGCTGGATACATAACCATTACACCACACACTCATCCACAACTTTGTATGGTGTAGTTAGCCTATTTACACTTAGAACTAAAAAAAAAAATTTAAAAAAATATATATATTTTCCGGGGACATTTCGTGTAGAGGAATTTTACAGTAGGCGGAGGTTTGTACTCTCGGAGTACCCTCTAGTTGCCATTATTTTAACATTATCAGCTTTTATTATTACAATTTACATAATCTCATAAATATATTAGTTTTACATCTGTTTAATAGTTAATCATTTTTAATAATTACTAAGTGTTACTGGGTATAATGTTTAATTTCAAGTAAATTATTAAGTCACTGTACCCTAAAAGGGTAGCTCTGGATTTTGAATTAATTATTGTTTATTCATTAAAAAATTAAAATATAAACCTATGTAACACTGCAGCATATAACAACATAGATAATAAACCCACTTATTTATCGATCGCAGTGCTGTAGAATGAAAGTCATGGCCCTTTGTTTTAAAGCGGTGGTGTACAGAAATTTTTAAAAAACAACAGTAAATGACCATTATTTATTACAGGAAATAAAATAATATTTCGATTAATACCACTATACATTGCCATTACAGTATTGCTTTCACCTACCTGCTGTACCATCACATTACACTATTATCATTATTTATTGTGTGAAGGCCTACTTTCTTATCATAATATTTTGACACATGATACTGTTGATATACCTTTTGCATACTAATGAGGTTAACACTGAAATACATAATTTATCAGAAGATTCCAGGATCTGCTTGACTGATTCCTTCAACAGTATGAGGGGAATTGTATTGTATGTCTCAGATTTAAAATAAATATTTAATTGATGATTTTAAATTGTGATTTGAAGGATTGGTTTTTAAAATCATTGATTGATTCTATTCACTGTACTGTAGGCTTGCTCTAGTAAAACCACTGTGTGCTTTTAAACCAATATTTTGTGTCTACAGTACCTACAGGTTTATTAATAACTTAATCATAATAAGTTTCTAATATAGAAGTTAATCATCTAATAAATTTTTTTAATATCAAGTTTGTTGACAAATTGGTACAATGGGCCAGTGGGAAAGCCAGAATAAAGATTGAAAATTATTATTTTGTTTATACAGTATTTTGTCTAGTTCATGCCTAGCTTACCTGGATAAACCGACATAGGCCAGGGAAAAATTTCATTTTAAAATTTTGTTTACCAATTATTGCTAATCAAACTGATTTTTTAGTCGAGAAACATAGTTTTGTATTGTCTTTTTTGCTACACAATTTTAGAAATGTGTAGCAATAACAATATTCTTAAGATTTACCTCCAAGCCAGTGGTATCGTTCATGAAATTATTATGATTGACTACAGTGTAACTGTAGGATGGTATTGCGTATGTATATTTTAAATAGTGTAGAGTGTTATTTTGTTGTTGTTTTTTATTTTAGGTGCAGTATGAACAGTAACCCATTCTCACCTCTCCACTCGTTGGATAGTTGTAGCAAGACTCCAATTGATGTTGAAAATTTAAAGATTCCATTGTTTGAACAAGAGAAGTTTGATAGTTTGCCATCTCCATTGCTGCCAGTGCCAGAGAAATTTGATAAGTTGCCATCGCCATTGAAACCGTCCTCACAGTCCGGAATTTTAAAGGCATCGCAAAAGGAGAATATTGCGGCTACGTTGCTTTCAGCGCATAATAAAAAGGTATAGACGTAATTGGTAACTGGTTACTTCAAAATTAATTATTTGTATGTTTGTATACATGGCAGATTTACAAAAAAAATTAATATACAAATTATTAATTAAAAAAAATTAAAATACTTTCCATGTTGGGTTGCATTTATTGTGACAAAAGATAGTTGTTTTACTCTTTGTAATTCTGTAATAAACAAAATGGGGAAGGAACAGTGACATTTTCAGGAATATACTGGATAGGACTAGTGTTATTGTCAGTGTTGACACTGTAAACAATCAATCAAAATGTCTATAAAATTTGTACTAAAAAAATCTATTTCAATCAGTGATCATTTTTTTAATATTGCAATTCTAATGTCAAATCATTAGCACTAATCAATGTGTTTAATTTAAACAAATTCTTAATTGATCAAAAATATTCTGACTGTTTATATTGAAAATGATTGCTTTTGTTCTGTACTGTTGGTGTTTGTCGCTCCATGCAAAGCAGATTATTGGATTTATCCTTTAGTGTTGATTGATCTACTGTTGTTAATCTTGTATTTGGCTAATTAATATTTCACTTTTAGGTGTGAAATAAACAGGTTATCATTCACAGTCACGCCTCAGCAGGTAATCCAGCCCCAGTTTGAAGAATAATTATATTATAAAAGTTATTTACTTTCATTATTGTTTTAATTATAAACAATTAGTGAATTTTATATAAGTGAATTAAGCTTCTTTTTAATTTGTAATTTTCTGTTAATTGTTATATTATAGTTTCTTGTCTAAAATTATACATTTTGCCTCAAAGAGAAATATTAATTTATAGAAATTAAAATGGAATTAACTACTGTATCTTGTTTAGTTACTGTATAAAGCTCTGTCTACACTATCAAACTAGTTTGACAAAAAAATTATGATGTGTCCAAATTTGGTAGTGATATGCTTAAATATGATAAAAAGTTTGATAGTGTAGACAAAGCTTTACAGAATACTGTAGGTCAAAAATGGATGCGGACATGCCTTTGGGAATTAATAATAAGTACATTTGTAAAACGAATACAATTTATGATGCGATAAGAGAGAATTGTGTGTATCGGAAATATTGAATTAAAAAACTAATTTTGTTAAATTTTTAAAAAAATTACAAACCAACAAGTGATCAGTATTTGATTGCATTTGTTGCTCCTTAGTAGTTCTTTTGGATTGATCAAGTTGCAAAATCGAAGATTTATTTTTATTCATGTATTTTAATTGGTAAAGAACATTTTATTATTTTTGTGCTTCACAATTTACAAACTGTGTTTAATCATTTAGGTTTAGAATCATTTTCAAGGGTTATCCGTAAGGTTATTTTTAACTGCTGTAGCCTACCGGACCTTTAAACCTTTTTTGTTTTACTAGCCCGAATTTATTTTCAATGGCAAAGTGGATATCAATAATTTTAATATAATGAAATTTCTGTGAAAAATGACTGGCAATGCTGATTTTAAGAAATTGTATTAATGAATAGTTTTTATTTTTATTTGATGAATGTTTTTATCTCAGTTACCATGGGTGACGTACAATCCAGAGAAAGAAAGCATGCTTTGGATGATGCTACCTTGTTGAGGAAACCACGACTTACGGTAAATCGTCAACATGCAAGATCAGTCGGCGATTCGCTGGATCACGTTCCCGATGACCAAGTCAATAAGAGATCGTTTCGGATAAAGAAAACTCTAAGTTTCATCAACCTAAAAAAGTCATTATCATTCAGTCGATCAACAGGTCAACAAGGATACAAGCCTTCTATGACCCGATGTCATTCCGTCGATGTTTCGCATATTTTGCACGAAACTGAAGAAGATGATGACGATGAAAGCCTAATGGAATATATGGTGGATTCTCCGCTAGATGTGCATTCGGAAACCGATTCCGAAACGTCTTCCCTACACATATTTGAAGAATCTGGATCATTTTCACTGGGAATGAATGTTGATGTTCTATTAGAAGCAGTTAAAAATAAATTTTCTGAGGATTGTCTAACAAATGACACTTTACCAGAAGACAGTACAGATGATGTTAATGATGATAAGTTAATTAAAACTGATTTAGTTTTAAAGAATGTTGATATTGATAAACGTAGCTCTTTAAATATTGAAGAAACAATCAACCTGTTGAATTTAAAGAAACTGAGAAAGCAGAAGTCTTTGAAAAGGTTTGGCACTCAAGAAGACTACCCTGATCGCCGTAGATTGACGTCCCCACAGATCATCAGAAGATCTTGTAACTCAAATTCGGAATCATCCGAAGAAGATGATGAAGGTCGATTTGATGCGTCAGATTATTCAGAATATACCGATAGTGATTCTCGAGGGCAGGCTTTACCGTTGTCATTCCTGTTGCCGACGGAGCCGAAGTCTTGGGTTCCTGATGTAGAAATATGTCTTGACCTTCCCACGCCACCTCAGTCTCCATTTTTAGAATCAGCAAAGGTATTATTTTTCTTGCCACCACTGAATGATGACGTTGAATGCAGAAATGCATCATGAGATATGTGAATGAAGAAATGCATCATAAGATATGTGAATGAAGAAATGCATTATGGGATAGATAAATATTCTTATAAAAGCATTGTGATCTCTTTTCTTTGTACTAATTACTTCTTCACTTAAATCATAATATGTTATGATATTGATTTGCCCATGTTATGTTTGAACAATATATTTTTCACTGTTTAAATTTAATATACAGTACAATTGACTGTACTTAAAAAAAAGACTCAAATGACTTTACAACTAGTGACATGAGCAGCATGTGTCTTCTACTACAAAGTTAATATTTAATAATATTTAATATGTTCCTGCAAAACTAAATGATTTTTTGTTTGTTGGGATGTTTTTTTTTTTTTTTTTGTGAATACCCATCCGTTTATAAACAAGGCTAGGGAAAAATAATTTAAAAAGTTAGGGAAAAATATAAGACTAATTGCTCTATGTACTAATTAATTATTTCACAAGATACTGATCATTAATTTGTTGATACTTTGCTTGATCCGTCTTGTATGTACACTTTTTTTGCATTTTCTACATTGAATTGCTGCTTTTCTTAGATAACTAGTCTAACCAATCCTTAATTTCCCACTTCTGAATAATTATAGCAACTGACCTAATATTGACCGATATAACAAGTTAATCTCTAAGTTATCTAATTTTGTACAGGTTTCCTATAGTATTACTATTAAATACCAGTAATATAGATATACAGTTGTACAGTAAATTTTGTCTTGAATCTTGAAGATTGTAGAATTTTCCACATGGCCTTTATGAAGAGTAATTTCAAAATGATTGATGATTTTGTATTTTGCTAGTTCCAATATAAAAATGTTTTTAATTAAATTCAGTTTCTAAAAATAATATACTACTACAGTACAGTAGGTATAATTGCTAATTACTGTATAGTAAACAAAACCTGCTGTTTATACTGTAATTAAAAACTATACTAAGAAAAAGCAAATATTTAAAATAATTATTAAAAATAATTTTATTAGTTGCGTTTAACAATGACATAGAGTATAATTCCGCCAGTGTACAGTAGCATGCAAAAAGCTATACAAAACAACCTTTATTGCTATCCATTTCTAAAATATATAAAACTATGTTTCTTGACTAAAAAATCAGTTTGAATAGCAATATTGCTAAACAAAATTTTTAAATGAAATTTTTCCCGATGTCAAATTCTGTGTTTTTCAGAATCTTTTGAGTTCTGTCAAAAATTAGAATATTATTGAATTGTAATGCTGTATGAATTTAATTAGGAATAATTATTAAGAATAACCAATAGCTTGAGTGACTGATATGCTTTTTAATTAAAGAACTAGAATGTAAATTTACTCTTTTTTATAATTTACCGCGATGTATTCCACAGTACCTTGCCTTCATGATCTTCAAAATGAAATACAGTAGCATCGCTAAAGGCATACATGAACATATTATAATCTACTGTCATGTACTGTATAAGATTAGCATATTTTCATTCGCTCGTGGCTGAAACCTAGGTGTTAGCTGAATCCTAGGTGTTAGTCTACTCATACTGTAGGTGAATTAAATTTTGATCAGTTGACGTGCAGCGGTCGGCGATTGCGTTCTATTAAGGCCAGTAAGGCACGATTTACAAATAGTTTCCATCCAGGAGCTATTAGAACCTTAATGTACTGTAGCCACTTTTTGAAATGTTTTTGTTTTTGCGTTTGTGTGGTGTCCGTCTATGAACATGTCAACTGTCTACTTCCAACCAAACTTTCTTGCAGCTTTATAAAAAATAATAGTATTCATACCCATAAAACTAGATCCTCCTATAATCTCCACCCTCCCCTTACCAAATTAACATTAATGCAACATAATATCCGTTATAGTGGCACCAAATTATTTAATGATCTCCCCGACGAAATTAAATTGGCACCTTCAAAAAATACATTTTCTTTTAAACTTAAACAAATTCTACTCCATAAATAACTAATAATAATAAAACAACATTTTTATTCTGGTTTTTCTGTGCTTCCATAGTATTTTATTATTATTAATTTGTCGTTGTCTTGTTTTGTTTCTGTTTGTTTAAACTCCAATATGATTACAATTTCTTAACTGGCTACCCGTCACAAGTTTTTTTGGAGGGAAACCTCTAAATGTTATTACTTTCTGGGTTTTGCCTCTTAATTATTTATATTTAAATTGTTATTTTGTTTACTTTGAAATGATAAGAAATAAATGTTATTATGAATGAATGAATGAATGTTCTGCCAACAGAGCAAACAGAATTTCTATGTATTTTTCTTAAAACAAATGACAATAAATGATACGGTACTTGACTTGATCCTAGTGCATACCTCTCATAAGGAATACAATATAATGAAATGCACTATAATGACTAAGGCCTTGTCACTTTCATTATACTAATCTAGAGTTTGCTTGTTATTTATAAACCTGTTGATTTGTTTATGTCCTCCCTTTAGGCCATGCAGGATATGATAATAAATCATACAACATAAATAAAGAACAAATCAAATCTATATGCTTTCTTTGTAACACTTTATGTTTTGGAATTTAAAGTGAAACTGCTAATTGTACCGTGTGTTACTGTAAGGAAGTGTTTTAGACAAGATATTGACTTTTGAGGGTGAACATTGGCGCTTTAAAGTCCCTTACGGGCCGGCAGGGTAACATTCTTGCACCCCTGCTGTGTTGCTATATAAGTCCCTAACGGTAACACTTCTGAAATCTTTCTTTTATAATTACTGATTTTATGATTACATTATTAATACTGTATATACTCTAAGGAAATATGTTTTATATTTCTATTATCTTTCTTATAATTAACTTAAGTTTTTCAAGATTCAAACAATAATTTTTTTATCAATGTAAGCCCTATGGCTCATGTTGAATTTATTTAAAACATTGCGTATCAGATATTTCTATTTAGAAGTTTCTATAAGAAAGAATAATTCTAATTACATTACACTAATGACACTTTTTTAAAAATTATGAATACATCTTTTTTTATTTGTTGGAATTCATAATAAATTAATGCAAATACATCTAAGACAATTTTTTTTTAAAGAAAAAGTTCACTAAGAATATACTACTAATACTATATATCTTGCATATTTATTATTTTGCTCCAATGTGCATACGGTACTTCCTTTCTAATCCATTGTATTTATTTAATCAATATTTTTCTTTTTGCTCCCTGTACTGTAGGTCACTTTTCAAACACCTTCAAAGCCTAAAAATAACAAATCCAAGTTGCATACTGCGTTTTCGGCCTACGAATTCGTACGTGAGCTTGATGACAAGGAGAGTTGGATAGAACGCGTCCAAGTTGTCACCAAGCAAGATCATAACGATTATATAAAATTTGCCAACGAGTTTGTCAACGAGCTTATTGATAACCTTCCTTTAAGGTAAAAATGGAAGACTCCATTTTATGGAGGAGTCTATTTTGTTAATTTTATTTTATGACACCCGAATTCGAAGCATGAACTTAAAATATGTTTCCAATTCGAAACAATTAGTAAAGCTCTGTCTACACTATCAGACTAGTTTGACAAAAACAAGTTTGATATGCCCAAATATGGTAGTGATATGCTCAAATATGGTAGTGCTATAACATCATGTCCATATGTAGGCACATCACATTTTAAAAATTTAATTTAAGTTTGCAGTATCCTAATGGCGTAACTGCAAACCTAACTTTACTAATGAACTTCAAAAATATTAAAATATTGTCTAGACAAAAATCTTGTCTTTTTTAAAAAGCGAGTCTGGTGCAGCTGACTTGCTGTTGACCCACTGGGCAAATAGTTAGGTAGCCCATGGAGTGGATTTCAACATTTGACCCATGCAACAGTAAATGTGTTTCATTCTGATTATAATTGAATTAACAAGGTTAATTCAACTCAGAAATACGTGCATAACCCATCCCTTTTACCTGAACCATTAATTCTAAAGAAAAGTAAAAGTACTGAGTAACTGTAGTAGGAAAACTATTATAGATGCAATAGTAATTTATGGACTTTACTCATAATATTTTTAAAAAAAAGCCAAGTTGGACAACATGACAACTGTCTACTCTATCAACCTAGTTTGAAAAAAAAAAAGAGTATGAAGTGCCCAAATATGGCAGGGATATGCCCAAATATATATCTCCATATGGGCACATTTTTTTGACACATAAAGTTTCTATAGTGTAGATCGAGTGTAAGAGTAAGACTATATTAATTTATATACACTGTCAAGTAGAACAAAGTTTTTTATAACTTACAATAGCTATATATTATACTGATTGTTGTTTAATTATATACTGTAGGACACATTCATTTAAACTCGGTTTATATTTTCTATTTTTTTATTCTTTTTAAACAGCTGTACCAACATTTTACTTCCAGTATTTGAGTACCCTTACTCATAACATTGAATTTCCTTTATGTGATTTATAAAATGCAATAGGCAATTGACCAGTGCATTTTATATTTGCAGTATAATTGATGTTGCTCTTAGTCTTTCAACATTGAGAGTTCAATCTTTACGTTAATATCTGCGGAAATAATCTTAAAAAATAATAATTAATATTTAAACTCTTGTTGAACTTTTCAAATGTTGTTAATATTGATAAATCGTTGAATACAGTAATCACTGCGATCTATCAACTCCGAATATAAATCTGTTTTTGTAACAATTATTAAAATTTCATGTTGAGAATACTACTGTACTACTACTAGTACTACTATTACTAATAATATTTTGTTTTGGTAAACATGTTTATCTAAAATAAAAACATAACTAGAATTTTATAAACTCAAAACTTTTTGAAAATAACTTTTTAGGGATTTGCCGGAGCAACCAGTAGATTTGCTGATTGGCATCGAAGATAAAGAAAATCTGGTAGCTGCCTATGTTCCTAGCGAACTTGATCAGCAAAAAGACAATAAAATGGCGGGAAAATCCATAGCTGATATGACCGATGAAGAATTGGCAAACTTCAACCCATTCGGTATGAAGACAGCCGTCGCTAACTCGCCCCCAAAGGCTACAAACACCGCAAAATCTTATGCTGATATGACCGATGAGGAGTTACAGAATTTTAATCCTTTTGGTACCAAATCAGCTGTTGCTAATTCTCCTCCAAGAAATTCAGAGCTTGACCTCAAAGATGTTGAAAATTCATTAGATGATGTTGAAGTAACCAGGATATCACCTGAGCAGCCTGACAGGTATGCCGTGGTTTAATATTCAGATGGTTTTACATTATAATTTTAAGTAGACCTACAAACAAGGGTTTTACATATAATTTTATACCTTCAAAATGACAATAATATATTCTCAATGAAATGCTTATACATGTTTTAATCTGATACTGTATACTGTACATTAATTGAATTAGTCAATCAGTTTATTTATCACTGATGATGATGAGAAACTACTGAAATATGTATACCTGCTATTTGCAAGTATATTCAGGAAGGAAGTGTTTTATTAAAGATGTATTGTCCCCCTAAAAAATTTTTTTTTAATATTTTTATTTTTTAATATGCCATTTTAATGTCACATAATAGTTATCCACTTTGAAAAAAAATGTATTACCTGAAAAAACATGTTTTTTTTTTACGGAAGGGATTAACTTATTAAAACTACAAAATAACCTATTCAAAGTCTGACTTAATTAATCTTCATTTTTCATGTTTTTAGGAAATTATCAATCATTTTAACCACTAAGCAACACAAAAGTGTTAATATAAACTTAATTAAAAATATTTAACAAATTTATCTTTGTAGCACATCAGTGGGATTCATTGTAGAGGATACGTCTACATCTGATTCTACTAGTGATTTTACTTCTGCCGATGGCAATATTGAATCTGAAAGAACGCCTGTACCTGTAGGTCCAGTTAATGGAGTGAAAGAAATACCAACTCCTTCAGGTGTGTAATGTATTTAATATGATAGAACACCTAAATTATCTGATGACTGGTTCGAATCTATTTTGACTCCACCCAAGAGTGTCAATGGACGATTGATATATCGATGAAGATACTGTCAATCAATATTCCACTTTTGGTTTTTGGAATTTCATGATTGTAGTGTTTGTGGACAGAGATTTAAATAATGTATCTAAATTTAGGCATGACAACCTTGCCAACTTGAGTCACCCCCTCTCCCCCCTCCCCTTGTAAAAATAAATAGAAAGTATTAAAGAAAAATATTAATAATAAAAAAATAATATTTAAAAAAATGTTAACAAAATAATGTAAGAAATAAATCCAAACAATCAAAACTAAACCCAAAACCAGCTGTAAATACTGCCAGCACACTGACTAGTTCTGTGTTAATCAACATGATGATTGTGGGAACTCATAACGATGAAGATGCAACTTCAATCATTTATTCCTTCTAGAGAAACAAGGAACATTTTTTCCCCCAGCATCAATCACAAAAATAACTGTAATTAACCAATTATGTTTCCGTAACAACCTTTGTTCAAAATTGTTCTAAAATAATGATTTTTTAGACAAAGGTAAAAGGTTAATACTTCTATTCAATCATCTTATTTTACTAAATGAACAATCTATTTTAAACATCATATTTAGATAATAAATTCTAATGTATTAAATGAAGTACAGTATGAACATTTTTTCAAACATACATTTTATTCATATACATTCTGAAATGAACTTGTTAAACTATATGATATATTTTTAAGTGCTCTGTATATTTGTAAATTATAAATCTGATGTAGTATTTCATTCTATCAGAAACGTGAGCATTATCTCGATATTTGGTATGCTGTCACATAACTCAAGTGATTGGTTTTAGCATTGAGTATGTTTTGATTCTAAATGTTAGAAATTACTTCTCCTGCTAATCATAATGGCTGTGTTTTTTTCTCGAATACTATTTAATGGACTGTGACATTTATGATACTAGACCTGCCACTGGTCTATCGTTATTTATTTCTAATTTGTTTCTGCTAATAACTATAATTATTATCCCATTTTTTCTTATTAACCAATAATTATACATTCTGTGGGTTTTATATTTAGTTGTTTGTACCACTTACACATAAAAAACTATAATGTTTTTTTACTATATAACTCCTAATTAGAAACCAATTTGTGTAGCTTGTTTAAAAAAATTCTATATAACTGATCCTTGATTATCTTGCCCATTTTGTTGGAGGCAAAGTTCATCCTACCAAACTGGTAACAAATTCAGCGCATACAACAATTAAAAAAAATAATCCCAATCTAATTTTTTTTTTATAGATTTTTCTGCAATTTTAACTCCTGACATAACTGGAGATGATGATTTTGGAGGAGGGGAAGAAGAGTTTTTCCCAGCAGAAGAAGGTAATTTATAAAACATTAAATAATTTTACAAAGAAATGATAATAGCCCCCTCTATAATTTTTAATGAAGTGATTTTTAACAGGAAGTAAGCTTATATAGTAAACATGGTAGTTTGTGTGTTAAATTTAACGAATATGGCTTCTTTACCCTCTGAAAAATTGACAGTGATTTTAATTTAGTGGCATTCAACTATTTGTTAAAACGTGGCAAAATCTGTAACGTCATTGAGCGTTTTGAGTATTAATGTGTTTTTGGATTTGTAGTCGATATGTTCAAATGGTAAACATGTAAGTTTCATTTTGGCCACTTTGGCTCGAAATGCATGACTAATACATCAAGTTTCCTCTTTCAATTTGCTGCGGTTCTCGTCTGCCGCTTCGAAGGCCCCTTTGACACTGATGTTCAGAGGCAGATAAGTTTTGAAGAAATGGAATACCGCCTAGCGCAGGAAGGTAGGAAGCAGAAGACTGTGTGTGTGCATGCACGCGTCACTAAACATGCGGTTGCAGTCATTATGTCACTTAGAATAGAGCATGGTATACGGGTGTACATACAGAATGTGTCAACTAATAATAGTAACTGTACAAATATTCATATGCACTATAGTAATAGAGTTACATATATACATACACCATTTATTGCTCCTTACCAAAAAATTTAAGCCGCATTACAGATAACTAAATGTTAATGTTAAGCAATGTTATGAAAATGTGTTTAATGATATTTGCCAGTATATAAATACAGTTAGTATATCATTTTTCAGATAAGGTCGTGTTATCTTCTCGTAGACAACATAACCAATATGGTGCACAATATATTATATATATATAAATTATAAAAAAGAGATTGTAAAATACCATAAGCTGGTTGGTTTTAATTGTGGATTTAATTTATGCTTTCCATTTTGTGGATTTTTTGTATGAAATATTTGTAACTGTGAGTATCAGTATGATCCCTTATTTAAGCTTGTATTTCTGCAGGGAAATCGCAGATGTTTAAATAAGACTATTAACTGAGAATATGATTAATTCATAAGGAGGATTAGGCATCAAATCATAATGTTGCATGATGATATTTACAACTAATTAACAATTCATGAAGTATGATAATAACAGCCAAAATTATAATGTATAATAAATTTGTAAATGACCCTTTTAAAAATATGAAACATACTCAACAAATTTCTTGTATTTTTACGCAAATTTTGCCACATTTAACAAATTTGATTTTGCAATAATTTTTGTGAGTTTTAAACCTCTTATTCATCAAAATTTAAGATGTCTTTATTTAAAAGAAATTATGATAACTATTCTTAAATTTCAATCTGCAGCCATAAGTGTCATTTATTATAAAACTAATATTTTGTTTTTATGATGATTTATAAATATCGTACACTTTCTACAACTGATCCCGACAAAATGACATTTAGTTTTTTGTATAGAAATAGTATCTGTATCTGAACAGTGTATTAAAAAAAATTTAAATTTCATAATCCACAATTAATCATTCTTAAGCTCTGTCCACACTATCAAACTAGTTTGACAAAAAAATGTGATGTGCCCATATATGGTAGTGATATGACTAAATATGGTAGTGATATGACTAAATATGGTAGTGATATGACTAAATATGGTAGTGATATGACTAAATATGGTAGTGATATGACTAAATATGGTAGTGATATGATATCATCATATTCATATACAGTATGAGAATATCACATTTTTTTGTCACATAAAGTTTGATATTGTAGGCAAAGCTATAAACATTTAGTCTTTAGTATGTGTTTGTTTTTTGTGTGAATGCATGCTTGAATGGCCATTGAAAAGGTTGAAGAACAATTAAATATTACAATTTTGGGTACACCAAAGGTCTGTTAACATAATGTAAAATATTTACACAAATATTACATCATTATAAGTATTATAATATCAGTACTATAAGATTTTCATAAGATAGTAAAAACCTGACAATTATAGGTGGGTGTCCCTGTGGCAAACAGGATGCATTGACCATTTCAGAACGAAGCAATCTCTTTTCATACCATGAGAGAAGACTCCACCTGATTTCTGAAACTATTCTATTATTCAAATATAATAAATAATATTTCTTTGTCATCAGTTAATGTTATGAAAATGATCAGCTTTTTAGCTAATGTTTATGTTGTCATTTACGTGTAGCTATGGTAGTTGTAGCGTTGTGCACTAATGGACACTTACTGAGGTCATAACATATGTATTTATTTTATTGACTTGTAATTTATACAGGAATAAAATTATTCCGGTTAATGTATCCCATGATGCATTGTAATTTATTATTTGCAAAATGATTTATAGCGATTGGATTAGGTTTGCTAAAGCTCTGTCTACACTATCAAACTAGTTTGACAAAAAATTATGTGCCCAAATATAGTAGTGATTTACTTAAATATGGTAGTGATATGACATCATCATGTCCATATATTGGCACATTACATTTTTTTTGTTACATCATGTTTGATAGTGTAGACACAGCTTTAGTTGTTGCAAATCAAAAGCTCCAGAGCAGAGCTTTAGTAACCAAAATGTATATGTATTCTGGTATTCCTTTAACTGATTAAGAATTCATGCTGTCTGGATTAAATTGGTGGCGCCATTTCTGGTCTATAAGGAAGGAAACTTGATATTTATTTGCATGTGCATTCTAAGGATTAGTCTGTCATCGTTTTTTTTAAATTGTTTTCTTTTGCTTCCTCTAAAATGTTTATTTTTTGTTTCAGTCTTTGTACCAGCTGATCCTGCCGCGTTTGATGTCGACTTCCTTGAGAAGGCTGGCAGTGGAAGCTCAGTAAGTTTAAAAGATTTGTATTAATGGTCTTTCACACCTGTTCCGGAACGGGTCCCGTCCATCCATCCATCCAGCTATGCGACCATGTAAAATTTTAATCAATACAATGTTTTTTTTATAGTTCCAAGAATCTGCTCTTGCAAGACAATCACTGTATGTGAAGTTTGACCCCTTAGTAAAACCAGCAGATTCTCTGGCATGTAAGTATTCAATAAATTTGTGAAGCTGATATTTATATGTTTTGTTCTTCGTTGATAAATTATTTGATGCATACTTTTACCTTATACCCATATATACTCACTATACAAATACAATACAATCTTGATACAGTAGTGATCCAAAAAATATCATAAATAAACAAATAATCAATAAATAAACAAATACTAGGACTTGCTTTCCATTGATTGAATGACTACTACCAGATGTTGATGTTTAGCATTACAATGTTATGTATAAATTACCCAGACTTTATACTAGTATAAATATGTGGTAAGAATAATGAGCAGTGGATACTATATTATAATGGGATGGAGATAGCAACTTATACTGACTCTTGCAGCTTACTATTTCTTCACTATTTATGCAACTTTTGTTCAATTTGATTCTTGTAGTAGCATCAGCAAGATCATTACCGCAGGTAATGAAAACAGTAGGCGAAAACGATCTATTTCAGATGGATACGCCACCACCTTCTAAACCCATTGCTCGTACACAGCAACTAAACAACTCTGATAACCATGAAACTCCGAAGGAGATTGATAGGTTGTTGCAATACAGCCCAAACAATCAGGTAATGTTATGTTATCTAGGCCTTGTCTTTAGAAAATTGTAGGTGTGCTACAGTTTGCACTCCTCAATACATTCAGGTGCTGTAGGTGTGCTGTTTGTATTTTGGTGTGTAGAAGTTTACCAAATTTAGGCGTGTTGTAAATCGCACTCCTCAAGGGCAGTTTAGGAGTGTGTTAGGTGAGTGATCGCACTCGCTCGCCTTAAAAGACAAGGCCTGGTTATCATGTTTAGTAACATTTTCTTTTAGTAGAACTGTTTCAGATAATCATACTGGCGTTGACCATTACATCAATGTATAGGTAAATGCTATAGAAAGTTTTGCACTATTAGCATTAGAATAAGGTGACAGAAATCAAAGAACAGTGTGCCTGATGGCTGATTTCCAAATGGACTGGTGCTTTTGTAATCTGATTTTCCTCGGTCAACATTCAACAGAGGACAAATAAATGTACAGTTTACATTTGATTAAATTTACAAACAAAAAACCATTCACCGTGATCTAGTTATCCTTTACTCGTATTTAAATACATATAAACCTAAACGCGAATTACTGAAAAAATGACAATGCTGTGGATGGATTTCAATGGAGCTAAATCAAAACAAGTAAAAGTAAAACAGCCAGACAAATATAGTACAAAACAATAGCAATATTTACAAATTTTAAACATATCTGAAATGTCTACTTGATGAATATTCATAAGCAAACTTGATCTATTTCAGAATACAAGTATGAAGTTTGGGGATAGTCCAAAAGTTTACTCTCCTCCTAGGGGAGGAGAAGAAGGCATAGTAGAGGTAAGCCTATCAATTTCATTGTGTTTTTGTCATTTTAGGTTTGATTACAGTTTCTTATCCTCATTGTTCCTGTCAATGATTTAGCTGTATACTTTTACAATCACAACGATACTCACTTTTTTCCCACACAATTATACCTACTTACTTGACCCTTGCAATAGTACTTATTTAGCCCTCGTAATTGTAATTATTTAACCCTCACACTGATACTCACTTAGCCCTCACAATGATAGTTACTTAGCCTTTGCACTCATACTTATTTAGCCCTCATAATTGCAATTTTTTAACCCTTACATTTTACAAGAAACTTTCTTGGCCCTTGCAATGGTACTTATTTAGCTCTCGTAACGGTACTTACAGTAATTGGCACTTGCATGGTACCTTTTTATGAAATTTACTTGGCCCTTGCAATGGTACTTATTTAGTTCTCATAACGGCACTTACAGTAATTGGCACTTGTATGGTACCTTTTTATGAAATTTGCTTGGCCCTTGCAATGGTACTAGCTCTCGTAACGGTACTTACAGTAATTGGCACTTGTATGGTACCTTTTTATGAAATTTGCTTGGTCCTTGCAATGGTATTTATTTAGCTCTCGTAACAGTACAGTAATTGGCCCTTGCATGGTACCTTTTTATGTAGTTTGCTTAGCCCTTGCAACGGTACATAGTTAGCTCTCTCAATTGGTCCTTGAATAGTATCTTGTTAAGGTACTTGCTTAGCCCTGCCAATGACATTTATTTCACTGTTGTTTGGATAATATATGTGTCTCTTTTCAGCTGCTTAAATACTCCCAGACAGAGATGGATACAGTGGTAAGAAAAGCTAGACATCAAGTGCAGAAAGAAATGGAGAAACGAATGCTAGAACAGCAACAGAAATATGAGGCAGTTGTAAGAGAAAAAGAGACTTCGGATAAAACTAACTCAGATTTGAAGTAAGTTTGACCTTTGACCCATGATTCCATACAGACATGTCAAAAAACCAAAAGTTTATTTAATGGGTTTCATTCTTGCATCTCAAATGAAAAAAAAAGAATTGGGAAATGCTAAATCTTACAAAAAATTTAGAATCATGGTGAACGTAATAAGAATAAGTAATGATGCGATATGCTCAGGGGACTTTCGGTAAATATCATTAATTTTATTTAATGTTTATAATTATGTTTGTGTTTTGTAGGGCATTGGTTACTGAATATGAGCGTACAATACAGCAAATGATGGGTAATGTATTTAACTTATGTTGGTTTTCTATCTTTTTGTGTGTTCTTAAGCCAGTACAGTTGGTAGGTCTGTGATTCACTACCTAGGGTGACATGTGGTGACCCTATAGACCTGCTATTTGACTGCATTTGCATATTAATATAGATTAAAAACTCCTTTGTATCCTGGGAAAGTGTCCCCTTAATAGTGGTGTCCTCTGAATGGTTGTTTGTAGTGTTAACAAATATTGCTACTGCAAAGTCTCCCTTAATAGAGGTGTCCTAAATCCTAAAGGAAGGGTTATACTGTACTATATATTAGGCCAACCTAAAAAAGAATGTTTGTTTCCTGTTGATTTTTGGCCCACCAAATTTCCAGTCAGATTATTCTGAAAAAAAATCTATCCGGGCGCTCGACCTGAAACAAGCTATTTTTTTATTTTGGCCTTTATTTTAATATCATCATGGTTTTTATTCATAGGTGATATGAATCATCATAAAAACTCATCTGAGGGAAAATTTGAAGAACTTCAACGAGAGAAAGAACAAGCCTTGGACGATTTGGCGTCTGTAGAGAATGCTTTCAGTGACTTACACAAGAGATATGAAAAACTCAGGAATACCATTGAAGGTTATAAAAAGGTAAGTAATATTAAGGCCAACTACTATTAAGGCCTATTACAGCATCGTACGACGAGGCATGTCGTCTTGAATGGTCGTTGTTGTCCGAGTTAAAAGCTGATGAGACGCATCTTGTCTGCACTATCAAACTTTGTGACAAAAAAATATGATGTCCCCATATATGGACATGATGATGTCATATCACCACCATATTTGGGTATATCACTACCATATTTGGGCACTTTTTTGGTCAAACTAGTTTGATAGTGTAGACAGAGCTTTAGGCATAGTTTTTAGGTTGTTAAACAATTAACTTTCTCCTGAAATATTTAAAATTTGAAAAAAAAAAGTGACAATGCAGTCATATGTCATTTCAGAATGAAGAAATTTTGAAAAAGTGTGTATCGGACTATCAAACAAAAGTAAAAAAACAAGAAAACCGGTACCAAACGCTGAAATCACATGCTGAAGAAAAAATAGAGAAGTAAGTACAGTAGTAACTGTATTTTTATAAAATTAACTTTTATTCATTGGTAGTTACAAATTATGACTTGGTGTGAGTCTATTTTGTGTATTTTAATGGTACTAAAATCTGATGTCCGCTTAGCTGTTGGCATACAGTATATTTTGATAAATTTATTGTTGATGCGTGAGGGTGTTGTACGTTGTAGAGAATATACGCCCTCACTCATACCTAGTGTCACTGCCTCGTACTAAATGTGATTATTCTTGATTCTGCATAAATCACAAATCACATCGCATATGCCTTTCAATAATAGTAATTTTGTATTGTCTTGTGATATAGGGCAAATGCCGAAATAGATAAGGTAAAGAAAAGCTATATAGCGGAGATAACTGGACTACAAGCTGGAATGAAACGAGAACAGATGAAATCAGCAAGTCAGGAAAAAACTATTGAACAGAAGGTATGTATTCTAGTTAAATATGTATTGTCTCCCTTAAGAAATAATAATAATATAAAATATACATATTCACATATTAGTTATTTACCTTGATAAAAAGTTGGATCGCAAACAAATTATTTACTTGAAAAAACTGTAATTGATTGCAAAAAATAGTCAAATTGACTGGAGGTCAATGGGTTTTTTGTTGAATTTTACTGTTTATTTTGTCTTTTTATAAGTGAAAACGGTATTATAATAGAACAATTAAATATATGAAATATATGTTTGCTATAATTTTTAATTTAATATTTGTAATTTTGGTTCTTTCACAGACGAAAGAAAATACAGAACTTACAAATATTTGTGATGAGTTAATAGCCAAAATGGGAGCTGGATCTAGGTGATTTTACTGCCAAATAAGGACTCCAAATTGTCTATAAATATATACAGCAGTCTGACAAGACTAGGACTATGTAACTAGCCAATTGTAAAGTAAATGTCTTGTTGAAACTCACTGTACAACTGTTGTTTATGATTGTAACGATTGTAATTTTTATTCCTGTGCTAAATCCGGTTTGTGGTGCCATTGAACGAGTGCTTAACTTTGACGTTGAAAAATGAAAATTGTGAACATTTATCGGCTACTGGAAATTGTGAAGTTGTACTTAAATCGGCAAAAGGAACTGGTCAAAAACTTTTCAATTGATTGGTAGAGATGCGATTCTTTACAGCTAGTGAATGTGAAGAATTACTAGTATGCGTTCAAGTTTGGGTGTTTTTATTCTTAATTTTCATTTCTCAATAGGTTATTGTAAATATCATAATATTTGACCTTCAAAGGTTACTAGTAATTATGAAAAATATAAATAATTTTTCTTATGCATTTAATAATTGTTTAATAATAGTTGTATGTTCAGTATAGCATATCATCCATAGACTACAGAATTTAAAATATTCCCTCCACTTTCAAATTGTTGTTTCTTGGTAACATGCACACTCTATAGTCTTTTCACACATTTAAATAGTTGTGGCTAAAGCTCTGTCTACACTATAAAACTTTGTTACAAATTTACAAAACAATGTGCCTACATGCCCATATGGATATGATGATGTAATATAACTACCATATTTGGGTATATCTCTACCATATTTGGACACATCACACTTTTTTGGTCAAACTAGTTTGATAGTGTAGATAGAGCTTTAGGCAATAAACTGTTCATCCATAGTTTCAGAACCATCCTTTAGCCTACAGTGTTGCACCTAGTATGCAATTCTAGTTTTCCTCATGTTGGAATAGAAGGGTGTTAGATGAGGACAAATGTTTAGCAAGTTTTTTTTAATGGTGTAAAATACCTTACCTTTTTATTTCAAGAAGTGCACATGGTTTACTTGGGTACAAAACATTAATTATAGTTATATGGCATGTTAATTGCCTTAATTGATTAAAAACATCAATTTATCTTGAACGATACTAAACTATCAAAATTATTGTTGGAATTATAGAGGGTGCTGTTTGCTCTAATAAATTAAAATTACTACAACTTGCTTTTTTTCAGGATAAACCAACAACATTTGTTATAAAATTATCAAGCTACAGTAGTTGGAAGGGAATATTGAATTAAAATGAACTATTTTCATAGTTTAATCATCATATAATACAATAACTCTGTTATATCGCATATCCTATCTCAATCTACTGCTGATTGCCAAAATGTTATACTTATAGGAAAGGATGTAAATTATTATAAAAATATATTATATCTCTTGTCAATAGTAAATGCACTGAAAAGTGGAAAGCAACTTGTGAAGAATGTTTTTAATTTTAATATTGCGTACGAAATTGACCGCTATTGTATCTGACTTAGCCCTGAGTGCGACATACAGTACTTAAGTGGTGCGCGTAAACGTCCAGCACTTATTACGCGCACACGCGATGGTGGTACTCGTCACACACACACACACACGTTCATCGATCGTCTGCTCTGTGAGATGTGGCTTTGTTTTTAAATCGATAATTAGTTTATTATATGTGGCGAAATTTCTACTGTCGTGGATTACTACAAAAATTATTAATATACTCAATCCAGCCTTCTTTTGTGGACATTTATTACAGTATTAGCCTAATTTAGTTAACAAGTCTGTACGTAAGGTGCCAGCCCTGCCTGCCGACCTTATTAGGCTTTGTTGCCTCTATCATATCACGGAACTACTACACTATAGGGCCTCTAGAGACTAGGTGAGTATAGCCTAGGCTTAGTATTTTAAAATTATTTCTGGGCCTAGATGTTGTAGGCCCTACTGAAAAAAAAGTTATTGCAAACTGCTGCTGTCCACAATAAATATTGTGGGATGATTAAAAATCTATGTAGCGCCCTCCAATTTGTTTAGCGATATATCGCCCTCTAATGGACTTTTGTGATTGATAAAAAAAACAAACCATGTACACTTTTGTTGTGAATATGATGAATGTAATGCTTGTGTCAAGCTAGCCAACAATAAGCCAGCCAACAATAAGCCAGCCCACTTTTATTTTTTCCAGCCAACAATAACTATGAAACGCCGTTTGTGCATTCTTTACATTTTCATTGTTACTTATGGCTTTTATGGTATTAGGAATTAAATATTTGTGAGAAAAACGGCAGATTGTTCCTGGGATTCACTTGGTGGGATTATACTAGGGTACCCCCTTAGTCGTCCAGTATAAGTTAGAGTGGGACCAATGGTCCCGTTTACTCAGCCCTCATCTTTAAAATTTGAGTGTTACTCAATTATGATTTTTAAAATATAGTTAAATTTGAAACTGTATTTGTGAGAAAATGGCGGATTGTTCCTGGGAGTCACTTGGTGGGATTATACTAGGGTACCCCCTTAGTCGTCCAGTATAAGTTAGAGTGCGACCACTGGTCTCGTTTACTCAGCCCTCATCTTTAAAATTTGAGTGTAACTCAATTACAATTTCTAAAATATAGTTAAATTTGAAACTGTATTGGTGAGAAAATGGCGGATTGTTCCTGAGAGTCACTTGGTGGGATTATACTAGGGTGCCTCCTAAGTCGTACAGGAAAAGTTAGAGTGGGACCACTGGTATAGTTTACTCAGCCCTTATCTTTTAAATTTGAGTGTAACTCATTTACGATTTAAAAAATATAGTGAAATTTGATACTGTATTTGTGAAAAAATGGCGGATTGTTCCTGGGAGTCACTTGGTGGGATTATACTAGGGTACCTCCTTAGTTGTCCAGTATAAGTTAGAGTGGGACCACTGGTCCCGTTAACTCAGCCCTCATCTTTAAAATTTGAGTGTAACTCATTTACGATTTTAAAAATATAGTGAAATTTGATACTGTATTTGTGAGAAAACGGCGGATTGTTCCTGAGAGTCATTTGGTGGGATTATACTAGGGTACCCCCTTAGTCGTCCAGTATAAGTTAAAGTGGGACCACTGGTCCCGTTTACTCTAAGCCCTCATCTTTTAAATTTGAGTGTAACTCATTTACGATTTTAAAAAAATAGTGAAATTTGATACTGTATTTGTGAGAAAACGGCGGATTGTTTCTGGGAGTCACATGGTGGGATTATACTAGGGTACGTCATTAGTCGTCCAGTATAAGTTAGAGTGGGACCACTGGCCCCGTTTACTAAACCGTCATCTCTTAAATTTGAGTGTAACTCAATTACGATTAATATTTTAAAATATAGTGAAATTTGATACTGTATTTGTGAGAAAATGGCCGATTGTTCCTGGGAGTCACTTGGTGGGATTATACTAGGGTACCTCCTTAGTGGTCCAGTAAAGTTAGAGTTGGACCACTGGTCCCGTTTACTCAGCCCTCATCTTTTAAATTTGAGTTTAACTCACTTACGATTAATATTTTAAAATATAGTGAAATTTGATACTGTATTTGTAAGAAAATGGCGGATTGTTCCTGGGAGTCACTTGGTGGGATTATACTAGGGAACCTCAATATCCGTCCACTATAAGTTAGAGTGGGACCACTGGTCCCGTTTACTCAGCCCTCATCTTTTAAATTTGAGTGTAACTCAATTACGATAACATTTTTAAAATATAGTGAAAATTGATACTGTATTTGTGAGAAAATGGCGGATTGTTCCTGGGAGTCACTTGGTGGGATTATACTAGGGTACGTCCTTAGTCGTCCAGTTTAAGTTAGAGTGCGACCACTGGTTCCGTTTACTCAGCCCTCATCTTTAAAGTTTTTTAGTGTAACTCAATTACGATTAATATTTTAAAATATAGTGAAATTTGATACTGTATTTGTGAGAAAACGGCGGATTGTTCCTGGGAGTCACTTGGTGGGATTATACTAGGGTACCTCCTTAGTCGTCCAGTATTAGTTAGAGTGGGACCACTGGTCCGGTTTACTCAGCCCTCATCTTTAAAATTTGAGTGTAACTCATTTACGATTTTTAAAATATAGTGAAATTTGATACTGTATTTGTGAGAAAATGGCGGATTGTTCCTTGGAGTCACTTGGTGGGATTATACTAGGGTACCCCTTTAGTCGTCCAGTATAAGTTATAGTGGGACCACTGGTCCCGTTTACTAAGCCCTCATCTTTAAAATTTGAGTGTAACTCATTTACGATTTTTAAAATATAGTGAAATTTGAAACTGTATTTGTGAGAAAACGGCGGATTGTTCCTGAGAGTCACTTGGTGGGATTATACTAGGGTACACCGTACCCTTAGTCGTCCAGTATAAGTTATAGTGGGACCACTGGTCCCGTTTACTAAGCCCTCATCTTTAAAATTTGAGTGTAACTCATTTACGATTTTAAAAAATATAGTGAAATTTGATACTGTATTTGTGAGAAAATGGCGGATTGTTCCTGGGAGTCACTTTGTGGGATTATACTAGGGTACCTTCTTAGTTATCCAGTATAAGTTAGAGTGGGACCACTGGTCCCGTTTACTCAGCCCTCATCTTTAAAATTTGAGTGTAACTCATTTACGATTTTTAAAATATAGTGAAATTTGATACTGTATTTGTGAGAAAACGGCGGATTGTTCCTTAGAGTCACTTGGTGGGATTATACTAGGGTACCCCCTTAGTCGTCCAGTATAAGTTAGAGTGGGACCACTGGTCCCGTTTACTCAGCCTTCATCTTTTAAATTTGAGTGTAACTCATTTACGATTTTTAAAATATAGTAAAATTTGATACTGTATTTGTGAGAAAACGGCGGATTGTTCCTGAGAGTCACTTGGTGGGATTATACTAGGGTGCCTCCTTAGTCGTCCAGTAGAAGTTAGAGTGGGACCACTGGTCCCGTTTACTCAGCCCTCATCTTTTAAATTTGAGTGTAACTCATTTACGATTTTAAAAATATAGAGAAATTAGATACTGTATTTGTGAGAAAACGGCGGATTTTTCCTGGGAGTCACATGGTGGGATTATACTAAGGTACGTCCTTGGTCGTCCAGTATAAGTTAGAGTGCGACCACTGGTTCCGTTTACTCAGCCCTCATCTTTTAAATTTGAGTGTAACTCAATTACGATTAAAAAATTTAAAATATAGTGAAAATTGATACTGTATTTGTGAGAAAATGGCGGATTGTTCCTGGGAGTCACTTGGTGGGATTATACTAGGGTACCTCCTTAGTCGTCCAGTATAAGTTAGAGTGGGACCACTGGTCCGGTTTACTCAGCCCTCATCTTTAAAATTTGAGTGTAACTCATTTACGATTTTTAAAATATAGTGAAATTTGATACTGTATTTGTGAGAAAATGGCGGATTGTTCCTTGGAGTCACTTGGTGGGATTATACTAGGGTACCCCCTTAGTCGTCCAGTATAAGTTAGAGTGGGACCACTTGTCCCGTTTACTCAGCCCTCATCTTTAAAATTTGAGTGTAACTCATTTACGATTTTTAAATTATAGTGAAATTTGAAACTGTATTTGTGAGAAAACGGCGGATTGTTCCTGAGAGTCACTTGGTGGGATTATACTAGGGTACACCGTACCCTTAGCCGTCCAGTATAAGTTATAGTGGGACCACTGGTCCCGTTTACTAAGCCCTCATCTTTAAAATTTGAGTGTAACTCATTTACGATTTTTAAAAATATAGTGAAATTTGATACTGTATTTGTGAGAAAATGGCGGATTGTTCCTGGGAGTCACTTTGTGGGATTATAGTAGGGTACCTTCTTAGTTGTCCAGTATAAGTTAGAGTGGGACCACTGGTCCCGTTTACTCAGCCCTCATCTTAAAAATATGAGTGTAACTCATTTACGATTTTTAAAATATAGTGAAATTTGATACTGTATTTGTGAGAAAACGGCGGATTGTTCCTTAGAGTCACTTGGTGGGATTATACTAGGGTACCCCCTTAGTCGTCCAGTATAAGTTAGAGTGGGACCACTGGTCCCGTTTACTCAGCCCTCATCTTTTAAATTTGAGTGTAACTCATTTACGATTTTTAAAATATAGTAAAATTTGATACTGTATTTGTGAGAAAACGGCGGATTGTTCCTGAGAGTCACTTGGTGGGATTATACTAGGGTGCCTCCTTAGTCGTCCAGTAGAAGTTAGAGTGGGACCACTGTTCCCGTTTACTCAGCCCTCATCTTTTAAATTAGAGTGTAACTCATTTACGATTTTAAAAATATAGAGAAATTAGATACTGTATTTGTGAGAAAACGGCGGATTTTTCCTGGGAGTCACATGGTGGGATAATACTCTAAGGTACGTCCTTAGTCGTCCAGTATAAGTTAGAATGCGACCACTGGTTCCGTTTACTCAGCCCTCATCTTTTAAATTTGAGTGTAACTCAATTACGATAAAAACATTTAAAATATAGTGAAAATTGATACTGTATTTGTGAGAAAATGGCGGATTGTTCCTGGGAGTCACTTGGTGGGATTATACTAGGGTACCTCCTTAGTTGTCCAGTTTAAGTTAGAGTGGGACCACTGGTCCCGTTTACTCAGCCCTTATCTTTAAAATTTGAGTGTAACTCAATTACGATTAATATTTTAAAATATAGTTAAATTTGATACTGTATTTGTGAGAAAATGGCGGATTGTTCCTGGCAGTCACTTGGTGGGATTATACTAGGGTACCCCCTTAGTCGTCCAGTATAAGTTAGAGTGGGACCACTGGTCCGGTTTACTCAGCCCTCATCTTTAAAATTTGAGTGTAACTCATTTACGATTTTAAAAATATAGTGAAATTTGATACTGTATTTGTGAGAAAACGGCGGATTGTTCCTGAGAGTCATTTGGTGGGATTATACTAGGGTACCCCCTTAGTCGTCCAGTATAAGTTAAAGTGGGACCACTGGTCCCGTTTACTCTAAGCCCTCATCTTTTAAATTTGAGTGTAACTCATTTACGATTTTAAAAAAATAGTGAAATTTGATACTGTATTTGTGAGAAAACGGCGGATTGTTTCTGGGAGTCACATGGTGGGATTATACTAGGGTACGTCATTAGTCGTCCAGTATAAGTTAGAGTGGGACCACTGGCCCCGTTTACTAAACCGTCATCTCTTAAATTTGAGTGTAACTCAATTACGATTAATATTTTAAAATATAGTGAAATTTGATACTGTATTTGTGAGAAAATGGCCGATTGTTCCTGGGAGTCACTTGGTGGGATTATACTAGGGTACCTCCTTAGTGGTCCAGTAAAGTTAGAGTTGGACCACTGGTCCCGTTTACTCAGCCCTCATCTTTTAAATTTGAGTTTAACTCACTTACGATTAATATTTTAAAATATAGTGAAATTTGATACTGTATTTGTAAGAAAATGGCGGATTGTTCCTGGGAGTCACTTGGTGGGATTATACTAGGGAACCTCAATATCCGTCCACTATAAGTTAGAGTGGGACCACTGGTCCCGTTTACTCAGCCCTCATCTTTTAAATTTGAGTGTAACTCAATTACGATAACATTTTTAAAATATAGTGAAAATTGATACTGTATTTGTGAGAAAATGGCGGATTGTTCCTGGGAGTCACTTGGTGGGATTATACTAGGGTACGTCCTTAGTCGTCCAGTTTAAGTTAGAGTGCGACCACTGGTTCCGTTTACTCAGCCCTCATCTTTAAAGTTTTTTAGTGTAACTCAATTACGATTAATATTTTAAAATATAGTGAAATTTGATACTGTATTTGTGAGAAAACGGCGGATTGTTCCTGGGAGTCACTTGGTGGGATTATACTAGGGTACCTCCTTAGTCGTCCAGTATTAGTTAGAGTGGGACCACTGGTCCGGTTTACTCAGCCCTCATCTTTAAAATTTGAGTGTAACTCATTTACGATTTTTAAAATATAGTGAAATTTGATACTGTATTTGTGAGAAAATGGCGGATTGTTCCTTGGAGTCACTTGGTGGGATTATACTAGGGTACCCCTTTAGTCGTCCAGTATAAGTTATAGTGGGACCACTGGTCCCGTTTACTAAGCCCTCATCTTTAAAATTTGAGTGTAACTCATTTACGATTTTTAAAATATAGTGAAATTTGAAACTGTATTTGTGAGAAAACGGCGGATTGTTCCTGAGAGTCACTTGGTGGGATTATACTAGGGTACACCGTACCCTTAGTCGTCCAGTATAAGTTATAGTGGGACCACTGGTCCCGTTTACTAAGCCCTCATCTTTAAAATTTGAGTGTAACTCATTTACGATTTTAAAAAATATAGTGAAATTTGATACTGTATTTGTGAGAAAATGGCGGATTGTTCCTGGGAGTCACTTTGTGGGATTATACTAGGGTACCTTCTTAGTTATCCAGTATAAGTTAGAGTGGGACCACTGGTCCCGTTTACTCAGCCCTCATCTTTAAAATTTGAGTGTAACTCATTTACGATTTTTAAAATATAGTGAAATTTGATACTGTATTTGTGAGAAAACGGCGGATTGTTCCTTAGAGTCACTTGGTGGGATTATACTAGGGTACCCCCTTAGTCGTCCAGTATAAGTTAGAGTGGGACCACTGGTCCCGTTTACTCAGCCTTCATCTTTTAAATTTGAGTGTAACTCATTTACGATTTTTAAAATATAGTAAAATTTGATACTGTATTTGTGAGAAAACGGCGGATTGTTCCTGAGAGTCACTTGGTGGGATTATACTAGGGTGCCTCCTTAGTCGTCCAGTAGAAGTTAGAGTGGGACCACTGGTCCCGTTTACTCAGCCCTCATCTTTTAAATTTGAGTGTAACTCATTTACGATTTTAAAAATATAGAGAAATTAGATACTGTATTTGTGAGAAAACGGCGGATTTTTCCTGGGAGTCACATGGTGGGATTATACTAAGGTACGTCCTTGGTCGTCCAGTATAAGTTAGAGTGCGACCACTGGTTCCGTTTACTCAGCCCTCATCTTTTAAATTTGAGTGTAACTCAATTACGATTAAAAAATTTAAAATATAGTGAAAATTGATACTGTATTTGTGAGAAAATGGCGGATTGTTCCTGGGAGTCACTTGGTGGGATTATACTAGGGTACCTCCTTAGTCGTCCAGTATAAGTTAGAGTGGGACCACTGGTCCGGTTTACTCAGCCCTCATCTTTAAAATTTGAGTGTAACTCATTTACGATTTTTAAAATATAGTGAAATTTGATACTGTATTTGTGAGAAAATGGCGGATTGTTCCTTGGAGTCACTTGGTGGGATTATACTAGGGTACCCCCTTAGTCGTCCAGTATAAGTTAGAGTGGGACCACTTGTCCCGTTTACTCAGCCCTCATCTTTAAAATTTGAGTGTAACTCATTTACGATTTTTAAATTATAGTGAAATTTGAAACTGTATTTGTGAGAAAACGGCGGATTGTTCCTGAGAGTCACTTGGTGGGATTATACTAGGGTACACCGTACCCTTAGCCGTCCAGTATAAGTTATAGTGGGACCACTGGTCCCGTTTACTAAGCCCTCATCTTTAAAATTTGAGTGTAACTCATTTACGATTTTTAAAAATATAGTGAAATTTGATACTGTATTTGTGAGAAAATGGCGGATTGTTCCTGGGAGTCACTTTGTGGGATTATAGTAGGGTACCTTCTTAGTTGTCCAGTATAAGTTAGAGTGGGACCACTGGTCCCGTTTACTCAGCCCTCATCTTAAAAATATGAGTGTAACTCATTTACGATTTTTAAAATATAGTGAAATTTGATACTGTATTTGTGAGAAAACGGCGGATTGTTCCTTAGAGTCACTTGGTGGGATTATACTAGGGTACCCCCTTAGTCGTCCAGTATAAGTTAGAGTGGGACCACTGGTCCCGTTTACTCAGCCCTCATCTTTTAAATTTGAGTGTAACTCATTTACGATTTTTAAAATATAGTAAAATTTGATACTGTATTTGTGAGAAAACGGCGGATTGTTCCTGAGAGTCACTTGGTGGGATTATACTAGGGTGCCTCCTTAGTCGTCCAGTAGAAGTTAGAGTGGGACCACTGTTCCCGTTTACTCAGCCCTCATCTTTTAAATTAGAGTGTAACTCATTTACGATTTTAAAAATATAGAGAAATTAGATACTGTATTTGTGAGAAAACGGCGGATTTTTCCTGGGAGTCACATGGTGGGATAATACTCTAAGGTACGTCCTTAGTCGTCCAGTATAAGTTAGAATGCGACCACTGGTTCCGTTTACTCAGCCCTCATCTTTTAAATTTGAGTGTAACTCAATTACGATAAAAACATTTAAAATATAGTGAAAATTGATACTGTATTTGTGAGAAAATGGCGGATTGTTCCTGGGAGTCACTTGGTGGGATTATACTAGGGTACCTCCTTAGTTGTCCAGTTTAAGTTAGAGTGGGACCACTGGTCCCGTTTACTCAGCCCTTATCTTTAAAATTTGAGTGTAACTCAATTACGATTAATATTTTAAAATATAGTTAAATTTGATACTGTATTTGTGAGAAAATGGCGGATTGTTCCTGGCAGTCACTTGGTGGGATTATACTAGGGTACCCCCTTAGTCGTCCAGTATAAGTTAGAGTGGGACCACTGGTCCGGTTTACTCAGCCCTCATCTTTAAAATTTGAGTGTAACTCATTTACGATTTTAAAAATATAGTGAAATTTGATACTGTATTTGTGAGAAAATGGCGGATTGTTCCTGGGAGTCACTTGGTGGGATTATACTTGGGTACCCACTTAGTCGTCCAGTATAAGTTAGAGTGGGACCACTGGTCCCGTTTACTCAGCCCTCATTTTTAAAATTTGAGTGTAACTCATTTACGATTTTTAAAATATAGTGAAATTTGAAACTGTATTTGTGAAAAAATGGCGGATTGTTCCTGAGAGTCACTTGGTGGGATTGTACTAGGGTACCTCCTTGGTCGTCCAGTAAAAGTTAGAGTGGTACCACTTGTTCCGTTTACTCAGCCCTCATCTTTTAAATTAATAAATAAAAAAAATAAAAAAAATAAAATATAGTGAAATTTGTACCAGTGGTCCCACTCTAAACTATATTTTAAAAATCGTAAATGAGTTACACTCAAATTTTAAAGATGAGGGCTGAGTAAACGGGACCAGTGGTCCCACTCTAACTTATACTGGACGACTAAGGGGGTACCCTAGTATAATCCCACCAAGTGACTTTCAGGAACAATCCGCCGTTTTCTCACAAATACAGTATCAAATTTCACTATATTTTAAAAATCGTAAATGAGTTACACTCAAATTTTAAAGATGAGGGCTGAGTAAACGGGACCAGTGGTCCCACTCTAACTTATACTGGACAACTAAGGAGGTACCCTACTATAATCCCACCAAGTGACTCTCAGGAACAATCCGCCGTTTTCTCACAAATACAGTTTCAAATTTTACTATATTTTAAAAATCGTAAATGAGTTACACTCAAATTTTAAAGATGAGGGCTGAGTAAACGGGACCAGTGGTCCCACTCTAACTTCTACTGGACAACTAAGGAGGTACCCTAGTATAATTCCACCAAGTGACTCCAAGGAACAATCCGCCATTTTCTCACAAATACAGTATCAATTTTCACTATATTTTAAATTTTTTTACCGTAATTGAGTTACACTCAAATTTAAAAGATGAGGGCTGAGTAAACGGAACCAGTGGTCGCACTCCAACTTATACTGGACGACTAAGGACGTACCTTAGTATAATGCCACCATTTGACTCCCAGGAACAATCCGCCGTTTTCTCACAAATACAGTATCAAATTTCACTATATTTTTAAAATCGTAAATTAGTTACACTCAAATTTTAAAGATGAGGGCTGAGTAAACGGGACCAGTGGTCCCACTCTAACTTATACTGGACAACTAAGGAGGTACCCTAGTATAATCCCACCAAGTGACTCTCAGGAACAATCCGCCGTTTTCTCACAAATACAGTTTCAAATTTTACTATATTTTAAAAATCGTAAATGAGTTACACTCAAATTTTAAAGATGAGGGCTGAGTAAACGGGACCAGTGGTCCCACTCTAACTTATACTGCACAACTAAGAGGGTACCCTAGTATAATCCCACCAAGTGGCTCCCAGGAACAATCCGCCATTTTCTCACAAATACAGTATCAAATTTCACTATATTTTAAAATATTAATCGTAAATGAGTTACACTCAAATTTTAAAGATAAGGGCTGAGTAAACGGGACCAGTGGTCCCACTCTAACTTAAACTGGACCACTAAGGAGGTACCCTAGTATAATCCCACCAAGTGACTCTCGGGAACAATCCGCCATTTTCTCACAAATACAGTATCAAATTTCACTATATTTTACAATATTAATCGTAATTGAGTTACACTCAAACGTTAAAGATGAGGGCTGAATAAACGGGACCAGTGTGGTCCCACTCTAACTTCTACTGGACAACTAAGGAGGTACCCTAGTATAATCCCACCAAGTGACTCCAAGGAACAATCCGCCATTTTCTCACAAATACAGTATCAATTTTCACTATATTTTAAAATTTTTTACAGTAATTGAGTTACACTCAAATTTAAAACATGAGGGCTGAGTAAACGGAACCAGTGGTCGCATTCTAACTTATACTGGACGACTAAGGACGTACCTTAGTATAATGCCACCATGTGACTCCCAGGAACAATCCGCCGTTTTCTCACAAATACAGTATCAAATTTCACTATATTTTTAAAATCGTAAATGAGTTACACTCAAATTTTAAAGATGAGGGCTGAGTAAACGGGACCAGTGGTCCCACTCTAACTTATACTGGACAACTAAGGAGGTACCCTAGTATAATCCCACCAAGTGACTTTCAGGAACAATCCGCCGTTTTCTCACAAATACAGTTTCAAATTTTACTATATTTTAAAAATCGTAAATGAGTTACACTCAAATTTTAAAGATGAGGGCTGAGTAAACGGGACCAGTGGTCCCACTCTAACTTATACTGCACAACTAAGGGGGTACCCTAGTATAATCTCACCAAGTGGCTCCCAGGAACAATCCGCCATTTTCTCACAAATACAGTATCAACTTTCACTATATTTTAAAATATTAATCGTAAATGAATTACACTCAAATTTTAAAGATAAGGGCTGAGTAAACGGAACCAGTGGTCCCACTCTAACTTAAACTGGACAACTAAGGAGGTACCTTAGTATAATCCCACCAAGTGACTCTCGGGAACAATCCGCCATTTTCTCACAAATACAGTATCAAATTTCACTATATTTTACAATATTAATCGTAATTGAGTTACACTCAAACGTTAAAGATGAGGGCTGAGTAAACGGGACCAGTGGTCCTACTCTAACTTCTACTGGACAACTAAGGAGGTACCCTAGTATAATCCCACCAAGTGACTCCAAGGAAAAATCCGCCATTTTCTCACAAATACAGTATCAATTTTCACTATATTTTAAAATGTTTTACCGTAATTGAGTTACACTCAAATTTTAAAGATAAGGGCTGAGTAAACGGGACCAGTGGTCCCACTCTAACTTAAACTGGACAACTAAGGAGGTACCCTAGTATAATCCCACCAAGTGACTCTCGGGAACAATCCGCCATTTTCTCACAAATACAGTATCAAATTTCACTATATTTTAAAATATTAATCGTAATTGAGTTACACTCAAACGTTAAAGATGAGGGCTGAGTAAATGGGACCAGTGGTCCCACTCTAACTTCTACTGGACGACTAAGGACGTACCTTAGTATAATTCCACCATGTGACTCCCAGGAACAATCCGCCGTTTTCTCACAAATACAGTATCAAATTTCACTATATTTTTAAAATCGTAAATGAGTTACACTCAAATTTTAAGGATGAGGGCTGAGTAAACGGGACCAGTGGTCCCACTCTAACTTATACTGGACAACTAAGGAGGTACCTTAGTATAATCCCACCAAGTGACTCTCAGGAACAATCCGCCGTTTTCTCACAAATACAGTTTCAAATTTTACTATATTTTAAAAATCGTAAATGAGTTACACTCAAATTTTAAAGATGAGGCCTGAGTAAACGGAACCAGTGGTCCCACTCTAACTTATACTGCACAACTAAGGGGGTACCCTAGTATAATCCCACCAATTGGCTCCCAGGAACAATCTGCCATTTTCTCACAAATACAGTATCAAATTTCACTACATTTTAAAATATTAATCGTAAATGAGTTACACTCAAATGTTAAAGATTAGGGCTGAGTAAACGGGACCAGTGGTCCCACTCTAACTTAAACTGGACAACTAAAGAGGTACCCTAGTATAATCCCACCAAGTGACTCTCGGGAACAATCCGCCATTTTCTCACAAATACAGTATCAAATTTCACTATATTTTAAAATATTAATCGTAATTGAGTTACCCTCAAACGTTAAAGATGAGGGCTGAGTAAACGGGACCAGTGGTCCCACTCTAACTTCTACTGGACAACTAAGGAGGTACCCTAGTATAATCCCACCAAGTGACTCCAAGGAACAATCCGCCATTTTCTCACAAATACAGTATCAATTTTCACTATATTTTAAAAATTTTTACCGTAATTGAGTTACACTCAAATTTAAAAGATGAGGGCTGAGTAAACGGAACCAGTGGTCGCACTCTAACTTATACTGGACGACTAAGGGCGTACCTTAGTATAATGCCACCATGTGACTCCCAGGAACAATCCGCCGTTTTCTCACAAATACAGTATCTAATTTCACTATATTTTTAAAATCGTAAATGAGTTACACTCAAATTTAAAAGATGAGGGCTGAGTAAACGGGACCAGTGGTCCCACTCTAACTTATACTGGACTACTAAGGAGTCACCCTAGTATAATCCCACCAAGTGACTCTCAGGAACAATCCGCCGTTTTCTCACAAATACAGTATCAAATTTCACTATATTTTAAAAATCGTAAATGAGTTACACTCAAATGTTAAAGATGAGGGCTGAGTAAACGGGACCAGTGGTCCCACTCTAACTTATACTGGACAACTAAGGAGGTACCTTAATATAATCCCACCAAGTGACTCTCGGGAACAATCCGCCATTTTCTCACAAATACAGTATCAAATTTCACTATATTTTACAATATTAATCGTAATTGAGTTACACTCAAACGTTAAAGATGAAGGCTGAGTAAACGGGACCAGTGGTCCTACTCTAACTTCTACTGGACAACTAAGGAGGTACCCTAGTATAATCCCACCAAGTGACTCCAAGGAAAAATCCGCCATTTTCTCACAAATACAGTATCAATTTTCACTATATTTTAAAATGTTTTACCGTAATTGAGTTACACTCAAATTTTAAAGATAAGGGCTGAGTAAACGGGACCAGTGGTCCCACTCTAACTTAAACTGGACAACTAAGGAGGTACCCTAGTATAATCCCACCAAGTGACTCTCGGGAACAATCCGCCATTTTCTCACAAATACAGTATCAAATTTCACTATATTTTAAAATATTAATCGTAATTGAGTTACACTCAAACGTTAAAGATGAGGGCTGAGTAAACGGGACCAGTGGTCCCACTCTAACTTCTACTGGACGACTAAGGACGTACCTTAGTATAATTCCACCATGTGACTCCCAGGAACAATCCGCCGTTTTCTCACAAATACAGTATCAAATTTCACTATATTTTTAAAATCGTAAATGAGTTACACTCAAATTTTAAGGATGAGGGCTGAGTAAACGGGACCAGTGGTCCCACTCTAACTTATACTGGACAACTAAAGAGGTACCTTAGTATAATCCCACCAAGTGACTCTCAGGAACAATCCGCCGTTTTCTCACAAATACAGTTTCAAATTTTACTATATTTTAAAAATCGTAAATGAGTTACACTCAAATTTTAAAGATGAGGCCTGAGTAAACGGAACCAGTGGTCCCACTCTAACTTATACTGCACAACTAAGGGGGTACCCTAGTATAATCCCACCAATTGGCTCCCAGGAACAATCTGCCATTTTCTCACAAATACAGTATCAAATTTCACTATATTTTAAAATATTAATCGTAAATGAGTTACACTCAAATTTTAAAGATTAGGGCTGAGTAAACGGGACCAGTGGTCCCACTCTAACTTAAACTGGACAACTAAAGAGGTACCCTAGTATAATCCCACCAAGTGACTCTCGGGAACAATCCGCCATTTTCTCACAAATACAGTATCAAATTTCACTATATTTTAAAATATTAATCGTAATTGAGTTACCCTCAAACGTTAAAGATGAGGGCTGAGTAAACGGGACCAGTGGTCCCACTCTAACTTCTACTGGACAACTAAGGAGGTACCCTAGTATAATCCCACCAAGTGACTCCAAGGAACAATCCGCCATTTTCTCACAAATACAGTATCAATTTTCACTATATTTTAAAATTTTTTACCGTAATTGAGTTACACTCAAATTTAAAAGATGAGGGCTGAGTAAACGGAACCAGTGGTCGCACTCTAACTTATACTGGACGACTAAGGGCGTACCTTAGTATAATGCCACCATGTGACTCCCAGGAACAATCCGCCGTTTTCTCACAAATACAGTATCTAATTTCACTATATTTTTAAAATCGTAAATGAGTTACACTCAAATTTAAAAGATGAGGGCTGAGTAAACGGGACCAGTGGTCCCACTCTAACTTATACTGGACTACTAAGGAGTCACCCTAGTATAATCCCACCAAGTGACTCTCAGGAACAATCCGCCGTTTTCTCACAAATACAGTATCAAATTTCACTATATTTTAAAAATCGTAAATGAGTTACACTCAAATGTTAAAGATGAGGGCTGAGTAAACGGGACCAGTGGTCCCACTCTAACTTATACTGGACAACTAAGGAGGTACCCTAGTATAATCCCACCAAGTGACTCCCAGGAACAATCCGCCATTTTCTCACAAATACAGTATCAAATTTCACTATATTTTAAAATATTAATCGTAATTGAGTTACACTCAAACGTTAAAGATGAGGGCTGAGTAAACGGGACCAGTGGTCCCACTCTAACTTCTACTGGACAACTAAGGAGGTACCTTAGTATAATCCCACCAAGTGAATCCAAGGAACAATCCGCCATTTTCTCACAAATACAGTATCAATTTTCACTATATTTTAAAATTTTTTACAGTAATTGAGTTACACTTAAATTTAAAACATGAGGGCTGAGTAAACGGAACCAGTGGTCGCACTCTAACTTATACTGGACGACTAAGGACGTACCTTAGTATAATGCCACCATGTGACTCCCAGGAACAATCCGCCGTTTTCTCACAAATACAGTATCAAATTTCACTATATTTTTAAAATCGTAAATGAGTTACACTCAAATTTTAAAGATGAGGGCTGAGTAAACGGGACCAGTGGTCCCACTCTAACTTATACTGGACAACTAAGGAGGTACCCTAATATAATCCCACCAAGTGACTCTCAAGAACAATCCGCCGTTTTCTCACAAATACAGTTTCAAATTTTACTATATTTTAAAAATCGTAAATGAGTTACACTCAAATTTTAAAGATGAGGGCTGAGTAAACGGGACCCGTGGTCCCACTCTAACTTATACTGCACAACTAAGGGGGTACCCTAGTATAATCTCACCAAGTGGCTCCCAGGAACAATCCGCCATTTTCTCACAATTACAGTATCAATTTTCACTATATTTTAAAATGTTTTACCGTAATTGAGTTACACTCAAATTTTAAAGATAAGGGCGGAGTAAACGGGACCAGTGGTCCCACTCTAACTTAAACTGGACAACTAAGGAGGTACCCTAGTATAATCCCACCAAGTGACTCTCGGGAACAATCCGCCATTTTCTCACAAATACAGTATCAAATTTCACTATATTTTAAAATATTAATCGTAATTGAGTTACACTCAAATGTTAAAGATGAGGGCTGAGTAAACGGGACCAGTGGTCCCACTCTAACTTCTACTGGACGACTAAGGACGTACCTTAGTATAATGCCACCATGTGACTCCCAGGAACAATCCGCCGTTTTCTCACAAATACAGTATCAAATTTCACTATATTTTTAAAATCGTAAATGAGTTACACTCAAATTTTAAAGATGAGGGCTGAGTAAACGGGACCAGTGGTCCCACTCTAACTTATACTGGACAACTAAGGGGGTACCCTAGTATAATCCCACCAAGTGGCTCCCAGGAACAATCCGCCATTTTCTCACAAATACAGTATCAAATTTCACTATATTTTAAAATATTAATCGTAAATGAGTTACACTCAAATTTTAAAGATAAGGGCTGAGTAAACGGGACCAGTGGTCCCACTCTAACTTAAACTGGACAACTAAGGAGGTACCCTAGTATAATCCCACCAAGTGACTCTCGGGAACAATCCGCCATTTTCTCACAAATACAGTATCAAATTTCACTATATTTTAAAATATTAATCGTAATTGAGTTACCCTCAAACGTTAAAGATGAGGGCTGAGTAAACGGGACCAGTGGTCCCACTCTAACTTCTACTGGACAACTAAGGAGGTACCCTAGTATAATCCCACCAAGTGACTCCAAGGAAAAATCCGCCATTTTCTCACAAATACAGTATCAATTTTCACTATATTTTAAAAATGTTTACCGCAATTGAGTTACACTCAAATTTAAAAGATGAGGGCTGAGTAAACGGAACCAGTGGTCGCACTCTAACTTATACTGGACGACTAAGGGCGTACCTTAGTATAATGCCACCATGTGACTCCCAGGAACAATCCGCCGTTTTCTCACAAATACAGTATCTAATTTCACTATATTTTTTAAATCGTAAATGAGTTACACTCAAATTTAAAAGATGAGGGCTGAGTAAACGGGACCAGTGGTCCCACTCTAACTTATACTGGACTACTAAGGAGGCACCCTAGTATAATCCCACCAAGTGACTCTCAGGAACAATCCGCCGTTTTCTCACAAATACAGTATCAAATTTCACTATATTTTAAAAATCGTAAATGAGTTACACTCAAATGTTAAAGATGAGGGCTGAGTAAACGGGACCAGTGGTCCCACTCTAACTTATACTGGACAACTAAGGAGGTACCCTAGTATAATCCCACCAAGTGACTCCCAGGAACAATCCGCCATTTTCTCACAAATACAGTATCAAATTTCACTATATTTTTTATATCGTAAATGAGTTACACTCAAATTTAAAAGATGAGGGCTGAGTAAATAGTACCAGTGGTCCCACTCTAACTTATAGTGTACGACTAAGGAGGTATCCTAGTATAATCCCACCAAGTGACTCCCAGGAACAATCCGCCATTTTCTCACCAATACAGTTTCAAATTTAACTATATTTTAAAAATTGTAATTGAGTTACACTCAAATTTTAAAGATGAGGGCTGAGTAAACGGGACCAGTGGTCGCACTCTAACTTATACTGGACGACTAAGGGGGTACCCTAGTTTAATCCCACCAAGTGACTCCCAGGAACAATCCGCCATTTTCTCACAAATACAGTTTCAAATTTAACTATATTTTAAAAATTGTAATTGAGTTACACTCAAATTTTAAAGATGAGGGCTGAGTAAACGGGACCATTGGTCCCACTCTAACTTATACTGGACGACTAAGGGGGTACCCTAGTATAATCCCACCTAGTGAATCCCAGGAACAATCCGCCGTTTTTCTCACAAATATTTAATTCCTAATACCATAAAAGCCATAAGTAACAATGAAAATGTAAAGAATGCACAAACGGCGTTTCATAGTTATTGTTGGCTGGAAAAAATAAAAGTGGGCTGGCTTATTGTTGGCTGGCTTATTGTTGGCTAGCTTGACACAAGCGAATGTGATGGTTAATTGGGAAGTTTTGTGAAAACGTGTCAAAACTATAGAGGGTGGTGCTACAACATTTAAAAAAATTACACCAGACCATAGAGGGTGCTATTACTAAAATATTGCTTTCTATTTAAAAGTAAACATGTGGAGTGCCGAAGGTGCAAAACATACAGACTCATTTCATTTTTATGTTAAACTATGCAACATCTTGCGGACTAATGAGATATTTGAGATTGCTGCTAGGGTTAAGATTTACCAATTTTGTTTTTATTTGCTGTTGAATTTTTAATGAACAGTTTTTCAACACTGCTGCATGTCCACTAGCTTGTGACCAACAATAGCGCCAAAATATGTAATCAAATTGCGTAGAGGCTGCTATATAAAGTAATCTTGGTGGTAGGTATACTGTACTGTAACAAACACAAAATGAACAATACACATATATTTTATTCAAGAAATACAGTTATTCATAATATAAAAGACTAGATTATCATAGTATTTAAAACACTAGGCCACCTTCAATGCTATCATCATCATCATGCTGGAACATTCCATGTGCGCTGCCCTCCTCATCAGATCCTCTATGAAGAATATGTGCATACTGTTCCAAAACATTTGAGAAATGTCTTCCCTCCCAGTAAATCTTTCCACATGTAGTACAGATATAGAATATGTCTACACTATCTAAAATACTGCCCTGTATTACATTCATTTGGATTTCAACGTCATCGCCAACTGTTAGGTTATTCATATCAATTCCACTACTGGAAAACACAACACCTTCTTTATAGTTTAAATTTGACGAGCCTGCTACAGCTCCCTCGTTCTGTTCAGCTTGTGGCATGTACATTATAGAATCTTCTACAGGAAGATCTTGAGGATAACTTTCATAAAAGTCATTCGGTTCGTGACCTGGTAGAACATCAGAGTCAAAGTAAAACCCATCGTCTTCGTCAAATTCGTCATCACCAAAGCCGTAGGGGTCAGAGTATAAACCCATTTCCGCTGGGCCATGTTGTCTTGCATTTTTCTTTTCATAGGCTTCTTTCATGGTAGAAGAAGACACTTTGGCATAAGCATTACCGTTGCACATCTTAAAAGAAAAGGGTAAATTATGTTTATGCATACATAGTAGTAGTAGCACTGGATTGGAAGACTAGTAGCACTGGATTGGAAGACTAGTAGCACTGGATTGGAAGACTAGTAGTTTTGGATTGGAAGACTAGTAGCACTGGATTGGAAGACTAGTAGCACTGGATTGGAAGACTAGTAGCACTGGATTGGAAGACTAGTAGCACTGGATTGGAAGACTAGTAGCACTGGATTGGAAGACTAGTAGCACTGGATTGGAAGACTAGTAGTACTGGATTGGAAGACTAGTAGTACTGGATTGGAAGACTAGTAGTACTGGATTGGAAGACTAGTAGTAGTACTAGATTGGAAGACTAGTAGTAGTACTGGATTGGAAGACTAGTAGTAGTACTGGATTGGAAGACTAGTAGTAGTACTGGATTGGAAGACTAGTAGTTTTGGATTGGAAGACTAGTAGTTTTGGATTGGAAGACTAGTAGTACTGGATTGGAAGACTAGTAGTACTGGATTGGAAGACTAGTAGCACTGGATTGAAAGACTAGTAGCACTGGATTGGAAGACTAGTAGCACTGGATTGGAAGACTAGTAGCACTGGATTGGAAGACTAGTAGCACTGGATTGGAAGACTAGTAGTACTGGATTGGAAGACTAGTAGTACTGGATTGGAAGAGTAGTAGCACTGGATTGGAAGACTAGTAGCACTAGATTGGAAGACTAGTTGTACTGGATTGGAAGACTAGTAGTACTGGATTGGAAGACTAGTAGTACTGGATTGGAAGAGTAGTAGCACTGGATTGGAAGACTAGTAGCACTAGATTGGAAGACTAGTAGTACTGGATTGGAAGACTAGTAGTACTGGATTGGAAGACTAGTAGTACTGGATTGGAAGACTAGTAGTACTGGATTGAAAGAGTAGTAGCACTGGATTGGAAGACTAGTAGTACTGGATTGGAAGACTAGTAGTACTGGATTGGAAGACTAGTAGTACTGGATTGGAAGACTAGTAGTTTTGGATTGGAAGACTAGGAGTACTGGATTGGAAGACTAGGAGTACTGGATTGGAAGACTAGTAGCACTGGATTGGAAGACTAGTAGCACTGGATTGGAAGACTAGGAGTACTGGATTGGAAGACTAGAAGAAGTACTGGATTGGAAGACTAGAAGTAGTACTGGATTGGAAGACTATAGTAGTACTGGATTGGAAGACTATAGTAGCACTGGATTGGAAGACTAGCAATACTGGATTGGAAGACTAGTATCTTGCCACTCCTCCAAAAAGTCTATACAAAAACAATGCTTACCTGGCATCTGCTGAATATGTCCTTTGCCATGACGCGTACATTGTAGAAATTTAAAACTTCTTCCAGTTGGTCGCAAGCTTTCACGCATCTCACAAGGTAGCAAAGGTCATCACCAACTTGTGAGCGCAACTGCAAAGAAAAGTTTCAAAATACTTTTTTAAATAAAACGTTGATAATTTGTGTAGTGAGCAAACATGCTTGGTTTCTATGAAAAACAAGTTTTCAATCACTAACAATTCAACAAAGTAACTTACTGATATATATGGTGTTCCTCTGGTGAGAATAATTCGACCATCAGCTCTGGCGATCTACAAAAACAAAACAAACAATTTTGTAGCAGTCAAGTCAATAGTAGTTTAATAAATTCTTTTTTTTATAAAACTGTATGTGTGGAGTGGATTTATGGCTTGGTGGTTATGATGCTTGCCTACAAGGGTCCTAGGTTCCTGTCCTGTCATATGATTTTTTTCTAATGACAAATTACAACTTTGTTTATGTAGAGTATCTTTTGTGTACGGTGTATGTCTTGTGAATGGGATTGCCACCTTTAAGAAGGATGTGGAGGAATTCATTTTTGGTTATCCTTGGCAATTTGCCTAAATATCACAAAATATCATAAAAAAGTATGTATGTCATATGGTGCCAAATGAGTACAATGCCATATATACCTCAACGGCTTGACTGTGATCTTGGTCATTTTCTAGAACCTTTACATCAACTCCACATGACCTTAGCTGCCTCCCTAATCCTTGAAGCATGGTGTCACAGACAACAGCTAACTCTTGTGGTGTTATTGGTTCCTTGTAGCTATCATTCGACTAAACAAAGGAAATTTCAGTTCCATTAGCTGGTACCATAATGGTATTGGAAGCTTATCTTTGGGCCAGATAGTTAGCTAAAACGATGACACTCAATGTAGACTACCTTCACTGTTCCTTACAACTATTTGATTGGGTTTGATAAAACAAAATATTTTATACTTACTAAAGAGATATCAGCAAGTGAGACGACAGCCTTTTCTTTGTCTCTCCTCTTGTTTCTTTTTGTTTTCACCTTCTTTGTTGGAGAGTTCATTATAAATGCAGATTTTAAATCAATATTCAGGCCAATGGAATCAGCTTTACCCATCATGTAATTAAACACTTCCAGCAAGCAATATGCATCCAGTGCTAGGATCAAAAGATAAAAGGATACATAAGTTAAAAGCTCAAGTAACTTCTTAAACTCTACACTATCAAACTTTATGTGACCAAAAAATGAGATATGCCCAAATATGGTAGTGATATGACATCATCATGTCCATATATGGGCACATCACATTTTTTCGTCGCATAAAGTTTGATAATGTAGACAGAGCTTAAACTCTTCTTCATACCTACTCGACTACTGTAAGTACCAGAATCTGACTTTTAAGGTCTCTCCTTCTGTGTAGCAGTTTTCTGGACAGTTACTGTACTAACACAGGTATATAAGGCTATATTGGTTTATACCAGTGTTGCACAGTAATGGAGTGGAGCTGTGGTGGTTTAGATGCTCGGCTACCGATTCCAGGGTCTTCAGTTCAAATCCTGTCAGACACCAGGGTTTTTCTCACAACAGAACTCCATTCCCAACGACTTTGTTTGTGTAAAGCATCTTGTGATGTTTGCCTTTATCATTATTTAAGGGGGAAGATCGTTTTATCAGCCACTAGCCTTAAATATTATGTGGCTATTTGGCCTGTCTAGGTGACTAGTCTCCCAACTCTCGTAAAAAAATAATGTATAGTAATTAGTATGTGAACAATTTGTTAATTACCTGCATAGACAATCTGTGAATAGTTTAACGGTCTGCATTCCCAGTTCGACATTTGTTCTTTCTTATCTAGAGGTCTTCCAAAACATCGGTTGACGAGTCCACTCAATCCTCGGTCCATTTCACATGAGGTAGCACCAAGTATGTTAGGCTTTACAGATTCCAACTGTATAGAAATAATCATGATACAAACATATTTGACTGGTGAGACATACCTACAGTAGTTGGTTTAGAGTTCTCTATTTTCAATGATTAGGATTTCTGTGGAGAATTTTGGCATTCAAAATTGCCTTATTTTTCACTAGGGTTTTCAAAATTGAGAAGTACCTTAGACTGCAGGATCGATAAGTCATTCATGCCCTCCATTTTATGTACACAATCTGAGAGAAATGGATATGATTTCACCAGCATCTGAAGATCATTGCGGATTCCATATCCTAACGAACAAGATAATAAATAAAAATAGAATAGCAGAGTTGAGGTTTGTGGTTCTGGTGGTAGAACGAGTCTTCTTGGATAAGGACTTTAAACCGTAGGTCCAGTGTACACATCTAGCTCATGAAGCACTTTAAAGAACCTAGTACATCTTTCGAGATGAGTAGGGGGTTACCCCGGTGTACATCACAGCCACTGATCATAACTGGGCCCTTGGGAGACCAGTCTTTGACTGAAGAGGTCACCCAGTATAAATAAATAAAGATATTAATATGGGGAATGGATCGATTTCTATTTCTTCTCTTCTATACCTGTTTTATTTACCTAGCTTCAGAACATCCTCATCACATAGAATAGATTCCATTAACCAAACTAGGCAGTCTGGATTAGGATCAAGAGCTAGCATGTCTATGAGATAAATATGAGACTCGCATGCCAGCTGCACAACAGCAACTCTGAAGAAAGTAAATAACAGAATTATTGATGGTCATACACTGCAGCAAATAAATTGGATATAAAATCTATTACCACACTACAACAAGTAAATATAAGTTGGAATGATTCAGTTTTAGTGTGTTTTTGTAATATCAACTCAACAACAAATATTCATTGAGTTACCAATAAAATTTGACAAAGAAAGTTAAAATAACGAACCTGCATTTGGTTTTCAGAAAGCCTGGTTTCCATTCCATATCTATACCAATTATGCTTTTGGCCTATAAGATTTTTATACAATTAACATTACTAAAAATCATGTTAGTAAAATTCAGTATAAAAAAATAATTAATTCTGAATACACACTACTATTACTAACCCTAGTTAACTGTTGAATGCAACTCTCCAACATATATTCCTGATCCACAATTACTATCTTCTCATAGGGTAAATTTAATTGATAATATTCAATTTTACTACGTGCTACTGCCTCCTCTTGAGTATAACATGCCTCCCAAATTTCTTCATCTGTGTCAGCAAGTGAACTGCTGGAAGAAAACATTTCAAATAGTATTATAAATAATTTAGTGGTTTGGTTGTTATTGTGCCTTACCTACTTATTCGTGAGTCCTGGGTTCAAATCCACTAACATTCATAAGAAAGTTGTTGTACCAATGCATACATTAAGTAACTCAGTTGACATTTCTGTGGTCTAATGGTTATTACACTTGCCTCATCAGCAAAAGGTTACAGATTTTAATTCCGTCGCAGGCATTTATCATCCAATCAAATTATGAGACTATATCTGCTGTGAGCTATTGTAAAATGTAATACAGTGTCCTAGTTACACACTGTATTACCTTTTTTTAAATTAAATATATTTCAAATACTGTACATAAAAGACGAGAAAATGAATATAATATATGGCTATGGTGCTCCTCTTCAACATGGTGTATTTGAAAAGAAATTATATATAAATTCAAATCTGAAACCTTAGCCTACACTTTTGTCCCATTTCACCATATGTTTGAGCTAGATTCAGAAGCCTATAAGTGAAAATATATACATATAAATACATCAGGCACAGAACATTAATTATAAACCACCCGGTGATATACTGAAATGTAATTAACTAATTTGAAATGATAAAAATGAGAAAATCTGTGAGAATGAGAAAAAGTCGCCCAACTGAGGTTCAAACCCAGATCCTTCTGCTTGATATGCAGATGTTCTATTAGACCACTGAGGCTTTCATGATATTGTTCGAACTCGATTGGATAGAGACTCTCAAAGTGAGAATAATATATATGCCATCATCTGTCTAAATTCTAGGTTCTGTTGAGCATGATTAAAAGACCAATACCTGTTGGCATCATCAATAGCAGTGATAACTTGTTCTGGCATTCTCTCTCTGCTTATGTTTAGTCTCTTTGCCCATTTCACTGCAGCTGGTAAGTCATTGTAACAGATGAACTGAATGATAAGCTCATCTTGTAGTATCGGACTACTTCCAATAGCTTGCTCTACGAAATCATCCCAATTACTTGAACATGATGCAGGCTATAAAACAATGATTGTATTGTTAGTGGATTTATCGAGTGGCTGAGAGATTAAACTATCAAACTTTATGTGACAAACAAATGTGATATGCCCATATATGGACATGATGATGTCATATCACTAAACATATTTAAGCATATCACTACCATATTTGGGCACATCACACTTTTTTTTATTAAGACAAGGCTTTGCAAACCATAGCCACAGGCTCTCTTTGGCAGTAGTTCAGGTGATAGGACACATAGGCCCGTTCGGACGGGACTGAAACTACCGTGTACTTCCAACTGTGAGGTCGCGTGTGGCAATTAACTTACGCCTCTGGCTATAAAAAATTAGAAAACCATCTGGACGAAAAATCCACCAACTTTACTGGTTATTTCAATCCCATTCCAATTACACGCTGCCTCGGGGTATAATTAATCAAGCGTTTAACGGGGTCATGTCAAATCGCGACCTCAAATAAGCTTTCTGATTGTTTAACAATTATTGTTTAAAATGTTCTTTCTCGTTAATGCGAATGTATATCTATTGTTTTGTAAAATTATATATAAATAATCAACTCGTTGGTTTTTTTCCGGTGACCTGAACTTGCGAATCGGTGGCTTATAATGTACATGTAAACGGCAGGGAGTTCTGTATTGTGGTAGCCTGGTGTCTGTGAATTACCACATCAACCGTTCGGCTCGCACGATAAGAGGGGTACAGTGCGTGTTAAATGGAATTTTCACAACAATAGTTCGGCTCGCACGATAAATACACGTGGTGATTTTTACAAGAGGGGTACAGTGCGTGTACATTAAATGGAATTTCCACAACAATAGTTCGGCTCGCACGATAAATACACGTATGGTGATTTTTACAAGAGGGGTACAGTGCGTGTACATTAAATGGAATTTCCACAACAATAGTTCGGCTCGCACGATAAATACACGTGGTGATTTTTACAAGAGGGGTACAGTGCGTGTACATTAAATGGAATTTCCACAACAATAGTTCGGCTTGCACGATAAATACACGTGGTGATTTTTACAAGAGGGGTACAGTGCGTGTACATTAAATGGAATTTCCACAACAATAGTTCGGCTCGCACGATAAATACACGTGGTCAACAAACAACATACGTTAGCAGGATTTTCGATCATTATTTATTTAAAAAGTAAATTGTATTCGATGTATGTATTATAAATATATAGGTCTGGTTGTCGATTGAAAAATAATAATTGAACGATTCGCGCGCGAAACGACATGCAATATCTAGTTGAATTTGTCAACACGCAATGTCAATTGATATGGGTCGACGCACAGAGGGCGCTTTTTGACCTAAGAATTCCGATCTTAATTGGTTTTGTGTCAGCTTACCGGTACTTTGTTTATTCGTACGAACGTCGTATGGGTTTTACCCCAAGGGTAAAAACCAAATAAACGTGTATTTCAATCGCCGTACGAACACGATCAAGTGCTTAAAGCTGGAGGTCATCCAGTGTACCATTGTGTTCTGGGTCCGTTTCAGCCCCTGCTGTCTATTACTTCGTTGGGCAACAACCCTACCAGTTAAATCACACATGTTACGAAAACCACAATAGTTGTACTATGTCTCAATGAGATAAAAATATTAACTGATGTAGATGTATGGATTTGAAATAAAAAATAATATCTACTATAAATGTTAAAGATGTATTGTCCCTTGAAACACAAAAAATGAAAAACAAAATATTCTAAATTTAAATTGGCCATATCAAAGTAATATAAAGTTATTCACTTTAAGTCGAAAATTCGAGCCAAAAACAACAAGTTTACGTAATTAACAGGTAAATTAATTTGATTACATTTCGTCTGGAAAATCGTCAAAAGCGAAAGTAAACAAAGATTTCAAACCATTAGTATGCATTATGCATGATGCTAATTAGAATTGTTTACAACTCATCGAAGTTGAGAAGGTGTTTTCACACAGATCGCGAAGAAGTTTTATCATTATGCATACAGAGTAGCCAAACAAGCGCGTTGCATTATGAGTAGACTTGCCCCAAGTCTGTATTTATTGTCTTTTTTTATATTTATTTGTTTTTATTTCGACCGCGATTTTTCTCTGAAAATACAGACTTGTGAAACACGTATAGAAATCGAATTGCAGACCGCAAACATCCGATAAGAATGACGTAGGTTATCATACCGTATTTGGCTATATGGGGCGGGCGGTATGTAAATATGGATTTCGAATCAACCAATGATCATTTTGTTTCAAAATGAAAAAGATAGAGTACGTTCAGTGCTGAATGTACGATCGAGACTGAACAACTGTTGAAATATAAAATCGTGTTGCCAAGTTGTTTTGTTTATTAATTGTTTAGTCCTGGCCTAGGCCTCCTTCGTAGGGATACTCAACTCGTACGTATGACCTGCTAAATAGAACGCCAATAAGGTACATACCACCACCGACCCGCACACAACAGGGCTACACCGGCACACAACAGGGCTACACCACCACAAAGAACAGGACAGGGTGGGAAATAAATTAAATTATCTCCGCATAATAAATGATCCATTCAATGTTTGATTTGCGGAGAAGCTAGCCTATCATATCAAGACGAGTTTTCATGTTCTTGGGAAAAATCCCATCAAATGTTTACCAGACTACTAGGCATATAAAATCATTTCTAGCTTTCAGAAACTTTCATCAATGTACCCAAGTACACATTGTCTAAACGTAATGTAGCGCATGCGCATCGTCTTAGATGTTGAGTCTTTGAAATTCTGAAATATGAATATTAAAACAGTGTACGAGTGAGTAGCCAATCGCATGCAGCTGAAACTAGTCAACCGGATAATCGTATGCACCAAGAATTCTTGGTGTCAAACCACGTGACTTGTGCGTGTTTCCCCAGACGGAGTATCCAAACTCAAGTAATACACGTATGAAACGCCATATGTGCAAAAATATTTATATTTATATTTTTACTAATATTAAGACAAAACTCCGTCTGGAGCCCAGACTACATTATGAGATATGTTTTGATCAAAAACTTTGACTAGAAGTCAAAGTTATTTTTTGAACAAAAAAACCTTTCGACTAATTTTTGGTGAAAGTTAATAACTATTATGATACTTCAAAATGACCAACTTTTTTTAGAAATATTTAAAAAAAATTTGTTGTTGAATTAGTCAAAGGGACAATACATCTTTAACTGTAGTTAGTGGAAATTTAAAAAACAGACCCAGTATACTAAAAATACCACATCATCTCATAAAAACTTAGCATAAGGAATAAACTTATCAACAACTAATATTTTAAATTTACTAATTTAATATTTGAATACAAATATCTTAATTTAAAGGAAATACATATCATATGTTCTTACCATTATTATTCTTAATGTTATTAAGTAATGTTGTTATTACTAATACTATTATTAATTATTTTGAAATTTCAATTTAACCATTCATAACACATGCAAGATAATAATTAATAGTGTGTTGTGAGAAACAAGCACAATTAGAATATAACATAAATGGGCTAATAAGTATAGAGTAATTAAACTTAACAAACCTCATTATAACGCTTGTGAAGTAAATACTTAAGAGCTCCCATGTGCTTAGTCTTGTCATAATTAGGGCAAAGTTCAGAATCTAGATCATACATAGATAGCAGTCTTGCAACCAGTTTTCTCACCGCACGAGGGGCAAGCTTGTCTTTCTTGATGCCTGGTACATCAAGGTCTCTAGACAAATTTTATAATAAAATCATGATACAAAATCAATGTTTATTTTAAACAAATTGTAAACAGTTAACACAAAAAGAAAAAGTTAATTTAAGTTTAATATTACCTAGATAGCCTAGGACATGATAATCATACAGTATTTCAGGCTAATTTTATTAAACTTATATAGATGACATTATAAACCAAGAATAAATTCCAAATGATGTATTGCTGTTTTGGTTAATAACATTTTTTTTGTAAAGATATTTTATTTATCCATGGTCAAACACAGTAAAATAGAGTACATGGTTTGAAATTATTTTTGTTTGTTCAAAGTTGAATGAGGTTAAAATTTAACAAGGTTAACATGTTCATAAAATACAGATAATATACATGTCTATAGTAAATTGTGTTAATGTAATCTGGGGTGTCATATTTATACAAAGCTTCTTGGCATTTTGAGACCTTATTTCAACATTGTAATACTTTTTTCTTTATGTGATCACAAACCTACCCAATGAAAGTATCGACATCAAAGCCTTGGGCACAGAACTGATCAAGGTAGTGTAGCAACTCTATCTGTAGCTTATTGTGCCTTTTCAAATATGCTTCTGCTAAATTTAACTTATCTTGCAAGACTAGAGGTACGATGACCTGTGATAAAGCAGTGATAAAGAATATTAGGCTCTGTCTACACTATCAAACTAGTTTGACAAAAAAATTGTGATAGTGATATGGTAGTGATATACCCAAATATGGTAGTGATGATGATATGATTTCATCATGTCCATATATGGGCACATCACGTTGTTTTGTCAAATAAAGTTTGATAATGCAGACAGAGATTTAATGTTTAGATTATTAAAATTAAAAGATACAATATACATAATTTAATATTAACAGTAGACTATTATTAATGTTTTCAAATATGTTTCAGCTAAATTTAACTTATCTAGCAAGACTAGAGGTTTAACCACCTGCGATAAAGCAAAAAGTGTTTTGTTTAGATTATTAAAATAACAGTAGGAAAAAAATATACATAATTTAATAATTATTAACAGTAGGCTGTTATTAATGTATTCAAATTATGTATCATACTGGTAGAAATATGGTAAATATTGTACGTACTTGGTGAATACTGAAGTAGGGTTGTAAATTTAGCTGTGTTATGCATCGACAAGCCTAGTGTGTAAGAGAATAATACGTGAATTAGTACAACTTATGTCAGCTATAGAATTACAATTCATTGCATATAAAAAACGGAAAATAAAAAATAATAATCCTGGAAAAATCAGTTCACATTTGCATCCCTGCCTATCACCTCACCTTATTTATTTTTTTATTTTATGTTTTTTTTGGTTTATGTGTGTTATTATTATTTAGCATTAAAAGAATATGAATCACAGACTTAATCATATTTTATTTTAGCAATATAGGCTCCTCACAAATTAAGTCGGTGTTTCCGCAGCCAATTAACCAGTAAAAATTAACCGATAAACTGTCTGTGGAAACAGGGTTTAACTGATTCCGCTCAAGAAATTTAATTGAACAGTATCTCATTAAAATCTGAAAATTAACCGATAATTTTGGCTAAGAAAACACAGCCTAAAGCTCCGTCTACACTATCAAACTAGTTTGACAAAAAAATGTGATGTGCCAAAATATGGTAGTGATATGACATCATTGTGTCCATATATGGGCATATCACATTTTTTGTCACATAAAGTGTAGACAGAGCCTTAGATAAATAAACCTGAATCTTTCAGTTAGTTCAAACAACCTCATACCTCCTTATACTGTTTTCTAGAGATCATTACATTTATGTACTCAGTTAGGTGTTGATTATTATCACAGTCAAGTTGAAAGAGACGGCAGACGATGCTCAACACATTATAATGACCGCATGTTGCTAGGTACAGCGCCCTCTGTTGCATCTCAGGCGTTAAACAAGTTGTAAACTGATCCTTAAATGTAAAAGTGTTTAAGTAAAGCGCATGATGAGCTATGATATTATTAAAGCACAAAATTCCAGTTGTTTTAAAAGAATAAAGTAAATACATCATTTATTATGTCAAAAGCAACAAGAATTCTCTCTTCTCACAAACGCACCTTTTTAATTTTTCGTAAGCTTTCCTTCATCTCTAAAAATTTCTTCAAAACCATTTTTGTCCACGTATCAGTTTTCTTCCGGAAGTGATCTTGATTATTTTCCATAAGAAACAGTACTAGTTCGAGTACATTATGTTTAAGTTGGTTGAACAATCGTTCTGCCATTTTGCGGATCTCTTCGTCCCTTCTGCTTGCCCATAACTTTTCAAACTGGTTAAACCATGATTGAAAGGTTGCTATTGATGGAACAGCTGGTGAGCTGTGGTCTCCACTTCCTCCTGCATTTGGCTGTTGCATTATTTACACTTTCCAATTTCTGATTTAAAATAAACCCCAAGAACATCAAGTATTCTTATTCTTTAGTGGTGAAACAGATACTCGATCTCAAGAGATATAGATATATAATGTCAACGCGTTAGAACGAATGTTGACGCGTTGATCTGTACCACAACGCAAATTCGTCGGCAGAGAGCAGAAACGCAGGGGAAGGCCTAGCCTAGCTACAAATAAACAATATTCTTTGGAAAAAAGGAATAACATTAGGTATAGGTTACTACATTTAATTTCTAAAATAGATTTACAAATTAATATTTATGACGCGCTTCATATTTTGTGTAAGCTAGGCTCTTTTTCTAGGCCCACGCATACGTGCCTAGAAACCACCACCTCTCAGCAGGCTTGCATCGGGTTCATGTGGTTTTCAGAAACATGTTACAGTTGGGATAGGTAGGCCTACACAAATACTACAACAAAATACAACACAAAATATAACTAATTTTCTAATGTCAATTTAAGAGTCTGACAAAAGTTAACTAAATTTACATTGAATACTCTGTATATTTATGTCTTCATTTTCTGATGAAATACTTTACCTCTTTTCACAACCCTTTTCACACGAATATTCAATCTCCGAATATTTATAGTAGGCCTATTTTAAATTATCAAGAAACGCAAACGATTAAAGAACGCGTTTCCTCAATCGATGATTGGAATGTGTTGTTTATTTTCTTCTTATTATCTCAATTAGTAGAATTTTATATTTTACTTATGTACTTTTTATTTTATTTTGTTAGGAATATGAAAATGACTGATCAGGCCTATGATTGATTTGCAAAAGCGTTAGGCCTACTCAAAAGATAAAGTCGTCCAATCAAAGATTTCGAAATAGGCTCCTTACAGTAGGCTACTTTGTAGGCCCTAATTTTGACTACAGGTTCTTCTTAAAACGGAGGCTTTATATAGTTATTGGCCCTTTTATTGAATAAATATAATTTTTAGGAGGAGGGGGTGGGGGACAAGCCTGAACCACGTTGATGAAGACGCATCACTCCACTGGCCGAAGCCCACGCCCTTGCGTAAATCCATCTATTAGTAGGCCTATTGCATTTACGTTGTCATGAGACAGAAGAGATGAACTTTAGATTTTGTGTTAATTGACAGTGGTAATGATGAGAAACACATTTTACGGGAATCATGTTTAATAAATTACACTGAACGCCAAAGTAGTGAGAGAGGAGTTAATTGAACACCTGTCATGAAAAATAAACAAATATATGATATCATAGCTCATCATTCTCTTATTGGTTGATTTGAGCGTCGGAACCATGTTTTTCCCCTTTGATGTTTGCAAATAATGTTATATGCATCATGCTCTATGATAACGTGTACACTAATGCTTAACGTATAGACGTCAGGAGCAAAGAACTGGCATTTTATCTTAAATAAATTCTGAAATATCAATTATTAGAAGTTTTATAGGCATATTGGCAAGTAAGTATAAATTTTGTTGTCTATTATTTTGTACAAACAAACGCTGAAACACAGTGGCTCAGTTGTGCGTTATGCTGGGAGGAATATCCGACGTAACTTAAATGTTTTAAACTTCGTAAATATTTTACTTACATTCTTCAATATCTAACTGATGTACAGTGGATTAGTGGCCCATAAATACAAACATCTGCCAATGTTATGAATTTGCGGCGCTTGTTTTTTTTTGTGTCTATATGTGTTAGTAGGCCTACCTTGTTTTTTTTGTATGGATTGTGTATATGAGGAGGGACAACAGCGACGGACTTGTTTGAGTCACCATGTCGTCTCTCGACCAAATGATTTTTGTTGTTGTTCTATTTGTTTAGTCTATCATTATGTTAATTTTTGTCGAAATAGTTGTTGAATTCATTCATTCATTCATTCGTTTTGCTTTTGTTTTGGAAATAGTTACAAAATCAATGGCATAAATAAGTTTAAATAAGAAAGGCAGACACACACAAAAAGAAAAAAACACACCGGTATCAAATCATTTCAAGATCTCCATCATTTTGTTATGGAGCCTGGATGATCGAAATGATGATACCATAATAACAATTGAATTTAATTATTACTTTTTTTGTTACTGTTATTGATGTATCGGTTTAATATTGTCTTTATGATGTGAAGCGCCTTTAAGCATGAGTATTCATGAAATCTCTCTCTCTACTCTAGAAATCTGAAAAAATAAATAAATAAATAAATTGTCAATACATATTATTCTTGGAGGTTTCAGTTTTGTCTTGATGACATACCTCAAATTGTTTTCTATTTATAGATGCGGAAATGAGTATTTCGTACCTCGAAAAAGATGTTGAAAACATCACCTACCGGTACTTTACATTTTTCTCCGAATTTAATCGCAAATGGGAGCCGGGAGCTGTTATCCTGGAGACGATCCTGCTTACTTGTATATTCAGCGTCGCTTTAGTTGGAAATATTATGGTATTATTAGTGGTTATTGTTGACGAGAGCATGAGAACTGTAACAAACTACCTTGTGAGCAACTTAGCATTAGCAGATCTTCTTTTTTCATTTTGTGTCCCGTTCGTCATAGCCACCAGAATAACGGAATCTTGGAAGGTCGGTTCGTTCATTTGTAAAAGCTTCTTTTATTTTCAATTCGTGACCGGGTTCACCAGCATCTGGACAATGGTTATCATCAGCTTCGATCGTTTTCGACTTATTGTCCAGAGAAAGCAGAAGCTTACAATACAAGAGGTGATATGCATAATAGCGGTCGGTTGGCTCATCGCCCTACTTGGTGCAATGCCGATGTACATTAACTTTCAAGTAGAAGAGGATTTTATTGTGGATGAAGAGCTGGTCAAAATCTGCACACTCGACCCAGGATGGTCATCTGCAAATTATGGTGAAATCATATACTGTTGTTCAGTTACTATACTTGGTATTATTGTACCAATGGGTATTATATGGTATACTCATAACAGAATAAGGAAGACCATATCGGAAAACAGCCAACGTGTCGCGTCAATGAGTAGTGGTCATCCGGGGTTCGCAGGTTCATCGACGACGATTCACTCCTCGCACAACGTTGCTAAGGAATCGCGCGTCTTGAGGATGCTGGTGCTTTTGGTGGTACTATTTGCGATCATGTGGATACCGATGGTCATAACGATACTGTGGATCGCTACAGATACAAACATGAAGGTCGATTCGCACATTTTCCTTATTTTGTGGTCGAACGTTGCGATCAACTGCGGCGTGAACCCAATCGTCTACGGCGTTTTGAATGAACATTACAAACGACGCTTTAAGAAATTTTGGCGCGCTATTTGCGGCAGACAAAATGAGAGCTGTATTAATAATAACCCGCCCGAAAGTTCAATATTCTAAAAACTCGAAAAACGTGTAGATGTCACAATGTATATAAACGTTCCAAGTCCACTAATCAGTTGTTTCCAAAATTACCTGTACAATATTTTAAGGCGCAATTTCGTAGTAATATTAACACGTCCTAGATTTGATTTTTTTGAAAGAAATTGAAAATGGAACTAATTGGAATGGTCGTCAATATATGATTATACGAAAGGCAATGCTTTATTTCCGTTTTTTTCTCTACAAATTAACTTTGTACATACAAATTTAAGTTTCTTTATGTTTTACAAATTAAACTTTGTGCATTCTTTATGTTTTACTACTATAAGTCTTAAAGCTTGGGGCGCAACGCAATGGACGTAAGCGCAACGCAAGTGAGTTTACCAATCACAAACAAAAATTCGGATAATCCATCGCTTGTGATTGGTTAAATTGTTCAAGCTTGGTTCCCACTAGAACGTAACGCAAGGACGTAAACGCAACGCAAGCGTTTTAACCAATGACAAGCGAAGTTATATAGACAGTTAGCAATCACAAGCAAATAAGCCATCGCTTGTGATTGGTCAATTCACTTGCGTTGCGTTACGTCCTTGTGTTGCGTCGCTAGTGGGAACCACGCTTTACGTCGCGCTTACGTTGTTGCGTTACGTCCTAGCGGGAACTAAACCGTGGTTCCTACTAGAACGCAACGTAGCGACGTATTGACGCAAAGTGATATATTGCGTAATCACAAGTGGGAACCGTCGACCAAACAGTGCTGCAAACATCGTAGGTTTGATTTCACGCAGGTGGGGGAAAACACAATTATTGGAAGGGCATTTTCTTAAGCTTGGTTCCCACTAGAACGTAATGCAAGGAAGTAAACGCAACGCAAGCGTTTTAAAGCTTGGTTCCCACTAGAACGTAACGCAAGGACGTAAACGCAACGCAAGCGTTTTAACCAATGACAAGCGAAGTTATAGACAGTTAGCAATCACAAGCGAATAAGCCATCGCTTGTGATTGGTAAATTCACTTGCGTTGCGTTACGTCCTTGCGTTGCGTCGCTAGTGGGAACCACGCTTAACCAATGACAAGCGAAGTTATAGACAGTTAGCAATCACAAGCGAATAAGCCATCGCTTGTGATTGGTCAATTCACTTGCGTTGCGTTTACGTCCTTGCGTTACGTTCTAGTGGGAACCAAGCTTACGTTGCGAAGGTTGCGTTACGTTGCGTCACTAGTGGGAACCAAGCTTAAAGCGTGGTTCCCACTAGCGACGCAACACAAGGACGTAACGCAACGCAAGTGAATTGACCAATCACAAGCGATGGCTTATTCGCTTGTGATTGCTAACTGTCTATAACTTTGCTTGTCATTGGTTAAAACGCTTGCGTTCCGTTTACGTCCTTGCGTTACGTTCTAGTGGGAACCAAGCTTAAAGCGTGGTTCCTACTAGAACGCAACGCAGTGACGTATCGACGCAAAGTGCTGTATTGCGTAATCAGTAAAGCTTGGTTCCCACTAGAACGTAACGCAAGGACGTAAACGCAACGCAAGCGTTTTAACCAATGACAAGCGAAGTTATAGACAGTTAGCAATCACAAGCGAATAAGCCATCGCTTGTGATTGGTCAATTCACTTGCGTTGCGTTACGTCCTTGTGTTGCGTCGCTAGTGGGAACCACGTTTTAGTGGGAACCGACGACACAATATAGTGCTGCAAACATCGTTGATTTTAAGCTGGCGGGGGCAAACACAATGATTGGAAGGGCATATTCTTACGTTGCGTAGATTGCGTTACGTTGCGTAGATTGCGTTACGTTGCGTATATTGCGTTACGTTGCGTAGATTGCGTTACGTTGCGTATATTGCGTTACGTTGCGTAGATTGCGTTACGTTGCGTAGATTGCGTTACGTTGCGTATATTGCGTTACGTTGCGTTGCTAGTGAGAACCAAGCTTAAGCTTTACATTATCTGTAGTCTTGATTATAATACAGGTATTCATTAATTACAAACAGGTAATTTAACGGTTGCCGCTTGACAATTACGAACACCTGGACTTTGAGCATCGGTACTTTGAGATGGCAGGTCTCGAGTGTTTTCAGACTGTTGTTTACTCTATTCGAGTTTGTGACTGAAATTGTTGAAGAATGATTGTTTTATTACCGTGCAATCATCTTTATGAGGCGTTTCTTGCATTAATGTTTAATTATATTGAATTATTACAAGTGTTTGCTTTTAAAGAAAAAAGTGTAAGAGCTAAGTTTATTTTCAACCACTTGCTTTTAATGACTAAGTACCATTTTACAATTTTAAATACAATTAGGCCTACAATTTTAAACATTGAAAAAATATATATAACATTGTTGTATGTGGCAAAATAATGCTTTCTTATAACAGTATTTATAAACAAAGTCTGTTCCATTTGTTCCAAAATCGATTACAAAAGGTGACATTTCGTTTCCGGTAGATTATTCTGTAATTTTTTAAAGATGCTTGACATGATCACTTGGTATGATATCATTTTTTGGTAGGCTTACAAACCAACGGCGCCGATTTGCTTTATAGGAACACAGTCCACCCCTTGGCTTGGGTTATTAACGTGTACAATCGATAGTTGAGTTCTTTGCCATCAAATTGGTGAGGTGTAATCCCTAAACTTGGTTTCCATTTAGATGCAACGCAGGTAATTTGACCAATCACAAACGATGAATTATTCGAAATGTCGCTTTGTGATTGGTCAACTCGTTTTCGTTGCGCTTACGTCGTTGTGTTGCGTCCGAGAAGGAACCAATCTTAATCCGGTACAACATACAAGAGAACACGGATGGTCACCCCACCTCACGGTCACCCCGCCTCACGGTCACCCCACCCACGGTCACCCCACTTTACGGTCACCCCACTTCACGGTCACCCCACCTTACGGTCACCCCACGGTCACCCCACCCATGGTCACCCCACTTCACGGTCACCCCACCTCACGGTCACCCCACCTTACGGTCACCCCACCTCACGGTCACCCACCCACGGTCACCCATCTGCAGCAGTCGATGAATAACACCAGGATTTTAGACTGGCTGCTCGGTCGCTTCATCCATTGGCACACTTTCAAACTTTGTTTCCATTAGTTCGCTGTGCATGTTACTCCTATTGGTGTATCTTTTGTATATATGTCCAATTGTAAACAGTGCCGCTGCTAGAATATACGTTCCAACACAAACAAATATACCTAATTTATAACTTCCAGTCTTGTCATAGATGTTATCTGAAAAACAAAAAATATTATTAATATGATAATATAAAAATATCAAAAAGTCAATGATGATAAACGTAAGTTAATATTGTCAATCATTGATTTTATTCAGTTATTATTACAGATGTATATTGATTATATACCGAAAAAAATGCATTTAAAAACATTTTTTTCACTATTTATTATATATTTAATATTATTTAATGAATAGATAGTTAGGTATATTACCTGTAACATAAGGAGCCAAGAACGTGCCTGTACCAAAAAATATATACATCATTGCAAGTCCTTCGGCACTCAAGGCAGTCGGTGCTACGTCAATTGCGGCTGAGACCACTGCTGTAAATAACATGCCTCTAGTCATACCCAAACCTAAATACAAAATAATAAAGTAACATAATAATTTAGTAACACTAATGACGCGTGCGTCGTCATTTAAACGTCGAGGCCCAAACGCTTGATTCCTACTAGAACGCAACGCAGCCACGTATCGACGCAAATGTAGATAGATTAGCAAATAGTGGTGCACTCATTCAAGATTCAAGATTCAAGAAATTTTATTTGTCCATAAAAATGGAAATTCACTTTGCTTGGTAGATTAAAACAACAATATTGCAACAATTTAAAAACGTGCAGTATTATAACAGATTAAAAATACAAGATAAAAAGTTAAAAATGCTGTTAAAAATGTAAAACTATTAAAAATTGCATTAACGTCTTACATTAGAATTAAAAATATGAATGCTATTTACAACGAAGGATTTTCTAGTTCTACAAAGATTTGCTCTTGGAGGTCGTTTTTTTATTATCACATTATTTTTTTAATTTACCTGTCAATACAACTATAAGTGATGTCTGTGTGGTTGAAAACGGAATTGCCACAGTGAACCCGGCTGTTGTAATGATCACCAGAATATATTGCACAGTGAGTGAGAGAGGTACGTGCATGGAACCAAAGGAAATTGATAGTCGACCAACGATATCACCAGCTCCCATAAGACTTAATATCAACGAGATGGTGGCTGTATTTAGACTTGCATTTTCTAAATAGATACCCTGCAATTAAAAATATAGTAATCAATATTGTAAAAAAAACATAAGGATACCCGGATAAGGCTTAGTTATTTACCCGGATAAGTTCTAGTTATTTACCCGGATAAGGCTTAGTTATTTACCCGGATAACTTGGTTATTTACCCGGATAAGGCTTAGTTATTTACCCGGATAAGGCTTAGTTATTTACCCGGATAACTTGGTTATTTACCCGGATAAGGCTTAGTTATTTACCCGGATAAGGCTTAGTTATTTACACGGATAAGCCTTAGTTATTTACACGGATAAGGCTTAGTTATTTACACGGATAAGGCTTAGTTATTTACCCGGATAACTTGGCTATTTACCCGGATAAGTTGACTTATCGCAAAATATGGTGGATATTAGGAACCACACGGGCAAAGTAGTTTTAAAGCAAACAAGACCCATTACCCGGGTAATATAAGTTGGTTGGTGGATGTAATCAACTTACCCGGGTAAATAAATAAGCAGGAAAAGGCACATTAGTTTGGCAGGTGACTGTACTTACAAGACTTATATAAGAAAATGCTACAGACACGGACATCAACAAAAAAGCTGGCATGGAAATAACGTAATTGAATGTCTTCATTAATGTCATGTAGCGGAATAAACTCGACGTTTGTTTTCGAGATTTTTTAACAACTTTCTTAGTATCTTTTGAATCTTCATTAATATTTTCCTCCTGGCTACGATTGCCAGTGGCAACTGCTGTACAAGGTAGCCCGATAACTGTTAGTACGATGGCAATGATGCGAAGGGCCACCCTCCATGAATATCTACTGTAGAGCCATTCAATACCTGGCGCCAATGAAAGACCTGCGAGAGAAGTTGAAAGTATTGCAATGTTATATGCAGTATTGGGGATCATTCGAAAGTCAAGCTAAAAATCTCATCACTAGGCCTAATTCTACCATCATGTTCCATTAAAGATGTATTGTCCCCCCCCCCCCCAAAACATGAACAATAAAGCTTAATTAAATCAGACTTTGAATATGTTATTATTTTGTAGTTTTAATAAAGTGAATGAAAAAAATAATGTTTTCACTTATAAAATAACATGATAAATGGTTAAATTCAACAAAACATCCATTAACTATATTTTTAAACCATTCAAAAGGTTGATTAATGAAATTAAGGAGCTTAGAGTACCATGAAAACCTGAAACTTTCGATACAATTTTTGGTCGAAGTCAATAACTATTATGTGACATTAAAATGGCCTATTAAAAAAAAAAAAATTTAAAACAATTATTTTGCAGGGGGACAATACATCTTTAAGCGTGGTTCCCACTAGCGACGCAACGCAGCGACGTATCGACGCAAAGTGCTGTATTGCGTAACCACAAGTGGGAACCGTCGACGCAATAGTGCAACAAACATCGCAGGCAGGCTGGGGAAAACACATTTATTGTATAAAGGCATCTTCTTACGTTGCGTGGTTGGGTTACTATGCGTCACTAGTGGGAACCATGCGTTACAGTGGAAAGCGTCATGTCGCAGGATGACCATGACATCTATCCTAAATTTACTGTCCATGTTTACCTTGTCAAGAGTTATCACAATGTCTATAGGCGCGGCCTATACTTACCAACGCTTGCCCCGACAAACTGGAAGCAGAGGACCCTGGTTAAATACCGGCCCTTAAAATAACATGACGTCACGCTTACGAACGGTAGATGCATGAAAGCACAACCCAGTCCAAACATTACCCCATATGTAATGCACACAACCTGTATGTCATGTACAAATGAAGTTGCGAGTAGGCCAAGAGACGACAAGGCAACGCCAATGCATATGGTCTTGCGGTGACCGATGACCTGATAGATGTAGGTGACCACAGATGCAGATACTCCACTAGACATAATTGCAATGGAACCTGGAAGCGCTATGAAGATGAATTTATATCGATTAGGACATTTAAATACTTTGTGTTCTTTGTATTTCTCACACACAAATATATACAAATACATATCTATGTGTTCGGCATGCATTCACTGTGTTTTCTTGATATTTGCAAAAAAAGCTATGAAATTGGAGAAGATGTCCGGAGAAACAAATTATTGATTGAAATATATATTTATACTGGGTAACCTCCCTTCAATCAAAGACTGGTCTCCCAGAGGGCTCAGTTGGTGAACAGTGGCTGTGATGTACTAATACGCCAGGGTAACCCCCTACGCGTCTCGAAAGATGTACTAGGTTCTTTAAAGTGCACACAAGCTAGATGTGTACTCTGGACCTACGGTTTATAGTCCTTATCCGAGAAGACTCGTTCTACCACCAGAACCATGGAGTCGAGTGAGCCTCGAACCCCTGCCAATGTTATGGCTACGTAATTACGGTTCCACTGTCTTAACCACTCGGCCACTCACTCATTATATACTTACCAACTACTAAATATTTCAAGGGAAAATAGTATAATACAGTAATATGTTTCCCCCCCCCCACCCCCCCCCCCCCAAAAAAAAAACAAACTAGGCCTATTATGCCTTATTAAGAAAAACGGAAGCTACAGATGTTTGTGTTTTTGTTATAATGTACGCTTAATATTTACGAGCGTTATTTTTGTTAATATGGTTACTTATTAGATTCAGATTCGATTTATTAAGTCATTCATACATAGTACAATGATAATTGTTTTCTTGGCAGGAAAACACAATCAATACTATACAATAAAATACAATACAATACAATAGTATGGTAATATTAAGACGAGTTTGCTTCATGCGTGTAGAATATTTACGACACGATTAAATCATTCTTATCTTTGTCATTATAATGTGTGTAAAAGCTATATTTTTGGTATGATTAGTGTAAATTTATCGTATTAGGTATACTCATTATTATTGCTTGCGTTTAAGTAAAGAATATAAAGCGTGGTTCCCACTAGCGACGCAACAGAAGGACGTAACGCAACGCAAGTGAATTGACCAATCACAAGCGATGGCTTATTTGCTTGTGATTGCTAACTGTCTATAACTTCGCTTGCGATTGGTTAAAACGCTTGCGTTGCGTTTACGTCCTTGCGTTACGTTCTAGTGGGAACCAAGCTGAATTAAGAATGAAATAAAAATAATTATATAGGCCTCTGGCTACTAAGCAACAAACGTTCGTGTTTTTGTGTTAATTTAGCATTTTATTTTGTACAGTGAGATCCTAATGTATTCATTTTCGTTTTAAGGCCTAGTTCATACATTATTATATTTCAGTAGGCCTATCCGGCCAAGGGTAATATGCATAGAAGAATTCATCAGGATAGGTAGGCCTAAACGATGTTCATAATTTAAAACGGATACTGAATCACGTACCTGTTCCAGTAGCGGATGCATTGAAATGGTGCTTGAATTCGATGTTCAGAAGGTTATAGTTGTAAAGAACACCGTAAAATAGTGTGTACATTATGAATCCAGACATAACAACAAGGTATCCCCAATTCATCTTGAGCACCTGACAATGTAACGCATAGTACTTCAGCCTAAACAAAAATCATGTTTATGTTATTCCAAATAAGATCAACAGTTGGGTATTGGTATTATCTTTGTCCGGGAACCAAAGTAAATAGCGCCGTCTAGTGAAATAAAACTAGGCCTATTGTATTTTACAAATATTATTATTGAACATGAATACAGGATAGGTAGACTTGCCCATAAGTCTGTAGTTTTTTATTTTAGTTCACCAGTCGGCTTTTCGATATTTGTATGAAAACAAGTCACGTATACGTATGAAACTCCATATGTGCCAAAATCTTTTTACTAATCAGGGGCGGACACGGGGGTGTTGCCCCAGTTGCCCGGGAAACACCTTAATTTCATACTAAATGTTTTTTTCTGCCATTAAATTTAAATTTAGATCCCATTTCATCATATTATAATATTAACTAATTAACGTTATAGAAGTCCAGGGTTGGAAAAGACTATATTTATCTTCATTTCCCCACGTCCGTAATATTTGAGCGAATTTCCGTAATAATTACGGACGTTCCGAACTTTGAAATAACAGTTTTTAATTGCTTCTTTCTGCAAATTTCGATGGTGGTTGTACAGTTTATGTGGATAAATGAAAATGAATGGAAATTGTGGTTTTACTGACTTATTTAACAATTTAACGCTTTGCTCAATATATTTATAGCAGCAGCTTCACATTTTTTTTTCTAAATTGTTTTAATTATTAATTGATAATACTTAATTTTTATTCATTGATTTTAATTGCTAGAATTGATCAAATTACTGGAAGTAGGCTACCTACCAAAAAAATGTTATCCTATTGGTTTTCGCTTTTTTTTACTGGCGGAAAAAACAGCGTGATACGATCTGTTTGCTACTGTATAGTCCGATATAGAGTATCACTTCTATTTATCGTGAATTTTACGTGCGAGCGTACCATTTCCGGCCATCTAAGGATTCCCTCGCCACAAGTTTAAAAAACGTTACGTGGGACCTAGACTAGTATAATGGTGTGCGTGTGGCGTGATCGAAGTGGGTTGGTGTGGAGGTAGAGGGTTACGGATTTATATTATACCAATAGTTAAATACATTTGTATCAGACTGTCTAGTGAGGCTTTTGTCTATTCATGCATGCGGCCTTGGCCTTCTTAATGGAAGGCTGGTCCTACATTGTTTTCTATTAATGTTATGATATTTTCTTTCTGGAACAAATAAATCGACTTGTGACTTGTGTAATACTTGACTAAAATACATTCAATATAATGATAAATATCATTGTTATGATTGTAAAACCTAACCTAAATCTAAAGGAATAGTGTAGAGTGAGACAGTTCCCTCCCCTTACTATAGTTTGGCAGGTCCTGTCTATTTTAATATAGGCCTACTTTAACATTGGAACAAACCTGTAGCCTATACTGTCATTCAAGCAAAATGAATTACACAGAGACGGGTAATGTTGATACCATAGTAGCAATCACAACCTCTACCATTTCGCTTAATTAAGTTTATTATAAGTAAACTAAAGCGTACACTGTAGAACATATCGACGAGCAAGTATAACTGAACAAAAATACGCCCTATTCACTAAATAAAAAATACAGATACGAACCAATATTACAACCTAGTTACGAACACCACTGATTAACATGAGTGCTTTTAAATAATAAACAACAAAAATACCAACAAAACCAAAACGGAAAGGCCTATTAAATCCTGAAAAGAAAGCATAAATCCGTAACAACATAACAATAAAGAAATATTGCGCCATCAATATACTTTTAAACTGGAATAATTCGTCCAGGGTATTTCTTTTCTTTACGTTACACATGAGCTATTCCGCATGCAAAAATGACATGTTTGGTATGTGTACAATTCGTATTGAGAGTGTAAACATTGTTATACACAACATTAGGATAATAATAGATCAACTCAGATAATATTAGGATCATTAAGACATTAAACGGTATCACTATCAGCTGTTCTAAAATACATGAAAAATCCAGCTTGCCGTATTTGCATATAGTAAAAGGTGTGACGTAATGGTAAAATGCATAATCGTGACGAATTTACTACGTTATGGCACTATAGTTCCATGGTTCAACAAACGCTCGTTTCCTTCCGGTCGTTGGTTCAGAGTAGCTAACTGAATTCAGAAGTAGAAACTATGTTTAATCACTTTCACCGTTGGTTTTATCTTCTATGTGTCTTTTCTATTCCATGTTATGCATGTTTGTGGATTAAGAATCATGTCGGAAGTAACGTCGATCATATCAAACTTTTTATTGATAAAGGACAAGCTGTCAATGTTGTCAATAAACGATTTTTATCGGTAGCCATTGATACGAGTGAAGTCCAGAAACAATGGAGTCAGGGAAAGTTGAATTTTAGGTAAGACTTCCGAATGAGTTAGACAAGGCCGAGGTTAAAAACAAACGAGGCAAAAATGCTTTAAATATAATTATTAATAGGCCTAAAAAATATGACGATCTGTGATGGTGAATTGAGATGGTTGGTGAAAATTTAAAGACGAGGTGAGTGCTGGTTCGGCTGTGGATGAGGTTAGCAACGTATTAGCACGAATATAATTATAATTGTATCGTAATCAATTACTTCACAGAGAGGTATTATAGGCATATACCTACTTATAAGGACTTTGATTTGTTAATTGAGTGTATTTATAGGCCGATCTTGATACAATGTATGTCCTCAAAATGTCTCGAAAGTTATTAAGTACTGGCCTATACTTCATTTGCAGGACGAATGTTCTTACGTTTTATTTGATTAAGTTCTCCACAGTTGCAAACACTATCCACGGCACTGAGCCCAAGTTATCTTCGCCTTGGAGGAACGAGCGCCGACTTTTTAATCTACAGCAATGGAGGCTTACACGGAACAAAACACAAAGACTTTACAAACTTTACCATGTCTGGTAAGAATAACATACATAACAAAATAAAAAGCGCGAAATGTGTATTTATTTATTTATTCTTTAAAATTTTATTCATTTCTGCAATAGACATGATAAACTTTACAAAATATAGAAATATCAAATATAAAAGTAGAAGACGGAGCCGAGGAGAGACAAAGGCATTGAAAACGCTGTCACCGGTAGTGTGTGACGTCTCTCCAACACAGAAAATAGTAGTGATATGACATCGTCATGTCTATTATATGGGCACATCACATTTTTTTTGTCACATAAAGTTTGATGTAGACAGAACTTAAGCTTCTCTAGAATAATGTTAGAGGATAGACACACACTTTATCCAGGGAGTTGTTGATTTGCCTTCTTCCATTGTATTATACTGTCCGTGTTGTGATGTATATATCTTATATATGTTTTTATCAGATGCTGACTGGGATGATATTAATAAGTTCAGTACACAAGTTGGCTGGCAGTTGATATTTGACGTAAATGTCCTATTACGCACAGGACAACAATGGGATGATACTAATTTCCGCAAGCTGCTGGAATACAACGCCAAACAAGGCTACATACTTTACTGGGAGCTAGGGAACGGTAGGCTCGGTGACAAATTAATTCTGCTTGTATGAAGAATCCATACATTCTATTTGTTGATATCTGCCTTGGTGTAAATGTTTTAAGCGTGGTTCCCACTAAGCTTGGTTCCCACTAGAACGTAACGCAAGGACGTAAACGCAACGCAAGCGTTTTAACCAATGACAGCGAAGTTATAGACAGTTAGCAATCACAAGCGAATAAGCCATCGCTTGTGATTGGTGAATTCACTTCCGTTGCGTTACGTCCTTCTGTTGCGTCGCTAGTGGGAACCACGCTCTAGAAACGCAACACAACGACGTAACGCAACGTAAGGGATTTGACCAATCACACACGATGAATTATTCGAAACGGTCGCTTGTCATCGGTCAACTTGCTTGCGTTGCGTCCTAGTGGAAACCTAGCTTTAAACTAATGTTGGGAATATGCAAGAGCAAATAAATTATAACAGTATACAATATCATATCATTCGATAGACAGTTTATAACTGTCGACGCATGAAATAATAGTAGTGGTGGTGGTAGTGGTAGTGGTAGTGGTAGGCCTATTTGACTTTTACGCTAGGTCTTACGAGCAAAATTTCCGATTGAATATTTCTCCATGATTTTAATTTATTGCCAAAATAATTATACCGATTTGCATTCATAAGGACAAGCCTTTTGTATGCAAACTAGGCCATATACATGGCTGCAGTCGCGTGCTCAAATTTGAGTTAGTGTTTACCGACCGACCATCCGACCAACCGACCGACCGACATAGTGAGCTGTATAATATTCTATACCGCTGAATTGATTGAGCGAAATATTTAATAATTTTGTTTATATTACTCTAGAACCAAATGCCTTTGAAGATGGGAAAGTAACCAACACAACAGTTACAAGTAAACAGCTTGCCCAGGACTACCGTCATCTTCGAAGTCTACTTGATGCTTCTGTCAAATATCGGCACAATTTTATTATGGGTCCGTCCGTCACTTGCCCACGAATAGGGAGAAGGCCTACACACGGATTAAGTGAACATTCCCAGATATTCATGGATGAGTAAGAAAAATGTATTAAATTTACGATTACAAAATGCTTGACAAACCATAATGTCCTAGGTTCGAATCCTCGTTTCGTTCGTATGTCCGTAACTTGTCCACGAGTGGGCAGAGGGCCTACAGATGGATAAAGTTAACATTCTCAGATATTCATGGATGAGTAAGAAAAGTGTATTAAATTTACGACTACAAGATGATTGACGAATCATAATGTCCTAGGTTCGAATCCTAGTTTCGTCACAGTAACTTGTAGCTTGTTAATAGACTGGTATTAGAGACTCAGAAAGCATGTGCGTTTTTTGGAAGGCGTTTGTGTTTAAAGTTTGTGGTGTTAATTGTGTGAAGTATTTTATTGATATTTTATCGTTAGAATGAGCCGTATAGCTCAGTGGTTAACGCGATTGGCTCCCGGGCCCCAGGATTCAATCCTGACCTTGTGTCCAGGTTTATTTTAGTACGATCAATTACAATTTATCCATCAATTTATTGGCGAGTTTTTCTCCGTTGGATGTGTATAAAAAATATGGCAAAAAATAAATAACCCACGAATCGATCAACATCTTTATTTGCCGTATTGTTATAATATTTACAGATTCTATCAAAATGGCGGCGGCGAGGTAATCAACGCAACAACATGGCATCAGTATTACATGGATGGTAGAATAGCAACCGACGATAATTTTACAGATCCAGATCTTTTAGATTCTTTAATACGCGAGATACAGACGATGAATGAAGTCGTGTATAAGTATAACCCTAGCGCCAAGATATGGCTTGGTGAAACCAGTTCTACTTATGGTGGTGGTACGAAAGGCCTATCAAATGCATATGCTTCTGGTTTCATGTAAGCATAAAATACTTTCATATACAGATAAATTTAGCCAATTCTACTGAACCGAAAGAAATAATTAGTTTCATTTTTAAAAGTATCGACCCTTCATGCCATCAGTATATCATTCAGACATGTAAAGCTCTGTCTACACTATCAAACTAGTTTGACAAAAAAAGTGTGATGTGCCTAAATATGGTAGTGGTATTCCCAAATATGGTAGTGATATGACATCATCATGTCCATGGGCACATCACATTTATTTGTCACATAAAGTTTGATAGTGTAGACAGAACTTTAGTATATTATGTATACCAAGAGGTCCACTGTTAAAATGATGTTTATATTTCATTTTGACTTCATCATCAGTAGTGTACGAATATCTGATCATAATTCTAAGCTAAAGTGAAATAGGTTGAAAGGAAGAGAAACTGATACAGAGAGTATTGAATTTTACATATGATGTCGTTGCATTTGATTCTTCTTATACTTGTTTCGTATAAAACTTGTCTAGCAAATCAAAAGTTGTACTTGGCCCTTGCTGAACTTTCCATCGCACAACAACAATAATAATAGGCCCACACAAATAGCTCAGCTGACTGATGGTAAAATGTGATCGATATCACTTAATTTTGTAAAAATGATATCTACATGTATACATATTTTAAATGTTATATATTTGATATCAGGTGGCTGGATAAACTGTGCATAGCGGCTCTGTATGGAATTGATACAGTAATTAGACAAACACTTTATGGAGGCAGTTACTCGCTTTTAACATCTGAATTGGATCCTCTTCCGGTAAGACATCGACCTTGTTTTAGATATTATTTTGTTTTCTTTTATATCTTGGTGTTGAGACAGCACTGTGTGACACAAACGTGCGATTCCCTGAAACATTGTTGAGGCACCACTGTGTGACACAAGGTAGTCTTGGTTCCAGACGCAGTTTTGATTTAATATTAGTAAAAAGATAAATATTTTGGCACATATGGCGTTTCATACGTATACTACTTGAGCTTGATTTCGGAAATTGGGGGATGTTTCATCACAGCGTCATTGATACTCTACTTCTACATCAGCTTAAGTCTCTTCTCCTTACTCCATCTACCCTCTTCTCCTTACTACGTCTACACTCTTCTCCTTACTCCGTCTACCCTCTTCTCCTTACTCCGTCTACCCTCTTCTCCTTACTCCGTCTACCATCTCCTCCTTACTCCGTCTACCCTCTTCTCCTTACTCCGTCTACCCTCTTCTCCTTACTCCGTCTACACTCTTCTCCTTACTCCGCCTACACTCTTCTCTTTACTCCGTCTACACTCTTCTCCTTACTCCGTCTACCCTCTTCTCTTTACTCCGTCTACACTCTTCTCCTTACTCCGTCTACCCTCTTCTCCTTACTCCGTCTACCCTCTTCTCCTTACTCCGTCTACCCTCTTCTCCTTACTCCGTCTACACTCTTCTCCTTACTCCGTCTACACTCTTCTCTTTACTCCGTCTACCCTCTTCTCCTTACTTCGTCTACACTCTTCTCCTTACTCCATCTACCATCTCCTCCTTACTCCGTCTACACTCTTCTCCTTACTCCGTCTACACTCTTCTCCTTACTCCGTCTACACTCTTCTCTTTACTCCGTCTACCCTCTTCTCCTTACTCCGTCTACACTCTTCTCCTTACTCCGTCTACCCTCTTCTCCTTCTTACTCCGTCTACCCTCTTCTCTTTACTCCATCTACCATCTCCTCCTTACTCCGTCTACACTCTTCTCCTTACTCCGTCTACACTCTTCTCTTTACTCCGTCTACCCTCTTCTCCTTACTCCGTCTACACTCTTCTCCTTACTCCGTCTACCCTCTTCTCCTTCTTACTCCGTCTACCCTCTTCTTACTCACACCCAACATTCCCACTGACCCACCCACTTTATCTTCAATACTAGCGACCTTAGATTGGAAATAAAGACAATCGGGTTTTTTTTTTAAGGATTATTGGCTGTCTTTGCTCTATAAACGACTCGTTGGTCAGAAAGTTTTAAACGTCACTTCGTCTGCACACGGAAGGGATACGAATTTGAGACTGATCCGTGCTTATGCGCATTGCACATTACCAAGCAGGTAAATAATATAAACGTAACTTTAGGTTTGTTCAATCAACTAATTTAAAGTCCCATTCCCTAAAGATAATTCATTCATTAATTCATTCAATCTTTTATTTCGGAATCTCTGGTCCATAGAAAGTAAAAATAATATGCCTACGTACGTAATTATAAAGTAATTTCAATACTAGACATGAGATACTTTGAAGTACTTTTCTGTATCTAAGCTATTAAAAGTAAAGCACGACTAGCCATACAATGTAGTAATCTTAAACGTTTATGTCTATAACTCCGCCCATTGATAAATGCGCATGCGTAATTATTCAAAAAACTTTTCATCCCGGACATGTCGTACGTCTACAATTTCATGTTCTTAACTTTCCTTCAAATTAGTGAATATACCAAAGGTGACGTCACAGTGGTTTTACTAAATCTGGACAAGACTCGGAGCAAGAATGTAGCTATTGAGCAATTCAAAGATCTTAAGGGTATTGGTCAGTATTTGCTAACACCACACGGAAACGGCGACATAAGATCACAGTAAGCAACCATAAACCGATTTATTTATTTTTGCGTATGCAAATATGTTTTTGTTGCTACTTTGCGTATAGTCTTTCCGTGTGTCTATTGTAAACACATTTAGTATTAATCTTTTGGGAAAAGTTCGTAAAAATACATTGTAATTTTTCAGGATAGTTGATTTGAATGGCAAAAAGCTCAAAATGATCGACGAAAGAACGTTACCAGCCTTGTTGCCAAAGACATTGAGCCCAACAGATGGCATCTTATTACCGCCTCTCTCATTCGGTTTTTATGTTATGAAAGGGGCTAAGGCATCGGTATGCTTGTGAAAGAGGTAAGGATTCTTTCTTGGTTTTATATACGGTAGTTGATACTTTGATATATTCAAAGAAAAATATAATTGTAACGTACTATTTTTTTACAAAATGAAATAATACGGCCTTACCACGTTGAAACACCAGTTCTCGTCATATCACCGAAGTTAAGCAACGTTGGGCATGGTAAGAGCTTGGATGGGAGGCCATTTGGTGTGTATATGGAGCTGGGGTCCTATTAGGCATTAGAAATCCGTATTGCTGACTCTTACGGCAGCCCCTGCATCTAGTACCTACCTCAGACGTATTGGACCATGCCTCTCCTCTGGTTAAGGTGCTTACTAGACGAGAGAAGCCCTTGATCAATGATAGGACCAACCAAAGTGCTTTAAACAGTCCTCGTCCATAAGAAGTCACACAACACCAACTATACAAATCGGCACTTTTACCAATTGACTTATAACTGTACTTGCTTATACCAACTAGTAAAATAAATATTTATCAGAAATTTATGTACAGACATCCAGTACTTTATTATTCTTAATACGCATATTGTACAGGTAATACGTATATATACATTTAATTTATTTAAATTTCGAGAGTTGCGCAGTATTTAAATTATCAAATCCCTGATTGTAAAGTGAATAAATAACACTTTTAGCAAAAATAGACAAATTTATCGTTTTCACCATTTAGGCTATATGTACAGAACAATAAAATATCACAAAAGTTCCCTATACTCGTTATAACATAAAGACACTGCATTTAATCTTGATTTGTTGGCAATAAGTAGACTATATTTATTGGATTGTAACATTATTCGTAAATTTCATTGCTGTGACCTTATTAAAAGCATTTAATTTTTACAAGTGAAGATTACCCAAGGGAGGGACAGTGATGTCAACATCGCAACATTGAGTGAGAACGCGACAACAGAATGCAATATGTTTATTATATACAACCCATTTGGTCGAGTAAACCGACTTTAGTAAGGTTTTCGTAACATCGCCCTGTGTTCTTCTCCACTACGTCTACATATGCACATCGCACCAATGTCGTAGTACAGTACCCGTAGCGCATTCGTCGCATTAAATATGTTGAGACGTGACGTCATTCCACTGTTACATTAAAATTAAATTTGGCATTACGTGTATCCAATGTCTTCATAAAATGCCGAATCAGCGCCAACAGCTTTCACCATATTATCTGTAGACACGCTCTGAAAAATAACATGTCATTAACATTACTACATAATATAAAACAAATTTGATTTTACTGTGTATTAATGAGAATTGTATTTTTAGGCCTAAATGTTATTCGCACAGATAGAGTTATATTATATATTAAAACAAAATGAAGGCTAACATACAACATTAAAAGGTAGGATACTAACTTACGGATGTGAACCAATGGAATTAGTTAGGTCACTTTATATAGGTAAAAGTCAGTCCCGTATTCATTCTGAATGTAGGGGAATGAGCTGTTAGGAGCATATTGTCTCGGCATTATGAATTAGGGTAGTATTTTTAACCAGGTACTTATATATACAGCTGAGTGGTCAGGGAATTGAGCCGGGATTTATGATAGCCACTGCAACGCGCTCCTTAAAGCTTGGTTCCCACTAGCGACGTAACGCAACGTAAGGACGTAACGCAACGATGTGATTTGACCAATGTCAAGCGATAGATTATTCGAGCAGTGGCTTGCCATTGGTCAACTCGCTCGCGTTGCGCGTACGTCCCTTGCATTGCGTCTCTAGTGGGAACCACGCTTTAAGACGAATAACCATCGGATTGTGGACGTTTGATAATATGGAGAGGGTTCTATCAAGAATGTCTGCATACCTTTCCAATGGTTCCTTCTGATAGGTGACCCTCAAATCCTTCATAACCCGTTGTCACATCTTCTGATACTGGTGTATAGCTTTTTGCACTAGTACCAAGAGCTAGGTCGTCTTCTAATATTGGTTGTGTATCTCCATCTAAAGGTAACAGGTAATCAACTGCATCCTCTCCGAGCATTGTGTCCAATCGACTAAACAGCTCACTGAACTTAGGCCTTCGTGATGGGGTTGCTGCCCAACATTCCAGCATCATTTGGTACCTGTGAGAAAAAGAGAATGCATTAAATCGAGAATGCTAGGAGGCTAGCGGCTAAGGGATTGAGTAACATGTCACTTATTAACCAAGGCCCATATTTTAGGCCTATGTTGTTAAAATATTCCAACCAAACGAATAGCGGGATCAGACAGAAAAATGTGGTTATTACACGATAAGAAGTCTGAGATAGGGAACATAGGTTGTACTGAATTTAGATAGCAATACTTTAGTTTTTTTAGCATTTGTAGCATGGAGAAAATGTTCCCTGGGAATATTAGACAATGATATTAAATCATCCATAACAATAGTGTGAAACGTACCATTCATTGGAACAATTTTCTGGTTGTTCCATTCTATAGCCTTCCTTTAGTTTCTCGACAACTTCAATGGACTGCATACCTGTATATGGCATTTCTCCCAGAGTTGATATCTCGTACAGAACAATGCCAAAAGACCACCTGCAACATATTGATAGATAAACGTGCTATTTTAAAAATCACTTAATAATAAATAATATATAAAATAATAAATAATCACATTGCTACGTAAAGTATACTGTATATCTTATATTTTGTGTGTTGTTATATTGTGTTACTTTTTCTGACACCTGTCTTAAGCTTGGTTCCCACTAGAACGTAACGCAAGGACGTAAACGCAACGCAAGCGTTTTAACCAATGACAAGCGAAGTTATAGACAGTTAGCAATCACAAGCGAATAAGCCATCGCTTGTGATTGGTCAATTCACTTGCGTTGCGTTACGTCCTTGCGTTGCGTCGCTAGTGGGAATCTTGCATTTAACTTGCATTTAAACATTTATTTACTTTCAATGTCATGGTAACAAAATAAAAGGTGATATATAATATGACAAAGTGACATTGAAAGAAGGCTTGATCAAAAATATAATTTCGGGTTTTCAGCATTGTTATTAATTTTTGTTGAAAGTTTGGAAAGTAAGCAACTGATTACCGGTACGTGATTTAAGATCACGTAATCAGATGTTTCCACTTGTACGTAACGCAAGGATGTAAGCGCCCCCCCCCCCCCACCAAGTAATATGATTCGAAGGCGCGAAAGATCATCCGATCTGTCGCTCTCTGCTCACAATTCATTATGAGGTTTGCCTATGTATGCGGGGAACCTTGCGTTTAACGATCTGTGATTCGAATGAAATATCAATTCTAGTAAATTTAAAATTGACCACTACAACAACCCGGGTCGTGCATCCGGGTTACTTTGGTGACGACATATGCATTTTCCCAAATATTTTGAATGGCAAATTATTAACTTACACGTCACTTTGAATAGTACATATTCCCTGCAAGTTTGTCTCCAAACTGACCCACTTTATAGGCCTCTTGCGATCCGGTGCAAGATGTTTGTAGTCGCTCTGGTAGATGTCATCCGCTAAGCCAAAATCTGAAATTTTTATTGTTAGACCCTTGTCAACTAGGATGTTCCTTGCTGCAAGATCTCCATGGTAGTATCGTGTGCTTGACAAGTAATCCTGTAGTAATTATAAAATGATTAGGCCCTATCCATAAATTTAATTTATCATGTAGAGATGCGATGAAGTGTTAATATAAGGCCAATTTACACAGACGAAAGCGGTAACAGTAAGCAAAGAACCACGTAGCTTGTCCCACGTAGAATCTGTATTTATCCGACCTGAGCGGAAACCGCCCGTCCACACTCCGCGTTGTGTGTATATGGTCATAAAGAATAGATTCTAGCCTATACTTTTATTATCGTTCGTCTGTGTAAATTGGTCTTTATACGTTACGCGTGCGTTGAAACTGTGATAAAAATGATACGGCTTATGCGCGCACAGAATATTATGTAGGGGATACTCATAGCCAGCTATTAATCGTACGTTTCGTACAAAATTACAGATATAACGTTTGAATAAAATCCGTTTTCAATGTCGGCAAGAAATAAACAACTTACAATTTTCAATCTCATCATCAATCATATCGTGAACTGACACATCACATTGAAAAGGCTTAGAATGGAGGATTTGGCTTGCTTACCATGCCACGAGCAATCTGTCGAGCAATCTGTACTTGGTTTTGATAAACCAAATGAAATATAGGATCTTCTAGGGCGTATTTTGCCTGTAAAATCAAATCAATTATTTCTGTTAAGACCAGCTAAAAATACGCCTACGTACATAACGTATTTGTTGACACTTTAATCAATCATTATTGTATGGTATAGGTCTAATTTGGGATTTTAAAATAACAATGCTGCGTCAAACCTGTAATATACACACGAACTAGATGTACGGTTACACCGTATAATATATGCCATAGGCAATAACACGAAATGCAAAGCTCTGTCTACACTATCAAACTTTATGTGACAGAAAAATGTGATGTGCCTATTATGAACACGATGATGTCATACCACTACCATATTTGGGTATATCAGTACCATATTTGGGCACATCATAATTGTTTTGTCAAACTAGTTTGATAGTGTAGACCGAATTTATTCTTGCTGATACTGTATAATATATTCTTTAGCCAGCCTGACAACTGCAGTCAGTTTTCTGCGTAAAATAGTTCCTTTTTTTGTGTCTTTCGTAGACTCGTTCCCCTTTTATTGTCATATGATGTTTACTATATACGTGTAATAGATTAGTTCTTGTTTTCTAATAATATAGGCCTATTAGTGTTTTTATTTAATAGAAATCAGTAATTATATAATCGAATATCAATCGATATCGAAAGTTGATGGTGCTATATTGGAAACCTATAGATCCTAATCTGATTATTGATCAGATGTCTTACAACTCATGTCAAAATATTTAATGGGGTTAAAAATTTAAAACGAAAACATTTAAATAAGACAAGCACATTATAACATTGACATTAATATCGTGTAACGCATTTCTACAATAAAATCATAATCACTGGTACTTTACATTAACATTATATTTTGATATTTCATATATAATTATTGTATCGATTTATTGATTGTAGGATCAATACCTATTTTGGAATTGTTTTAAAACAGCTCATATTTTTGTTGTATATTTTGTTTATATATCGTGCGTGTTTGCTATACATAATATTTATATTTAGACGTTCAAGATCGTTTAAGTATTATTTCCCTGAAATGATCTTTGATTTGACAGAGTGGGACATAATCCTTTCCTAACGAAGACTTATCTGAAAGAGGCTTCAATAGCGTCAGTTACTTAAATGTGACAAAACTCAATTTTCATCCTGATCTCAATTGTGTAAGTGCATAATATACTTTGCAATACCGATACATACATATCTATAATGTCGCTCATGTAACAGTTTTACCTTTAGGTCATGAATTATTTGGCTGCCAGGCTTAGTACATTTTTCAGCTTTGATGTAGATGATTACACAATGTGTTTCGTTAGATTTCTATATGTAAGCTTGTGTTATAGCATAGAGATATTATAGTTATAATATTCACTATAATATCTCTATGGTTATAGGTTCTAGACAACGACTTAATATTAGTAACAATATAAACATATTGGTACACATGGCGTTTCATATGTATAACCCTTGATAGTTCACAAACAAAACTCGAAAGCGACTGGAATTACTAACAAAATAAAAAATACAATAACAGAGACTTAGGGAAAGTATATAGTGTCAAAATAAATATGGTTTAATATTGAAATCAATCATCATCGTATGTAAATATGTGTAGGCCTATTTTAACTACGTTTAACACTGTACAAATCTGTTTGAAGGCCTACCATACAAATGACAGACATTTTTAACACATCACAAATGTACATATTCATAACAGAGAATTTAAATAAAAGTTGGACGAACCCACACAATGACAATAAATGCATAATATGATGCATAGTTTTTATTTTATAATAAATTCCCGATTACCAAAGGCTGGTGAATGCATTTAAAATTATATATTCACTTGGTTAGTTGTTGTTAATAAATGAATTCCGAAGTAAAAATAACAGTACGCGCCTAAAGGTCATAGTAAATTGCATATTATTATATTGTATTATTTTTTCATCGCCAAAATCAAACGAACTATTCAAATTAAGGAGATAATAAAACATACTAAACGACCAATTAACTTACTTACTTTGTGAATAATAACATGTTTATGCCTCTAAGGCGTTTCATAGATCTGACAAGTAATTAATCGTTTTAGTCGTTTTTCGGGTGGCTGTCGGAATGATTAAAAATAAGCCATACATTAAAGCCTGCAACTGTGTCTATAAAAGTCTCTTTTTCGCGTACGCCTTATAGTTCATGAATATTTATAACTATATGTTATATAAATAAAAATGCTTACCTCTCGGCACTTAAGTAAAAAGTGGAACAAGTCTCCGTAATGCATGAATTCTGTTATAAGGTAATATGGCTCATCGCTGGTACAACATCCTAGTATTCCGAGTATATTAGGGTGGCTTCCAATATCAATTATCAATCTGATCTCGTCAAGAAAGTATTCCTTCATTGAACGTGAAACGTGACCTAATGTTTGATGAAAACAATTTGAAAATTATTATTGAAGAACTGTTTTTTAACCAAATAAAGTGTCTTCTTAATTGGTGGTGTCTATTGAATAATGGTGGGTTAGTTTGTCAAAACCGCTCGGTCCTTTAATTCAATTCAATTCAATTCAACTTTATTTCAGACAATTGTCCATGGTATAATACATTACACAAAAAAAAAAGGAGAGAGGACCGAAACTGTTATCTATTGAAATATAGTAGGCCCCTATATAGTTATGACTTAATATTAGTAAAAAGATAAATATTTTGGCACCTAATATGGCGTATATAGTATTTGAGCTTTTTTCAGAAAAAAATTCGGAACGTCGACTGGTGGACTAACATAAAAAAGAGAATAAATACAGACTTGGGGCAAGTCTAAATGAGATACAGTCCGATCCCCTGATTACGGGTGTTCACTGAATAAACTATGTCTCAAAAGAGGCGCTCTACTGCATTTCCTGGTGATGAAAGTGCCATGTTTATCTTGCAAAACATTAGAGGCAATTTAATGATATCTGGTAGTCTGGGTTCCAGACGGAGCTTTAACTTAATATTAGTTAAATAAAAGATATTTTGGCACATATGGCTTTTCATACGTGTACTACTTGAGCTTGAAAAACATCGAAAAGCCTCGAAATAACCACAGACTTGAGGCAAGTCTAGATATCTGGCTATGGCAATAGAAAATATAAGTTGTTGCCCCAAGTCTGTATTTATTGTCTTTTTTAATGTTAGTCCACCAGTCGACGTTTCGATTTTTGTCTGAAAAAAGTACTATACGTATGAAACGCCAACATATTTTGGCACTTATGGCGTTTCATACGTGTACTTTTAAACATCGAAAAGCCTCGAAATAACCACAGACTTGGGGCAAGTTATCTGGCTATGGAAAAAATACAAGTAAGCCTACCTTTTAAACTTTTCACTGCTACCGGGATGTAATCATTTCCACCATCGATACCACAAGCGAAGCCTTTGCACACGACACCAAATTGACCACTTCCGAGCTCCTCCTCAATCTTTAGCATATCGCGATCGAATTCTTTCTTTGCAAATAGTGGGTCCACCTCGCGGTATTCAAAGTAATCTGCAGGAAAAATATTGGAAAAATAGAATTACACACAAACTAAAGGAAACTAATCTAAAGCTCTGTCTACATCATATTTTAGCATATCACACTTTTTTTTGTCGCACTAGTTTGATAGTTAGAGATAGATTGGACAACCTTCTGAAACAATTTTCAATTGTAAGGAAGGTGAATTATTGGAATAAACCCGTTCGGTTTACTGGACTGGAACGGTGATGTTCCGAAGTGGCCCGACACTTCTTTCTAACTTACTCCCTTCACACTAGACTAGAGATACTATGTTCAATAGACCATAAACCCAGTCAGAGGAACACTGTTATGCGCGATTTGAACGATTTGCGCAATTTAAAATTGCGCAAAGAATTCTTGCGCAATTTGAAATTGCGCAAGGATTTTCTTGCGCAATATTAAATTGCGCAATCAACTTGCGCAATTTCAAATTGCGCTGCACAATTTGTAAATAGATAGTTCTTGCGCAATATGACACCTTTGCGCAATTTGAAAACGAACTGTTTGTTATTTTTATTATTGTACTCATTTGTACTGATATTTGAATTGAAATGATTATATTACTATTGGTATTTATTTATGCCTTCTCCTCATATTATGTGTGAATATGGTATTTTATAGAACCATTGGGAATTCGAGATTTTTTTTATTCGGAAAAAAAAATTCGGGAGGGAGGCTCCCGGGAGGGTAAGGAAAAGCGATATTATCTTCAATTTTGAATCATTCTAGAAATTACTAAAAAAATATGGGTGTGCATGATTTCACAATCTGTCGAAAAACCTTGCGCAATTTGCAGATTACTTGCGCAATTTAATACGTTGCTTGCGCAATTTGAAACACATGTTTCAATTCAAATTGCGCAATTTCAAATTGCGCAAATCGTTCAAATCGCGCATAACAACACCATTAAAATAATAAATAGCGATTCCTACAACCGCTTATTAACCGCACTTACCATGTTTAGACTTGATAAACATATCGTCTGGTTCCCGCTTAAATTGCGGTATTGTTTCCTTTCTTCTTTGTCTCCGAGTATAAAATCCAAGAAAAATAACTACCGTAGCAAACAGTATAGCTCCGATGAGAACTGGTATAACTAAAGTGTAGTATATACTTAGACTCTCAATTGTGGTGTCCTTATGTCCGAAATTTGTATCTATTTAAAAATTTAAAAAGTCCTCTATTCATCTTGAAACTCCGTCAGAAATAATTGTAACGGTTACTAAATTATTACTTTACTATTTTAATATTAAAGTTAGTCTGATGAATAAACTTGAGAACAGTAGCCTATTTATGACTTTTTTGAACATCTAACATAGACCCTAATTCGAGAGAAGGTTTTCCATTTCATTGTATTACATTAAAAAAAGAAAAGAAGAAGAAGAAGGAAAAAAAAGAAAGAAAATAACAAAAAGCAAAAGAAAAGATTAAAAAAAATCCAAAAGACTGGTTAACCAAAAGGCGAAATGGATCACTGTCAAGTGGCTCACCAAAATGGAAATTGGTCTTGTACAAATAATATCATAGGCGGATCCAGTGAAAATCCCACCAAACCAAATTATAATACAATTAGGACACTCAATTCACAATTTGATTTCACCATTTTTACGTCCTTCCTCTATCCCCTCCATTTAAAAATCCTGCATCCACAACTGCAGGTACACATTTTTTTTTTGGGTGGAAATGCCTGGGGTATTTTCAAAAGAGTTCTCCAGAATTCAAGATAACCTGTTTTAAGAAGAAGGTACACTTACTGATTTCTTCAATAAGAAAATCACTGAGATTGAAATAGACAATTGATTCTATACTATCTCTTAGAAGTGTTTCATTGATGTCTGCTTGCGCTACTACCTGGAAATAAACAAAAACAAAATAGGAATTAAAAAAACCTGCTGATTAATAAGTAAGTTAAAACCCCTGAATAGGGACTGCTAAGTAAGTTTCTAGGTCAATACTAATTTTACTAAAAGCAAAATGGTGATGAAAGGAAAATCCAAGGTTGAAGTTGTTTTTCAAAATTCATATATCCAGGTTCTGATTGTAGCATGGGCCGAATTCTCTATATAAATTGTAACCGAATAATTAATATTTTTATTTAGAGGGTTAAAGTTAGATCTCCACCTCAAAAACAAAATTACAACCACAATTATTTTATCTAACAACCCAATACATCCAATAAATATTGGCATATGATTTCCCGGAGACAGTCGAGGAATATACCCAAACAGGAAATCTTATCGTCAACTATTTTTCAAAAGCCAATAATCAAAATATCTCATTAAGACAACGAAAATAAATCGTGTATTTAATCAGCAATTTAAATTGGATTTCTATTATTGATGTAATGGATCAGACTGCAGTGTATTGAAGAATGAATGCATTTTTTAGTTCAGATGCACTACAGGATAATTATGTAGAATCTTTAATTAGCTATTATGTAATTGCAGAAAGTGAATTTCTCATTTCCTTGTCATGATTAATGTTAAATTAGATTAGAATATACCATACACAGGGATAAAACGCACTCTAAAGAACCTAGTACATCTTTCGAGACGAGTAGGGGGTTATCCCGGTGTATTAGTACATTACAGCCACTGATCATAACTGGGCTCTCTGGGAGACCAGTCTTTGACTGAAGAGGTTACCCAGTATAAATATATATTTCAATCAATCAATTAATCAATACGGGGCAAAACATGATTTAATAATATACCATCGTGTAGCATCCGAATATAGTAAGACAAAATAAAAGTGGTTACCGTAGGCCTAAACGAAGGGAAAATATATAATGCTGAATTAAATGTTAATGTCAAACCATAATAATGGTTTGTCCACCATAGAATATAGCTTCCACTCATATTTTGTCAATCTTACCTCTAAAGCTCTATCTACTATCAAACTTTATGTGACAAAAAGTGTGATGTGCCCATATGGACACGATGACATCACATCACTACCAGATTTTGTCACGTCACACTTTGTTTGTCAAACTAGTTTGACAGTGTAAACAGAGCTTTATGATCGGAATGTATAGTTGGTTGGTGTTGTGCGCTCATAGAAAACAATGTTTGTATATGTAACGTAATAAGTGTATAATATAAGTATATCCAAAGGCAAATTACTGGGAAAAAAAGACAATTCGGTGGGGGCTGCATATCAATTAAACAAGCAGAAAGCTATTATCACAATGGCAAAGTAAAACGGCCAGAAGGAAGTGTCAAGCTTTCGAAAAATAACTTGTTTTTTTTGTCAGGAATGGGAATATTTAGGAAAGAAATATAAGAAATATAAAGCAGACAAGATTTGTATGAGTTTGTTAGAAAGTGTCACACCAATCAAAGTTTGAAATTTTAGAAACATTCCAAAATAAATAAATAATAATAGTTCATTCTTATATAGCGCATATAAGCAAGCTCTCAATGCGCTGAACATTATTACCCCAGTCATTTCCTGATCAAACACCTATATGGAAACATACTCCCATATATGCAGCTAGTAATCAGCGCAAAGTTGTGTCTTGATCTAAATGCTATAATATATATAACATAATGCATAGCCTGAGTGTCCTTGAAATACATGGTTTCCAATATCAAATCTAATCCTAGATTTCGAATAAAGTATATGATAGATTCACATTCGGCATTCAAAAAACATTAATTAATCTTAAACATGTAACCGTATATTAAATTATTAAAATGGAATTTGAATTTGGCTTTCGTATTGTGTTAACTTTTCACCTCAAATTAGATTTCATTAACCCATACATGTCGAATTTAAGCCACACTTAACCGAATTAACGAGCCGACTTACATGGCATCGTTAATTTTGTCATGAGCTATATAGATACTTAAGCTATATAGATACTTAAGCTACATAGATACTTAAGCTTACTCCACAATACTCGGTTCGATAATCGTAAAAGCTATTTCGGACATTGTAACATTAAATAGAATCGTGGAAGGTATTTAGAAACCGAAGTTAAGAAGTGTGTAGGATAATAATTAGACTTTTAAATAGAAATCGGATAAAGTTTGGATCAATAAAAAAATACCATTTCACTTACCGTCAGATAGTATGAAGTTTCTTGTGTCATTAAATCCGTAGTCATACTAAAGTACTCTCGCTCTGTTACATCGTAAAATACCTGGAAAAGAACGGAATAATTTATATAGGCCTAAACATTTTAATTAATTTAATTCTTTATTAATACTTCAAAACATATTTGATTAAGAAAAACGTCAAGAAGAAAAGCAATCAAACAAACAAAAAAAGGGGAAAAAAGAAAATAAAGAAGTAAAGAGATAAAGAGTATAGAGTATAGGCCTAATTCCTTTTCCACTGTAAATAGCTTTTTAAATGGACCTTTTCTTTAAAATATACACCACATACCTCGTCGAGAGTTTCGGGCTCGGGACTAAGAAAATCTTGAGTAGTTGAGTCTATAATTGTAGCTCTATATGAATGTAATGCCGCCTGGCTGTTAATACTTGCTGGTGGGTACATAGAAACCCACGTAGTGTGTGATCTTTGTGACATTGTGATGTTTTCTATACGTACATCAATGGGCGCACTAACGTATTGCGCATCTATGGCATAAATACATAATTGAAAAACAGTTACTGTACTTCTGTTATGTCTAATTATTGTCGTGTTTTTCAGTTTCCAACTAATAATAATAATAATAATAGTCTGTTCTTATAAAGCGCATATAAGCAAGCTCTCAATGCGCTTTACATCAAAAATAAAAGGAGGAAATGTAAAATTAATGAAAAGCTTGTTGGAAAAGGAATGTCTTGAGTTGAGTCTTAAATAAATTAAGGGAAGTACACTGTCTGATTGTGATCGGTAGGAAGTTCCACAAAGTTGGCGCTGCCACTCCAAAAGCTCTCTGACCGTAGGTAGATGTCCTTGGAACCACAAGTAGGCACTGGGAACCGGACCTAAGATATTTAGTTGGCTGGTAACTCTGCACAAGCTCAGATAGGTAGCCAGCCGTCAACTTGTGCTGAGCTTTGTAGGCCAGGATCAACACCTTGTACTGTATCCGTTGTTATACAATGTATTATTATTATTTGTCGTAGTATATTATGTATTACTCTAATCTTCACTCTTCTTTTTTTTCTCGAAAATTTAAACGAAAAACAATTCAGGATTATTAATACAATTACATTATATGCTATTTGTATAATTAACGGTGATTAGATATGGTCAATAGAAAAGTTCAATTATTTAAGGAATCCGTATGTACCATGAACGAGGTAAAACTTGTCTTGATAGGAGTGTCCCCTGAACAGAGGTCCAATTTAGTGAAAACATATATTTCCCCTCATTAATTTAGCAGGAAAGTGTCCCCCTACTAGAGGTGACCATAAATAAGAGTGTCCCAAACGAGGTTCTATTTAATTGTAGTTCTGATTCCATCAGTTAATGCTTATTATTGAATTTGATAATAAATTTACCTTGCGTCATACAAAAATGTCGATCTTTAGTTTCTTGATAACAATCTATGACAAAATAAATGATTAATTTTAACAGAATCAAAGTTTTGTTATTTGAATATTCATTAGTGGAATATCAATGTTAAGCATAAAGATTCAACAAAATATTAAATATACAGGAGAATCATAATAAATTAATTTTATTAATGTTAGCAACATTTAAAAAACAACGCATAACTATGCAAAGGAATGACGAGATTGGAGAACCACTGTTTGTATAAAGCTCTGTCTACACTATCAAAGTTTATGTGACAAACAAATGCCCATATATGGACATGATGATATATCACTATCATATTTGGACATATTACTACCAAATTTGGGCATATCACTACCATATTTGGGTACATCACTACCATATTTGAGCACATCACTACCATATTTGGGCATATCACTACCATATTTGGGCTCATCACACTTTTTTTACTTTAATTGCCTTAATTTGCGTCATTAATTCAGATACGAGTGTTACAATCCATTACTTACCAACACCATTAAATTGTATAACACCATCGTTTAAAAAAGATTTCTTGTCAAGTTCTTTGCTTGCCAAGTAAAACTATACAGAAAGAAACGGTTGAAAAAAGAAATAAAAAATCATCATCACATCGGTATTATACTAAATAAATTAAATCGATGTCAATGCAAATAAATAGAGCCATACGATTTGAAAAGCACGGCCACATTCCTAACAAATGCCAATTTTGATTGGATTTTTTATATTTTGCTATTTTACCGCAAGTCTTTTCTTGCTAATTTTGTACCAATATAGATGCACTGAATATGTTTAGATAACATGCAGGTATAGTATAAAACCTACTCCATATAATGAGAGCGAAATTCATGTTTCAATTTGTTTCGAAGCGTTTAAAAAATGACTTCCCTGACGTTATTTGGAGTTTCATATTATGATATTTAAAGATATTGTCCCCCAAAAACATGAACAAAGAAGATGGATAAAATCAGACCATTTTGCAGTTTTAATAAATGTATTCACTTCTGTAGGGAAAACAAATTATTTCACTTATATAAAAAGACAAAATAAACGGTTAATTCTAACCAAAAACCATTGTCTGACAATTTAAATATTTTTTGCTTTAAATTGCATTTTTTAAGGTAAACATTTTTTATTTCCGATACAGTTTTTGGTCAAAGTGAATACTACTATTACATTACTGTCACGAACTCCTCTCACGTATGTTTCCGAGCGGTTGAAAATACTTTAGGAACTCCCTTGTGACATAAAAGTATACACACAAAATCCACAAAGTTGTAAAATAACTCAAAAACAAAGCTTTAATTTCAATCAACTTCAACCTTTAACAATCCAGTAAGCACTTTAAACAACAGCTTCACAATGACTTTACAATATAACATCCAACCTCTAATCCAACAACCTTACAATAGTTTACATCCCTTTATATACAAGATGCTCCTATCCTTCTAGATCATTCTTTATACTTCTCATTATTACATGATTACAGTTTCTATTAATAGCACTTCTGGAATGTTCTTGATTGTTCTTATTAATTATACATGGTTTATTAAATCAAAACATCTTATTCTAGAATGTTCATGTAAATACTATGTTACTCTATATGTTAGGGAATGGTAATTTATTACACTCCCCCCTCTTTCTGAGCTCAAAACTCTTTCTTGGAGTTTTGAGGGGAAAGTATACACGGACGTGGCAAAATATAACATTTTCGACCTAGAAACCCTGTTGAATATAAATTCAAACTACATTACGTGAAAACCAAATTCTCATTACAAACAAAATGTAAGAAACAAGTAACTTATAAACATTAAAACCTATTTTGTCTATTTGTAAAGTAACCCTTGCTTTAAGTTAATGGTTTTCGTGACAATCCGTCAGCATTACCATTAGAAATACCCCTTCTATGTACAACAGTAAAGCAATAAGGTTGTAAATCAAGACTCCATCTAGTTAGTCTTTTGTTTGTCTCTTTCATTTCAACCAACCATTTGAGTGGTTGATGGTCAGTAACTATCTTAAATTTTCTGCCTAGTAGATAATATCGCAGACTTTCGACAGCCCATTTTATAGCTAAACACTCTTTCTCTATAGTTGCATAATTCTGTTCCCTTGGGAACATCTTACGACTAAGATACAATACTGGATGGTCAGTACCATCAGGACCTAGTTGACTAAGTACTGCACCTAACCCTCGATCTGACGCATCTGTTTGCAGTATAAACTCTGCATTAAAATCTGGGTTTCGTAACACAGGGTCTGAACATAATGCCTGTTTTAACTTTACAAGTGCATCTTCGCACTCAGGCGTCCATTTGATTTTATCTGGATGTTTTTTCCCCGTCAGATCAGTTAGAGGTGCTGCAATGTCAGCATAATTAGGAATAAACTTTCGGTAGTATCCTGTCAGGCCAAGAAAAGATTTAACATCCTTCTTAGTTTTAGGTTTTTCCCATTGTACTACCGCTTCTACCTTAGTCTTTTGAGGACGTATCATTCCCTCTCCAACTACATACCCTAAATAATGCACTTTACTATGTGCGAAACTACATTTTGCAGGTTTGACTGTCAGATTAGCTTGCTTGAGGGTCCGAAAAATGTCCCTAAGATGATGGATATGACTTTCCCAGTCTGGACTAAATATTACCAGATCATCCATATAAGCTGCTGCTTTCTTGCGCAACAGTTGATCCATCATTCTTTGAAACGTTGCAGGAGCCCCATGCAAGCCAAATGGTAAATACTTAAATTGGTACAAACCCATTGGTGTTGAAAAAGCAGTATATGGTTTTGACCGTTCAGTTAATGGAACCTGCCAGTAACCTTTACATAAATCTAACTTTGTTATAAATTTAGCAGGACCAACCCTGCCTATTATTTCATCTATTCGAGGCATTGGATATGCATCAAACTTGCTCAAGCTATTCACTTTTTTGTAATTTACGCAAAAGCGAGCTGTACCGTCCGGCTTTGGTACCATGATATAAGGAGAGGACCAGGGACTGTGAGACTCTTCTATTACCCCAAGTTCCAACATAGATTCTATCTCTTCTTTTACTTTGCCTAACTTAGCCTGAGGAATTGGATAAGCTCTTAATCTAACTGGGTGTACCCCTAGGTTCATTTCAATATCATGCTTTATTACAGTAGTTTTCCCTGGCTTATCCTGTAACACTGAATCAAATTCAGAAAACACCTCCGCTAAATCTGAAAGCTGAGATTCATCTAATCCTTCACCAGAATCTAAGGTTAAATTGGAACTAGAAATATTTGACCAAGAAATGTCCTTATCCTGACCCTCGTCTCGTCCAGTTACATCATTTATAGCCAGCATAACCTCAATAGTTCTACGATGAAATTGTTTTAAAAGATTTATGTGGTAGACTTTTGACTTTTTCCGTTTATCATTAGTTTCCACCTCATAGTTTACTGGACCTAGTTTCCTTAAAACCTTGTAAGGACCTTGCCATTTTGCCTCTAATGCATCGTTACTAGATGGTAAGAGTAATAGGACTTCATCACCTGGACTAAATTCTCTACAAACAGATTTCTGATCATATTTTTGTTTTTGCCTTGTTTGGGATAGTTCAATGTTTTCCTGGACTAGATCTTTCATTGAAGTTAACCTATCTCTCATTTTAACAACGTGTGAAACCACACTTTGAGGACCTGTCACCGTGCCTGTCCACATTTCTTTCATTATATCAAGTGGACCTCGTACCTTCCAACCATACAATAATTCAAATGGAGAGAACCCAGTTGACTCCTGCGGTACCTCCCTATAAGCAAATAATAGGTACGGAAGCAATTTATCCCATTCTCTGGGATCATCCTGAACAAATTTTCTAATCATAGCCTTGAGGGTGCCATTAAATCTTTCCACTAATCCATCGGTTTGTGGATGGTAGGGAGAAGTAGTCAAGCCCTTAATTGAAAGTAAATTATAAACTTGACTCAACAACTTAGAGGTAAAGTTAGAGCCTTGATCGGTTAAAATTTCTGTTGGTACCCCTACCCTAGAAAATAATTTAATCAACTCATCCGCTATCTTTGGAGCTTCAATACTTCTCAGTGGGATAGCCTCCGGATATCGAGTTGCATAATCACATATAACCAAGACATATTTATTTCCTGTCTTACTCCGTGCTAGTGGACCAACAATGTCCATAGCGATTCGGCGGAATGGTTCACTGATTATTGGCATAGGAATCATCGGGGCCTTCAATTTAGTTTTATACTTTGAAGTTTTCTGACAATTTTCACAAGTGTTGCAATATTCGGTCACATCCTTTCTAATACCAGGCCAAAAGAATCTCTGCTTTATCCTATCTAATGTCTTTTTCCTACCTAAATGACCTGCCAAAGGAATATCATGTGAGACTTTCAATACACTATTACGGCAAGGATATGGAACTACTAATTGCTCTATTGGTTCTGTCTGGTGTTTAGTGAAAACCTGCCTAAATAAAATTCCATCCTTACAGACTATCTTTATAGTGTCATCATCTTTCTGTACTAACATCTGTTCTCGAAGTGAAATTAAAGTTCTATCCTTAACCTGATAATCGTTAATTTTATCTCTGCCAATATCTAAAATGTCTAATTCACTATCTTGGCTAGACTGAGCCTGAGCTTCCTTTGTTTTTGCAAACTCTTTCCTAACTTTTCGTTTCTCACTTCTAGTTTTATGAACTGTTTCCTTGGGAGGGTTGTCACTGAGTAGTTGGTCATCTAAATGTCCAAATTCTTCTTGAAAATTAACCACATCATCTAACTGACGTGAAATAACCCCAGAACCTTTTTCCGAATTTAATTCGTTTTCCTCTCTTAGTTTTTCTTTTCTAGCATGATCTCTAGTGGCAACAAAACTATGCCTATCATGATTCTTATTCCCCTTCCTTAATAAGTCTCCAAATTTAGGAAAGTCCCTACCAAGAATTACATCTCTTGGTAAATCGCTGCAAACGCCAACCAACAAATTATGGTCTTCGTTATTAACCTTAATATTGACGAATGCAGTAGGATAGGCTTGGACATGGTCATGGACGCATCTGCATGTAATTTTAGCTTGCTCCGCGCGATTAATTTTCTTAGCCGCTACTAAATCAGAATGAACAAGTGTCATATCACATCCAGAGTCTATCAAAATTTCACAATCACATCCTTCAACTAGGCCTCTACAAATGTAAGGTGTACATGGTTTTGAAACAGTATCTGTCTTTGTCGACAAAAAGCCATCCTTACTTCGACAAAATCGTTCTATGTGGCCTACTTTTTTGCACCGTCTACAAACGAGAGGTTGTCTAGCGTCAGATTGTGATTTATGAAAGTTATCAGGGGGATTATTATTACCCTTACTGTCAACTTCAGGAGTGCCTTTCACTGTTTTCTCCTGGTTGTTTCTATTTTCGTGTTTTCTATTTTGAAACTTTTTCTCAAAATCGATACCGGTACCTTTTCTAGCTTGAAAATAATTATCTGCTAATTCTGCAGCATTTAATCCAGAATCTGGTTTATGTTCTTTAACCCAAATTTGTACCCCTGTGGGCATAATATCTATCAATTGCTCTAAAATAACAGTTTCAGCTAAATCATCTTTGCTTTTATCAGCAGGCCTAGCCCACTTAGTAAATAAGTCTTTCAACCTAACATACACTTCTCTATAACTTTCTTCACTTTTCTTTTTAATTGACCTAAACCTTTGTCTATATGTCTCTTCAGTTATGTCATACCTTTGTAATATTGCTTTCTTCACTATGTCGTACTGGTTACTTTCTGTCACTGGTAATGATGCATAGGCTGCTCTTGCTTTGCCTGTCAAATGTGGTATCAGTTTTACTACCCAGTGTTCTTTTCGCCACTCATAGGTGTTAGCAATTCGTTCAAACGTAGTGAGATAATTTTCAATATCATCACTATCAGAAAGTTTTGCAATCTGAACTTCCTTCAATCTCATTATATCTTTTAATCGTTTCTCCTCACTGTCCTTTTGCTTATCCATTAACGCCATTACCAATGCTTGCTGTTTCTCTATATCGTCCCTACGTAAACGTTCTTGTTTTTCCATATCTTCTTTGCGTTGTTCCATCATCTGCTGCATCATAAGATTCTGTTGTTGCATTTGTTGCTGCATCATTAGATTCTGCTGTTGCATTTGTTGCTGCATCAACAACAAAACATCTTTTGAAGATGAGTCAGCCCCTGTAGGGTTATGTCCACTGGTTGGTACAGACTCTTCTGCCTGTTGTTCAGGTTGTAATGACTGAACCGATTCTACCTCAGAATCAGATTCATCGCCGCCGCTGTATTCTCTACCGGATCTTGTTGTTGATTGTTTATCAGCCATATTTTAAATCTGGATGAGGGTCTTGTTACTAGTTAATCGTAGTTACCGAGACGTTCACAAGTCTACTGTTCCAAATAAATAATGTAGTGTTCTTAAAACAATGTTTGTGTACTTAGGATTAAACAAAACGTAGCACCACGGCTTCCGACGTAAACATATCTCAGTATCGTAAGAACCGCTTTCACAAAATATCAATAAAGTACAGTTGATCCTAAAACAGCCACCAATCTATGGCAAAATACAGTAGATCAAACTGCTACCACAAAATATCACAACCGTAGATAAATACACAGTTAAGTCGAACAGTAGATCGAAATAACCGCTGCCACCAAATTATGTCACGAACTCCTCTCACGTATGTTTCCGAGCGGTTGAAAATACTTTAGGAACTCCCTTGTGACATAAAAGTATACACACAAAATCCACAAAGTTGTAAAATAACTCAAAAACAAAGCTTTAATTTCAATCAACCTTTAACAACCCAGTAAGCACTTTAAACAACAGCTTCACAATGACTTTACAATATAACATCCAACCTCTAATCCAACAACCTTACAATAGTTTACATCCCTTTATATACAAGATGCTCCTATCCTTCTAGATCATTCTTTATACTTCTCATTATTACATGATTACAGTTTCTATTAATAGCACTTCTGGAATGTTCTTGATTGTTCTTATTAATTATACATGGTTTATTAAATCAAAACATCTTATTCTAGAATGTTCATGTAAATACTATGTTACTCTATATGTTAGGGAATGGTAATTTATTACAATTACATTAAAATGGCATATTAAAAAAAATGAAAAAAAAAAATATTTTTTTAGGGCAACAAAACAGTTCATTTATTAATTTAGTAAATATATTAATAAACAGATTTATAATTGGATTATTCGTATTTTGTGCAATTTAAAAATAAAAGAGAAATTAGTTATGAACTATTTCTATTATTAACGATATAATGTAAATGCATAAATCAAGTACTTACCCTAATTTCGTAGTCATAATTGAATTTGATTTGGATCTCTGTTTCTCTTTTGTTCTGAAAAGGAGTTTTATTTATAATTATTATAAATATTATTTATATTATTTATATCTATAAACTATGAACACATGTAACTAGACGAATTTCAATTTATAATTCGAATAATTCATATGTTTCCAGTTTTCTTTTAAAAAGGTCATTTTTAATATTTAAAAGTTCATTTATGGTATTCCTAATATTTGTTTTTCTGAAAAAAAAGATCCCTATTTTGACATCTTTAAATAGACATTTCTAATATAATCTTTTTTAGTATTTTTGTTAACCACTTGCTTAAAGTATCAAGTCAACAAACACGTCACGTAACAAATTAACATTTCAATTTTGCATCTAATCAATGAAAGCAATTACTACCAATTACCTAGATTAAATCTCACAGTTTTGAATACTTTTTTATTCCCGCGAGCGTATTATATTAAAACTTAATCATATATCTTTGGCTTAATCAGCTTAAGGTGCTCCGCGTAATAAATGCAGTGTATTTACCGTGTAGTGCAGTCCACTTTCACTCAGGTTACATGCTCGTAAGGTATCTATCTGTTCGCCAACAACGCCAGTATAAACAGCATAACCATCAAAATCTAAGGTTATAAACATATTTAAATACACATTATTTATATCTCGGCATTAAACAAATAGAACATCAGGTTAGATATTGACAATTTTTGTTTTTGTAATTATGAACCATTACTTTCCAGCAACACATTTATTGCTTCATAAATACAGCAATGGCCATAAAATGCAACCGTTTTATGTTTGAGCATTAAAACTTCAATTTTGGTTAAACATATTTTGATATTCAAATTGTCTGCCAGCCAATCACGTTGTCGTTAATGTAGAACAATGTACTTAATATGAGAGATATAATAGTAAACCAAACCAAAACAAAGACGCAATATCAAACACGCAATATCAAACACGCAATATCGGAGACGCAATATCGGACACGCAATATTAAACACGCAATATCGGAGACGCAATATTAAACACGCAATATCGGAGACGCAATATCGGACACGCAATATCGGACACGCAATATTAAACACGCAATATCGGAGACGCAATATGAAACACGCAATATCAAACACGCAATATCGGAGACCCAATATTACCCACGCAATATCGGAGACCCAATATCAAACACGCAATATCCAACACGCAATATAGGAGACGCAATATCGGACACGCAATATCGGACACGCAATATCGGACACGCAATATCGGACACGCAATATCGGACACGCAATATCGGACACGCAATATCGGAGACACAATATCTGAGACGCAATATTGGAGACGAAATATCAAACACGCAATATCGGAGACGCAATATCAAACATGACCACATGAATTAGAGCTTTATAAACATCAATACACAGAATGATTGAACATTTCCGAACACATCCGTGTGACGTCAGAAACGCATAGATCGAAACAAACCTTTGCGGCTATACATCTGCTACTTATTATTGTTATAATAATTTTTGACTTTTATTTTATAATATTTCAACATTCAATATTTAACGAGGTTGGTCCATCCAGCCGAAGCTGATCATTAGGTGCTATCAGTGAATGATGACTATTATTTTCAACACAATTATAGACGATATAATAATATATAGTTTAATCATGGACGAATTTCCTCCATGGTTTAATGTTTTGAGTAATTTACTACCGTACATGATTAAAGTATCAATTCTATCATTCTGATTGAAATTGTTATCATTTTTGATGTTAACAAATTGCTGCTTTTATGATGTTTTCATTTAAGTGCTTTGTAATGAAGGAAATTCAAAGAAAACAACTTTTTATCTTTTTTGTTATGCTATAAAAAGATTGTTTTCATTTTCCTGAAGTTAAATTATTTGCCTATATATTCCTTAGTGCCCATTTTTCAAATTCCAAATCTCCGAAACTATGCTTCTGAGATTCTTCCCTCTTCATTCTTTTTTCTCTCTTTGTACTATGCTTATTTATGTATGTTTATGAATGTGTATGATGAATGGAAGGAAAGAAAGAAAGATTCACTCTTTGATTTTCAATTATGTGACAGTACCTAATGACGAAATTTGTCTATTCCAACTTAGGTGGAGAATCAACGAATACGTCACATGTTCCCCTTCTTTTGTGTCGTCGTCTATCGTTTCGTGGGACACATTCACATTCTCGTTATTTGGTTCCATCTTAAATGCATCTGTTACAAAAAGTTAAATAATATTACATATTTTTTTTAAAGAAATAATGGTCACTTATGATAAATGATGAGGCGTATGAAGATAATGACATTCATCTATCTATTCAATAAGATACATTTTAGGATTTGCAGATCAAACTATTGTGACGTGCCCAAATATGGTGGTGATATGCTTAAATATGGTAGTGATATGACATCATGTCCATAATGATATGGGCACATCATAATTTGATTGTGTAGATAGAGATTTAGGATGATAGGGATCAATGATAACATTTTCGTCATAAAACAAGAAATTAGAAAAGTTTTCATTTTAGAATTATACGTGATAACTATTTATGCTGACTTTGATAAAAATGATATTTAAAAAAAATCCAATCAATTGATGACGTCATTATTATTAAATACAATAAAATCATTGTATCGTCACGATATTATTGCACTCACTAATCATGACGTCATTTTATAATACAAAATATATTATCAGATATTAAAAACAAAATGGCCAAGAGAGTATTATTATTTAGATATTCTCTTGTGTATTGTATATAGTATTATGATTATGGGAAAGTACTTAATAGGTATTGTCAATGAAGTGGATGAAATTTGTTGCTCAGGGTCAATTAAAAGCAGTCTTGACATGAGAGCTAAGTACCAGTGACAAATAGAATGTTACAAGTGCCTCAAACGTTGTTTAATTTAGAGTCCAATGTTAATGGCAATATTATGTAAGTTTGAATTATATCTGTCTCTTGCGGCTGTAGTTTTGTTTGGCCAAACATCAGGGAACTTTTGCTTGAGTAAAAATACCTTGTGTTTTGTGTTAATATTGTTATAATGGTTCAGTAGTATAGTCCGAAAAAAAAAATGTAACTTTACTAATACTATCTGTTTATGATTGTCGGCGATTTAAGATTATTAAATGTTGTGTTTTTTTTAACCACAAGTATGTAATACTATACGTAATATACATATAATTTCTTTAAAAGTGTGATGTGCCCAAATATGGTACTGATACACCCACATATGGTAGTGGTATGACAAATCATGTCCATATGGGCACATCACATGTCACATAAAATTTGATAGTGTAAACAGAGCTTATAGGCCTAGTAGGGATATTATTAGTAGTAGAAATGGGCCCAATGGTGTCGAATAATAAATTATGTTCCTCTTTTAGTGCCTCAGTTAGGCCTACTGGGGTGGTAGAGAGAAGTGTTATAACAGATCGGTGCCTCTTGTAGTTGAATAATAGTATTGATATTAATGATAATATATAATATAAATAATAATAATATAAACTTACTCCAAAGCCATTCGCTTGGGCATTGAGCTTGAATTCGATTCATGAATAACGTCACAAAGAACACGATTCCTAACCGTTGAAATTTCATCTCGTTGTCCAGTGCCAAGAAACACTGAAACCATACGTTCTTAACAGATTGATTTATAATCGGAAGTTGTCCAAGCGGTGTCGGAAACAGTATATCCAAGTATTTTTCAGAGCACACTATAAAACAATAATGATACGATGATAAGATATAAAGAGACAATCAAACTCATACCAAACAGTCTACGTTTCATTAAGTTACAAGATACAAGAAACTTTATTTGTCTGAGTTACAGAGGTATGGCCCTTAATTTTCTTATGCATCAGATGCCATCCCGTCCCCAGAGAAGGGCATCGACCAGACTAAACCCACCCAACCCCAAGAGAAGGCCATCGACCAGACTAAATCTACTCCGCCACCAGAGAAGGCCATCGACCATACTTAATCTACCCCGCCACCAGAGAAGGCCATCGACCAGACTAAATCTACCCCACCCCCAGAGAAGGGCATCGACCAGACTAAACCCACCCCACCCCCAGAAAAGGGCATCGACCAGACTAAATCTACCCCACCCCCAGAGAAGGGCATCGACCAGACTAAACCTCTTCCATACAATAAGCCAAACACTCCCACACTAGGCCTACACTATCTTTCTATTACTTCTAAATGTGGGTCTAACTCGCGATCCCATTCCTGGAATCACTATAGAAAATTACTCATAATCATCATCTGAATTTAAATGTATTTCGAAATAAGTTTGTTTCTCAATTCGCATACAGTTATATAGATCAAGTTTATTATACATTGTTTCTAAAACGCGATCAACTTTTTCCTGGAATCACTTTATGGAAAATTACTCATAATCATCATATTTGTCTGAATTTAAATGTATTTCGAATTTAGTTTGTTTCTCAATTCGTACATCTATAGATCAAGTTGTATGACTGTATAATTTGCTATAAACCAGAATAAAACACAATAGTCAAAGCCATTTGGGATTGATACATATACACAAAATATGATGGACAAACAGACAGACCGACAGCAGAAATTCAGAAGGATGATTACTAAGTTTGATTAGTAGTTAGTTAATTAATAGTGAAAACATTTTCCTCTGGTGAACTACATATCAATACGAAAACAAATTACATTACCTTGCAGTTAGCGCCCATCGTTCCAACTTACTATTTCCATAATGTATACGATAAAATAACAAAATATTGTCCGTACTGGCGCACTCCATAAACCAAATATATCACGTGGACATCCGGATGTCCTCTCTTGAGAGGTACTCCAAATGAAGTGATCGGCAGACGATTGCGATACTACAAAATAAAAGATTTCCGCGCAGAATTAGTGACATACAGTGACGTCATAATACGTAGTCAATTAGTACTATTTGCTAGCTTCACAGTATAACGAATGTAGAAACAAATAGACATTGGCGACAGACTGGAGATGATTATTGAACGTTCAACATGAGTTGATAGTACTTTTAACAACTTAGTAAAACAAGAACAATCGTAACACCGATGTACATTTAAAATGATACTATTAATAATATTATTTTATTGCTAAGGTTTTCTATTTCGTAATCGTAGCATATTATAAATTTCATATAACTGTTAACAAACTGTTTACCATTTTCTCCCCATTGCTCATACACATGACGAAGACCAGTTAATAAATATTAATTTCAGCGCTTGACTCACCGTTTTTTTTATAGTAGATTGAATTTTGAGCAAATATTATACTAATGAATTTAGTTTATGCGCATTTACTAAATATAGAGATAAAGTTCTTCAAGCCTGATTCCCACTTTGACACAACGCAATGACGTATCCTTAACGTAAGTGAGTTGACCAATCACAAGAGATAGAACAGATGATACTTGCTTCATGATTGGTCAAATTACAATTATTAATTATCTGATCTGATCCAACCAGAACCATCGTACGAAGCTCTGATTACACTATCTAATAGTTTGACAACAAAAGTGTGATGTGCCCAAATATGGTAGTGATATGCCCAAATATGGTAGTGATATGATTTCATCGTGTCCATATATGGGCACATCACATCTTTGTTGTCGCATAAAGTTTGATACCCCTGCGCGTACTGTCAAAATAATATGTAAACGCATGTCAAATATACGTCCATGAAAACCAAAAAGCCCGGAGCTTTATTGTGTCATGGGACGTTAAGCATTAATGTGGGAGTTATACCTGTCAAGTGTGGTATTAAAAGTGAAGAGCTGACAAAAAGAGAGAGAGAGAGAGATGAGGTGAACTTGTGTGTGTTTGTGTTGATTCATGATAGCATGTAACCTGATCTATGTTTTAGTAATATTTTGCAGTAAATAATAGGATTTGTATGAATAATGTTTCATCTTTATGCGCATAATGCTCGTATATCGCAGTTCAAAGTGGCTGTAAATTTGAAAAGAGTGACAATTACACGAGGCCTATAAGTACTAGTAAGACAATCTATAACAACGATTAAGCAGCCGATTCTCGGTACTGTATCTATTTCCGAAGTATCATAGGAATATTTGGTAATGTATTTCACATGTTCTAGTAGTAAGCAACGTTTAACCTAACCTTACGATACAGGCATCAAATGTGATATAAATGTGATGCTGTATTACCAAATATTCCTATGATACTTCGAAAATAGATGGTATGTGGAGATACAGCACTGGTAATCGGGTACAATTAAGAGAAAGTCACTCTACTCTGGATACACGAAATTAATATTACCATGAATTGTAAAATTATCCATTCCTTGCACATTATTAATTATACTTTTGTTAAATCATCCATTCAAAAATACATTCCTTGTAAAACACCTGCACAAATTCTTGTATCTGCAAATTAAAAGCATGCTTTACCACCAGGACAATGCATGGTGTGTTTAATTTGGCTAGACATGGTTTCCTATTTCTAATGATTAATATTATTGTATGGCGAGAAATAGGTCGTTTATGGTGCGAAACATGATGTTTAAGAATTGTTTGAAAATCGTTAACAAGACCGCAGATCTAAGCTGTAGACAACGATCAAATTAAATACGTTTATAACCGACGTACCATCGCCTGATGCTTTACTGTTAAACATTGTTAATGAATTCTTTATACGCTTCAATTTGTTATCGCCGTGTTGAATTGTACCAAAAATGAACCAATTTGATGTGTATTTTGCATGCATTTAAATTATTTAAATATTGATGATTATTATATATATATACATACAAATGTATTATTATTGTTTCTATATTAGGACTATATTGTGTAAGTGACAACCTGTGAGCAGGTACGTGTGTGATACGATCTTCTTCGGACGATAGGAAGCTGACGTGACGAAACGAAAATCCCAGCAGTGATAGATATAACCACTAACTCTCCTCCTAAGCTGTTTTAATTTAATAGATTTACTTTCTGTCCTGTTTGATGCTGAGGTTACCTAGAACTAGAATAGATAAATCAACACCTCAACAAACAAGTTGACAAATTAAGCATTATTTGTATGAATTTAGGCAGACTCGAGCGCTCTTTATCCGGACCTTTATTTTCTGCCAAAAATACATACGTCAGCGATTCATTCCATTTCATTCCAGGCAATGCTGCCTGCCTTTATTTATCTTTAGACCACGGGCCCATATATTCACACTATATTATAGTACAAACGTGGACTCTCTTATTTAACGATACAAATAAATACTTAAAGCTTTGTTCCCACTAGGACGTAACGCAAGGACGTAAACGCAAGGCAAGCGTGTTGACCAATGACAAGCGACAGTTCGCATAATCCACCGCATGTGATTGGTTAAATCAGTTACGTTGCGTTTCGTCCTTGTGTTGCGTCTCTAGTGGGAACCAAGCATTAGATAGGTTAACGTAAGCAGTTAGTAACTTATATAGGCCTAACTTTGAATAAGAGGGATTACGCCAGTAATACGGACTCGGTAAGGTTTCACTTTCTGTCTTATAAGCCGGACATACAAGACATGCAGTATAGAACCCGTAAATCAAGCATAAATGCAAATATGTAATGATTATTTTGATTAAGAACATGAAATTATTGCATGCAATTGGTTCTCGAAAGTCTTAATCCTCAAATTTGGTCTTTCATTAGAATAAGACATTGTTCTGTATGAATATTTTTGTTCTCCCAAAATTGCAAAGTTATACACCGTACTAAAATTGTAGATAATCCGTTTTGTGATAAACTATTCGGAGATATTGACGATTTTAGCGTTCTTGAATTCGTCCAAAATAGATTTTAAACCATTAATATCGCATAGAACATTTAAGCTTGGTTCTCACCAGCGACGCAACATGACGCAATCTACGCAACGCAAGAAAATGCCCGTCCAATCATTGTGTTTGCCCCCGCCTGCGTGAAATCAAACCTGCGATGTTTGCAGCACTATTGCGTCGTCGGTTCCCACTTGTGATTACGCAATACAGCACTTTGCGTCGATACGTCGTTGCGTTGCGTTCTAGTGGGAAACACGCTTTAAATGTACATTACGCAGAATTTATGGAGGCTGTAAAGCGATATTAAACGGCCATTTTTACTCGTGATTTCGACATCTTTCGAGGAGACTTACGAGCGAATAAGTGTCATATCTGTTAACATCTTAACCTAGAAGCTGCGATGTTTTCCTCTGCATAAATTATAATGTCGACTTCGCACGAATTTATGGATTTTAAACGAAATGTCTATAATAATTAAATTTGAAAACACTTAAAGTGATAGCAATATTAATAATGTATTGATTTTGTTCAAAACATTCTGCATTTTTTATAAGTTGTGTTTTAAAGTTCATTTGCATGATTTTCTGTTTTAGTATATTTTTTTAGTATTTATAATTGCATGTTTTTCCTACATAAATGATGTTTTATCCGGTTATATCAATTTCCATTAACAAACGAGATGTTCTTCTGCGAATCACATTCCAGAATACACCTGTATATAACTATCGCAGGGGTAGGACGATTGGGTATTACGTGATATGCATGATTAGTGTAGTTTAAGACATTAATTTGAAGACGTTCTATAAAATAAATCTACTTTGAACAAAGTAATTCATCTGTATATGAAAATAAATTATAAAGGATTATATTGTCTGATCAATTTCTAAATGTTCCATGTCTAATGAAGGAGCGCCTGGCTTATTGCAATATTATTTCATTTCATAATTTGTTTGATCTCTAAGATCTACCGATTAAGCTTGGTTGCCTGTCTATCGCCTAACGCTATGGTTAATGGAGGAAATTCCTTTATGGTTAGATTAATATATGAAGGCATGATTTATAGATTGAATATTGTTTACAAGATTAGATCATGGCGATGATATCTTGGAGGAGACCGGAGTGTTCATTTCGACCATTAAGATAACTTTTTCAAACTTCAATAGCGAATTTTTTTCGTATTTGCGAGATTTACATTACAAAAATAATGTTCCTAAATTGAGCAAAGATAACCATTTTCCACTGAAGACATCGACCAGTTCCCACTACACCTGCACAATCTTATTTGCATAACAACGCACGGCATACCAAGCCTTGACGTACACAACTACGATGAGATATACATTCTCTTCTAATGCTTGGTTCCCACTAACGACGCAACGTAACGCAATCTACGCAACGTAGGCAAATACCCTTCTAATAATTGTGTTTGCCCCCGCCTGCGTGAAATCAAACTTGTGATGTTTCCAGCACTGTTGCATTGCATCGTCAGTTCCCACCTGCTGTGAGTAAGCAATACAGCACTTTGCGTCGAACGTTGCTGCGTTGCGTTCTAGTGGGAACCACGTTTAAGAACGCACGGCATACCAAGCCGTGTCATACAACTACAATTACCTTCTCTTCTAAAGCGTGGTTCCCCCTAGCGACGCGACACAAGGACGTAACGCAACGTAAATTGACCAATCACAAGCGATGGCTTATTCGCTTGTGATTGCTAATGCCTGGTTCCCACTAGCGACGCAACGTTACGCAATCTACGCAACGTAAGAGAATTCCCTTCCAATAATTGTGTTTGCCCCCGCATGCGTGAAATCAAACAGCACTGCGTCGTCGGTTCCCACTTGAGATTACAAAATACATCACTTTGCGTCGATACGTCGCTGCGTTACGTTGCGTTGCGTTCTAGTGGGAACCACGCTTTATAACTTCGCTTGTCATTGCTAAAGCTTGGTTCCCACTAGAACGTAACGCAAGGAAGTAAACGCAACGCAAGCGCGTTGACCAATGACAAGCGAAGTTATAGACAGTAAGCAATCACAAGCGAATAAGCCATCGCTTGTGATTGGTCAATTCACTTGCGTTGCGTTACGTCCTTGCGTTGCGTCGCTAGTGGGAACCATGCTTTAAAACGCTTGAGTTGCGTTTACGTCCTTGCGTTACGTTCTAGTGGGAACCAAGCTTAAAGCGTGGTTCCCACTAGCGACGCAACACAAGGACGTAACGCAACGCAAGTGAATTGACCAATCACAAGCGATGGCTTATTCGCTTGTGATTGCTAACTGTCTATAACTTCGCTTGTCATTGGTTAAAACGCTTGCGTTGCGTTTACGTCCTTGCGTTACGTTCTAGTGGGAACCAAGCTTTAACACGTAACGAAGTGAATTATCAATTCATTTCGAGATATACATGTCTATAGTCAAGATTACATTTTTAAAGCGTGGTTCCCACTAGCAATGCAACGCAACATTGACGCAAATTGCTGTATTGCGTAATCACAAGTGGGAACCGACGACGCAACGGTGCTGCAAAAATCGCAGGTTTGATTTCACGCAGGCGGGGGCAAATACAATGATGGGAAGGGCATTTTCTTACGTTGCGTAGATTGCGTTACATTGCGTCGCTAGTGAGAACCAAGCTTTAATAAAGCTTGTCTTTTCGAAATAAAGCTCATTGGCCTGTTTACTACAAACGGACGGCCGGGGACGGGTAAATTGTTTTTCAATATTGTCCTTTGTGTAATATCGCGTCAGGATTAATCAAAAGGATTTGTCATCACTGCAAATTTCAAATTAAGTGTGACATTTTTGTTAGTATTTACGCAATCATTCGGTAAATTAAACATCTGATTAAGACAACAGAACCCGCATCTCTCTTGTTTATACTCAATTCATTTACTTTCACAAGGGAAACGCTATTATACATTAAATATATAAACCGAATAATCCCAGAAGACACTGAATTCCATTATCGTATACGTTGTCACTAACAGACTGTCATATTAATATATACAAGCATTACATAATATTATAAATTTGATACCGAGTTAATGTTCTTAACCAAATAAAATTATGCTTCATATTCTCCCTTGTTCTTATTATTTTTTGTAACCATGGCAACTGAGACAAATTTACTTCTAGGTTCGTCCTCTGTTTTATGCATTGTATTATTTGTATGCCATTTGATGAAATAAAATGTTTGTTGAAATTGAAATATCGTGTAAAAATACGGTAAAGCTTGGTTCCCACTAGCGACGCAACCGACGCAACGTAAGAAAATGCCTTTCCAATAATTGTGTTGTTGTGCCCCCGCCTGCGTGAAATCAAACCTGCGATTTTTTATTTGTTCAGCACTGTTGCGTCGTCGGTTCCCACTTGTGATTACGCAATACAACGCTTTGCGTCAATACGTAGCTGCGTTGCGTTCTAGTGGGAACCACGCTTAAAGCTTGGTTCCCACTAGAACGTAACGCAAGGACGTAAACGCAACGCAAGCGTTAAAGCTTGATTCCCACTAGAACGTAACGCAAGGACGTAAACGCAACGCAAGCGTTTTAACCAATGACAAGCGAAGTTATAAACAGTTAGCAATCACAAGCGAATAAGCCATCGCTTGTGATTGGTCAATTCACTTGCGTTGCGTTACGTCCTTGCGTTGCGTCGCTAGTGAGAACCACGTAGGGATCTGTGTATATACGTGTTATCGAAACTATGTATATTAACGTGTACCGTATGATATAGTTGGAGAAAGGTTGTAGTCAGGAGACAAGAAACTGCAGGCTCTGTTTATTATATCTCTAGACATGATAGGCCTCGTATACGAGAATCATGAAATAAAAGAAAAGCTTTAAGTCTGGTTCCCACTAGCGACGCAACGTAACGCAACCTACGCAACGTAAGAAAATGCCCTTCCAATAATTGTGTTTGCCCCCGCCTGCGTGAAATCAAATCTGTGATTTTTTCAGCACTGTTGCGTTGCGGTTCCTACTTGTGATTACGCAATACTTCACTTTGCGTCAATACGTAATTGCTGCGTTGCGTTCTAGTGGGAACCACGCTTTACAGTTACATTTCGCCTGTTTGTACTACAACGATAATGATTGACGATATATATTGTATTTTTCTTAAATGCAACAAAAGAAATTGAAAACGTTTTTATTATAGAACTATAGAATGACCATTTATTCTGTCTTTGATAAAAGTAATATTTTTTTTTAAATCCAATCAAATGACGTCATTATCAATACGAACAATAAAATCGTTGCATCGTCACGATATAATTGCTCTAATTACTATTATCATGACGTCATTTGATTCGGGACGTGTAAAAATATATATAGCATAGATGGGTATAGTTCTATAGTGAAAACTTGTTAAATGTTTTATTTGTTTTATGTAGGAAATTGTTATTTTAATTTTTAAAATATTTGTTATCAAAGACAGCAGTTCTAAAACGAAAACCTTTCTAAATTCTTTTGTTTTATGTTTAAAAAATGCATGCTTATATTTATCGTCGATCGCTATCGTCTCCTAATGTAAATGGGCCTTAACTGCAGTTGAAATTAATTATTAATAATAGTTATAAATGATTGGAAAAACGTGTTGACCTTCTGGCCGTAATATCATATTTCGTTGATGATTCAAAACTTCATAGAAAAACGAGTTCCAATGAACTTGAAATGATCAAGAACCTTTTAACTTATTGAAATTTAAGTCACATATTACAATAGCCTACCGGTAAGTCATAGACACATTAGCAATATCGTATCGAACATATAGCTTGTAACGGAAGTATCGTTAACATAATATCGAACTTGCGAACTGTTTACAAGGGCGTATGTCATACATTACACCACGGAGGAGCATTTCAAGATGTATTGTCCACCAAAAACATGAAAAATGAAAATGAATTAAATCAGACTTTGAATAGGTTATTTTGTAGAAAAAAAAAAGAGAAACAAATTTTCTCATATAAATGACAAAATAAATGGTCACATTCAACCAAAAACCCATTGGCTGGCAGCCAATTTTACTTTTTTTGTTTTAAATTACAGTTTTTCAGGTAAATACATTTGTTTCGATTCATTTTTTGTTTAAAGTCGATAACTATGATATGACATTAAAATGACATATTCAACATTTTAAACATTATGTTTTCATGGGAACAATACATCTTTAATGTATGGAGTAACAAATTCATTTCAAACATTTGGTGGAGGGGAAGGGGAGGGGGAGGGGGAGGGGGGTTTGAGAATTACATCTTTACTTTAATGTATGGAGTAACCTCTAACTAATTCCAATTCACATTATAGTTACCATTTGGGTTTATTGACGTTGTGTTAAATCCATACCAGATTATTGTATATACTTTATATTGGTAGACTATCTGCCAGGATTGACGTTATTTTTAACGATGAGCAAAAACGGTAAACTATTCTCCTTTCATAATAGCATCTATTACATATGCATACACGAGATAAATTATGAATAAAATCTATCAAAATGCACTTTACATAGCTGACTAAATCCAAGCGAGGATAAATTAAATACGGGAAAGTGATACTTGTGTGTGACATAAAAATTGAACAAAACAACTATCGGATAACTCATCCGCAATACCCATCTACTCAGACTTTTTTCATTTACGAGCGGCAACTAATCCTATCCAATCCCTAGCGAGGATTCACACAGGTCATACACAGCTATTTGCCGTACAACATCTTCTCACTAATTACTAACATTTACTGATAAATGTTCGATAGTTTTATTTTTTGTGTGTGTGATTAGACCGCAATCAGAAGTGAAGTTGGAAATATATAAATTTATGAGAAGGCTTAGCGAATGATGAGTAAAGGTATTCGGTCGATTTCCGACATTACGAACAAAGAACCAGATGATTGTTGGAAAAAACGTTTCTAAAGTGCGCTTGTACAGAACGTGATGTTTTATTGAAAGGGGGAATTATGTTGAACTCCAAAATGTTTAGTTGACGTCACTGGCACGCTATCACCGTGTCACTCCATTCGGGCGGGAAAGAGTATCGACAGGTCAAAGGCCATTAGTTAGTAGGCCTAACGTTTTTCGGGCATAGCGCCAAGCGTAATTAGTCACACATGTTTATCGTTTACGCGTCATACCGTTATAAATATACATACGTCAGAAGATAGCATAGTCAGAAGAGGTATGTTCGCACGTACAAAGGCCGTACCGCCATCATTCCCAGCGTTTGAACGCGCGCGTCAAAATAGTTTGTCAATGTGATTATTCGTGTGCAATATAAAATTGCAACAGGTATACAATGCGTGGGCATAATTATGTTGTAACTCTATATGTTATAACATGAAAGTTAAAACATATAGAGAAACCTGTAGTTTGAGGTTTACTGTGTTCAAATTATGCAGATTATTATTATTATGAGATGAGATAATTTCAATTTTATACATAATCAAATTACGCAATGATTTATGCACCTTGTACGCTGTTATCACACATCGAACAAAGAGAGAAACATTGTCTTCACATTAAAGCTACATTTTTATTCTGTTATCTGAAATGAACGAGAGAATTAAAATATCAAAGTATATAGAGGGCGCACATCACGTAAACTTTAAATATTGATCCAAAAATCACAATCACAATGTACCAGTATAATTATATATATATATATTGCAATTAATAATTCAGTGTTAACAAAACCACCAACTCGACGAACAGTGCACGTAAAATATTTTGACAAAAGTTTATATAAAGCACAAGATGTAGAAATTTAATACATTAATATCATATTGATATATATATATTTGATTGATAACTTACAATATTGCAATTACATGAATGCATAGTTCAATTAAATATAATAATTTAGTATATTCATTCGTAAAAACAGTCACTAAATTCATAATATAACTGTTCAGTCATTCTTTGCTTTGAAATATCACTTTTCTATAATTTTGGTATCATAATGTTGAATTGCCATTGCCTTTATAACATTCGGCAATTTCTGTTATATTATTATTATTATTAGAATTAATAAAATGAATTAAATTTTGGTGTCTAATAATTTGTTATATTGGCAATAATCCAGCAAATTGTAAATATGTGCCTATGTAAATAATTTTGCACACAATAAACACATCGTATAATATTTATAATAATCACACACAAAAGATTCATATATAAACCAGCGCACCACACAATTTATGAAATTATAAAGCTCTGTCTACACTATCAAACTTTATGTGACAAAAAAATGCTCATATAAGGAACATGACGATGTCATATCACTACCATATTTAAGCATATCACTACCATATATGGGCACATCACATTTTTTTGTCACATACAGTTTGATAGTGTAGACAGAGCTCTAGATTGTAAAATAGCAAACATTGGTATGAATTAATTAATTTTAAGCTGATCACTCGTCTTAGTGGCGAGTTCATGTTCAGCTTCAAAACCCGAGGATTCTAGGCACTGACCTTGATAATTATCATAACAATAGATATATATAAATTTGAAATTAATATAAAAACTTTCTAAATCTAAAAAAAAAAATTAAATCTGCAGCGATATCATGGCTGATATGAGAACATTGACTAGGATTGGACCCAGGATTTTGTACTAACTAGGGTGAGTACCTCTACCTTACTATCAATATTTTATTCATTCATTTATTTGGCCAACAAACAATAAAGAGAAAAGGACTGCTAAATAAAGATAATTGCATTGTTAGGCTGTTAAATGATGATTACTACAGTATAAGATGTTGTTATATTATGCAATACCAATGTAATGCGTTATGGGCGGAGCATTAACCATAAGGGTATCATATTCCTTGACAAATAGCTTAAGTCTATTCCAGTATGTATCTTCATTATACGTCAGACCATTTTGTAGAATGTGTTCCCGGACGATAGGTTTGACAATCCTGCACATGTTGTCCGACAGATGAGGAAACAGATGATGCTCCAAATGACAGCTGATTAAGGAATGTCCGAAGATGACATCAAGAAAGGGGACGCCGTTGAGATTCAAACAACCGGTAGACATCAAGATACTCCTTGGCGGACGATTCTTCTGCGAGTACATTGGCAACCCGATGTGCTGAAATATGTTGACGTGTATGTACGACGGTGTTGTCAGACTTCGTGATGCAAACAAGGTTACAATAGCCTTACCGAGAGACAGTCCCGAATAAACTTGAAGGAGGTAGATAAATGTGGCAAGTCCGCTAAACATGATAAATGCGCACTTTACAGCAGATTTTATTTTCCCAGCCTGGAAGAGCCTTTTTACGGAAATAAGCGGTGAAAGACATGGCAGAAATAAAGGCGCAAAAAACATGTAAACATAACGTGGAAGTTGTGGCACCCGCCAAGAACTTGAATCACCAAGACCAATAACATTCGTGTGCGGATGGTGAACTTTGATGTGAATATCCATGCCGACTTCTACGGAGAACAAAGAGCAGAACTCGCTGAAGAAGTAACGCCAGAATATATTCCATCCTTTCGAACGGCACAATCCGTTGTGGGCTCCCATATGAGCGCAGCGAGTGGAATTGACTCCATGAACAAGACCAAAGCATGCTATACCTAGTAGGTATGTCAAAAAGTTTGGAGAAGCAAGCAAATATAAGCTTACTGGCAGGAGAGAATATATTAAACAAATAACTGTCCAATCCACGCCGTAACATTGCCACCAGCTCAGCTTTTCTATTTTCTCTCTCACCTTCCTATTCAGCTCTTGTAAGCTTTTATTGCGTGTTATTTCCATTTGATCTTCATTTTTATTTTCATCAGTAGCAGCAGCAGCAAGGCTTTTACCGGATCGGAGACTAACACCTGGCATGGTTGAAGGCGCAACACTCAACCACTGAAAAAGGAAGGTTACAACATTATTTCATAGGTATAGAGATATCATAACAACAATTATATCAATGGTTATATTTAAGTATAGAGATATAACAATTATATCAATGGCTTATCTTAGTCTGATAGGTCAATTACAGAACAGGATGACGAAATCCATAGTTAACGTCAATCATTAACCAATCAAGAGGATTGTTTAATTTCATCTAAAAATAGCAAACATGTATTACAGTATATGATGCACATAATTGTTTTATTATCATTAATACCATTTGTTATAATAAATTGTTAAGCATATTTATTATTTTTAGTATACGAAAACAGCAGCACAAAAGTATTTCTATAGAAATTGTATTAATAATAGCCTTAGTACACTAAAACATTTATTGTTTCATTAGGCTCTGAACTCTGCTGCCCAACTCCGGGTTGGTGGAGGAAGGCCCACTGGGAATGATTGCGTTGCACCAACATCCCCTCATACCACCCCCACCCCCCACCCCCCGCCCTACTAAATTACTAAATGCCTGCATTACATGCTAGTAACAGTAATATAGGCAAAGAAGGCTAATACCGTTCTAGCTTTAAAAAGGTAGACATAGCCTCTAGCCTAGGCCCCTAGTAGTAGGCGTGGCTTGTTTTACTTTTAGTATAGTACTTAGTAGGGGCCTTAGTAGGCATACTAGGATTCTAGAATAGGCTCTCTCTAGCTAGCTTGGCCTATCTATTATAGGCCTATGCCTAGCCAGCTACGGGCATGTTTTTAGTCTGATTAGAGAAGAGTGAAATGTGTAATTTCACTCTTCCCTGGTCTGACACTAAAGTATGTTGATGACTATTCATAAAATTCACTTTACATTAAAAAAAATCTAGGCCTAGGGCCTATAAAACCAGACCCTGATATAAATGTCAAATAAATACGTACCTGGATTGCATTGGGAAACACCACTCCTCCCGTCTTTATTTATTGTTGATGGTATATAGGACACCCTCATTTACAGTGTACACAGTAAATGTGTTGGTAATACGGGGCGCCACCTTTTATATTTTATTAATTAAAAAATATTTAGTAAGTTTGCTTCATTTTTACAATAAAAAAAAATAGATCGGTGGCACAATAGCAACACACAGTGCGTTCATGTAAAAAGAAAACTTTACTAAATTTTGTATACCAAACAGCATTAATTAATATGAAATATTTTAGTACGCAGTTTTTTTTTTAGCAAATATAGAATATTTAATGAAATGCATAACATGTTTAATTTTTCTGTTTTTCTGTAATATATCAAATTAAAAAAATTCATAATAATAATAATAATGGATTTTGTAAATGAATATTATTTATGATTTTTCAATTAAATTAAAATGCATTATGTATAATTTTCTTGTTTGTTCATCAGTTTGATAATTGTGATATTGTAGTTTTATTTCTTTCATACGGCCTCGTGGAAGAACACATTTTGTTGTGAACGAGCCTCCGTTTTAAAATAAAGATTTTATTATTATTATATAAAAAGGGAAGTAATGTAACATGAACAAATACTGGTTTTCACAGCGCTGTTAGCGTTTCATACGTATATCCGGACGACACACAAAGAGCCCGGATGTTATAACAATAATATTTACGCTATGGCTGCTGCTGCAGCGAACAACCGTGAGGTCAGTATTTTAATTTCCTCTTAAATTCTATGTAAAAATGTGTTTTCATTTATTTAGATCGTTTTTACTTGAAAATTATATGTTTAAAGTTATATTCATAACGTTTAAATGTTTTAATAATTGTTCCTTTCTTGGAATTTAATGATTTTGCTAGGCCGTCAAATCGCTTCGATGAACTTTTTGTTGCCTTCAGAGTGTGACTCGTGAGTGCGGTTGATTTGATGTTCGATGGGAACCCACTTGATACTTTAGGCCTAGCCTAGATTTTTTCTTTTTTGCTTCCGGTATAAACTTATTTTGCATTCCCTTAATAATTACTTTGGTCTGGGCCTTTAGTAGTATTAAATGTATAGCCTATCCTACCCAGATCTATCATATGGCTATTAAATTGTAATTTTAAACAACTTTTGTTTAAAATGTTTTGGAGAATAAATAGGTCTAGCCTATAATAATATAGTATTATTGTAGACATGAACTGTAATGTGTATGATGATTAATTATTAACTTTCCAAATTTCTAGAAAAATGTATTGATAGTAATAACTTAAAGCCCCCTTCCCTACGTTTTTTAGATCTAATTTAAGATCACAAACTATATTTAATGTAAAAATAATACTATATGGTCCTATTGCAATAACTTTTTTCGTCTTTAAACGGTTAAAAATGTGAAAAATAAATCGATTCTAATAATTATAGCGGCCCGCTATAAATCCCAAAATGCATTGCGCGCGGATTGATATTTTTGTTTTTCACCTGTAATTCGCCCACTTTTCGATCGATCGTGAAGCCAAAACAAATGGAAGACTCCTAACTTTTTAGCGAAAATACCGGGTTTTCCCCAATTTGTATCAACGGAGTCTGGCAAAAGACCGTCCACGAGAGGTCGATCGCCGCGAGCTACTTAGGTAGTGCATTGTTTCTCACTTTTTATCATAATTTACCATAAAACGTACATTTAAGACAAGAAATGACATGGTTTAATGTTTTTAAAGTGATATATATGTATTATTTTCCAAAAAACGTCCAAAATTGCAGGGAAGGGGTCTTTAACTGTAATCTCATAACATTTTATATATTGGCTACATGCTGTACTGACTTAATTTCTTCATAATTGGAAAACCATATGATATAGTATAGGAAAATATTTTATATGGATCATCTGGTTGACCTTTAACCTTAGTTATTATGTATTTATGTATGTTTATCATGCTTGAGCATACTGTACATACATCAATCAAGTTTACCTTAAAGATGTATACATACATACAATAACAGATCACTCTCAATCAAACCGTTACTCCTGTTGAATCTATAGTTTCAATTTGTCATCCATATATTGGGTCAGATTAATTAATTAACTCCTGAATCCGTCTCTAGACTACTAAACACATCTCCTGCCTTATTATTCTCTAGGTGATGAACAATGCACATTGTTTTTCACAAAAATATTGGGCAATCTCTATTCTTTATTACTACAGTAGCTCTATTGTTGCAAGTCTGTAAAATTATGATTAAGATTAGTAACATAATGTAATGTAATTTCTATGTATTATAACATTGTGGCAAACATTGTAAACAGTGACAATAAGATTGCTTTCAATCATTTGTAATTTTTTTTTATGTTATAAATATAAAAAGTTTCTTAATGGTATTAGAGATTGATTTTAAAATTGATTTTAAAAAATGTTTTGTCTTCCATAGGGAATCCCAATGGAGAAGGTAGGACCTCATGTTCATCCTATTGGAAGGGTGTTTGTCCAGAGAGACTATTCTGGTGGAACGTCTGTCAAGTTCCAAAGCAAACTCCCAACAGAGTTGGTAGACAAGGTAAGTGCCATTGTGTGTGCCATTATACTATAGTAGTTTGCTGAACTGTTTTATGTCCAAATATGGTAGTAATATGACATCATCATGTCCATATATGGGCCCATCACATTTATTTGTCACAAAAGTTTGATAATATTAATAGTGTTGACACAACTTTAGGGTTATACCTGCACCAGGACTCAATGGGTACTCTTAATGTTCTTCTTTACTTTGCCATACTACTGTAAGTAAAATCATCATTTAAACCCAAACTAATGGATAGTTTTTTGTCTATATCTATATTATAGATTTATATATATATATATCTATAGTTTTCAGGAGAGTTATTTTAAGAGAGGTTTGAACTTTTTTACTAATACTTAAATTTAAGTATGAGTAAATTAAATCTTAAATTTTCGGCATTTTATCTTACATATAATGCGCTATATAAAGTTCTGTCTACACTATCAAACTTTATATGACAAAAAATGTGATGTGCCCATATGGACATGATGATGTCATACCACTACCGTATTTGGGCATATCACTACTTTTTGTCAAACTAGTTTGATAGTGTAGACAGAGCTTAAGCCTGAAATATTATTTTCACAATGAAGAAGAGACAAAAATGTTTGTATCCTTTTCTTACAGATTGACAGGCACCTGTTTGAACACACTGTGAACCGCTTGAATGAATTTTATGCTGATGCTGAGAAGTATGGAGCTGTGACGTACTGTGAAGGATGCTTTGCCTGTCTTACAGCCTATACAATACTATTGTGTATGGAAACTCACTATGAGAAGGTATTAACACTATACAATGTCATTTTGAATATTGCTCTGTCTACGCTATCAAACTAGTGTGCCAAAAGAAGTGCGATGTGCCCAAATATGGTAGTGATATGACATCATCATGTCATTTTCTATGTGGGAACAAGTGCACTAGGATTACCCCTACTCGCTTTGAAAGATGTATTGATATTTTATTTGTAACATGGACATACAGTTTATATTCCGAGAAGACTTGTTCTACCACCAGAAACATAGAGCAAGTGAGCCTCAAACCTTAGTTGATATTATGAATTACAGTTCTGCTGTTTTAACCCTCGCTTATCACTGGTTATTTTACCTTAAATTACTCGCCTTTTACTGATTGATAATGGGTTACAAATACATACTTTGAGCCTGGATGTGTTAGGACATTATGAGCCATGCATACAAATTATATATGCATTATCTATCCCATTATATAGTCTTTATGATACAATATCATTGTCATTGTCATATTTTTAATACAATATTCAACAAATGCTTTCCAAATAACGTGAAATCGCACAATTAAACTATTCTATTCTAAAACAATAACATGGATACTGTAGTATTGGATTGAATTGCTGTGAATACTGTAAATTCTTTTATTATTAACTTTCTGTTCAACAGCTCAGTAACGCTTTTTATAAAAACATTTTTTAATAGTACATTTTTTAATACATCAAAAATTCTGATATTTTAATGTCTAAAACATAACTTAACCATTAATTGGACTTTTGAAAATATTTCTTTTGATATTTTGCAAGCAAACAAGATGTTTTAACTGCGTAGTGAATTAGTTTGTGCCAGCAAATGTTTTCATTATTGATGAACCTTCCTTTCGGGTTAGATGGATTTTACAGTGATAATAAATATCTAGCTTGAAGACTAGATCATATATTTTTTATGAGCATAGATTATACATAATCTACTGCTTTATATAGATATATATGGACGTCAGTTAATATGTTTAGCCCCTACTACAGTACCTACACATTCGTTAATGATTTACTAATTAATTGCTATGTTAATTACAGTATATTCAGTAATTTAATTACCGGTGAATTAAGAATGACAATACATTGAATCATTCAACTAAAACCAACCTTATGAGAAAAAAATTTATATTTAACTATTTATCAGTAGCAGTTTACCTTTGAGCTGTGTTGTATAAATAATGGGTATAGGGCTAAACCTTTATGATAAGATAGTACACTACTTAAACATCTTGATTATATCTACAATGTTGCATACCCTAATAACAAAATATGCATTTCTAGCTAAGGACAAAGAAAACACTGTTTTAGGGCCTTTTCAGACCTACAGAGTTATGTTTTTGTATCATACGCGGTATACATCTCCATATGTCTGTACCAGGAAAAGATTATTAGTGGAAGCCACCTCTTACAACACTGATCTTTCGTTTGTTATGACAGCTCAAAGTACAAATATAAATATTACTAACTACTATTAATATTACTACTATTACTACTCAATCAGTGAAAAAGTGAAATACATATAAATGAGAATTTCAATACCCATACAAATTTTGTGAAAACCCTTAACTAAAGTGGCCTCTCAAAAACTGCTATGTTTTCTCACTTTCTCCAGACCGTGTCAGTTCATTTTATGAATACATTTTATTATTGATAATGTTGCTTGAGCCCCAGAGATTTTATTTATTATTTACCCTTTGCAGTTATTAATCATTTAATATCATTAATGCGTATTTGCAATTTGCTGTATATCGGTAATATAATAAAGATATGATAGTTATTGCTTATTTAATCTCATTTTATTTCATGCCATAGACATTATCTATGTTCTTCAAAAAACAAGAAAATATTGAGAAATTTATTAAATGAAATTCAGACAATAATTATAATATAATAACACAATTGTCATTTTATCTGAAATTGGATCTTCGGGTGTCACTTGTTTGTAGCTTATTGAATTTTATGAATAATTAAGGGAATAGATAATTTAATAAACACAGACTACTGGCAGTTTAATTAATTACACTGACAGGTCATGTCAAATTGGACAATACACAGCCAAATGCTAAATTGTATTGTGTATACTTTACCATCGGATGGTAATAATCAACTTGTTTATTTTTAGTGTTTGTTTCAGGCAATAGACACATCATGTATATATACATTAGAGTATAGGTCCATGGATATACACAAGTGCTTCTAGTTAACATACTGCCACAGACAGAGAATAGCACCCTACACCCATAATCAGCACATTATACTGGCAGGTGATCTCCTCTGTGTCTGTCTATACTATCAAACTTTGATATGCCCATATAGGGACATGATGATGTCATATCACTTCCATGTTTGGGCATATCACTACCATATTTGGGCACATCACACATAGAGACATGGTTTATTTGCACTATATAAATCTATCTATTATTATTATTATTATTAAGAGTGTGACAATTATATCCCATCTGAAGGACGCGTCAATGAGATTGAGAGACGGGAGGAGACTTGCAATTATTATTGCATCTTCTTTCAATCTCATTAATTGTCTTGTAATCTTTTCATTTCAGTGCCTGAAACAAGCAGCGCGGTTCATACAACAACAGAACGATGAAATATATGTACCAAGAGGGCTTCTCATCACAGATCCATTTGAACGAGGTCTCAGAGTCGTATCCTTTAAATATTAACATTTAGCTGCAAACAGCAAGGCAAACTATTATTAGGATTAGAATTTGGAAGTGTAATGTGGAACAAAAATGTAGTGGGGCTGTAGCTTGATGGTTGAAACATGCTTGCCTCCCAATTTCAGGGTCCAGGGTAGTGAGTAGCCAATCACATTCGGCTGAAAATAGTCAACCAGATAATCATATGCATTATAAAACATGTGACATGCACATTTTTTCCTAGACCAAAAATATGAGCTCATGTATTATACGTATGGAATTCCATTTGTGCAAAAATATTTATCTTTTCACTAATTTTGGTCTAGAACCTAGTCTAGATCCAAGGTTCAATCCTGACCTAGTTGGTTGGTTGGTTGTAGCTCACAAACTCTTTCAACTCCACTCCCTAAACCTTCGTTTATAAGCATGATAAATTATAAAATAGTTTATCCATCCTGTAAGTAGTGAGTTGTTTAATGTTGTATTCGTATGAAATCAATAAAAATAAAATAATCAAATCAATTTTGGGACACTAGATAAGACTGAAGGAGAGGGTAATTCACACAAAAGATTAATGTGCATATATGCCCAGTGTTCAGAATTCCGTTCACTATTATAAGGATTGTAATTGGTCGATTTAACATCAGCTTTTGCTGGATGAGCCACCCTTGTAAAATATTGTTGAATTAAATAAATATAGAAGTTTAATCTGCATGTTTATAAGGTCGTGAGGTGGTTTCCCGAATGATCGTAAAATAAAAACGGTACTGGGTATGACCAATTAGCGTTCTTGTCACCAACACTAGTCATCCATTCATAGAAGTACTGATGTAGTAGCCTATCTGTACGGTGACCATAGAATGTGACCCGAGACATAACTAACTACGACTTTTAGTTGATAGAAGATTGAAAAAATTTTGTTAAGAAGAGTTGTACTGTATGTGGATGTTTAATGAAATTATGTCAATAATGATAACACACTAGGCATATAAATAGTAATGTTTGTTAGTATAAATAATTTTGAGTTAATAAGAATAAGATATAAGGAAGAAAAGCAAAGAGACTATGGAGCGGCTATTCCTGAATATACAATACTAAGTATCGTAGATTTAAATTATAAATTTTAGGCGATCTTGTCAAAGGTCAAGTGCCTATAGCCTGCCACGTTGTGATATTTAATATAGAAGTTTAATCTGTGCATGTTTATAAGCCCAGTATACACCATTCTGTTTTGATTATCTGGACTTTTTTTATTTGGTCGATTTAATGTTTGTTCTTTGTCTACTGTACTAATATCTGGGTCGTGGTGAGTGACGACCCAGACATCCAACAGATGGCTTTCAGATTAAGTTGTATGTTCTTTAACATTTTTATTTACAGATAGAGATCTCAATTCTTCCTCAAGATCGTGGCTGTTGAAGTCTTCAATAGAAATCTAATAATTTATACTTCCCTTTTTCCCTTTTAATGTTCAATGGAACCTTGAAAAGATATAAAAAGAGTATGTCCCGAAGATAAGTACAATGTGTCTGTAATTTATAACTTACTATGCAGTCATACCAATATATTATAAATATTTATTATATTTATGTGCTACTAAAGTATATAGTAGAGGTTATACAGAAACTCTACTATGCGGAGAGTTTGGTATAGTATATGTCCTTTGGGGAAGTTTGTGGGGATATTTTGGAGTGTGGGTGGGGATATTTTGGAAGGTGGGTGGGGATATTTTGGAAGGTGGGTGGGGATATTTTGGAGTGTGGGTGGGGATATTTTGGAAGGTGGGTGGGGATATTTTTGAATGTGGGTAGGGATATTTTTTAGTGTGGGTAAGAATATTTTGAAAGGTAGGTGGAGATATTTTGAAAGGTGGGTGGGGCTTTTTTTGGAGTGTGGGTGGGCAATTTTACGAGGGAATTTCAAGGTTCCCCAAGAGGGGTGAGTTTTTTTACAGTGTTTAAAGTGTGTATTTTTGAAATGTTTGAATTTGATAAAGAATAATGGCTAGATTTGTTACCGATAAAATGTGGTTTTTAATAGACACATCCATAATAGAGTTTCACTGAAATGTAATAATGTGTAACAACTATTTAAATATTTAATATACACTTATTAAACAAAATAAAATGGGTACTTTGCAAAATTGATTAAGGACCAAATTTGATATACTGTATAATAATTTATTCTCACAATGGACAAGGCATTGAAAATGTTGGGATGTCTAAATAAAATATTTACTAGTATAGTCATAGTTCATCATCAGGTGAATGGTCATGGTTCATCATCAGGTGATGGTGTGGTCACATGAATGGTCATAGTTCATCATCAGGTGATGGTGTGGTCACATGAATGGTCATAGTTCATCATCAGATGATGGGGTGGTCACATGAATGGTCATAGTTCACTATCAGGTGATGATGTTGTCACATGAATAACATGTATATCTTTATATTATATTTGATCGGAATTGTCTTATATTACTGTGAATGCATGGATTTTCAATACATGAGGTGTTGACATTTGAAGGACTTTGATCTGATAATTATAGGTGGTACATATACCAGTGGAGGAACCCAACTCAGTACTTTGCCCTGTGTTTGAAGCAGCTGCCTTGTAATATTTAAATGTATTTTGTAGTGTGTTCTCTGACATATAACAGCATCTGTACAATCTTTTAGCAGATTAATAGTGTTTAGCTACATAGTGCATTTAGTATACTATATTGCACACACGTAAATGTACATGGTTACAATATACTATATGCACACATTCAATTCTGTGTGCATTGAGTATACTATGCACACAAGTAAATTTGCATACATATAGTGCACTCACACAAGTAAATGTGCGTGGTTACAATATACTATATGCACACATTTTGTGTGCATGGTGTATACTATATGTGCATTGAGTACACTATATGTGCATAGAGTATACTATATGTGCATCGAGTATACTATATGTGCACAGAGTATACTATATGTGCACAGAGTATACTATATGTGCATAGAGTTTACTATATGTGCATAGAGTATACTATATGTGCACAGAGTATACTATATGTGCATCGAGTATACTATATGTGCATAGAGTATACTATATGTGCACAGAGTATACTATATGTGCACAGAGTATACTATATGTGCATAGAGTATACTATATGTGCACAGAGTTTACTATATGTGCACAGAGTATACTATATGTGCATAGAGTATACTATATGTGCACAGAGTATACTATATGTGCACAGAGTATACTATATGTGCATAGAGTATACTATATGTGCATAGAGTTTACTATATGTGCACAGAGTATACTATATGTGCATAGAGTATACTATATGTGCATAGAGTATACTATATGTGCATAGAGTATACTATATGTGCATAGAGTATACTATATGTGCATAGAGTATACTATATGTGCATAGAGTATACTATATGTGCATAGAGTATACTATATGTGCACAGAGTATACTATATGTGCACAGAGTATACTATATGTGCATAGAGTATACTATATGTGCACAGAGTATACTATATGTGCACAGAGTATACTATATGTGCATAGAGTATACTATATGTGCATAGAGTATACTATATGTGCATAGAGTATACTATATGTGCACAGAGTATACTATATGTGCACAGAGTATACTATATGTGCATAGAGTATACTATATGTGCATAGAGTATACTATATGTGCATAGAGTATACTATATGTGCATAGAGTATACTATATGTGCATAGAGTATACTATATGTGCATAGAGTATACTATATGTGCATAGAGTATACTATATGTACATAGAGTATACTATATGTGCACAGAGTATACTATATGTGCACAGAGTATACTATATGTGCACAGAGTATACTATATGTGCACAGAGTATACTATATGTGCATAGAGTATACTATATGTGCATAGAGTATACTATATGTGCATAGAGTATACTATATGTGCACAGAGTATACTATATGTGCACAGAGTATACTATATGTGCACAGAGTATACTATATGTGCACAGAGTATACTATATGTGCATAGAGTATACTATATGTGCATAGAGTATACTATATGTGCATAGAGTATACTATATGTGCATAGAGTATACTATATGTGCATAGAGTATACTATATGTGCACAGAGTTTACTATATGTGCACAGAGTATACTATATGTGCACAGAGTATACTATATGTGCACAGAGTATACTATATGTGCACAGAGTATACTATATGTGCATAGAGTATACTATATCTGCACAGAGTATACTATATGTGCATAGAGTATACTATATGTGCACAGAGTATACTATATGTGCACAGAGTATACTATATGTGCATGCATAGTGTATTATACTATGCACACAAATTTGCATATATAGTGGTATGATTGGTGAATTTGAATTGATAAATATTCTAAATATCACTTTAAAAAAATCAGAATTAGTAACAGTTTCTTGTTGTATATTTTACTGGTTTAAACAAAGCTATTCATTATGCAGTATATGTAGTATAATTAAAACTTATTAAATGGTATGATGATGTTTCCTGATTCTAAATCCTTGGTATTAACTGCTACATAAGTTAAACATAACAAAGGTAATCATTGATAATATATAAGATAACCTTCATTTGTTATAAAATGTAATGCATTCATAAAAATATAGTAATAATAGTAGTAATTAATTATAACAAAGTATACAATATATTTAAACAAAAAAAAGGTAATTCTAAAAGCGTTGGTATAAAATCCTGGTATAAAATAAAAGAATACTGTACTATGGTATCAATGACCTAGGTCTATGGTATCAATGACCTAGGTCTTTGGTATCAATAACCTATGGTATCAATGACCTAGGTTTATGGTATCAATGACCTAGGTCTATGGTATCAATGACCTAGGTCTATGGTATCAATGACCTAGGTCTATGGTATCAATGACCTAGGTCTATGGTATCAATGACCTAGGTCTATGGTATCAATGACCTAGGTCTATGGTATCAATGACCTAGGTCTATGGTATCATAGTGTCAAGCTAATCACCTAATATTTATGAAATCAAATAATAAATTAATATTAATATAATTTATACTTTATTATTGATTTTATTACTGTTTTAATTTATTATTATAATAATTGCATTTAAATAAAGTAATTTATATAACAGTTAAGCTACCTTAAAATATTGAAATTCTAGATATGATATGAACATCGGCGTAGGTTTTGTGTAAAATAGTAAGACGTCTTTTTATTGTCTTTTTCGTCAAAAGGTATTTTCCTCATCTCTTGTATATTAAAAGTGAATATAAAATACTTCATTTAAAATAGCAATGCTGTATTTGTATTTTGTTTATTTGCATGGGAATTTTGATTTTAATATTGGGCATTGTTTTGATACAGAAGACATCACACAGTGTTTGGTTCGTTTCTCTGTCTGGCTTCAACTGCACTGGCAACCAGAAGACCAAAGAATAATCTATTATTAACCAGGGATTTGTTTTACAACTCTCTGGTATTAACCCATTCTTAAACTAAATGTTTGTATTTTTCTTTCAATTACTTGGTTTTTAAATCTCCTGGCCTTCAAAGGAAAAAGAGCTGTCCTTGATTGACCTTTGATTTCATTCAGTTTTTAGTACCTGCAATTACAGTATATACATATTCAAATTAGCATCCTATTGTTACCCAGTGACCTGTATTTATTTAGGAGAACGTCAAACGATATCAATGGGATTATAGAACACTAGTATACATTCATATTATTTTATTTATCAGTTTCTGTACTTTGCCAATCAAACAACGATACGGCATTAATTATGTAATTTGATATTGATTAACACAAACCTTCTGATACTTTAAAATCTGGTCCTGCTAACTCGAGGTGTTCATACTCGAAAGGAGGACTAACGGTACAACCAACTAACGTCCAATCACAGCCGTCAAGACATCTTGCAACCTGCCAATGATTGGCTGGAATCATCAACTGAACTTTATGACCCTGCGTTAAATTTGGACCAAGAACGTGTCTTCCCAGTAATACACCGTCGGGATTTGCTACGGAGACCTCAAGGGGACCTCCGGCGTAAAAGTGCCATATTTCGTCTCTACCAATAATGCGATGCCATTTATGTCTACTATCTTTTGATAAGAGAAAATATATTGCTGAGCTGTTTTCCGAGTGGTATGTTTCTTTAAAATAACCCCCTTCTACGTGTCCCTCGAGGCCCAGTTCTGCAATGACGTCAGATAATTTAACGGTCTGTGCATCCATACCTATTATGCCATAGTAAATACAGTAGTATAATATTTCATACAAACTAGATATTGTTTAGTACTCAGCATTTAGGGCCTAACATTGTTTTAAGATCTCTTCGTCAAAAATTTCCTTGCCTACTTGCCTAAAATTAAAACATTTAAAGTACTGTATATTGTATTCTGGAAATGTATTATTTTAATCATAGTTCACATTAAATATCTTTGTTGTAATTCATACAGTATAACTTACCTGCTGCGTTGTGAACTCGGTTGGTGTGTTGATCGTACTAAATTTGACCTAGAGTACCAAACCGTTATATAGGCACTCGTCCTTTCAAGTGAGATTATGATTTCAAGGTCATCATGCGACCGACATTATTGTCCTACTATTTTTCTGTACTGACCTTTCGTAGGCGTATCTAATTAATTTGATTGACCTGATAAATCTGGTATTATTATTATTATTATTATTAGTGCATCTTGGTTACCGTCCGTTGGGTACTAAATCTGTCTGTCTTAATATTAGTATGTCTAGTATATCGCACGGGTTTTATAACATTTTATACGATCTTTTTCCACACATTTGATTCATGACATCATAACGCACTTTGTGCGCGCATATCACCATAGAGCATGGAGAGCTAGATTTAGTGGGTCTTAATTTTAAAGTCCGTTCGTACTAAATCTTTCTCTTTAATATGTCATAGCGCACGGGTTTTAGAAAATTGGCACATTTTATAGGATCTTTTTCCAGACATCATAACGCACTAATGCTTAAATATTGAGGTAACATGTGCAGAACGCATTGTCTGATACACATGTCACATGTAGCATCACAGACCATGTGACAATTACATTCACACTGTAGGTCACAATTATTGTGAATGATCATGTAGCACAGTGCATGACTATATCATTATGCTCATGTCACATTACTCTAGGAAAGGGTATTTGCATACCACATGCGCATAACATTATTCTAATTATAATATTATAAAAAATCCCTGTACACTGTTACTAGTACAGGGGTTTTTTTTTTATCAAAGGATTATTTAACATTACATTGATATAACATGCGCAAATTATGTGATTATGCACATGTTTGTGCACATTATATTGAGGTAACATGCACACACCACATTATGTGATTATGCACATTATATTGAGGTAATATGCACATACCACATTATATGATTATGCACACTATATTGAGGTAACATGCACATACCACATTATGTGATTATGCACATTATATTGAGGTACCATGCACACACCACATTATGTGATTATGCACATTATATTGAGGTAACATGCACACACCACATTATGTGATTATGCACATGTATTGAGGTAACATGCACACACCACATTATGTGATTATGCACATTATATTGAGGTAACATGCACATGCCACATTATGTGATTATGCACATTATATTGAGGTAACATGCACATACCACATTATGTGATTATGCACATTATATTGAGGTAACATGCACATACCACATTATGTGATTATGCACATTATATTGAGGTAACATGCACATGCCACATTATGTGATTATGCACATTATATTGAGGTAACATGCACATACCACATTATGTGATTATGCACATTATATTGAGGTAACATGCACATACCACATTATGTGATTATGCACATTATATTGAGGTAACATGCACATACCACATTATCTGATTGTGCACATGTATTGAGGTAACATGCACACACCACATTATGTGATTATGCACATTATATTGAGGTGACATGCACACACCACATTATGTGATTATGCACATGTATTGAGGTAACATGCACACACCACATTATGTGATTATGCACATGTATTGAGGTAACATGCACATACCACATTATGTGATTATGCACATGTATTGAGGTAACATGCACACACCACATTATGTGATTATGCACATGTATTGAGGTAACATGCACATGCCACATTATGTGATTATGCACATTATATTGAGGTAACATGCACATACCACATTATGTGATTATGCACATTATATTGAAATAACATGCACACACCACATTATGTGATTATGCACATTATATTGAGGTAACATGCACACACCACATTATGTGATTATGCACATTATATTGAGGTAACATGCACACACCACATTATGTGATTATGTACATTATATTGAGGTAACATGCACACACCACATTATGTGATTATGCACATTATATTGAGGTAACATGCACACACCACATTATGTGATTATGCACATTATATTGAGGTAACATGCACACACCACATTATGTGATTATGCACATTATATTGAGGTAACATGCACATACCACATTATGTGATTATGCACATTATATTGAGGTAACATGCACATACCACATTATGTGATTATGCACATTATTTTGAGGTACGATAATTGTAACGCAATATAATATCTAGCAATAATAATAGTATTTTAAAAAGTACGTATTTTTTATACGATAGGACCTTTTTATTTTTCGACAAAACTGGTTACTATAAGACGATACAAAGCAATATATAGCCATATTATTGCGTAATAATTAAATGTTAAAAAGTCGAAATTTTTTAGATTAAAAAAAAAAAAATGGCTATAGTAACCAGTTTTATCTAAAAATAAAAAGGTCGAAAATTGGCAATTTTTTTGTGAAAAAATTCCTGTACTATAGTATAGGAAAATTTGCGAAAAATGGCCGATTTTCGACCCTTTTATTTTTTGACATAAATGGTTACTATTGCATAATAAACATGCGCAGAGACGAATAATGGGTTGTGCGCATGTCAATTGTGCTATAGTAACCAGTTTTATCGAAAAATAAAAAGGTCGAAAATTGGCCATTTTTCTGAAAAAATCCCTGTACTATAGTACAGGAAAATCTCCGAAAAATGGCCGATTTTCGACCCTTTTATTTTTTGACTTAAATGGTTACTATTGCATAATAAACATGCGCAGAGACGAATAATGGGTTGTGCGCATATCAATTGTGCTATAGTAACCACTTTTGACATAAATGGTTACTATAGCATAATAAGCATGCGCAGAGCCGAATAATGGGTTCTGCGCATGTTAATTGTACTATAGTAACCAGTTTTATCGAATAAAAAGGTTGGAAATTGGCAATTTTTTTGAAAAAATCCCTGTACTATAGTACAGGAAAATTTCCGAAAAATGGCCGATTTTCGACCCTTTTATTTGTTGACATAAATGGTTACTATTGCATAATAAACATGCGCAGAGACGAATAATGGGTTCTGCGCATGTCAATTGTGCTATAGTAACCAGTTTTATCGAAAAATAAAAAGGTCGAAAATTTGCCATTTTTCTGAAAAAATCCCTGTACTATAGTACAGGAAAATTTCCGGAAAATGGCCGATTTTCGACCCTTTTATTTTTTGACATAAATGGTTACTATTGCATAATAAACATGCGCAGAGACGAATATAGGGTTGTGCGCATGTCAATTATGCTATAGTAACCACTTTTGACATAAATGGTTACTATAGCATAATAAACATGCGCAGAGCCGAATAATGGGTTCTGCGCATATTAATTGTGCTACAGTAACCAGTTTTATCGTAAAATAAAAAGGTCGAAAATTGGCAATTTTTTTGAAAAAATCCCTGTACTATAGTACAGGAAAATTTCCGAAAAATGGCCGATTTTCGACCCTTTTATTTTTTGACATAAATGGTTACTATTGCATAATAAACATGCGCAGAGACGAATAATGGGTTCTGCGCATGTCAATTGTGCTATAGTAACCACTTTTGACATAAATGGTTACTATAGCATAATAAACATGCGCAGAGCCAAATAATGGGTTCTGCGCATGTTAATTGTACTATAGTAACCAGTTATATCGAAAAATAAAAAGGTCGAAAATTGGCAATTTTTTTGAAAAAATTCCTGTACTATAGTACAGGAAAATTTCCAAAAAATGGCCGATTTTCAACCCTTTTATTTGTTGACATAAATGGTTACTATTGCATAATAAACATGCGCAGAGACGAATAATGGGTTCTGCGCATGTCAATTGTGCTATAGTAACCAGTTTTATCGAAAAATAAAAAGGTCGAAAATTGGCCATTTTTCTGAAAAAATCCCTGTACTATAGTACAGGAAAATTTCCGAAAAATGACCGATTTTCGACCCTTTTATTTTTTGACATAAATGGTTACTATTGCATAATAAACATGCGCAGAGACGAATAATGGGTTGTGCGCATGTCAATTGTGCTATAGTAACCAGTTTTATCGAAAAATAAAAAGGTCGAAAATTGGCCATTTTTCTGAAAAAATCCCTTTACTATAGTACAGGAAAATCTCCGAAAAATGGCCGATTTTCGACCCTTTTATTTTTTGACATAAATGGTTACTATTGCATAATAAACATGCACAGAGACGAATAATGGGTTGTGCGCATATCAATTGTGCTATAGTAACCACTTTTGACATAAATGGTTACTATAGCATAATAAGCATGCGCAGAGCCGAATAATGAGTTCTGCGCATGTTAATTGTACTATAGTAACCAGTTTTATCGAATAAAAATGTCGAAAATTTGCCATTTTTCTGAAAAAAATCCCTGTACTATAGTACAGGAAAATTTCCGAAAAATGGCCGATTTTCGACCCTTTTATTTTTTGACATAAATGGTTACTATTGCATAATAAACATGCGCAGAGACGAATAATGGGTTGTGCGCATGTCAATTATGCTATAGTAACCACTTTTGACATAAATGGTTACTATAGCATAATAAACATGCGCAGAGACGAATAATGGGTTGTGCGCATGTCAATTGTGCTATAGTAACCAGTTTTATCGAAAAATAAAAAGGTTGAAAATTTGCCATTTTTGTGAAAAAATCCCTGTACTATAGTACAGGAAAATTTCCGGAAAATGGCCGATTTTCGACCCTTTTATTTTTTGACATAAATGGTTACTATTGCATAATAAACCTGCGCAGAGACGAATATAGGGTTGTGCGCATGTCAATTATGCTATAGTAACCACTTTTGACATAAATGGTTACTATAGCATAATAAACATGCGCAGAGCCGAATAATGGGTTCTGCGCATATTAATTGTGCTACAGTAACCAGTTTTATCGTAAAATAAAAAGGTCGAAAATTGGCAATTTTTTTGAAAAAATCCCTGTAGGCCTACTATAGTACAGGAAAATTTCCGAAAAATTGCCGATTTTCGACCCTTTTATTTTTTGACATAAATGGTTACTATTGCATAATAAACATGCGCAGAGACGAATAATGGGTTCTGTGCATGTCAATTGTGCTATAGTAACCACTTTTGACATAAATGGTTACTATAGCATAATAAACCTGCGCAGAGCCGAATAATGGGTTCTGCGCATGTTAATTGTACTATAGTAACCAGTTTTATCGAAAAATAAAAAGGTCGAAAATTGGCAATTTTTTAGAAAAAATTCCTGTACTATAGTACAGGAAAATTTCCGAAAAATGGCCGATTTTCAACCCTTTTATTTGTTGACATAAATGGTTACTATTGCATAATAAACATGCGCAGAGACGAATAATGGGTTCTGCGCATGTCAATTGTGCTATAGTAACCAGTTTTATCGAAAAATAAAAAGGTCGAAAATTTGCCATTTTTCTGAAAAAAACCCTGTACTATAGTACAGGAAAATTTCCGAAAAATGGCCGATTTTCGACCCTTTTATTTTTTGACATAAATGGTTACTATAGCATAATAAACATGCGCAGAGTCGAATAATGGCCATTTAAAAAAAAAATCCATGGATTATATTGAGGTAACATGCACATACCACATTATGTGATTATGCACATTATTGAGGTAACATGCACAGGACTACAAAAGGACTATAAACTGTAGGTCCAGTGTACACATCTAGCTCATGTGGACTTTAAAGATACTAGTACGTCTCTGGAGACAAGTAGGGGCCCGGTGTACTAATACACACACTGGGCGGTTTGGAAGACCAGTCTTTGACTGAAGAGGTTACCCAGAATAAATAAAAAAATCAATCAATAAATATATCCATAAAAACACTGACAAACCGATTCAAAGTGGCACAGTATTAATTTAATGACTTGCTACAGTAAATATCAATTATGAACCAAGATATTGAAATCTTGTTGACATCACCCATCAGTAGTAGAATAAAACCAATCAATCTGCTCAATAAAAAGACGCATTGATACATTGTTGTACGTCTTTATAAAATAACAAACTGTCACAGTTATAATATTAAAGAATTATTTAGGAATATTTATTTGTGCACATGAGAATTACAAAGTAGGTCAAAGGGACAGATGTTAAAGATGAACAGGGAAAAGTTTAAAAATTAGCAAACAACTATTTTATTTCATAACCATAACAACACGATTTTCCAATCTTTATTTACATTATTACATCTCTCTCATCATTTATAATTACACAGGTATGGTCAGGTGAGTCAACAAATATACACACATTTGTGCAGTTTCACATTGTGTGTGTATTCTTGCGAAATCACATAGGTTAGTTGTTAATATAATAATAAATATTCATAAGGGAGGGAGAATAGAGAGATTATTTTTAAAAATGGGGGTACTACAATACTTTATATAATCTCAAGATCACACTAAAGTAAAACTTATACTTATAAAAACAACATTTTTTTTTCACTGAAGTGTACTGTATTTTTAAAATAAAAGAAATCCATAGCATTGCTTTCAGAGACCTTCAAATATTTTAACTAAATGCGTTTTTTTTAAATTTTCATGAACATAAATAATTATGTCATCGGTACAAAAACAAACATACTTAAATGAGTATGAAACCTACAAATTGGTAAGCAATTAATTCTAAAAGACGTCTCCTGCACCTAAACCAATCCATTTACAGAATTAAAATAATGCTAAAAACAATACTCTATGAAAAAAAAACTACAAAATGACATGCTCAGAGTAAATCTGATAACACGAGGATACATTTGAGAAGCTGGTTTAATGTTCACACTATATCGGCTACAATATCCAATAAGAATTTCTTCAGTGTATTTATACAGTCCATGTTTGACTATGTATTAAAATCCATCAGGGTTGGTTCTTTCTGTTTTTCCTGTAAGCTTTCTATTTACACGTTATGAGAATATTCTACAATATCAACGTTAGTAGTTAGCTTGCCGTAGCTTTTTCGCTTTACTACGTGAACGCATCAGCAACACTAAAAAAAGTCTCTCGTAACATGTCAAACGCATTGCCATGTAGAGATGGTACATCAAAAACACGCCGTTAGATTACAGTGAGAAGCTCAGCGTTTGCTTTTACCCTTGCTTTCGGACAGTTTAGCCTGCAGGGCTCCACCTGCCACTGCGCTTGATCCTTGACTTGTGTTAACTTGTTGAGCGGCTTTCTGTTTAAGTAGCGTCCAATCAAAGGTGAAATCATACTGGTGGTTAAGGGTGCGGAAGAGAATTCGGAAAAGTTGACGCAAATACATATAATCTGGCGCTTCCTCAAAACGAAGACCTCGGCAGTAGTTCAAATACATGGCAAACTCAGCTGGATAACCCTGGAATGGAGACACAAAAAACACCATAAGAATATTATGTATTTAGTTACATAAAAAATGAAAATATAATGCTTTAAGGGCAATTTACACAGACGAGTGGTAACAGTAAGCAGAAAACCACATAGCTTGTACCACGTACAATCTGAATCTATTTATGGAGCGAAAACCGCCTGTCCACTCCATGTTTTGTGTTATTAAATTATGGTATATTTGAAGTACATCAAAAAAGTTGGAGGGGTGAGAATTTTTTACCATGACATAATTTTGTTCTATGATGTGATGACACGCTGCAATATACATCAGGCCTTGACTTTTAAGGCGAGTGAGTGCGATCACTTACCTAACACACTCCTAAACTGCCCGTGATGAGTGCGATTTACAACACGCTTAAATTTGGTAAACTTCTACACACCAAAATACAAACAGCACCCCTGAATGCATTGAGGAGTGCAATTTGTAGCGCACTTATAATTTTCAAAAGACAAGGCCTGATATATACTATGCTGTAAGAGATTTCAACATAGCGGGAGAAGTGTCAGATGCCGGAATGCTAATTATAAAGCAAAAAGATACACTACCTTGCAGAGAACCTCTACTGGTGTAGACATCTTTTTTTCACTGATCTTCTCATATTTTTGTTTTTTGGTAGCTGCTTTCAACCCTTGCCACGGTAGGCTAGTACGGTTGAAATACATCAGCACATAGCCCAACGATTCCATGTCATCTCGACGACTATAAGAAATAATAAAATATTAAAGAATAGATGCTTGACATACAAGAGATATTTATCTACAAAAGGTAGGTGGGAAATAGTAAATAGTGGGTGAAGAGATGACTCCTTAAAGCCAATGTACACAGACAAGCGGTAACAGTAAGCGGAAAACTGTGTGCTTAATGTCCCACGTAGAATCTATATCTATCTTGACAGAGTTTACCTGTCCGCTCTGCGTTGGTGTAAATGTTCAAACATAGATTTTAATGTATGTTTTCTGCTTACCGTTACCGCTCATCTGTGTAAATGCGCATTTGGAGTGGGAGATAATAACAGTAGATGAGGAGTAGTAGTAGACCAAGTAGTCTTTCAGGAAAATCAATGAATTCAATAGTAAATTATTACCAATAATGACAACTATATAATAAACAGGAAATTTGGATTTTAATTATAAATCCAGTCTAGATTTCAGGCTCAGATATAATAATACTATCGCTATAAAATAATGACAACACTAAAGCTCTGTCTACACTATCAAATTTTATGTGACAACAAAAACGTGATATGCCCATATAAGGGCATATGATGACATCATATTTGGGCATATCACTACCATATTTGGGCACATTACACTTTGTTTAAAAAAAACTAGTTTGATAGTGTAGACAAGGATAATGGGTGAATTAGTGTATCAGTACAGTAATGTGACGTATGTACTAAATTGCTTTCATTCAACAATGCACCTTGACACTTTGATGTAATCCATAACCAATAATTCTACATATTATATTAATTCATTATAAATTACACACAGGGTTTAATGGCCTATACTGTGGATGTAACTTCCGTTTCGAGTCCCAAAGGCATAAAGCTTATAAGAAAACCTTGATTTAAAATAATCTACAATTTTAATATAACCGGATATGAAATCTCATTTTTATAAATCATAAACATTGATGTCATTCATTTTTGAATTACAAATATGAAACTATTTTTCTGGTTTGGAAGTAACATGGAAATATGAAATGTATTTTACAGATTAAATATATTAAATTTTATTTTAAAATTATACATAAATATTATAAAATGCTTTAAAACCAAATCATCCCACGATAGATAATTTTAGCCCTGTTTGGTATAGTAGATGGTCAGTTATTTAATAGGTGGAAATTATTGTTTTTCATAGGGTCATAAGACAAGGTCCTAATCCATTGTGGATAGGACAAACATTCCCAGACATGTGCTGTACATAAACAAAGTTTTTAGCAAGTCTTTGAGTGTAATGTATCGTATGATTTTGTTAAGACCAAATTCTGGTATCAGGACAATCAGCAAGTTATGAGATGAAAAGTAGGTGGCGAGATTTTGTGTTAAGATGCTTAATTAAATAGGTATGTTAACCCTGTCTACACTATCAAACTTTATGTGACAAAAATTGTGATGTGCTCAAATATGGTAGTGATGTGCTCAAATATGGTAGTGATATGTCCAAATGGTAGTGGTATGGCATCATCATTACTATATATGGGCATATCACATTTTGTTGTCACATGAAGTTTGATAGTGTAGACAGAGCTTAAGGCCTGCATCATCCATGGTGATAACCTACCTTTGCTCAATGCCCAGATGTGCATTGATACTTGCATATCTTGCTGTACCTGTAAGATTTTTGTCTTCTCTGTATGTAATATGTTGTCTTGTCCTGCTATCTCGGTACTTCTTTGCCAACCCAAAATCGATGATGTACAACTGAAACATTGAATTAAAAAGAATGTTTATTACTATTTCTGTATCACAACACTAGCAGTACTACTGCACAGAGAGATGGATGACAGGCCTTGTCTTTTGAAAATTATAGGTGTGCTACAAATTGCCTTAATACATTCAGGTATGCTGTAGGTGTGCTGTTTGTATTTTGGTGTATAGAAGTTTACCAAATTTAAGCGTGTTGTAAATCGCCCTACTCAATGGCTGTTTAGGAGTGTGTTGGGTAAGTGATCGCACCCGCTCGCCTTAAAAGACAAGGCCTGGGATGGCACGGTGAATAGGATCCAGCTTATTGAGAACGATTGTTGCAGTGTCTTTACACAAGATCTGCCATTGGCTTGTTGGTCTTGTGATAAAGGTATGTAATGTTGTAGGCCTGGTGAAGATCTACTGGTAGTCCTGTACATTAGTATCTAGTTGATTGAGGCACAGTATTATACCTTACAATCAATCGTAAAGCCCAATTGTATGCTGTGCAAGTATGCCTTTGAGATACATTTTTTTTTTTATTGTTGGTAGTGTTTATAGGCCTACAGTATTTAGTATTACAGTATGTGCTGTTAGGTGTCTAAATATAAACCCATGTTACAAGTTAATACAGCATGCTTTAAAAATATTTACGATATAACTATACTAATACAAATACTACTACTATTACAGTATTACAACAATATAAAGAAATACTGTACATCTAGATCACATCACAAAGACATCACATTGAGTAATTTTTTATGCATAATTATAAATAAAATGCATGAGAGAACAACTCATATATTTTAAATAATGAACATTAATTAACATAAATATACTAGTTCCTTAAAGTCAGTGTAGTATTTCCAAGGCCAGAATTTGAATGATATTAAATTAATATACTGTAAATAAAAGTAATATTAAATTGTACTTTAGAGGAACAGTATTAGCTTTATAATCAAGTAAATCGGCGCAGTATTAAAATCAAATTACTGTAACAATTTTACAGTTCCATGTACTGTACTCAACAACAAAAAAACAATATTTATTTTGTTTACATCATGACGACCTCCTTTTTATAAATTTCCCATAGGCCCACCCTTTAATTCCTTCAGTAATACTAATCCCTGTTATATTAATAAAGATTGAAAGGGGAAAAAAAGAAATTCACACGACAATTTCAGTAAGGTAATAAGGAACAGCTGCCAGTATTAAAAAGGAGGCACAAAAACAATATCAAGTTTTTTTATTGTAATAAGTAAATATTGCCATAGCACAAAAATTGAATAAGCCCCTGTTTACACTGCCAAACAATGCTCATTAAATACACTGTACTGAGCAGATTACAGACTTAGTGGCTATTTTAAATCCTACTAAGAATGTCTTTGTTGTTAAGACCAATTTTAAAATGTATTTATAAACAATAAAAAGTCTTCTGGTTTTGGATGGGTTTTTAAGTATCAGTATCATCGCCAAACATGTATAAAATAATTCACAAATCCACCTGAAGTCTACAGTAGTTCAGTGTTCAGTTAATAACAAAATGAACATCAACATATTTGGTAAATACAATGTAGACCTTTGACCTCCAACAAAGTGCACTTTCTCATGTTGATGTCACACATACAGTCTGTGTTAATTCAACACATAGGCTCACAGTATTTTGAATCAATGTGATGTATTATTCGTGAATTTTACAAAATACTGCTTTGTGCTTGCACTTTAAAAGCCTCAGGACAGTTTGTAATATTTCTACATTGTTTAGCATTAAAATAAAATGATATGTAATGACATTTAAACAATGTCTTTAGATGTCAATATTGAATAGTTTTAATCGCTAACTTAGACTGTTTAAAAAAATTAAAGAAAGGAGGATGATTTTTTACAATATACAACAGTATATTGTATGAACTAGTTATAGCTCTGTCTACACTATCAAACTTTATGTGTCAAAAAATATGATGTGCCCATACCATATATGGACATGATGATGTCATATCACTACAATATTTAAGCATACAATATATCAACACCAACCATATGTGGCCACATCACTTTTATTGTCAAACTAGTTTGATAGTGCACTGTAGACAGGGCTTAAGAATTATAAAGTACTGTATGAGCTAGAAGAAAAACGGAAGATAGAACGAACAATCAAGTTGAAACAAAAGAAACATTAAATCCCATTACATAATAAAATAAAGTACGATACAACTGATGACAAAAAAAAACAAACCACAATACTTATCCATAAAATATGCAGTCTAAATCATACCGTACAGACAGAAGTATATGCCTATACTAATTAAATTTACAGGAGACTTCTCCCATTCCCGTCCCCCTCACCCCCAAATAAGGAATAATTTCCAAAACAACATGACCTCTCTGTGTTTTACAGTGTACACCCAGTTGGGTTCATACTGTATGGATAATTCTTCCAAACAAACATGTTATTTTCAAGGCTTATTCTCTTGTCAGTACGGTAGTTGTATAAATGTTACCTGGTTACAGTGTCGTCCGATACCCATTAGAAAATTATCCGGTTTCACATCCCGGTGAATGAAGTGCTTGTTGTGGATGTACTCGGTACGACTGATCATCTACAGCGAGTGCAGTCGAGGAACGAAAAAGAAAAAGACAAATACAATTGAGTTTTACCTTATTACAATGTCTGCCAATGCCCATTAAGAAGTTGTCTGGTTTGATATCACGGTGGATGAAATTCTTGCTGTGTACATACTCAACACGGCCTATCATCTATACGGCAGAGGGAAAAGAAGCGGGATACATATAAATCAAAGGGAAAAAGGCTTACAACAAAATGCGCAAAATACTACATAGCACAATCATAGAGTAAATAATAATAAATGCATAGTTTCTCTCATAACCCAAACATGCATGATGATTTTTAGGTGTTACATAATAAAAAATTTTACAAATATTGAATTTTAACTAAAATGTCCAGGTTGCAATATTAACTTTAAATGTCCAGGTGGCAATTTGTTCACAAAACATACAGTACTGTACACACAAGATGCAAGTTTTATCTAATTATTCTTCGAGAACATTACCTACAGTAATTATCATCACAACAATTTCTGTATTTGAACCTTCAATAATTAATAACTCAAAAGTAGAAAAATGTTTTAACTGTGCATGGATGTATAAAATAATTATTTTATACCTTCATCAAAAAGACTCAACGATAAGTGTAACTGTACACAGAATGTAAAATGACAAATGTACGTAGGTGTTTTTATGTTTGAGGTCACTATACAATTAGTATTTTTCTAGTATCAAGTTGATTGTACAGTATACCCTACTGTAAATCAGATTTTGACATCTAAAAATTAAATGTATATTGCTATTTTCAATTAATTAAAAGACTGATTCAATTTTCAAAGATTTATTAAGGCTATTTGCATTGTACATACTTTTCTTATACAAACCCATTAATCATACTGTACATTATACAGTAGCAGCAAAAACACAGATACTGTATGTGCACATGCAATTATAATTACATTAATATTAAGGAAGTATTTCATTGACACTGTAGTGACCTGACAAATTCACTCATCCGTGACATATGAGTTCAAAAGTATAGTAGTAGCACTGTACAGTATAGCAAAAATTCTGCATTCATAAAATCATTGGTGTCAAAAGTGTATAGTCTGATAATAATATTAGTTCCTAGAATGTTGGTTTAAGGGCTAAAAGGTACTACTTGTACAGTGACATATTATGCTCTTAATAATAACATAATATTAGTCAAGTCCACTACAGATCATTGATCATTTTATAAACACAGGAAACTGTGGACAATATTAACCTTCCTCGGAATTATCAAGCAAATCATCTATCATCATTGCTACTTATCAATAAGTATTAGTGATGAAAAAATATAAATTTTAAGCACTGTATTATTAATATTATTTGAATATTTAATAGGCCCTGTTTCTGCTGCCAATCCCAAATATACCGTATAAATATACCCTATATGGAATTCGTGTACCGTTTCCGCTGCACATACTTCGTGGGTGGGCTGTAAAAAAGTTGGCTTTCATTACCCAAAATGCATTTCGTGAGACGGAAGTATGGATTGACCTAGAGTCTCGTGTAGTGAGATTACATGACAAAAACAAAACAATGATGGTTTCTCAAAACGTCGTAGCATTGCTTTCTATTTTAAATCTAATGAGCAGAAGTGGCAACGAATTTACACCGCACAAACAATCTAGAAATGTAGAATGGGCATTGACTAGATTTATGCAAAGAAGACGACGGCATTTGCCGATAACTTTGACGTTATTAAGTCTACCACAAATTCTGCTTTTATTTTGTTTGAGATACTTTTGTAAATCTCGGTATCTCTTCTGTTACCATGCAGTCTCCTCCCAACCTTCGCTTCTCCCCACAATTGAATTGCAAAAATAGTTATTTCTTCAGTCCACAGTGATATTTTGATCTGTTGCTTGCTTATACACGTGTGTGTCAATGCAGCAGAAATATCAAACAAACGCGTCACGCTCTGTTAGTTTTTGACCTCGTGTCATGGGCCGGGTCACATATACGGTATATTTTGAGTGCAGCAGAAACGGGGTACGAAATATACGGTATCTTTTGGAATATACCGTATAATATCCACAAACGATGGGGATATTTATGCGGTATATATACCGCATATATATACGGTATATTTTTTATGAGACCCATTTCTGCTGCCAAAAAATATACCGTATATATACGGTATATTTTTGGCAGCAGAAACGGGGCCATAGTGATACTACTATAGTATCATGGTTAATATTAAGTGAAATTGAAAGCATGGTCCAAGGTCCCTTTAAACAAACAGTGTAATCCTGAACTTTCCTAAATGGATTACCTTTGTTTCCACTTGTATTGTATTGGATATACAGTACTGTTAATACAATAATAAGCATTGGATTTTATAGTATTCAACTGGTGTCCTAACATATTATTATACTAAAGCACTGTACTACCATCATTATATTTTACTTCCTCTAAAAGGTTAAATAGCAACAAATAAACAAATACAAACAAAGCCTGGCTTTTTATATTGCATGAAATTGATTTGGAACGCAAGATGAGAACATGGGAAACTATTTTGCAATTGTTTTCAATCGTATAAAAAAGACATTTTTTGTTGGTTACTTTTGTTTTCTTTAGTCTTTTTATAAGTGAAAACATTTTTTTCTCTACTTTAATGATTAACTTTATTGAAACTGTAAAATGGCCTATTTAAGTCTTTTTTTAAAAATAATCTTCATTTTGTTCATGTTTTTGAGGGACAATACAGTACATCTTTAAATACTGTATCAATCCTTAAAATGAGCAATTGTGGCTTATAATTTAATGTTCATTTTATATCAAATGAACAAAGACCCACAGTTATTAACTGTACACTTCCCACTCGATGACCAGTTTTGCTTTGATTTAAATGCCTTTCTCTTTACAACAATATAAATTCAACATTAAAGGTGACTTTTGATAATGATTTCTTTTCCATACGGTATTAGTAAATATTTTACTGAGGTCAGTTGAACATACTGTGGTGTCAGATTAGTAGAGACGCACGTTTTATCATAACTAGTAGTAAATGAAAGCTATTGTATTCATAATGAAGGTACAGTACTTGATAAATACGTCATATTTACTGTAGTGTAAGACACAATATGAGTAATTGCATTCATAATGAAAAGACAATGTAAACTTCAATTTAAGATTTTTTTGGCCTACAATTTATTTTAGTGATAAAATACCGTAGGGATAAAGTCTTTAACTACTGTAGTTTTAAATCTGTACAGTATATACACAATCATAATTGTTTAATTTTTAAAAATTGTCCAATTATAGATTCAAATATAATTTTTTATTTATATACAGTATTTCGTAATCTGAATCTAATTTTTCTATGGTATTTTTGTATCCATATATTTTCTTTAAATATTATACACATTACAATGATTTCAGTTGACAACGACAGACAAATTAATAATATTATTATTACATCATGCATACTGTACGCCCTAAGTGTAAAAACGTTATTTCTATAAGTCTGTACCCAGTGAAGCATAGAAAAGTATCGCTTGATAATGATATTCAAAGAAAGAAATGGCAGTGAACAATATCTTTATAGAAAGGCTCTATGTACAGTGTATACTGTAGGCCTACTGTATTATTGGAATTTTTTTTTTATACAAAAACGTAATTCATCATCACACTAGATTGTAAAATACCTTAAAACAGGAATTTCATTGGTATTTTTAACGCCTATGTACAAACGACCAGAATAATGCAAGCTAGCTATGAACGCCATCCAGATGCAAGATTCAGTGAACCTTGATATCAGTTCAAGTGTTAAGATTCAACACAATACTAGGTGGTGTTACACAGTGATCAATGGTCTATACAACAGTACACAAAAAAAACAACACAAAAAGCTACGTAAAACGCCCAATAAAACCAATAACATGCTCAGCAAGCAGCAGGATAAAAAGTATATTGCCAAAGAAAAACACACAACATTCAAGGCTAGATTGTAGCGATTCAGAAATGGCTTACAAATGGTAGAATTTGTACAGTAAATTGACAACAGAATACACCCATCCTAATTTGTTTTTTTTAAATTAGTATTGACAAAGAAGAAAAAAATCACATCAAGTTTTCCGTCTTGATTAGATTAATAATTTAATATTATACAGTACATGACATAAACATTTTTATTGGTCAACTATTAGCACAATGTAGCATAAACATTAGTATTTTTCTATGATTATTAATAGTGAAACTACAGTAATATAACATTTTATTTATCCAACTTTAAAATACAAAATTGAGTATGCAATCAGTAAATTATTCATTCCATTGCCGTAATATCAAACAAAGGTCAAAGTTCATCTCAAACTGAGCAAACATTCATGAACGTGCCGAGATTATAAAAGAGGCAAAATGATAAACATTCTTAAATTGATCAATGGCTATCTAACGAACCACTGATTTGTTTTTGGTCAGCTTGCATGCAATCATTTTATGTAGGTTTTGGATTTAGCAATTCAAATTTTGATTACAATTTACAGCCATGTTTAAAACCATGGTGGACGACGTCACTTAATACACTGTACACACTTAAGTTATTTTTTTGAACATTTAAATTATCTAAGCGAGGCACGAAACAGGAAACCTGACCACACCCTTACTATTATATAATTAATATTCGAGAATTGTATTAATGATTTACTTCATTTAAATTATAATAATTGTAAATGCTGTTTTAAAACGTACCTGATCAGCTAACATCAAAACTGTTTTCATTGTGAATTTTCTTGAGCAAAAGTTGAACAAATCTTCTAAACTGGGCCCAAGCAGTTCCATTACTAAGACATTATATTCTTTTTCCGTACCATACCACCTTTAAAGAAAATGAAGAAAAAAATACATTAAAAATCAAATTTATATATACACTAAAAACAAAAAGTTATAAGCTTGTTAACTAGAATAAAACAGGCTAAAAAGGCCAATTTACACAGACAAGCGGTAATGGTAAAAAATGTTATTCCTTCTGACCATTTACACACAAGGCGGAGTGGACGGTTCCGCTTAGATTCTACGTGGGTCAAGCATTACCGCTCGTCTGTAAATTGACCTTTACAGGTACAGTAATGTATATCGAAAATGCAGCAGAACAACTCTTTTGGGATCTCTTTTCAGGGGTTACAATATTATTGGGACAAACAAACGTGGTAAAATACATGGCTAACCACTATTCAGGTGATACAGTACCATTATTAAGGGGACACTCTGTTGGTCTCAAAGGTATCCCCTTAATATGGGTTTGACTGTACATTACAAATTTCTTTCAAAATATTTTCTATACATTATAAGTTTAACTGTAAAGCCCCTCAATATAGGTTCGAACTGTACATTATAAATTTATTTCAAATTTATTCAAAATATTTTCTTTACATTATAACTGTAAAGTACTGTAGGCCAATTTAACATTGTTTGAATCATTACGGTTTCATTAATAAAACATAGGAAATGTTAATTTTTAAAACTGTTGATTGTATTACGTGGAATTGAGTCATTCAATTCTGGCATAGAATCCAATGAGTATGTAGAGTGTGAATCTGGGTGGAGTGATATCATACCTTCACACATATATCAATGACCCCCAGATGCAACACACTAGATTAGCCTATTTTATCAATAAGTCACCTACTGGGGTAAGCCAGATAGTTGTATATATACCATTAATGCCTATCATAGTCCGATGAGTGCTGTATTGGCATTAAATGGGACTTTACCTAAGTCGTAAAATTAAATAGTAATACGGCGAATGACTTCTACAGTCACAGCTACCAAAAGGTTATCGGCATTAAAAGATTTTAATGTTATTGGCAATGTCAATAAACACATTTTGTGTACTGTAAATATAATTAAATAATGTTTACTAAAAATGTTAATGAACATAGATATTGAGACCAGAACATGAACAAAACATTTTAATGTTTAACTGACTTGACATCTAGACTTGATAGTACAGTACTAACTGTACAGTTTAAAAAATAGATTTAACTTTATTATGTTGATAAAAAAACATAACAATGTAGTCTTTAATTTTAAGAGATAACAACAAAGTGTACTTAATACAGCTTATTTACAATATAAGTAGAAATTGAAAGATTGATGATAAATGTAAAATACTTGGCTTATGATCACATCTAAAATTAACCATCTGTAGATCCCACTGATGTTCAACAACAGTATTTTGTTACTAAGCCTGTTGTTATTCCATCAGTCTGTCAGAATCTAACAAACACGGGGTTGCTGTTTTCTGGTGCAATACCAGTCAAAGTGAAGTCAGTCAACAAAGAAAACAAAGCCCATTTTGTGTGTGAACTAAAGTGGAACTTTTAAAAGACAAACGTTGAATATTGGTTACAGAGCCAAAAGTAACAATTTTGGAAAGTACAAGTTATATTTTTTGTCTTAAAATGACAAATGAAGTGGGAATTTAGTTTCTGCCAAATAACATTGACTATAATATTACCAAAACATACATATGGTAAATTACAGTAGGTAGTGTGGAAAAAAATAATTTTCATACAATAACAGAACATATCAATTAACGGATATCTAGTGTTACACTAATACTACCATAGCGCAAGCGATATCATGTATAATTCACTATGATATGTTCTACTAAAAAACTACCAAAATCATGTTAAAAATACAAAACATTTTTTTTGTTGCTTTTTTAGACCAATATTTTGGGAAGAAAATAATTTACAGGACTATGTATTATGAGTACTTCTGAGTTGAGAAAATTGAGGTAATTTATGCAGTAAACAAATTATTTTAAAAATGTTAGCAACAAGTAGTACCTACACTATTATTAAAGTGTACAATAGTTTAATACATAGGCTGTACATATCGAAAACCTTGTTCTTGTACTGAGCTATGGACATGAAACAAACAAATCTTTAAACCTCCATGACTCAAAGAATACCTTGAACAGAACTAATAAGCAAAATAATAAAATGTTTGACGAGCACACAATGAAGATGAGTTCAATAGCATCTTCTGTTGGAACATGTCCAGCACTTCCTATACAGAACACAAGAGTATAAACAAAGTGATTATATTTGACACACAGTGTTGGTGCATTATATACGTCATAATCTTTCTTACAGATACAGACATACATTGGACATTTTATCAATTCAAAATGTTGTACGTTCTTTGGCCTTGCACTTGGCTTAGTTTCAAACTAAACACTGTACCGTATAGCTCCCACTGTCTATATTGTAAATTCTGTAATACTAATAGTGAGAAATGCCGAACCTAAACATGTACAGTAACACATGTGATACATAATGTAACACTGTTACTGGACACATAATAATGGAATAAGAATCAGGTGCATGTGACTGCCTTGATTTTTCATCAACCCTCTAAGAGCATTGAAAATGTCATTAATACTATGAGACATTCAGCAAGAAGACTTCCTCTAAACCGACACTTTTCTACCTTATTTCTCTCAACTCACGATGGCTAATTTGTTATTCAAAATAAGATAATTTAGTGAATAATAAATACAGCATTATAATAAATACAGTTTACATGATTAAGAACATCATGACACGCAGCTAGCATTGCAGCCATTTGATGAGTTGGCAAAAGTATAATTAATTCAATATATTTTTTAAAACAAACAATTATTATTTCCCATTAATCACACACAATCTAAAATCAAATTATTGTATATATTACAAACATTGGGTGTGGTTCAATGCAGTTAACAACAATCATTGCATTTTGATTAGGCTTATTCAACAACACAATCCACCCAACTGTGTCAGTATTCCTAAAAACAACTAAAATGTTAGTGTGAACTCTAATTGACCTCTGACCTAAGATATGCTACACTAATTGCTATTGGCAGAGAGAACATTATGCAAATCAATGCTTGTTACAGCTGGAAATGTTCTGTATATAAAATTTGTGCAAGCAGAGTTAATATTCACGTGGGCTTTAAAATTTGAGTAATATTTTTTCCAAATTAAACTGTAGAAATTAATTCAGTGTTGTATTAATTAATAACACATCTTGTTAAATAATAAACTGATGATTAAATTCCAACCTTTACACCTATTTCTCCTCTGCGATATGTTTTTTTGCACAACTATGTTGCTAATATAACGCTCATATGATTAGAATTTAGATCGAAAAAACCAACAATAGTCCAATCAAATGAAAAGAATCTACCAATATGTGTGTTATATAATATTATATTAATGAGACAGAAGAAATATGGCCAATTGATTCTATTAACGGCAAGACAGACCTACTATTGTGATGTTACAATAAACTAACTATCTATGGAATTCTGGTACGTTTCACTCAATACACATGAATTATAAGGATTCATATTCTGTTTGCATCATCAACAATAAATTAACATTAATTAACCCAAAATAAGCAAAAAAACATAGTTTCTAACTGCAAAAAAAAAGTATTAAAGAATTGATAGCCACCATTATGACTACCATTATTAAATTAATAATAGTTGCATAATATTATGACCTTCATGGTATGACAAAACATGTTTTTGCTTGGAATGGGCTAAAAATAAATTTGATATGTTTTGCCAGAAAATGTTTTGACAGAGAAGTGCGACTTCTTGGCAAAAAATAAATAATCATAATAATTGTTCTTCACTGTAAGGAACAGAGCATGACATGAAGAAAAGTATTTGTTATAAAAAAAAAAACAATATTTAAGTGGTTTATTTAGAGGAGAAAGCAAAACTTTTCTTATTTATTGTACTTCCTAATCAGAAAAAAAAGAAAAAATCCATTTACATGTAATAACCCAAAAGAAAATATGGTCTTATTATTATTATCCAATATTTACATCCATTCTCTACCCTAATCTTAGCATATTACTTTGAAGACAAGATGTCATAGTTCATGATTGACCAACGGGTACTGTAGCGGACCAGTTTTTCAACTCCATACCTCGTCAAAGATTCTTCTTCATCACCATCAGTTTGTACGTGCACTATAATTATAAAGTTTAAAATAACATATGGAATGAAATAAATCATATTTGAGTTAGAATTTTGTTACACTGTACCTTATATGTGGGATTCCTGGTCCTCCTTGTAATATTTTATATAGTTTACTTTCATATAATAATTGTGGGTGTCTTGCTTTATGTGATTCTAACTTTACTGCAATTTCCTGAAAACAAATTCAAAATTATGAAATATTATTTATTCATTACACATTCTGATGATTGAATTTGTAGTATTCAGAATTTGATTCAAATCTTTACCTGGAATAAACTGGAATACTTATACGATGTCGTAGAAAAATTCCCCTTTTTATACATTATCATTGAAATAAACTACAAATATCATGTATGTATCAAACTTTAATATCGACTCAGTGAGTTAAAAGACCTACTACTACTACTAGGCTAGGCCTAGGTTTTCTTAGTCTACAGTCAGGCCTCTCAAGGCTAAGCCAGGAGGCCTAACTAACATTATAGGCCTAGGCCTATATAGAGAAAAGAAAACAACATTCATTCTATTATTATTAAATATTAAGATTATAATTTATCTAGGAGAAACGTTAAGCCTCACTCATACTCTAGGCCTTAAATTTCACAACATTTCGGCCTGACAACACACTCTCATACTAACTCCAGTCATTGAACAAACTCCTAATTGTTGGCCTACCATTAAGGCTAGGCTAGTACAGAATAGAAACACACAGGCGAAAACACACTAGCCTAGGCCTACCTCTCCATTTGTGATATTGATGCCCAAGTAGATGTCGCCGAACGACCCACTTCCAATTTTTCGAACTAAACGGTATTTTCCTCCTACAATAAACTCTTTCGTCGTACCCGCACTAGACATTATGTATACTTGTTCCTATAACACACTTGTTTTACTCAAAATATTGTTGAAATCACAAAAAATATGACTGGTTTCTTAACGGATGTGAGTCATTTTATGTTTTTCCTTCGACGACGTTGTTGCTGTTTCTGATACCACACAGACAATAAACAGGGGATTGTGGGAAATTTCAGATTTCAATAGGGAACACACCCGACGACCCATGGCAACAACGTAATTTACATAATAAATAGATAGAACAATAATCGATCATATTATTGTTTTTTCTATTGTTATAAGATTTTTTAAATAACAAGTTCATTGCAATTTTTATTATGTCACAATTCTATTATATTCTTTACTCCATGGAATCAGTTTTGATTTGATTTATTGAATTCAAAATTACAAAATAAAAACAATTACCTTTTGAAGACTTTTGGAATTATATAACATTTAATATAATTTTAAAAAGTATAAATAGCATATAGGCCTCGGGCTTTCCTATGTCTATTTGAAACATTCGGAGGAAAATTATTTAAAAAAAAAATGTCTAGGCTAGGATTTATGTAGTGAGTGCGTCGATTATTACGGGGTTCTTTATAAATAAATTTATGTTAGTATAGTGATTAATTCGAAATCTAAATTTTCCTTTATGATTTTTCTGACATAGTCATGCCAAATGTTTGTCCGAATCTTTAAGTATAGCCAACTGTGATATGGTCCCAAGACTTTGAATTCTAGGAAAGCAGACCTCAGGACGTGATCTACGTCTGGTCAAGAAATGAAAAACGTCCGATCATGAATTGTTTTGTCGGAAGTTTACACAATGACCAGGTCGTGATGTGATGACGTCATTTTCTTCTTAGATATTGATTTTATTGACTGAGAATTCCCTCGCAACTCGACTATACTATTACAACAGTCATAATAAAACATGGGCCTATGGCATATTGTTATTGTTATTATTGCTATCCCTATAAATATTTACGATTTAGGTGCGTGCGACCAAAGTGCAGATCTATTTGATAAATAAAGTTTATATTCCGGTTTGCTCAAATGGCATATATAGACACACACAAGGAAGCAAACTGACAATAGTTCGAATTTGCGATAGGCCTATAACAATTATTATCAACATTACTACTGTGTTTTTAGAATTGATGATTTCATTTCTTTTAAAGTCCAAATATTAAATTATTGTATTATCGTATTTATTCGAATAAACGGCTCGCATTGAATAACCCTCCTCTCACACCCCCTCCCACATTTGAAATATGGAATAAACGCCTGTTTTTATTTATTTCCTCTAATAATAACATGAATATTTATACAATATACAGCACATTTCTATTTGTAGTAGAATTCATTGATTTGTTGATCTACAATTTATCAAGCATTTTCATACCATTTTTACTGTTTTATGATCACTTCTCGATATTTTAATTGTTTTGTATTTTTTTCATATCTAGGGGTATTTATTTGATTATACATGTGATACATATTCACCCAAAAACAATAAACACCTCATACACCCGAATAAATCCATTCACCGCGAATTGAATAACCTCCCCTAAACCCTCCTGATCGAACAAATATGGTACTAAAAAATGCTTTAGCAACTTTTCACGCTGCTGCTGCTCTAGCCCGCTACGACGTCCCATTAGGACTACTTAATCAGAAGCTAAAGCAAGCAGCAGTTATAGTTCTAAGGACGACAGTTTTGCGAAAATGGAAACTCCACTATAATTTATAGATTTTCAGCTGCTACTGTAGACCCAAAAAACTCCTGGGAAAAGAGTCTATTATGACATACTTTTGACTGTAATTTACTGTCAGATATTCATTGAATTATTATCGAGTTCAGTCCATTAAAGTTTGTGTTTGTAATAGGATACCTCATACTTGAAATATCTAGGGTGATGAAGTGACCCCAGACTTGACCTTAGCAATGAAATTAACTAAAGTGACAGAAATTGAGTATTTACTTCTGTAACAAAAAAATAATATTTATTCACATATAAAAAGAGAAAAGAAACCCCAAAACCATTGTCTGACAGACAATTTAAGTATTTGTTGCTTTAAATTACATTTTTTCAGGTAAAATAACTATTATGTGACAATAAAATGACAAATTCAAAAACATTTGAAATAAAAAATATTTTTCAATAAGCGAGCAGCGTTTTTTTGTAAGAAATATTTCTTGTTTAACCTTCTTTTCGAAGCCTAAATTTAATTGGAAAGACTGAGTGAGGACTTCATTTTTTGTTAGTCCGCCCTCTATCAATATGTATAATGAGTTTAAAAATCGTGAGAATAAAACCAATGAAAATACTGTAATATAGTAGAAGTAACGAGAATAAGGGAACTTACATCACAAACCCCCATTATCATAGTTAAGTCAAGAAAGAATATATCAATTTATATTTCATCTTACCACTCACATCACATAACAGGCCCTCACATCATCACACCCATCACCAAAGATATTAGTTAGAAAGTCATCGTCATCATTATGTGACGCATCCCATATGACTAAATACCATAATTTTTAAAATTCTTACCAAAATGTATAATAATACACTTCATGTATTAGATAATAAAAAACATTTGGTTTATAACGCAGGCCTACTTCGAAATCGTTATTCTAATGGCATTATTCAACCCCTCTCAAAACTTAACTTCATTACATATATATAGAGGGCGCTATTCTATTTATTAATCAAAGCTATGCCCTCTCTTATACAGTAATAAATTAATGTTGAACGATTCTGTAACCGAATTCGGCATACAGTGAGAATTAAAACATTACCCCTTATCAAATTAATTCGGAAACTGTTGGCCACAGGGTCAGGCCTGTTAACAACACCAAGTGCTTTCGATTTCACCTGTCGAAATCATTCGTGTTTTTCTAATAAAACTTTTGTTAATAACTACTGCTTCATAAATAAGTCCACAATTAAAATACTTCAGTTTCATCGTATAGCGTTTTAAAGCATTTTAATCTTTTGATTACAGGTTCTTTCATCAAGTTATCATCAGGTCTAGCCCGAGTTACATTTAGCCTCGATAATGACAGCACCAGAGGCTGGTGCACTTTTAACGGCTTTACCCCTGTACTGTTAAGGCCCGAAGGGTTACTCTTCTTGTTATTCGTATAGGCCTACATGAACCTAATTTGGTTTTTGGTGGTACATTGTACACCTCCTTCAAGACACAACATAGTACTAACTGATTATGGTATTTTTAATATTACTCAATTCCTTACTCAAGTTTTTATGAGTGTACATTATTGGAAATGTATGTATTGGTATTACACTTCCCGTCCCAAATGTAATTATTACTATTTATCCACTACAGCGTGATATAATTATCAATATATACGCGCGTGTCAACGTTTGCGTCTATTTAATGCTGTAGTTGACGATATCGACAATATCAATGATATATTCATTTTTATTTTCAATAATTGGTATTCTCTTTTTCACAGTGATTATACTCTGATTTTGTATAATATTTTAATATTATAAATTAATATTTTAAGAATCAATATATAATTGAAGAAGCGTTTTATTGATATCATTATTAATTTAAGAAAATTAAATTTTGTATTAGTAATAAATATGCACCATATTCCGCGCCGTGCCTCCTCCGGCAATTGATAAGCTCGATTAGACATGAACGGAGAGGTTAACTATATAACTGTAGTTTGGTTATATATTTTCATTCTATATGAACATTATGCATATTAATAATCAGCTAATAAAATACATCCCAATATTTCGTTCACATCATGAAAGCATGAATCGTGTTTTTTAAATCTAATTTTTTTATTCTAAATATGGAATTCATGAATAAGCTCTGATAATGCCTTAATAATAATATAGAAAAGAACATGCGCCGATTTATATTTTTTGTTGTTATTCAACCAATCTTTAGTTGTTATAAGATCGACAAATTATTTAAAACTACAATTACAAGGTCATCATGGGCCATTTTTTTAGTTTTAATCAATTTTTAAAATTCAAATAAATGATATTAATTATTGCTAAGTTAGTTAATGTGCAAATTTAGTAATTAGATAATAAACATTCATTTTAATAAATTCAATTCAACTTATTAAATTGTGACAAAATGTGTACCGTATTTAACTATAAATCGCATTTCCAAAAGATACTATTGCGTGGGATTATTATACGTTCTCTACAATCTTTAAACAATATCTTAATTTAATATCGATAATAAAATGAATCGTATTTAATCGTATCACTATTAATTTCCTTTGTCTAAAAATATAATTTTTTAACAATTTCCTCGATATACAAAGGAATGGCGATATTATTTATGTAACCTATTATCGACAGAGGGGTTTTAATGTATTTTATATGATATCATAAATAATAATATAAAACAATAAACGTCTATGGATAATTATATGTAAAATTGGGATAATAAATACATTTACTTGCGTCTCCTATCGTAAATAATGGTCGACGTTCTTATGTCGTAAAGTTGTTTCAAAACGGATCTTTTTAAAACCTTCCGAATCGAATATTTTATAAACAACAAATTCATGACAAATTTGTAAATGTGATATAAAAAAAATGTAGACCTATTTATATTAAATTAAAAATTATTTCGAAACAAAATGTTTAGGTACTTACTCCGGTCCATTATGATAATGTATGTATTATGTTTATCATTATTGTTTCATTTGGATTAGTTTTCTAAGCGCGAATTTTACAATCATCAATACAAATCAATCAATATAAATCAATATCAAATAACCCAATCGATTAAAAGCTATAAATCATAATGTAAAACATTGCTTGTCAAAAACTATTTAACAATAAAAAAATTATGAGGGTAAAACACATTAATTTCATCATAAATAAAATCATACCGCTAATAATGCTTCCGTGAATCTGTAGCTTTAGGGGACGAGCGGGTATTGTACATGAAAAGAATAATAACATGAAGATGCACAAAACTGGGTTGCGTTGTATCTCAAAGGTGGCGCCAACATTTCTCTTGAGTGATTTTTTTCGCGGTTCTTTCTCTTTCATTTCGCGCCAAGTACTAAGTTTGTTTTAATAGGCTTGTGTTAAAAGCCGGCGTGGTTTTTATAAACGATGCTTCTTCCTTGGGTAATGCTTATAACGCCACATGATATCATTTATCAATGATAAAAATAACGTTATTGATTGTCGTCCAGACTAAGATAAATAATAAATAATAATAATGGCAGCAATAAAAGTAATTTAGATGTAGTACTTGCATAAACTTTTACATAAAGTAAGTAGGCTAAAGTAAAAATAAGGAATAATGTAAGTTTAAAATATTACAGCAAGTTAGATTAATAGATTGAAAGTTGGACACACGTATGCTACATGTCAAGGGTCATCTTCCTATATCATGAGCAACATTTTGAACATTGGTATTTTCGCGCGTACGTGCGCTTTTAAAGTTAAAAATGCTAAAAATCAATTTATAATCAACTTTCTACACGTTTCAGAACATTTTAGAACTTGAGATAAAGTAAGTAGGATATAAGGGAAAATAAAAACATACAAAAATGATATAAGTTAACAATGTTACAGCAAGTTAGATTAATAGATTGAAAGTTTGAAGAAGTATACCAACTAAATAATAATACTGATGTAAATGGGAAAAGCATATAAAAGATGCATACAGGATTTATAAAGCACTTCTGATCCATCATTTGTGGTGCAGTGTCATTGGTGTGCTACCGTCGTAAACACAACTCTATATTCCAATGCCATCATACAAACATTATTTATATGTGGTTTGAAGTTTTGGTGTGAAGTTAGGATCAACCAAAGGCAATCAAAAGCGATAATGATACAACAATAATTCCAGATTTTAACATAATTTCTTGTATTCGTCTTGGATGAACCGGTACACACGAATGCCACTGTCATTTTCCTGATAAAGGTATGGTTGATTCGATGGATGGTGATGATCAAAAGGAGAAAGTCTGTTTATTAGATGTTAAAATAACCCAACATTTTCGTCGACCACACACAACATTATTTATAGAGGTTTTGAAGATTGGAACATTCAATTGGTAACACTAATCATTGTAGCAAAATGGTTGATTCAATGATTGAGTGGAGAAAGTTTTTTTGGACACGATGTTGTTAAGTTAGCAAAAACTCAAAATACTTCGTATTGGTTAAACTTATTCTAAGCTTATACCTCACGCTATGTCTACCACTATATGAAAAAAAACTTTGATGTGCCCATGGATATGATGACGCCATAGAACTGTCATATTTGTGTATATCACTACTATATTTGAGCTTATCACATTTGTTTTGTAAAATTAGTTTGATAGTGTAGACAGAGCTTTATACCTCTTATGCCATTCACCATTCTCTATAATTAACTCGTCAATACATATTGCCCTGTAATTCTATGTCAATGATTTATTGACTTTTATACAATTATATTTTAAGAAAAAGCATTCGAGTTTTGTGATGGAAATGAGTAATGAATTATCCTCATTCCAACGACTATCACGAATAACTGTAATTATTTCATAAAAATGAATTATATTTTGCATTCAACTTTTAATAGCTACAGACCTATATTCGTTGTAGGCACAAAAAAAAAACAAAATACGATGCATTTGTCTTGGAAAAACAGTAGACCTATTTAAAAGAAGAAAAAAAATAATTCAGTTGTTGTTATAAAAAAATATAGCAAGAGAAGATGAACTGTTTACGATATGAAATATTGTTGTACTTTTTATTTACCAATATCTAATTTCTTGTCTCAATTGCATATTATCATTTTCATCCTATTGTTGGTATACTTTTCCATTTTCCATTTCTGATAGAATTTATATTTCTACTTATATTTTTTCTTTGTGTAACTTTGTTTCAAAGATGTCGGTAGTGTTGTTTCCATTCTATGATGTAAAAAAACAAAGAAAAAGAGTTATAAGGTTACAAACTCATAAAACACAAACAATATTATATATATAGCATTCAGACTTAAGCGCGATATAATGTCTCAAGCAGCACCACACGGCATATTCATTGTTTATCTTGCAGAATGTTTACTGTAGAGAATCACAGCCTATATAATCCTTGCAGAGTATGTTGGAGATATTTATATGAGTTATGATAGTATTTACGCACAAGAAATATATCTCTTTAGTGTTTTGGCTTACTATTTTAAAAGGTTTTCGTTTCATTTCGTATATTAAAAGGGTGGCGTATATAGAATAAAAATCCAAGCGCAAGAAATAATAGTCGAAAATGGCGGCAATTATTTATGAAATATTGCGGACGAAATGTCGCGCACTAAACCTTTGAGTGCAAAGAGCAGAGATATGTAAAGATAAATATAATACTATTTCCGTTCAATTAGAATATTCGATGATTAAATTTTAATAAAAAAATACATAGTTTGTGCACTTGACAGCGAAAGATTATAAACGTGTTTTTGTTGAACTTCAACTTCACTTCTTTGTGCGATCATGATGGCTGTAACTACTTTTGTTTTATTCAAACGTTTTTTTTTTCAACTTATTTTTTAGTTTATCTATCCAAATTGATCCGATATACAGGTTTCTTTTATACGGCGTTTTTTTAAATGAAAAAAATGTGTTTCTTAACTAAAATCGTACAAATCATTAAGAGAGGGAGTCTAGAAGCAAGTACAGATAAATAAATATGACGCTTAAACAAACGAACAAATGAAATGCCAAGGTTTTAGTCATTTGTAATTTTTATGGTAAACTTTTCCAAAGTCTATAAGATATAATCACAGTAATTTTTGTACTGAAATTATAATATAAAATATTCTAAATAATGATATCTATCAAGTTGTAAAGTAAGAAATCCATAAACGCTAGCGATTATCCTTTATTGACATATTGATATTCATTATGCCTATCGCATTCAATAATATTTGTTGAATAATAAGAATTTCATGGAATCATTCACAATCTGTACACACGCTGATTGAACGCCACCGCCGCCAGTAAAATACACTCATTTTCGTTGTTCTCCTGTGCCTCATTCAGTAACAGTAACCGATATTAAAGGAACATTCTTTAATAGTCACAATAGTGGTTATAATGTAAATAATCATTTTGGCGAAGCGGTGATTTTTCTCGTTACTAAAACTTTACTTTTTAGCTTAAAATGCAAGCATGGTTTAGTATGTGCGAAGTTATAATCACTTCTTTTAATTCAGGTTGCACTCATAACCTCTTGGCAATTTAAATCAAGTTTTAAATTGGTAATGTTGTTTGTAAGTAGAGAGAACGTTTGTCTGTATGTGTCAATTCTTTCTATCTGTTATACATCTCTTGGTATTTCTTCATATCATAGCAAACATTAGGCGCGCGTGTGCAAAGATTGATAAAAATGGCACGCGCGCGTCAACTTTGTGTCTTGTGACGTCACTACCAAATATATTAGTTATAGTTATCGCCAACGTATTCGCATAGGCTTTTTCGAGTAAAGTTGCAACATAGATAAATATTTTTTATATACAAATAGACAACGAAATATATTTATATTATGCATTTTAGGCCTATTTAAATAATAAATACAATCTTATACAATACAGTCTTATTTTGGACACACTTTGTACTCGTGTATATATACAATTATACATTACTCGTTTTACAAACATTGGAATTTGATTTAATAACCATTCTTTGGCATTTAAAACCAACTTTTAAAAATGACATCTGTATTAAAAACTAGGACATGTTATACAATTTCGCTTTTTGAAAACAAAATGATTCCTTTACATTATGTATTTTATTATTGAAGATTTCATGGTTAACTTTATTGATATTTTTGGTCAACGGGATTGATTGCCGTATATTATAGCGATAAGATAAAAATATAGTTTTATATAATAATATCCGATTATTCTAAGCAAGGCAATTAAGTTATACGATTCATTTTTTGTTTATTGAATGCGCATGTGGATTTATATGACTTTCATCCGTGAGTTTAAATGATAGAATAGGCCTATAATCAATAATGTATGACTTTCGATAAAGCTGATATTTAAACAGAAGAGGGAAATGTCGAGAGATGTTTTCTTTTTATTCTCAGTCCTGTTTGTGAATTGCTAGTGAGTAGAATAAATAAAATAATTACAAAGCACATTCGATATATCTGGTCGAGTGGTGGCGTTTTCTATTATGAGTTACATAACGAATATTTAAAAATAGACATTAAATTGAAAACTATATAATTAGTTTTAAAAGGCAAACTACTATTTGTTTGACATTCCAGATTTAATACCGAATTTCGTATAATGAATGATTTATGAATTTGTCTATTTAACTTAGGCCTAAACACCATTTAATTTTGACACTTCTGAACAAAAATTTAGAAATACACACTGAAATCAAATAAAGAATAAACCAATTCGTAGAAATTAAGTAAGTCTGATGTTTAGCGCTATACTCTAAAATCAATTGTTTATATTCGTTTAACTTCATTAAAACTACAAAATTGCTTATTCAAATCTGATTTTATAACTCTTTATTTTTCATGGTTTTGCTGATAATACATCTTTAATTATTATTATTAATTAATACAAATCGTCTCCGGAGAGCCCCTTTAACGTACACATTACTTAATATTGTCTTTGCCATTATGCTGTTAAATAAATAAGGAGTATCTATTTGACGATGTTAGAATACACGGCCATTGGATGACCCCTTCAATTATCCGCCGATTTAATTGCGCGCTCGTGTTGTTATGGTCATTATCACTCATCGCATTGTCATGGCCATTATACCGTTTATTGCCATCAACTGAGTTACATAAATTGCATGTAAAGATGAGATGAAAAATTAACTTTAAACAAATCATTTCGCATTTTTATAATGCAAGTAATAATCACAGGCATTCACTATTATACGTAATTATCATTTAGATGACATATCTTGATTTTTGTTGAAATAGATGTTCTTCAATTAACGTTGAATGATGCTACGTTCATTTTGTTGTTTCTTGTACTTTTTTTTTTTGGAAGTAAAACGAACAAAATAAAGACTAAATATTCTTTGACCTATTTCCAAGTCTCTCAAACTTCTGTCTACACTATCAAACTTTATGTGACAAACTAATTTGGTGTGTCCATATATGGAAATGGTGATGTCATTTCACCACCATATTTGAGCATCACTACCATTGGCCACACAGTTTCATGCGATATTGGATCCTGTACAGTTTGAAAGTGAGACATGCGATATTAGATCGTGTAATTGACGAGTTAATTGCTGTTGTTTAGACTGTATGAAATAAATGATTTTTAAAAAATGGATCAGAAGGCCTGTATCATAGCTTCTTACCACAGACACTGTATTACTGTATTTGCCTATGATACTGGACACATAATATCATATGTGGAGATACAGTACAGAGAATCGAGTAAAGCTCTGTCTACAGTAGTACAGTAGTCTAATGGTAGTGATATGCTTAAATATCGTAGTGATATGCCTAAATATGGTATAAGTGATATGACATCCTCGACCATATATGGGCACCATCACATTTTTTCATAAAGTTTGATAGTGTAGACAGAGCTTTAATATCCAAACTTTAAATCAAATTCGTTTCGCTTTTTTTTAATATTCCATTTCAGACAAACATATTTAAAGAATGGCACGTCGATTTAAAATGAGTTATAAACACGCTGTTATGGATAGCTAGATAATACGTGATCATTTAATACATTTACTTAACCAAATATTTGGAAACCGTTTCAATCAATGAGGTTTAAATCCAAAGCAACTATTTTTGAAATAACTTTAACTAAATGTCGACATCTCACTGCGATATTCCTAATGCAAGATTTTAAACAACGTAACATTATTCGTTTTAAATCTGTGTTAAAACGATAAACAACATTTTTGATAAGTATGCCTTATTTAATGTTATGTATTAAATTCCATATTAAATTAATATTATAGCGCTCAGTACTGCACAAAGTGTATTTACTGGCGGCGCTATACAAAAAACACATAAATCCAATGGGGGAAAAAGAAAAGTGTGTCTCCATTATGTCTCAGTTCCTTGCCGGTACTTCTTACTTCAATCAATATCTTTTATATTTATAGTTCAGTAGGAATAATCGATTCGACCTTTTTATTTTGTATCTAATATCTAAAGCTCTGTCTACACTATCAAACTTTATGTAACAAAAAAAACGTGATGTGCCCATATTTAGACATGATGATGTCAAATCACTACCATATTTGGGAACATCACACTTGTAGAAAGAGCTTTATTCACAAATAAATTTTAATTTGATATAAATGAATTCGATAAAAGTCAAACATTTGATTTAATTAATATGACGTACTATTTATAAAATTTTAACTAAAAAAAAAATAAATATGATGATTCTCACGATTAGTACAATTTTATTTTTGTTGACGAACACAACAAAACGTAATTAGTAACTGTTTAGAATTAAAATATAGGCCTAATATTAAAAATAATTTAAACAATTGCATATATAGGCCTACTTTTTTTAAATAAAATTTGAATGCTTTACGATTTAAATTTATTTAACTGTTCATGATGTTCAATTACAATTTGTTTTATATTTGAAAATCGACATTGCTGTTAAGCTATTTTAAATAAGATAAATATTAGTATTCATAAAAAAAAATCTATTTTTTTTATATTTGAAATTGAAAAATCTGGCTACATAATTCGACTTATTCCTAATTCCATTACTTGCAACAACTGTAAAAGTTTTTCGATATGGGATTTCATCTAATGCCCACAAATTCTAATTATATGGTAACAAATCATAACAATGTGCAAATACTTACTTCTCCAGAGAAAACAAACCATAAAATAAATATAACTATTATTTACAAGATGAATACTGAAAGAAAATCAGTGCAAAACGATTTGGAATAAAACGAATTTAGTGATTTCAATTTACTGTAAGCATGACTTGAATTACGATATAGCTTTTGTTAATATTGCTTGTGAAATATTCGAGGAATGAAACGTAATTAACATTAATATCAATATAGCCTCTTAAAAGGGGTCACAAGCAACTGACGGAACGTCACCCCGGGGACCATTTCACCATCATAGACTTGATATTTCCATCGATGATGGAACCGCGTATTGCTCTATCGCTCTTCGCTTCTATTCGGCGAATGACGCGATTTGCTTTACTTCATATAACGTTTACAATCTTTGATTTGTCAGTCCATTTGGAAGATTGATAATTTTCTGCTATTACTCAGTTAGCGCACCTGTTTGGGGATATAACTACGGTATAGTCCCCGTGGGTTCTGTACGCGACGTCGGAGTTCTTATATACTGATCCCCGATCGACATTCTGTGCTTGCGTTTAATACATTCATGTCTTTTTATGATATCGATAGCCCTTCGAAGATTGTTATACGTATTGAAATTAAATGTTAAAATTACCATTCTCGATCGTTAAGGAGCAAGAAATTAGTAGAAGTACGCCTAAGGATTGAGCCGTATTCGAGTGTTACTTGCTATGGCTTCTGGCTAATAGCGCTCAAGAGAATTCCACTAAATAACATGTTTTTGGTAGCATGAGAAACTAACTAAAGTATAATCGCTTCAAATCGTTGTAAATTGTCTCCCGGACAATTTTTGAATAAGATGTCTTTCTCGATATTCTACTTTTATGAGATCAACGGACCATGAAATAGCTTTCCATTTTGCCTATGACTCACTTGGCACCAATTTATTTCATCCGTTTTGCTTTTTACAAGTAGCAATTAATATCGGAATATGCACGTGTATTAACAGATAACGGTTTCGTTAACAATCAAACTCGTAATGGCTTTGATCATGGTTATCATTTAAATCGTTGAACGCGTTCCTTATTCAAAGGATAATTAATTTAAAGATTTGAGAACATCTTATATCAACAACAGTGTGACAAAGACTTACATAATAGTAATAATCCTTTTTTTATTACACACTTATAAGCTGTATGAATAACAAACGGTAAAACATGGTTGATATTTCAGTTAAATGAAAATGATTTTTTTTGTATGCGCAGTTAACCACTCGGGTACCTGTATCGACGGCGTTGTGTGGCGGTATACAAGCGTAACGTTTAGGTCTACGTTTGGTGGCGTTGTGCAAACGTAACTCTGATGTTTGGTAACGTATACAAATGTCACGAGTGTTTGTGAACGTTGTGTAAGCGCAAAGTCCTGTCTACACTATCAAACTTTATGTGACAAAAATATGTTAACCATATATGGACATGATGATGTCATATCACTACCATATTTGGGCATATTACTACACTATTTGGGTACATCACACTTTTTTTGTCCAATTAGTTTGACAGAGCTTTACGTGTTTTTTTTCTGTTGATGAGTTGAGTCTTTTGTGCGCAACGCACGCACATGCGTTTGATATAACTTGCACAATTACGTTGGAAATGTGATATTTATTTATACATACATACATTTAGGCTAATTATTAAGCTATTCATTATGATAATTTTATTAAACATGCGTTACGATTATTTAATCATTTTTTAATCAGAAATAAGAAAATCATTACACTTTTTCGTATCATTGTCCTTATGGTATATGTTATTATAAAACAATATTTTATCAACGAAGATATTAAAACTATACAAAAATCAAAATTTAAAACCATAAGAAACAATTTAATTTTTCGATGCATCATTAAGCAAAGAATGAATTAAGGTCAATAGAGATTAATAATAATTCTTGTCACATGTGGTATATTCAGCACTAACGACTTAATTTAACAACTCATTGTGGACGAATAAATACTCATAGAAATGCTAATTACATCAATTATTGACAAAACTTAAACTAATCCTTGTCATAAGTGATCACTAAGATACTAAGGTATCTATTACGCACAAGAGAGATGCGCAGTAAACGCATATTCATATGCTAGTACTTTAATTCCCATTGGCTGGTTAAAGTAACCACTGTTGTGTTTTGAGACAACGTTGATATTACAAAGTAGGCCTAGCTCTGCTATTTATCCGACACGACTTTCATAAGAACATTAAAAGCAATATAGTAAGACTAAATCTAAAATTTAAAGGCAACTAAGGTCGACCAATCAACGCGTTGAATTTGGGCCGTGGAGACAATATGTGCGCCAAATAAAAGATAACGTATTTATAATGGGAATAGTTACCATTGAACGAATGGATTGGTTCGAATCGCTGTTCGATAACTATTTCAATGTGAACAAGAAAATAATAATAGCTTACAAAAGAAATGATAACCCAATCAAAAATAATATTGTCTAGTTAATAAATTGTAATAGTTATTATGTATAAATTGATGATAAATAATAATTATGTAGTATAAATCTAGTAATGATATTCAAATCAATGCACAATAATAATATTTAATATAATTTAATACAAGAAACCAAATCCTAATGAGAAAAAAAAGTTATTTATTGTATAATGTATATGATTTTTAACAATGTAATCATTATTTGGACGCATGCATCGGTTAGTCGCATCATTATTAACATGGTTTGAACGCGCGCGTACAAATCACAGCATTATTATCATTGTTTGAACGCGCGCGTACAAATTACAACATTATTATCATTTTTTGAACGCGCGCGTACAAATCACAGCATTATTATCATTGTTTGAACGCGCGCGTACAAATTACAACATTATTATCATTGTTTGAACGCGCGCGTACAAATCACAGCATTATTATCAGTGTTTGGATGCATATTTAATAAGCCTATGACCAAATATTTTGATAAATCGTAAAACTCCCTGTAACCATTCAAATTACATTCCATAAGTTTTCTTATAGTATTTATTTCCCTTAGTGCAATAATATCTCCTCCGGAAGGAGATTAAAATTCCCCGCTACCGCGATAAAACATTCTCTACAGTTATGAAATATAACTAACAGGACATTACAGTTTATTCGTGTTTGAATATTAACGTATTATAGGGAGAATAGCGACTTTATGTCGTGCTCTGTACGGGGTTTAATTTACGATTCGTGGAATACCTCTACGTTTTCAGAAATAAAACAGGAAGATTATTTTAAAATTATCGAGCAGTAAAACATTCCATGCATAATGGTTTCCTCTTTTATATGTTGATAACATAAAATATGATGCAGAGAAAAGATATTAAAAAAAGGTCAAACGGTTTAGATGTATACAGCACACGGAATCAAGAAATTACAAATCGACCGATGATAAGATAATTATACGAAGACGAAGGATACTAATTCATGATTTATTTCTGTCCGTTGGTGATATTATTGAGATTCATCTTTTATTGCAATTATCAAAATATTATAGAATGAACGATAGAAGAAAATAAATTGGCAATTTGTTAAGATTGAATCACGGTAACATATTTGGATTCATATAATTTGCAGTAATTGGCTTCATCTCATGATGAGTTTAACTTCATCATCATAATGATAATATTGCTTATCGAGATTATTTGCATATCATTTAAACAGTTTGTCGTGTCGTTAGTTTTGAATCATCAAACAACGGCTTTGACTTGGGCGCCTCCTTTGTATAATATAACAAGAAACTCGTTGAATAAGAATTTGAGTCGTATTCGGACGGTTCTTCAACGGATTGTTTTAGTCTGAAGCTCTGTCTACACTATCATTTATCAAAAGTAATGTGCCCATATATGGACATGATGATGTCATATCACTACCATATTTGGGTATATCACTACCATAATTGGACACGTAAAATTTTTTGTTGTTAAACAAGTTTAGCTTAAATCTCTACTCAATTTCTATATTCCTTTTGCTGCCATCAATAAAACAACGTTTTCAAGTTTACATAAATTTCTATTTACAGTATCAAATGAGTGTAAATGGGTTACATACACTTAAAAAGAAGAAGAATATTAAAACAGAAATGAAATGATGAAATCATCATCATCATCTTACTCAATCACAATAATTGCTAACTTGGGGAATACTGAAGAAAAATAGACTGAAATATACTTTGGTGGACTTCGAATTTGTAAACCCTTTACGCCTATTTCATCATAACTTCATCATTTTTATCATCCTTGTGTTTTAGATAACACATCATTTCATTATTATAGTTTCATCATAAGTTTCGTTAGATAACACACCGTTTTATCATTATTTTCATCCTCAATTTCATCATCATTCTCATCCTCGTTTAAAAAAAATAAACAATCCATTACAAAAATGACAAATGAAAAGATAATTTATAATTTCTCAATACTTTATTATTTTATTTTAGAAATAAAATAAATACAACATGGTTATGTTTTTCTTCTTATAACAATATGCGAATCAATTTCTTAAAATAAACCGGCCTTAATCAACAATATCACTTGATCACTTATAGATAACAGTCCAAACACTTGAGGGCTCTAGAAATAACATTTTCTGTTATGTTGTTATTTTTTAAAAGTAGATCGACAACTTAACGATTTTTACACACTAATTGTGTTTATCATTTTAGTTAATAATTTAATTAGCATAAACAAAATGATAACAAAATAAACACGAAACCTGTTCTACAATAATAATGTTATTTATATCATAATGAAAAAGATAAGAAAAATCAAACAAAAATATATTTCTAATTAATTTTTCTATAATTTAGAATCAATACTTTAATGATCTTCTTTAATTGTAAACATTAGGCCTATAATACCATAATGTTTTATACTCAAAGAAATACATTTCTTCACTACAAATAATATTTTAGAACTGAACGTATTTACTTTTGTTTAACTTGCTAAATATACACATTGTTTATTATTTACAAACAAACCTCTGAAATGATATTTTAGTTGATCATTTCACTCTCGGGCTCCACCAAACTTATCTCTAACTTTTTACAGGTTCGTTCGCACAAGAAAATATTAAATACCCATGAACACTATTCCTTATTTATAAACAAAATATGACGTAATTTTCCACTTTAATATCTATATTTCGTTGATCTTGTCAATAGACATTCAAACAGCAGTAAAACATTTTTTTTAGATATTTATAACATATTTATTCAACTCAAACTTAACGCTACTTTGTGGAACGATTATTCAACATCCGGGCAACACATTGTATTATTCTTTACGGCTAAGCAAACTAAACATTTTCTTTTTATTTTTTATGGAACATTTTCTCAACAAATCCTATTATAACTCTTATTTTAGTGCCACACGTTTTCGGCCATTGTGTCACCAAGACTATCGTTCTTTATGTACAAGACGCTAAATATTATTTAACTATTTTATTTTATTGAACATTTCCTAAAAATATCGATTTCAACTCATTATAGTTTAGTGTTACACGTCTATCAGTCATACATGCCACTAATATTGTTGCTCTTTATGGACAAGACGCTAAATAATATTATTTCACTCTTTTATTTTATTCAACATTTCCTAAAAATATCGATTCCAACTCATTATATTGTTAGTGTTACACGTCTATCAAGCCATTCATGTTACTTTAGATTTTTCTTATGGACAATCGCTAAAATTCTTCATAAAATTCCGGATTATCCGTCAGTATCAATATTCCAGAAAACATAAATCACGAAATGCCATGCATATATTTTTAATGTCTTATTGAAAGTTTTGTTTTGTCTAGGCCATACGCCATTTAGTGTCATTAACACGTTAAATGCCATATACAGATATGCAATGGAAAACGGATATGTGTTTTATCATTACTAAAATACAGATTGCCCGCTTAAAGTATGACTTTTCACAACTCACTACAATAAAAGATCAAGGCAATGTTAAAGATCCAATTTATCTTACAATAAGAACCATCTAATGTTCTATATGAGAAGGTGCGTACTTAGGCTTATCGAAGACGCGCAATGTATGACATGACATTTTATTTAGATGATTACATAAGATATTGTTTGTCATAAGAAAATATGTGAACATTATTAGATTAATCGAAGTGCGCGTACGCTTTTAGTATACGCGCACATCCGAGATTTGAAAGTTTGTTTGCCCAATTAGAGTAAAATATTATATAATATACAATAAGCATTGGATCAGCTAATAGATCACTTGACTACTTTCACAATGCTAAACAAAAGAACAATTTGATTGGTTCGCTCATCTTCTTTGACTTTAAAGAAACTCAGTAGATAAAGGACCATGTGCGCATGGGCGACTGTTGTCGGACTTTTCCAAGTCAAAATTGTGCGAAGAGTCTCCAAATTCAAATTTTCATAGAATGAAGTAGAATTTAATTTATGTGACTTGATTATGACGAAAATGATTTTCCCCTTTTTATATTGAGTCTATTTCTCTAAGACTTTATACATCATTGCGAAAGTAAAAACATATATATATATATTGTTTTAAAGTTTATTACTATAATAAAAAAAAAATCATAAATATGTTATCCTGATGGAAGGATTTCCTTTCAAAACAGTTAACTTAAACAGTGCTTTACATACAATTTATTATTTTCTATACAGTTTGAAATGTTCTATGGTACAAACAGCTTCCTTCCAACTTTATACTCTTGGTAAATAAGCATGCGCAGAAGGAAACTGGTGCGGTGCATGTCGCTAAGGTCCCTTGACCAGCCAAGGGCCACAATCCTCTAAAAGTTTCTCAATTTAAGAAATACAGAATCAATTCAGACTTTCCGAGTCTGATTTGTCTTCTTCCTGATTATTTTCGATTCGTATTCTTTTTGCAAGCATTTCTGGATTGTTTCTGTCCATTTCTCGTTCATTTGGTAGGCTTGTTTTAGCCGCCACTAAATCATGTGTTTCGTTATCCTGGCGACGCTTAGCGGAGGCCATCTCCGCCGCGTGTTTCTTACGCCATTTCGTTCGTCGGTTTTGAAACCATACCTAGAAAAGAAAACATATTTATAATCAATATTATAACCGGATATTAATTGATTATGTAACCGTCATGATATCACAACTTAAAAAAACATATTCACAATTTTATGATAGATATACAGTACATGATAGTTCAAGGTTTTTTGTCACACTAGTTTGATAGTGTAGACATAGCTTTAGCAATTAAGTAGCTGGGTACAGTTCTGTCGTTTATTTAATATTTGCATCAGTAATAATGTTGACATTTCAATTCCGGGATAGAAATAACAGCATACCACAAAACGCACCAGTTGCGCGGAAGAACACAAAAATAAATGTTATTAATAACCTCCTATTAGTCCAACAGCCTTTCTCGTAATTGTCGACAAAATTAAAGAGCTGTAAATTACATATCCTATAATTTATTGCTAGAATATCGCAATCATTATGACAAAAATGACTAGAATACTTGGGTAATAATAGTGTAATGAGAATTTCACGTGGCTGGGGTAATGAATGTTTACACGATAAGCTATCCAGAAATCATGTTTCTCAGTAATTAATAAGTGTACGTACTCGAGTATAGCGTGCAATTCATATCTTGTTATCGCTGGTCTTAGGTATTTGGTAAATAATATTTGCAATTATATTCTGGTATAAGTGTTGATCTGGTAGAAGAAACCGTTTGATTTGCCGATATACAATTAACTGCCGAGGTATTAATGAACTTGCACAGTAACTAACAATGTTGAGGTAATTAGGAGCAATTTGGTTGCCATGAAAAGGATAATAATAACGCACAAAAACACGTCTTGAATAAAATAATAATTTTAAATGTGTGATTTATGATACTCAACGTGTCTCAAATCTTTATTATAAAATTAGATTTTATTAGATGGATAATATTTGCACACATTAATTTTCATCGATATCAATAAAATGGGAAAAAAACACAAATTTTGATTTGGTCAGACTGAAAATGTGTGTCGATAGAGAGGGCGCAATTCAAAATCATCATTAACACAAAGTTAACGCGCGCGTATAACTTTCATCAGTGTTTGAACCCGGGTGTCAAATTGCGTATCATAAATATAAGGTCATGCTACTTATTATAGAATAATAAAAATAATAATTTTGAATTCATTAGATTCACAACTAATGAATTTAAATCATAAACAAAAAATTGTCTTCAAATATAAAAAAAATTAAACTAGCGATTGTAAAGACATTTGAAAAAAACAATAATTTGTTTAAATACACAAACACTAACGTATTTTGCCAGCTTTACCGGTTTTCCCAACATCAATATCGCTCGTGTTTTTAATTCAACAAGGACAAATAGCTTAGAATTAAATCTAAAATTTATTATCTTGATCAATACACTTACAAGTTTAATTGTCTTAATAATCAAAACTCTATCCTAATTAATCAAAGTCGTAATAGGCCTGAAGACGAATTAATCAATTCTTTAAACCGTCATCATCAGAAATGTACTGTACATTCTTGAAAGGACTAGGATATTAATCAACGGATTCTTTCTCCGGTTGTTTTTTTTTTCATGACTTGGTTTATTTACTTATTCCTTCAACGATTTCGATGTATTTACAAACCTTGTCAACAGTCGCATCACAACATGACAAATTGAGTTATTAGTCGATTTACAAGAGAGAAATAAAGGATCACTCACTTATAGACATAATCTTAAAATTTAAATATGCAATAACCTTACTTTTCTCTGGCAATATTGAGTTGTCTCGCCTCGTGTACTATTATTTAATGCGTTGCATAATTCGCATGTTTTTTTTAAATAGAATTAAAATAGTGCGGGAAAGCACTTTGTCTAACTGCTTGCGCAACAGCATATGTTTCAACATGTTTTACATTGAAAAAATTGCAATTATTGTTGAGATATATCTCATAAAAATATTCGGTACAAGTTAACGGTTGTGTTTTATTTGGCGACAAAACGCAATTACAGCCTACTTAAGCCGTATTTGTGTCTTATTTGAAAATATTAATTGCAATGATAATATCCGCATCGACGCTGTGGAAACAACGTTGACAAAATCAGTGTTTAAAAGCCAGCAAAGAGCGCGTAAATACACGTTAGTTCGTTTAAATTGAGCAAAACACTAAAATGATACAATATCATAAAGATCTATCAGTCATTATTACTCGAAAGAAGTCGTTTGCAAAGTGTTTCGGATTATAAAGACAGGCGTTTAAGATAATCGCTCGCCATATGAAACTTACTGTTTTTACTAATCGTAGCACTTTTTTTTTCTTGAAAGGAATTGTTGTCTTAAGTTTCTTTTGAAGTGACACCGTTAACTCGAGGTCCCATGGGTCAGTAAATGCCATAGTTTTGAAAACACCAGTAAGTCCGTTTGGTAAATTTTATCATCAACGCTTTAGCAATATTGTTTCTATTCTTTACGGCCTACAAGATGACTGGAATCATATATCGTACGTTTGAAGAACGCCGCAAGTAAATGCTTGTAAGTGTACTTAGCTTCATTTACACTTGACGTATTTATGATAATAATGATACTAATAAAAATGAAAATACTCCCTATACAGCTATTCATTACCGCTATCTTCAATTTCAAAGCTTACAAGACCCATTACTTATATTACTGTTACGACATATTCGACTATTGTAGGCCTATATTATTACTAAACTATAGTACGGGCTTTAAAAACACAAACTATAACTTAACGCTGCTGCTGTTGTTGGCCTTTTAATATCTGTCACTAATATCAATAAACTATACTATTCATTTACTTGTTATAATGAATACATTTTTTTAATAAAAAAAAAAACAAGAAAAAACCGAAGCTAAATTACTAAATCATCGATTATTGAGTTTATCGTATTTTATGCAATCAAAATATAATATGATGTACATTTGAGTGTCACAATCATTTTAGTTAGCATAATGCCATGATTGGCCATTACAGAGTGTCTATTTATTCGGTTATTTGCGCAGCCGCGGTGTACTATATTCAAACTGTTTTTGAAGCAAATATATACCTAGATATATCGGTCTCCAAGTGGATGTTATTATCATCAAATGTATCCTTAGTGAATCGAATATTTATAGAAGTATTTAAAATATTATTTAATAATGTGAACTTTGCACAAGAAATTTTCTTTCTCAACTCGCGTTTCTCTTTAAAATTATACCTTTAATTTTTTCCCAATAAAGCAATTTTCTGGCTGTCAACAAAATGCATTAAAATGACGTTAATACGGGATACAAATACCTTTTGGTAGTTTATACGTAAAATAATCATTTTTTAATTACATTTCACGAAGGCCGGAAATCAGTACTTAAATTGCTCGCCAAAAACAAATTAAATTCAAATTGTGTAAATATGAGCGAACAACAGTGGTAACTTTTACGCCACGATGAAAGTCCAAGGTGTTAATAGACACACAATAGCTAACGCGTTTCACACATTTAAATCGCGTTTCACGTCTATCAAGGGACAATCGAAATCTCGTTTCGTCCTTTATTACGCTAAACTCTTGTTTAATATTACCAGACAATGTTAGAGCCTACAATTAAGATTTGTAACCTTGTGCTTTTAAATTTATTAAAAAAAATAATTGTATGTCAGTCCACATCGAAGAAGAAAATAAATAAGGATGGCCTATTTAGGCCTATTGATAACGTTTGAAAAAAGAAAACGATTCTTGAATATTACAAGGACGTATCATTGTTGCTGAGGTAATGCATTTATAGTTTATTTAAATCATTTGTTTATTTTTAATGTAAAATCCGTTTAAAATTTTTTATTTTTATTGTATTACATTGCATCAGATTTATTGAACAGTGTAACTATTTATTTATACAAAAATTGCACCGATAATTACATACATTCACAAGACAGCAAATAAACAATGTTTAACAAAATATTATGAATATCATTGTAGCCTACTTTAGATATATCGTTGTTAAATGTAAAATAATAATAATAATAATTACATTACTTATTTGACAAAAACAAAGCCAACTAAAAAGCTTTCGATAATCTCGATTTGGCCTCAGTGAATGTAATACATAAACAACATACGCTAGCTAGTTATTAAATGAATGTTGTCGTATAGGCCTATTTCTATTTGATATGGATATATAAAAATGATTTATAAAAATGATATATGAAAATTATTTAACGAAAAGTGGACTTGACTGGTATAGGATTTGAGTTAAGATGCACTTTCGAACTTTAAATAGGATGTTTTTATTTTTAGTTTCCAGTTATTTAGAAGGTGTTGATAAACGCATTTAGCTTGCAGCAAACGCACTTGCTAAACCAGTTCACACCTGGCGAAATTTAACCATCTTATTAATACCTCAATTAATAGAGTTTTAACAAGAAATGCAAAAACTCTCCAGAATTTTTGTTTAGTTATCTTCGCTATCTTGTAAAAGAATAGAATATCTGTTTAAGTTTAATATTTAATTTTGTCGAGAATGATGGGATTTAAACAAAAAAACATTCACCAAATAATGCGGTACAACGTTGATGTGCCTTGTTATCAACAATCGAACGCGCGCGTAAAATACTCGCGTGTAACTAGCGAGTATAATAAGAAAGTTCGCAAGATTTTAAAGCGTCCTCTGTCTAATAGACGGCATAAACTTTAAATATACTGTAAGTATTTAGTTTCAGGTAAAATATGTTGTACGCAAGTTAATCCTTTCTTACTTTAATCTTCTTACATAAATTCTTTCGTTATAAAAGCTTCAATAACAGTCACAAATCCTCAATCGAAACTATTTTTCCGAGATGTTAATTGTAAATCGTTCGTTAAAATCCTCGTAAAAGATCTACGAAAACATACATTTGTATTTAAGAAACGAGTATTAACGAAGGTCAACCGGTGATAGAGAACATTACAACGAGAGAATGAATGCCCCAAAGTACTGAGAAACAGCCTAAGTACAACTATTTTCAAGAAAGAATTATAGCTACAATTCATACAATGATAGCCAGAAATGTTACTACGAGCCCCTGGGTACCTATGTACTGTACTTTACTTTACAAAGATCGCTCAGTTTACGCAGGTGTTGGCGCCAAAGGGCTAGGAGATGGTTTTATCGTCTGCTAGCCAGGTTACGCGGCCATCATTCCCCTATATTGTGTGATGGTTTTGAACAGATGAACTTATTATTACGAATTATTAGTTATGTCATGTCTTTTATCGGTGAATAATATCAAATTAAACCCGTCACAAAAACAGGCGTATATATCTTGGTGCCAACGAAGAGACGTCGTAACATTGACGCGTACAAAATATTGACATCATTTTACACAACACAGTTTTTCACTATTTTATCGATGATTTGATTTCAGTTATTTTTTTAAAAGTACTATTACAATCTTATAAATACTATACAGGCTGTTGTTTCGAGTATTGAAATTAATTGAAATAGTTATACATTCGACATCCCAGTATTTTAGTGAACATACTTTGGTATAGGCCTACAAAACGAATAAAAGTGATGTGATTACTAAAATATATAATCTTATAATTAAACTGTAGCCCGATTAAATAAATAATTTTATAATAACGAGCAGATATTTGCTTACTAATTGAAATGTTCCTTACTTTTTTTTGATGGTCACTTAACGATTTTAAATAAAAGGTAATTGAGACTTTAAGATGCAGAATCTGTCACATTTGGTAAAGGTTTACATTGAATTACAGCGACAATTATTGGGTAATTGTTTTACAGTCTAATCAATCACAAGATTTATTTACAGGATATACCACGCACTCAGAATAATTGCCAAATTACACTTTAATCATTAACAAAAATCGAAACAAATTGATTTTAATAGGCTTTATTATTTAGCAGAAGTTTTTAGACGAGCGCTACGACTACAGATGGGAGACTACATCGGGATTACTTATTTTAAAGAATGTTTTCATATGAACGTACGGATAATAATGATAATGATGATGATGATGATGATGATGATGATGATGGTAAAAAAGAAGATGATAATGATGTGAGGAAAATGATAATGATGATGATGATGGTAAAAAAGGTGATGATGGTGACGAAGATGATGATGATTACGAAGATGATGGTGACGAAGACGAAGATGATGATGGTGACGAAGATGATGGTGGTGAAAAAGATGACGATGACGAAAAAGATGAAGATGATGGTGATGATGATGACAACGAAAGATGTTGACAACGAGTGATAATTATGGTGAATCATGAAGTTGTGGTGGTCAAGTTGACGAAAATATGATAGTTATGTTGATGAGATACGATGATAAGGAGGAGATGCATTAATGATAATAATGATGATAGCATTCACTGCTCATATTGGCGTACGGTCTCCTCAATCATAATAATGTATTCGCCAGTATTTGATTAAGCTCCATTTGCAAAACGACAATTTATTAATATCAGTTTTTATACGCTCGTTAAAATATTTTCGTTAACTTCAAATCCTACTAAGTTTAGTTTGCCACGAGTGTAAATCAACGCTGAAAATTCTACAGTTGTCAAATGTATAACCAGTAAAAATTATTCGATAGCATTTTCAATTATCTGATTAATATAAAAATTGTTTCCAAATAGGTTAAGTCGTTGATGATTTACTGCGTAGAAATATTGATGCGATCACGTGATTGAATTAAAATGCTCAACAAAATACCAAAGCACAATATTTTTCCTTCATTCCACTATATTTAATCCTAGTAATATGTCGTTATCGTTCGTTAAATTCCATGTTCGATTGGAAATTTAACCATCTGTTTTACGATGTGAAACATTTCGAAAAACTCGCAAAAAGTACCTATTATTAGTGTATGACGTACCTTAAACCTATACTAGAACATAATTCCCTTGGCTTCTCATATACGAAATTGAGAGGTTTTATTGTACCACAATATTAATCTTTTATATATTTTCTTGTATAGCCTATACATTTTATTGCAATTGACTTGATATTAAAGAGGTATTATCCCTCAAAAACATGAAAAATTAAGAATAATAAAATCAGACTTTAAATAGGTTCTTTTTTCGTTTTAATAAAGTTATTCACTTTTGTAAAAAAAACACCCAAAAAAATTATTTCACGTATAAAAATACAGCATAAACGTTTAATTTTAACCAAAAACCATTGCTTTAAATTACATTTTTCAGGTAAATAATTGTTTTTCGATCCAGTTTTGGTCAAAGTAAATAACTGTTACCGGTATGTGACATTAAATGGCATTTTATTATTATTATTGGGGGGGGGGGGGGTGGCAATATATCTTTAAAATATGAAAATTATCTCACGGTACTGGTATTTGATGAGCGCGTACAGCATTCAAACGACATTTTATAGATATTAATTATCATTGTTGTTTCTTTAATCTTTGTGAATTTATTAAAAAATAATTATTATAATATTCTTACCTTCACTTGACTTTCAGTCATACCAAGGGCGTAGGCCAATCGAGCCCGTTCAGGGCCTGCTAAATATTTGGTTTGTTCGAATGTTTTTTCCAAAGCGAATATTTGTTGTCCAGAGAACGTAGGCCTTGTATGCTTTTTCTTACCATCTTTATCTACTGTTATACCCTGGCTTTGTGCTGCTGCTGCTAAAAGTAAAAATAATATTACGTTTTAAACTCAATTATTTCAGTCATTAAAACAGTGGGTATACCCTTTATTTCTCCAAAATATTTAGGCCTACTAAACTAAATTGTAATACTATACATTGATCGGTTTATGTCAAGTGCGTTGAGTTGAAGCAGCCTAGACGGAATAGTAAAAGCTGAACTTATTCTCACGTTATGTATTAACACTTATAAATCATTATTATTTTTAATTTTTGTTTTTAAGTAGATGGTAAAGAGTAAAATATGTTGTTTTCCTTTTAAATAGGAAATATCTGCGTTTAATGATGAAGATTTCAACATAAGAGATATTGTCATACTTTTTAATGTTGTATTTTTGATGTTTTAATATATAAGTGTTTTATAATAACGGTATATAATAAGCCAAAGTTGTAATAATGAAACTGAATATAAATTTAACTACTTGAACTGTATCCATACTTTTATTATATATCTATATAGGCCTATCTTTATGTCTGTCTAGATGTATCTATGTAAAACGCTTTTGAGCATGTTTTTTTTTTCCATGAAAAGTGTGCTATATAATATAACAGATATCCCCTTTTATATCGGTAAAATATAAGATTTTACATCCATAGGGAATGATATTATGCTCTCGAGAATTATATTTCCCTCAGCTAGCGCTTCGGGAAATATATATTCACTCGAACAAAATATCGTTCCCTCGGGGATTTCAAATCTTATATTTAACCTCTAAACAGGCAATATATGTATAATATTATATTATAGTGAACTATAATTACATCTCTAAAATGCTTTTACATGAGGGACTGAGTATAATTATTCCATGAGTTGAACCCGTGTGAAAATAGCCTCAAATAGCATCATTTACTAATCACTTAGCGCTAATCACCTTGCCGTTAATTAATAACACTTTGAGATGTCAATCAGTATGCTATCCTTTTAAGTTCCGATATCTCGTCATTAATACTTATCAATATTTACATTTTACCGCGCAGTAAAAGGAAACGAGACGGCACGCGACCAAGAAATTGAACATCATAAATACTAATTAATTTACGATAACAAAATATACAACGTGTTTTGTTTGTTTGTTAAATGCGTTGACGATTAATTATTATTAGTTTTATGACAAATTATCTTTATAATTTTAGCTGTTGTATTCTTCTAATAATTATTGTAATTCACACTTAAAATGGGGAATATTCCGCGCGGGAAATAACTTAACCGCGCGTATAGGCCTACTTGTTCACGATTAATTAAGGAAAGAGTGAAATTGCAATACTTGAATAAAATGGAATGAATTTGGTGTTGGTTTTTCTTTAAGCAATGTAGGCACATAGGCGGGATCCCAGAAAGATACAGGATCTTGAGTCGGGTCTGCCTCGGACACAAAACGAATGGACAACAACAAGCGGGACACGGAACAGGACAAATCAACAGAAAACAACCAGGACATCAAACACTTATATATAAATGTTAGGCTAAATTTATAGATAATACTACTAGTTTTTGTCATCTATGGCACGCCATAAAGACTAATTGAATACATTAATAATAAGGCTTAATGCGCGTTAATACAGTGATAATTTCCACTGGGAAAATTAACGAACTAGGCGCATTCATACTGTACCAGTCCAAAGCACTTAACTTAAACATCACCAGTTGGTTTGACCTGAATATTAGGGCGCTTAATACGTATCTAATCTAATCAGTCATCATTTTCACCGCTATTAAACTCATTTTAATTGTTTTGAGAAGTTGTTCATATGTTCATTAACCCGTGTATCTTTGCTTTTCATATCAATTAATTCACATTAACTTTCATATCAATATGTGAATATTCAGCTGGTGTGTTTTGCTTCACAAACAAATACGTGGTCTTGCTTTATCTGCTGTACGTCGGCTTTCATGATAAAAGGCTCAAGTATTAATTTTATTTGATCAGCGGTGTGGGTTATTTCGTTGTAAGCTATTTCTATTTAAAATGACGTTATCATATATATATATATATATATATATATATATTATATAATTCATAAGAAAGGAAGGAGGAAAATATATATCTGTTGTTAAGAACACCAGAGAAGAGTTAAACTCTTCCATGAGAACACTAACTGGAATGGCATTCCAATGGTAACGCTTAATATAAGCTCTGTCTACACTATCAAACTTTATGTAATGTGTGTGCCCATATATAGACATAATGATGTCATATCACTACTATATTTGGGCATATCACTACCATATTTGGGCATATTTGTATATAATTAATACATTATTGCACCTTTATTACCAATACCATGACATTATATTGTCTTAATGAATACGGTAAATTATAGCAATTCATCTGGTCATCTGATGACCCGGACATTGAAAGCATTTTTCCCAATGGTAGCGCCAAGCGGTCGTCTGCGCATGGTACGCGCGCGTCTCAACATACAAATATCATCACACAATATCTGTATGTTTTTGTTATAATTGTATTTAGTAATAATTGTGCATTTACATGTCGTTAAGCATGATTAATTTGTAACGTGTGCTCTATCGTTTATTTTTTATATAAAGGTCATGCGCACATCCGATTAAAATACAAAGCATGCGCAGTACGGTGTCAATATAATCGTCACTTTCTCAGCATTATGATGTAGATCATTACTCGGAATAATGTTAACATTATTGATTAAAATAAAGACATTTTAATTTATAAACTACATTTAAGTTTGTACGTGTCTAAATGAAAATCATTTCTCATAGGCTTTGTTTCATCGAATCTCATAAAGATAGTATAACACTAGTCAATGACAACACATTAAACACAGCTTGTATTATAATGTGCCTATGTAACTATCAAAATACAACATAATATTAGATCATGTTCGGATATTCGTTCAAAGACCTCAATTCTACGACTTTTCATACAATAATTTAAAGTCCCAGGTCTAACAAGGGGATGAGAAGGGTAAATCATTACATTCATTGTTACATTAACCGTTGCATGAACTATGTGAACTAGCCCAGCTACTAATGTCGTTGACACAAGTACACTGTCCGGTCATAATTACATTTTTTAAATGTAAAAAATAAAAAGTAAAAATTCTGACAGAAAATACATGATTTAGGCCTAGAGAATGACTGTGATGCAATAGAATAAATTTAACAAATTAATTAAAATAAATAATAACATTTATAAATACTTTTAAAATATACCTATTTGTTATTTTACTCGATTTACCAAACTTGGTTTGAAAGGTTAGAATTCGGTTAAAATCCTAATGAAATAAATTCATTATCTATATATTGATGGAGATGAAGTATTATACTACAGATATTAAATTGTTGACGGTATAAATATTAATCAAAAGATATAGAAGGATGCAAGATATACTATACGCTATCTAGCCATTACCTTATCAGCGAAAACGAATAAACCTATATCTATGTTGTTGATTCCATGCGGTTGTCAAGCAAATTTTCGAAAAAGACAAACACTTACTCTTCCCATCACATTAACGCCAATTAATCATTAAATTGTACACTAAATATCAAATAATATCTATTGATATTGAAATAACTTAACGGGGTTAACTGTACGCAAACACATTATATACACGAGGCTCATTATTTAATTTGTACAGTAATCACTCGACAAATGTGTTATCTATTTCGAAAACGCTTTGTTAAGAAATGCAATAAATTTCCAACACCTAAATATACATTGACCCGTTTAATTTATCAACATAGGTCTGACAGATTTACGGTATATTCAAGTAAGTTTTTAATATTTTCAAAATTATGCCATCAAAATTGCATATTAACTACATTGCGTATATATATATATATATATATAATTTCAACAATATTCTGTGATATATATATATGCATAATAGAACTAATTCCAAAAATATTTTGTGATTTTCCTCATGAATTTGGGCCTATAACAAAAACCATAGACCTATGGATAAATATTTGCGATTTGCCGAAATTTAAAAAAAAACAAGTACATACTTGTATTTAAAAAACTGATGCAAAAATAATTGCACTTAAGCTCTTCCACTAATGATAAAATGGTGCAGCTTTTGTACGCGCGCGTCCAAATTATAAATTGGTACAGCTTTTGTACGCGCGCTTCTAAATGATGATACAATTGGTACAGCTTTTGTACGCGTGCGTCCAAATTATGATACAATTGGTACAGCTCTTGTACGCGCGCGTCTAAATTATGTTAAAATAGTATACAGCTTTTGTACACGCGCGTTTTAAACTAGTGTTTCTTCAAGGTGTTACGATATAAATGCAAATAAACGCGTAGTGTCACTTTCCGTTCGTTAACATTTTCAGTTGCATTATCTTATATTGCCTTGGTTGGATTTAAAAAGCAAGTATTGCGAACATCATCATCATTATGATATCATTAATTCCCATTTCATTCCAGTTTATCATCTTGCTTGGATTTTCGTTAAGTAGAGTTCGTGGGATGACTTCAAATTTGCGCAAGAGTTTGCAGCAAAATGCATGTTTTCTAAATCTGAAGACATTTTTAACAATACATTCGATGATGTTTAATAACAGCTAGAAAATACATCGCCATTGCACAGTTTTGAAATACATATCTGACTGTATACAAATTTCTAGTTATAGTAAATTATCACAGGCGAATTGCCTAATTTAAATACTTTATAATGTTCATTTCGCCTTGGCTTTTCTTTAGAAACTGATATATGTTTATGAGCATACTGTATGTTGGTATGATAATTTAAAATGTTCTATTAATATATTTCGTTGTACTGTATACGCATTTTATTTAGGACCTTTATTTTAATAAATAAGTCTACTTCGTTGTTTTAATTTTTAACTTAGGCCTATCATACTTCATAAAAAACAAAACTTTTTTTAGTTTGTTGTTGTAACCGTAGGCCTATTTAGCGGTTTTGACAACCAATATTTTTTATCACGCATGTCCACATCGATTCAATTTACCCTATTGATTGATATTTAACTAAATAATTGGTTATTATTAATAATAAAAATTATTAAATAACAAATGATATTGATTATTGAAATGAATGTAATCGTATACAATATTATTGCCTATATTGAATATATTACATAAGTACCATCAATTATGCCGAAAAATAATGAGAGTACATTGAATGTTTCAGATAATGTATTTACAAATCCCTCGTTTTCAGATGAACTATACAATAATGGTTAGCTTACGTTAAGACGAAATAATTATCCAAAACATTGCGGCTTACTATACGAAGTTTACATATAATTTATTGGATGTTGGAATCTCGATAAAATGTTAGCGCAAAGCAAACAAAAGATGTCTTTACGAAATTGTTATTAACGTGAAAGAAGAGTCGTAAATAACCACACAGCATCACAATACTAAAACGATTATAATGTTCATAACATCAAGAAAGTTATTTCAAACAATAAAGACGAATTTAAAAACGTTTTAATTTCTAATTCGTTTAGATTTTATCAGTTGGATCTTGAATTATGATCGTAAATATGTTCATTATTTGCAGTTAAAGAACATGCGTTTTAGCATCTTTGTTCAGTATTAGACCTATGGTATGTGTTATATATTCTTAACACAAACTTTAAAATATCATAATTAATATTATTTTATTATGAATATTAATTATTATAATAAATAATTTATACGGTTATATAATGAATCAAATTACATAATAGAGATATAAGAGTATAGAGTAAAAATTAATTATGAATTACATTATGTTCGTTTTTCAATACAGGAATGTGACTATAACCACATATTTCAACAAAATTTATGAAATGAACCAGTAATATCTATATTGCCATATTTAATATGCTAATTTAAAAAAATACAGAATTATCACAAAATGTCAGAATTAGTACGTGCGGATTTCAACGAAAAATCAAATTATTTAAAATAGAATATTATATTATTGAAATTAGAATGTTATGAAATTAGAATGTTATGACAAAAATGTCAATTTATGCAACACCTAGGCATGTGTTTATACATCCGAAACACGTAAGCACGACGAATGCTCAGCCGATCTGACGACTTTGAGTCGTGTTGTAACTATTACGAATAGTCAGCCTACAAAATCAGGCTTTGAAATACGTGTACTAGGGTAGGCTTACTTATAAAACGCTGACACTGATTGTTTAAAAATATACGTTATCATGCTACTGAAAGACCATAATGAGTTCGTTAATTTTAAATATATGTTAGGCCTATGTTCCATTGACATTATTTCAATACCGTACACGTCGTGACGACCTGTACGACTAAAAGACACTTGATGCTACATTAAAAGCATTATCATTGTTACAAGTATACATTTGTTAACTTAACGAAAATATTTGTTTGTAAAGTGAAAATAAGTCAGTTTACCGTTGGGTTAGGACAAGAGATAACCTTTGTTTTCGATAACAATTCGATATGGTTCAATGCCGTACCGAAGTGGTTTGGACCGATACATAATCGTGTGTTATACGATAATCCAGGCATATAGGCCTAACTTATAATTGAGATATAGAGACCTCCATTTCGATAAAGAAGAAAAGCAATAGCTTCTAACTATGTTGATATGTAAAATGTTGATAGGCCTACAATATTAATAATATATTACTATTTTTCATCACAAGCCCTAATGTTTCTAAATTAGTTTATACCTTAGTTTACTGAATGAGAAATAAGTATACATACCTGACGCACAAGCTAGACGGTCTGCCCATGGTGATGATGCCTGGAATAAACTCGCAGGATGCCAATATAAAGGTGATGGTCCCGGGCTTCCATGCCCTGCTAGCTCGCTTAACGGCTTAGCTAATCGATTCAAATAAAAACTAGATGCAAAAGAGTTCAGACGTGGAATACCCATTGAAGTTGCAAAGAATGCTCCTGCCGATTCCGGCCTACTCAAAATATCGTTGATTCCGTGTGGAGTGGCCGACGGCGACAGCGCTTTACGGACATGTCCTGTGGGGTAGCCTAAACCCGGTGTTTTCTCTGCCATATTATGTAAAGCAGCAAGTTGTGGATTGCTCATAATAAATGCACTTGATCGTGAAGGGTTCATAAGAGCCTGGAAGTTCAATAAAGAATCTGTCATAATTCGCTTTTTCTTAGAAAAATCAATTTCAAAAATATCCTCAGAGCCTGTTAATTGACGTTTCTTGACGAAATATATCGAAACTCGAGCATCGGTCGCCTAAAACAGTAAGTTGTTTCGTACGTCTTGCTTCATAAAGTTAAGCATAATAGGCCTATAAACTTTTTCTTCTTGAACTGGAATAATTATAGCGCCTTGAGTACACTTAGAGAAGCTCCTGACGTGTGTACTGCTAAGGTGAGTGCAAAAGACACAATAGTAGAAACTCTGTTTGTATTAGTATCTTCGTGTATATAGAAATACCTTTTTTCTTAAGTACATGACAAATTGATACCATAAATCACAATGTGACGTCATCAATCATTTCCACGCCTTCTCTCAGTGGTTGACTTTCATCCAAGTCCGTGATTGGTCGACAAAAGTTGTCACAACCATATAATTTACATGTCTGTTTACTTATTGGTTTTTCAATTATGCGTGTAATACTTGATCATATTATTAGTTCGAAGTATGTGTATATTGTAACCAAAGACTCGTAGATCTTTCTAAATGATATTGCTCGATTCAACATGCGAATTTTGTTACATGATATGAAACTGAGAAAAGTTCAATTCGGATTAAAGACAGATAACTTTATATGAGTTATAGTTAATTGATTTCGTCAAATCAAATTGATTGCTTTCAATCTACGAATCGTTAAATGGATGGCTAAAATGTACATGTATTATACTCACACACTAATTGTTTTAAAGACCGGATTAAGTAATGACTAAATCACATGTACGCACGCGTACAGGTCTTTGCGCAAACTTCAGTCTAAGATTAAAATTACTAAGAATTCAATTATAAGGATTGGATTTGATGTATAATTTTAACATTTTGCCAAGTTTTTTTTATCGTATTTACAATTTTTTTTGTTATAACTTTTAATTGTCTGTACTTTAAAAAAAAATTGTTTTTAACATTGTTGATGTATTTTAACTGCAGTGTATACAAACATATTTTTATTTGTTTATAAATAAGACCAATAAATGAATTGAATTGAATCATCTAGATCGGCTATAGCGATGGCACACTCCTCATAAACTTGAATTATTTTTATCCCATTAATGGAATTTCGAACAACTTTTTACACACAATTTATTCAAAGTTTAGGCATTGGAGGGTGGCGACACGAGAAATGCATGCTATGATTGTTTCGGACGTCGGCAACGACGACGATACTGGTTGCGTGTATGATGACATTGGTGGTGACGGTAGTGACAGCGGCGACGGCGACGACGACGATAGTGGTTCTGGCAACGACGACGGTAGTGGTTGTGACAACGACGACGGTAGTGTTTGTGACAACGATGACGGTAGTGGTTGTGGCAACGACGACGATAGTAGTTGTGACAGCGACGACGGTAGTGGCTGTGACAACGACGACGGTAGTGGTTGTGGCAACGACGACGATAGTAGTTGTGGCAACGATGATAGTAGTGGTTGTGACAGCGACGACGGTAGTGGTTGTGGCAACAACGACGATAGTAGTTGTGACAGCGACGATAGTAGTGGTTGTGGCAACGACGACGATGGTAGTTGTGGCAACGACGATGGTAGTTGTGGCAACGACGATAGTAGTGGTTGTGACAACGACGACGGTAGTGGTTGTGGCAACGACGATAGTAGTGGTTGTGACAGCGACGACGGTAGTGTTTGTGACAACGACGACGGTAGTGACTGTGACAACAAAGACGGTAGTAGTTGTGGCAACGACGACGGTAGTGGCTGTGACAACGACGACGGTAGTGGCTGTGACAACGACGACGGTAGTGGCTGTGGCAACGACGACGATAGTAGTTGTGGCAACGACGACAATAGTAGTTGTGGCAACGACGACGATAGTAGTTGTGGCAACGACGATAGTAGTGGTTGTGACAGCGACGACGGTAGTGGCTGTGACAACAACGACGGTAGTGTTTGTGACAACGACGACGGTAGTGGCTGTGACAACAAAGACGGTAGTAGTTGTGGCAACGACGACAATAGTAGTTGTGGCAACGACGACGATAGTAGTTGTGGCAACGACGACGGTAGTAGTTGTAGCAACGACGACGGTAGTGGTTTTGACAACGACGACAAAGACGGCGGTGATGACGATTATCTTGATACAAGCAGGGAGTTGTTATATAACAACTCCCTGATACAAGTGATAATATAATGATTATAGGCCTACCCAAGACAATTAATGATTTCCGTTTTAACTATTGTACAAAAACAAATTTTATTACACCACTCTTCCCTTATTTTGAGTATAGGTAAGAGTAATGTCTTATGTGCAATCGTCTTAATAGCGTGAACGTTTGTTAAACGTTATCATCTTTAATTAGGATAGATTCAATTTGGGTTATAGTTATATAGTATTTAGAGATTGGCCATAAACATTACTTGATTGCTTTAAGGGTGTAAATAATCGTTCAACATTTCTGTATACTAAACGCGGCGGAGAATGCACTGACTTCCTACCTAATAAGCAAACGAACGACGAACGAACGAGGCTTGTAAATAATTGTCTGAAGCATTAGTATTATTTGAAACAAAAGAAATGAATGGAAATTGAAAGTCACTCATTATGACCACTGTAAATACCAAGTAATATGTTGAGATTGTATGAAGATTCACCGGAAAGCACGGTTTGGTCGAAGACAACTGATTTATTTGGCCTATCTTGGAGTAATTTAATCTATAGAGATTACACATTCAATTTATTAAGGTAATTCTTAGCTGTTTTCCGCCGGACACAAAGAAAGCAACACGGAGTTAGATGAACACTCTAGAAGATGAAGCATCATTTAATTAAAAGCCGATGGGAACATGTATATCTCGCTCTATAATCAAAACACTATTGCTAAACATAGACGTTAATATCGCTAACTCAATTTCATTTTATCAGCCAAAGCGAAATCTTTTCAGCAGACACAAAATGAAAAAGCATAAATCTTATATATTTTGCCCATAGCGAGTGCTTTTTATTAACTTTGATGCATCTACCCAAGCTCGATTACGTTGTGTAATCTAATTTCTTTAGCTGTCAGGCCCAATTTGGAATCATTTTGGCGGAATTCTTACAAATGCTTTGTCGGATTACCGGCAAATCAACGATTGTTTTATTGTTCATATACCAGATAATTTGTTGTGTTATTTGGTTATAGCCGTGTCGATTGGTATTGATTGCTATTTAATTTCTCGTCGCTAGGTAGGCCTACTTGGCTGTGACATAACAGAATTTCAATCATAGTCACGAAATTGTTTATTTTGGAAATTGAGATGGTAAATTGTCTGCACGAATTTGTTACAAAAAACCGCACACATCATCAGTGACATACACTGGCATAATTGTAATAACTGTATCTCTATATTTGTATAGGATTACTACTTCTTTTGTGATCAATTTATATTCGTCAGCCACAAAAAATGGATTGCTCCGTTATACATTTATCGTTATATATTACTTTTATACTGTAAAAAAATCCCTTTAGGAAACTACTTTTAAAAAATCAGTTTATTTCCTGATGAATTAAAATACCTACTCGATTATCCATGGGTAGATTGTATAACCACAGGCAAATTCACCACCTGGTTTATTCTGAAAAATAAATGAATAGATATTTTTTTTAATGTATTCAATATGATAGAAGAAATTAAAGATTGTTGAAAGTTAATGGGTGCAATTTACATTCAATAGTATGATTTTCATGATTGGCATTGGTTATTATAGTTCATTTCGCCATTAGGTGAACATGAACCAGTTCGGCAAAGTCATAATGTAGGACATTCCGAAATATACTGACTTTAATTACTTCATTTATCATAACCGAAATATATAAGACATTGTTAAGACGATAGTTTGAGATAAAGATATGATGATTCAAGGAAACGTACGTTGCATAATAATCTACTCAAAACTTATGCTGTTTTTGAATAGTTAGGCCTATAGTATGGTAGGTTGTTGAATTTTTATAAATAATATACACAGAATATAATACGATAATACGCGATCTATAATTTGACGTTATATTATACAACTAATCGCAGAAAAGAAACACTTATTATATACTCTCCAAAAAGTTTCATATTTTAATTAACCAGTACAACGAATGTATCTAAACGAATTTTAAAGGCTTTTTAAGAGATAAAATATGTACCACCAAGTGATAGTTTTAATAATAGTGAAGATGAGAAAATCCGGTATAGGCCCAATAGTTATAAAAACAAATAGCAGAACTTGTGTGATTCAAATTATCAAATGAGATATGGACAAAAATTACTTTTTTTAGGCTCTATCTACACTACCAAACTAGTTTGACAAAAAGTGTGATGTGCCCAAATATGGTAGTGATATAACATCATCATGTCCATATATGGGCACATCAGATTTTTTGTCGCATAAAGTTTGATAGTGTAGACAAGGTATTAGTAAATGTTATAAAACAGTTAACGGTGTATAATAAATACATTTTTTTGTAAACAATCAGTGAGTTGAAGGTTAAAAAGTTGTAAAAGCAAACACGTTCACAATCTAAAAATGAATTGGTAATAATGACAATTTCACCCTCCATTTACGAGTCCCTTTTTATCTTAGTTAATTGTAAATAATGTGCTATTACCATGACAACATAAGTGCGTGTCTTTCATGTAATTGTCGCGTCAATTTAACACATCATTAGAATGTTCTTGAATGCGATATTAGTTTGCTTAGTATGACCATAACGCAACTAAGAAAGCAGTTTAGTCTAATTTTGTATTTCCCTAGTCAATTACAATATCGTGTCATTTTATGTTTAAGCACTGTGTTTAAGCATGGAGTAATGGTTTAAAGTAGACCACACAGTTGATTCTGTAAGCCGGAGAGTACTCCAATACACGGTCTCTTCGCTTCACGGCACAAAGCGGAATATCTAGATACTTTACAAACTCCCAGAGGACCTTGTCGCTAAAACTTGGTTTTGTACTTCTATACTACTTTAAAAAACTAGAATATATCTCTCATCCTGATTTTAATTCTCGAAATAAATCATAACAGATACAATTGTATTAACGTTGATAGACTTGACAATAACCTCGTTAAAAATGTTAAAATCATGGTTAATTTCATAGAAAAAAAAGAGTTTTTGTTGACGTGGCTTTACTATTTTAACTCCATAATGTTACCAAGGTAATTAGACATAACTTGACAATTGCTAATTGTATACATAGATTGTATTATATAAGAGTCTGGGGTCTTTGTGAATCGAAGATTTATCCAATTGATTTGGTTTCGCTAGAAAATGTCTACCAATTGCCGTGGGTGATGCCATTAAACGTATCTCCCCAGCGGAGTAGTTTAACTGCTTACTTAAGTGTATCTAAAGTTGCTGTCCCTGGACACCAATATTCATCGTATGCAATATTGGCCTATTTTAATGTGCATACACTTTGAGCTTAAAGATATGAAGTTAATTCAAAGACATATTAAGTTTATGGATGTGTAATCACAGTATCCATACATTTAGCGTATAGCATGATAACCTACAAATAAACACAGAGATATCTAGGGTATTACAAAAAACGATCCATATTATGACGTTATTAAGTTAAAATATAAACAGTGAGTTAATGCACTATTACCGAGAATCGTGGTATTAATATTTAGACACATATTACATCGATTTAAAGACTGCCGATAAAAACCGCAATAAGTGATATATTCAATTCACATTTATTCAACATAGTTACATTCATCTCACAAGCAATAATACAGTAGCCTATAGTCCAAATTTTGAAAATGGATGTTATATAATGAGACGTTATAAAAGGCCATTGTTTAACGTGTCTATAATTGATGGGTCAATTTGCTGTTTACGAATCATACGGTATGGCTTGTGCCTAACTTTTTACCGAAAATACACACAATGATTCCCTTCATAATATTCCAATTCAAAAAGAAACCCGTTGCTTTTTTAGAATGTTGAATTAATCGTGAGAGTAAATATAGTATATTTTAGTTATAGTCCAGTTCCCTATGTCAAAAAAAGTGCCTTCGTGTGCAGATCATGGGGAAAGTGTAAACATTGTGTTTTATGAACATTTGAATCATGCTGGTTATAAAAACCCATGTTGTCGAATTTCTAAAGTTCATCTTTGACCTTTGACCTTAATTTGAATGTTAACTATTATTGTTGCAAATGTCGTCTGCTTGTTTTGTTCCCGCCTAGCTCTAATCTTTGGGCAACTATTATTAAATAGGAGGATACACTTATTGTACTGATATATTATTTCTCAATTTATGTTATAAAACAAGGTATTACTATTCGATTTCCAACACTTACTCGATTAGTGGGCGGGTTAGTTAGCTTATTATTTAGCGGCGGGTCAATATTGACTAACTCGAGTCGCCCTTCTATGGGAATTATCCAGCTTATTTGATTCAAAATATCATTAGGATATACTTCAATACTTTTCAATGTTATTGTAACCACTATTATGCAATTATTAACGATAAGATTGCTGATACAACAGGTGCGACAAGACTTATAATTACACAGGGTCAACTTTAGCCTAGATCAAAGGCGCCGCGGCAGGTAAAGGTGTGTATTTAATAGTTTTAAGTCTGACATGTCTACGAAAATCGATGATAAGTGAAGATTGATGACATAAGATAAGGCATCTGTTGCCCGGGACAGTCAGGTTTCGTAGTGGAGTTTGATCATATACGTAATACGTTTCAATAATAGAAACACGCAATGTGGTCATTAAAATCTATATTGTCACTTTTGATCATCATTAGACATATGGTGGATAAACTAATGTGACAAGAGTGCGCATGCGTAAAACATACATTTTAAACAATATTGGTACACTCTTTGTAAAGAGTAGGGGATCGTCTCCCGGTGTGCTGGTCTGGTAGGGGCTGCACTGCTGGCTGCCGTGGGTCCGTGGAGGGCCTAATCCGATTTTTTTATTATAACCGAATTCTTAAAATATAAACAGATAGAGCTCCGTACTATCTGGGTGAGTGAGTGGCCGAGCGGTTAAGACAGTGGAACCGTAATCACGTAGCCATAACATCGGCAGAGGTTCGAGGCTCACTCACTCCATGGTTCTGGTGGTAGAACGAGTCTTCTCGGATAAGGACTATAAACCGTAGGTCCAGTGTACACAACTTGCTCGTGAGCACTTTAAAGAACCTAGTACATCTTTCGAGACGAGTAGGGGGTTACCCCGGTGTACTAGTACATCACAGCCACTGATCACCAACTGGGCCCTCTGGGAGATCAGTCTTTGACTGAAGAGGTTACCCAGTATAAAGATAAAACAAACAAAACAAACAAATACTAAATCAGAACCATGAAAACATGTAGACACAAATAAACAGAATAAATTATTAAATTTAAAAAAATAATTCAAAACGAATAAATATTTCGCATTTTAAAAAGTATAAAAATAAAATAAACAGTTAAACTTAACAACACTCATTGACTTCCAGACGTGACAATGAGTGACATTGTATGGCTACAAGTTTATGAAACTATTGTATATACCTAATGATCCGTTTGTCTTTTTTATGCGTTCAGATTCGAAGAAACCCGTCTTCCAAAAAGTACTATCCGAAACACTTTTAGTCCGGAACTTCATTATAAATAAAGTATCCATGTTATCATAAAATGTCTTAAACGTCTACTTAAAATATTTATATTTCTATAAAAGTTCCGCCATTTAATCAAGATAGCGCTATCTTAGTAAAACATACCGTTATGTATTACTTCTTAAGATGTGTTTAAACAAACGTAAAAACTAATAAAATAGATTTAAAGTCTCTGTTTAAGGAACTTGAAATGTATTTCCTTCGTGTTATGATCGTTTCTTATTTGTTTCGTTTGTTCTTTAAGTGATAATTCAAACAAGATTACTATATTTCACCTGATAAAAATGAGAAGTTATTAATATTACTTATTAGTTTAATAAAACAAACAACTCAAGTAAGGACACTTTTTTTCCCTCGCGTATTAATACTGTAGGCCTACATTCTGTTTTATTACATAATAGGGTCTATTGTAGTTCAGTTTTTAAAATGGTGTTTTCTTAAAATTTCCAATAATACATGTATATAGCCTTTACATGAAACTGATTAAATCTTTTACCAATAATGGGATTTCTTTTTAGGCCAATTTCGCGGAAACCTCCCTTTCCATCTTTTTTTTGTCTTTTGTGAGGTTCTCTCACTTTTATTTCCATTTCAAAACATAATTGTTACATTTTTTTTTTATAAAAACATTTTCTTTGCAATCTAAATTGCTGCTTTTGGTTTTTCATTCTTATTCTTCCCCAAACAAGAGTACATTCCGGTTGCAACTTAAACCTCAAGTAGTGTCCTTCAGCCAATCAAACAAATATAGGTTACTAACGTCAAAGAAATCAACAAAATAGGCTACTAATGTGAGATGAACACAATACACTGTGGCTTTATATAATAACTAATGTTATAAACACCCGGTTAATACTATAATAATATTTCGATATTTTCCCACACCCCGTGTATCAAGTAATAACAATAAAACAATGTCTTATTGACTTGAATGAGGAAGTTATTAATTTTCTTAATGTTTACCAATTCGAGAAATCGTTTCACCTGTGTTTAGTAATCAACTTTCATTTGTGTAACTACTTAGCAATCAATAGGCGTTTTAGCAGGTGAGATTGGTAGCGTTTCCTCAATTTACAGACAATGTAAATGTTGTGCAACTCAAATTAAAGATTCAAAGAGAAAAAAAACTACACCGACAACTAAAAATTCCAATTACTGTAATATTAATACAATTTTGGAGGAAGCATTTACAATTAAAGTTAACGGATTTATTTATCTATCATGGATAACAATAAAAGTCTAATAAATATCTTATAGGATTTAAAGAAAAGTACAACTAAAAACGGCAATTGCTAGAGTTTTAGAGGGATTCTACAATAAATTTAAGGGTTAAAGGCTACAGTAGATTATTATGTGTCAAGGATGTTTGTTACATTCTTATGTTTAAAAAAATTTGAAATAAAGGATGATTTTACACTTTATCAATCATGGATAACAATAATAGTCTAATGAATATCTTATGATTCAAAAGAATTACAACTAATAAAAACGCAAATTGCTAGTAGACCATACCCAGTACCGTTTTGATTACGATCAATCGGGAAATTACCTCACGACAAATAAAGTTAAAAACGTGTTTATTTATCATGAATATACAATGTGAACATTTTTATAATAGGCCTATAGAATTCAACTGTAACAATACCAACAATAAATGCCAAACTGATATAGATATATTTCGAGTTTTCTACGTTTTTATGATAACATGGAGAAGACACGATTGTATAATTTATAATGGATATTATGATAAGTCTATATAATACCTTTAAATGTACCTTCGGATATCAACATATTTTTTTAAAACTATCTAAAAAATAATATATAATGTGTAGTTAAGGTCCTGATATAATCACTCAACCAACCAAACGTATTTGTAGATCCAATAATGAGGTTTAAAAGTCAAATTTGTTATCTAAAGTTGGAACTTCATTAACCTGTTTTTAAAGGACACAAATTGATAAAGATGATATATTTCAAATTGATAATTTGAGATTAATATCAAACCCGAGCGGTAGGCCAACAATGATCAAACGACGACCAAATCAAGAAGTTGAAAGTTGAGAAATTGTGTTAGCTACAGATTATGTATAACACCAGGGCCACTGTCAAGTCGATCTTTTTCATGATAAAAATGAGAGCGACCAAACAGTCAGAGTGTTTTTATTTTTTCTTGCATAGCCTACAAACCAATATGCTGGGTTCGTTTAACTGTCGCTAAATTATTTACACAATATTTTAAGGAAAATGCTTATTTCTGACGCTATCATTGACGATTGTGTAGGCCTATAAACAAAACATTATACAAGTTAAGCCGTGGTTCCCACTAGAGACGCAACGCAATGACTAACGCCCAACGCAAGCGAGTTGACCAATGATAAGCCACTGTTCGGATAATCCATCGCTTGTGATTGGTCAAATCACTAAACGTTGCGTTAAGTCCTTGCGTTGCGTCGCTAGTGGTAAAGCGTGGTTCTTCCCACTAGCGACGCCACACAAGGACGTAACGCAATGCAAGTGAATTGACCAATCACAAGCGATGGCTTATTCGCTTGTGATTGCTAACTGTCTATAACTTCGCTTGTCATTGCATGGTTAAAACGCTTGCGTTGCGTTTACGTCCTTGCGTTACGTTCTAGTGGGAACCAAGCTTTAAGTCTAACCCGGTTACAATGAGCCGTAATTCAAAATGACCGACAAAGTCCAAACTCTTTGATTTGACCTTCAAAAATGTTTGAAATATCAAGAAATATCGAATATATATCAACCTACGCTATTTTAACATTGATTATACCATTATTACACTATCTAATTTAATTTACAAACTGATATATAATCACAACGGTGTCATTACAAACACTTAGTGGAGACACACATTTGGTACACATTATCTTTTGTTAAAACGAATGGAACATTAGTTTTATCTTTAACGAAACACGATTAGAAAAACAAACATGTTAATGGGAGTTCAATCCACAATATGTTGTTTGTAACCAGCTTTTATCAATAACAAACAAGCTTATTTTGTTAACTTATCTAAATCTAGATTATCGTTATGTTTAATGTATTGAAAATATAACGCTTAATATGATTTGGGACTTAGTAATAATAACACAAATCGCTATTATGACTGTTATAGGTTTGAATTTACACGTTTAGAATAAGACTTGAAGCTGTTGGTCACTTATGTACAATACCTTATTGTTGTATATGACCATCGTAATTGATTTAAATCCATTATATTATCACTTTATATTATCACATTATGGCTCATCGGTTACATAATACAAACATTGAGAATTACAACATCAATAACACATACGTTTCGAGTAAGGACAATAGCACTACATTATTTTAAACTACATAAAATAAGTTAGGAGTTTGCTAAAGCTCTGTCTACACTATCAAACTAGTTTGACAAAAAGAAGTCTGATGTGCCCAAATATGGTTGTGATATGCTTAAATATGGTAGTGGTATGCCATCATCATGTCCATATATGGGCACACCACATAACATAAAGTTTGATAGTGTAGACAGTCAAGCTTTAGAACAAAAACAAAAAAAACGAAACTCTTTAGATCATTTACAATAGTTAAGTTTATAAGTGTATATTATATTAATTATTATAAATCTTTAATCGCATTCAATACACATGTTTTGGTAACTAAGAAAATGATATTGTATCAAAACCAAATAAGGAGATAAGCAAACGTAAGTTAGCATTTCAAAAAATGTTAAGATGGAGATGAAAGCGGAAGAAAAGCATTAAATTATGAATTTTTACGAACTTAAATGTATCTTTGTCTTGATTAAGTAAATCAACTTTAATGTCGTTACAAGTATGGTATCATTCGATTTAAATCTACATTAGCTGGAGGCGTGTCTCCTTGATTATATTAGAATTACATTTATTTCCTCCAACAAAAGCCTGGGTTTTCAAACCTTAATTAGCAATATAAATGATCACAAGTAAATATGATATATTCCTGAAAAACGATTACATATTGTGAAGTTATCGAGATGTCATTTAGCTAAATAGCGAGCGCACACTGCTGTATTGTTGTTTACCGCTTGAAGGAAGTTAGGGAAAATTAGCCAATTGTTGAAAATAATTACTAATTATGATTTACAAATGGAGTTCACGTTAAACAAATCCTTGGGTTAGGTGCCTTGTGTAGCTACAGGGCTTCCCCTTCAGTTTTGTTTCTATTTAAATTATCATGCTTTTGTTATGAAAAATTAAAATTGAAGAAGCGCAACGGAGTCATTAGTTTGTGATTATTAATTCATAACTAAACGTAACAAACATGATAGACAATTATAATATTCATTATATAATATCGAAATTTAAAGTGCATTTAATGACTATTTACACTTTTAAATGGTGAAGGTCGCGTATTGAATTAAACAAATGTACGGTATTATATCTGGAATTTAATTTAATTGTTTAATAAGCATTTCAATATTCCGTTAAGTTGTGAGTTATGAAAGTACGTACGAATATATTTCATTTTACACCAAAATAAAACATCGATTAAAGTTACTTTCGAGTTAGAAAACGTGCAAAATAAGACGCACTTCTGAGGCGCAGTTACATCAGACGCACTTCCGAAACGCACAACAGTTACCCGAGAGACACACAACAGTTACACGAAACGCACACAACAGTTACACGAGACGCACTTCAAAACGAATAGTTACACGAGACGCACTTCCGACACGCAGTTACACGCACTTCCGAATTCTGATACGCATAGTTACAAGAGACGCAGTTGATTTAACGACCCAAGCATTGAGAGAGACATACGCAAAGAAATGTAGGTAATAGGTCTAAATAAGTTTATTACATACAGATTTCTATTTTGCTACTGCACAATACGGTACAAGGCAAATAAATAGGACTGTATCTTAATTCATAGGCGTATTACCTAATATTCACAAATACAGCAATGTAGATTATAGATTGGCATACAATCTATAGTCTCTCTCTCTCTCTCCCAAATAATTCTTTATTTTTTAATACATAAGAATGTTACATACGTCCCAGGTCACAGCTTGGAGGACCAAGCATACCGTATTGTAGGCCTATGCATGTCAGAACAAGACAAAAAGTAGGGGGCCTACAAAACATTGTAACCGCAGATAAAATACATACATAGTAGCTAACATTTAAAAGTAAATAAAAACATGAAATTTAGCTCGAATGTGTATACAGATATAAAAGGTATTTTACCTTATTGATAATGTTTAAAACATGCGACATTTTCGAATATAGCATAATACTTAAACCTACAACACGTCTTCCAAGAAATGAAATGGCTTCGTAGTACTGTATACCAAAATGCCACGTCACAACCAAAACCACAAAACAATACAAATTACGTAATTGGAATGTTTAATTCATCTGCTTCTGTATATGCAAATGAATAACATGTTATCTTTATCGCTCTTATCGAACTTTAAAGATGTATTGTCCCTCGGAAAAAATAATTCTTAACAAAATTTTGTTGAATATTCCATTTTATTGTAACGTAATATGTATTCCACTTTAACCAAAAATTGGATCTAAACAAATGAACAAAATTTAAAGCAAAAATGGTCAGATTGGCTGCCAGCCAATGGATTTTTGGTTGAATTTAACCACTTATTTTGTAATTTTACAAGTGAAAACATTATTTTTTCTACGGAAGTGATTAGGCCTAACTTTATATTAACTACAAAATAAGGTATTCAAAGTCTGATTGATTAATCTTCATTTTTCATGTTTTTGGGGGACAATACATCTTTAAAAACAAAAAATTATTTTTATTTATTTTATTAAAAAAACTCTTGCGGTTATGCATTTTAAATTGAATTTACTAGAAAATGAAAATTAGATACAAGACCTATATGACAAGTAAACATATTTAATTTGTCAGTACATAATTGTCTGAATAACTTCGACTAAGTGGTGGATTTAGCAAAAGTCGTTTATTAATCGTGAAATAGACTCGAGTAATTGAACAGCTTATACAATACCACTTTAAATTACGAGCAGGCATTATTCATCATTGAGTCCTAGGCCTGGTAGTTGATCTTAAACGACTAGTTTATGCTAATTTCTCACTGCCTTAGAACGTCTCAAGTCCCTTGCATCACATCCCACAGGACCAATTTTACTCATTATCGAAATCTGACGGTTATATTGTTCTACAAGACACGAGTTAATTAGAGATGATCACTTGTACGGCTATTCAAGAGAATAAAGATACATTAAAATAAATTCCATTTACGTTCATTTTGCAGATCGTTTAGAGCGTTTCGATTAAATCATCGCAAATGAAGTCATTTAGATATAACAGGCTAAACGTACTGCCCCTCGGCAAATGTCATATACGAAAACCTAGTCTTTAAACATCTTAAATGTCCTGTTGATATACACATTAAAGATATTTTAACTTTATATTAAACATTTCATTTAAACGATTTCGTTATTTAAGGGATGTCTACTTTGAATTAGACAACTTTATTGATATATAAAGTTATTGACTTATTATCTTTATGTATAGTTTTATATGGATGAATGTTCAGTTACTAAATAAAACTTTTTAAGCCACAACTTACGTTTATTCGTTGTATTTTTGTATAACATAAGCATGGAGGTATAAATAAAAATAATTTACAACTCCATGATATGAGTTCGTTAAATGCCACCGTCTCCGTGTGGCAAAACACTGTTATTCTATTTGTAGCTTGGTTTTTATATCGATTGTATTCATTATTATAAAGATTTGAATGTTAGGCATATAAGTTGATAAAATAGTTACTTTCTTCAAACCATTCATTAAATAATAAATGAATGTATCATAATTGTAACAATATAATTCTTTAACTTGTTATCCCAATAACAGAAAACTTAGAAATAGTGTAATAATGTAAGCCCATTGTATATCTCGTAACCAATTTATAATTTAATATTAGTAAGTTTAAAATTAAAGGCATGTTTTATTTTTCGATCCGGATTTGATTGTAACAACTGCTTTATATATATATATATATATATATATATATATATATATATATATATATATATATATATATTTTTTGTCTTATGTGGGTTCATCACACGTTTATTTCCATTATGTAACTTTTCATAGTCATAGTTTTTCTAACATTATGTTTGTTTACAAACATGATTTTGTTGCTTTGCTTTATATAAGCAGGAATACATGAAAAGGCAGACGCATACAAACAGCAAAAAGAAACACACATTTTGACAAACTTTCTCTCAGTACATACATAGTATATTTATTAGTTTCCCGCCAACAATTGAATATTATTAGCTAAAACAAGACTTGAGTATTAAAATCAGTATTTAACAAGAACCACAGTAGTAAACAATACAAAATATTGTAATAATTGTTGTATTATATTACAGACCATTTTCGCATTGACAACAGTACCGATCACGAATACGCGTAAAACACATTTATGATTTTCACCAATCGGTGGTTCGATTTAAGATTTAAATGTTGGCTTGTTGTATGGTTTGTTAAATGATAAAAATGGTCTATGATATAATCGAGCACCAATCTATCGTACGGTATAACAGTTCGATATATTTCAATCTTTATTAAATGGCCGTAATTCGCAATATTAACAAACTAAATTTGAAACCACACACATAACCTCCATTTCAAATTTAAAGGAATTGTGTATCATCATATAAAAAATGAACAAACACATTTGTAATGTAGTTTCTTTCAAATGTTATTTCTTGGTCGAATAATTTAAAATACAGCCTAAAAATAACAGAATATTAATAATATCCTTAATACACAATTTGGCCATACACTGTAAAGACACCACATAGATACATATACTCTGACACGCGCGCGTAAACGTTAACAATTGTACATATATTTAACGCGCGCGTTTAAACGCTGATAAGATACGTGTTGTCGACGCGCGCGTTTAAATACTGATAACAATGGTACGGTTTTTGTACGCGCGCGTCCAATTTGAGTTTCTCTGTGGTGCCTATCATAACGATCATATCGGTTTTTAATTATACCTTAAATATACACGTATCAATCATTGGACCGGGAAAATTGGCATCCTAATATTAATAGGTACTAGAAAGGTAAAACACCTTAGAATATCTACAAGTCTATTATTATTTATTATAATATTTAAGATACATTCATAATTTATCAATTAAATTGCAACATTCCACTTATTTCATTATATTTAAGAAAAGGTAAAATGGGCGATAACATCAACTCTTAGTATAAGAACTATTTTGTGTTAATTTGTAAATACAATTACTAATTACAATGTTTTCATTATTCTAATTACTGTACATAGAGTGTATATACAAGGAAAGACTCACACGGGACAATATAACACCAACATGAAATATGAAGATAACTATTAAAATGAAAAAAAAAAGTTAATAAAAACACGTTATTCAGCCTAGTGTAGAGAAAATACGATGTAAAAGGACAAGTATTAATGATAAAATCCAATACATTTACCTTTTGTAACTATGGCATTAAAAAGCTTAAAATCAAAATAAATTTGCCTCTTACTGTATAGTATAGGCTGCTAAGAATTTCACAAAAACTTTAGTAAAAATAAAGAGGGAGCTATTCACTTTTCAATATTTAAGAAAATGAGTGACATTTAAGAAAATCAATGAAATTTAAGAAAAATGTGAATGAGAATTTTAAAAACATCTTGTTTACAATCAATACTGTACTGTAATGAATAACATAAAATAGTTGAAACGAAATACAATTAATAAATTTTGACAGTGACAGCAGTCTGGTATTTGTATAAAGATAATGCCAGATAGATTAAACGCAATATGAGGTAGAAAAAAGTTCAAACTCAAACAATATCTAACAAGAAACTTACATAAGGTTAGATGTTACATAACATAACAACAATACGCATACTAAACATAATTAATGAATATTTAAACGCTGATGACAATTCTTGAATAAATAACTCTAAATTTACATAATAATCAGTATTTTCATAATACTATATTGTATTTGCTCAAACCCTCTTTGTCAGGGCAACATCCTAACTTAAGCTACGTATTATTCCCTTTGGGATCCTATGTTAACAACTTTTTACATCAATGAAAATCAATATACCATCTTGTGTGCATGAATATTCATCATTTATATATAAATATTCATAACCTCATAAATATTCATATGCTCATAAATATTAATGAATCTATTTTGATCAAGTAAATTAAAATTCAAATTTCAGAAGAAATTCTAAATTATTTTCCATTCATAAAGAGCAAAACAACTGATACAAAGTTTTAAACTGGCATAAAAAGCACATTATAAAAACAATCTAAGGAGTGATTAAAAACAATCTAATGAGAGATTAAAAACATTCTAATGACAGATTAAAAACAATCTATTGAGATTAAAAACAATCTTAGGAGCGATTAAAATCGCATGACCAGCAGCAGAACAAAAATAACTTAAACAAAATATAATTAATATTTAAACTACTATGACTAAAATACCACACTTAGGAAAAAGTGTTAAAACGCTCTTTGCATAATGTATTATTCATTTACATTATATTGATAATATTTCTGAATCGATGGGAGATGTGTAAAAAGCTAACCAAATTTTGTACTTTTAACATAACAAATTTTAACCTTCTGCTTTGTCAAAAGTACATACTTTTTGGAGATTTTAATTACGTTTATTTCAATTAAAATGTTCCTTCTTTGGTCATAAAATCAAACTAAAATAAAATTATTTGTATAGTGTAAAAAAACAAAAAGGTGGTATTTAATAAAACAGTAATATAATAATCGGTAGTGTCAACCATAGTTATCTTAAAGATGGTTTCTACTAATTATTATTACTGCTATTTAAAAATGTTAAATATGAAATCTATAAACAACGTAAAAAGAATAAAATACATTTTGTCCAAAATCATGTGCATAAACATTGAGCTAAAAATAAAGCATTTCAGAGATTATATTAAAATCGTTTAAAATTCAGCCTCAGTATATCAGATTGAGAAGTCAATAATATTTAGATGACTTAAATTATGATTCTATCATAGATGGTTTGGATTAAAGTTAAAGACTTGAAGATCTGTGGCGGTTAAAAGGGACTGTAAAGTCTAGCTTCTTCAAATATGGTGCAGATTTCTGTATGAATAGCTTTATGATACAGACACCTGGACATATAAAAAGAGCTGTACTTCATATAATCCAGTAAATGGAAACAAACATTTAAGATTTCATTAAGCTTCATTGAAGAAGTGGAGAACACTTTCACAGAAATTCTTTTAACTTAGCAATTTCTCTTTTGATTACAGAATCTTCTCATTCTCGGCAATGTCAAGATCTTCTAAACACCTTACAGGTTCTTCTGAATTCTTATTGATCCTGCAGACAGCAGTAACCAGACAACTGGGTAACATCTACACAGCAGTTTCTTTAAAGATTGGTGACAGATTGTTGAACTTTCTCCAGACAATGTCTTGATTTTCAAAATCTGCAAAGCAAGGCAAGATATTGTAAAAGCACAATTCATTCATGCTTCTTTACAGTTTTTCATATTCATTTTAGATAATCACTTTCTCACTTTTAGATAAAATGCATTTTCATATAGGGCTACAGTTAATACCACTTTCACACTGCCTTGCTAAATGCCATACAAAACGCATGTGTTGACACCTCAATATGTGTGCTACACGAGGGGTATAAGTTTCCATTTACTCATGGGGTTCTCCACAATTTACCAGCACCATAAGTTCTAAACTCTTTAGATATTACTTTTCTTAGGGGCGGATCCCAGATTTTGAAATAAAGGGGGAAGTGGGGAGGGCCTATAAATGGTGAAATGAAGGGCTGAGTTTAATTTGATGTCCTATCTTCTGCATTACAATGTGCAAAATTTAGGGTCAGGTCAACATAAAGATGGTCTTGCATCTTGGGGAAAATTCTAACTATCAGGGAATAAATTGAAGTGCATTTCACTATAAAATGTGAAACAAAATTTAAAATGAAAATTCAAACAAATGTTATAGCAATGGAAAAAAATCAATTTTGAAAAACAAATATCAAATATAGGTATAAAACCCTATTAAAAGATACAGGAAAGTGATGATGGTTATAACCATTCTATGATAAATATGAACATAACCATGGTTATGATGATGAAAATAATGATGCATATAGATAATTATGATGACAATGATGATGATAATGCTGATGATGACATTGATGATGATAATGCTGATGATGACAATGATGATGATAATGCTGATGATGACAATGATGATGAAAAATAATAATGATGCACATAGATAATTATAATGATGATGATGATGATGATGATGACGATGATGATGATAATGCTGATGATGACAATGATGATGATAATGCTGATGACAATGATGAAAATAATGATGCACATAGATAATGATGATGATAATGATGATGAAGATGATGATGATGATGATGAAAATCATTGATAATGATGATGACGATGATGATGATGAAAATAATGATGATGATATGACGATCATACAAGATATTCAGATGGTCAATAAAATATAACAGAGGCAGATCTACAATTAGTAAATAGGCAAGTGGCTTCCATTGTATTATGCTCTGTTTTCTTTTTAAAAGATTAAATATTAAACTGTAACAAGATGAAATTCTAAGCATAAGATAATGTAGACAGGTAGGATAAGTCATGCAAATAATATATGAAAATTCATTTTCCATAATGCAAATACCCATAAAATACAAGCAGAAGAATAGTCTACATGCATCTTGCATTATTCTATAAAATGGCCAATAATAATAATAATAATAAAAAACTAGCAGTTGACCAAAGGTAAACTGAAATGAAGCCTGGTTTTAATAAAATCAATACAAAGCAGAGCAATGACAACCTCCTCCCCAGTAAACAGTGAATTAATAGATGATGATTGGCCATTTTTATGGATGGCTATGTAGTAAAAAAAGTCAGGCTAAAATATTTTAAATTTGCAGATGAAATCTCTCTTTTTTTCAGTAGTATTCACTTTTATTGGTTTATTTATCAAAACGTGTTTGAAAAAGTAAACTGTAGAGTACATTTCAAGATACTGCATTGTTGGGGAATACTGCATTCTCCAGTGGCGTATAGTTTTGAAATAGGGGGTCCCCAAGGCCTAAAAATTAAGAAAGCAAGTGCTGAACTGAATTTCATATTTTTTGCATTGTAATTTTGGAAATTAAGTGGGCCCTATTGGATTTCCCTTTGATCTCACTCTCTTTTCAAAATTTGGTATCTCTGTATTATTGTATGAAAGAATCATTCCTATTAATGTGTACCAAGAATTTGCTGTTATGAATATCACTCCTACAGTAAACTGAACACACCAATATGACTGCATGTAGATTTTATAAAAACCAGGCATTGAGGGTCTTTCACACATGTTCTGCCACTGTTCCGGTCAGACACCAGCAAATCAAATCGTACATGAATGCTTTGTTTTCACATGGCTATGCGCATATCTAGTGACGTTTCGAGTATCGTGAAAACGAAAGATTCATGTTCAACTTGATTTGCCGGTGCTGGACCGAAACCATGCCGGGACAGGTGTGAAAGAGCCTTTACACAGACATTGCACCAGACAATTTGAACAGCATGAGTTTACCAGATATTAGTATGATGGGTAGCACTTAAAATCAGATGACTCTAGGGCCCAACGTGCACATATATAATATAGTCAGCATGGCATTTCTCAGCGGAGATATATTATTCCCTGAAGCAGAAAGCAATCCAAATGAAAGTTCATTAAATAAAGGAAGGAAATCAACAGAACAAAAATAGGAATTTTAAAAAAATAGAAATTAATTTGGAGGTAAGAAAATTTGTTATAAATACTGTAAAATTTGTCTCATGAAAAAGCAGAATTTTCTGATAAACAGTTGAATTTTTTAAAAAGAAATTGTTTTGGTTTTGCAGGAAACACTTCACAAAATTATTGTTTTCTTTTCATACAAAGCCACCAGAGGGTGTTTTTATTTGTTCAAAAATTTCATTGGAAGTATATTTATGACACGCCATGGATGCCAAAAATGTTTTCTTTCTACAAATATTAAGCTGAATTGCCGTCTAGAAACTAGACTGCCAAAAACATAAACATTCCAAAAACTGTTTTTATCATTCAATGAGATTTTAAGCGTCTTTTAATTTAAACGAAAACTTTGGGGATGCAGAAAAGGTAACAAAAATAGCATGTTTTAAGGATAAATATCATTCAGAAGGGAAAGAAATGTAAGCATTTAATACATGCAGAGTAATAAAGAAATATATATTAATGCAATATGATTATATAATACATGTTATGTCATTCTTCTACTAACATAGCAAAGATCAATAGTAAACAATTATAAAAAAAAATTCTATAATAACGATTATCATTAGTTAAAGTTGCCACTAAAATGTTAAAGAACATTTTGAAGACTGTTAATTTGAGGTACAGCAGAGGAACTCTTTTAGTACACCACTATTAAAGGGAAACTTTGCATAACGAATAAAGGTCAATGTATGTTTTAACACTACAGCCAACCTCTATCCAGGGTACACCATAACAAGGATACATTGTTTTCTTTGGAAGGTCTCCCCTAAATATGGTTTCCACTGTACTTAGTAATTTCATTAATCAAAATGTAAAGTTAAACATAAAATTTGGAGATCATTAGAAAATGTTCCTGAAAAGTGGCAGTTTTATCTTATAACTCTCATAGGTATATAAACAGTATCAACATACATTAATTAGTAGACATGCAAAACACTAATTAATATCTAAAAATAATCTCAATAGAAATTCTTTTCAAATCAATTTGCATTTACATCATGTATGATACCACCAAACTTTTGAGTTAAAATCAAAATAATAAGGAATTTTATGAACACTGCCTTAAAATTCTGTGAAATGAATTTGCATTTGTTCTTAAAGCACATTACTATGAAGTACTAAGTGCTTATATCCCCAAAAGTAGGGATATTTTTGATTGCACAAATTTAATAATATAGGGTTATGATACCCAATTTCAGAATTATACACACAACAAGCTTTTGTTTCGAAAGCTTGATGTTACGTCATGTCTTTGAAAAGTCCCTATTGAATTATACAGGTATAATGTTAAACATGCAGTGCAGTGCTTGAGTGTAAAAATGTGCACACAATGTTAATGTGTAAAACTAAATACATATATAAAACAAGGTTAGAGGGTATTAGATTGCTTCTATATTGTTTAATAACAAAATCACATTTAATTGTTTTGTTGCAAACATGAAACACAAGCAACTCTTGTAAACATTGATTTCCACTAGAACATCACGTAAAGCTCTGTCTACGCTATCAAACTTTATGTGACAAAAAAATGTGATGTGCCCATATATTGACATGATGATGTCATACCACTATCATATTTGGGTATATCACTACCATATTTGGACACATCACACTTTTTTTGTGAAACTAGTTTGATAGTGTAGACAGAGCTTTAGGACGTAGATGCAACGCAAGGATGCGGACAGAATGCAACGACATAGATGCATCAAAAGTTCATTCCCAAGGAATTAACACTCAAGAAAGAAAGGAAATGGGAAGATCTACAATTTAGCCAAAGATGTTTGACATTCTGCTTTGTTTCAAAACAACTGTATCATATGAGATTGTTATTCAACTCTGTAGACCTCTAACATGGTAGCAGAAAAAATGGAAAAAAAAAATTGATCATAAAAATGATAAAACAATAAACTTACACAAAGGGGGAGTGAAGCAAAACAGGGATTCACTTTTGATCAAAATCTATACTGTGCCAGGTACAGAAATAAAAACAGCAAAAACATGTTATAAAATAAAATATGCACATCATTTTAAACATTTTCAAGAGAAAGACTAGAAAAAAATATGTCGATGAGTGATTTCCACATTATGGTTTTAAGTTGTAACAAAATTGTGATACATCTATGGCCGCATTTAGCCTTAATAATTTACCCAGGTATTAGTTGGTTACCTACCAATCAAAGTTAGAGATAATTTTTCTATGTAGCCAACTTAGCAATAGCAGGTAACTTGACTAAGTCTGAACAGGCCCTATGTGTACATTGATTATTAAATATTACTTAATTTTCCATAACCATTAGTTCGATAAAATAGATTAATAATAATTAATAATGACTTCATCATGAGTTAGTAAAGACTTTTTGGTATGCTCTTTTAAAAAAAGTAGTTTTTATATAATTTATATTATAGACATATGGAGTAAATAGAAGAGAGTCTGACTAATATGTAGGTGTACTCTAAATGTAAATAACATGGAACAATATTAGAGTATAAAGTAGTTTTTAAATGATTTATTTTATAAAACATATACAGTACTGTGACATATCTATGTGTTCTCTAAAATAATATTAACTTTTTATTACAAGGACCAGTGGAGTGTAATAAACATGCTCAAATACCAGTCAATGTTGTGATAGCTTCTAAAACTCAAATTTAAACTAACGTGCAGCTACGCTTTATTTTTGTAATCTTTATGCTAGCCACATAGTTAAAGACACCTTCCCTACGTTTTTTAGATCTAATTTAAGATCACAAACTATATTTAATGTAAAAATAATACTATATGGTCCTATTGCGATAAATTTTTTCGTCTTTAAATGGTTAAAAATGTGAAAAATAAGTCGATTCTAATAATTATAGCGGCCCGCTATAAATCCCAAAATGCATTGCGCGCGGATTGATATTTTTGTTTTTTTTCTGTAATTCACCCACTTTTCGATCGATCGTGAGGCCAAAACAAATGGAAAACTTCTAACTTTTCAGCGAAAATACCGGGTTTTCCCCCATTTGTATCAACGTAGTCTGGCAAAAATTGAAAGACAATTAATGCAGCAACTATACAACGTCAGGCTAGGTATTTAGCTAGCGTACGATGTTCGTACGTTACCGATGTTTACCAGCTAGGCCTACAAAACTAAGCTAGGCCTAAAGACCGTCCACGAGAGGTCGATCGCCGCGAGCTACTTAGGTAGTGCATTGTTTCTCACTTTTTATCATAATTTACCATAAAACGTACATTTAAGACAAGGAATGACCTGGTTTAATGTTTTTAAAGTGATATATATGTATTATTTTTACAAAACGTCACAAATTGTAGGGAAGGTGTCTTTAACTTGAAAATGTCCTACTATATGAATACATTAGTGATTATTATTTAAATTAAAACAAATTATAGTTCATTTCATTGTAACTTTAAACTTCTGTTTTCTAATCCATTCACTTTTATGGAAAATAACAAATTAGATAAATTTTTCTGTTAAATTGCTCTGAAAAATGTCTTTTGGTCATACATTTAATTATTATTTTTTCAATTAATATACTAACACACTGTTGCTATTAACCCTTATAATTATTTAAAAAATTAACCTTTCTGTATTATTTTATTGAAAAATGACAATTTGTGAAGAAAAGAAAACGAAAAAAGTCACAATCACAATTTTTAGTGAAGACAACATGCAAGAGTTAATAGTGATAACTTACAACAAGTGAGGGCGCCATACAGACAATTGCACACAAGAGGAAATGACACAGGTGTCAAAGAACTGTACAACACGAAATATCAGAATCACTACTTTTGTTATTACTTTGACGACTGTTACCTTTTGAATTCGCTAAAGAGAAGTGAAGATAAACTGGCTGCAATTGAGAAAATAATTAAGCACAATTAAATCATATTTCTTCTTCTATCATATTTTTTCTGCTATCATATTTCTTCTTTTATCATATTAAAACTTTTACATAACATTATATCAATGATTTCATATGGGCATATCACTACCATATTTGGGCACATCACACTTTTTTGTCAAACTAGTTTGATAGTGTGGACAGAGCTTTATACTTACCTTGTGATCCCCCATGCATACGTCAGCCCCAATCACTTCATACTCTGCTTGATTGTCATTCGTCTAAAGGAGAAGACAAAGGATAAATAATAATATGAACGATTAAAATAAAATCATAAATAAAGAAATGTTTGTATGTACCTTCTTTTTTTCCTCGTTTTCAATCTTTTTAAAATAAAGGTAAAGTAAAAGTTAGGTAAATTGTACCTTATCACATTTGGCTACATAATCTTTCAAAAAATAAATACTGGTTCATAGGGAGTTTCTATTGGAACATGACTTTTTTTTTAAAATCTCTGTCTACACTATCAAACTAGTTGGACAAAAAAAGTGTGATGTGCCTTAATATGGTAGTGAAATGCCCAAATACGGTAGTGACATGACATCATCATGTCCATATATGGGCACATCACATTTTTTTGTCACATAAACTTTGATAGTGTAGACAGAACTTTAGTGTTTATTCACCAAGCAAACCTTGTAGTACGTACCATAATCAACGATTCATTTGCACTCTTTGAATAAAAGACCCTGTCACACCATGACGGAACACGCGTCTGCATGTAGTTCTCACCCTGGTTCATGTCTTCACTATAAGGGTAGCTAAACCAAAATAGAAACAATGAAAAGATAATTAAAGGTAAATTGCACTTCTCTAATTATTAAATTATGTAAATAACAATAGAATACAAATATAAAACCTGTGTATTTTTTTTTAATTTATATATTTATATTTGTGTTTTTTTGATGTGCTGCAATAGATTTGTAACTATGGACGTGAATCCGGAATAAAAGCAAAATTGAAATTTAATTGACTTAGGACATTTTATATACTGGTATAGCTTTTACACAGACAAAGGTACAACACATACAAAACACAGTGACACAATTAAACTTTTTTTCACATCCTATTATAAATTGTCATAAATAATAATATGTTCTCACCTTGGTGCAAATGACTTTTCGTGTTCCAAGAAATGCTCAGAAAAACTACCAGCCTCTTTGTCAAATTGCAATAACTGATAATAATAAAAAAAAGTTAAACAATATTATTAATGTTTCATAAGTAAAATTTATTCCTATTGCCCGGTATTAAAATGAATTCGGAATAATATACACTTGCCCAGAAATCAGCAATTTGGGACAGCCCAAAGGTATCAGAAAAGTTTTCTGAAAACACCATGTTTAAAAAAAAATGTGTAAAAATATTGTTTCTGTGTCTAGGTTTATATTTAATTTTCTGCCATCTATTGGTAAAATTTTACAATCATTTATCTTTAAAAAAACAGAGAATAATTACCCATTTGGCTTTATTTGGTGATATTTCACTTGCCTCAAATTTCTTCTTTTCTAGTGTTAACACAACCTATTATTATGCAGAAAAAATGTTTAAATGAATCTATACAATATTTTAAACATTTTGAACACCTGCAAAAAAATGTGCACGTTATTCTCATAAGCGTGGTTCCCACTAGCGACGCAACGCAAGGACGTAACGCAACGCAAGTAAATTGACCAATCAAAAGCGATGGCTTATTCGCTTGTGATTGCTAACTATATATAACTTGGCTTGTCATTGGTTAAAACGCTTGCGTTGCGTTTACGTCCTTGCGTTACGTTCTAGTGGGAACCAAGCTTTAACAACAACAGAAAGTGTTTCCCTTAGCCTAAGTGTGAATGGTGAGCACGGTCACATAACATTAGCTTGGTGTTTATACCTCTACCACCAAGCTTGCACTGATAGCTACGTTAGATTAAAGTTCAAGCAAAATTTACCTGCAGTAGTTATATAATAATCAAAATATCAAATGCAATTTGGTTCAGATAACAAGTGTATTACCTTTCCAGAATTTCCATTCTCAGTAAATATAACTTTTACTACATCATTGTCCTCTTTTATGTACTCGCCAGAGGCAGATGTTGTCAGTGCCTATAGAACATCAAACAAATAAATTAAACATTTAGAAGCTGAGCGAAGAAAAGCAAATACAATATAATAATATAAAAATAATATATATAATATATAACATAATAATATATATAATATAGTATAATAATAGACAACAAAGTACAATAATAATGGTTTTGTTGAAAAGCTAAAAATGGTGTATTAAATTGACACTAATTTGAGAACAGTATTTATATTATGATAATTCCTTCCTACCACAAATAAATGTGATCATTCACATGTTGTTTAATGACTATAATGTGATTGAATAATAGGCTAATTATAGATGTTACATAACTGCTACAGTACTTAAACAGTTTAAACATTTCACATGATTACTTTAATAATATAGATGATATAATAAAAAAGAAAGTGAAAATAAAAACACAGTTATTATAAATCTCTGTCTACACTATCAAACTTGTTTGACAAAAAAAATGTGATGTGCCCTAATATGTTATTGATATGCCAAATATGGTAGTGATATGACATCATTATATGCCTATATAGGCACGTCAAATTTTGTTGTCACATAAAGTTTAATAGTGTGGACAGAGCTTAACCATATTTGTAAAAGATAAATCAAGCTCTTCTTACTTTGACAACATCATGCGTGTCCAGCCTGAAGTTGAAATCTCCAAACACAAAGTATGGCACCTTATCATGTTGGTCATTTTCTAACCTACAACAAAATATTTATAGTATATAAAATAGAATTAAAGGCATAATATTTCTCTATAGTTACAGCGCATGGTCACCCCATTGAACTTGGGATATGGGTTTAAACATGAGGACCAAATTATAATAGTTTGCCCTATGCTCACATAGATTATTTTACAAGAATATCACTCCAGAATGTCACTCCAGAATGTCACTCCAGAATGTCACTCCAGAATATCACTCCAGAATGTCACTCCAGAACATCACTACTCCAGAACGTCACTCCAGAACATCACTCCAGAATGTCACTCCAGAAAGTCACTCCAGAAATCACTCCAGAATATCACTCCGGAATATCACTCAAGAATGTCACTCAAGAATGTCACTCCAGAACGTCACTCTAGAATATCACACCAGAGAATATCACTCCAGAATATCACTCCAGAACGTCACTCTAGAATATCACTCCAAGTGTGGGAGTAAGATCAGAGGATCAGTAGAATATGTGAAACAATACAATAGAATCTTTTTTTGGGGCACTCCTATTTAGGAGACACTTTTCAGTGAAACAAATGAGGGCATTATATATTTTTAATGTACAGCCAATCAATATTCAAGGGAACACCCTACTTAGGGGTACACATCGTTGGGTACCAAAGGTAATAAGGGTTCAACTATATTTCTTTAATTTAAAGCTTGGGATATACTATACCTGTCTAGCACAGCAAGAAGAGCCTTCTTTCTTTTATTACTGTAAGTGGATGGAAACTAAAAAATAAAACAGTAGCAATTTATTATTGTAAAGCTCTGTCTACACTATCAAACTTTATGTGAAAACAAATGTGATATGCCCATATATGGACATTATGATGTCATATCACTACCATGAGCACATCACACTTTTTTTTAGGTATTTACCTCCATAGTTTGATAGTGTAGATTAGACCGAGCTTATTTACAACACCTCCTTTCATCAAATATCAAACAGTATTAATTGCCATGCAAACTAAACCCATGCTTATAGAATCTAATTGTGCGACTGTAGTTTATTTCTGCCATCACAAATGCATTTCTTAAAAACATTAATACATTATCTTGAACTGGATTCAATGAACAAATTGTAGTCGAGATAAAACTACATTATACTGGCCATAATTAAGTGTAGCTTGTCTGGTAAAATTAACATAATTTGATGTGAGCACAGTTGATATTAGAGCTGTCAGAAGTAATTACTTAAAGGTTATTACAAACATTAATGACAGCTTGTCATATTAAATATTATATATTGAGAAAATGGCTTTAATAGATTGATATTGACTATAGTCTTGTATTTCACACAGCCTGAAAAAGATGGTGGCGTTCAAAAACACGACGTTCACTTACCGACTGCATGGCAATCACATTACTGGCATCGTGAAATAAATGTAGATTTATCAGATCAAAAATGCTATAAAAAAAGAGAATAAATAAATTGTATTATAAAACACGGTAAATTTGTCCGTTTCTTGACTCTTATATGGTTTTGTTTTGGATTTGTGGAAATTTGAATATATAAAAATAAATGTTGAGTTGAAATGAAACAGAAAGTCATTAACATACAGTATTTTAAGTAGGCATGCCTTACATACTTCATTCTGTGGATGTTTGTTTATATTGGTTGTCAAGTAAAAACAATCTTTATTAATGAATTTCCATAGTTAAAATGACAAGAAAAATATTTTGAAAAGATACAGTTGTTGAAAGTGATACTGAAGAATGTATAAAGTTCTGTCTACACTATCAAACAAAAAAAATGTTATGTGTCCAAATATAGTGGGATATGCCCAAATATGGTAGTGATATGACATCATCTTGTCTATATATGGGCACATCACATATTTTTGTCACATAAAGTTTGATAGTGTAGACAAGGGAAAAAGAGAAAATTTAAATTTATCTGGAATAATTTATTATTAGTAGTAAAAGCTAGAAAGATATTGTAGAAAATAAACGTAATTCTTTGGATGAACATTAAGCCAGTGATCGTGTAATGCAATAAATTAAGAAGAAAAATTGTGCATTGGAATAATTCTAGGTCACATACTTTAATATGTTTTATTAAAAGCACAATATATTTTACAACATATAAAATGCCAGTATGTGTAATTAACCAACACGAGAATTATAACAATTAAAAATACAAATTAATTCAAAATACCTTCCATTCATACACCACCTGGTCCGTAAGAAACCTTTCCGAGAAAATTTGGACTGAAAAAAAATTGTGTATTATTACAACAAACAAGAATAAATTATAAAATTTCGGGAAATTTGTAAGGAAAACCTTTTGAAATGGAAAATTACTTTCATTATTGTCATTTGCATATAAAATATGCATAGAAATAATTTTTGCTCTGAGATATACAAAAACAGATAAATGAAAAACTAACTTATGTTTTTGTATAATAAAATCTAATATTATTTTACACAAGCAATTTTTTCCGATTGTTTTTGTAAATAGTATTACATATTAAATCGGTCCCAATTTTAACCTACAGTTGTTATTTTAATACATGTTATATTTGTATTCATTACAGTATCATAATGTGTTTATAAATATTATTTTTGATATGCTAGTTTCACTATTAAGTTTCATTCTAGTATACAAAGATATATTGATGTTAAAATGTTCATAAAAAACTAAATATCATTATTGATTAATGAATACAGTATTTCTCCTCAATTTTAATTTCATTGTGTTGTACAGTAGTGAATGATTAATTTTAGTCAATATAAAATTAGTTTTTTATTAGTACTTATGTCAATGGTTATTGTAAGAAATTTGCTCTTCGTAATAATATCAAAAATGTTCATGAAATATCTTGTAAGTTGATTTAACACAAATCTATTATTAGCCTCAATTTTGTAGCTTGTCCCTTTTTGCGATAATACATTATGAATGTAAGGAATACTAAGCATTAAGTTGTCGAGAGATTCCAAAGTAGTTGATGGGTATTTATGGGTATTGATGGGTATTGATGGGAATTGATGGATATTGGTGGGTATTGATGGGAATTGATTGGAATTGATGGGAATTGATGGATACTGGTTGGTATTGGTGAGTATTGATGGGAATTGATGGGCATTGATTGGAATTATTGGGAATTGATGAATATTGATGGGAATTGATGGGTATTAATTGGAATTAATGGGAATTGATAGATATTGGTGGGAATTGGTGGGTATTAATGGGTATTGGTGGGAATTAGTGGGTATTGATGGGTATTGATGGATATTGATGGGAATTGATGGATATAAATTGGAATTATGGGAATTGATGGATATTGGTGGGAATTGATGGATATTGATGGATATTGGTGGCTATTGATTGGAATTGATGGGAATTGATGGATACTGGTTGGTATTGGTGAGTACTGATTGATATTGATGGGAATTGATGGGCATTGATGGGTATTGATTGGAATTGATAGGTATTGATTGAAATTAATGGGAATTGATGGATATTGGTGGGTATTGATGGGAATTGATGGGTATTGGTGGGTATTGATGGGTATTGGTGGATATTGGTGGATATTGGTGGGTATTGATGGGAATTGATGGGAATTGATGGGTATTGGTGGGTATTGATGGGAATTGATGGATATTGATGGATATTGGTGGGTATTGATGGGAATTGATGGGAATTGATGGGTATTGGTGGGTATTGGTGGATATTGGTGGGTATTGATGGGAATTGATGGGTATTGGTGGGAATTGATGGGTATTGGTGGGTATTGATGGATATTGGTGGGTATTGATGGGAATTGATGGGTATTGGTGGATATTGGTGGATATTGGTGGGTATTGATGGGAATTGATGGGAATTGGTGGGTATTGATGGGTATTGATGGGAATTGATGGATATTGGTGGATATTGGTGGGTATTGATGGGAATTGATGGGTATTGATGGGAATTGATGGATATTGGTGGGAATTGATGGGAATTGATGGGTATTGATGGGTATTGATGGGTATTGGTGGGTATTGATGGGAATTGATGGATATTGGTGGATATTTAATAAGATTCTAAAGTTCTTTTTTCACTTTCAATTTATTCTGTTTTTTAATCATAATTACATTAAACATATTTAAACCAGAAGATCAAATTACTGATTGACAAATCAATAGTCAACTATTGATTATTGATTATAGACATCTATATGACCTATACTTAATATTAAATATATGTAAACAATACTAATAACGATATATATACACTATACTGTACATAATATAGAGCTACTGTATATACCACATTAATATATAGCTGGTATATAAACTGAACAAAGATACTATACATAAAACTACTGTATCGTAGATAATTCATTTTTAATAAAAATAGACTTAAAAATTATCCAGAAATGTGTCAGTGTGACTAAATATGAAACAAAAAACGAAAATGTCTTAGTTTAGTACCTAAAAAAACTTTCATTTCCTCATTAACTTAAATTTTTGTAGGTGTTTTATTTATTTATTTTTTTTGGTTATCAAAGACTGATATTTTAAGATGATTAAAATCATCACTTGATCATGCCACGACAATGCATTCAGCAACTGTCTGTATATTAAATGGCGTGTGTTGTATATTAAATGGCGTGTGTTGTATATTAAATGGCGTGTGTTGACACGCATTTAATATGAACAGTAGAGACCGAAAAATACAGTGCAATGCTCAATGCGGCAACTGTACATAGTACTATCCTAGTAAAGCTGTGTCCACATGGACAAAATTATAATGATATACTCTCCTACGGCTAGTGCAAACTGAATTTTGGCCATAATACAGATTCTCAATAACACTGAATGTTAGCGCAGTGAAGCATTAGGCATACAGACATCTGCACTTGCTTGAAATCAATATGAATTCTGTGATTGTACTAATTTGTGAATTTGTTGTAATCGCAGAAATCGCTGATTGACTTCTAATCATGTGCAGATGGCTATGTTACTGGATAGTGCAAAAAAGTCATTATTTATTTGAGAGAAACATTAATTCATGGCATATATAAACAACCCTTACCTCTGGGAATAAATTCTTAGGGAATTTCATTTTTTCGTGGCTCGTGCTTTGTGATAAATTATCCAAATATCGGACATGACCTTCGCATTCTCTAAATTCTTTACCTGTAATTAAGAAAAAAAACCCCATTATTTATAATTATCTATTAATAAATCCCAAACAACAAAAGGAAAGCAACCATCACATGATGAAGATTAAACACTATGAAATATAACACTAACAGAAATATACTGTAATAAATAATAAAATAGTATTCAATTCAATTCACTTTTATTTCAGAACTAAGTTCATATCATAACACATAACAATATATTATTCTAATAAATAAATGTAAGTAAGTAAAAAATCTATTCCACATGTCGCACATAATAATGCCGTCGGAAAACCGTCGGTTTTCAACTGGAGTGAAATAACATTATAATGGCTATATTAAAGGAAAGATTTTTTTTTTTATTATTAAACTATAAATAAAACATTGATTAAGTTCACACAGAGTTCAAGTCCATTCCGGCCACTGCGGCTGGATACTTCTCAAGCTTAACTCAGATAATAAACAGTTGCCACGAACAGCCAGATACTGAACAGAAACCGTTGTCAAATTAATGTGAATATTCTAACTTTTCACATTATTGATCGGAGCTGTTCAATGAAAATTAAATAAAATTCAAATGAATATTCCAAGGTGACAGTGCAGGCTATATGCATCTTCTATTTCATGGAGAAACACATAGCAAAAAGCATTAACATTTAAAAACTATTCTTTTAGTTTCTAATGTGTTTATCAAAATCAAGCGAGCTTTTGCCCTTTTGCTCTACGCGAGGTTTCCGTCCTCGCTGAGCTCGCCTTAGGACACCTGCGTTACCATTTGACAGATGTACCGCCCCAGTCAAACTCCCCGCCTGACGCTGTCTCCGGAGCGGACTGTGTTTATTTTATGATTCGGTACTTAAATGTCACAACGGCATAAGAACAGCTATGAAATAGTAACATAAAATAGATTTGAACTCATCAATTTGGACAAGTTACATAGATTATCCGCCGAAACACAAAATGTACGCACATGACGTGAGTTAAATACATTTATTGTTGAATTGTATCATGAACATAGTCCAAAATTAAAAAATACAGTTACTAATAAAAGGAATTCATACTGTACTATATATAATAGCTACCATTTACTTGAGAGTGAGCGATTACTAGCGTGATCATTTTTATAATCTTTTTAATTGAGTAAATAACAATTAATACATTATCCAGGCTACATAACACAATGTTTGAGATCCTGAGATAGTGTGATACCGATGTCTTTTTTTTTGTTATTATATTTACACTTTATTGCAATTTATTTTGTAACTATGGACGTACAAATCCTAAATAAAAGTAAAATTGTCAACAGTTGTTATTCAAACCAGTCCTCAATTAATAATCGCACTATCTATTTGATGAAGGTATACTATATATCACATGGCCTTTTTGTATCTTTCTGTTCACTACCATTAACTGTAGTTGAGACAGCATTCAAATAAATATTCAACAACAGTCACTCTGTTTTACCTAATATGGTAAAAGCATTACTATAAACTATAGAACGTACAATGTGTACCATAATGTGTACGATGAAGAAACATTGAGAAATTGAACGTCAGGAATTGTACAATCCTTTCTCTTTGTTAATAATACCATTCTTTACGGTCAAAGACTTTAATATAATCCACCTACAGTAGGCATTCTTATTCCAATATCATTGAGACAATATCAACTAGATGTGTCAATAATATTGATCGGTGTTGTTTAATCAAGTTACCATGGTTTTCTGCAAATTTAATACTAAAAGCAAATCTTCCCTATAGGGAAGAAGGTTTAGAGAAAATATGCATAATTATTCATCAAATGTGACATGATTGTAATCAATACCAAAGTTATTACAGAGTAAAAAGAATGAACATAATTTTACATCTCAAAGAATTAAAGATATATTGTCCCCTGAAAATATAATTTTTTTAATTGTTGTTGAATATGCCATTTTAATGTCACATAATAGTTATCCACTTTGAACAAAAATTGAATTGGAAAAAAAATGTATTTACCTGAAAAAAACTGTAATTTAAAGCAAAATATCAGTAAAATTGGCTTTGACCATTTATTTTGTCATTTTATAGGAGAAAACATTTTTTTTATGGAAGTGATTACATTTATTAAAACTAAAAAATAACCCATTTAAATTCTGATTTAACTATCTTCATTTTTCATGGGTTTTTTTTGGGGGGGGGGGGGGCGGGGGAGAATCTTTGATAACCTGTATATTCCTGTATGTTCATAAAGTGTCTATTTTCTAGAATTTAAAAGGAAGACCTCTCAACATGGGCCACAAAAAGAACAGTACAAGGAGGGACATATGTTTTAACACTAAGTTGGGTGTGAATAATATACCCCTAATACAGGCTCTACTGTATATTTATTTATTAAACTATTTTTTTTTATTTTTGTAGGTACTGTATACAGTACTAACAAAAATTAAAATTATTTTTCTGTAATTAAAATAATTGCCAGCTTTACTGAATGAACAACTCAACCATGAACTTAGTATTAACATATGCTATTGCAAGATCGGTAATTAAAAACAAATTTGTTTACATTTCATAATAGTGTCGTCCTTCGACATTTATCAGATACCAATTATTATAATTATGCTGTAAGAATAGTACAATAGCAGCCGAGTTAATGTTCAGGATCAATGGACATGTGTAGAAATGTACTGTATGAGTATAATACATATTCTCATATATGACCACAGTTACAACATTTATTAAAAATTAGGAATGGGATAAAAATCAGGGTTTTTAAATCTGGTTGCAAAGTATACTATATACGGGATATCCATACGAAGAGGATTCATATTTCCAAACTAATTTAATTCAATATATAATACAAACTATAGTAAAATAAGGAGATAAAACTAGAAATTCCACTTAACTATAGTAGAATTCTACATGAAATCTATTCACTGATTTTGCAGCCATTCTAAAGCTCTGTCCACACTATCAAACTTTATGTGACAAAAAAATGTGATGTGCCCATGTACAGTATATGCACATGATGATGTCATATCACTACCATATTTGGTCATATCACAACCATATTTGGACATCACACTTTTTTTGTCAAACTAATTTGATAGTGTAGACAGACACTTTTGTTACTGTACTTCCCTTATTTCTGGAAGCCCAGGCGTAATTTATTTAGGCTTCCTTCCCCACATACTACTGTATGTTTTAAATTACTATCAAACTTGTTAATATAATGAATACTATTACTAATGTGTTGATAATAAAAAGTATTGAATAAACAAAAACTAATTTATTTTGTAAGGATCCTAAAGAAAAGCTCAGCTACGCTTTTACGATAACTATGAACGTGATCGAGAGAAAGTAAAGATATGAAATTACATCATACCATTGTGTATCTTGAAAACAAGAATAACTAGGCAAACAATTTTGTTTTTAACATAATTTGATTTTGGAAGGTGAAATGAATAAGAAGCAGGTGAATAATGAGAAAATCAATAAAATTATAATTTGATGGTTTGCTATCATGAATAAAGAGTTCAGTATGCTACGTCGAAACAACCAGTACGTTTATAGTTGGTTAAAAGAAACGAGAATTGCTTCATTTTAAAATGATTTAATACGAGATGAACATATTTTTGTGATATTTTGTTTTAATTTAATAGTTCATGATAGTCATAGTACTGTATGCTACGCCGAAAGATCCAATACGTTTATGTTTGGTTGAAAGAAACGAGAATTGCTTCATTTTAAAATGATTTAATACGAGATGAACGTATTTTTGTAATATTTTGTTTTAATTTAATAGTTCATGATAGTCATAGTACTGTATGCTACGCCGAAAGATCCAATACGTTTATGTTTGGTTGAAAGAAACGAGAATTGCTTCATTTTAAAATGATTTAATACGAGATGAACATATTTTTGCAATATTTTGTTATAATTTAATAGTTCATTATATTCATTATCAGTATGCTACGTCAAAAGATCCAATACGTTTATGTTTGGACAATTGATTCATTTCAAAATGATTTAATACGAGATGACCGTATTTTTGCAATATTTTGTTATAATTTAATAGTTCATTATATTCATTATCAGTATGCTACGTCAAAAGATCCAATACGTTTATATTTGGACAATTGATTCATTTCAAAATAATTACCAAATGACCATATTGTTGTTTTGTTATACTAATTTAATGGTTCATTGTAGTCTTTATCACTTCATAATACTGTAGGTTAAACTATCGTGTTCAAAAGACATTTTAATTTAACCTTTAACTCGATACCATCATTGTTAAAACTATCATTGACAAAAAATCCCCAACAAATGCTTTGTGAAAGAATCTCACTTGCAACCAAAATTTTGCCAAAAACAAATTAGAGGGTGGAATACAGAGTGACCCACACAGTAATTGTTGTTAAAATTAATAACCCAACTATTGACTACCTACAATATAAACTGATAAAATTTGGAGGGCTAGCATTATTCTGTACAGTAGATCAAATCAAATAAAATCAATGAAATTGAGTATACATATTTACAAAATTGCAGGTATAAATATACCTAATGCTATTATGCAATTAGGTGGTTTCTTAATAGAGATACATTGCAGGCCTTGTCTTTTGAACATCATAGGTTTTCTATAAATTGCACTCCTCAATACATTCAGGGGTGCTGTAGGTGTGCTGTTTGTATTTTGGTGTGTAGAAGTTTACCAAATTTAAGCGTGTTGTAAATCGCTCTCCTCAAGGGCATTTTAGGAGTGTGTTAGGTGAGTGATCGCACTCGCTCGCCTTAAAAGACAAGGCCTGAATACATACCTGTTTAATGCGTTTTTATCATATTAATCATTGTTGTATAATATGTATACTGTAATTCAGGTAATATATTTAAAAGGAATTTTGTAACAAGAAATATTTCTTAGAAAAAACGATGCTCATTTCAACTACCGTCAACAGGCATTTCAATATTTATCAGCAAATGTTTTCATAGACTCTTTTTTCCACAGACATGCTTTGTGGTGTGTGCATGCCCAGTCCGAGTTTCCAAATACCCATTTTTTAAGCCGTAGTAAACTATAAGCTACCGCGTGGTAACTGTTTTTTAATGCATTTGTTCTCTTGAATATAACTGCCTAAAGGAGCGGCGCGAAATCTTATGATTAGTATGTAAACTGTAACTGGATATATCGTTTGCGGTATACCACATGTATATAGTTCCGAAAGGAACTGTTGACTTTCTCGACGTTTTATTCTCACTCCGGAGGACAATTCAAACAATAAAACTCCTATTAAGGGGATACCTATCCGGGACACAACAAATTTTCCCCTGAATCAAGATTGGCAATTGGGTTCCTCTCGTTAGTTAAAGATTGGTTCTCACTTGGGCACAACCCAACAATGTATGTATACCACCATTACCAAGTAAATTAACCAATCATGATATGATAAAGCATTCAACTGTTGCTTGTTATTGTTCAACTCCCTTGCGGCCATTGTACTTGCGTCCAACTAAGTGGGAAATATGCTTTAATGGTGACAGTGTGCCCTTATATGGCAAATAGTTTAAAATCAAATCTGTTTTTTATTTGTTCAATACAAAATTTAATGACAAACAAATCGATCTCTCTTTTTGACATTAAATTTTGTATTGAAATTATGTAGCATATCTATATATAAATTTACGTAAGGGCAAAATTCGGTAAATCGCGCCTTACTTCTAGAATTTTCACTCGATGGTATATAAAGTTGGTTCGTACTTTCGGTACTGATTTTAACCACCTGATGTAACCCTGTTTACTAATTAAATTAAGTTAGATAATTAGTTATTGACGATTAAAACGAATTTAGGTTCAACGATTTGCCCCAAATAGGGGTGTTTTCCGATCGTGGTATACACTGTCTAATGGATGTCCATCTTGAAAAATACCCGCCACAAAAATGCGAGAAGGCTTCGCATTTTCCTATCTCCTCCTACGATAATTGTTTTTAATAGCTGAAAACCGGTTGAACAGCTAGAGTACACCATCATAATGTTGAAGACAGGCCGATTTTCTTTAAAAAATACTATTTTGATAGATTTAATATACGATTATACAAATGTATTGATTTGCGATGAATGGAACATCCCAATCTCTCAGTCTGCCAGAGTTTGGTTTAACACAAGTACTGTAGGTAAATTTATGAGCCCTTGGTTTAACACATAAGGTAGGTAAATATATGGGCCCTTTGAGAATAAACTTGCAATACTTTGACAATACTGTAAATAACTATTTTTGGTCCTCATTTGAATCGAACATTTCTTACTGTGAATGTTCGTCCTGTTAGATAATAATAAACTGTATTACTGACATTGTGGATAGGCTCTACTGTTAGATATATAAACACATTATTATATACAAATACACTTTATACTGACAGTTCCTTCACAACGTTTGTATTAATTAATAATTACCAAAAATATAAACGTCGTAGTGGTGTATCGTGACATGTACTTTAATATTTCAATCGATTATGACAGTGACAGTTTTAACAAAGTATTAAATCGCAAATGTTTTACTGTATTTAGAGGTATATTATGTATAGGCTTATAAAACATGAACAAAATATATCGTTACTGAGTGGATAAAGAATATATTTAAAAATTTTTCCTCTTTGTACCTATCCGCTTTCCCATCCCTCAACGCTAATGTTACATACAAAACACAAATTGGGTTTCTTTAAATGAGTCCAAATCAAAAATTTGGACTCATTTTGTGAAAAGTTTCTCCTTCGGAAGTAATTCCCAGGGTGCTAATTTTAGTTGACTACATAAATCATCGTGTCTATTTATTCGTTTCTGTAAACGACAATGTATTATAGTCCTGCGGTACGTACATTTGAAATCGCCAGTTTTGTTACGCTGAAATTACTGTATATTCGAGAACCATCTGTGGGCACGACCTAGATGGTACGCGAGCGAAGCGAGCGTACCATCTATTATCTTTAAATTTGCAGTAAATTGTTAGTGTATTTTCTGTATATTATAGAATAAACAGAATATCAATGCAATACAAGTATACTTACTTTTAAAATCATAATACTTGGGCGATGCTATTGAATCATGAATGAAATAAATGTTTCCTAAAGCCTGCAAATAAAAAGAGACAAAATCATATTTCAATAGCATGCTCCATTTCCTCCCAAAATACATAATTATAATAAAATATACAAGAAGTTGAACCAGATAGTGTTGTCTGTGAGCTTGGCATTTTTCTCAGGCTGTTTGTTTTGGGATGTTGTATTTGCTTATTTTACTTAACTAAAGATCTGTCTACACTATAACTAGTTTGAAAAAAAAAGTGTGGTAGTAAATATGGTAGTGATATGCCCAAATATGGTAGTGATATAACATCATCTTGTCCATATATGGGCACATATCATTTTTTTGTCACATAAAGTTTGATTGTGTTTAACATCCTCCAATTCACTTCTTATGCATAGTAATGTTTTTCTTAATAATTTGAATTTTTAGTATAAAAATAAATAAAATAAAAATAAATTATTTTCATTGTTAGATCAGGTCAATTATTCTACTATATTTAAATAATAATAATAAATATAAAATAAATAAATTTTGACTTTTAAGTGCATAATGCATAAAGCTTCTATGCGCTTCACATAAAAATAAAAGTAATCCATGAAATAAATAAATAAAAAAGAGCAATTATAAATTATTTTAATTGATTTCTAAATTGTTCGATTTTAAAAGGATTATTTGAAAGGCTCTGTTGCATATAAAAATATATTGTACAAAAATATTACTGTAATGCATACAAAAATCAATCATTTACACTAAAAAAAGTAATACACTTCTAAATGCATAAAAATATGAGATGAATATGAAATCTATAATTATTAAATATGAACTGTATAAATCGATGTTTCAAATTGAACACATAATTTATTTAAGCCAGGTTTTACTTTTGCCTTTCATATGAATAATTTAGTTTCATGATAAGCTGTCGAATATGTTGCTATGGAAAAAAACATATTTAATAAAGTCATAGATGTTTTAAAATAGTTTCAAATTCAAATGATTTCAGATCAGATACAATAGATTAGTATTTTTCCTTTTGAATAAACAAAGTATAAATGTATGCAAAAAGCTCTGTCTACACTATCAAATTAGTTTGACAAAAAAAATGTGATGCGCCCATATATGGACATGTCATGTCACTATCATATTTAAGCATATCACTACCATATTTGGGCACATCGCACTTTTGATAGTGTAGACAGACCTTTAAATCATTATTCGTCTCAATATTCTTGGCCAGTTTGTAAATTGGTTTAATATACCTTCTTTTGTTTTTCTATATAGGTTTATAATGTTTGTTATAATTAATATTAATTAATTAAAATTAATAATATCCATCTAATATTTTTATATTGATCACAAATAAATTAATATTCAATTACCATTGACACACAGTGCAGTTCATTTGTATGTTTGTTTATACATTCAAATTTTATGTAAAAGCATATCTTTTTATGAAGCTTGGGAGTGGAGAAGTGGCTCGCCATTACGCCTTTGGACAGTACTTACCGTGAAGTCGTCGGTTGCTTGGTAATTTTTATCCATCACAACATGCGATCGTCTGTAGCATCTCATCTCTTCACTTCCAAATAATGTTCTGGAAAAAAAAAATCACAGTTAAAATCACTCTGTATATACTGTAGTTCCATGATACAGCATTACTTGTGTATCACATGTGACCTCTATATCACAAACGTATTGGCTAAGGATGAAACGGAACCTCTTTTAAAAAATGACTTTATGATTTGAAATAAATTAAATGTATAATAGTATTAAATGTATATTAAAAGAAAAAAATAGGGATTAAATTTCTTTACTCTGCTTACAACCTATTTTTCCTAAACGTTAATAATTAATAAGTCACAGTCTCAATAACATTTTTGTTTACAGTACAGCTCAATACATTTCACGTCAGACTAATTAAAAGATTAATAATAGTGGTATTAATTAACAACATAAATGCATGCTGTTTACATTCAATCTCAATGATGAAAAACAAACCCATTTAACGTCATTTAATACCAGGCTAATCTTTTACAATGTTTGCATAGTACGCAATTGACGACGAAATGAAATAAATGAAAAATAAATATATTTTGACTCTTACTAATTATTAATAAAATTAATATACATTTTGTATGTATGAATCAGAAAAATGAAATTAAATGAAATGACTAATTATATAGAATTTAAAGTACATTATTTAGTTTACATTTTGTATGTATCATAAGAAATATTTCCATGACTTTTGACAATATTACAATGTTTGTACACTGTAGTACACAACTGACGATGAAATTAAATGACATAACTTTTATTATTAATAGCATTTATATTATAATTTATATTAGTTTGTACTGCATGTCTCAGAAGAAATATTTCCATGTCTTTTGATAATATGTATAATCTAAAAATATTTTGCAGTTTACATTATAAGCTTTGTGAATTGGAAACATGCAGTACAGTATCAAGGGAAACATTTATAGTCAAGTAAAAGATTTGAACCCCTGACCCTGGAAGTAGAATATGAATTTCTGTACATTCACTTACAAGTAATTGATATTTCTGAAATCAAATTTGAACGCCTCCCCCATGTCTACTACGACAGCAAGCTACTCGAGATCGTCAAAGTGATTAGTATCAATAATAAGGGTTTTGAGTAGGATTAATGTGCAGGTATACCGCAGTTACTTGATGTACTCGAAGCTAAAGGGCTTAGTAATATAACGGTACTTTAAGAGATGTATGTCTGAGTTACTTAAATCAGACATGTGCTAAAGCTATGCGACAATATATCTTGGTAGCTTGGATGAAGATGTTTAGGTGATATGTACAATAACTACAGTACATGTCATATGTCTACCTAGGAAAAAGAATTCTAATTAGTGTGCTGGAATGACATTGTTGTCCTTATTTATTCCACCTCTTTCATGCTATTTCCGTTACATGGAAGAATTATGCACTAAATCCCTGTCTACACTATCAAGCTAGTTTGACAAAAAAGGTGTGATGTGCCCAAATATGGTAGTGATATACCCAAATATGGTAGTGATATGACATCATCATGTCCATATATGGGCACATCACATTTTTTGTCACATACAGTTTGATAGTGTAGACAGAGCACTATGAATCAATCAATCAATCAATCAATCAGATTTATATAGCGCCAGTATCCATAATAATGTTCAAAGGCAACTACTGCTTCTGTGTAAAAATGGGTTTTTAGTCGTGTTGAATGTTGTCCTACAGATACACTACATATTACTGTAGGCCCCAAGGTGAGGGCATTGGCAATTTTTGTTCTGATTGAAATCCTTTTGTTTTTTTTTGTCTGTGCCTTGCCATGTTCCTTAATCTTGCTTAAAGTAAGAATTTGATTTAGAACTTTATTTTATTGTGTTCTGTGCTTTTAGTTTTATTGAATAAAAATAGTTTAAATAAAAACAGTTTTGTATCAAATGCAATTTGTCATGTTCTGCCATGACATATATGATTATTCAATGTCGATTCTGTTTTTCTCACAATTCTTATACTAGCAACTTGAGTTTGAACTTTGGTATTTACAACGTCACATAGTATGTCGTTCAATAACAACATGTTAATTTTGCATGTGTCCATTTAAACACACAAGGGAAAGTTCATTCAGATTGTTTTTTGGCTTTATGCATTAAAATGGAAAGTGAAAAGTCACAAAATATTTGTTTTTAAACAATGTCTGTGAAGTTGGTTACTAGTTCCTAGTTCCTTATTCCTTATTCAAATTCCATTAAAGGGACAGTCACAAATATATAAAAAAACAGATTTTAATACGTAATAACTGTCTAATTGAGTTGTTATTGCATCAACATGTTAGCCTTGACCTCCTTTACTTCTTCCGGTCAAAGTTCAATAACATTTTATGCATTTACGCCCTCTACGGCGAATAAGTAACTGGCTTTTACGAACGATATAACACTTGACCTACCTAATATTTTGAAAATATTTTGGTATAGATCGATGACCCTTGACCTACTCTACCATTTTCCACCCTAGTTCCGCGAACTTTTTTGCATCTACGCCCTCTACGGCGAATAAGTAACTGCCTTTACGAATGTTATAACACTTGGCCTGCTTAATTTTTTCAAAATATTTTGGTATGAATCGATCACCCTTGACCTACTCTACAGTTTGCCAACCCAGTTCCGCGAACTTTTTTGCGTCTACGGCCTCTACGGTTTTACGAAACTTTGTTGGTTCCTAAAGGTGTCCCTTTAATAGAGGTTCTATCTACTGTATATTATATAATAAACATACTCAATAAAGTTGTTCACTAAATTCATCCCTGTCTCAAAGTTTTTGCCTCCAACTTCTTGGCAATGGATTGCCACAAACCTAGGCTGCAGTCTCTGTAACACCTACAAAATACAAGAAAATATATTATTATAAAAGGTAAAGGTGAGTCCCGTGTTCTCTGAACGTAGGGAAATGAGCTGTTAGGAGCTCATTGTACTAAGCCTCGGCATTATGTGGTAAGGTGGCCAGTTCCTTTCCACACCGCCTTTTTTCTCCCTAGTATTTTCAACCAGGTACTCATTTAGGAGTTGTCAGGAATTGAACCCGGGTCTATCTGTATGACAGTCAAGTTTCCTAACCACTCGGCTATCCAACTCCTATATATTATTAACACTTATTATAATGAAATCATTAAAGCCATGAAGATATAATAATAACTTGATATCATATTAAATACACTAAATATAGTATGCTTCAGTATTGAATATATATATAAAACGAAGATGAATTCAAACAAAAATATAAAAATTAAACCATCATTTATTATTAATAAAAACAATAGATTATAAATAATTAGATTATTATTTTGCTTAACTACTGTAACGAACATAACAAAATATTGATATTGGAAATCATTTTTTCCATTGTTATTTGTAAAGATAAAGTTCCACTTAATAATAATTTCACTATAAAAAAAATAAATAAATAAATAAAAAATATTTCTACTGTATGTACACATTTAATTTTGTTAAACCGTGACGTCAGTAGGATAGATTATAAAATGCTTAAAATCAAATTGTCATTTACAGTCTAAAAATAACCAACGATATTATTGAAAACGTTCATCATAACAATAATATTCATCAAACCATATGAAAATGAAGAAGAAGAAGAGATAGAAAAGATAAATCAACCTCCTATAGAACAGGGTTGTGAACACATAGAACAATTTCAGCGCCCCCCCCCCCCTTCCAACCCACTAAAATGTTAATAATTAATTTGTGTGATTTACAAGATATTTTATCAAAATTGATACAATTGTTTTCATATTTAACAATAACAAAAGACTATACATTAGGCTCAGAATTTGTAAACAAAGAACAAATTATTACCTTTTGTTTGGTATGAAATTAGACAATCTAATTAATAATCTAAGGTCTTGTTATAATTAATAGATCTAAGAATTAAGGTCTACAGTAATTTTTCCACTTTCAATATACATTATTAATTAGATTGTATACAGTGTCATCCTTTCCTGTAGGGACAAAGGCAGTTTCCACTTGTTTATAATTAGTTAATTCTATGTGGAAAATTTGGAAATGCTTCTGCAGTATACTTCTGTAAAATACAGTAATACTGTAAATAGGTTTGTGGTGTTCTATCTTGAACAATACCATGAAAACCCCAGTGGTCTAATGTTTCGGACATCTGCAAAAGCAGAAGGTTCTGTGTTCAAAGCTTTCTCACAGATTTCGTCGTCTTTATCGTTTCAAATTAATTAATCAATTTCAGTATACCACTGGATGGTTTAGAATTTAATAATATTAATACTCACTGAGATGTCTCTCATAAGAAATTTAAAAAGCAATATTATTTATACAAGTTCAAAGAGACTCTCACTCTCAGCATATTGTACAGTGAAACCTTAGTCCTCAAGTGTAAATAGGCAAAAGAGAAATTCTATACCTCCTTGTGAAATGATTAATTAATTAATTAATTAACAGGGATTAAAATATTTATAAAGTATCAGAATGGAATAAGCTTCCTATTATTTATAAAAAGAAATCAAACATTTTGTTCAATTTATGAAAGAATTAAAGAAATTTTAATTCTTTTAATTATTATATTATATTAATATTGATGCTTCATATTTGTACTTGTTCTTATTATTTTTTGTAACCATGGCAACTGAGACAAATTTACTTCTAGGTTGGTCTGCATTTTATGTTTTGTATTAATTGTATGGCATTTGATGAAATAAATGTTTGTTTATAATTTAATTACAAATATTTCAAATACTTTATCATTGTTTGCCATAATTCATACTATGGATATTTCAAATCAATGAAATCACCAAGTACACAGAATTTGTCAAATTAAATCAAAACCTATTTTTAAATTGTTGACTAATACTACAGGCAGTATACATCATTTTATTTAGAAGTGAAACTCTACAAAATGAGTTTGAGTGTTGTGGGTCCACAATTAATGGGAAAGAGGAAATCCTAACAGTAATCTTTCTTTGAAGGACACACGAACTCGGGTCAGTCAGTGACGTAAAAAGGGTGTATTAATATTTCATATAAGATTTTTATCTCTCTTGTATGGTATTAAATATGTATTTTTAAAAGAAAGAATATTTTAATAGGAGTTCGTTCACCTAACTGTAATAATATCTTTGCTTTGCTATTCAATATACAGTAGTATCTTATTGGTGAAGGTTTCTTGGTAAAAATTAGTTAATATTATTTCAACAACCAAACATGCAACCAATGAATAAATATATTTAACAAAACTGTCTTTTTCACGTTTACTTCACTAATGTGGGTATAAAATAAACTTCCATGCTTAACATCATTATGTTAAGGTACCGTAGATGAAATTTTGGGTGCCTGCCAGTGATTTTTTTAACTGAAGTTGGGGACCCCTTATGTGAAAGATAACCGAATACTACTTCCTAAATATAACTAAACCTAACCCCCTAAATAATCTCTCTCTTTCTCACTATAAAGTAACAAGAAGTTGCTCATTGCAACTTAAATTTAAGATTATATTTTTATATTGTAATTAAGTAATAATGTATATACTATATCTTTGCAATAAGACTATATTTTTTTAACTTTATGTTTACATTTACATATATTTTGTAATTGCGATAATTTTGTTTAATGATGACTATTACTTTACTTGTCTTTTGAATGTATATTGTCCCTTACCATGCAATTCAGCAGATTTGCTGCCAATTGCAGGGGCGGATCCAGGATTTTGAAATAGGGGGGGCGTAGGTTTGCGAGCAAACACTGGCTGGGGGCCAGGGGGCCGCCAAGGGCCCCCGGTCGGGGTCCAGGGGCCGAAGGCCCCTGTAAATTTTGGCGTTCTAGCGCATTGTAAGTCGTTTAAAACGATTTACAAACAATTCATAATGTCATTTACCAAACACTCTAAAGCTCGCAAATTACGACATGTGGAACATGCAGCTGATACTTACCTAGGGTACCAAAGCAAGCTAACAACTTGCCTGTACTTTACATCTAAATTTTTACAACGCGACGATGTTTTTCAGCTTTTATATAAGCATAAACTTGTCCTAGCCTAGGCCGGTATTATTTTCTTACACGCGCGCCGGGTCGATCGCGGTGACGTCTACTTCTTCGCATCCATCATCCATGCAGCTAAAGTAAAATGACGTCACGTTAAAGCGGGTCGTCACAGAGTCTCATGCATATTAATGAAGCAAACTTGCTGAGAGTGTTTTCCACCACCACGCAACACATGCGACGCGAGATTTATCGAAACTCCGAGCCATCGACTGACGATCATGTTTTTGACAATTAAAATCACGGCATATTCAACGACCTGGTTTAAACGATCGTTTAAAAATTAGCGGTCCGGCTCGATCATCATTACATTATATTTAGTGATTTGAAAAAAACAAAACACCCCTTTTGTCATCGCGATTTGTTTATGAGACTCATCGACGGAAAAGCAAATAAAACACTACAAGGCCCGGTCATGAAATGCTGCATGCAGCATTGTTAATATTTTAATAGTAATATGTTTTAATAAAATATAGGCCTAACGGGATAATTTTCATAGGCACTACAGTCCTAGCCTTTGTTTTTATTGTATTTAATAAATGGGCGCGTAGTGTAGCACTGACCATGTGACTTCATAAACTCTATTGATCGTCGGAGGTACGTACCGCTACTCTACAACGGGAGTGACGATCACAAAGGATGCCGACCTGCTTAGTAAAACGCGACCAAGCTCACCACGTGGCTTTTATCAACTTGCTCCTTTTAGTTTTACACTTAACTGTGAATGATCGTTGGTAACGCTAGAGATTGATAGTACACAAAGGATGTCGACGACGTACATGCTTGGTGAAATGCGATCAAGCTGACGATGTGCTCCGACGTACTATTTTCACTATGAAAATGACCGTCGAAACGATACGTGTTTTTAAAATCTATTTAATTTAAAAAAAAAAAAAAAAATCTTTAAAAAATAGGGGGGGCGTACGCCCCACACGCCCCCCGCTAGATCCGCCACTGAATTGGTTTGTTTTTAATAAAGAAAGAAAGGATTTGAATCCCATACATCGACATGTAAAGTCCATAGTCTAATTGACTTGACTACACAGACAGAAAGCATTTGTATTAACAAATTGTTAGCTAATTCTTACGTCACACCTTATGGATATTCATGTTTATTTTGTGACGTTTCATGAGGGGTCCCCAACTTATGTACGAAAAGAAATATCGCTGCCTGCTGATGATGTATATAAAACCTTAACATTAAAATAAAGGATTCATTTCCAAATTGGTGTTAGTAATTGTTTTTAAACAAAAACGTATGCTTTATTTTTTACTACAATAAAATTGGTTCGGTCACATAGCGTTGGTCATTAAATGAGGCCATTCCTTAACTCACAGCATATTCTTGAATTATTTGATATAAAGGGGTAAAAAATATACAGTATTGTAATCAGGTTCAACAAAAATAATCAGTGTTATAAGTTACAGATTGGTATTAACTTGACAGTTAAAATTTACCTTGATTTTATCCCAAATGCTTTCGTACAACAATAAATTCTTTTTTTTTTTATAAAAAAGGGTGATTCACCCAAACATACGTCAATGGAACAGTACACAAGAAACTACAGATTGATCAGCAACAGTTGACGTCAGAAATATGTCTCATTTTACACACTAGTTTACTTATCGTTTATGAAGTACAGTATAATGTAAAATGCAATCAACATTTTTTGTATAGACTCTTAGTTTTTTTTATAAATACAAAATTAACCTGCCATATCAATAATTACAGGCATGCACACAAATATTTTCATGTTTTCAAATATATTCCATAATTTAATAATTGTTATTTTAGATTAGATTTTAAGATAAGAGACAACACAAATTGTATTGAGGCAAATACTACCAATATAATTCAATAAAAGCATTTTGTCTCAGTCTTTTGTCTCTCCATATCACAATAAAGTTGTTGTTATTGTTTGCGGAAATTGAATTAATTAAATAAATAATTAAATATTTCATGAAAATAACAATTATAAACTTTTAGATGTATATTCACATACAGTAGCAGCAATCTACAGATATAATACAGCAGTCTAACTACAACAAAGAATAAAAAAAAAAGTTAACAGAGGTTTGGAGGTGATTGTTCCAACCCCTTGCTGGGGGGTTGGGCCACTAAGGGCCATGTGTACATGTAACTTAGCAACATTTCAACAAATGCATATTTGTACCCTACTGTACAGCTCAAACAATTAAAAGCTCTTTAAAGATATATACATTAATATACCGTACATCAAACACACATTATACTAAAATGTTTTATATGTATTAATATGGTTTTTTTTTCCTTATATGGAAAGAAGGATGCGCTCTGTCTGTTCCCAAATATGGTAGTGATGCTCAAATATGGTAGTGATATGTCCATACTGTATACAGTATGGGCACATCACATTTTTTTGTCACATAAGGTTTGATAGTGTAGACAGAACTTACTTACACTGGGTCATCCACTATGGTAGTGAAATGCCCAAATATAGTAGTGGTATGACATCATCATGTCCATATATGGGCACATCACATGTTGTCGTCACATAAAGTTTGATAGTGTACAGAACTTAACACTGTTCTTGTGTCATACTGTATACTTTCCCATTGTATTAACATTATTCAAATATTCTTGTCAAACCCATTGATTAACTTTAACAAACAGTAGAGGAAGGACACCAGTTAACACCATTACCTAATGGCACACTTTAATTTAGTTGTGAAGAATAGAAATACTCAGTCATGGTTATTGCATATTTTAATGTTAGCATGGTTAACACCTTACAGACTTAATTGCTATCATAATTCACATCTGTCGGCAGTTAAAAAATACATTTGTATCTGACAATGTGTTCTGTAAAATACCCATTTCTACAATATGGACAAGTAAAAAAAAAAACAATTTTGCAAAAATGCAGTTTTATGTTACAATTAATTATATCATATATATCATAGAGGAGTAAAAGCGTAATTACCCACAATGCAATTTTCACATACCACCCACCCTAAATGTTTCCTCTACGAAGCTTCTACAGTAGTATTCAAATATCAACCCCACATTGATAATGATATCAATTCTCCCAACTCACTCTTTCAAGTTGTGTATAAATATACTGGTCCAGTACATTTTAAAACCAGTACATGGGTTGAGGGGCCTAGCAGTTAAAACCATAACATTCCCGTACAGTAGTACAGTGTATGGTGGTTAAAAAAGACTTAAAACAGAGGTTCTGTGTATATACTATATTATTGGTCGAGTGCACATTAAAGAACCCATTGCACATTAAAGAACCCGTGACACCTTTGTTTATGAGTGGGGGTTACCCTCGTGATCTGGTTCAAATTTAGCCCTTGTCGATGTTACAGAAGTTATGGGGGGGGGGGGGGCTGCTGTTTTGGTTTTTATCACGATTCACCTGCACCCAATCGCAGTAAGCCTATAGCTTTGTTAGATCTGCTTTAAGAATTACTACACCAAGAACTAAAAACCAACAAAATGTATATGAGTTTAATTTCTTAAGAGGTTATTCCTTTCTCTAATAAGATAATCTCTATTCATTCATCTTGAATATTGGAAAACAAGCATTCTAAACAGTCAATCTAGCACTACACAATGAAACAATACAGAAACACGAAATTAGATTAGTTGCCAGAAATACGAACAATTACTAAAGATTAGCAGGTTATTAGATAATACAGACAAAGCAATCTGTTTTCCTCTAATCGTTAATAATACTGGCAACACTTTATCGATTTCTTGATGGAAATGAATTAAAGATATATCTTTTTGCCCTTGACATGCAATGGTATCATATTAAAAATGTAAAGATATAATCTAAAATAGCAATATAGATTTAGCGTTCAAAGTACAGATGTTTACAAAACATCATTGAATTTCCTTAAGACGATAATGCTTTAATGTTTAGTTAAAAAATATATTTTCCAGTTTTTAATTTTCTCAAGATTTGTACTTGGTGTAAAAACAATACAAACAACGGAATGCTAAAACGTGATGCTTTTTTAATTTAAAAATCACATTGACACAATCAATCCATTATTATTTAGTCTATGGCAAATTAGAATGTAAAAAATATAGGAAAGTTGGAAATAAGCTCTGAAGTAGCAGTTTGTTTGTTGTAAGTTATTTCAACTTTAAACAGTTACTGTACTACAGACAATTTTACTGAGGCTGAGAAGTCTCATGAGCAAAGTACTGTACTACTTTCGCATACACAAGGAATACAAGGATACGCGCTAGTGAACTAGCGTTACTTCAAAGCTCACAAGTAAAATGTCTTTTATCAAGCATTGTGTGGACGCTCATCGGAAGTATGACGCGCATATAATTTCATGTTCAGTAAGACCATCTGAACATAACTTATAAAGAGCATGCTTACATTTTAGTTTAGTAAGTATATCAGATGTACAGTACTGTATGTCATCAGAGTTATATCATAGGTACAGTAAGAACACAGATCACACACTTACTGCGGATGTAACACAGATATAATTCGGATCAGCTTAAGCATGCATCGAACAGAGTTATATTGGTGCGCAGTATGTTTGAAGAATGCTATATTGCAGTAGCAGTAGATTTGTATTTAATTCAAAATCAACTCATAAATAATGTAAAATAGGCATTTAGTACAGTATTTGCTAGAGTGAGGTTGAAAGCTGACCTAGTTTCATAATTTCTTAATCAATAAATAATAGTCTGAATAAAATAGTTTCATTCTATTTATTATTTATTTGAAAATTGTTGATGTATTAATAAAATATGCGTCATTGAATAGAAAACAGAGGAAGCAATCAAAACAGATAATGTGTATCTTAACCTACATACTGTAGGAATGATATTTTAAAATATTCAGTGATTTTTCATACCTTAATAATAATAATTAATAATTTAAGTACAGTGCTTTATAATTTACTTAAATATTTTAACCCCCAATTTTTTTTAAACACATACTGATTGACAATCAACAACATTTCTTAATGTATGTATGTTAAAAATTATCAGAAATATCACATTTCTTTATCATTCAAGTTCTAACAAAATATTTGCCTGTAAGGGCCTGTTTCTGCTGCAACTGCTCAAAATACGGTATAAAAATACGGTATAAAATACGGTATTTTTTATACCGTATTTTTTAGTACCCCGTTTCTGCTAACAATACTTCTTGGGTGGTCGTGTTAAATTTCATCTTTTTTACCCAAATTGCCATTCATTTATTTGATCGATAATTAAAAGTCGCAATAAAAGAAATTTTACGTCTCACTTTCAACAGCCTAGCCCTAGTGATAGAGATGTTGTGAGAGCACAGAAAACATCGTAACGGGGACAATTAATTCGTTCCCTCCCCGAGTTATTGTATTTTACAATGTTGTACTACTTTCGCAGGCTCTTCAGCTTTGAGTTTACTTGCTTTGGAGACAAGTCTATTCCATACTCCTGCTTTATTTTTTTAGAAATGTCTTTATAAATGTGGTTGTCCCTTTTATTACCTTTTAGTTAGCCAGACATTTTAGCTTCTCCACACACATTTATTTAGTAAAACTGTGACGTCTTCGCTCCACATTTTCGCCGAATATATCTATACACGTGTGTAAAGCAGCTGACAGCGACAGAAAATAAAAACACGAATGTTGACCTTTTGTCATGTAAAAAAAAAATACGGTATTTTTTATTGGCAGCAGAAACGGGTACAAAAAATACGGTATAAATTTGTAAATACCGTATTTTATCCACAAATTTTGTGGGGAAAATACGGTATACAAAATACGGTATATTTTTTATGAGCGCAGTTTCTGCTGCCAAAAATATACCGTATATATACGGTATTAAAAAAATACCGTATAATATACGGTATTTAGTTGGCAGCAGAAACAGGGCCTAAAATACCTTAATAATATTTAATAATTTAAGTACAATATTTATGATTTTAACCAAAACATTTTTTTTCAACACTACTGATTGAAAACATTTTATCAATCTCAAAATTATCAAATATATCAAATTTCATTATCAATCAAGTGCTAAAAAAATATTTGTCCATAAAATGTAATTAATTCTTGAGTACAGTACAGTTGAAATCAAAGGTTTGAATCTTTCATACTACGTGCAGCAATTTATGCAAGCACACATTAGTTAAAAGATGAGATGCAACCAAATATGAAGAAGAAGAAAATAGGGTTGCCAAGTGACACACTTTACATAGAGAATGTTCTGTACAATGTTAAACCTATTGCACATACAGAACCTAAGGCAAAAGCACCTGTAATACAGTAATGTAACAGATGATGCCTGTTTTTCTATGTAAAACCACAGTAAAATCACTGTTTATGATAAAAAAAAAAATAATTATTGATCAACTACATACAGTAGCAAATGAATAATGTTTTTCCTGTTTTGATTTAGGCATTCAAGTTATTATATTGCTATCGCTAATTAAAGATACTGTACAATTTTCAATTCCTGTATGATAAATATCGTAAAACCTTGGAAGGAAGCCCATGGGCTTATTTTTTTACTCTTAAAGTGGGCTTATATAAATGTAATAGTTTACAGGGTTGCTCATTATTTTCAAGCATTTATAAGTAAGAGCTTAATGGAAACCATACATCTCAATCTTAAAAGCGCAATTTTACAGTTGAATCATCGTCCGCATTAAAACAACGTACATTTAAGATTGTGTTTAGACATTCTAATCTCTAACAAGCAAAATCAAAGTATACTTTGATCCAAGATCACCAAGTTGAATGCTGTTTAAAAATAAAATGAAACCTGATGCTACAGTATGCTTACATTAATCACCAAATCACTATCTCTAATGGCTCATAAATATATTCTAAAAATAACATTGGAATCTATTACCTCAGTAGAGTCATATCATTTCATCATGAAAATGTTTGGCTGCAATATAAAATTACAACTGAATTTGCCTGAACTTAAACAATTTTTTTTATCCTTATACTTTTTATGTTCTTTTTTACATGTTTTTACATGTTTTTACGCGCAATTTGGACACGAGATGTAAATTGGTCAGTATTTTTTAGATATATAAGAGAATATATTTCTAGGGGAGAAAAATCTTGATACAGTATATAATAATGTACAGTATATAATTTCCATTTGGACAGTATAGTAGAACAATACTGTACCTAATGTACTGTACACACAGTATGTTAAGCCACCCCTTTTCCATTTACATATTACATTTACCGTACTGTATTTTATTAAACATTTAAAGATGTATTGTCCCCCTAAAAAAAATAATTCATAAAAATTGTTTGTTGAATATTCTATTTCAATGTAACATAATAGTTATCCACTTTGACCAAAAATTAAATCGAAAACAAATGTATTTACCTGAAAAAATGTAATTTAAAGCAAAAAATTGTCAAATTGGCTGCCAGCCAATGTATTTTTGGTTGAATTTAACCATTTATTTTGTCATTTTATAAGTGAAAACATGTAAGTAAGTAATTAACTTTATTAAAACTACAAAATAACATATTCAAAGTCTTATATTAATCTTCATTTGTCATGTTTTTGGGGGACAATACATCTTTAAATGAAGTGATGTCAAACGAGAGGTAAAAGGTAAAGGAACAGTATAAGAGGGTCTTGTACTAGAAGATTTCAGAGGTAGAATCAAGGCATGTACAGAGGGTGGGGTGGAAGATTTAAGGGACGCGAACAAATCTATTTTTTTGTATAAATGTATTTTTCAAAGTAAAGACTAGAAATGGTAAATAGGCCTTAAATATACTACGGTAGTTCATGATAATGTTTGCCCTTTTGTGAAAAAAAAAGAACCTTCAACCTGGTTATGGCTTGGAAATTAGGATGAGTAGCAGACATCAATCATAAAACATTTATTTCCAAAAAAATGGTGGCGTAAACTAGAAAACATTCTAACCAACCTTTATACAAGTAGAGAATGCAAACTAAAAACATTACAGGTTTAGGGGACAGACAGACAGACAGGGACTGACAGTTTATAATAACAACAACTTTTTGAACTTTGGTGAAGGAGTTGAAATAAAATGTAAGAAAATAAAAACAAACTTTATCTAAACTAAGTCCATTTTACATGATAAAATTGGCTGATATGACAATTATGCATGTCTTATTAATCTAACCAATATTCAAGTTTATGTAATATCTACTGAAAATCTGGCCTTGTAAAACACCCACTCAATAATCTAAACATAGCCCACATTTTATATCATGAATCACAAAATATTATAAAATAAGAAAATTTAAATTATCATTGACAGCAGTTACAGTATATAGCATATGTTTATAATAATATTATTATTTTGTTATTATTATTCTGGTATAGTATTACTGTTGTACAATTGGTAAAATTTTTAAAACTCAAAAAGTCTGTGTAATTATTAAAATAGGTAGTGAGAAGTGGGGGAGGGAAGGGGGATTGTCTTTCACCAGCATAAAATAAATATTTAACACATTGTTTCATTTTTTTTGGTGAAATTTATAGAAAGTACAAATAATAATAAATGATTACCGTATTAAATTTGATATCAATTGGCTATTTTGATGAAAGATTTTTAAGAATTTAACTATGAAACCTAATGAGGATTTGTTGCTGTTAAAATAAGCTATAAAAAATTATAATAAATAGTTTAGTGTACAGTACATGGATATAGGAAATACAGTACAGTAGGTACTATTTTTAAAATAACAAAGAAATCGAGTTTGAAATATTTTAAGAATGCTGACTAAGTAGAATTATATAAATTGAACCTTTACAAAAATATGCAGTTAAATTTGGATTTCCAGTTTACAAATACCACAATATACTCTTTATTGTAGTACAAATTGCATTTCCTTTAACCAATTTACAAGTTTTTATTTAATTAACTACAGTATGAACAATGATTAAAATACTTTTTTCTTAAAATAGTCTCTTTGTATGTGTTTTGAACATGATCTTTTAAACACATGTGCAGCAAAAAAATAAGTCAGGACACACAGGATATAAAGACACAATATCCGCGGTTTATAAATAGATTTTTGTAAAGAGGGCTTGGTTTTATTTGGTAATATCAAATTATTATTTATCTACTGTACCTCCAAACGTACCAGTACGTACCCATAAGGATATCAGCTGGCGATAGGCTGGGGGGCATGTGCACATACCAGTTGCTGGATCTACAGTATATGAAATGTAACTAACTCTTGTACAACCCTACTAAACTAGATTAACACAGCTGAAATTAATTATTAAAATTAATAACCTAATATAGATTATTATCTTCAACTCAACGACTGTATATTTATATATATACTTGAAATGAAAGGAGCCATGATATACTTGTCTGGCTACTCTAACCAAACAAACATCAAAATAAAACCACTTAATAATGTGAAAATTATTAAATCTACAGTATTTATAGCTTTCTCTTATCAAAATTTCCTTGACAGTACACAACATAAAAAAAAAATATTGAAATATATTCTGAAATGTCAACTATAATGAATGGCATTAAACTAAAAACTCACCTTATAAAATGCTTTCAGCCAAATAGGCATCATATTATCCAGCTGAAATAAAAGTATAATAAAGTTTATAATCGATAAGCTTGAGTAAGCGCCATTGACAATATAGAATAATTATTACTACTCCGATATGGAATGACCTTTGACCTAATTCATCATCATCTACTGATTTGATTTTTTTCGAGATGACTGTACATAAAAAAGGTTGAAATGACTGTGATACATAATTCTGGACAAAGGTAAAGTCGAAACCTAAGCTAATGCTAATGGCCGTGGCCTTTTCTTTTGGACCAGACTAAGTGTGTATGTTTGTGTGTGTGGGGGGGGGGGGGGGGTACGCCACTCCTCCCACACAAACAAGTGTGATTTACCTTCCCAGTACTTTTTACATATTGGTACCTATTTCTATCACCTGGGTAGAGAGGAACAATGTGGATAAAGAATCTTGCTCAAGGACTCTACACTGCAGTGGCTTGAACCGGCAACCTCTTGATTGCAAGTCCAATGCTCTAACCACTGCGCCACAACATTTATTGGTGTGGTTTTCGGTCATCATCTGGGCCTAGACACCACCAAAACAGTGATTAAGGTCGAATAGTGAGCAACTATTACAACTACCCTGCAGACTAAATGACTTAACATGACCTAAATATCCACATGTGGACAATGAACTTGCTCAACCTCCCTATATTATGGAAAATTCATAAATAAATGAACCATATGATAAAAAAATCAGTACAGTACTACAGTAGCTTCTGTTGTAATGCTGCTACATAATGTGTTTTTATGTGAAATCCATCTTGTATGCAAACATAACACAGCGTTTTGTATTGATTGCTAAGTGTTATCCAAGCCTACACTACTGTAATTAACGTTCATTCTGTATGCAAATCTTCTAATTCATCTAGCAAATTTGTTTTGGGAAATAAATGTCTTTACTAGTAATTGGCAATGATGAATTACTGTATTGTGTTGGTTTATTTTTAGATACTGTATGTTTAGATTAACTCGACTCTTTGGGAATAATTAATTAGGTAATTATAATTTGTTATCATGCAGAAACCAAAATAATGTTCTTTGGTTTAAAGATAAAAAATATTAGAACAATATAAAATTTACCACATCCCTTGCAAATATTTATTAATATTATTGTAATTATTATTACTGTAGGTGATCAAAATGTTGCACCAAGGAAATTTAACAACAGAACACTGAGCTTGCCATGCCAAGATAGGAGCTCGTATAGTACTTTGATCTGGCTGCGACAAATACCAACAGTACTGTACTACGTATATATTCTCCACTGTGTCTGTTATGGTTGATACTGATCGTGTCACAGCCATAGATAAACCCTTTGATCTCCGGAGCTCAGCATGCTGTTGTTAGATTGCCTAATTGATTGCACTTACATCTTCAAATAGTGATCCTAGGTTAGCGGTCACTAACAGGACCCCACACGAGTCTTGATGTCCATTCTCGCCACTCTTATTATTAGAACCTTCCATTGCAATAAATGTTGACCACTAGAATAGGTCAATGTCCGTAATTTACCCCAAAAAAATGTTCTGCACCGTTTTATTATGATTATCCAAAAATGCGTGAGTCACAGTTGTTTATTTAATCTTCATTTCTGTTTTACAGCATCTGAAATGCATATAATCACATTAAGGAATTACTGTATAAGGAAGAGGGGAGAGGACAGGGATGAAATCATTGAATCAAGAAGGGTTGATAGTCAATGTCAGAGATACATATCGATAGTCTATGAAAAATCCATGGGGGAAAGGGGTCATTAGTCACAAGAAAGGCCTTTTCCCCTTCTTATTACCATACCATTTACTTAAGATAAATGTAATTAATTCAGTAAATTTGTAACACTATTCATGAATATTGATAATATTTAAACTAACAGTGCAGACTTTCTCTAAATAATAAATTATAAGAACTTATTTAACCACTAAAATTACATACAATATTTCAAACTAGGGCCTAAATAGATTTTTTTTAAATTAACTTTCTGTTATAAAAATGTATATATAATTAACGTAGAACAATTCATTATAATATATAAAATAAACTAATAATAAACTTTAATACAAACTTTTTCAAGAACATTAATTAATTGGAAAAAAACTTATTACAATATTAGCATTCTTTCTAACATGTCACTACTTAGTTATGCCAGGCCATGGAGGTATAAAAATCTATTTTTATACCTCCATGTGCCAGGCAATGGAGAAATAGGCCCGTCCTGTGAAGGCTAGCTAGGCTCTCTCTGTAAATAAGTACTGTACTTAGTCATTAGAAACAACTGGTTCGTAAAGTCACTGGCAGGTAGGGATCAGCTTCTCCCTCACTAACTTAACTAACCATATGAATGACTGTATCAATGAATGAAAATAGTTGCAATCAATGCCATGAGAATCTCTACCTAGGCCTACAAAGTAAGTACTCCAGTGCCTTGCAAGAATTAACTTAACCTTACCTGCTTATGACAAGCAATACCCTCCCTGACACATCTCCCTACTACAACAAAAGCCAAGCCTACACTCTAATCTTGGCTGACTCCTACAACCATTGTCAGACGTAACATAATGACGTCAAACTCACTATAGCGACCACCGAGGGGCCTTTTATTTGAGGTCACCGTTTGTACTGCTGATGCATATGCCGATTGAGAAACCAAAACATCACTCACCTTTCAACCACTCCGCATGCCCAGCGTATATTTACTAAAATTCGTCATCGGCGGTTGTCGTAGTTCACGCGACCGTAAGAAAAACTTATAGAGGGCGACAAGTATGTTTTTGTCCCATCTATATACTTCTATATAAAGATTCCATCTTTTATAATAATACATTTAATTAAAAACATTATTGTATACGATGGTGCTGCTATTAATGAAGAATAGTTCACATGTTGTTGTTGTTGATTATGGCTATCATTTTCCATTGGTGATAGCAATGAAGATAAAGGATGCGGTATTGCCGCTGGCGTTTATTTATCTAAATAATTCCTTTATGTGATGATGGCTATTGTAATATTTTCACCCCACAAGAAAAAAAAATGAAAGTAAAGCCTACCATTATACAACTTTGATTCAATAGCCGTGTTATGTTGTATCATAGCAAAAGCATTAAAAAAAGAGGAGTCACAGTTTGTGGCATCAACAGTTATGACGTAATGACGACATTTAGGCTTATACCGAAATGTGTCCCCTATATCAAAATGTTGATAACATGAGAAGCAGTCCGTCAGGCTCTGCGGTTCTGTAACGCTTCGAAAATTGTCCTGAACGCAGAATTCCTTTACACATTCACCACCTGAGTGCGTAATTATATATGCAAATTAACTAACATCCGAGGGCGTACCTATGCATATCTTGCATGTACAAAGTATTTGATAGCAGATCACACGAGTTGAATTGTTCAGTTGTAGTTGGTCTGTGCGGATCATTTTTTTGTTGAAAGTATAGTTTATCTTTGTCGTAGGCCTATATAATGTACAAGTTGGTGGTTATTCTGTTAGCAGTATTAAATCTGCAAGTTGCTTGGGCTGTGTTCGGCGATGATATATCTGCTAACAACGAGGATAATAGATTCCAAGGTTTGTGATTTCAATTCGTTTTAACGATAATAAGTTAGTCCCCCATAAATTAGTCCCCGATTCTTCTTCAATCGCGGTTTATATAAAATACAACTTGTTTCGTGTGTGGCGGTTCGATTTTCGCGCTGCTCCTTTAGGCAGCAGAACTGAAGCATTAGGAAACCGTACCTTGCGGTAGCTTATAGTTTACTACGGCGGGAAAATGGGTATTTGGAAATTCGGACTGGGCATGTGCATACCCCAAATAACGTCTGCGACAAGAGAGTCCATGAAAATTTGCTGATAAATATTGAGATGCATGGTAAACTGTAGTTAACGTGAGATGAGCGGCGGTTTTTTTTTTGTAATAAATATTTCTTATTACTTGTCTTTTTTAAGATATGGGTCAAGCAACACTGGATAATTTCAACGTAGACAATGGTAATCTGGATTTGGTTATCAACGTAGAAAATACAGCAACCATTCCAGAATACTGGCTGCTTGACTTTGAACCATATTTAATGAATATGAATCGATTACCCATAGTAGAAGCAACTGGTAATGTTTTTTTATAGACTTGTTTTTACACTTTCATAACTATTTCATATTAATTTTCTTCATTTTCGTTATTAAATCCAGCATGTAGTAAAAGTGGTATCAAACTAGATTTAAATACCACTGAACATTTTAAAACTTGCGTGAACCTCGAACAATTTAAGTTTTAGAAAAAATCTTTTTCCAACGAGTGTTTTTTCTTTTTAACATCTCAACTTTAAATTTCACCTGTTGATTATCGAACATAATTAGTTGTATCATTATACAAATCACATGTTTGTACATTTTAAAGGAATCACTATGATCTCTCTAATAAATTGATATACTTAAATAATACCGGTTTATTTCATTGTCTTTGTAGGACGGTTAAATGCGAAGAATACTGGGAATTGTTCAGCTGTTTTTGAAAGTGCGGATTTTGATGATTATTTTAGTGACGATTATTTCCAAGACCAGACGACTGCAGAACTAACTGTGAACGGCAAACAATTGTACACATCTTTTACAAGAGGCCTTACACTTGACGGTAAGATACGTATGTCTGTCTGCGTATGAGCCCATATAACCTTTGCCAAACAATAGTTCCTGAATAGGTTCGTTGCGATGCGAGTTGACTATATTATTTTATGTAAATTTTCTAAACCTTTGTCTACACTATAAAACTAGTTTGACAACAAATGTTATGTGCCCAAACATGGTACTGATGTCATCGTTTCAATATATGGGCATATCACGGTTTGATAATGTGGACAGAGCATGTGACAATATAACATTTGCTTTGATTTCGATTTTAGACAATAATCGACGTACGGACGTAATGGTGGCATCTATCGGCATGGAGGTGTTTTTTGCCTGCGAAAACACCAATGCATACTCGATTTGGGAATTGACGTCTGCAGCCGAGGATGATGAGATTGAGTACAGAACCAATTTATACATGACCAACGTCAGACCGAAGGACGTATCTACTGCAACAGACGGTATAGCATTTGTACAAAGTCATGCGGAACTTATTTGGAGAATTAGTCGAACTGCTATCGCAAACGTAAGGCGTAACATTTTTTGTTTATTATATGTAAAGTTACGAGACGCGTCTGTCCAACTTTGTGAAAACATATCAACACCAGAACCTACTGCATGGTTTTTTAGGTATCTGTTAAATGTTATACAAATGAATTTTTTTTTTATAGGTGATCGTAAGTTCAACTGCCATTTTGTGGCCTAAAGTAGACTTTGTAAGAGTCTCAGCAGTATTTGACGAAGATGGTGAAGCAATCCCCGACAAAGCAAGACTAAAACTGAGGTGCGTTTGACCGTTCTACACAATGACCGTCTAGAAACAAACTGGGTTCCGAGATTAAATCCACCTTATGGTGTCGCTCTAATTTAGAATATTGGAATTAACGCAGTTCATAATATAGGCCTACTGTTGCTTATATAGGTCTATTTTTTGCCAACATTAACTCTAGTACCAGGAATTGTTTTTTGGCGCCGCGCCTTTAGGCAGTTATATGCAAGAGGACTGAATCATTAGGAAACTGTATCACGCGGAAGCTATTATTATGCAACTAGTTTGCAAACATTAATTACTCGTTTAAATGTTTTTTATTCAAGGTTTACAACCGTTGTCGACTCGGACAAACAAATGGCAGTTTACACGGAAGATGGTGTTTCATTCCTTCCAGAAAACATACAGCATCAAATATCGGCGGTAGAAGAGCACCCAGGTACCACTATTGGTGAGGCACCGCCTTGTGATTTCCAGTACGATAGACAAACCGGAACTTCACTTCAATGCCACCAGGTGAGTTAAAATGATTTTGAGTTGTGCAAGTTTGGGGAGACCCGTCGATCTCGAGAGACGTTCGACCATGTTGGTTCGAGCTTCTGTGACACTGTCTTCGTGTGCTCGAGGAGCGTCTTTTTAGCCTCTTGAGGAGCGTCTTTTTAGCCTCTTGAGGAGATTCTTTTTAGCGTCTTGAGGAGCGTCCTTTTAGCGTCTTGAGGAGCGTCTTTTTAGCGTCTTGAACACCTTTTTAGCGCTCTAGGAATCTGTATTATTAAGCGTGCGCCTGCGGACAGCTGATGCTAAAAGTGAGTTTACTCCATTCCATTTTTCTTTCAGACTTGGGATTTCACAATTTTACTGGATATCGACGTACCATTGGAAGATTTTACCAACGAGATACCGATAGATGCTAGTGGTACCTTTGATTTTGTATTCGATCTGAATGAATGTGACGCTCCCGTCGATGACGTCATCAATACCGCAACATGTAACATCATAGATAGGGACGTCAAGGTGTCTACCGTCATCACAATACAAACGACAATATTTATTCGTGATGAAGAAGCAGATTCCATTACCATTATGCTTATTGCATTGACTGGTTAGTACATACGTAATCCCAAAATTAAAGATGTCCCCGAAAAATTTCTAAAATCATTTGACATTTTCATGTCACATAATAGTTGGATCTACATAAAATTTATTTACCTGGAAAACTGCAGTTCAAAGCAAAAGAAATGGTCAAATTGGCTGCCAGCCATTTGGATTTTTTCATTTAACCATTTGCTATGTTATGAGTGAAAACATTATTTTTTGTACGGAAGTGATTAAACTTGATTACAACTACAAAATAACCTATTCAAAGTCTGATTCAATTAATATTCATTTTTAATGTTTTTGGGACAATACATCTTTAAGTAGGCCTATAGGCCTACTCGTACGAAAATCCACCATTATATTATTCGTACGTATTTCTTTTTCATTCTAGGCGTTAATAGTGATGCTTTGAACGTACCAGAGGCGATCAGAGGTGTTGGGCACAAGGAAGTTGTAACGATGGATGTAAAATTCTCACCAGCCCTACTGCGTGATAGCTTCACCTTGGAATTGACATTGTTTATGGTCTGTGTCGGCGAAAAATACACTGAAGACAAATACCCTCATGTACGTAAACTCTTATGCTTGGTTCCCACTAGAGACGCAGCACGACGACGTAACGCAACGGATTTGTCCAATCACAAGTGATGGATTTATTCGACTGCCGCTTTTCATTGGTCATCTCGTTTGCGTTGCGTTCTAGTGGGAACAAAGTTTAAAGCGCGATTCCCACTATAGAGACTCAACACAATAATGACGTAGAAGCAACGCAAGTGAGTTCGAATAATCCCTCGCTTGTGATTGATCTTTGCTTTACGTTCTTGCGTTGCGTCGCTAGTGGGAACCAAGATTACCGGATGGTGTGCAATATTTATAGGGCGGGTGTGCCTCCATAAATTTCACAATATTGCTGGTCAAAAGAGCACCTTTAATATAACTACCAAATGTGTGTATTTAGTTTCAATTACGTGCGTGCTGAATCTTCATATTAGGCTTGAGACGCAATACAACGACGTAACGCAACGCAACAGATTTGTCCAATCACAAGTGATGGATTTATTCGACTGCTGCTTTTTATTGGTCAACTCACTTGCGTTCCGCCTACGTCGTAGACGCGTTGGCTCCAAGAGGGAAACAAGCTGTAGTGTAATTCATTATACATGTTTGTTTGTAGGGATGTCTACAAGCGCCACAAAGTGAACGTTACGTTGCGTACAAGGACAGTGAGTTTATGTACGCAAACTACAGCTCATATGACTTAATTGGAGATGTCACGCAACTGATCGATTCACACGAATATATTCAAAGAGCTGACGGAGTAACACTGGAAGGTGAGTGATCAGTTTATAATCTGTGGTGACACAATTTGTATATAGGCAGATTGGTTTTAACGGAGGCTCTAAAGCTTTGTTCCCACTAGAGACGCAACGCATGACGTAGACGCAACGTAGGCACGTTGACCAATCACAAGCGATTGTTCGAACAATCCATCGCTTGTGATTGGTCAAATCACTTACGTTGCGTTACGTCCGTGCGTCTCTAGTGGGGACACAGGCGTGAATTGACCAATCAAAAGCGATGGCTTATTCGCTTGTGATTGCTAACTGTCTATAACTTCGCTTGTCATTGGTTAAAACGCTTGCGTTGCGCTTACGTCCTTGCGTTACGTTCTAGTGGGAACCAAGCTTAAGCTAAAAACCTAACGCAATGACGTAAACGCAAGTAATTTGATCAATCGAGTCAAGATGGATCATCGTAACGGTAAACATTTGCGTTGCGGGTAAGTGGAAACCAAGCTGAAACCAAGCTTTAAGAAACCACATTAACGGGTCCCTTGGTTTTTTCCCACTTCATTTCTGTGATATTGAAATAACAAAATAATGTTAAATAAATTTTTTTTTTCAGTGCCGTTTCATAGATCAATCTTCACAAATCTTGCATTATCTGGAATGAAGAGCAACTACACTATAACCACGGTCTACAGGTTGATGGACAAAGACGTCACAAGAAAGAAAAGAAGCATCGAACACAAAACCATCCTAACCAAGCACCTAATAGGTGAGAATTCAGAGATCACCGTGAAAGACCGCAAAAGGAGATCCCTGACAGACGACGCCGATAAAGAACATCTCAAACAAGCTGGGTACATTGCCGCTGGTTGCCCTGAGAAGGCGGTCCATGACCCGGTCAATTTTGATTGTATCTGTCCTCCTCAATACTACTATAATGATAGGCGGTTTGAATGTACGTCTGAGCTGAACGATATTATAGTTGAGGCAGAAGAAAATCCAATATCTGATAATTCTAGACCTATGTTTTCTATTACTTCGATTTTGATGGTCATTAGCGTTTTGTTAGTTACTGTCATGATTTTGAAATAATCTTGTAATAACATACTATAAATTTTAAAAAATAGAAATATTATGACATTATTCTGTATAAAAAATTTATTCAAATGTACATAAATAAATTTGACACCTGGTAAAAGTTTTCGTTATGAACCTCAAACTGCAACAGAAAATTAATCTATTGTGGCCTCTTTTGTAAAAAAAATCTCGTAAAATACGTTTCTTCTTCAATAAAGATGTGAGATTATTGATACTAGTCCATGCTTGAGTAGAACGTGTGTATACCGTGTAGAATGCAAACTTACTAAGAGTTCCTCTATCATAGCGGTCCATCATCTTTGACCATGACTTTCGTGTTATGGTATCCTTCTTGTACCTCTTTTTGCATATATCCCAACTTTTAACACAATGATAAATTATTTATTTATTCAGTGAAACTGGTTTTTAATATATCATATATAACATCTCCTGTATCTTGAATCAAATTATTTATCTACTACAAAGCTCCCATCCTTCGACAAACAAAATACTACTTGGTTTAAATGTTCCTGCATCCCTTATGAACAAGTTGTCTATTTATAGTCACAGAAACCGGTTTTTATTTCCCATCCATTGCCACACTTTTGGCGTATACATACTGTCCAATTAATTTCAAACATCACTTGGCAAGCCAAACAGTTTAACTGTTCCTGCGTCTCTATCTCTATTATATTTGTCTTTATCCTCGCAAGCAAAAGCGAGTAAATATCGTGACGGATGCCAGGCAATGGTGAATGATGGCGCTTCAATGGAAACTTCTGCAACTTTCTCTCCTACATACAAAGACAATTTTGATCACGTTAGTAAAGGCCAACTCAAACAGTGTCGTAAGACGAGTCGTGTCGCCGCAAAAAAATTGTTTAAGGTTGAAACTAATCTTACCAGTCTCAACTTCAGCAATGTCAATTAACAAGTCCTCAGATGCTGATGCCAACAATTTGCCATTATGACTGAAACTTATTGTTCTTACAGGCCAATCCAACCTTAAAGAGCAAAGTTTATCATTATCCTATAGGGGTGCTCAAAGGATTTTCTCTTTTCTTAATTAAATTGTATCCGCTCTTCAGACAGAGAGGGGTATAATGTCGGTTTATCCAGGTAAGCATGCACAAAATACTTACAATATTAATCGTAATATATCAAAATCATATTTCATAGCTTTAGTTCTGAAATAGTGACGGTCAATCTTATGGCAAAAAAGCCCATCTATTTTACAAGGTCACTGGGGATAATTCTGGACTGGACATTAATATCTATCAAATATATCGGCAACAAGCAAATGAATTATCAAATATATCGGCAACAAGCAAATGAATTACCTGGAGAATGTGCGTATACAAACAAGTTCAGCAACATCCCAGAGGCTAACCAGAGCATCTGCACTGCCAGTAGCAAAGTATTTACCTGTAGGGTCAAACTCTATACAGATACAATTTGCTGGATGAGCTCGTAGCATTGTTAGTGGTTTTAATTCTGGATAACTAGAAAAGAAGAAGAAGACTTTCAATGTATATAATTATGTTAAAATACTACTGAATATTCAACATAGATATTGCTCTTTTATTTCCCACCAATATCACCAAATTTATATCAGTGAATAATACCTCAATATTTAATGGCACATTAAATGAATTTCCACCAATTGTGCAATTTTTTCAACTAGTATCATCCGTTTTATTATCAATAAATTATACAGCATTGGTCAATAATATATATGTGTTTTATCACATTTAGCATGTTTCTGAAGAATGTTAGTAGTTAGCAGCCATGATAAAAAGTTTGTTATGAGGTAATAATATAACATACCTAAGAATATTAATATTGCCATGGCCATTGGTCAAGAAGAAAAGGTCATTTGTATTGTTCCATGATATTTCATTGACCTCATATTTGAATTGTTCTTCTGCTTTTGGTTTATGTGTTCTGGCATCAACGAACGTAACCAAGTCCTCTTTATTTCCTACTGCAATGGTATGCCCGTCTGGACTCCAACAGATGTTGATATTTTCTCCTGAGAAAACAAATGTAAAAGCTCTACACTATCAAACTAGTTTGACAAAAAAAGATGTTTCCAAATATGGTAGTGATATGCTCAAATATAGTAGTGATATGAAATCATCATCATGTCACATAAAGTTTGATAGTAAAGATACAAAACAAAACATTTTTAAATCATCAGATTTAAGGTTTAAAAGTCTGTCTACACTGTCAAACTTTATCTGATGTGATGTGCTCATGTATGGAAATGATGACATCATACCACTACCATATTTGGGTATATTACTCTACTATATTTGGGCACATCACATTTTTTTGTCAAAACTAGTTTGATAAAGACAAGACTATAGATTGATTAGTACTAGTAGTAGGTAATTCTATTTATACTAGGTTTTTCTTTCAGTTTTCTCTCCAGGCTACCATTTAAAAAAAACATCCACCAGAATGTCCTCTGATATAACGATTGATTATACCTTTGGTATTGACAGCTGCCACTGATTTAGAAGACCTGACATCCCAGATCCTGATAGTCTTGTCTGCTGAGGCTGTTACAAACTGTTCAGGATTCGAAGGGTGCCAACATAGTTGATCCACACTGTCTGTATGTCCTCTATAAGTTGTCTCAAGTCTCTACAAATACAAAATGTATCTCATCATGTTTAACCTGGAATAACCTTTTTAATCACAATCAATATTTATTAACTAGCTACAGTAGGCTAGCCGGATAGCCTAGGCCTAGGCCTATTTTATTTTTATTTAATTAAATTAGCCTTTTATAAAATAAAAATGAAAACATTATTTTATAATACATAATATGATACATTAAATGGATTTATGTGAGTACATATTATACTTAAGGTTGCGTGCAAAAGTTTTCTGGGGCTAGGCCTATGCTCAAATGTTTGCTACATGCAACCAAATCAAAGCCGTCCATGTCGCGCCGGACTTGGTAAGTTGAAATAGAGAGGAAACGTGTGTGTGGTCTCTGCTACTACTACTGTACTAGCTAGCATATAGGGCCTAGGCCTACTAGGCCTAGACTTACAATTTTATCTTTTTCCAAAGTGAATAATCCAACAGTTTTATCAAAAGACCCAGACGCTAACATTCTACCATCACAACTCCATGCTACAGAATGCACTTTTGCATTGTGTGCAGACATTTCTTTTGTTCTTCCATTACTCTGGAAATGCTTTTTCGTTTCTTCTATGTAAGTCGCCATCTTGAAACAAACAAACAGTGAATTGCGCCACCAACGAGCAGACCACCAATGTGGTACCAAAGTGGTACTTCTTGTTTTTGTGAGAGATAAATCATTCTAACAATCGATTCTATTTCTAAATCAATTAAAGATGTAATTGTCACTCATTACGCCTCCGAAACTGTTTACTACGGAATAGTACAAAAGTTACAACAATTTTCCATCCTAATTGATAATTGGTCATAAAAATACTAGTCGATAGTAGTAGAGTAGAGAATGAGATGCGGGTAAGGGTAAGGGTATACTTTTATCTTCTTGGATTTTAATTGACTGCATTATATAGCCTAGAGAATTGAATATCATTTTATTCTATAGTAAATTATTACTTTAATTTTATCTATCATTAATTTTATTTAGAAATGTATTCATTTTATTTATTTTGTCTATTTGAAAATAAATAGGCCTTCAAAATATTAATATATAACAATATTAATAATAATATTATATTTATCGAGTGCGGCCATTTCTGAATGAAAAGATAATTTCACCTGAATTATTATTGATTTATTCTTTAACTTAGATTAGATAGATAGATTTTTTGAATTTTTTTTAAAAATTAAAAAGCTTTTTTTATAAATATTTTAAATAAATCTCATAATCAAAAGTTTCAGTCCACATGAATGAATAAAAACAAACACAAGAGCGCCACCTTGCAGTTGAAGTAACTTCTGATCGTAAAAACACAAAATCAAAAACAAACTCAAGCGAGAGGTTGTTGCCAACGTACGTATGCTGATAATATTCTTAATTTTTATGCAGTAGAAGATAAAGACAGCTACTAATATTTTGACCTGTATTAAAGAGGTTTGCGTTTTACTGTTTATGACAGGTTGCTTATAAAACCAATGTTTTAAATTACTGAAATGTCGTTATATTAGCTAGGCCTAGGCCCTAACTAGAGCTAGACCGTGGACCACAGTTAACTCAGTAGAGGCTGCCAGCCACATCGATATTGTGCAGGGTGGGATTGTATCCTTCCATTGGGTGTGAGAGTTAGGCATAGGCCTAATCTAGGTGATTTTCTAGAAGATGTGTTAAATTTAGATTAAACTTATTGTTAGGTGAATATTGATCTAACATAATTATTCTAAAATAAAATATAATTATTAATAATATATTAATTATTAATATTATTATTATTAATACTGTACTACTAATATCTAATTCTAGCTGCTTGGCCTACATCCTATTAATTATAATACATTTTTTTCAGATATGATTAATTTGGGTTTACCATGGCAACAACAAGTCTTCCATATCATTGCCCAAAATGTGGTGGCTTTAAAGAATTCCAAAACCTTCTTACTCTACGTGAACATTTAACAAAGGACCACACGTTTAGTGATTTCATTGATTCCTCTTCGCCATTGGGAACCGGAATATCTGGAAAGTGGACACTGCCAGATTCTAAATTTAATAAAACTGTAACACAGCCTATGCAATATTCTTCTCCTTTATTGAACAAATCAGAAACATATGTTCCCAACTTATTGCAAAAGTTGTCAAATGTTGCTGAGGAACTTAAGCAGCAGTTATTAATAGCTCAAAGTCTTAACAGCAGAAGATCACGTTATACTAACCTTCACAAACAATCCATTGGCATCCATCAATATGACATCGGGGAATATCCACAACACAACCCACCTGACGTCTACACTGTGACTTCTCGTAATTCCAGAAGGTCTTTCACACCAGATGATGAAAACTCTCCAGTTAAGGGCAGTGTAATAAATGGTCGGATAGCTGAAAGCTTCAATAAAGACGCATCTTTTTCTGCCACAAGGTTTCCTCTGAGAAAACATCAGAGTGTAGATGAAAAAGACTCTTTGATACTAAGTGCTGCCTTACGAAAGGTTCAAGATGAACTGGAAGTGAAAGAAGAAGAATTAAAAAGCTCAAAAGGAGAGCTGACTAACTTAACTATGGAGAAGTTAAAATTGAATGAGAATTCTGTAACGTTAGGTAACGAGCTGGAGGCAACGAAGGAGAAAGTGTCACACTTGAAAACAGAGATTGAAGATAAAAAAAGACTGATACAAGAAAAGGATAGGTAGGTTTATGAACCTCTGTCTACACTATCAAACTAATTTGATAAAAAAAGTGTTATGCGCAAAATCGTAGTGATATGACATCATCATGCCCATGTATTTGGGCACATCACTTTTTTCTTTCATATAAAGTTTGATAGTGTAGACAGAGCTTTATATATGGGCAGTAACATAAAGTTGATGTAATGTCATATTAAAGCATACTGTTTATATTGGTTTTCATATTTAATATTCAGCCCATTAAAATGTAACTGTAATCAGCATTGGAAGCTAAATAGTGTAAAGTACGTCCACACCATATTCTTCCTCCGGGCATGTATGCTTAGCCCAGGCGCATTGTTAGTGCCTGATGGTTATTGCTTCAGATATTATGTTACGCACATGTACTTAGCAAACTGGATTATTTGCGACTGTGCGGTGTTGGTATTAGTTTCAATTACAATTCCACATTGCTCAATGAACCGTTGTACATTGCATCCGAGATGATGCTGGGATCTGATAAACATATTCTGACACTTTGTTTGTTTGCATTATTTACAGAAAAAATGTTTGTCATTAATATCTCATTTAACTTGGCTTTCTTTCATGTATGGAATAATAGATCAGGTCATCGGTAAATTGAAAGGAGGTGGAGGTCATTGCATATTTTTAAAAATGCTTTTAAAATTGTTTGTTTTTATTCCTTTATAGCTTTTCTATATGACTTTAATGCTCTGTCTACACTATCAAACTTTATATGACAAACAAATGTGATGTGCCCATATATGGACATGATAATGTCATATCACTACCATATTTGGGTTTATCACTACTATATTTGGGCACATCACACTCTAACTAGTTTGATAGTGTACAGCTTTATACCGTACTCATAATCATTAATCAACTAAAATTAGCCCTTTTGATTCTTATGGGATAAATAGTTTAAATATGTATGTAATGTAAATCATTTTATTTTACATTTATTATAATAATATTTTCTTTCACTATGTTGTTTGCCTTCAAACTGTCAATTGAAGTGAAAAGCAAATATTTGACATATAAATGATAGGTCGTCATATACACTTATTATCAATGACCCAATATCAAGCAAGAATATTAATAGTACTATGTGTTGTATACAAACCTATGGATTATCATTATCTACAAACTATGATTATTTTGTAAATATCCTCTATGCTTTTTAATATGTATTGCAATTGCATCAATACACGTATTATATCTACAGTACAGTACAGTACATCAGCCAAAAACAAAAACATTCCATGAAATTGAGAAGTTTTGTTGGGAAAGACTGCAGTTGTTAGTGTTGTAATTCAGACCTTCAGGACTTATACTGTTGTATTATGCATTTATCAATAGTACAGTTATTTACATGTTTACTTAATACACACACAACAAATCCATTTATTCATGATACCATATTGACAGGGCTCGAAATTTATGCTAAAGGCCAATTTACGCAGATGAGCGATAACGGTAATAACAATTTTGGATCTATGTTATTCCTTATGACCATATACACACAACGCGGAGTGGACTGACGGTTTCTGATCAGGGTAGATACATATTATACGCGGGACAACCTATGTGGCTTTCCGCTTACACTCTGTGTAAATTGACCTTTACAAACAAGATTTTTCATAATTGCTACAATAGTTGAAAATTTCAAAACAAATTAGTGTTTGCTGATTGCAATTGTTTACCAAAAAAATAGTGTATCTAGGAAAAGCACTTGAGGCTTGATACAGTATACCAATCTTTGTGAATTTTACCTTTTATTAGAATTTAGTTAATTACCAAAATTGCTTGCTTGTGTAGTTTTATTGGTCATTTTGCTATTTAGATTTGCTACTGGATAAAAAACAGACCTGTATTGATTAAAATTTCATAACTTACTACATATTGATTTATTGATTGATAGGAATCTAAAAGAATTGAACGAGTTCTTAGAAAAAACATCTGAACAACAGGCAACGGCGAAAGAGAAACTGAAAGACTTTATGGACAGTGTTCTTAACCGTGCTGAGCAAGCAGAGAATGATCTACACACTCTCCATACATCATTAAGAAACACACCAGTAGGATCCATGACAATGCAGTCGTCTCCAACAGCAGGAACACCAGTTAATGGCTTGGCATCATTTCCAATAAATGGCAGTCGCATTCAATCTCAGTCTTCAACAGCAGGAACACCAGTTAATGGATTGGCATCATTTTCAATGAATGGCAGTCACATTCGATCTCGGTCTCCAACAGCAGGAACACCAGTTAATGGCCTGGCATCATTTCCAATGAATGGCAGTCACATTCAACCTCATTCTTTGTCTTCTTCCAACGATACACAATTTACAACAAGGAACCAACTAAATGGCACAACAGAACATAGAAGGCGTCCTATGCATGGCCATCAGCAACTACCTGGAAGACTTAACACAAATGGAAGAAGATCTGCAAAAGGTCTTAGAGGTTCATCTCAGAATTCTGCTAGAAGTGGTAGTCAGGCTTCTAATTCCCCTGTACTATATCAAAGGTAAGGTTGTTGTTAATCAGTGTTTAATTAATATTCATACACCTTTCTCTCAGATGTTTCCCAAATTTAGCATTTCTTAGCTTCTATCTAAATCCAAAGGCAAATTACTGAAAAAATGACAATGCTGTGGGTATCAGTGGCTGGATCTCAATGGAGATACAAAAAAAAAACGAAAAGCTAAATCAAAACGATAAGTAAACAGCCAGAAAAGTTAGCTCTGAAGTAACCAAGTTTTCTGCTGTTATTTTATTTATTTATTTATATTTATACATATAATATATAGCTTTTCTATGTACAGGATAGATTGCAGTATTACAATACATACAATACAATACAAATCTTTCTTTATTCTGGAATAGCTCTTTCAATACACAAGTACTGGTCTCCCAAGAGGTCCAGATTTGGAAAAAAATACAAGAAAAATAAAAGTAAAAGCAATATTAAAACTATGTACAATAGAAGTTATACAAGATGTTTAAATTCAACTTGACTAAATGTCTCATAATTTTTACGGATATGTACAGGAAGATTATTCCATAAGGTTGATGCTCTATGATTAAACATTCTCTTTCCATAAATATTGTTCCATGCTGGAACATTTAGAGTTTTAGTTGATTGACTTCTTGTATTTTTTGTGTGAAAAGTGTCCATAAATTTGAATAGATTTGCTAAATAAGATGGTGCTAAACCCTGTATGCATTTAAATAACGTAATTAATAAATCATTTTCCCATCTGTCATGGACACTCTTCCATTTTAGTGAGGACATCAATTCTGTTATAGGGGTGTACATATCAGCATAAAGAATGATTCTAGCTACTCTATTTTGAAGTACTTGAAGACGATTAACAAGTTCTAAGTTACAATTTGACCAAACATTACTACAGTAATCAAAACAGGGTAATACTATTGCATTAGCAAGTAGTCTTAAAGCAAAATTTGGAATATAATATCTTAATCTACGAATAATACCGATACGTTGTGATACTCTAGAAGCTACTTGTTCAACATGCTGTTTCCATGACATAAATGAATCAAATGTAAGTCCAAGATATTTAAAATTGTCAACTCTTTCGACATCATTGCCATTAATAGAAACAGAAATATTATTGAATTTACTAAGTGATATTCTAGTTCCAAATAACATAAATTTTGTTTTCTTTATATTGAGGGTTAGTAAATTGTTATCAAACCAGGTAGTGAACTTACTAACATTTTGATTAATCATGTTCTGTAGAAGAACTGGATCAGATGAGGAACATAATATTGTTGTATCATCTGCATACATGATACATTTATTATTTATCACATCTGGTAAAGAATTAACATAAATTATAAAAAGCAATGGCCCAAGAATTGACCCTTGTGGTATACCAACAGTAATAGGTTTAGAAAATGACAAAGATGATTTGATATTTACAACTTGTGATCTTCCTGATAAGTATGATATAAACCAATTTAAGGCATTACCATGCACACCGTATTGTTTTAATTTACTAAAAAGCAGATTATGATTTATTGTGTCAAAAGCCTTTTGCAAATCTAAAAAAATAGCAGCTGTAACATTACCTTCATTTATATTTTTTAGAATGTAGTCAGAAAAATCAATGAGTGTTGTATTAGTTGAATGGTTACGTCTAAAACCAGATTGACAAGGGTTTAAAATATTATTTTCCGACAAGTAGTAATAAAGTTTATTGTGTACTATTCTTTCAATTATCTTTGAAACTATAGGCAATACTGAAATTGGTCTGTAATTTCCAACATCAGATGTATCTCCTCCTTTGAACACTGGGGTAACTTTAGCAGTTTTCCATTTACAAGGAAATGTTGCTGTAATAAACGACAAGTTTATTATGTAATTAAGTGAGTGACATACAATGGGACCAGCTAATTTTAAGAGCTTAACATCAAAACCATCCAAGCCTGAAGCTTTGTTATTTGAAAAGCTATTGATTATATCAAATACACAATCAGGAGTTACAATGTGAAAATCAAAATTGTTTAAAATAATGTTAGTAGGGTTAGTGTTAGTATTACAAGGTAGATTATGTTTCTTAGCAAGATTATTACCAATAGAAGAAAAATAATCATTAAATTTATTAGCTATTTCTTTATCATTATTTGAGAGTCCACTACCAACCCGAACAGAGGAGATAGCTTGTTTTTTATCAGGAATAATTTTTTTAATGGTTTCCCACAATTTTTTAGAATTTGTGGTATTTGCTGTTATAGCATCTGTACAAATTTTCTTTTTAAGTGATCTATTTAGTTTATTTGCTTGATTCCTCAAACTTTTTGCCTTATTCCAGTCTGCCTCATCATTTGTTTTATGAGCTTTCTTAAAATAATAGTCTCTATCTTTTGTTAATTTTAGGTATTCTTTAGTAATCCATTCAGGCATTGAAGTTTTTACTCTCTTAATTCTACGAGGTGCATGTTTATTGCAAGCATAATTAAATAAATTTGACCAAATATCCCAAGCTTTATCTACATCAGAACATTCCATGACTAAACTCCAATCTTGTTTTTTAACAGAGTCAATGAAATCGTTCTCATTAAACTTTTTAAAAGACCTAGAATTTGTTGTTTTTGGTTGACCTTTTATTTTTTTATACTTGCGAATTAAGTAAATTAATGAATGGTCACTTATTCCAAGACTATAAACTCCTGATTCAGAATACTTCTTGAGATTTGAAACAAAAATAAGATCTAATATTGTTTTACTTGAATCGGTGATTCGTGTACTCTCATTAATTAATTGTTTTAAGTTACTATGATTTTCTAAATTCTTAATTTTAGTTTGATTTACCTTTTTGGAAATATCAAGGTTGAAATCTCCTAGTACAATTACTTCATCATATTCAGATGTATAATGTTGGAATAAACTATCAATGTCTGTTATGTAATCTATATTGGCACTCGGGGGTCTGTAAACTGTTCCAACAAGAAAAGGCTTAGTATGTGGTAAATTAATTTCTATCCATAGACTTTCAACATTGTCAGCAATGTTATTTGTTATTATTTTATGTACAATACACTCTTTAATATAACACAAAATTCCACCTCCTATTTTGTTTTTCCTATCAAATCTACAAATATTATACCCATTTATAGTGAGCTCTGTGTTATCAATATTCTTATCAAGCCAACTTTCAGTTAAACATAGTATGTCAATGTTATTTTTATCTAAAAGTACATTAATTTGATCAACTTTGTTTCGCAGGCTTTGAATATTTAGATGCGTAATTTTAAGCCCTTTACCAAGATACAGATCATTGTTTATAGGATCATTAAGAAATGGTAATTCAGATACAGTATTTTTAATAAAGCAGGCGGAACACCACCAATTGTCAAAGTTATGTTTAACCATTACGCAGTTTACATGAAAATCTAATGTGCAACATTTACATGAAATATGTGATTCACATGATTTTATGTACTTTAAACAGTCGGCACATGTACCAACTGTTACACCTTTATTTGTTTGTTGAGATTGCTTTATGTTTGCAGGATGTTGTATGCAAGATCTCTTAAAAAAGCAATATAGTTCATTGCGATAAGTTTAATACCAGACCCATTCAAGTGAAGTCCATCCTTGGCAAGATGTTGTAGACTGATGTTTGAGTTGTCAATGAATGCCCAGTTGAGTGTACTGCACTTGTCATGTAGCCTAGCATTGAATTCCTTGACCCAAGCATATCTACCTGCGTTTTGATGCATAATTAACGAAGAGATTGCAATATGGATAGATGTGTCGGCGTCCCTGATACAGTTACATAACAAAGTAATGAGTTTGATGCATTTCATCGGCATACAGTCATTTGTGTTGTTTGTTCCACAATGTATAATAACGCTTGATGGGTTTTGCTCTTGTATTAACACAGGTGCTAATTTGATCCACATTTCCAGTTTGCTTCCTGGGATACAGCAGTTGATCACTCTCATACGACTAGACATTCTTCTCCCAACTAAATGTTTTGGAATAGAGTCACCGATTATGAGCACAGTTTGTTTTCTACCACCATGTGATGTTTTAATTACTGGTTGAGGATGAGACGGGGGTGCTTCATTGTGACGGCTAGTCACTGCATCTGTTGATGGATCTTCACAATTCTGCGTACACTGCTGAACATCAGATTGATCATTTGATGACGGTCTCAAAGGCATAGATTTTGAAGGCTTTGTTTCAGGTATATTCATCACTGTAGAAGTTTGTTTGATTGGATAAGATTCTTCCATCTCAAGTGCACTGAATTGGTTACTAATTGGAATTGTAATAATGTCAGATTGCAATGGCACAGTTACTGTTTTACATTCAGATGACCCAATACTACTGGTGGTTTGGGTTAATGATTGGCAGTATATAGTGTCTGTCTGGCAGCATTTGTTTGAGACTTCCACTTTGTTAGATATAAACATCATTACTTACATGATATGATTATATGACCAGTTTACTTTACATAATACCCCTGTTTTGGGACACCTCTGTTAAGGGGACTCTTTACCGTGAAATAAACAAGGGCAATATGTTTTGGCACAAGACCAATCCCTATTTAGGGGACATTTTGTTGGGTTTCTTTATTAAGTTGTAACCAGGTGAATATTTTACTAAAATAATTTCAGAATTATTAATAATAATTCTGAAATTATATATATTTTATAATAATATTATAAAGCTCTGTGTACACTATCAAACAAAAAAATTGTGATGTGCCCAAATATGGTAGTGATATACCCAAATATGGTAATGATATGAAATCACCATATATGGGCACATTTTTGTCATATAAAGTTGTGTAGAATTTAAAAAGAGCTTTAGACTTGTAAATTTATATTTTCAATTTGTTTTTTTCTGATGTGAACAACAGAGCTTTGAATTTAAATTAATGTCTTAATACAGTATCTTTAAAATATTTTCAATTTGAAATCTTTTGGAGATGATAATCCCTGCCATGGTGAAAAATCAATATAGGTATTAAAATACACATAAATTCATTCATCTGTGATAATACAATAATTGTTTTCACACTCGTGTCACACAGATAAGTAGCTTGGTGTAGATTGTTTTACATAGAGTTTGATCGATTTAGCAAACTTAAGAATCTTCAATTTTCCAATGGTTATATTGATGTAATTGTGCTGGCTTGTGCTTCAAATCAAAGTTTTTTTTTCAGACCCATAACCTTTTGACGCCAAATCTTCTTAAGAAATATGTTTTTTAATTATTTAAAAAAAATTTCATACGCATTCAACAGCGAGCACAGACTCGCTACTTACAAGATCAATAAACTATTTTGTATAATTTATCATACTTATAAACAAAGTCTCATTTGAGGTTTAGGGAGTGGCACTTCAGTTGGTCAGGATTGAACCTTGACCTTGGGATTAGAAGGCAAGCATGTTAACCATTAAACAGCTCCACTAGTGTTCTTTTATTAAATACAGTACTAGGTATTCCAGCAAAAGTTCTTTTATAACTTACAATACGATCTGCTCTCCCAAACCTACATAATTAATTTTGTTTCAGAATGCAGTAGGAGAGCATTGATATTTTTAAATGTCTATGTTTTACAAGAATCTTATAACTGTATGTATTTTAATCTAGTTCGCTTAAACGTCATCTTTTAACCTCTTTTTAAATAATCACCCTGTACTAGTCGTATTTAACCCTGAGAATCTTGTTTATTTCGCTTGTGATGGTAATTACTAATACTCTACACAATATCAGTTTAATTATATGAAGGGCTAATTAATTTTTTATCACATTATACATCCGCAATCTGTCTGATTGAAGTGATGTAATATTTAATTACTGATGAGAAATGTACAAATGGTGGGAGTTATTATTACAGATAAAGCTTAATATCATTCACAAAAGCGGAACCAGATTTTGCTTCTAATCTATGAAATACTTTGATCAAATATTGACTGATTTGTTGATATTAGTTTGAACTACCTCTAGCAAACAAAATTATCTCTACCTTTTTCACATCTGTTCTGAAAATCTATTGAAAAAAAAATCCAAGCATCCTTGTAAAGTTTTTTAAATAAAAAAAAATGTTTTTCATTACAAATAATCCTCCATTTTGATTATTTCTCATAAAGAACCTTAGAGTTTATGAAAAAGTATCTACAGTATAATTAATAATAATAAATCTCCCCTGATCATTGTAGCTAATTTGTGTGTGAATCCATCCCATCTATCCCATGAGTTTAATTGAAATAGTCCTATTTTAAAACAGCCTCGCAAACTCATCATTATCATACATAATAGCAATACATAAATATTGGAACAGATAATTAATAATATCTGTTTCTTTATTGTAGATAGATCTACATATTGTACTTTATAGATATAACACATTACTGAAGTGTATTCTTGCCATTTGATTTCATATCTTTGCATATTAATTATCTCCCAACATTAAAAAAAAATCTTTACATTTAACAGTAAGCCAAGTGAAATCCTAATTTGTCTGTGCCGTATGGTCAAGGATTTCTAATTTTACACAGATGGTATATAATCAATATTAAACCCACTCATGTTTTATTGTTTTATTAGTGTAAATATACAGTTTGCGACAAATTTACATTAAGCATGTCAAAATCTAGTATTCAATAATTAAAAAATAATTTGTACTGCATTATTGAATTTAATTAGTACCTTCAAACTGTATTTAGAATAAGGACATGACTGACTGAGTATTAACTATTATATAATAGAATGACCCTTTTCAAGGTATCTCTCTAATTTCCTTTAATTTTCTCTATGGACACAAAATAATATTCTAAAAAAGGGGGTTTTTTATTTTACAACTTGTTTTCACAAGTCTATCACATTATCATAGTACTGTACATGTTTTATCTGTTTTTATTTACATAAAGTGTTATTATTTTTCATTGATCTATCTAGCTAGCATATTTTTGAAGCAAAATTTAATTACATTTTGTTATAGATTTAATTACATTTTATTTGTCAGGCATTTGTATGATTTGTTTTTTGTTTTTGTTTTTTTGTTTGTTTTTTTTTTAATGCGCCTTGAGCACTCTTGAGTGGTATGTGCGCTATAAAAATCCTGTTATTATTATTATTTATGTTATTATTAGATTGATGGTATTATTAGAATACATAATGGAAGCCATGTACTGTATAGGCCTACTGTACTGTAGGTTGTCTCACATGACTATGAATTGATACTTTGTATTTAAAAAGGCATTCATAAAATTAAAACCAATACATTCAACAGTTTTTTCTGAGTTGCAACAGTACAGTAAAATTTACAGAAAATGTATTTTTGTAAAGTCGTGACTTTTTAGTTTCATTTATAAATATACTGTATATCAAAATTTAAAGTTTTAAAATTGATTAGAAAATTGTTTTTGTCTGTACACTTAAGTGAGTCGTATTGAGACTTCCACGCTCATTTAAGAAAATTAGTTGTCTTCATCCTACACTGGCTCTCATCTCTCCAGCGTAAGATTTACCACCAGATATGAAATGAACCGTTCACATTGTTAGTAATAATCACCTGTGTGTAGCCAACATACGAAACAAACGACTCCTTAGGGATAGGTAATGATAACGAATCTTGTATCGTATAATTATTTTTTGACGATAGAAATATATTTAATATAATGCATGCTTTCAGTTTTTTGTCGGTAGCTAATTGAATTCATAATTCGTCGCGAGATATTTATTATCTACTGAATTTTAAACTCAGTAATCATTTCATAAATGAAATTCATTTTCAAAAGAATTGACTATCTTTTCTACAAAAATGATTACTGATAGTAGTCATAATATTTCTTCATTTCTCTCTGTTTGCCTGTTGATGTTCTTCTGCATCAACTATTGTTCTTTCCTACAAACTGAAGTAACAACGTGATGTTTGTCTAAATGGCATTCCATAGTTTTTGTTTTCACAAATATTTAATTTTTTTTCTTTTTAGAAGGGACGCAAACTTTACACATCCAAACATTTTAGAAAAACGAAACCAGAGCAATGGAGATGGCATCCATCAAACTGTTAGTAATCCATCTTCAAATTGTTATCCATCCTCACCACAAAGTGGTTTGTTACACAATCAGGAACTACATCCGCACGAACTACACCCTCACTTGAAATCAGAATATTCAATCGGAACTCCGAAATATGATTCCCGGATAGCTAATTCAGAGTTTGCCATATCCCAGATGTCACCACAAAGATCAAATCCTTTACAGTATTCTAAACCAGAAGAAGTGGCAAATGGAAGAAGGAATCAACCTACTCCAAAACATCATATGCTATCAAAGAGAAACCAAAGACATGCTCTTTATGAACCAGTCCATGAGACTTCTACAAATGAGCAATATGCCTCACCTGATGAAAGAGGTCCATTGTCTGGTGGTGGTGGTTATGAAAGAGATAGATCTGATGAAGATCTTCCAGACCATGACATGCAAAGAGTGCAAGAAGTAACAACAAGGACTACCAATGGCATGGATGAAGACTTTTTAGATTTAGAAGTCTTTCGCAATGCTGTAGAGAATGTCTTACATGAAAGAGAGATTCAGTCTCGAGCAACACAGTATTCACAATCAGAAGGCGAACCTCTTTATACAACTCTTCAACCATCTCAACAAGATAGTATTATTAGTGAAGGTCAAAGTTCAGGGTATGATGACTCGTATGGATATGATAGTTTGGACGATGGTTTGGATGAATTACCGGTCAGAGATCAGAGTTCAGGGTTTAAAGGTGAACATGTCTCCTGTTGTACATTTTAATGATCTGTCTACACTATCAAACTTTTATGTGACAACAAAATTTGATATATCATATATGGACATGATGATGTTTTTTTGTTAAACTAGTTTGATAGTGTAGACAGAGCTTTATAGATGTATTGGTATTGAGGTAAAATATGTTTCAATATAATTGAGATTTGTTTTAGAATAAAGATAAAATATTCTAGTTCTATTAAATTTTAATAATTCATTAAAAATAAAATATCATTATTTTTTTGTAATGCCCTTCTATTATTTATCAACAATTTCAATGCTTATATTTTTTGTTTTTACCCCTTCACAGATTGTCCTAAGCAAAGAAAGATTGCGTTGTTTTGTGTGTTTTCGTACCTGGAAACAGAGGAATTGTTGACCTGTTCACAGGTGTGTAAAGAGTGGTGTCATGTCAGTCATCACCCAGCATTGTGGAAGAAGGTGTATCTTAGTAGTCACATCATCACATCCAAGGTATTTTATTTGTTATTTGTAGTTTAATGTCCAAGGTCATTCTTTAAAAAGCCTTCTTTTATACTGAAAATTTAAATGGCCAAAGGTTTAAGCCTAGTGCCTTACAAATTAAAAAGGTGGGATTGAGGAGTTTTTTTAACGTGGCGAGTGATTGAGTTTGGAAAGGTGTTCCAAAGAACAGCAGCTGACCAGGAAAAGATGCGTTGTCCATAATATTTTGTTGAAAGCCGTGTAGGTATAGGCAGGAGTAAAACCTCTGAAGATGACCTCAGTGATGTTCCTTAAATAGGTGTGACCCAAAGGAGGTGTTCAACTGTAATATACTATTGTCACACATCTCTAGTTGCTGTTTCTTTTTGTAACACTTACAGCATGCCATGTAGGTAAAAATGTTACACTACGGTATTAAGCTCTATCTACACTATCAAACTACAGTAGTTTGACAAAAAAAGTGTGATATGCCCAAATATGGTAGTGATATTCTTAAATATAGTTAGTGATATGACATCATCATGTACAGTACATATGTGGCCATATTACATTTTTTTGTCACATAAAGTTTGATAGTGTAGACAGAGTTTTTATGATATTAGAATGAAAACAAAAAGGCACCTTGCAAAATAATCAATCATTATGTAGTTTTTGCAGACCATTTCCAAGTGGTGTACACAGACAGAACACCTTACGCTGGAGAGTTTGCAACCAAGGACCATGAGGAAGGGGGAACGAAGACAAGATTACCTGAGGAAAACAAGGTAGGAAACAACACAACAGTTGTCGCTCTGCATTTCTTCTCCTTTTTGTCTTTTGTTTCTCTAAAGGTCGCTTTAGTTTGAGCAAGGTCAAGTCGATTTAAAAGAGAAATTATAAAAGAGAGTGAATCTATTTTTACCATTTTGATTAGATTGTACACAGCATATAGCCAAAAAAAAAACCCATTACAATATAATCTCTATCTTTGGGCTGGCCAAATAGGTTTTCCAGAAAGTTTGATATTCAGAATGTGTTTTTAATGGTAACAATTTGGGGCCTTTTGGACTTGGATTTTCCGGTTTTCAGAGAGTATGGTATTGGGAAAGTTGACTGTATTATATTATTTTTGTTTCAGAGGTTCACTAGAGGCAGGTTTGGAGTACATATTACAGGCATCAGGAAGTTCTCTTCTAACATTAAGAATATTTAACTGTGGCAATGTACTGACTGACAGGTAAAGCATTGTAACTATACTTTTCACTCACTTGAAGAAAACTTACTTTTAAAATGATGATTTTCTATTATTATACAAGTTTTTTTTAATGCTGTTTAAACTTCTAAATTACAGAAGCCTCTGGTTGGCCAGCTGCCATTGCCGTTTTCTGGAAACCATAATGTACGTAAGCAGCACAGATCCAGTAGGTCATGAGGTCATCTGGGCATTGGGTGCAGGATGTAGGAATATCCGTGCATTACAAATACCACCACTGTTTCCATGGTAGGTAATACATTTTTTTGAGGGAACATTAAGCTTTTTTTCAAGAGAATCAGTGCCGCAACACAGAGGCCTTTAAGGACCCTGGTTTAGGAACCCTAAGTGGCCATCCAACGCTGGAGGCCTCGGGGCGTTTTAGCCTTTTTCAACATATTTTAATGCCTGTTTTTTCCTCTGGGCACTGCTCATCCCCATAAGCTCCTGGGTTTAGCCAGTGAGCGCTCATAGCCATTACACCACTGAAGAGAATGTCAAATGCAAATATTTATAAAACTACAATATTTTTCTTCCTATAGTGAAAACTCTCAAAAATTCAACAATAAATGTGTTCAGATGATAGGAAGATGTTGGCCCCTAATCCAGGGTCTTTGCATCGGTGGGATTGATGTTGACATCAGGGGTTTGGTGTCTCTTGGTAAGTTGTTGTGCTTGTTGACTAAACACACCAGCAAATATATTTTAACTATAAATAATCCTTTTTTTCTTCAGATGAAGGATGTAATTAATAAATGTTAAACAAAAACTATTTATTTGTATGTAAATCAAAGCAAATTATGAAATTATTTATGAAACTTCTTCTCCTCCAGTCAGAAACTGTCCAAGACTGTGTGTTCTTGAGTTGGACCACATGCAAGAGATGACGGAAGAAACAGCAGTAGGAATGTGTAGCAACGGGCTAAGAGGTCTTGAAACAATTATATTTACAGCAACGCCAGTCACACCAAAGGCCATTATACAGTTTAACAGTAAGCTACTTCACATAGATTCATCACATACTATAAAATCTCGTAAAGAAGCCCATGGGCTTCTTCTCTTTTTAGTACTCATAGGTGGGCTTCTTTTCAAGATGGGCGTCTTTTCTAGATTACTTTTTCAAACTAAAGAAGGGGGATTTTTTTCAAAATGACTGCTGTAATTATGTGAATTGCTACTACTGTACAATAATAGGATTTTACCTGGCAATTAAAAAAAAACCCTGTCTGCTAAATCGAATAAATTATTTGATGTTAATTTATTTTGAACTTGCTTGTGTCTATCTATTTAGGTGCCTGTCCTCAACTAAAAGTCATTGCAGTATATGTTGGGATCTCAGATTATTTTGACGACATCGATAACAGACAGAACCAGATAGAGTACAAGAATATTGCCTCCAGGCTTAAAGTAAGCCAGTGATAAAACATTCCTTGAATAGTCTTCTCAGATAAGGACTATAAACCGTAGGTCCTGTGTACACATCTAGCTCATGTGCACTTTAAAGAACCTAGTACATCTTTCGAGACAAGTGGGGTTTGCCGCGATGTACTAGTATACACACAGCCACATAACTGGGCCCTCTGTGATACCCGTCTTTGATTGAAGAGCGTACTCAGTATAAATAAATAACACATTTTTTTAAAAAGGGATTTTAAAGAACCATACAGTTAGTTACACTCTTCTTTAGTTAACCACTTATATTATCTCATTTTATTTTCAGTTGTTGAAAAAGAAGCCGGCATTAATGAATATTCTTCATTTGAAAACTAACTGCAAATAACTGTGGATACAGAAGATGACTGTAATCAGGCCCAGTGTTAATTCAATATTAAGTAGACAATACTTATTTCTTTACGTATTGATTTACAGTATTTCCAAATTGAGAAATGATTGTCTAAATATGAGTATGTTGATGACATGAAGTTTTTCCACAATACTGTAAACAGTTATAAAATAAGGGTTTGATAAATTTATGATCTGTTTTCCTACAGTTTAATGAGTATAATCCGTAATTCCATAGTATTTTTACTCGAGGTACCCGAGTCTAGGACTCTCTCATCTTCTCCTCCATCCGACACTATTGAATAAAAAGTGAGATTTATAAAGTACTACTCCTCCCTTATTCGTTGTACTATTAAGCTGGGATTTGGCATGAATATACTACAGGGACAGGTATTTTTTAATTTCAAACCTGATGCAGCCATATGATGTCTCGAAGGTGGTACCGTATAGCCGTATTTGGTAGCGAGGTTATTGATGTATATGTGACGTCACATCTCGTCTTGGAGCTTCTTTTGCTGTACCCCGAGTATTGCACATTCGTGCTTGTTTTTTCTATCTTTTATTTAGGAATCTCTGGTCCATAGAAATTAAAATTATGTATAAATGAATTGCTTGAGTTGCCTTCCATACTATAATATTGGTACTCTGCTTTAGTGTGCATTTCATACTATATTATTTATACTCTGTTTGCCTTCCATACTATATTATTGGTACTCTGTCTGCTTAGTGTGCGTTTCATACTATTTTATTTATACTCTGGTTGCCTTCCATACTATATTATTGGTACTCTGTTGGCTTAGTTTGCCTTCCATACTATATTATTGGTACTCTGTTGGCTTAGTTTGCCTTCCATACTATATTATTGGTACTCTGTTGGCTTAGTTTGCCTTCCATACTATATTATTGGTACTCTGTTTGCTTAGTGTGCGTTCCATACGAGACATACTGTACTCTAGTTTTCTTCCATTATCTACTAAATAATAACATTTTTGGTGCTTTTCAGACTATGTTTTCGCACATTGCATTATATTATTATTGGCTTTTATACCCACCAATATTACCACAAATTAACAATATTTGAATTTCCATTTTACAAGTATATACAAGTGTATATAGTAGTACAGTATTTATGGCTTGGTGGTGTATCTCAGCCATGTGTACTTACCATGGTATACCAATTTGGTGCTATAGTTAAGACTCTTTTATATTCATGTCCTAAAGATTTATTACCTAATATAAGATTATGTCACTTTTGTTAAACGTTTAATTAAACTTTAAAAACCAGGCGTTACACTGGTGATATTACTATATTATGTCTATATAAAATGTTTATTATATATTTAAACTAAGCATATGTATTAATACTATTAGAGAGTTAAATTGATTAAACTCTCCAACTGTCTGTTATTTTTTACCCTTGTATATAGCTATATTGTATAGTTTATATATGTTCATACATAAATGCAATATTTAGCTAAAGAACAAATAAAGGAAATATAATGTATTTACAATAATTATATTATGTAAAATGAATGAATTTAACTGATTAATGAAACTAAAATAGTCTTTAGTGGATAATTTGTATAAACGGAATCTAGATTATAGCAATTCTGTGAGGTTTACTATCAGAAAGACCATTTTTATAATGCAATACTATATTAAATATTAATTATATTTAGCTAAAGAAAAGATGAGATATATTATGTAAAATGAATGATGTTAAAGATTTATAGAAAGATTTATAGAAATTGTTATTAATTACACGAAAAAGGTCTGAAGGTGGGTATGTCAGTCACTCTTTTGAAAGTGCTGTTGAATTTGATGTGTTTTGTTTCATTTTTTAAAGCTTTAAATTCGCAATAATATTTTGTAGTGTAATGTGTATGTGCTTTTTTTTAGCGGCTCAAACAGGGTAGGAGATATTGTGTACTTTGTTAGCATCACCAAAATCTTTAATATTTTTATTTTCATATTATTATAGTACTTATTTTTTATATTCTTTAGAACTAGTATTATTGTCATATACCACCAACTAATATTTGTTATTTTTAATATTACAATATATTTCTTTATTAATAATTTACATTGATAGTTAGCTCTATAATATGGAGAGGTATATATACTTATATATAGCTAGTTAAAAAGTACTATAAATAAAATAATATTTGCAAACAATATCATTGTTATTTATTTCTCCACTTCAACACGCTGAGGTACAGAAACTAAAATCATAGCACTAACTGAATTTAAAAGGAATTATTTTCTCAAAGTAGGCATATAATCGACACAACAGAAGGAGAAAACACTTATCTGTACTTTGCTCTTTGAGTTGTTTTTATTCATCATAAATAAAACAATAATTTGTATTTTCTTTAGGAATTCATATTTTATATTTCTTTCATTAAAAGTACTTTAAAATGTATTATAAAGATGTTTTAACACATTGTTCAAACAAATTTAAAAACATTTTGTTTTACAAATAAAGTTAAATTAATACATATTTTACATGATTTTATATAAAAAAAAGATAAAATAGTGTATACTTCTTAAAGGTATTATTGTATCCACTTTCAGAGTTCTTTGAGATCACCGTATTCTCCAGAAATTTATTTCAAAATAATATTCTTTGAGCCTCCTTTGCGATTCAGTAAACCAGTTAAACAACCTTCGGTTTAATTCTGCTCCGCAATTTGAATTTTACAAGCAATCATACTTGAATTTTCTTATACCGGTAAAATAAAAATTTCTTTTACGCACTTGTGACTCGTATACAAGTTAATATACATTGTTCATTGAGTCTGATGGATGTTTTCTATTGGAATTCCTCAACAACTTTCTCTGCATGAGGTTGGAGTCCTCTTTCTAGTAAAGCTTTATTCATCTTTTTTTCCTCTTTTTGTTTTGCAATTTGTTCTTCTCTTTGTGCTTCTAAAATTGCATCTATTGACACCTTTTTAAGATCTATCTTAAGATCCTTCTCTGGATCCTGGAAAAGAAAAATATAGTCAAGTTAATAACTTAAAAAGCAAACATTAGGTATAAACTGAGATAAATGAAGGAGACTTTATGAAAGCATAGCCAAACTATAGAGGGTGCTTTACAAAATATATCAAAAACATAGAGGCAATTTCACGACATTACCATCCAGGTAAGCATTAAGCTCTGTCTACACCATCAAACTTTATGATGATGTCATATCACTACTATATTTGGGTACATCACACTTTTTTGACAGTGTAGACAGAGCATTAGTCATAATACCCTATTTTCCAGTTTTGTGTGTTTTTAGATTGGTTAACGGGCGAAAACGCCTTCAACCGAAAATTCATGTATTCGGCCTAAGTAGTAGAGCCTAAATATGGTAAATTTATGCAGTATATATTGGGATATTAATAGTGTCATTTGACTTGACAGAATGTACATTAATTCTTGTTTATTATTATACTTACAATCTCGCCAAGGAGAACCACATTTTCTCCTCTAACTACAAATACACCCCTAGGAATGTCACCATATTCTTGTCCAACATGAATACGCTCTATCGTCTTGTGGAGGACTAAATTAGCTGAAAAGAAAAGTAGCATTTGTTAAACAATGTTTGTATTTTAATTTTCAATTGTCATTATTTATCATTTACCATCACGACACAACCTCATCATCAATTTTCTTTTTCTTCAAATCTACACTAATAAAAACGGATCTGCAAGGATGGGGTTGGGGGAAGGGGTTAGTTAAACAGGTGCTACCAACAAAATTGGTGGTGCTACCAAAAATTATTATGAGCCATCATTAAAAATTTGATAGTGCTACCAAGTGAAAAAGTTAATTTGCAGCCCTGAAATGACATTCATTCAAGTAAAAATACAAACATACCAAATTGGTCGATACTTCTTAAAGTCCCAATTAGTGTCCTGCCATCTCGTAATAGCACTAGTAGTCGTTCTGGAAAAATAATGATAACATTTTATTTATTTAATTAAATAAAAATAATGTCTAATGATGAATTGATCCTCTTTATTAATTATTGAAAAAATAAAGTGAAAAGTTGTGCACGTGAAATTTACATGATATGTGATATCGTTTTAAAAATTTGAAAATACCAAAAAAAAAAATATCATTTGTTCAGAAAAATGGGACGTGTGGGGCGAAACGTCTCGGGCAACCTGTACACACTGACTGATTCGGCAGGCGACTCTATTTTGCATAGCCTAGCTACTAGGCTTAGGTCAATATACAACGATTAAACATAATATACATTTATTTTATCAAATAAAAAATACAACAACATAAAATCATACTATCTAGCTCTTCAATTAAACTTGCTGTTCCAGGTAAACACTCCATTTTAGAGGGAAAATAGAGCAAACTATTTTTTAAATCAGCACCAAAAATAATAAATAAATGTCGCCCTCTGTTGATTAACATGTGCTTATATAATTTAATTTAAAGGTCCTGGAAAAATTGGGAAAAAAGAGAGTACCTATCGAAATTGTTTGTTAAAATGGCACTTTTACGCAAGGTATTTAAATGTTTACATATTTATGTAAAGTTTTATATTCTAAAATTCTAGAATTAGTAAATGTACATTTTATTGAATGACCAGTTGCTCTTTAATTGTGTCGTTTTTGTAGGTGTTTTTGAATCCCTGCTCAATGTTTGCAAGGACAAGGTGTAGGAGTAGCATTCTTCCATCATCATCATCATCATCAAGGCCAATAACGTACAGGAGCACTGTGCTTGGAAATCCTAAGCCCAGTATACATCATGTGCAAGTTTCTTATCTGTCTGTTACAGGTACAGACTGAATTCCTATGATTGATGTTATTTTAAATTCATTGAATGTTATAATATTAATTAATATAATAATGAATTCATATTTTGGCTTAAAAATGTGGAATGTACAGTAAGTAAGTGAGTGATGATCATTAATGTTAATCATAAATTATTAATTATAATGTTATAATTTCTGTGAATTTAATTTTCAGCCAATAGATTTACAGCACGTGTTCAAGAAACAGCACCCCCATTTCAAGGCCTTGCAGTCGTTGATGGCCAATTCAAAGAAATAAGTTTAGAAGATTATCGAGGGAAATATCTAGTTTTATTTTTCTATCCGTTAGATTTGTAAGTTTTTCCTTATGAAGTGTAGCATAAAAGATATTAGAAAATCCAGTATAGTAGCCTACAGCCAGGACTCCACAATGACTTTCTAAAAACCTGAGACTTTACTTTACCATCTTTTTTTAACCATTATTATTATTATTATTATTTATTCAGGCAAAAGATACATTTTACAAATTATAATACAAATCAACAAATTAAACAAACACAACGCAAAAGAAAATATAAAATCATAGTAACTAGCTGCCAGGAAAGCACAAAAGCAGCCTTAGCCACTGTCACCAATTAGGTGTGTACCTCCAACCAGTAACTAATTATTACAAATAATATATATAATATAGATGTTGATAAAGTTAATATCTTAAAAGAATAACTTAATTATATTAAGTAAAAACGTATTTAAAATTTCTTTGATGTGTCCAGTATAATAATTGGTAAAACCATAGAGATATTATTATAGAATATCTCTATGGTAAAACTAAAAACTCCTTCATGCTTGAAAAAGTCTCACTCTCTGGTTCAGAAAAAGACCAGAAAATCTTTCTTTTTTTATAATAATTTTCACCTTATCTTCTAGCACGTTTGTTTGTCCAACTGAAATCATTGCATTTAGTGACCGAGCAGCTGAATTTCACAATTTGGACACAGAGGTCATTGGGGTGTCAGTGGATTCACATTTTAGTCATTTGGCATGGATCAATACACCAAGAAAGGTAGGCCTACTGTCAATGGACTGTGTCAAAATTATCTTACTGCAGTAACAATTTTAACATTTCATTTCCAGGGATTGTTTTTACTTTAGGTAGTATTTGTCTCATTTCAATGCTATTAAGGAATTAGGTCTTCTCGAGGATAAGGACTATAAACCGTAGGTCCAGTGTAACGTGTGTGCACCTTAAAGAACCCAGTTTATTATTGGAGACGAGTAGGGGATTACCCCGGTGAACTGGTTAACAATAGCCCCTGTGTCATGGGGATTACCACCTATCTGATAGGAAAGTGATTTATTTACTATTGGTAATGTGCCCATACACATACCTGTACATAACAATTTAACAAAATTTTATAAATAAAATAATGCTACTTTACATTAACTATTCTAGGATGGAGGCCTAGGTCAGATGAACATCCCACTATTATCTGATTTCAAGAAGAAAATATCCAGAGATTATGGTGTACTGCTTGAAAATGAAGGCTTAGCCCTTAGGTGAATACTGTCACTTATCTAATCAAATTCTAGCAAAACTTTTTTTTTTTCTAAAGGCCAACTCGGACAGCATCGTATGACAAGGCCAGATGAAACGTCTTGACTCATTGGTGCTGTCTGAGAATCCCGACGAGACAAGTCGTCTTGAGATAGTGTCGGGCGTAGGTTTTATGTCGTTGGGATAAATTTAAACATGTTTATCCTTTAGATTTGTAAGTTTTTGAAACGCATTCCTTGTTAAGTGTAGAATAAGAGATATTGAAATAATCCAGCAAGTAGCCTACAGCTGTCGCCATCGTTGTTCGATGCTGTCTGAATTGGTCTCAAAGCTTAAATATTGTGTAATTAATTTGATGTTTTTTACAGAGGCTTGTTTTTAATTGATCCGGAGGGATGTGTAAAACATTTGAGCATAAATGACCTACCTGTTGGCCGGTCAGTTGATGAAGTCCTCCGCTTGGTTAAGGCTTTTCAGTTTGTAGAAAAGCATGGAGAGGTTTGTCCAGCAGGATGGACGCCAGATTCAGATACAGTAAGTTTTTAAATTTAATTCAGCAGGAGTTGAGCATTTTTGTTTTCATTTGGTTGGCTCATTTGAACAGGGAACTAGTTTGCAAGACTAGGTTAGAAAAGCAAACACATCGATCAAAAAGTTAATAACAGACCATCATACTATCGAAAGAGAGTCATAGAAATGATTAGCATACACAAGACAAAGAGAATAATAGATGATCTGGATGAGGTAGGCTATGTTGAGTGTTCTTTTACCCAAAGACACTTGGGCCAGTTTCATTTATCTATGAGGCGCAACTTGAGCATTTACAGAGACGGAAACTGAAGTGATAAAAAGCCTTATAGCAAGATTATAAAATAAATTTAAATCTTATTAAATCTTTTAATTTTCCAGATTAAACCAGATCCAGAAGGTGCCAAGGAATATTTTTCAAAAGTTGAATAACACACTGTCTGGTTGAATAACACTGTCTGGTTGAATAACACTGTCTGAATATTAAATAAATGAATATATATGACACAGAATCAGAACTGTGACTGTTTCTGAAAATACTTCTTGCCGGCCAACAGTATATTTGTGTGTGAAAACAAATTTGAGCAGTGAATGTTACATCCACACTATATTATATTTTGTGCCATGGATGTTTGCTTTATTAATTTAAAAACCCTCTTTTTTTGTAGGTTCAAGTTTATTTATCAGATATTGGATTAGTTGAAAATGCTATTTTTTACATATAATCAGGTGGTTTGGAATGTGTAATTGATTATAAATCGGGTATTAATTGATATATAAAGAGAGTACTATATAAAGAGAACATTAATTTGTATATAAAGAGTGCTAAACTTGATTTATGGGGCAAATAACTTGATAGAAATTCATATTATGTTTTTTTGATGTGTACTTTGACAGGCATAGAGAAACTGTAAGCAATCCAGTGATATACTGGAAATCGTGATAAACAGAATCGTTAGTGAAACTACTGTATTCAATTAAGTTGTTTGGAGTAAGATATTAACATTATGCATTTAAACAGGGAGTTGTTCTTAATTAATTAACAACTCTGCTGTAAATGAATAGAAAATGCCTACAAATTTTAACAAAGCAGTTTTGCTTGAAATATTGTATTTTACTGTTTGATCATAATAATTGTTAATTTTATGCAAATACAACCGTATTCATAATAATATTCAAGATACAAAAAAAAATAATATGTTTGTGTTTAAAAACATGTAGTGAGCCCTCAACTTTTTCTCATTTACTTTTTTCCGGTCGGCTTTTTTTTCAAAATAATGGAGGGAAGAAAAAGATCGAGTAGCTTTCGACGAACACTTTCATTGCGCAAACGTCGCCGTTCGTCTGAAAATGTCGAAAACCAGAAACCAAAGCGAAGAAGGGTTTCGGATTTTGTTGTAAATCCTAGAAGTCGTGTAAGTACTTGTAAAATAGCGTAGCCTAGGCTACATGTAAAATAAATGTAGGCCCTCGCTCTACACCTACTAGGCTAGCCTAGACTCGCACCCACACAACGCATGCCGCCCGGGCCGGAGGCGTCGCGTTTTCATCGCCCACACATTCCTCCACCACGGTGGAAAGTAGGCCTGTTAGGGTCTAAGCTAGGTTTGTGCGTTGGCTAGGGCTAGACTAGCCTTGAAACGTGTCAATGGTGTTATAATAATATGATAAAATAAGTACAGTGTAGGCCTAGTAGTAGCAAGAAGGCTAGGCCTAGACTAGAGTACAGCCTACAGGTGACAGATGATGGTATTATTATCGGGAATAGTAAAAAGTATGTTTTTTGATTTGGGACCTGCTGTTGCTGCTCAACGACTTAACTTGGCGTTGACTAAAAATGATGCTTGTCGTATATAATTTATAATGTTCATGCGAGGCGCAATCTATTTATTTGTAACATGTCTTTTCCACATATATGTGCTCTACACATTGGGTGCGGACGCCGACGGTATATATTTGCGGTACAGATTTTTTTACATTTTGTACATTACAGTGCTACAGGACAGGACAGTAGTCCTAGCTAAGGTCTGCTTTTTTGCGTAATAATCTTGCCAAAAACCTATGAAATATTTATATTCTTATTGAATTATGAATAGCCCCCTCTATTTTGTTTTTCATTACTGTCACTGTCAGTACTGTACATAGGTTCACTAAACTGTAATCAGATTTTCATACTTAAAGTACTATTCAAAATTAAATTTGTTAGTATTTTGTCAACTCTCTAGACTACAAATAAACGCTTAAATAAAAATGGTAAACTGAAGATGAAGAAATAGCCCAAGAGTTTTCAGAGTATAGAATCAAATGTCTGAAACAAAACTAATAATGGAACTGAATCCATCACCTTTTTTCAGAGTTTTGAAAACAAACCTATACAGTAATTATATATTTAGAGTAAAAAGACTGATTTACTAAAACATTTGAGGAGCAAGCTTATGATTTTAATGTTTAACTGTTAAATGCAAGTTTAAACATTTATTTAACAATGGTGCTCATCAGGCGCACCACTTTTATCAAGCAAATGGATTGTCTCCAATAATTGATTTGCTGGGCAATTTTAGATGTTGGAAAATTGTGTTACTGTATTTAAAGTACCGTACTGTACATTATTTGCCTACAGTAAAAACTGGTGATGACATTATTGGTTAAGGCAGCTGATAACACTATCAGATTTATGATGGAAAGCTGTTATATATTCCGCAGTCACAAAATTATGTATAGAAATATTCTGCACATTGATTTAAATGTAAGATGGTTTAATTATTAAATTCTGCTTGCTAAATTCAAATATAATAATTTTTTGTTTAAAGATGTATTGGCCCCAAAAAGCCTGAAAAAATAAAGATTTAAAAAATCATACGTTGAATAGGTCATTTTGCAGTTTTAATAAAATTATTCACTTCTGTAAAAAAAAATCAACAAAAATAATTATAAATTTCACTTATAAAAGACAAAAGAAATAGTTAATTTTAACCAAAAACCATTGTCTGACATACAATTTAGGTATTTTTTGCTTTTTTCAAATTTCAGGAAAAATATTTTTTTTTGATACAATTTTTGGTCAAAGTGAATAAATGGAATGTTCAACAAAAACAATTTCTTTAGAGGGATAATATCTTTAAATATTATACATTAGAAATATTCAAAACACAACCTTTTATGCCTTTGTTAAAAGGCGAGTGTACTTTTGTGGGTTTTCTTGAAATTAAACACCCTCATTCCCTACTGTGAATATTGGAAGGTATTCTAATTCTGAACAGATTCTTGTCAAAATCAAAACCTATCTCGTTATGTCAAAGATTTCTGAGCCTTTTGGGATAAAAATATATTTTAGGATATTATTACCTTCTGAAATATGCCTAGTAACATTCCTGAATGATTCTTTGATCAATATCTGTGTTATGGGAGGGAATTTATGAATTTGTTCCTGTTAGTAGATCATCAATTTGATGATAATACATTTTATGAAAACACTAGATGTTGAGACAAATAATTGAATTAAAATAGGTGAAAATAAGTTGACCATTGTCAGCTAACACCATTTATACAGTAAGTGTGTATAACCTAACAATATTGTATTAAAATGATGTCAGCCACACCCATCATAGGTTGATCTCACGGTTCAATCCCATCCAATGTTATTGTTACCTACTGTACCTTATGACATACAATTGAATAGAAACCTTTATTAAGGGGACACTTTTAGGACCAAATAAAGTGTCTGCTTAATATGCATGTCACCCAATAACAATAATATTTTGTTGATATAAAGTTTGCGGTACACCACGTGTATTAGTTCTGAAAAGAACTGTTTCTCGGCGTTTCGATCAATATACTTTGATCGTCCTCAGGAGTGAGAATGCCTATATTAATTAAGTAATATATATCTATATTAATTAATAATAATAATTTTATTAATAATATTTATTAGGTCATCAATGAAAAAATAACCAGGAGTGAAAATAGGCTAAAGCCAACCCAAATTCTGCACTCACTCCATACAATAATATTACTAAGGTGTTGGCCGCAGTATTAAAACATATATTTCCCCTCGTTTGTACAGTACATAGGAGAGAGTGTGCACTTTAGGGTTGTTCTAATAGAAAAATTCTGCTGTATTATCAAATACTGATGCCTGTGTTTTTAATACAGTTTAGTATAGTTTACAGTATAGTATGTACTGTACATTATTTTCATTTTGTGAATTTTAAATTAAATACATTTAAAGTTTTTGTTTAGTTATCTACACCCTTCAATTGTAGTACAATAGAAACTCAATTGAATAGACATTGTCATTTGACAGTGCTTTATGCTTTTTATACCTTGTAAATAAAATCACACCATTGCTAGAAAGCTATTAGTAAAATGAAATTTATTGGTGGCATTTTGCCAGTAGTAAAGAGATATGAACAATGCATTATTTTTGTCCTGATTGAATTAATTTCATTAATCAGAATAGTGTTATCAGGCCATAGTATAGTTGACATAATAAAATCTAAAACCCAGCTACAGTATTCATCCCCTATGCACAACCACAGGCTATTAATCCCAGTATTAATTCATGAATAATTATTATTTTCTGTAGTGTGTTATTCTTAAAACATATTTTAAATGGAAATGAAAGCTTTTTAATGCAATATTGTACATCTCTTAATTTAGATTAAAACATTTATTTTTATTTAATTTTTAATAACTGATAGTTAACTTTATTTACTGTATACAATTATTATGTAATATTAAATAATTGAACAATGTAAATCTAGAGCTTTAGGCTAATAATTCAATATACATTGATACAGTAGGATTGTAACAATACTGTACAAATACAATAGTTTTTTACATAATTGATTACAATCTGTGTGTACAGTCCTGCTGTATGAATACATTATTTAGAAGATAGGCCTACTGTACTATCAGCAAGTTTAAATTAGAATTAAAAAAGATATATTTTTAGAAAATAAAATATTAGTAAGTTAACAGCAATGGAATGATAATTAAGTGAACACTACTTTTAATTAAAAAAATTAAAGATCAATTAAACACTTTGGTGTCAATCAAAAGTTGAGAAAGCTCTTGAAAAAAATCCCTAAAATCAGAGTCTGATACTGATAGTATTAAATAACTACTTTAAAAATTGTAAAACATTCGGCGTATTTCCAAAATGTAAAATATCAATAAATGTAGTAGTAGCTAATAAAAAGTATTACTAAAAACGGAACAAAGATATATTAATATTGATAAACAAAATGATTAGAATGAAGCAAAGGAGAGAAGAGGTTGATTTTGTTGTTAGAATTGAATTATATTACATTATAAAAGCATAGACTGAGGGAGCCAGAGAGCAAATGGAGCATCATATTACAAGGTCAGTTTCAAAGTCGCTGTTAATAAGTTGAAGTTCTGTTAACATTCTGGTAGTTCAAGCAATAGTGAAAGCATGTTTGGAAAGACCTACTGAGTCCTACGTTACACAGTTCATGCACAGTTTGAGGCCTATATATTTGCAGCAATACTTTACACACTATCCCATGCCTTTTGACGATCAGCATCATTTCGGATCCTATACTTATTGCAGAGTCTGTCTTACGTTTTACAATGTTATGTGCTTTTGTGGTTTTATCATCATTAATTTGTGATTTTTTAGTTTTATAAATCTGTATTTATAGTCTACCGTAACAGTATTTGGGTAAGTACTGTTGTATTTTTGATTAAAAACCCTAGATTTTCCATAATCTACAATATAGCTCTGTGTTTCAATTTTTGAATTAAAAAGGACGTTTCCGGGTGTTTATTTTTGGGAATAACAGTACAGGTCTCCTTCCAATTGTTCCTTTTGATTGCAGTTTTGGTCTAGGATTCAAATCTTACTTAGTCGATTTTGCTTTTTTAAATTTTCCTTTTACTCCTTATAATTAAAAGACCTGTATAAGATTGCTACTACTACTATTTGTGACCATTATTCGTATTATTTTTATTGATGACATTTTAAACTTTAAAATTGTAAACAGTATTAATTATGTTACCACTTTGTTTCTGCTCTCTGATAAAATTGCGAACAGTATGATATACAATACTGTATTGTTTAAGAAAGCCCTAGCAAATTAAAAAAATATATATAAAAAAATAATATAAATTGAGGCTAAAATGATTAATTCTATAATTTCTAAGTGTAAACAATAAGATGTTGTCAAGGAATTACTAACTGTACAGTACATCATATTCCATAAACTTTTGAAGATTCACATTCAAAATTTAGCCCTCATTTTAACTACTATACCTCATACCCGCAATTGAAAATCTCCATCCATTGATTTTTAGACACACCTATAAAAATGGCATACTTTCATATAACTAATCATCATATCCTCTTAGATTAGGGGCGACATGTTTTTAATAATGACAATTATTCTAAAGTGTTATGCAATAGTTTATGATAAATCTCTCAATTCCTGTCTGTTTTACCCACTCATAGTACTCCTAGCTCTGTAATATTTTCTTCTTTTTGAACACAGCGTATGAAGATTTACTGTGGTTTTTCAAGTACCTTTTCAAACACCACTTGCCATATTCCAATATTATTATTTCTGCTGACAATCTATTGTCAAAATCAATTAAAAGAGTTAAAAGACTTACTTTGTATCCTGATTTGAAACTTGCAGCTGCTTTTAATTTAATTTTTTGAATTTGAAGATCTTTTTGGAAGAAAGTATCAAATTGGTGATTGATTTGATTATAAATTTTAACCGTGGCGGGGGAATGCCCCAGTGCCAAGGAATGTTTCGTTTAACCCGTGATACATACACTGTACGCTGCCAAGATGACGGAGGATTCTAGTACTACTCAACATATCATAGAAGACTTGGATTTATTTTACTTCAGACAGCTTGCAATAAGTTTACAGGTAAATATTATAATAGACATTGAGGTAAATTACAAAACGGTTTAAATTAGTTTATGTTCCAAATCCTCAGTTAAATCCGGCTTCGAGTTCTTATTATAGTAACCTCTCTTATAAGTTCTGTCTACACTATCAAACTAGTTTGACAAAAAAAACTGTGATGTGTCCAAATATATGGTAGCTAGTGATATACTGTATGACATCATCATGTCCATGGGCATATCACATTTTATTCAGTTTGATAGTGTACTGTAGATAAAGCTTTATAGTATAAATATGAGTTCGTGTAAAACCCCTAGTAAACATGAACAAACCAACATGGCTTACGAAAAGCACTCCTTGTGTGTTTTTTTCGTCACCATCCTATACGAGTGTCACTCAATTTTATAACGCATTTATAGTGACTACACAATATGACTATCAAGTCGAAAAATTATTCTGCACACGCTCAGAAATTTTCGCAAGTACTGAATCACTGACTCAACATGTAAAATTTACTGAAATTTTCTACTCATTATGGAAATTTCTAATCAAGACTAATGAAATTAATTAATTAAAGTTGAGAACTTAATTAATTGCAGTTAAGAACTATATTTAGGTTACGCATTCGAGCAGGAATAGACTTAAGTCAATTACAAAAATAAATTCTTTGGTACATTCATATTTGGCCTTAATTATGCTTATTTGGCTAAGTAGTGTGCTCGTCTTCCAAACTCAACTATCTATATTCAGTGTTACTGCTGTATGCTTAATAGTCTTGTGTAAAATTATTGCATATGTTATTTTAGTCACCTACTTAGCATGTTAATATGCAATTTTATTACATGATTATCCAGATTCCAACATAGTGGACTAGTCTTCTATGTAATTGGAGAATTGGTGCATTTCCGAATTAGCCACAATATATAAATAATGCCTTGTTTTGGTAATGAATAAAATATACCCAATAGTATCATGATTGATGATTCCAGCTTTGTGATTGTCAATAATTGACTTAACATTTGATGTCAACACTCTCTAGATACTTAGCCTATTTTTCATCGCTGCCTTAATATGGTATAAAACGACCCAAGTTGTGCTAAACAAAGTGATTAAACTCTTAGGGTTGTTACAGAAGGTTGCTAATGGTGATAGATGTTTTGACCAATCACATGTGTTCTTCGTATAGATATACTCTAGTTCAATATGTTAAAAAGATCTTTGTACAGCCTAACATATTGCTATCATTGTGAGTACTCCTTATATACTACAGTATAGCGCTATCGTCCAATATTTCCACCTTTTTGGTGTTATTACAGTGGTTTTAAGATGTCGGCAGATGTAAGTCATACAAAACAGAAGGTAGGTGTTTTGATGTCTTGTGTATTTATTTTAAGAAAGATACCATACTTTAGTAATAGTGCAAGATGTTTTACAATGAGCGTTTGCCATATACAGTAACTTGTTGGGGTTAAATCTACTGTGTGCTTGACACTTGTAATCAGTTGATTGATGCTAGCATTAGAGCATCATTCTGACAATGTTTAACCATTAAGGTACTGTATATATTATAGTTCCATTCTTTAACCATTGACTCAACAGTTTTAAAATTGTAGTAAATGAACTTGTATTGTATAATATACTGGGAATTACTATGGACTGCAGGCTAGGTACAGTAGTACAGCGTACCTGTAGCTAAAATACAACCAAGCTGTATCCATTGGACAAAACAAATTATTACAGTATTTCTGTGTTTGGAAATGTGACCAAACATTCCTCAGAGAAATTGCAGTACTGTACAGTTAAAATATACTATAATAGTACAGTAGGGTTTACACTGTATACAGTATTGAATGTTTTTCACTCCATGGTTCTGGTGGTAGAACAAGTCTTTTCGGATAAGGACTACTACTACTACAGTACTACTACTACTACTACTACTACTACTACTACTACTACTACTACTACTACTACTACTACTACTACTACAGTACTACAGTACTACTACTACTACAGTACTACTATATAAACTGTAGGTCCAGTGTACACATATAGCTTATGTGTACCTTTAAAGAACCTAGTACATCTTTCGAGATGAGTAGTGAGTTACCTTAATGTACTACAGTAGTCCACACACAGTACAGCCACTGATCATACCTGGAGCCCGTAGGAGACCAGTCTTTGACTGAAGAGGTCACCCAGTTAAATAAATATAGCACCATGTTTGTTTCCTTGGGAGCTATGTAATATCATAAATCAAATATGGTACTCTAAGAATCTCATGTGCAAATATTATTACAGAACATTGTTATAATTAAATAGCTGCAGTGTACCCATATGTAGATAAACTTTGTCGTTCATTATCGATCCAGACAATCCGGTGATTAACAAACACTATTTTGAGACTACAGTATTAAATTTCATACACACCACTGTACTTAATGTCTATATTAATATTAGATTAATAACCTTAGCCCAAGGTTAACCGTTTATGGACTCTAGTTCCTCTATATTCCTGTCTATTATTTAAATTCACAAATTGTGAATCTTGTAAGTTCGATTTACGAATGAATTAGGAGTATCAGTACTTTTAGAAATCAATAAGATAGCAATAATTGCAAATGTGTCCTAAGGTAAGTGTATCTAAGTTTGATTCAAGTGCATTTTGAAGTAACTAATTTACTTTATTATCAAATAAGTGTACTGAACTGTATTTCAGGAATAATGTTAGTGGCTTGAACCAGTCTACACATAATGAGCCTAGAATACAATACATCAGAGCTCCTTGAAACTTTTGGACCTAATAATGTATAATGATCTAAGATAAATCTTTTTGTTAAGCTCTGTCTACACTGTCAAATTAGTTTGACAAAAAGAGATGATGATGTGATGTACCCAAATATGGTAGTGATAATGGTATGCTCAAATATAGTAGTGATATGACATCATGTTTATGGGCTCATCACATTTTTTGTCACATAAACTTTGATAGTGTAGGCAGAGCTTATGCATACATGTAAGGTACAGTACCTAAAAGTGTTCAAAGACATTTTACTTTCTTGTTTAGGACTATGACATCCAGCAAAAAATCGATCTGGAGATCAAAATGCGAGAAGGCACTGCAAAACTTCTGGCAGCGTGCAAGAGGGAGACACAGTCGCTGGAAGCCGCTAAGAGTCTTCTGATGTCCAATGCACGTGTGATGGCATACATGTCAGAGCTGCAGAAACGAAAGACTGCAGAATGCATGGAAAGAGCATCAGGGAGTTCCATGAGCAGTGAAGAGATACTGATTCCGTGTAAAGCTAAGGTGGCTGTCTCAGGTACAGTATTTTTGATATCAATACTTTTATTATATTAAGTCAAGTTCAACCATCAACAAGCCTTTTTCCTGGATTTGTTCTCTAATTTTGTCTTTTCTTAAGGTGTGTCTACACTATCAAACTATAACAAAAAAATGTGATGTGTTGTGCCCATATATGGACATGATGATATTATATCACTACCATATTTGGGCATATCACTATCGTATTTGGGCATATCACTACCATTTTTGGGCACATCACTACCATTTTTAGGCACATTACATTTTTTTGTCAAACTAGTTTGATAGTATAGACAGCTTTATAGACCCTTTTTTATAGAGCCTTTGGTCCTGTTTTTTTCTATCTAACAGTACACAATAGTGTATACAACAATACTGCATAAACCATCTCATAATACATGCTGTTATTGCCGACACATTTTTAATTTGACATTTTTAAATTATTTAATAATGCCACTGAGGATTGACAGTGTGTAAACTATTGTTAATTATTCAGTTTAATGAATAAAAATCATTATGGAGCAATTAGTGTATTGTTCTACATATGAATTATGCAAGCATGTTTTCAGAAAACTTATTAAAACACGTTTATTTATGTAACAAGTACCTACAGCATTGTGTTCAACTTGTTTGTTTACCTAACATACAATAACATAGTGGTGCCCTATCACCATTAAACAACTGTTCCTCAGGCCTTGACCTTTAATAACACTACAAAAAAATCATGCAAATTGGTGGAAACCAACAATATGGTTTAAATAGACATTTTACCACCTAATGCCAGTTTGATAGTTAGGCCCAATGGAGGTGTGACAACCATGATGATGTGTAGTCTTAAGTATACACCTCCTGCTGGCTTTCTTTTTAGCAGCTGTCTAGTTACTTCAAATTAAACAGCAGCCTAGAATCCATCTTGACCCACATTCAAGTTGCCATTGAGGAGGTCATAAAGACTAGGGATGCTGATGATATAAAAATCACTGTATATTTTGTTGAAGTTTATTTTGGATTTGTTTGTTTGGATAATGTGATTCTTTCCTCACCTTTGTCACATTTGTGACAATGATAGTGGTATCAATCTCGTTGATTTATGTTTGGTTTCTTCACATTCATGTCAATGACATTTTCCTCAATCCTAACAATTATCATAATGAATATGATCACCAACTTTTTTAATGAACCATCAAGTTCAATGATCCATGGTATACTGTATGAGGGCCAGCTTTGATATTTTTTTCAAATTCAGTCATTTGCTGGATATGAAGATGGTGACCTCCAGTATTAAATAATACTTCGCCTATATCCAAAATAGCAGTATTCACCCTTTTGTGAATAGTAACTAATTGTGGCCATAACTATAACCAGAAACTCTCATTCTCAAACAAAGTATTTGTGTAAAATACATTACAATGTGTCTCAATGCCTTTTTGTCACATCCATAACACATAGATTCAGAATTTAATTAAATATTTGGAAATTTTAGCTCTGCATTTAATCTAAATTGAAATGTTATCTATGCTGGTAATTTATTTTGAAATTCAGCCTTGCAGCTATCGCCTAGCACGTCCGAAATCGGGCTGAAAATCAACTTCCTTCTCGAAAAAATTCTGTTTACGTGATGTCCATGTACATTACGACCATCTTAGGATTATGCTACTTAGTTCAATTAACATAATGGGAGTGCAAAGGACGGTGGGTTAAGCCCATGTACTTAAATGGTACTATACTCTACACATCCATACATAGATTATGATGTAAATATGTTTTCGGGCATTTTTCTGCTGCGGTGAGGAAATTGTCTTGGTAGCACAAATTGGATAAATGTTGTTCTATAGCAAATGTTGTATACACTTACAGTGAACCCCTAGTAGGGTAGTTTTAATTACATATATATGTATATATAATCAGTGGCACTTTATTAATAATAACAATGCTTGAAATCAAATTTTATGTGACAAAAAAATGTGATGTGCCCATAACATATTGACATGATGATGTCATATCACCATCATATTTGAGCATATCACTACCATCACACTTTTTTTGTCAAACTAGTTTGATAGTGTAAACAGAGCTTTAAACTGACTGTATTGTACAGTATGGTAGTTAGTACGATACAATGTGATTATAGGTAACTTTGTTCAGATTTTGTTGTGTGAGGTTTTTCTTTGTGTCAATACTTAAACACTGTAATCATAGAGGTACAGTTATAACAATTTTATACAGCAACTCCATGCTGTAATGTGTTATTAATGACCTTAATTAGTGATCAACTTTCAATAAATTAAAATGTTACTTTTTTTTTGTAGATCTTCGGATACCTATTGTCTGGAAGGAGGAGGACCATATAATGAATAAAGGAGGTTTGTTTATCTTTTTTCAACATTTTTTGGAATAAATAAAAATAATGCATTTTTGTCTTGTATTTGTACATAAATTTGTATAATTCTGGATACATATTAGAGACCACATACAAATATTTATTTTTTATTTATTTCGAAACCCAACCAACAGCAAAAAAAAAAAAATCGCCAATAACAAGAGGGTTAATTTATAATTTATCAAATTATAAATATTACAGCTTGAAATTGGGTTTAAATGAATGTAAAAATTTGCCATATCTCAGATTTCATGAGAATTTAAAATTACATTATCCTAAACAACCACATGAAATTGAATATTTCATGAATCAAAAATAGAATCTATGAAAATACCGGAAATACATTTTTATGATTTTAGATAACTTAGGGTAGTACTGTATATGAAAATTAAGATGGAAGAGTTAAAAATAAATCTATACTGTACAGTATTAAAATTATCTTGTCCAAGTATCGTATGAATTAATACCCCTTTCACAGCAAACTCTTTGTGACCATTCAAAATGTTGAGAAACTCTGGAGAGACCCTCATTCACATCTAATAACATCGTTTTTTTTAAATAAAATCGTAAATACCTCCCTCTATTTTGTTTGTTTACATAACGACGATCATTAGAATCATTTAATTGATAATATATTTTTAATTTAATCATTATTTCAAAAGACTCAGAAGATTTCAGAAGTCACATAATGCTTTATTATACTATTTATTATTTTTTATACCCGCTATATATTTTGTACACGCTATATATTTTTGTAAAACTAAAGCATTGATTGATCCTGTGAGAATGACCTTTTGACCTAAAATATCCGAGTTTGATGTTGTTACCTTTCACACCAACCATCTTGGTGTGTCTCTGCAGTTTGGCCACTGGAGAACGTTTAGCTGTTAAACCCCAGTGTTTTGAACTCAGGAGTTGTTTGATTTTACTTTCACACTACACACTGGGGCGTCAACTCCGGAGTGTCTCTGGAGTTTTATTTTTGGTGTGAAAGGGGTATAGTAGTACAGTACCTGTTGCTCTGGGTGACCCACCAACATAACTACTGTACATAACTATTTGCATTTTCAAGAGACACTTGTTATGCACTATAAAAGGTATTTGGCTCTCAAATTATCAAAATATGTGGGAGGAAAAAAAAACATTTTGAGGGCTAGTATTACTAAATAGGTCTTCCGGGGATGGAAATTCCATTTCAGAATTTTCTTCCTATTTGGTGTAGGTCAAATTATATTGGAGTCGCTCTAGGCAAAAGTGTATCATTATTATCTCCTAATATTTATGATGTTAGTGCCAAGATCTCAGGTGTATACAGATAGTTAAAATAGTTGCCTTGGTCCACTGCTCATATCATTTCCGAGTCCATGATTTTTTTTAGTTACCATGCCATACTAATCCCATCTGAAGATTTTTGAATTGGCTTAAATATCAAGACCAAATGTTGATGTGTATAACAATGCAGATTTCAAAGGAGAGGTCAACATTTTTTTTAATCGGGTTTGATAGACTTTAACTGTTTTTCAACTGATCGTAAAAATCCTTTTTTTTTTTGGATGAACTCCTAAACTCACATTATTTATTATCTTAATTTCAGACCACAATAGATATGCCGTTTTCTGTTTACTGAAGATTGGAACTGAGATTTATGACACGGAAATGGTGACAAATGTTGATCGCCAGTCAACTGATATCAGTTTTGATGATGTCATTACTTTGTAAGTAGTTTTGATGATGTCATTTACTTTGTTTGATGATGTCTTAACTTGGTTTGTTTTTTTTATATTATTTGTTTTCAACATTACCTGTGATTGATTGACAACCCATTGAAATAAACAAGAGATGAGAAACATTATTATAGGTAATGAAATAAGTTTAATACTATTTTACTATAAAACTTAATTATAAAACTTATAAATAAAATAGGTTGATTGTGAAAAAAATATCAAAATATTATATTAAATCTAGCAGTTACTTTATTTGTGTACTGCAAAGTGTGCTAAACAAATACAATTTTTAGTAATATTCACAAATAATTCTAATCTTCTAAAAATACTTTTACAATTAATCCTCAGAAAAACATATTAAATTAGTTATATTTTACATAAAAGAAATATACTTCTTCTTCAACATAAATTAATTGTTGAGTACATTTCTTCAGTATTCATTTAATTTGTATACTGCCCTCTACATTATTGAAAGTGATTGTTCCTGTCTATTGATATAACACCCTAAAATGACTTTAGTTTTGTTAAAACCGGTGAAAAAATACAGGGAAGTCAACAATGTGTAAACAATAGTAAAAGAAATAATAGTTATAAATAATAAATTATATTCACATTTCAACCATTTCATTCAATACAATAGTCTCTGAAATCTAAACTGTAATCTAATGCAACAAGTTTTATTTTTTTATATAAAAAGTACACTGCAACATAATTTGGTAGCTAACTGAAATTGGGTGAGTTATGGTATTCATAATGAGCGGTGTCTAAGTCTAACCTTTGTAACAATTCAATAGATGTTACAAGTTCAGTGACCTATTCAAAGCACCACCTTGCTCGCAATTAACTTATTAATTAATGACTGGCTTTATATTAAGAGTCCACTCAATCCATTATCTGTTATTAAAATAGGAGAGGAGATATTAGTATCTAGATTGGTTCATAAACACATGATAGTAGATTCGTACAATAAGCTGATATGTTATCACCTGATGCAAGGAATTACATTTGTTAAGCTCTATCCACACTATCAAACTTAATGTGATAAATGTGATGAAAAAAACATGAATTTCTTAAATACAGAATTTGGCATGAAAACCACTCTGACTTGATTTTTCATTAGTTAGATACTTACAGTACAAGCCCATAACACAAATAAAGTTATGTGAGTTTATGGTGGATACTTTGTAATATACCTTGAAAATAAATATATGAAGTTAATAAAAACACAACAAAATGTAATATTCAAGTTAAAATACCTATTTAATAGTCATCTACAGTAATGACATTTTTTTCATACATTTTTTAATGCCTCCTAATTATTAATTAAAGTGCTTTTTTAAAAATAAAACCTCATAACACCAACAACATTTTAAAAAATGAAACATAAATCAAAATATAAATTGATAATTTATATTGGATGCGGTAGAAATGTTTTGCCTGCACGTGGCCTTTATGGGTATGGTAAAGCATACTGAAATATACAGTAATATAAAATAAGTTTTAAATATCTACATCAACATTCATCAATCTACCAAAATTGGATGCTAATAATTTAAGGTCATCGACCTTAGCTGAATCAAAGGTCATACGTCGTGTTTGTACTGTGGCTTGCTCGGCAGATAGTTGTAGTTCCTTTTGTAGATTTGTACACTTTATTGTCATGGCATCTATCTCGGGTTCAGAATACTGTTTTGATGTTTTCAGCTCACCCTCAAACTTTGTCCAGAACCGAAGATGTCGTTGTATTTTGGCTCGTGATTTGTCACGCTTTGATCGTTCTTTGTTTAACTCCAAATTGAGTGATGCTGAGGGTTTAAAATTTTTCAATATTTAAAAATTATCATGTGTTGAAAAAAACGCAATACGGTAACATTAAAGGAAGAATGCTATCATTTCTAAAGCTTTGTCTATACTATCAAACTTTATGTGACAAAAAATGTGATGTGCTCATATATATGGACATAATGTCATATCACTACCATATTTGGGCACATCACACTTTTTTTGTTAAACTAGTTTGATAGTGTAGACAGAGGTTTAGTGAATGTGTTTTTCATCCACCTTCCCCTTCTAAATGAAATGCCTATTTTAAGGGAACTCTTATTAACTGAAAACTGTGTTATTTTCGCGACGGTGTCCCCTTAATAGGGTTTCTACTCTATATTAAATTCCTAATGTGTAATCTTATTATTACACATCATGTATAAAACAATGCTTGTCTACTGTATTAGCCACAATAACCTTAAATATGAATTCATTCCTATTAATATCATTTACCAATTAATTCTTATTTATGCGACTATTTTTAATATTGATATTTTTAATATTGATATTTTTAATATTGATATTACTGTAGGTATATAGTGGATTATTTTTCCATTGTCAATTTTTATTAGAGGAAGTCGTATCATTGTGGATATCAGTCTGTTTATTCTCTATTGACCAATGCTAAAATAGAAAATTAATTGTAGAATTTCTTTTGATTAAAAGATTAAACGACTTACCTATGACGTCTTTTTTTCTTGTTGTTAAGGTTTCAACAATCTCATTGAATTGCGCCTCAATCTGACCTTTAACCTTTCCATAATGCTTCTCTGTTTTGTGCGCGCTTGAATTCTCTTGTCGGGCTGTGTTTTTTAAATCTTTGCGTAATTCCTTAACCTGAGAGTAGAGAATTTGCTGACCTGGGTTAATCATTCTGCCTATGGTTGGAGAGTGCAAACTGATAGGGCTCCGTGACCGTTTTGGACTCGACAGCGGACTCTTAGGCCTTGTCGTGTGCATGTAAAAATCCGGTTTTTCAACACATAGACAACTAGGCGTTTTGATCGATGGCAAAAAGTTGACTTGGTTGCATTCTGGGCAAAGAATCAGTTTCTCGTTGTTTTTTGCAGTAATGTCGCCGATACATTCCTGACATAGCGTGTGGTTACAATCTAACGTTTGTAGTTTTTCCGGTAGAATGTTCTCATCGCAACAAATAGTACATTGAAGTGATCCGTTGCTGTTTATGTCCGACATGTTTTATTATATTTGTTTGTCTGAAGTACGGTCGACTGAAAGAAGAAAAATAGAAATTATTATTATTGATTCATTCAATAAAAGATTTCAACTGCACATGACTCTGGTTAAGATTGTAATATAATCTTTGAAATTGCTCACAGAAATTCTAAATGTTGCGAAGCATGTAGTAAAGTAAGTCTTCGGTCAAGCCTTGACAAGCTTATATGGCTAGAGATAATCCCTAGTTTCCGATGTTGCCATTCAAAGCCAGGCCTAGGAGAAAGACATTCTGTGATCAAGTAGAGTTGAAGGTTAAGATTCCTTAAATACCAGGATCCTGGGTTCAAATCCTATCCGGTCAATACTTTTTTTCACACAACAAAAACTGTTTATGTTTAAATTCGCAATTTCTGAAATACACCTTAGATGATATTAATGATGAACAAGTATTGTTTGATGTCCAGAATGTTGCTAAATGTACCTCACCGATTTCTCATTTTATACTTTTATGCCAATGAATTCCTTTAATTTCCATACTCCTTTAGTTAATATCATTTGAAAACCATTAATCCTAAACATTTTATGTGAATCGTAAAACGAAAATAATGTTCCAGAACATAATCAAAGAATTTGATTTTATCAGGAGTTACAAATCAAAATATTGATGGATAAAAAATGTCATTATTTTCGATCTTTCTTTAACTCTGTGAATTAACTATAGTCAATATATCACTTTATAAACATTTTGAGAATTTTTGCCATACGACGTTGTTGACTGATCACGCTCGAAAATCAACTTGCTGTGCTCACCGTCTATAACTTTTGTACTCCTCGTTGTAGCACTGCCCTTTTTAATGGGCTGGCTTCCAGGCCTAGCATTCGTCAATGATTTACGATGGATAACTTATAATAGTAGGTGTGTTATAAAACAAATAATTAATGTTTTGTATTCGTTGAATGGAATAGAATATTTCATTCATTGAAAAATTAAATGCTCTATTTAAATCGGCTCCGCCTTGGTAATTAGAGCAGTCAATTTTTCAACTAATGAAATATTTTCCATTCAACTCATAAACATTAATTATTTATAATTATATAAGAACTACCACATAAAATATTGTTAAATATGCTGGAGAGCAAATAGTGTCAGTACTCAACAAACAGTAAGAATAAACCAACAATATAAACTACTATGTTTTCATGCACAAATAACATTTAAAATGCAAAAAGTTGTAAGAAATATATATATATATAAGCACTTACGGTCTGTCATTTAAATTTCTCGTCTAACTGCTGTTAAGAGTGTAGCTAAGTGTTAGCTAGAGAACATTAAATTTATGTTTCTCTTAATGTCCTGTCTTTTTCTTATTTATGTCAATTGAGAGAACGTCAGATATTAGAATATATACTACAGTAATAAATGCATTTGATGTTGAATATGTTTAGATCTAAGTAATGAATCGTAATAAATACAAATTGTTAATGACAGAACTTTTTTTTTTCTTTTGCAAAGTCATCATAAATTCTTTCAGTCAAATATAAGCAAATTTGTTCAGATAATTTTAAGCCTTGGTTTGTGAAATTCAGTATATACATGTACTGGGCTAAAATTCAATATTAGAATCGTTATTACTGTACCCAATGTTGTTCACGTTGAATTTGTTATCTATTTACCTCTTCAGTCAAAGACTGGTCTCCCAGAGGGGCCTAGTTATGTTCAGTGGATGTGTGTGTACTAATACACCGGGGTAAACCCCTACTCGTCTCAAAAGATGTACAGTACTGTACTAGATTCTTTAAAGTGCACATGAGCCAGATGTGTACACTGGACCTACGGTTTATAGTCCTTATTCAAGAAGACTTGTTCTACCAGTGACCAGAATCATGGAGGGAGTGAGCCTCGAACTCTGCCGATGAGTCAGAATTTCAATCCAAAACATAGAAAAATATAACAAACACCAGGAAACAAAATATTCTACCCTTAAAACTGTCTTATAAATCATACTGAACTAACCTTGATTATAAAGAAAATCCTAAGAATGAGATAAAAATCCTGACTGATTCGAAATGTCAGATTGTGTTTAACCTAATAAATGCAATCATTTTCATACACATGACTAGCTATTTTACTTTTCAAATATTCTAGCCATTGTCAACAACAACCTTGCAATATTTTCACTGCCTGTTAAGCTTCAATTAATATCTATACAATATTACACAGTTGATTTAATTCAATAGTTTTGTCAAAAGTTCCGATTTGATTACTTTTTAATAATGACACAGTTTGACAGAAAATATAATCTGTCATTTCAACAGTAAATGCAGTACAGTACCTTTTATGTTGGACTAACACACAAAATTCAATATATAAGAAATTTCAATTTCTTTCCATGAATATCAACTCTCCCGAAACGAGTCTCTGAATACCAGATAATTTTTTACCAATGTACTGTAGAATTCTGAAAATGTGGTAACTCAATGGTGTTGGTAACTCAATGGTGTTGTTGACTCATTGGTGTTGTTGACTCATTGGTGTTGGTAACTCAATGGTGTTGTTGACTCATTGGTGTTGGTAACTCAATGGTGTTGGTAACTCAATGGTGTTGTTGACTCATTGGTGTTGGTAACTCAATGGTGTTGTTGACTCATTGGTGTTGTTGACTCATTGGTGTTGGTAACTAAATGGTGTTGTTGACTCATTGGTGTTGTTGACTCATTGGTGTTGGTAACTCAATGGTGTTGTTGACTCATTGGTGTTGTTGACTCAATGGTGTTGGTAACTCAATGGTGTTGTTGACTCATTGGTGTTGTTGACTCAATGGTGTTGGTAACTCAATGGTGTTGTTGACTCATTGGTGTTGTTGACTCAATGGTGTTGGTAACTCAATGGTGTTGTTGACTCATTGGTGTTGTTGACTCAATGGTGTTGTTGACTCATTGGTGTTGTTGACTCAATGGTGTTGTTGACTCAATGGTGTTGGTAACTCAATGGTGTTGTTGACTCATTGGTGTTGTTGACTCAATGGTGTTGTTGACTCATTGGTGTTGTTGACTCATTGGTGTTGGTAACTCAATGGTGTTGTTGACTCAATGGTGTTGTTGACTCATTGGTGTTGTTGACTCAATGGTGTTGTTGACTCATTGGTGTTGTTGACTCAATGGTGTTGTTGACTCATTGGTGTTGTTGACTCATTGGTGTTGTTGACTCAATGGTGTTGTTGACTCATTGGTGTTGGTAACTCAATGGTGTTGTTGACTCATTGGTGTTGGTAACTCAATGGTGTTGGTAACTCAATGGTGTTGTTGACTCATTGGTGTTGTTGACTCAATGGTGTTGTTGACTCAATGGTGTTGTTGACTCATTGGTGTTGTTGACTCATTGGTGTTGTTGACTCATTGGTGTTGTTGACTCAATGGTGTTGTTGACTCATTGGTGTTGGTAACTCAATGGTGTTGTTGACTCATTGGTGTTGGTAACTCATTGGTGTTGTTGACTCATTGGTGTTGTTGACTCAATGGTGTTGGTAACTCAATGGTGTTGTTGACTCATTGGTGTTGTTGACTCAATGGTGTTGTTGACTCATTGGTGTTGTTGACTCATTGGTGTTGTTGACTCAATGGTGTTGTTGACTCATTGGTGTTGTTGACTCATTGGTGTTGTTGACTCATTGGTGTTGTTGACTCATTGGTGTTGTTGACTCAATGGTGTTGTTGACTCATTGGTGTTGGTGACTCAATGGTGTTGTTGACTCATTGGTGTTGTTGACTCATTGGTGTTGGTAACTCAATGGTGTTGGTAACTCAATGGTGTTGTTGACTCATTGGTGTTGTTGACTCAATGGTGTTGGTAACTCAATGGTGTTGTTGACTCATTGGTGTTGTTGACTCAATGGTGTTGTTGACTCATTGGTGTTGTTGACTCATTGGTGTTGTTGACTCATTGGTGTTGTTGACTCAATGGTGTTGTTGACTCATTGGTGTTGTTGACTCAATGGTGTTGTTGACTCAATGGTGTTGTTGACTCAATGGTGTTGTTGACTCATTGGTGTTGTTGACTCATTGGTGTTGTTGACTCATTGGTGTTGTTGACTGTGCTGAGTACCATATTCTGTAGTAAGTGCTAAGTGCTTGATTTATCACTTTATTTCAGAATAAAAATTCCATACAACAAACAATACAAAATGGAAAATCATACTAAAATAAGATTTTCTCCCATTTAGTATTCAGTTCTCTTTCTCTATTTGTATGAAAGTGATATAAATATGATTTTATAATTATGTACAATAAGATATTCAACTTAGATTTCATTAAGTTTATAAATGACATAGCATTAGTTAAAAGATAGTGCAGCTTAGCGGTATTCTTTGCAGTTTCATTGATTTATCCTGCTGTATTGTACAGTAGTCTAATGCTCCATAAATTATATATTGACTTTAATATTACAGACTGATTTACTATCTTTGAATTCTGTCTTTAACTAAGTGTTGTTTATTGCATTGACCATGTATATACTGTAGTTACAGTAGTACAAACACCTTAGGGCAGGGGAGTAAATTTAAGCTCTGTTTACACTATCAAACTTTATGTGACAAAAAAATATATGGACATGATGATGATCAAATCAATACCATATTTGGGCATATCAATACCATATTTGGACACATCACACTTTTTTTGTCAAACTAGTATAGTAGTGTAGACAGAGCTTAAGAATTTAAATTGAGGCTGTAAACTTTTTCTCTATTGTGGGTGTAACCCACATTCACTCAGTGCTTAGTACTCTAATAATTAACAAATTTAGGCTATTTTTTTCAACCAAATACAAATATATAAAATAGAGGGCATTACAGTCCAATGCTCGTAATTCCTTAATGGTCAGTTAAGTGGAACGCAGCAACGGTCAACAAACCTTACAGTAACTATACTATACTTCCACCTGCTAATCTTCAGCAGATCAAAATATAACAATTTTCCTTTTTTAGAACATTTTCTTTAAATAACTTAAAATGACGAGGCAGTTTCAATTATGCTATTCTGCTTGCTTCAATTAAATTTATTGTTATTGTTATTGAACAACAACAAAAGTAAGTTAAAGGCACTTATTGAAAGTTGTGACAACAATAAAACGTATTTATGTCACGTTTCCACAGATACAATCTAAATTGGTTCTGACTTTACCATAATTAAGGTTATTAACTTACTGTAATTACTATCGCTTTGTTGTTACTTTAGTGATTTTGATAAAAATTGTTTAACAATAACAAGGTTAAAGTTCTGTCTACACTATCAAACTTTATGTGACAAAAAAATGTGATGTGCCCATATATGGACATGATATTACATAAATAACAATTTTGTTGTCAAAATACAGTAGTTTGGTACTAGTGTAGTACAGAGGTTAACAATGATTAATGTTATTACTATTCTGAAAGTTTTATTTATCAAAATTAAGTTTGTTTGAAGTTTGCTTAATCACATACATACATAAAATCCAAATATAGCTACTGTACATAGTTACTGTTAGACGTACTGCAAACTTTAACCCGTGCTTACATATAGCATGTATTGTAGAACATGATTACTGACATAAAATTAATAGAATTATTGTTTTTAATAACATATTTTACTACAGTTATAACATCTAGAAATGAATACACTAATGCTCCAGGATAACTTTCAGGAGGCATTAGTGCTTTCAAAGTTTTTCTTGTACCCCAGGAATATTTTCCACTAACAGCTTTCTGTGTTACACTTAATTGCTTATTATACAGTACTGTATCTATTTGTTTTAACTTTATGAAATAATTCTTCTTCTTTTAGTGAAAATATCTCTCACGACTTTGCATTTCATCTTGAAGTCTACTCATACAACTTACATAACGACTTAACTATTGCTAGTACCCCGCAAAAGATACGACGAAAGCTAAATTCTTTCTCTACATCTCTGGGTAAGAGTGCTGGTAAGAAGACACAGGCGGCCATGATGACCACATCTATAGTAAGTTTGTAGTAGTAGTTTTGAGTTGTAGATTTGTTAGAAGTTTGATCAGGTAATAACGGTACTATTATAGGCTTTAACATTTTTTTGTTCTGTTTTTTCCTAATGAATATACAAGAAAGGAGGATTAAGGCCAATTTACACAGTCAAGCGGTAACGGTAATCGGAAAACTTGTCCCACGTAGAGTATGTATCTTTCCTGAATGGAAACCGGCCGTCTGCTCTGTGTTCTGTGTAAATGGTCATAAGGAATATTAGGGAGGTTTCGCAACCTTACAAAAACGGATACGTCATACATTTGTGAAACTTTTGAGCTGATCCCATTTCATATTCGTAAAGCGTATTCGTGTTGACGAATATCACCAGTCATATTCGTAACTACAAAACGAGTATAGTTTTTGATCTATTTTGCACATTTTGCATTTGAATCAGGAATGATTCATGATTATAATATAATTATAGATTTATTGAAAGTAATTTACTAAAGTAATTTACTAAAATGCCAAGTCAATTTTGATAAATAGCAGTTTTTAAAGTCCTCACTTGCTTTGATGTTACGCTAGGCCTAGGCAGCCAAGCACCACGTACCTGCGCTTCGCTGAAATTTACCGCAGTCATATTTTGGACGCGCCTCAATATTTCGTTGCCATGCGAAACAGATTTTTTTATGGCTTACGAAAACGAATACGTGTGCGTGACGTATCCGTTATCGTATTCGTAAGATTGCGAAACCTCTCTATTAACATATTTGTTATTACTGTTTTACTGCTCGTCTGTGTAAATTGGTCTTTACATTAAACATATGTGTAAAACAGATGATATACATAGTATAAATGTGTTTCCATTCCAAGTGCATTGCTTGCTTATAATATATATAAAAAGATAATACAAAACTGTAATTATCATAATCTTCTAAGGCTAGTAGTAAGTAAGTTTCTTGTGAACTCATTATCAGTGATTTGAATTGAGCTTCAATAGCTTTATTCGCATGGCTAATTTAATTAATCAAATTCAAGCATTATTAATTAATCATTTAATTAATTTAATTAAAAAGGAATGTTACAACTATAATACTTAAAGATGTATTGTCCTAAATAAATAATTGTTTACATTTGTTGTTGTTGAATATGCCATTTTAATGTTACATAATAGTTATTCACTTTGACCAAAAACTGGATAAAAAAAAATTATTATGATGATATTATGAAAAAAATGCACTTTAAAGCAAAAAATACATAATTTGTCTGTCAGTGTCAGACAATGGTTTTTGGTTAAAATTAACTGTTTCTTCTGTTTTTTTGATAAGTGAAATAATTGTTTTTGTTAATTTTTTTTCTACAGAAGTGAATAACTTTATTAAAATTGCAAAATGGCATATTTAAAGTCTGATTTTATTAATCTTTATTTTTCATGTTTTTTACAACTTTAATTAATAAGGAATGAATAAATATGAATAAAGCAAAAACTAAATTTAAAAAAAAATTATTTTCTTGAAAAAATATGATTTAAAGCAAAAAATACCTACTGCAAAATGGCCTATTTGGAGTCTAATTTTATTAATCTTTATTTTACAAAAATTAAACCCTTAAATATGAATAATGTACTAAAACCAAATTATATTAGTACTTTACTTAAAACTTGATATGACAAGAACTGATAATTAAACCAAGTCAATCCATTTTCTATTATCTCTTCATTAAATATCACCTGTTTTTTAAATAAACATTGATTCTGAAATTTAAGATTAGGCAAACTAATAAAAAAAAACTGTTTCTGACGATATTGGACATGTCATAAGCTGTCAGGTTTTCAAGACATAATTAATATATGCCTTCAAGAAACATCTTTATGAATTATCATAAGATGAAAAACAAGCTTACTAGAGCAGAAATGATTCCACACAAATCTAGATCTGTTAATCATTCATTCATTTAATATATTTCAAAGAAACAACTTATTATTAACTTATTATATTAATGTAAGCGTACAGTATAGTATAATATATATTTGCAGTGAAAACAAGTTTATACAAGTTTATATTGCGCTCTCTCCTAAAAAAACTCACAATTTAAAAAAAAAAAAATCATGATTCCTAGAGCACTTTTGGATTTGAACCCAGGTCTGTTAGAATACTGTAAGAAGAAAGTTAAGCGCCAACCTACAGTACCACTAAAATGTGTGTATCTTTTATATTTTCAATAGTTGAAACATAATTTATGCTATAAATTTATTTGCATATACCCTATTAAATGATATGAAAATGATATTATTATAACAACATATTTAATGGTATGATGTCTGTCATATAAAGCAGAAAATTCCGGGTTCGAATCTCAGTTTTAGTGGCTTTTTCTCATTCTCACAGGTTTCATCATCTTCACCGTTTATTTTCTCTGTACCTTTGATTAACTGATATTCGAATCTTAGTTGGCTTCTTCTCATTCTTACTTTACTTACAGGGTGACAGAGTGAGTGAGTGGCCGAGCGGTTAAGACAGTGGAACCGTAATTACCTAGCCATAACATCGGCAGGGGTTCGAGGCTCACTCACTCCATGGTTCTGGTGGTAGAACGAGTCTTCTCGGATAAGGACTATAAACCGTAGGTCCAGTGTACACATCTAGGGGGTTACCCCGGTGTATTAGTACATCACAGCCACTGATCACCAACTGGGCCCTCTGGGAGACCAATCATTGACTGAGGTTACCCAGTATAAATATATATTTCAATCAATCAATCAATCAGGTTTCATCATCTTCACCGTTTATTTATAAATTAATTGATAGAGTTTCTCTATGCAGTACCTACCTTTGAATTATCATATTTAATAACTGATATTTTTTAATGCATAGATAACTACCGTACGTTGTATTGTTATGTGCCCTATACAGTAGGAATGGAATCTCTAACAATTATATTAAAATAAAAACTTACGTATAAGAATGAATTATGATATGTCCACTAGTTGCATCACACTGATGATACTGTAGTTTTGTGTCTAACTTCCTTCCTACTTTATCTTTTCTCGATCTTCTATTGTTTATGTTGTTCTTAGGCTACTTGCAGCTCGTTTGTAAGTAGCTCAAACGAAGTAAAATTATGAGACTGCTTTTGTTAGGCTCTTAGTAAATGGCCTTGCATTGAGAAATCAAGATAATGAAAAAGGTTAGATCCATTGCAGAAATTAAAGAAGAGGCTTTATCCGAACCAATCGATATTAAGGTGCCACTTGGATGTGTGGGAAGGGGGAGGGGTTTAGTAATAAATCATTTCGTTCAACAGAAACACATGTTTTATTTCTAATTAAAATATACTGTTTTGTTGTTAATACCGTCGGTGGATTTGTAACAGATTATAAAATTCTAATTAGAAATAATAGCAGTCTCACAGAAATGGTATAGCCATAGCGGCATAAACAAGAAATTAATGCAAAATAGAGTATTAAGTAATACAGGATATGAATTTTTTTAAATGATAATGCAAACCGTTTTACTTAAAATAGCTGTTTAATTACAAGTGAAAATCCTGATAGGGAATACAGTAGTAAGTAATCCATGGGTTAGTGTGTAATTTCAACTACACTATTACCCACTGATTTCAATAATACTGATGATCCTCCCAGACCTTTAGCCATGGGGGGGGGGGGGAGGAGGGGTTTAAACCACCCATCTTTTAAAACTAGAGACCACCAATGAAAGTAATGGTAAATAGGCCAAACTCGTGAAAATTTTTTGACAAAAACAGCCAGCAGTCAAACTATTTGGTCTAAAAATATCTTTTCTTTAGTTATTTATGCTTGCCCCTAATTGTAGAAAAAGACACAACCCCACAGACCCCCCTCTTCCCCCCCCCCCACCTCTTTCCCTTTGACATTATACATAGGCTAGAATTAAATCTTTTTAATATTCCTGAATTCTGTCTTGTTTCATATCTTTTATAGTTATATTGAAAGCATAACATCATCCATATTTTACTGCGTTGTTCTCTAAATGAAATATGAATATTTGAAAATTTTATATTTACATGTGTAAACACTAATATTCACACACTATTTTTTCCCTAATTTTGACCTTTATATAGCATATAATCTTGCTATATTGAACAATCTATCATCCATTTTCAATATTTCATATATTTTTATATTTATATATTTTATATCATTTTAGTTTCTTTAATTTATTACAAATAATTTTCATTTGGCTTCATTCCTTTTAATCTTTGAATTTACCTTCACATGTTACTTGCCCAAGGAAAATAATTTTCTGAGAACATTTAGTAAATTAAAAATATTTATATATATTTCCCTCTTTTGTTTCACCAGAAACAGGGCCGTAGCCAGCATGAGGCGCTCGCCTCGTCCGGAAATTTCACCACCCACCCCAATTCCCCAGCACAGAGCGTCATATTTTATATTACTAATTATATTTATAGCATCTTTTCCTCGTATTTTTTTAACCTCTCATTATGGCCTTGAGAAAGTGTCCCTTAATAGTGAGGGGTTATAATGTAATAATTTTATAACTGAATTAATTAAAATAAAATCTTATTAGATTAATAATGCTTTAAATTTATTTTTATTGTATTTTAGTTTTTTTAATTTTTATTATACTGATTTTTTAATTGGTTGGTTGATGCTTTTTTTTGTGTTAGACTGTCGATGATGCAGTTACAAAGGGTCCAAGGTTTAGTTTGGTAGCAAAGGCTAAACTTACATTAAAAGATGTATACAATGGAATTAAGATACATGATCTACAAGTAGAAGAAGGTATTTATTTCTTATTCATCATTTGATTGAGGGCATGTGGCGCAGTGTGTTGAACGTTGGATTACTGATCGTGAGATCGTAGTTTAATTCCAACTGTCGCCCGCATTGCTTGTATCCTTAAGCAGGACACTTTACTTACATTTGCCTCTCTCCACCCAGGTGTATAAATGGGTACCCGGTTAGACCAAGACACAACTTTGCGCTGATTACTAGCTGCATTATTATGGGTCCGGGAGTATGTTTCCATATGTATTTGATCCAAAAAATGGCTGGTGTAATAATGTGTCAGCCCATTAAGAGCTTGCTTATATGCGCTATATAAGAAGGAACTATTATTATTAATGATTAGTTACGTTCAGAACAGTGATACTTAATTGTGATAATGAATGGTACTATTACACTCAGCTCTTTTATTTTCATTGTAGATGTACCCTGTCCTCATAGACTAAAAATCTACGGACATTTTTGTTGTCGATTAGTAGCTCAGCCTTCATGTATGATGGAGGAGACAGTCTCTGGTTATTTAAATTTTCAGGTAAGTTAATTTTTAAAATCAAAGATATAATTTGAAAAAAAATTATCTTAACCTTGGTTCCCACTTAGATGCAATGCAAGTAATTTGACCAATCACATCACATTGTATCATCCAAACTGTCACTTATGATTGGTCAACTAACTACCATTGCGCCTACAAAGTCATTGCATAGTGTCCAACTGGGAACTAAAGTAGGTAATAGTATGATCACTTCCTTTTCTAATCCTATTTTATCCCTCCCAGGAAAACTTAGTTTTTTCAATCTTGTCACAAACAAACTGAGGGGCTTAACTTTTAATCTATTGGATGTTTCATCTTGTGTGCCCAAGGAACTTTTCATGTTATCACTAATCAACTCTTGGGATTTGATCAAAATATTATATATGTTTTTTTTTATGTCTTTCACCTATACAGCCATGTGATGTTTTTTACATTTGATGATTTTAGTAATACCCAAGATATTGTAATTGTTAAAACTACAAGTTTCTTGACCTCATTAGGGTCAGGCTGAAGCTTCTAGCCTTACCAATCTTTGTTTTCTCCAAGGCTTTAAGCTCTGTTTACACTATCAAACGAGTGTGATGTGCCCAAATATGGTAGTGATATGCCCAAATATGGTAGTGATATGACATCATCATGTCTACATATGGACACATCACATTTTTATAGTGTAGATAGTGTATACAATACAAATATTATGAATATTTATAAATGTGTTTTTACAATCAAAATATTCTTTTATCTACCTAGGAGATAGTAGGATCCAAAACCCAATGGACTCGTAAGTGGTGCGTCTTAAAGGAAGGCAAGTTAAAATGCTGGAATAAACCTGAAGATGTTGGCAGTGTTATACCTGTAACTTCAATTCGAATACAAAAGGTAAGAATCTGTCTACACTATCAAACTTTATGTGACAAAAAATGTGATATATTGACATGATGATGTCATATCACTACCATATTTAAGCATATCACTTTTTTGTCAAACTAGTTTGATAGTGTGAACAGAGCTTAAGACTCTCTAATAAACTACCATAATGACTTATTGTGCAATTTCAGGTGTTAATATTATACAATGAGGGAGCTGTCACCGTTGTGTGCTATATTAAACTTAAGCCCTGACATCAATATTTTCCAAATAGTGCCCTGAAGTAGCAATGCTAGGATATTTATCACTTTCAATATTAACATTTTATTATCATTGAATGTTCTTCGCATTTGTTGAACGGAGAGAATATTTAATTATTATTATTATTATTATTTATTGCCAAAAACCAGTTACAAACAAACAAAACACAGAAACTAAGGGAGTAGGCAGGAACCTAAAAGTGAACCTAATCACTATAACAAGAGTTCAGGTTCCGTACTCCCAATTTGTTATAACAATTAACATTCACTGTTCTATTTAACTTTGCTCTGTCTTATTAAATTGTACAATCCATCTTTCAACTCATGAAATAGTCTTTCCATTCAACATTCATTATTTGTATAAAAGCTTAGTACTGTACTTGTTGGATATCAATTCAGTAGATTGATGACTATAGCAGAATAAGTCATCAATTTTGGCATAGTATCATTAGCAATCACTCGTAAAAGACATTATCAATACTTACATTTACAGAAAATGTGCTCTTGTGCAATTTTTCAATGGAGTTCACCATCGATGTTTTTTTTTTATTCCTGATATAAAAATTTACAGTGTGTAACTAAGCGATTTCTTGATATATGACTGAATATTGTGAACGTCTGAACACAGGTTAAGAACTAATTAATATCTTGTTGATTTAGGATACTGTCGTAAGCTCTACTGATCAAGCGGTACGCAAACGACTTAACACATTCCTAATGACATGCAAAAACGGCAGTTTTAAGGTCAAGTACATCATAGCAACCGAATCAAACAGGGCGTTTTCAAAGTGGACGCAAGCATTTGAGCAACATTTTCTTGATACAGGTAGGATCATTGTGATATATTTAATTTTAAATTATATTATTTGTTAATATAACTATTATCGTCCTTATGCTTAACTGAAAACTGAACAAATTCAGATTAGGTCCCATAAGAACCCATACCAAGATCACTAGAAGACAATCATCTAATCTTTTTTAATAAGTGTACACAATTCTTTAACATGCCCTAGGCCTAGTACACAGGACCAATGGCTTAACATCCCATCCAAAGGACAAGGCAATGAGAATACCTAAAACTCTGTCTACACTATCAAACTAGTTTGAAAAAAAAAAGTATGATGTGCCTAAATATGGTAGTGATATGGCATCATATCCATATATGGATATATCACTTTATGGCACAAATAGGCCTAAAACCCTCCAAAATCTCTTACCATTTTGTCACAACACTTTCTAAAGGCCTTAATAGCACTTTGTGTTCCCAGGTTTTACTAAAAATACCAAAATTGTTTGTAGGTTGTTGGAAAGATGCTTGTCAAAGTAAGATGTTAGTGAAATCGCCAAAGCCTAAGAGATTACCTCCTAAATCTCCACCTACCAGGAAAGCATCCTTGTATGAGGACTTATCTATAAGTAAGTACAAAGACAGAATCTTGTATGTATATTCTTTTTATTTTTATTTATATAATTTAATGTAAATTTAAAAAATATCTTTTATGCTGTACCACTAAATTTTCTCCAGTCAAAACAAATGCAATCATTGTTCAGAGCCATCCGAAAATATTCTCCCTGAGACAGGAGACACTTAAAATATAATTCTATCATTCTGAAATCCAGAATGTGCAGTAAACCAGAGATTAAGTTTAGAAGGGTTGAATGATGAACAAGCTTTCTATTAATATTAAAGAAATCAAACATTTTGTTCAAGAAAGAATTAAAGAAATATGTCTTAGTCTTATTTAAATATTTAACATTTTCTTATTATATACTGATGCTTCATATTCTCACTTGTAATATTAATACTATAATATATACGAATTTGTAAAGCGCCAATTGCAGCAACAAGTGATCGAAGGCGCTGTGGACTTAGATGTTACACCTTTTCAACAACATTCTTCTCCCCTAAGGGTCACATCGTTTCATCGGCAGCCAACTACGGCGCCATTACGTCTGTCCACGACAGTGTGTGCATATGAACTAGTACACCGGGGTAACCCCCTACTCGTCTCGACCTACGGTTTATAGTCCTTATCCGAGAAGACTTGTTCTACCACTATGGCTATGGATTATGGTTCCACTGTTACTCGGCCACACTCACTCACGTACTTGTACTTGTATTTTTTATAACCATGTTAAAGGGCCAACTGAGACAAGTTTACTTCAACGTTGGTCCTCATTTTATGCTCTGTATTATTTATATGGCATTTGAGTAAATAAATGTTTGTTGAATTTGTTGAATGCTGATATCTTATTTTGTTAAAATATTAAATTTTTTTCCCTTTCATGTACTTTTAGCATCACCAGACAAGATAGAACATAGTGATCCAAATGATAATGACATATTTGCAGACTCCCCAGCAAATAACTTAAGGTCAAAGTTTAATCCGCCAATTACTAAGCCACCAACAGGAAGTGTGAGTCCACGGTTGGTAGGTAAAGAAACGAACGTTTGAAATTGACAGTAAAGAACTATTATCGCTCACACTAAGATAGTGAATAATAAAGTCAGCAGTGTATTTTAGCTGTGCACAGAAGTTCGAGCTCAATGCTTTCTAAAAACGTCTGCAAGATTTGGATGGACTTTAGGGCAATATGAAGTTTAATCCAAGGTCGATACATTCCTGGAACTTAAAGCTCTGTCTACACTATAACAAAAATGTGATGTGTCCATAAATAGGCATGATGATGTCATATCATTACTATATTTGGGCATATCACTACCATATCTTGGCACATCACACTTTTTTGTCAAACTAGTTTGATAGTGGAGACAGAGCTTTAGACTGTGCTCACTGTTTTCTATAGGTATAACAAAATATCAGTTTGATAGCATAAATATTTTTAAAATGCCAAGTTTGATCGAAAACATTTAGCACTACAGTAATACACAACAAACTCTCAATCTACAGTTTTAAAAGATTTATATTGAATTTTTAGAACTTATTAAGTTAATTGTCTATTGCAATTGTTTTATATGCAATGAGGAGTATTCTTTCTTTAAGAAATAATAATTAACATTTTTTTCTTCTGCTGTAAGCTTGTGACATTTTGACTTGACAATTATGGGAGTGGTCAATTATGGGTGTGGGTCAGTATAGGTGTGGTCATTTCGATTTTTAAATGACCACCCAATCTAAGTAGCTTCAAGTACAGTACTGTTAATATTTCTTTGCATTAATTTCAGTTAAGCTCTGTCTACACTATCAAACTAGTTTGACAAATAAAGTGTGATGTGCCCAAATATGGTAGTGATATGCTTAAATATAGTAGTGATGTGGCATCATCATGTCCATATATGGGCACATCACATAAAGTTTGATAGTGTAGCTTTATATTCACTTATGGTACCACGCAAGGCCGTAGCAAGAGGATAAAAACACATAATGTTTTAAATATAAATATCAATATAAAATATGACGATCTTTGCTGGAGAAGTGGGGTGGGTGGTAAAAATAAAAAATCTCATGCTGGGTGCGGCCCAGCCATAAAAGATGATAACGTTGTCTTTGTTAGTTTTAATACCTTTTATTGTATATATTCATTAAATAATTATGTATTTTGTACAACTCAACAGTATTCTATTGGTATTATAATGATGTTATTGCTTATTACTAATAATATTGACATTATTTTTTAATTATTTAATCAGGTTTAGATCATAATTTGATTTTGAATAATAATGATGTTAATCTTACATTAATTTTTAATAAATGATAGGTTAGTGCCTACCATTCATTTATAATTTAATTTGATACAGGCAGAATACTTTGTTTGTAATTTGAGTTATTTTGAAATGTACATCTCGTAGACAGGGTAAACAATAGTATTAAATCGATTATACAGTCAACCCTCCCAATGCCAGATACACTTGGGCTGGCCTGATATTAATGGTTTCTAGAAATTCTGGTAAAAAAAGGATTTGGGACATTTTAGACCTCAATAAAAGTCTAGTTTTGGGAGAGTTTCCCGTTTTCAGAGAGTCCTATATTGGGAGAGTTGACTATATATTATGTCAAAGTATTTTATTTGTTTTTTATTCATTATTTTAGTGACATTTTTATGCTATAACTAAATGCCAAATCTTAGGTAATGTACATTTTGATGATAATAATTAGGTATATAATGGTGCTGGTACACTTAAACAGTCTTAAGTTGAGAAATATTGTGTATCAAAATTGTATTGTGGTTTAATTATTATTAATTAATAATAATCCATTTATTTAAGCCCAAAATTTTAAACTTTCAAGCTCTCATTCGTGTGCTTAATGTACAGACTCTGTATGTAGATAACAGTATTTTTTTTTCTTTTTATTTGTTAACATTAACAATTTAACAATACAGCCATCTAGATTGTTTCCTTATACTTTCAATTTTATGTAAACGTGGGGAAATGGGTTGGGTGTGATTACTTTTGGGGAGGGGGAAAGTTATGACTAAAATTCTAATCTGAAAATAACTCTAAATCTTTGAATGCCTATTCTCATTGTTATAAACAATTAAATACCTGAATATAGAAGTCCTTCATTGTAAAGGTATAAGAAGTTTTATTTTAGGCGGATTTTGAGGTATTGGGATAAAAGAAAATGACTGAAGAGGTTTGGGATGAGAGCATAGTCTACTGCTGAATATATCTGAGTATTATTTGATGTGCATCAAACTCAAAAACCTGTGCATTTGTGACTCAATAAATAAAACATTTAAAAATATCTTCAATGTTGTCTCTTTTAACAATTGCTGAAACTTTACAGGAAAAAAACCAAAATATCCACCTGTTAGTGGCGGTTTCATCGCTGTTGGTTGACAACTGAATTAAAAATAAAATAAAAATGATGTACTTGAATGCAAACAATCTAGAAGCCTATTTGATCTTTTCTGCATTCAGATAATTTCCATATCTCTTCTAATAATTATTATCGGTGTATATACGAGATAAGAATGGTTTTATAATACAGTAACAATTTTATTTATTGTAAAAAAGTAGTCTGCTGCCACCTTTTTTAGCCGAGATGGTGACGTAATCAGGTGTGGTGCGTAAACTGCGGAACAAAATGGACACCTGACCTGCTTGTGTTTTGACTGATGATATTGTAGAAGGGTCACAAAACACTGTCAGATTGTGTACCTGTTGAGAAATTGATTTAGATTCTGTTATTGCCTTTAATGAGTTATATCTGTATATTTGTTTATGAAAACAGTCTTTATTCTTTTGCGCTAGTGTACGTCTAAATCGGAAGCGAGACGGAGCGCGGTGTGACTGCTGACACCAAACCAACGACGAAAGAGGAAGCGACGAAATTCCCCTGCCTGTCGTGTGTGGAGGTAGGCCTAAGGGAAGAGAAACATTGGCTTAGCTGAGCCTACCTGAAATTGAGAAAACAGACGACCCGTATTGTCTATTTATACGAACTATGTTTGTTAAAAATATACATAGACATATACTGTGATAAATATGTCAACAAATCCCCTTTTGTTGTTTGTGTTCTGAAAAGTAACCTGACAAATTTGTTTGACAAACAGGACTCGAGTGGAACATTTTGAATCCAAAATGTCATTCTTTAGCAGGGGTATTAAGAATTTATTGTTTGGTGATGGAAAATCAAAGAAACCTCAATATGCTCACTTAACACGTGAAAAGGACCCAGAAGCGGAGTGGGAACTCGTGGGTGAATTAGGAGATGGTGCTTTTGGCAAAGTTTACAAGGTAAGAATATTTTAGAAAAAAAAGAAAAGAATATGTTTTTCGCCGTGGTTAGGATTCCGGCACCGGAACTCAACTGCCCAGCGTTAGGGAATCCGACACGCTATTGCGCATGCCCGGGCCAGAGCGAGGTAATCGGCGACTCTATACTTATCAACAGCGATGGATCATTTCATAGGTGCGCCACACGGCGAACTAGCCTAGATGCCTACTAATACGGGATCCACTAATCTAGGCTAGGGCTACCAGTTAGACGTGACCAGTGGGCCTATTTAGTGGTTGCTTCATTCATATATAAACTTCATATCATTATGAATTATTACATGACTAGTTTTATGATTTTTCATAACGCATTATACTGTACATAACAACATGCAATCACAAGTTGATTTGTTGACGGCAGCCACCGCGTGGATGTGAAAAAACTGTTCGGGAAGTCAGGGTCGCAACGCTAAAAACAGCATTACGATTCTTAGATAGATACTGATACTTATTATTATATCATTATATAATTATTTTAACGCGTGGCGTAGTCGTATTTTAATTATTAATTCATGTATGGCATAGGCCAAGTTTCATCCATCGCTCGCTCGCGCAACGACTATCTTGGCTACACTAAATCCCTATAACACTCCGACTCTCGGTGGTGTGGTGTGTGACGTGTGGCAAGCTATTAGTATAATTCACTTCCCAGAGCTTTGGGCATGCGCAATAGCGTGTCGGATTCCCTAACGGTGGGCAGTTGAGTTCCGGTGCCGGAATCCTAACCACGGCGTACATTTTTTTTATAAAAGAAATAAAAAAGTAAAGTGTAATATAAAATATAATATTAAAATTGAATTCACTGTACTACTATAATACCTATTGTAGGCTACCTTGATCTAGTTGGTTATAAGATTTTAGGTAAGAGTCCGGTACTAGGCCTAAGTGATGTGAGGTTGCTGTATGCAGGAAATTGACAGTGATTTTAGAATTGAATAGACTTGAATCTGTCATTGTTAATGCGTAGTTATTTTTGCAGGTTTTGTATTGTATAGAAAATAGCCTTGAAATCTATTTGAAGTGAATTCCAGTTATTAGTACCTTTTGTATGAAAATAGAAAGGATATGACTTTTCTGTTGTATTTTCTGGATTAATTTACATATAGTACCGTAGTACAGTCAACTCTCCCAATATGAAATCCAGAAACTCTCCAAAAAGCAGACATTTCCAATTCCAAAGGGTCCTAAATTATTATTAATATACTGTTAATTAATAGGCCATTAATAAATATTTCTATTAGGTCTTAAGCCTTGTCTACATTATCAAACTAGTTTGACAAAAAAGGTGTGATGTGCCCAAATTTTGTAGTGATATGTCCAGATATGGTAGTGATCATCACATTTTTTGTCACATAAAGTTTGATTTAGTAGATAGAGATTTATAACTATAGCAAAAAATGTTGTATGGTAGGTTTTGTATAGAATATTCTATTTTACCAAGTAGCTTCATGAATACAATAGGTTGTGCATTTTTATGGTATAATAAATACAGGATTTTTATATGATTTTCACAGTACAGTATCACAGTGAATTGAAGTTTCTTTTATATCCTGTCAAACAATCATACTCTGTTATTCTGTAATGAATCCCATGTTTCTCTTTGGCTCCAGGGAAGAATTAAACCCAATTTGTAGACATTAGAACACTGCTATTCTCCATGTAAATTTAGATGGAATTTGGCAAGTAAAGCATTCTTTAGAAATTACTTCTCACATTTTCGTTTTATGGTTCCGTCAGAGGAGATCACTTCACACTTAAATATTTATGAGACAATACATGCATTGATGCTTTGAATGGAACAGGAATAATTAAATGGGAGTAATAATAGGTGATTTAAATACTAGCCTACTATTACTACTACCCTTATTTCTAATTCAAATTGTGAATGGGAATTTTACTGGAGTATATTGACCTGTGATGTATGTATTTAAAATGGAGTTCAGTACAGTAGCTTGGTTCAAATCAGGTCAGTTAAGCTCTGTTTACACTATCAAACTAGTTTGACAAAAAAAAGTGTGATGTACCTTACAAGTGTGGTAGTGATATACCCAAATATAGTAGTGATATGACATCATCATGTCCATGGGCACATCACATTGTTTTCTCACATAAAGCAGGGAGTTGTAAAATTATTTTACAACTCCCTGCATAAAGCTTGATAGTGTAGACAGAGCTTTAGAATTGTTTTCGCATGACAGAAACAACTCCATTTCCAAAGACTTGGACTTGTTTAAATAGCATCTGTGTATGACTTGTTTTCTTGTTCTCCACCTTTTATTCAGAAGGATACAGTACTGTAGATAGTAATAAATATTATCCTTGACAATTGGAAAACAAGTAGATTTAAATACCTTTAACTGACAGTGCCTTAAATAAACTATATTTTTATTGACTTTGATTTCCTATACTTTCTGCAAAATCATTCAGATGAAGGACAAATAATTCCTGAAAGATTGAATCACGAAGGCCATTAATATTGACTTCAATATTTTTCATTGTCATAATTTCTATCTATAATATAACCATGGAGGTATATATTTTAATACCTTTATGCTATGATGACTTAGTTCACACAGTAAAGTACCTGCTGGATAAACCAACATTGGCTGTGTAGCACAAGTTTCCAGTAATCTACAGTAGTGCACTGTCTAGTATTATTAACAAAAATATTCTTTGTATAGGATATTATTTTTTTTATATTCCGAGAAATTTGGTTTCACAGTGTCAATAGACAAGATTACCTTACCAAGATTAGAGAATCCTGTACTTTACTTTAAATATTAATTACTGTATACTGTACTGTAGTGTGATTGGATATTTTTTAAATTTGAATTGATTGATTTATGAATGGTACTGTAGCACTACAACCACCTTGCAGCGGATACAATAGCTTGAACTTGGTAGAAAAAATACATGTCAAACATTTAAACCAAAAAATATTTTAAAATATTTACTGTTAGCGTATAGATTGTTAATTTTTTTTTTTTTTATCAATTTCCTAAATTTCACATTTAAATAAATTAAAATTTATATAGTAAAATATTGCAAACTATATTTAATGTAATATTGTTCAGGTCATAAAACAAAATCAATTACACCGGTGATATTATGGAGACTGGTACAATGGTTCTGTGTGAATAGAGAAAAACAATCGTAAAATGGATTAAATCTCGCGATGAAACACCCTGTGGTTAATAATACAATGGTGATTCATTCAGCTAACATGTTCAGCTAAAATACATAGAAGCTGGAATGCTGTTTCCGGTCATTTGTCCATGTGTACAATGACCACTGGCTGGACACTTACTGTAGACCAGGCACAACAATTTAAAATATCGATGCAAGCAGCAAATTGTGCTCAAAGTTGGCAACACATTATTTGATTATGCTAAATACAAAAATGGCTGTTGCCAAAAATATTATTTGACCGAAAACTTATTTTGAGGGTGTTTTTCAAAATGGCCATATCTTGGTAACCACTTATTGTAGAGACCTAATTTTTATCTCAAATTGTTGGTAACAAACATACATGTTTCTATTACAGTAACTTTGTAATGCAAAAGTTTTTCTAAAATTGTAACTGTACATTTTGTTTTCTATTTGTGGCATGAACCAACTTTATTCAATTAATCATTCAACATTAGAATCAGTAATAGTAATTCTTTTCTTACTAATTTATTTCAACAAATGATTTGTCATTATCACAAATAATTACTACTTTAATAATGTATAATTTTAACATTTATTCAAGCTCTTTAAAAGTACCAGCAAAATATATCTGTTAATACTTTTATGAGTGTACTACTACTACCAGTACAAATACACTTTTGGTACACTTAATTTTTATTGAGAAGTGAGAAGAAATTGTTAGCTTTTTCTTAGTATTTTTCTACTTTACTATACAGTAGTATTCAGCAGTGTATATTATTTACAAACTTGAGCTTTTCATACCTTGAACACAGTTCATTAGACAAATCCAAATACAACAGTATTCACATTACAATCACTAAACTATTTGACCTTTTCGTCATTTGTGACCTTTGACCGAAGCAGTAAAGTGAACATTTTAAAATTATATTATCAATATTTTTTAAATAATTTGTTGTCCTGAATACTTGTTATCTTTGACACTACAGTACACCGGCTTCCTGCGACCTATATACTATATAGCTCTGTTTACACGCACAAAAGTTAACTTACCTATGCGCACTTAGCTGATTTGGATCATATCCGAGTTGTATCCGGTATAATGTAATTGACCGTATGATCAGTAATTAACCCCATACTGTACCCTCGTGTCATTAACCCGATATAATGTAACTCCAATATTACCGAGGAAGAGTTAGTGTTACCCGAAAGCTTTGTAATCTCTTTCTGGCTGTTTTACTTTATTGTTTTGATTAATTTTTTGTTTATTTTATTTGTATCTCCATTAAGATATAGCCACTAATAGTTAATACTGATTTTCTCAGTAATTTCTAAATCTCAATATTCTAAATCAAATTTATTCAAATAAACATTATCATGCTCATTCATTTCTTGTCAATATTTATTAATTACGCTTATTCTATTTAAATTTATACAAAGCCGTAGAGTTATCAGCTGCTCAATGAATGCTTGCAAATATAAATACATACATAATGTTACCAGTGCAGCTGAGATACAATAATATTCAAGAAAACCTCGAGTAAAATCAATACCATACATAAACTAACGTCAACATAAGCGCCATAAAGACTACAGTGCTGAATATTGTATCTAAACCAAAATTTAATCTGTAGTCTTTTTTCTATACTGTAGCAGTAGTAGTACTAACTACTAAAGCTGACTATTTGTAGATTCTGTTGTTTATACAGTGGTTGAATCATAATATCATTACAGTATGTCAACCTTTAATACTATAGCACCTCATATGGGTTGGGCCATCTAAATTCCACCCAACTAAATGTTTACATTCAGAATTTATCTTAAACAGAATAGATTTATATCCCAGCCAAATGTCCCACTCCTGTCAATACTATTGTATCCCAGTTATGTAGCTAGAGGGTCAGTGTTAAAATGCTAGAGTGGGTCAAAATATAAACAATTGGTACTTTCAGGTTATTTTAGTTTGATCAGGTTTGATAGTGTAGACAGAGCTTAACTCTGAAGCACTCTTATGTATTTACATACAGAATACTATGCTTATCTAAAATGTGTACAGTGTTGTCTATGTCAACAAATTTAATTTGAATTTTCCCAGTGTAAATAATATCACATTTATTAGTTAATAAAACAAGATATAATTATTATCTTTAGTATGTATAAAATTGGACTTTATACCAAAGGATTGCAATTACATATTGTTTACATGTAAACAATTAATCAAATATGATCACTGGGTGTAACCCACATAGATTAGCACTTCCTCTGTAATTTAAATCGTAGATAAAACAATAATCGGTGTGGAGGACAGACTGACTTTTTTACAACCATTGAAATGAAGTTGTGTGTAAATAGGTGTGGATAGATAGAATTATAACATGATTAAATCAGTGATTATTTATAATCAGTGATTATCTGATAATTATTATCATCAGAGACGAACTCCTTTGGTTTGAAATTTTCATATTATAATTTTCTAAATTTTATTCATTTTTTTTTTCTCAAGGCAACAAATAAAGTGACTGGTAAAACAGCTGCAGCAAAGGTGATAGATTTAGCCAAAGAAGAGGATTTAGATGAATTTATGGTTGAAATAGACATTCTGACGGCGTGTAAACATGAAAATGTTGTAGAACTGTTAGAAACGTATTTATATAACAATAAATTATGGGTAAGTATACATTTACTCACTGAATTTATAAAAGTATACAGTAAGCTGATTGGGACAAGCTATGCCGTCTTTTGCTTACCGTTAAGTAAATTGGCCTTTATACAGTGGATGCCCTAAACCATTGCCATTAAATCCACATCCATAGCTTTCCATGATGATAGTTCTGGATGCAGTGGAGCTGTAGCTTGGTGGTTAACATGCTTACCTTTCAATCCCAAGGTACAGTGTTCAATCCTGACCTAGTGCCAGGGTTCTAACTCACCACTCTTCAACTCCACTCCCTTAGCCTCAAATTAGACTTAGTTTATAAGCATGATAAATTATAAAATAATTATAAAATAATTTATCCATCCTATAATTGTCAACATTTTTGCTCACTGTTAGATGCATATGAAATATAAAATAAAAATCAAAGAATTAGAATTTAATGTTAGAGGTCCTATGTTCAGTTCTGACTTGCGTGGACTTAAATAACATAACAGAAGAGTATTAATATCTGGAGTTTTTATGATAAAAATTCTATTGTTATTTTCCAATATTAGATGTTACTGGAATGTTGCGAAGGAGGTGCTTTGGACGACATCATGCTAGAGCTGGAGAAGCCTCTGACAGAACCCCAGATTAGAGATATATGCAAAAGCGTCCTAGAGGGGTTAACATATTTGCACGATAATAAAATTATACATCGAGATTTAAAGGCTGGCAATATTCTTTTAACAATGGATGGAAAGGTTAAGTTAGGTCAGTAGAAAAATTGTATTTATTTAAATTTATTGATTATTTTGAAAAAAGAAAACTGACTTACTACTTACGACTATTGAAGGTGACAGATAGAGGAAGACTGAGATAAGATATTGAAGAAATAATAAAGAATAAAGATAAAAAAAAAGAATAAATTTGGTAAGAGAATGAATGATTTATGGAGTTTTTTTTTTGTGATTAGAAGAAGAAAATACTTTTCCGTCTTGTCAACTCATACTTATTTTTTGTATTAATGTATACTTCACCATACAGTCTTAATATAATAATTGATTTTTATTCTCTAATGATTATTTTCATTTCAGCTGATTTTGGTGTTTCTGCAAAGAATACAAAGACAAAACAGAAACGGGACACTTTTATAGGCACGCCATACTGGTAAGTGTTAAGTTAAAGTCATCGTTCAATTTAATATGTATAATGATATTTACAAAGGTGTAAAGCTCTGTCTACACTATCAAACTAGTTTGACAAAAAAAGATGTACCCAAATATGGTAGTGATATCCTTAAATATGGTAGTGGTATGACATCATCGTGTCCATATAAGGGCACATCACATAAACTTTGTGTAGACAGAGCTTAAAAAAGATATACAGATTGCATTTTAGGCATGCTAGTAGAGCTAGTAAGCTATTCAATCTCAAATTATTGTGTGATTTAATTTAATATATTATTATTGTTGATTTATTGCACACATGCAACTATCTCTAGCCGGACATATTTTCATCATAAGCTTTTATACAAAGACACACACACCATACCATCTATGGCCATTACAGATTTCCTGGTATAACGTTTGATTGTCTGCTTTTGAGCCATTTGATTTTTCTTCTAAATTCACCCTATCCAGCAAACTATACAGTACAAGTCTGTATAGTGTCTCTAGTACTGAAAATACTATCTATTGTTCAGAACAATACTGATTATATCAGTGCTATGTATAGAGTGTACACTGTGTATAGGATACATTCAAAAATAAGAATTTGTTTGAACTTTGACATTGTGGTTCTAATCCAAAAGGAAATAAATGTGTATTTTATTAAATTATATTGTTGTGAACTTCATTAAAAACAAGAAAAATAGACATAGGGGGTCTTTGTAATATCAAGGCAATCCAACCTCGGATTAGGACTATAAACCGTAGGTCCAATGTACACATCTAGCTCATGTGTACTTAAAAAAACCTAGTACATCTTTTGAGATGAGTAGGGGGTTAACCCAGGTTTACTAGTACATCGCAGCGACTGATCATAACTAAGCCCTCTGGGAGACTAATCTTTAAAGAGGTCGCCCAGTATAAATAAATAATAACATATAGGATGATGAGCTCCAGAGATCAAAGAGTTTATCTGTGGCTGTGACATGATCAGTTCCAGGTCCCTTACAGACATCGCGCGCCACAGAGAATATGTACATAGTACAGTACTGTTGGTATTTGTCGCAGCCAGACATAAGAAGGACTGTTACTATAGCTCCTATTTTGACAAGGCAAGCGCAGTGTCCTGTTGTTAAATTGCCTTGGTAAATTGTCAATCAATCAATTGAATATGTTTACAATTGACTAACTTTTTATTCTAGGATGGCTCCAGAGGTTATAATGTGCGAGACATTTAAAGACAACCCGTATGATTACAAGTCAGACATCTGGTCACTAGGTATCACTTTGATTGAGCTGGCTCAAATGGAACCGCCATTCCATGATCTTCACCCGATGAGAGTTCTTGTCAAAATACCAAGAGCTGATCCACCAACACTGCTTGCACCCTCTCGATGGTAAGTTTATCTTACAATATTATGCATTATTTTGGACGTTTTGAGATGGAACCAATATTCTATCAGTTCTCATCAAAATGAACAAAAAACCCTCTTAATGTCTGATCCAGCCACATTACTTGCACCCTCTCGATCGTAAGTTTTTCGAGTTTTGTCTAGCTGATCCAACAACATAACTTGCTCCCTCTCAATGGCTGATCCAGCAACACTACTTACACCCTCTTGATGGTAAGCTTGCAAAGTGCCAATTAAGGTGATCCAACAACACTACTCATATCTGCTTAGATCACTCTGTGCCAGAAAAATATAAACCTCTAGAATGTTGTCTCAGCCACACTTAATGTAATAACTTGCAGTGCTCAGTTAATGAACTTATTTACTATTAGCGTTTATCTCCATAGCAACAAAGGCATGACTTAAAAAATAGCAATACATTACAAACATTAATAACAGTGCCGTGATGATTGACCTTTTCTAACATGGCTGATTACAAAATATATTTTCAGAAAATGAAAAATAAATAAACCTTAACAATTAAAAACCTAAACAACCAATTTATTGTAATCAAATATATAAGAGGATTAATGAATATTTAATATGTATTTTAGGTTTCTATGACATTGCCATAAGTACAGTATCTTTAATTATACCTGGACAATTTTAATCCAACAGTTACCAAAGTAACCACATAGTCTATTTCGTGCCTAGCTTACCTGGATAAACTGACAATAGCCCTTTCTCCTCAAAGAGCGAGATATAAATCGAAAAGTAGACATTTTCATTAAACACCCCTCTCCACAAATGGTGTAGTCCATGTAATTTCTTGTTCTACTTATTTTACCATTGGTAATTCTGTTGGTATTTGCAATCTTGGATAAATCTATTAATTCTTTCAGTTGTAGTTCTTGTTTCCTGGAAACCTTTCCAATTTATAATTCAAATGGTATTGTAATTGTTTTAACCACTGCTCAACAGTGCTAGATATTAAAAAAAACAGTTTCGTAATACGTTTTTTGTATGAACTGTTTACATACATTGTTAAATAGATTTTTTTGGAAAGTTTACGAGAAGTATAAAAAACAACTAAGGAAATGAAAAGTTTGTTGTAATCTTTGCATATTAAGTCTATATATATATATTGTCAAGTAGTTGTACTACAACAAACAGATTTGTTTGTGAAAGTTTACGAGATGTATGAAAAACACATTTTTCACAACTAAGGAAATTAAACATTTTACTGTAATTTGCATATTAAGTCGCCTGCATGTGGGTAGAGCAACCACCTGCATGTTAATTACCCAATACTTAAACTGTTAAAACCATTCTAAATGACATCCTGTACAATAGGAAACAGCCACGACCGTGGCCACGCTGACAACGAAAGTGATCATTAATAATAAAAATTATCGAATAAGAAACCTCATGAATATTCATGAAGGATGTGATGAGGTAAAAGGAATTCCTTTTAATACTATTTTACAAAACGCTTATCAAGAGTGCTTACCAGTTGAAGTAAAACTTCTTTGAAGTGTACAAAAAGTAGGCGATTTGTTACACAGGACTTAAATCATATGGTTATAAGGTCGTATTAAAGTTTTCATACAGTAGCACCTATCAACAACATGTCACAGGTTTTAGGCTTGTTGCCTCACAGAAGAGGATGTTATGTAATTAATGAGCGGTATGTATTTTGTCACTTTTAATTTCCATTATGCAAGTGTGCTTGTACCACATGGTATTTTGTACTTTCTTACACCTATTGAATGGACTACCTGGGAGGTTTTAAAATATATTAAAATATAAAAAAACTGAAACAGTGATTGTCAGCATACACTGTTTAGGGTCACCCTTTATAAATAATGTGTAATAAAATAAAAAATAACTTATGGCTGTACCTGTAATTGTGCTTGGTGTAGGTTGGGCGGCAACCCCTACCTTCATAGTGTTCCACCCACAAGCTGGTTTTAAGTCTAGCACCCAGCCTAATTTCAACATGTAACATCTGAGTACCTAAAAGTAGTGTAACACCTATACTTCAATACCTTTTTCTGACACATTTGCATTTTTTAATAACCCACAAGTTATTAATGCGATTATGAATTTTTAATCTTATTCAAGTTAATACAAAATATTGTTGCATTTGAAATAAAAAATAATATCTACTATAAATGTTAAGCAATATTGGTATTGTAATAAACACATAGAATTGTTCATGCAACTAAATTTGAAGGTGAGACACAAATACTGCACAAAGTTCATTGGAATTAATACTTTTGCTATATCGTCCTACACTGTGGTATATTTCTTTCCTGTCGCAATGGTAAAATACTTATTGAAATAGAACTCTATTGTTTGCATTGGTTATGAATATTAATAATAATGTCATAATTTAAGTTTAGTGCCATCGTTCATATCCTATCATAACATATTTGGTCACATTCTCTCATACAATTATTTCCCTTTTTTTTTTCAACCAGTTTATTATACTTTAATTTTAAATCTGACTACATGTAGTACGGTATGTAGTCTGACTGAGAGTAAGAGGATTAGGCAATGCGACAACCATAGACTTGTTTGTACCACTTGTATTTTTAAAACTCTTTTAATATAGGCCTAAACCAGAAAATAAATAAGAAACAGAACTGTTCACATGCGGACCTATACACATGCTAGTTCAAAAACGTACAGAGTGGCAAATACAAGTGAGACAAGGTCTAACAACGATTAGCGTTTAACATGATGATAAATATAAGCCAAACAATGTTTCTTTTAAATGTTTTATTTAATTTGTAGAAACCAGATTGTTCGGTTTTCTTGTGTGGATTATTGAGACTGTTTCTCTTCTCCACAGGATAAGATCTGGCACGGAATATTAACATTAATAGAACACTTTTATGACATTAGGAAACAGTAAAAGGAAGAGAAACAATAAACAATATTTTATTATTAGCAAATAAGCATTTAATTAATCCGGGTATTTCCCAAGATTTGTATATAATCTTTCTGATATTTATACATGTTTAAATATAAACGTAGCTTAATGTTTATTGTTTACAAAGTTATTAAGCGGACTAAATACACCATTAAGCGATTTTGTTTTTCCACATTTGTGCTAAAAATAAATGTCATTCTCATTATATTATTACAGTAGTCTATCTATCAGTAAGGTTTCTTAATTAATAATACATAATGTATTTACCATCTGCGCTCTTTAACATTTCTTATTTATTCAGTAGAAATGATATGTGGATTTTATATTTTTTCGGCATTGTCATTTCATTTTCAAATTCACACTTTCAGTTTAGAAGGAAATCGGTTGTAAAAGCAAAAAATCTAAAAAGGGTGATGTATTGGCGTATAATTTTCACTGCAATGTCTATTGATTTTTGTTTTCAATCCAAATACTACGAAGCCAGATATGACGTAAAGAAGCCTTTATACGTCGGAGGAAGTGAACACAAAGCGACTGAAAGAGAACATTTTAAAGCAGAATTTATGTACATTATGTAACAAATGGTTGCTAGGCAACAGTAAAAGTAAACTTGTCAAGAAATGTTACGATGCATGTAACAGTATTTTGTTGATTTTGTATTAGGATAATATTTTTAATTTCTTTATATTTTTAATTTAAAAAACTGATGATTTGATAATAAGGAGTATGGTAGGCTCCTACTGCACATAAGCATGATGATAACACTCATTAAGTATATGTATGTTAATAATAATAATATATATATGATAATAATAATACCAGATTTATATAGCGCCCTTTTCATGAGTAATCATGCTCAAAGGCGCTTTACAAGCATTATTACCCTAGTATTTTTTGGGATCAAACATGTATGGAAACATACTCCCATAATGCAGCCGGTAACCAGCGCAAAGTTGTGTCTAGATCTAACTGGGTACCCATTTATACACCTGGGTGGAGAGAGGCAACGTAAGTAAAGTATCTTGCCTACGGATACAAGCAATGCGACGAGAGTTGGATTCGAACCTAGGTCTGACGATCGGTAGTCGAACGTCCAACACACTGCGCCACACGCCCTCACATGTTAACATATTATTAAGCTCTGTCTACACTATTAAACTAGTTTGATAAAACAAGTGTGATGTCCCTAAATATGGTAGGGATATGCCCAAATATGGTAGTAATATGCCCAACTATCGTAGTAATATGCCCAACTATGGTAGTGATATGATATCATCATGTCCATATATATATGCAAATCGCAATTTTTTGTCACATAAAGTTTGATAGTGTAGACAGAGCTTTATTAAAATACTGTATGAATGTAAACATTGTATCACACAATGACATACTTAACACATTCTTTGATTGCTCAAGACCATTCAGGGGTTGGTAAAGGATTTGGTAAAGGCATGAGCAATAACATATAATTTTCGTCCTTCATTTGTTTAGGTCTAGTGGCTTCAGTAAATTCATCGCAGAATGCCTGCAGAAGAAACCAGAGATGAGACCGACAGCGCCAGAGCTATTAAAGGTAATAAACAGTCAGATTTCTAGACCTTGAGAATGTATAGTAAAAACATAAGCAATCACTTACAGTGTGCATTCACTTCTATGATTAATAATATTTATAAAAGCATGTGTCTTAATCATAATTTATATACAGCATTTCATTGTGAAATAAATATTGGTTAGGGGTGACATTGTGTTTGCCGTCAAACATGGTTATAGTACATCTATAGTTTATCTTTGCTGTTGATGTAGCTGTATGATACTGTGAGTGAGTTGTCAGGCTGATATAATGTTGTGTGATGCCCTAAAGCTCTGTCTACACTATCAAACTAGTTTGACACAAAAAGTGTGATTTGTCCAAATATGGTGATGATATTCCCAAATATGGTAGTGATACGACATCATCATGTCCATATATGGGCACATCACATGTTTTTGTCACATAAAGCTTGATAGTCCTTAGCTTTTAATAATCCTTAAATTGGGAGGAAGGTCATGCTTTAGAGTGACCCCCACCTGCCTGTACCATACAATTAACCGTGAGCCTTTATTCCTCAGGCCTAAACGTACTCATTTCAGGTCAAATCAAATTAGGAAATACCCCTGCTTATGCTGTGATTAGGTTTGGATTTATAACAGTAGTGTATAAATATTTTCAGCATCCTGCTTATTATCGTAACTTTCTATTTTTAAAGCGGTAATGAATGAGCATTATTGCCAGTATTCTAGAGTTCGCCAGGCAATTACAGATTGGAAAAGTCTACAAATTACATTTAACGTTGGGCTAATATTGTACGGATTATTATCCAAGACAACGATACAATTTGACAATTGTAATTATTTTATCCCTTCTATCTCTTTTTTATTCATTCTTTCCTCATTGTGAGTTGCAATATTCTTTGCTTCGATGATTCTGGTACTGGGAAAGTTTAGTATATACTGTACTGACCAGCCCACATATCAGCGGATAGATTGCCCAGCCCAAAGTGTGTACATTTATTGAACCATTCTGTTCTGAGCTTTTATTGAGTTGAGCCTTATTTATTGATAGAAATTACAATAATGTTCTGATGTATTTCATTAAAATTTAGAATATAGAACTTATTTTGAACGTGGATGTTGTACTCGCTATCTTTTATACTTAAGCTCTGTCTACACTATCAAACTTTATCAAAAAAGTGATGAGCTCGTACAGTATATAGACATGATGATGTCATATCACTACCATATTTAAGCATATCACTACCATATTTGGGCACATCACACTTTTTTTGTCAAACTAGTTTGATAGTGTAGACAGAGCTTTAGTTATTGTCTTTTTATGTTGTTAGTCCACCAGTCAGCATTTTGTGCCATGTGTGCCAAAATTATGTTTTACCAATTTATTAAGTGGAAATACAGTGTAGACTAATGTGACCTGAAAGAAACTGGTCAAGAAAGTGTACTAAATCATTCATTATATTATGTTTACAATATCAGTAATATTCTTTACAACTTTACATCCTCTCATCTAAACAACAAAAGGTCAGAAGAGAATTTCAAGTGACCTTAGTATGGTACGCCAATTAAGTTAATTCAACATGCAAAAGCATTAAATTAATTTTCATGACATTTGCTAAATTAGGTCTAAAAATCACTAATGGCTTTTTATGATTATTCCAATTCTAATTTAGGACAGACTTAATTTAGTGATTTCATTTTGTTTTGAGTTTTTTCTTAATTTGATATTGGAATTTTTATTTGTGGGTGGGGCAAAATGATATATGTAGTGTAGTGCAGTAATAAATCTTTATTATAGGTTGTTTACGGAAAGTTTTAGGAGTACTGCACATAATTCATTTTACAGTGAAAACACCCACAGAAATACTTAAAATATTATTCTTTTGAGAAATTAAAGACCTAGGGGTATTTTCCCTATTAATATGTTACATATTACCGGATCACAATTTTCCTAACTTTGCAGCTCAAATATTATACATTGTTTTCATATTCCATTTGATAGTGTGTCAAATGTCAGTATTTAATTTAATAATAATAATGGTGTATGAATATTAAGTATATAATAAGTTTATAATTTAAAACCAAATGGCAAAATTAGGAAGGAAATTGGGTTCAGTGGTTACTGATTTATTTTTAGTAAAATAATTATGGTTTTTGTGGATGACGGAAGTCTGGGCTGTCTGTGTCCTTTATTTTATCACTGCCATACACCACTCTGTAAGGCATCAAACTGTCTGAATTATCTCCTCGTAGTAGCTTCAATCTCATTCGTATGATTGTATCAGTTGGTGTCGTTTCGCGATGTCGTAAGTCGGAAGTTTTTATTTTATCATAGTGGATTGTTTTTAGCCGAATAACCAAAACAAATCAAAGGATTGTTTCCTTGTACTGGGACAGAAGTGGAGAATGTTCTAGTCTTCATATAATGGTTGTGAAGTCTTCATGTAATGATTGAGTACCCAGCCTGATAACTTGTACTGACAGTTACCTACCAATTTCAGACAGAGTTTAATTCCACAAAAGCATCATGGGAAATACTATGAATGTTGGTTTGAACATGCATTATGGGAAGTGTTCTCTGATTTCTTCTTCACAGCACCCTTGGATTACTAATAACAACCAAACTACGAATCCAATCAGAGATCTTGTAAGTGAAGCAAAGGCTGAAGTTATAGAAGAGGTTACAGATACTCCGGAAGATCAGATACCTGTAAGTTAAAAAGCTTTGTAAATCAGTGAGTACCCATAGGGCCTGTGTACAAAAAGTAACACAGTAGAACTTCTAATTTGGGACACCTCTATTCAGATAAACAAATGAAGGACAATACATATAACACTACGACTAACCCCTATTACGTACCTCTATTCAGGGAACACCCCTAAAGGAACACTTTGTTGCGGGGCCTAGGTTGTCCCCTTAGTGGGGGTTCTATTTATGTACGACCTATACAATTTGGCGGAAAGTAGAAGGGAGGATTTTTGCATCAACAATTTGTTTACCAAATTTTCGTGTCTAAATCCATCCTAAATTACGTGTGGATTTATGTTCGAGCATGAGATTATACTCGGTCGTACGGTATACTTAGTATATTTATTGTAAAGTTAAATATAGCTATTTAATACTCGCTTATAAGATCAAACACATTGAAAATGATAACAGTACTGTATCAACTTAGGAAACACATGTACATATAAATACGCCCTTTGAGGAAATTGACTATTAAATCAATCATTAAAAGTCTTAAAGTACAAACCTGCTCTGTATTGTTGACATTTTAATTATATAACAACAATAAAATAACTATTTATGGAAAAATTACAATAAACCACCGATTTTCCTGTGTTACGCAAACAATTATTATAAATATAACACATGATGTTTTTCTATTAAGTAGATACCCACAAGGGCCTGGATTTCTTTCTGTTTTTTCTTTCAGTGCTTTGGGACAATCTTTTGATTGTAAACGTGCTTTATAAGCATTACATTAAATTATATGTTATTATATGTAATAAATATAAACTCCCTTTTTTTATTTACTGTAATATTTATTCCTGTAGGAGGATGAGAAACTTGATCTCGAACCAGATACCCCAACGACCCCAGTCATTGGTACGCCATCCACGCCACCTGTGCGTACCCCATCCTCACCCAAAACCGACGCTAGCAAACTTGCTGATGCAAACTCAAAACCTAAGACACCTGTCCTTGAAATTACCACGACACCAATCATAGAGGAGGGTGACAGTAACAACATTGATTCCAACAACTCTAAAAAGTCTCCTCCCGTTGTTGTAAGTACCAGAAATACTTTATTTACCTATATTTTATTTACCTCTTTTTCAAGGCAAATGTTTATATTACAGACATTGTTTTCTTACTGCATATATGACAATGCTTAAAATTTCAATTTTTGCTACAAAAAAAAACTGATTTAGCTTATGAATGATTTCTTCTGATTGTATTTTTGTGTTATAATCATTTTGTAATGCTATAATATCATTGAATTCATATTGCTTTCCATAAATCAATTGCCGTAAAGACATCTTCCCCTTCCCTTGATTGTTTTTTTTTTTATCTTTTCTCTTCCCCCTCCCCCTATCATTACATAAACTGTGTGTTATAATATATCTTAATATTGTTTCTTTAAACTTTATTTTAATACTAGTGAAGATTACATGAACAAGGTGTTATTAAGGTTAGGTCATGTTAATCCTTTATTTCACTTTAATCTATATAGAAATTAAAAATTGTATCTGACCTTAAATAATAAGAAATAATCCAAATTAAAATGAAAATACAAACAGATGGAAAATTAATTGGAACACCATGTTTAGTAACAATAAACTAGACATCATAAATATTATTAAATAAATAAACATGTAAATAAAAAAGAAGAAATATACATTCAAACAGGTTGTTTAAAAAAGGATTATTTAAAAGGATATTTATTCAGGTATTAGTTATTTATAAAAGGTATAAAAGAATAAGTTTTTTTTTGTGTAACTTTGCCATTTCTCTCCCTAGACATCATGAATGTTATTAAATAAATAAGATGCAAATAATAAAGAAGAAATATCTATAAATTCAAACAGATTGTTTAATAAACGATTAATCAAAAGGATATTTAATCAGTTTATTAGTTATTTATAAAAGAATTTAAAGTAAAAATATATTTTATAAATATTTGAGATTAAAATAATACAGAGATTTAAATCTAGTGAGCTGTGTTGGTGAAATTTATACCTGACCTGAAGATTGATGTGTACTTTCAGTTTTTGTTTGTTAATAACGTCCTAATTATAGAAGACATTTTGCTCTGATAAATAAGTTACATCATCATCTTTTAAATAACAGATTCTATTCTACGTGAGCCACCTCACTCTGCTCCCGTAGATAAGCTTTCAGTTCCAGTTTACGCTTAAAAGTCAACGTTCTGGGAAAGTGTAAAAGCATGCTGAGCAATGGAGGATGAGATGTCCAATTATTATGTTTATTATTTATACTTATAGTAAAAAAGGTGAAATAAAAAACTTCTAAAAATGAAGGTTATAAAAGTAATATAGGCCTACACACATATTCAAAAACAAATTTGTTCTATAACAAAAACAAGTAAGCAAAGAATAATTTTGCATGAATATGATTAACCAACCATCTTTATAGATGAGTAGAGATGCAGTTGTATTGCATTATTATAGTTAATTTACAATAGTAATATTGTAAATTATGTAAAAATAGTACAGATGCAAATTGCAATAGTTAGCATAGTATAGTATCCAAATGATTTGATTTGCATAGTGTGGCTTTGTGAACATGGATCCGTATGATTATATGGTTTTAAATGTTCATATATGGCTGTATCTGTCCATATATTACTGTAACTGTCCATATATGGCGATAACTGTTCATATGGCTATAACTGTTCATATATGGCTATAACTGTCCATACATGGCTATAACTGTCCATATATGGCTATAATATCTGCATTATGGCTATTAAACATGTAATTTATGAATGAATGAAAATGAATGATTATAATTTTTTTCTTTAATTGAAGACATAGCAATAACACCCTAACTAATAAACATAGCAGCTAGAAGGACAAACAGACAAAAAGTATTAGCATGCTTTTCAGTTTTTATATAGCTTTTATTTTCAATTTCTTACTCACCTTGCCTGTAGCTTCCAAAACCCAAGCGACCTGTCAGCAGTTACATTGAATCATTGAACGCCGGCTCAGATAGCGTAGACGGAACAAACCGAAGATACTCCACGCCAGTTAGCCCGTCGTATAACAAAAATAGAGAAGCACCAAAGTCACCTAACAGCGTAAAAGATCTAGCACTTAAACTAGAGGCCCAGCACATGGAACGGCCAATTAACTTTCCTAACGGTAAATTGCACAATTCACTCAGTCCCGCCAGCAGTCGTACTAACCAAAAAATTCAAAATGGAGTGGACGGAATCGGGACGGTGTCGAGCCGAGGTTCGGTTGACGAACGTTTTTCAGATACGGAAAGCGTGGCGACTGTTGACAGCGTTGATAGTATTGATCGACGTGAACGAAGGAAATCTCAGGAGAAAAGCGAAATCACAAAGGTAGTGCAATATACTGCTATGCTGTGCTGTATTCACGTAAAATGTATTATGTAACACTGCATGGCTGTTTACTAACATTATATAATAAAGGCATGATTAGTTTGTAGTAATAAATTGCTATTATAAAATCTTAATGTTTCTTAATTTTACTAATTTAAATGTCGTAAACACAATTATCAAAAAAATTACAATAGCTGTTAGAAGTACTTTGTATTTTTCCACTTTTTTTACTCTTCTTTTTTTACTTTCTTTCCTCCTTTTTTCTACGTCTTTTTTCTAGGGATGTTTGTTTGTAATTTGTAAATGTATTACTATAAGTTTGTTCATTTGTACTGCACATTCTTTTTAACAATTTCTTCTCAATTTTAAAGTCATCATTTCAATTTTACGGTACTGTAGTGATTCACATGCTTGCTTACCACACTCAGGGTTCAAGTCGTGGCTTTTCTCATATCAACATATAGAGTACCACTCGCTTGTGAGCCACTTGATTTTAGGGCTTTCGAAGGCTTGAATGCGAGGCATCCTGTTTGCATTTTTTTTAATGTGTTGAAACAATTTTCACATTACAGCACAACATTATACCAGTACCACCCTTAAATAAAGTTAAAGAACGAACAAATTTATTTTAATCTTGGATTATTATTTTTAAGGGTAGATTGTACATGAAATTGATTAAAATGAATTCATAATTCATTGTTTTTCAAACTATAACATTAAGAATATGTTAATACTAGCAATATAACTATGATACATATAACATAAAAATGGACTATGGAAGCATTGGGCTGTAATTCATTAATTTTCAAACAAACAACATTAAAATCATGTTAATGCTAGTACGGTAGTATAACTACAGTATAATAATAAATATAACATAAAATGTATAACTATGGAAACATTGGGCTTTGGTGGAATATAATAAGCATATTATTTATTCATTTGATTTGAAAATACTTGTTTGTAGAGTAGTAGTATTGTTGTATGGTCTGTACATTTATATTTTGCTAATGCATTTATCAACTATTTTAATAGTTTTGTACTTGTATTCTTGATTTCAATATTTCTAAATCTTTTTATAGTCACCGAGTAATTTCATTCTATAGAGTATCACGGTGCTGACGTCATGACGGTAGGTGGCGCTGCGTGGTTGCTAGTGCAACCAAAAATGCGTTCAGCCTGCCTGAGTGACTCCAAAGTCACCAATGGTTTGGAATAGGCTTATTGAAGTAGTCATTTTAAAACTTAATAATTTTTAATAAAAACAGACTAAAATTTCAAAAGATCACTAAATATTTGTTTTTTATAATCTATTTATTCTTCAACTACAGTTTAAGTTAAAAAAAATCAAGCTAAGATACATGATTTGATAGAAATACAGATCTTTACTGTTTATCAACATTATTAGTAGCGCTGAACGCATTTTTTAGTTGGCTAGCAACCATGCAGCGCCCTCTATCGTTGTGACGTCACACCGTGATACTCTATTGTTATTAACCTTTATAACTGTTCTCTAATTTTGACATTTGACATTATAGTATGTATTTATATTAAATGTGTCTTATTTTTTCATACTAAATTTAATTATACGATACATATAATTTGTGTTAAATAACATTTGTTTCATTTTACAACATTAAATAATACTACATACATACAAAATATGTTTATACTAAACTTTCATGGCTCATTAATAATGAGTAGCATTTTATTAAACAAATGTCATCTATGGAATTGTCAATATATATAGGACTTCTTCTGATTAAAGATTCCCCCTTATTATCCTTACTGAATCAATTGACGGTCATGCAAAACTATGTAGCCAATAAAGGCTGCGACACACTAGAGCGATAACGATAAATTGATAAAAATACATTATTCATATATAAAACATAAAAAATTCAAAAAGTTTTTATTCTACAACTATAAGATAACCATTTATGCTGTCTTTGATAAAAAATAATATTTTTTTAAATCCAATCAAATGATGTCATGATTAATAAAGACAATAAAATCGTTGTATTGTCACTATATTATTCCTCTTACTAATCATGACGTCATTTGATTAGACATGTGAAAATATTATTTTCATCAGAGACAGCATAGATGGCACCTATATTTCAATGGGGAAAAGATTTCTTTTGTTTTATAAAGGAAAAATGTATATTTATCTATTTGTAGTCGATTGTTATCGTCCTAGTGTAAATGGGCCTTAAGTAAATGGAACACTAAAACTGTGGTTCCACATTGATCTTTAATTGGAAGGTGTCCTAATATACAAATAATGAATGTTTATGAGTGCAATGGTACAAATAATGGCACGAGGTGAATGATGAAAGGTTATATCAACGAGGCAAAGCCGAGTTGATATAACCTTTCATCATTCACCAAGTGCCATTATTTGTACCATTACACGAATACAAAACATTCATTATTTGTTTTATATAACATCTAAATAACAAACAAAAATGTTTCAAAAAGTACTATTTAACGATCGTTGAATAGTGCGTACTATTGCACGCCATGTGACCCACATTCGTCCAATCAAATGACAGGAATTTATATAGGTGTTATATAATAATTGTCATTGCTTTGTATGTTGTGATATATGCATGGTATAGTATAACACTGTTATACTCCGTGTTTAGATACTCCAGCCTACCAATGCTTCCTTTGCATTGCCTTCCATGGTAGGTTTGGAGTGCGGACCATGCAACATTAAAACCATGGAGACCTAGGGCCTGCAGGCATAAATCTTCTTGCCTATCGCATTGGTAGTATAATCTCCACACAATTACTGTATACATACAATTGAATGTATTTTAAATGTGTAATATATGCGATGTTTTATCTATATATTGTAAAAAATGTATTTACTTTTAACATTTTTAGGTAGATACATCTTTTTATTAGAATTTCTCAAAATACCTAGCTCAATATTATAACAAATTTCTTATTGTAGGTATTTTGATTAATTACTAATTATTTTTTATTAATTAATCAATACTGTTTTCTTAAGGATATGTCTTCAATAGATAAGCTGATTTTATCTAAAAAGGTTATTGTATACTTTACTGACTAATCAAGTTTTGTATAATTTTAGGAAAAACCCAATTATAAAACACTCAAGAAAACCAGGCGGTTTATCGTGGACGGTCAAGCGGTCACAGTGACCACCACCAAGGTGGTCAAGGAAGGAGAAGCTGATAAGACCAAGAAGGAATATGTTGCCAGGTCAGTATAAACTTTGTTTTGACAAATAATAAGCATATTTTATTTGTTTTGTAACAGATTCAGAACCCGCCTCCCCCTGTTCGCCCCCCCCCCCCCCACCCCTATCCCTATTATTCTGGATCCTCCCATGCACTGCATATAAATCTATATGAATAATAGAAACATGGCATATAGATTAAAAGTAATTTCTGTGGTATGTCTCTCTCAAAAAACAAAAAAATATTGTGTTTACTTAAAAGTAACAATAATCTAAATGCCAACTTTATGTCAATGGCTACCACTGATGTCTCTATGTAGACGGTTACCTGAACCAGTACCGGTACCAGTACCTGAACCAGTACCTGAACCAGTACCGGTACCAGTACCGGTACCAGTACCTGAACCAGTACCGGTACCAGTACATTTAATCACATTTTCATTGATCAAGATAGCTAATTATACTTTGTACCTACTTTTTTTTTTATTACATATTCTCAGGAAATTAATATCATGGTAATCTAATAAAAACATCTTGTTGTATACATATTCCAAATACAACTCAAATTCTTCTTTTTAATTATAGTTTCTATATTACTGTATGCTGTTAGTTCAATCAATTACAATTTTTGTAATGAACGTGAATGATTGAATGTGAATCTTAGAATTGCTTGTATAGTAATGATATGTTATACTTTATTTTTTGTTACTTTCATAATTCAACTCTTCCAATACCGGGCTCTCTGAATACTCTACCCAAACCAGACAATGCGGTCCAAAAAGCCATATTTTATCATTAAAATCGCATTGAGAATACAAGCCATATTAGGCCAACCCAAGAGGTTTTGGGAGAGTTGACTTTAATACCTTAAATGATTATTTAATTGCAATATGTTTCAAGTTTACTTTAGTGTGTGTACATGTAATTATATCTGAATGAGGACCATATGTTTGTATATGAAATATATATTGTAATATTTTTTTGGATAAATCAATCGAATATTGTTGTGTTTAAATCTTTGTCTACACTATCAAACTATTTTGACAACAAAATGTGATGTGCCTAAATATGGTAGTGATATGTCCAAATATATTAGTGATATGATTGATATCATAATGTTCATATATGGGCATATCACATGATACTGTAGACACAGCTTTAGCTATCATCAACATTAATTTTACTATACTGACATTTTAAATTGAACCTTTACCAAGAAATATAATTTTGCAATTATAAATGCCTGATTCACAATTAAATTTGAGTTAGTTTTATATTTGTTTGTTTTTATTTTATGGAATCGTTCATCAGCTTGGTGTCACTATAGTTACACGCAGTCTATGATATATAATTGTTACCGTTGTATTTTTATATTATCATAGGAAGCAAGATTTACGAGCGTTGCGGCTTATGCAAAAGGACGAAATGAGACAAGCAAATGAATTGGCTTCCAAGATATTACAGCAGAGAGATGAAGTTGAAAAAAGGCATTCTAGGGAGTCTACTGTGAGTGGTTTGCAAGGGTTATTTAAATATTGTAGTGAACTTTCTATAATATATTTTGGTTAATAATGGTTTTAAAATTGTATAGTGCAAAATAAAAATAATCTCTATGCGCTGTTTAACACAAGTGTAAAAAAAAGTGTTATTGGTGAATAAACAGGAAAAAGCCAATAAACCGAACATATATTATAATCTATACAGATTACAATGGAGTTGAGTTAGACGAGTGGTTAGGACACTTGCCTATCATACAGAAAGACCTAGGTTCAATTCCTTATAAAAACAACTCCCAGGCCACTCTAGGCAAGATAAGGTAACATGGAGAGGAACTGGCCACCCTACTATTTAATACTAAAGACTGAGCACATTCCAACTTTCCTTTACTTTTCAGAATAACATTTACACAAAACTCTTCTCTAAATTAAAATGATTCTAGAATCTTTTTTTCTTTTGTAGGGGACAAGAAAGAAATGTGATGCTGACATTGATCAGCTGAATAAGCAGCAGAAACAGGAAGTGGAAAAACTGGAACAGCATCAACTTTTAGAAGGAAAACATCATCACAAGAAACTAAAAGCAGAAATGGTAAGACAACATTGTGGTGGATCAGTGATTTGTATGTAATCTTGAGTGTTTTTTGTGATGTAGAAGAAAGTTTGAGTAAGGGAACTAGACCTGTGTCAAGCTCTGTCTACACTATCAAACTAAATGTGATGTGCCCATATATGGACACGATGATGTCATATCACTACCATATGTGGGCATATCACTAGCATATTTGGGCATATCACACTTGTTGTCAAACTAGTTTGATAGTGTAGACAGAGCTTTAGAGAAAGGATTGGCAGTCAATCTGATTCATCGTAATCAACTAAAATAAAAAGAGTGACAGTCAAGTTGGAGGTTAGCCTTATAGCTAGAAGTGCATTGATTTCTCCATGATGTGTTAAGAGTTTTACTTTGGCAAGAAAATGGATTACCATGTGTACACACTATGATTTCTCCATGATGTGTTAAGAGTTTTACTTAGGAAAGAAAATGGATTACCATGTGTACACACTATGATTTCTCCATGATGTGTTAAGAGTTTTACTTAGGCAAGAAAATGGATTACCATGTGTACACACTATGGTTTCTCCATGATGTGTTAAGAGTTTTACTTAGGCAAGAAAATGGATTACCATGTGTACACACTATGATTTCTCCATGATGTGTTAAGAGTTTTACTTGGGCAAGAAAATGGATTACCATGTGTACACACTATGATTTCTCCATGATGTGTTAAGAGTTTTACTTAGGCAAGAAAATGGATTACCATGTGTACACACTATGATTTCTCCATGATGTGTTAAGAGTTTTACTTAGGCAAGAAAATGGATTACCATGTGTACACACTAAAGAAATGTTCGCTTTTACTTCTAGGAACGAGGAACTAAAGGATTCAAAGAAAATCAGAAGCGAGAATCAAAATCTATAAAAAACATGAAAGGGTCGAGCAGAGAGGATACCCGCAGAAAGAAAGAAGAGCATCAGGTGCGACTACAAGAAATGGAACAAGAATTCTTAGCCAAGCAAGCAAATAAAATGGAACAGTCCATGCTACGATTATCGGAAACTCATAAAATGAATGTTGCGTCTCTAGAGAAGAAGTTTTTGAATGAGAAACATCAGTTACTACGAGGTATTTTTTTTAAAATTTGTTATTTATTTATACTGGGTAACCTTTTCAGTCAAAGACTGGTCTCCCAGTTAGCCCAATTAGATCAGTGGCTGTGTGTGTACTAGTACACCGAAGTAACCCCCTACTCGTCTCGAAAGATGTACAACATGAGCTACATGTGTACACTGGACCTACGATTTGTAGTCCTTATCCGAGAAGACTTGTTCTACCACTACAACTATGGAGCGAGTGAGCCTCGAACCCTTGTCAATGTTATGGCTGCGTAATTATGGTTCCACTGTCTTAACCTCTCGGCCACTCAATCGCTCTTGGTGGGCATTCTAGCAATATTTTTACCAACTTTTACAAACAATATAGAATAATATTATATTAATAAGGCAAACGTGTTTGTTTGACACCAGTCTTCTTCTGAACGAGTCTTTTTTCTTACCTTGATAGATTTTCTTAAACTGTTTATATATTTTCTTACAGCTCGAGAAGCTGCTATTTGGGAACTTGAGGAGCGACATTTACACGAGAAACATCAAAATTCCAAAAAGCAGCTTAAAGACATGTTTTTCTTACAGAGGTCTCATTTACTAGCCAGGCAAGATAAGGTAACTGATTACATGGGTTTTTTTTTCATTCTTGAGAGAAAAAAATTTGAGTGAGATTGCTGTTTTTAATTAATCTGATCACATGGACAGGAATAGAAAAATATAAAGCTCTGTCTACACTTTCAAACTTTATGTGACAAAAAAATGTGATGGGCCTATATATTGACATGATGATGTCATATCACTACCATATGTGGGCTTATCACTACCATATATCGGAACATCACATTTTTTTTGTAACGTAAAGTTTGATAGTGTAGACAGAGCTTAAGATTTAATTTGTAATTCCTTAAAACCTCATTGATTTACTAATTTAATCTACTAATTTTACAATCGTATTTATTTGTAGCAAATTGAGCAATTTGGAGAGATTTACAAAGCAGAGGAACAGGAGCTGATACTAAAGCATGCGACAGAGAAGAGAAGACTGCCAAGAAGGTTACGTAACGAGTCCAAGGCCAGGACGCAGATGTTTAAGAAGAAATTACAGATTGAGGCACAAGCTTCAAACCGAACAGCAGAGGAAGAAAGAGAAAGATTAAAAGAGGTATTATTTTCTTTTATATAACATCTTGTATAACATCCATCAAAAGATTTTCATGACTGCAAATGTCATTAGAACTGTAAAATACTTATTTATCATGCAGGCAAACTAGATTACACTATAAATCAAAATAATGTTTACAATGTTGTACTTAACTAGATCACTGTCGTATATTATCAACAAACAATAAATTATATAAGAAACTTGAATAACAGACATGTTTAAGTGACTATATTTTACGATTGTTTTGAACCAGTTTCAGCTATCGGAGCAGAAACGTAGCAAGTTGGAAATGACGAAGCTTGAGCTGAAACACGCTAAGCAGATTGAAGATATGAAGGCACGACACGAGGCTAGCAGGCAGGAACTTGCATCAGTCAATGTAAGTAATGTTTTGAGATTTTAAAATACAAAAACACGAGATACAATTTGTAATTTAGTGCTCTGTATTTGAAAGTGGAAACTGGAAATCTGCACTTTCTCATAATTTACTTTCACTAGTGTTTAACCTTAAAGATGTGTCTATACTATCAAATTAGTGTAGACAGAAACAAGAAAAGTGTGATGTGCCCAAATATGGTAGTGATATACCCAAAGATGGTAGTGATATGCCATCACCATGTCCATATATGGGCATATCACATTTTTTGACACATAAAGTTTGAAAGTATAGACGGAGCTTTAAACTGTTGTTTTTGTTGCTGTTTTACAGAATGAGAAGAGGAAGCAACTAATGGAGCAAGAGACACTGAAATTAAAGGAACGAGAAGAAGAACACTCAAAAGAAATAAGAGAATGGAAGGACAATTTAAGACCAAGAAAGAAGGTAAATTGTCTCCAATGACAGACGATCAAATCTGGAATGTGCAAACATTAAAATGAAACAAAATAATAGTCGTAGAAACCATTTAAAAGCGAGTGAGTGAGTGGCCGAGTGAGTGAGTGAGTGGCCGAGCGGTTAAGACAGTGGAACCGTAATCACGTAGCCATAACATCGGCAGGGGTTCGGGGCTCACTCACTCCATGGTTCTGGTGGTAGAACGAGTCTTCTCGGATAAGGACTATAAACCGTAGGTCCAGTGTACACAACTTGCTCGTGTGCACTTTAAAGAACCTAGTACATCTTTCGAGACGAGTAGGGGGTTACCCCGGTGTACTAGTACATCACAGCCACTGATCACCAACTGGGCCCTCTGGGAGATCAGTCTTTGACTGAAGAGGTCACCCAGTATAAAGATAAAACAAACAAACAAACAAACAATTTAATAACCATTAGACCGAATGTTTATAAATCCTTTTCTATTCAAAAGGAAGTCAACATTAAACTCAATGAACACTACAGGAAACAAAACTTAGTAGGTTGTTATAGTATATTCCATCTTTTTTCTTAGCTGCTTAAAAACTGTACTCTACTTTTTGGGAATAAGTACAGTGTTCCTGGATTTATATTCATTTTACAACAATAAGTGCTAAGAGCAGCCATGGAACTATATTGCTTAAAATCATGTTTGCTGTGTGCCCTCATACATTTGTTAAGCTCTGTCTACACTATCAAACTGTATGTGACAAGAAAAATGTGATGTGCCCATATATAGACATGATGATGTCATATCACTACTATATACTAGTTTGATAGTGCAGACAGAGCTTAAAACATAATACATAATGTTAAATTTGACTGAATATTAAACATTACTTCTACATATTGTTTTCATTCTCAACCGCTGAATTACATTTTTTTTACGCAGATTTAAGATAAATAATGTCCATGTTTCTTATTACAAATTCCAATTCCTTGAAAGAGCTTAATATTATATTAAGCTATTCTGGTGCTGTAAGCCTGCTTGTTATATCGTACAAACAACCTCACACAGGATTTTTCTCATATCTCTTGTATGTTCAATACAACAGGCTATAACTTTATATAAATTGTTTACACCAAGTCATGTCATAAATTATTATTATTGATATCGCCAATACATATATATATCATCAATTTATGAAGTTCATCAAAATGCATCTTATTCTATTATACACATATCACGTAACGTAGTTGATTGGTTGATTAAGAACACCCACACTAAAGATGCCTCCTACTTTTCATCTACCCCCTCTACCCTCCTGTACCCTTGTATCATATTCTTCAGAAGGGTAAGCATTGAAACAAGAAATCCTATTCGTATATGTTTAAATTGTAATACAGATGATTTTGCACAAAGAAGAAAAATAATGATTTGTATGTTTTTTTGTTTAGGAATTAGAAGACCGATTTTCACAGGAGTTGGCTGACCAGGAGCGATTCTATTCAAGTCGTGCATCGGTACGCCCTATAAGCATGGCAGGGGATTTATCGTTACCAAGGCATGGCGGGCGTGAAAACAATTCGTTGTAGGAACATGTGCTTCCAGTTCATGTATTAGCAACATATAAGAACGTTTAAAAAGGTTTAAGAAAGAACATGACTCAATGTTTGATGTTTTGTGCCTATTGATGAGTCACTTATGACATTTGAAAAGAAATATACAAGTTTAATCATTTGCTGGCAGAAGAGAGTAACTTAATGCAACTCTTTCTAAACAAGTTTTTCAGGAGCATTTTACACGAAGAAATAGATTTGGAACCTGTGACTGTATTCACCAATCACATGCAAGATATTTCCCTTAAATACGAGATTACCCTTTTACAATATTTAAGGATTTCACTTGTGGTGGTTTTCACTTCAATATATCATTTTTGTCTATGTTTGTAAATGGTGAATACAGCTCACAAGATTGTGCATATTAAAGTATATACAGTAATATGGTTAATACTACATTACTTTGGAATTAATTATGTCTATTCTTAGCCATCGTGGAATATGCTCAAACACACGGTTTCTAGTGCACTGAAAAATATTTGTAATTGCTTAATTAAGGCCTCAGTATGAGGAGATTATGGGTGTAATCTCATTATCCATGACTCTTCTAAGTTACAGTGTTTAAAGCTTTCACTTGTGTGATATGAACCATTCCAAATATTGTGACTGTGATTGTATCTTCACTTCAATCTAAAACCAGTTTTATTATTAACAATATAAATTTGATATATAGTGGTTACTACCCATAGTTAACAGTATATAGCTGTTTGACATGTAAAAATTAATATTTTCTGATAATAAAATCTAACAATATTTTCAATTTCCATGCTTTAATTTGTACTAAATATCACGATAAATCATTTTTAAAAATGCTGCTAATTTTGCAAGGTTTAATGTACAATTAATCAACTCAAATTAATATTTTATTTAACTGATTAAAATTTTCTTGTTATATGGACAATATTTTCTATTAAGAATAGACATTTTACATGTTTTACATCTAGAAGTTTATGGAAATATTTATTTTATAGTATTACTTATTATAATTAGTGATTGTGTTACATTTAACCATATGCAAATTTATGTAATGCAGATTCATTCAAGTATAAGAAATATATTTTTATGTTAAAAAGAGCTTGAAAAATTAAGATAAAAACACCAACATTTAAACTTAACCCAGTAACGTAAACGTCTAGAGTTCATTACAACAAATTAATTTTTACAAGATATTCAAACATTATGCAGAAAAATTAAAAGGTGGATGGTAAAATGACAAGCGGATGATCCTCTTTGTCCACCTCTGTACATCATAAATTGTCAAAATATTAAATTATTTATACCTTAGCTAATTGATATTATACTAAATATTTAACCTTTATTTGTTTGTTTTCTTCTACTGTTCAAGGGGCTGAGGTAAAATCCAAAATATATTTTTGTCTAGTTTAAAACCTAATTTGAAATGATTTTATATTGTAAATTTAAATTCAACTTTCAAAGAATAATATGAGATTAGGTACATTGTTAAGTTATATGAATTCAGTTGACCCGACACTCTAAAGCTCAGTCTGCACTATTACACTTTATGTGATAAAAAAAATGTGATATGCCCATATATAGACATGATGATGTCATATCACTAACATATTTGGGCTCATCACACTTTTTTTGTCAAACTAGTTTGATAGTGTAGACATAGCTTAAGCCAGCCACAAGGTACACTCAACTCTCCCAAAATTTCGCTGCTGGTCTTTAGGAAAAGGACACATCATTTGAACACTACTAACCCTTTGACCACAGGCTTGGTCATTTGCACTTGGTTAGTAAGATGCTACTGTATGCTACTAGCATCATTTACAATAACTCCTACATGGAGTGTTCAAATTAATTGAATTGATAAACTTGTCTTACACCGTCTTTTCCTAGTTTGCTCAGCTAAGCGTTCTGTGGAAATGTATATGTACCTGTGGTTGTACTCACAAACACACTTATAATTTCCTTAAGTATTTCACTCATCAAGGGTGATTCCATTTGCCTGCGGGTGATTACATTTGCCTGCGGGTAAATGATGAATACAGCTACAAGTATTTCGTTAAGAGTAACAAAATAAGTAGAAACACAAAATATGTGGTGGTGACGCTGTTCTCGACTGCACAAAAATTACTAAAATAAAAACGGCACAATCTTTGCTGGATTTCATACCGATTCTGTAGATTATTTCTTTTACTTATATCAGGGAAGTGTCGCTCTTCCCTGCTGCTTATATAAATTGTAATGACATATAAGTTACACAAATTTCAATTGTTGTATTATATAATATATGTACATATACTGTACATGTTATCTGAATGCCTTAGTAAGCATCGGTGTCAATCACATCCTGGTGGTGTGAAATGTTTTTTTTTTGTTTTTTTTGGGGATATTATTGTAAATTAGAAACTGTGGGCTAAGTCAGATAAACCAGATAATAAATAAAACTATCTATTAAGTTTTTCGTAATTTCTTTCTTCGTTTGGAACCATTTTAACAGAATTAATGTAATGAAATGTATAATTTGGAGTGGAGTTGTGGCTTGGTGGTTATGATGCTTGGCTACCAATACAAGGGTACTGGGTTCAAGACCTTTCATGTCAGGATTTTTTCTAAGGACAAAATTACAACTCCACTCCCAAAGACTTGTAATAAGACTGTGTCTGTGTAGATCATCTTGTGTATATGTTTGTCTTGTGAACAGGATTGCCACCTTTAAGAAGGATAGTGAATGAATTTTCTTATGGTTATCCTTGGCAATTTGCCTTAAAAAGAAAGGTTTTTAAAGATTCTTCCCACTTACCAATAATTGTCATTGTTTAATCAAATATAAGTATTGCTTGTACATAAAACCATATATAATGTACTGTTTAAATATTACATAAATGATTACATTAAATTTAATATACATCTACATATCTAAAATATTGCTTCTAAATTTAGCACAAATTACTGATTATATTGTTTAATATTTTCATTTTAAAAATTAAGTTTATCAAACAAACCAAACCATAAATATTTTTATAATAATGTTATGTTTTTATATAATAACGATAATGCTTTTGTTTTTTTTCAAAATTTAATCATACATTTTATCAGTTAGAAAATATTTTTCTATGATGTACATTTCTTTTTCTCGGTAATACTTATGATTCTGTCTCTTAACATACACTCCCAATCATCGGTTTTTGTCATCTTTGTATACTTGGTTGGCATTGTTTTTAAACCAGATATTTCTTTAGCAACAGAGGGTGTAAGACCAGCTTTTAGAACAGTTTCAGGAAACTTTGCAGGTGATGCACTGGCTATACAAACCGATTTCGGTCTCTCTTTTTCACTGAAAAATAAAACAAACATTCAGGGGAAAATGGCAAAAGGTTTCCTACTTTCTAGGATTTTTATCAGATAATCTATATTTGTTTTTCTTGTAACATGACCACAGTGCTGATTTTGCCATTTTTAACTGTAAAACCGTATCAGTAAGTAGAAACCATTTTCATTAAAGGGGGATTCTGGGTTTAAAATTGCTTTTAAATATTGTATTATAATAATATAGCCATGTCAGAATGAAGAAGTAATAACGAGAAATTAAAAAAATTTAATTTCATATACATTTTAGGGTAAATTCATGGAAAGTCTGTTTTCCAGCAGCTTAGGGTTTTAACTGTTACAACCTACCTGTTGCTGTTACGATAATAATAGGCCACTGCTACTGCTGTGTGTGGACACAATAGGTAGTTGTTTTCCTGCCAACAATTAGTCATTGTTTTCAATGTTGTGTCATCATCAACAACACCTGAACTTACAACTTCTTGAATCTTAAAAGGAATTTTATTTTCAAGAAGAGAGCTTAAGAATAACATGTGATACTGATGAGATAATTTTATGGATGTATTGAATCGGTTGCAGGCAACAAGGATAAGTGCTGCTTACCTGGAAAAACCAACAATAGTCTGTGGTCCACCATGGATGAACCCTCTACAATAATGGACTATTCCGGTGGCAATATACCACCATCATCTATTTGCTTACTTATCTTAAATGAGCCCCATGTCCCACGACAATTTCAGCTGAGTAACTAATATTAACTTTATATTAACTTTGAAAAAAGATTTTACCTTACAAAGAAGATCTTGTGGAATCGCTGTTGTACTAGGTGTACTAGATTCAAACTGTACAAGTATCTTTGATACAAGGTTACAGTCTCCGTCAGAAAACAGCCATAAAATACGCTCAATATTGTAGGCGATCTATAGGTATAAAATATATAATATATCAAAATTGCTGTGCAGACACAAAATTGATCTGCAATTTTCTTACAGTTTTATTAACTCTGGGAAAAGCTAGTAGCGTTCATTAGAAGTCTAAACTCTTATTCTATAGCTTAGGTATTTCAAAAACAGAATAGGCAAAATGGAATCTAACTTGCACCTAGAATTGTTGAAATCATAATTGTAACATAGGACTTTTGTTTTTAATTTCAAATAATCACCATACCTGAATATTCATTGCAGGTGATATTGTTTCTTTCAGACCAGAAATGGAATAATCTCCAGTTGAAAATGCTCGATGAACAATGTCATTTTTATTAACAGCACATACTAGACGCAGAGGAAGACCCATTTTGACAGCCAAACAACCAGCTGAGAAAATAAAAAATGTTATTGATCACATTGATTGAAAGTTGTTAATCACTGGTTGTTGGTTATAACATGTAAGTAACATATTATCTTCCGGAGTTGTAGCTGTACATGAATGGTCATGCAGACTCAATTTCTTTTAACTGGAGAAGGTTTATAGTTACTGTACCTGTACAATTGCCAAGTGCTCCAGTAGGAATGATGACCTCAACAGGGTCACCTACCTTTGTGGCTTGTGAGAAGTATGCATAGAAGTAGTGTACTACCTGAACCATGACACGACCCCAGTTTATTGAGTTCATGGTACCAAGCTTGTGCTGATCTCGGAACTTAATATCCAGACAAACCTTCTTGATAGCGACATCCAGGTCGTCGGAACTGCCATCAACTGAAGAAAATATAATTTTTTTTTTTTTTTTTTTTTCAATTCAAAGTAACATTTATTTTCTTCAAAATAAAACAGTCAACAAATTGGTGTAAAGAAAGGTAATATGATTGAAGAAGGCATGATCAAAAAAGCAAAAAGCTTGTGACAGACATGCCTAAACAAAGATTAGATAAAAACAACACGGAAAAAGAAAAATTGAATATTATTATCATATTTAATGCTTAATTATGGTACTGATATGACACATATGGGCACATCAAATTTATTTGTCACATAAAGTTTGATAGTGCAGAAAGAGCTTTACACTTTGAATTTTCAGAGATCTTAAATACATTTTTTTATAATTACCAGAGAAGACATGAACGTTTTCTTTGATTACTGTTGTCATTTGAAGCTCTTGAATCTCAGTGCAATGACCATGAGGTAGAAGTACAACGATATCAATCCAGTTACTGTCACAAACGCCATGAATGGCAGCACTGCCTGTATCTCCGGATGTACCTAAAAATTGGTAATTGATTGTTGCTTGCAAAGAAAATATCTTGTGAAATTGCAATAATATTCTACTGTTTAAATGCAACCCATGTACAGCCTGATGTCCTTGAACAAAGGTGTTACTTTGCTTTTCATAACAAATATATCAAGCTACATAATTTAAAATAACTTTAACAAACTGGAAATTTCTTGATATCCTTGTTAAAACTCACCAACTACAAGAGTCACATGTTTTTTCTTTTTTGAAAGAAAATAATCCATAAACTGGCCAACAAATGAAATTGCAATGTCTTTGAATGCAAGTGTTTTGCCATGAAACAGCTCCAGCACATTCAGACCATTCTTTAACTCTGCAAGCTTCACTACATCCTCTAAACTCAGTTTTTCAAGTGCCTTACTGAACAAATCTAAATAAAATGATAAATACAGTACCAACAATAAAGAAACTGTAATTGCATGGAACACTCGTGACATATTGATTCAATTCTTTGCAACATTATTTATCTCATAAATATCTTTAAATGTTCAGGGAAGAAAGTGATGATTTTAGGTTTAGTGAATGATGAAACACAGAAACATAATAAAAGTAGTCTCTGTCTGATGCAGAAAATACATTGGTTTTATGTTCTTAAGATTTTGAACTTAAAACCAAACACTACCTCATACCTTGAAGATCAGTTTCAGGAATCTCATCTTTACTGATAAACATTGGTATGATTCGCTTCAAAAGACCAACATACGATAAGCTGGACATCTCTTGTAATTCTTGTTGAGATAAATGAGGAATATTTTGAGGCATGAGAATCCCTCCGTCTGCAACATATCCAGGGCTGAATATTGCTTCCTCAAACGTCAAATTAGTCACACCTCCTCTGGTACTTTGGTACTTCATTTTTCTTTATCTAAAAACAAAACAAAAATATTTATTAAATATTTATCTCATGAAATATTTAATATGATAAAAAGGCATTTAGATACTCTCTATAATAGGTCTAGGTGTAGTTAGGCCTACCTATATTTGTACTGACTACATCTTGCTGCACAGCAGTAGGGCAGAGATCAAGGCGGCGGTCAAGGGAATTTAATATAAAGGCCTAGCTAGGGCCTAGTAGTGTCTGAAGCGTATGAAAATCAATATGCTTCCTTACTATACTAAACAATACACTCACTGCTTGAGCTGCTGAGTATCAAATATAATGTATGAGGTGTAATATCACTATAATGAGTATTGGAGGCCTAGTAGTTGATGAGTTTTTTCTGATTTTACCTTATAATTATAGAGGCCTAGGATACAGGCCGCTACACAATATAATAGGATGCTCTTTGATCATCATCAGTATTGAATTCATAAGTTGTCGTGTTTACATATTGGATGCAGCGATGCATGACTAACTTTCCCAGGGTTTAAAAAAACTATACATTCGTTCGGGAACCAGGTTACGATTTATTTATTAGGATGATGAATATTCCTTAAACAAAATTAATGAGGGAAAAATATTATTCTAGATCCTTTCAATATTTAAAAAAATAATTTGAATAAATAATTTGATACTAAAAAGTCTCAAGTAGTAGATAGCTAGCTCGACACTAAATATTTTTAGACGACCGCCCTCTTTTAAAGCCCCACTCAATGTATCGATTAAATGCCAGGCATTCATTCAATATCACTCTGGTCATGTGTATGTATCATATCGAATTTTTAGATTAGTTACATTGTTACAGTTTATTCTGATGGTTGTTTATTTAAAATACAATATAGAGTTTATAAAAAAGGCAAATAAAGTTTGATTTTATGAAGTATATATGGTATTGAAATGAAAATTATATAATCAGCAGAGGGAGGGAAATTTTAAAACCAACCAACCGTAACAGTAATCAGTCAACTCAAAGTTGCTATTTACACACCGGTGTGCATTGGAAAAGCGAACCGCCGCGCCTTGTATGTTGCAGCCAAGTGGATATAATTTTGAATTCAAATTTTATTAAATTTAGGAGCCAAGACGGACATTTTAAACTAACACTTCTAATAAAAAGGGTGAGTGTGTTTTTATCAGAGACAGCGTTTTTATTGGTGTCATCCTTTCATCTTTTTTAAGGTGTTGATCTCTTGATATTTTGAACGGATTTTCAAAAGATGATTGCTCAGCGCAGATGATAATCTTGCAAAACCAAATGGTTGTGTTAGCCTACAATATGTGCAGTGAAAAGAATACATTGTATTTTTTCTATTAAAAAAATAGTCATTATTGAGAACAAGTTTAGTTTTAGGCACTACACAAAAATGTTTATTTATCATATAGAGGTATACAGTATGCCATAGGGTAAGTTAATAATTATGAAGAATTCGTTTAAAATGTGAATTTAGTCTGGTCTGTTTTTAAACTAAGTCACTGTACTACTACTGTAACACTGAGAGAGAGGAGTGTTGGGATGGTTTGTACCTGGTCCATGCCATACCTGCAAGACTAGAGGTCCAGATTCTCTCATTTAAATTAGAAAGTTTTTTTAATAAAACATGCATTTGTTTTTCATTAATAAATACAGTATTTGAGGAGAAATGCATTCTTTCATGATTTCATCAAATTAATAATTAACAATCCATTCTGTAAAATATTGTAATTCATGGAAATAATATGCCAAAGAGAAGAGTTACTAGATTCATATTAAATTGTTGTAAGATTAAATTATTTATCAGTTGTTAATTTGTCATAACTGTTGATATAATTCGGAGTAGGCAACTTGTGATGTGTGAAATTCTTAATTTAATGATTGACATATTTAGGTCAGTAGAGCACAGGTGAGTGAGCTACTGTAACTTTTTATTGTTGAATAACTACGATAAAATTAAGAATTATCCAACAATTTACTGACAAAAGTTTATTTGAAGATGGCATACTATATACCTTCAATACTTACCGGTAGGTATCATTGCAAAAAAAATGTAAATTTCTTTTATTTGAAATTAAGATCACCATTCTACTATGAGTGACGATAGGCATTTAATTAATATATATTGTTTTTCCAACTAAAGACCGCTATACTCTATACTCCCTTAAAACTTACAAGCATGGTCTCTCTGTAAAAACTAACCATGTTGCTAAAAAGTCCCACTTCAAATGTGCGACTCATGTAAGACAATCATGGTTAAATTTTGGTAAATTTACGGTAAAAATATTTCATGAAAATATCCAAGTGCAAACTATGGTCAAATCTTCCGATGACATTGGGTAAAGTTACCATGGTTAAATTTACCATTTTTCAAGTCCAGTGCGAACAAGGCTTTAGACTTTACAGTGTGTACAGTATACCTAATAGTAAATCGAGCCATACACACTTTTGATTGAGGTCAGAGTTCACTCGCTGCTGGGCACCTTGTTGAAGGTGACAAGCGCAGCTTTATTATTATCTGATGTTTTGTTTTTTTAATGACCTTTAACCTGTTATTTTCTTTGTAAGATCAGTCTTCGGGCAATAATGTCACGCTGATTTTTGGTAAGGGTGAGCATAGTGTCATATTTGAGTTGCTATAGCAACAATCATGGTTGACCTTCAGTGTGTCAACATACTGTGCTAAAACAATATGTTCTGCTCTAACCGATTTATATTATAAATCTTATTGTCTACAACAACTAGATTATATTAGACATAAAAAAATGACAATTTTTTATCATAGCAATTTCTTATGAAGATGCTGCATTTGTGATAACTTTGTTAGTCATAGTCATGTAGTAAGAAAGATGATGGTCCTTAATAATACCCATATCATATCAAGAACATTTGGATCGTTTCAGAGAACTGCCATCATACTCTTATATCCCTGTACTAGCTGTATGTTATTTTGGCAGCTCTATATGCACTGTGTTGTAACTATAATTCCACAGTACGAAATAGTTGTCTAGACTCCAATACATTGTTGCCAGGTATCGTGTTAAGTAATGCAATACTTAGTTCTTATTTTCACCTGACGACTTTGTCATCAATGGTGTTCAGCTTAGCTGGAGTTAAGATCACCTTTGTCGTCATTACACCAGTTCTGCTTTTTACTTTTTTCACTTTTTTCACTTGGTTTAAGTGACTTTTTGATAATTCAATATATTAAGGAGCTTCTGGTCATTTATAATTTATTGTAGGGAAGGTGGAATGAAGCACATTCTCACCCTATTTCTTGAGATGGTTACTTTGACGACTCATCACTACACAGGTCATAGGCCGTCATAGATCGAAAGCTCCCTATTAAACAATAGGACTACGGCACAAACAAAACATTTCACTGTTCAAATTCCTACTGTACAGAACTTAAATAAAATACCAGTATGCAATCTTAAATGCCTCGCTAAGAATACTGTACCTTGTTTTTCAATTTCAAATATATTTTAATAAAAAAAAATGTATTAACATTTTCAAAGTTTGCAGTAATTTTTAACGATGTTATGACGTTTGAGAGACTGCTGTTTGTACAGTCAGCAATTTATAATACCAGCACGAAGAAAGATATAAGATGCAAGGCAATTTGAATACATTTTAATAATCACTATACATTGTAATGTACAAATGACTCACATCATGTATCCTGCTGTAAATAAATAAAATAAATAATTTAGGTATTTGTATAGCGCCAGAATCAACTAAACCGAAGTAAAAATGAAAGGCGCTTATATTGGATGTTAAAAAGATGCGTTTTAAGTTCTTTTTTAAAAATAGCAATAGAAGTTAAAAGATTAAAATGACGAGGGAGAGAATTCCAGAAGCAGCAGAGAACATAAAAGACCTTTGTCCATATGATTTGGTGTTAATTCTAGGAACAAATAGTAGGTTTTGATCAGCCGAACGAAAACAAGCAAGAGGGGTGTAGGTGGGAAGAAGATCAAGGATATAAGTAGGTTGTTTAAGAAGTAGCGCTTTAAATGTTAGTAAAAGGATCTTATATTTTATACGGGAGTCAATAGGTAGCCAATGGAGGTTATATAAAATAGGAGATATGTGTGAAGATGTAGATCAGAATAGTAATTTTTCATGAGCTTTATTGTATTGTAGTAGTAGGCCTGTGTACCAGTAGCTACAGTATGACAATGTACAGTACAGTACAATTGATTTATTGCTTTAGCCCGAGTAGCAGACGATAAAATATCTGTGCAGTTTGTTTGCCAAATACGAATTGTATTGATTTCTTGTGGAAGGCCACAATACCCATTCATGGTTTATCTTTGAATACATGGGTTACAGTATACTGTACACCTGTAACATACAGGGTAGCCATAGTAATTTGTATAGTAAGGGTGAAGGAAGGTTCTATTTTATAATAGGGGTTTTATAAAGTCATTATAGTGTACCACCTGTACAGTGTTTACTGTTCTGTGCACTAGTAACATGCTGTACAGGTATATATAGTTTGTACAGTATGGGTGAAGGAAGGTTCTATTTTATAATAGGGGTTTTATAAAGTCGTTATAGTGTACCTGTACAGTGTTACTGTTCTGTGCACTAGTAACATGCTGTACAGGTATATATAGTTTGTACAGTATGGGTAAAGGATGGTTCCATTTTATAATAGGGGTTTTATAAAGTCTTATGACTGAGATAAGTTTATTACTTCTAAACCAGATCCTAACAAAATTAAGAAGAAAATATTAGTTAAAATGTATGTTAAATAAAATATGCACTACTTTTTGGTTGAATAAATGTTACGAAATGAATGAAATACGAAACGAATTATGGGGGTCCATGTGATATTAATATTGGTTCATGCAGTACAAGCAGGGAGACTGCAGTACAAGCAGGGAGACTGCAGTACAAGCAGAGAGACTGCAGTACAAGCAGAGAGACTGCAGTACAAGCAGGGAGACTGCAGTACAAGCAGAGAGACTGCAGTACAAGCAGGGAGACTGCAGTACAAGCAGGGAGACTGCAGTACAAGCAGGGAGACTGCAGTACAAGCAGGGAGACTGCAGTACAAGCAGGGAGACTGCAGTACAAGCAGGGAGACTGCAGTACAAATACTGTATTAGCAAGAGTACAGTAAACTGTAAAATAAGCCATTATCTCATATCACCTGTAGTATTATAATTGGTGTTTTATAAATCCATTATTATAATACTTGGAATACGTTCAAGTCTGAATTCAGTTTGCTAAATATGCATACTGTACTACAGTACTACTGTACTGTCTGTAGTATAGGAATGCTAAACTACAAACTTATTTTTTTCACTGTTACTGTATGATTGTATCATTATTAATAATCTGTGTTTTCATAAGATGCTTAATTGAATTGCATTTAGCCAGTGAATAATGAATTAATCTGTTGTGAAATTTAGAATAATAAATGAGCATCATTAGTTATTCATATATTGATCTGTATTTGAATCCATTTATTCAGTCAATGCATACATACATAATATTATAAAATGGTGTGTGTGTGGTATTAATGGGGAATTACCACATCAATACTATATGATTCATACTGTTTTCTTATAAACCACAAATAGACTATATAATCTCAAAACTGACCACAAAATATGATAAAAATTGATATATAGAACAAAAAAAACAGATAGTGATGTACTGTGATACTAAACACTAAAAGAGTCGTACGCTAGTCCCGAACATGGGTGTGAACAGGGCTTTAAACTTACAGATTTAATAGAGATATCATTACAGTAGATAGATAGTCAATACCTAAATTTCAAAACAACAGATGAATATACAGAATATCATCGGCATATTTTCAGGGGTGGGAAAGGCTAGACTGGGGGAACCCCCAGCAAAACATGACTCTTTTAAGCATGATCTTAAAAACAAGCAGAGAATTTCAAATCATGGACTCTGTACTGTAGATGTTATTATTGATTAGTACACCTTAGCCAAAGCAGTAGCATTACGTGCCTTGACAAAGTTAAACGTGATGTACAGCTTTAAAATCATAAAAAATATAACCATGACATGCATTTTAAACCACCATGATTGATTTACACCTCGGCTATATCGTGCTGTTAAAGTTAATTTAATTTAATAAATGAACAAGGTTCCATATTGTATTATATTTTAACTATAAGTTGTAAGCCTTTATATTTATTTATTTTATATTGATTGTTAAATGTTATAACTTGACAAATTGCCAGCAATATCAATGTATTGTAGATTTAGTATTATATAATTTAAGGTCAGTAGCATATAGATATGATGATTGACAGGCATGTCAGTCAACAGCTTGTTTTCATGCAGCGCACATGTCAGTACATTAATGTTAATAGTCTTTACAGCATTTCCAACAAATGTGATGCCCAAAGCTGGAATTCAACTGGTTACAAATTCCCAGAATGCATTTTATATACAAACATTTTATGTACAAACATATTTTGAACATGGTAATGTAATTCAAACAAATTTTATTTTCATCTATTTACAGTAAGCTCAAGTTTATATGAATAAAATTTATGGTTTATAAACCCTTTTGATATTTTCTGAAATTTTTGCTAATTAACAGTTCAGCAACAAGTGTAAAACCACTGAACTTGCACTTCAAATTCTGTGTATACTATCAAACTAGTTTGACAAAAAAGTTTGATGTGCTCAAAATTGGCAGTGATATGCCCAAATATGGTAGTGATATGACATCATCATGTCCATATGGGGCATATCACATTTTGTTGTCATTTACAGTTTGATACTGTGTAGATAGAGCTTTAGTAATATTCATATGAAAATTCCTATTTTGTCTTGTAATTTGTATCTGTGTACAACAATAACATTCTCAGTAGACCTTTGGATTGTAATAAATAAAGCCTCCCTAGAATTTTCATTTTGTCGTGTATTACTCCCTAGACAAGAGATGGTTATGAGTCATCAATGGCGGGCTTTCGTTTCATTCTTTACCACCAACAGGAAATTATGTCAATAGACACTGTTGACAGTTTTTAGCGTTCTGTTTACACTTCCATTGTTATGTGTATTACCGTTTGTCTGCACATGTACTTGCACCGTACAGGTTATAACCGGCAACAAACAATAGTTGAATGTACTGTACTTACTGTAGTTGCTGGATTTTTTCACTGTTCCACTTGTGTAAAATTTATAAAGTAGATTATTACATTTTGCCTTAGAATTGCTGGAGACAAATTATTGGAATATAAAAGGTATAATTGTTCATTTTTATTGATTTTGTTATATATCTTGACTAGGTTTGATAGTAAAATTTGCTCTGATTAGATTCAGCTTTGTCGAGTTGTCTCTGATACAAAGTTCACTTTGGTACAAACTTTAAGTATAGTACGTTTACAGATAATTATGATGATGAATTAAATACAGTACTACAAGTAAGCAGTTGTATTTTGTAAACTCATAGATATACTGTAATTTATATGGTAAACTGCATCACTGTACTAAAGTATGTGTACAGTATAGTTCTTGTTTAGCTCTCAATTCTAAATTGTGATTACAAAAATATAAAAAAAAATAGAATGTCTTTAATTTAAGTATTGTTGTTCAACAATGTGAATTTGATGTTTGTTTTGAACAAAAAGAGGTACAGTTACTCGGTTAATACATTTAATGGACAATGATTATTGATTCAAAAGATGGTAGGAAAATCCTGGACAAAGACATCATTGTCTCCAGGACAATAGGAAGAGTTGCTGGGGTGTGATCTGAAGTTAGCCAGGCTTTCAATAGTGAAATAGAAAATCATAAACAAAGTAGTACTGCTAGTAACTATAGTATTTACTCAAAAACATCGATCAATCGTTGCTACAGGTAGGTTTTATATTTAAATATGAATCCATTCAATGGTAAAATATAATGTGTTCTGGAATTCTTAATAAAACTGTTATACCATATTTCTCTAGGTTACTGAATTAAAATGGCTGACGTAGTACCAAATGATACGCAGGAGCCGATGGTGAATGGGGATGCAAAACAGGCAACACCGCCCCCACAGGAGGAACTTACGGAAATGGAGGTGCTGGAAAAAGAGAGCCAGAGACCAGCAAACATCAAAGCCGATATGAAAGACATGGAACGCAACAGGCGCGTTTCGTTGATCTTAAACAGTCAAGCTTTTCGCGAGGAATTGGAAGCGATAGTAGAAAGCCAGCTTAAGGTAAATACTGTTATCTTTCATGTGATCATAAATGACTGGTACATATTCTGCTTTCAGTCCTTTCCTATCTGCTGCTAGGAGGAACGAAAACAAAGTTATAATCCTCAGTCCTGTCCTTTGAGATTGTCGAAAATTCATTGTGTGACACCTTGCCTCCTAAACCTCCATAAAGCGTGCATGTACTGTACTTCATTGTTGAGATAATGTCACATACTCATAGAATAATTTTTGTTATTATAATTTAATATTAATCAAATTTATTCAAATTATTTATAAATTTTGAAGTGTGGGAAGAGGAAGTAAATGGTTCATGTAAGTGTTGGTTAAGTCATCAGTTGTAAAAGCCCATCCAAAAAACCGCAGTATGGGTGGGCTTAACTCCCAGCATGATGACTATGGTAGGGTAATTAAACTACAATGACTTTTTTTATAAAGCATACAGTAGGCTTGTATGTAAATAAAACTACATATGAAATGCATTTCACATTAGCTAATGTAGTCTAATGTGTAATGCCTGGGAAGAGTAAAATAATCATTAATGTGTTGTCTCATATAGTTAACATTACACTACATATATCTACATCTAACCAATATCCACAAGATCAACTGATATTAAAGACTATAGACTAAGACAGTGTATTAATGCACTGCTATACATCCATTTGTTGTAGTAAAAGTGTTAAAACACTTGCACGCCATATTGTGTAGGTTTAAAACTACACCAAGAGCACCTTTGTTATTAATTGTCTAGCCTACATAGCCAGTCTTTAGATAACAATGCATTGAAGTAGGCATTCAAATGTTAATCCTTATGTTTGTGTGGGCGTCGTTCAACCAATTTATTAGCATCCATGAATGTTAACCGTTTGAATAAATTATTTAACATATTTTGAAGCAACATTCACAATAATAATATAAGAAAGGTAAGTTTAAATAATTTGGAAAAAAATTATTTTTCTCCAATAAAAGAAAACTGATACTGGCCAATTTCTATCAAAGAAGAGCCCTATAACTCAAATACATAAACATTCATCCCTATCAAACAATGGTACATTCCATGAACCATGTCTCTATTCAATTTTGGATTCAAAATATTTTTAAAATATAATTGGCCTACTATATTTCTGAAGTATGTCATATACACCCATTTTCAAATTATTTAAATACAGTATTATGATTAAAAATTGTTGTGCTATTTTTATTTTATTGTTTAACGTTTATCATAATTTAACGGATGACATAATTTATCAATTCCTTGGTATAACAAAGGTGACAGGAAGTTGTATTAATTCAGTATAATAGAATAGGAAAATATAATTACTAATAGTGAGATCTATAGGATGATAACAGTCAATATAAGACAATCAACATTGGCAATACATATAGTATAGTATAGTATAGTACTGTACAGTTTATCAAAGAGGAAAGTCTAGAAATTAAATTAAAGTGGTTGAAAGGGCTTTGAATATTAATTATTCTAGTTAATTCTTAGTACTTTTATACATAAATTTAAGTACAAGATTAGTTAAACGAAGAGGCTTCTTAATAGTAGAGAACTGATTGGTCGGATTAGTGAATGTAGGATATTTCACTCGCCTACCTCTAACCCTGAACAACTGCATAAAGTGTTTGGGTGACACCCAAGCCTAAAGCTCTGTCTACACTATCAAACTTTATGTGACAAAAAATGTGATGTGCCCATAATATGGACTTAATGATGTCATATCACTATCAGATTTGGGCATACCCCTACCATATTTGGGCATATCTCTACCATATTTGAGCACATCACACCTTTTTGTCAAACTAGTAGTAGACAGAGCTTAATATTTACGAACTTCACATTGTATAGTACATGTTCTTACTTTGGACCAACAAGAACATAAAAGACATTTGTGTGATTTTAGTATGTAAACATGAATTGAAATCATTAGTTGTTACATTTTTCCACATTTTTAATTAGCACCCAATGTAATCATGGCAAGATTAAATACCAAAATCACAAGGGAACTCTATAAATACTTTTTATTTGTGAAAGTTACAAACCTTTATTGATGCACTAGGGTAATGCCCTATAGCTAGGTTTCGCATCATTTACCGCACAATGCACTTTTAATCTTTAAAAATACTGTGTGTATTTTTTTGTGCACTACCTGTTATTTAAATTACTTTTGATTGGTTTTTAATAAGGTTCATTGACATAATTTTGATATTAAAAATGAAAATTATGGAATTAATGGAAATACCTATTATCAGAATCATCCAGAAGGGTATTTCGTCCCCAGCTTATACCTCGACAAATTGACAATTTATTTTCTCTCCGAAGAAAGAAAGATACAAAAGATGAAAAAGAAGACACATTTAGAAATATAACATAAAGCATCTGTTTAATTTCAATCTAGAATTGTATTTAAAATTAACTGATGGAAATGACTCCTAAAATAACAAATTTAATTTGTATTATTATTCATTATTAATTATGCTACATTTAAATTCATTATTTAATTATCTATTTAATGATGAGATTGTTATCTTTCACAATTTTATTTGTATCTTTAAAGTCGTTATTATAACAATGTCTGTTTTATATCATTAATTAATAATAATAATAAAATCTTTATTTTTGCAAGGGAAAAAAAACTTCCACGAGGCTGTATAACATTGTAACAGTACACAAAGTATTGTAATAAAAATTAAAATCACGGTTAAAATAAATTTATCCATCTAACGATGAGATAAAACAATTGGTATATTCCACAACTGTTGGTGTACAGAGAATGTATATACATGATTTATTCATGGTACAATATATCCAGACTGCTTTAACAGTAGCTGATTACCAATCCCAACCTCTTTCAATCAGCCGTTGCTTTTGTTACTTCTTTACGCACTGATGAGCAGCAGTAGCCGCTCCTGTAAAATGACGATGGTCTTCATCGTTACATGCATATTCAAGATGATAATTTATTTCTGTCTTGCATGACTTATTTTAATAACGAGGAGTGCTTAGCTGAGTTCACTCGTCTACTTAGCATTGCACAATAATGATATTAAACAAACTGTGAGCACTGTGTTATATTCAGCCTGCATATTTTTTACATAGTGGACATTTGGTAGAAGTTATACAGTATTATCATTTTTGTATAGCTTCACTGTTAATATGAAAATATTATATTATTTATATATGGGTTCGCTTGTGACAATCCTGGTTTTTTGTTTCATTATATATTTTTATGTCTTCTGTTGTAATTATAATGAGCCAATATTGAATAAATCAAATAATGCAAATATACTGTACTTATTTAAACTCAAAGTAATTACAACAGTATTTAAAATTAAAGCTTTTTAAAATTGTAGCTTCGCTGTCAATATATTTAATTATGTCTCTAATACTGTACATACTTTTATTTTCTCAAACTCAACTCAAAGTATTTAAAATTTAAATTCAACCTCAAATAATATTTTAATAATTGAGTATAAAATCTTATTTAAACTGTAAATTTGATAAAGTATTGCATAAGGTTTATTGAAAATAGCGTGAGCGATGCATGATGGGAAGAAATTGGGGGCAATATATCACCACCAGAATATAAAGTTTTATTATACGGTGGCTCTATTGCTCTCAAACCCTTCCCATCATGCATTGTGCGGTGACGCTATTTGCGATAAACCTTATTCCAATACCTTTATATTATTTTTTATACGTTAAAATTTGTTGTCTTAAATTTTGCCAGCAGTAAAAGTACAATCTTAAAATTCTTTTAAAATATTTGATATCCTTTGCTACAGTACTTATTCATGATTAATATCAACAGCTTAATATGTCACTTTTTCCCTCTTGGGATTTTTAAGGATATTACAAATTAATAGATCTTTATTTATACCCAATCAAAATCTTTGATCTTGACATAATATGCCCTAAATGTAGATTAACATTTATTACTCAAGGCAAGAAAGTGTCCCTATGTTCATAATGATGTTTACACATCAGCCCATATAATCTGAATATTGTGTCTAAAATTTATGGAAGTATGATGAAATTGAAACGAGTAACGTTGTTTCAACCAATATTTTGGGGCTGTTGGGTGAGTATTTGACAGTGTACCTATGGTATGATAAGATTCAGATATTTATTAAATTAATTATTATTTAATAACTTATTAAAGTTTGGATACGATAAGAGAGCTTTGTGCTGGCCAGAGGTGGGCGGAAACACCCACCTTCCAAGTATTCTAATCACCCTAAAAGCTTCTTTAGTCTAGACCAGACTACAGTATATTCCCACAAGACACCTACCAAAAAATACTGTTATTTGTTTTCTTCACACACCCATCTCTATACTTCTCTGGAAAGATAAACCACTAAGACCCCATTTACACTTACGTTTGGGTCCAGGGCCGGTCCTGGGCCGGTTGCAAATATTTATCTTTTAGGCCGGCCCCAGAGCGTTTACACTAGCGACGCAGATTACTGGTCGTAAATAATTTTATCGGAAGTACCATTGCATGCTGGGATACGAAGTACAGTTTGTTTACATTTTTTCTCTCTCGATCGTCAATTCAACTCTCCGCGCGAACCGACCGTTTTATATTTATACTGTATTGTTGTTTTTTTGTCCCATTAAAAACAAAATGAACCCCACTGTTTTATATATAATATGGCTGTATTTTATGTATATGCGAAACAAGCGGAGGAATACTTTATTGAAAGAAGATGTCTGAAAATAAATTTAACTATATAAATGATGAAGAAAACAAATTGTCGCCCGAAAAGGAGGAAGGTATGTACTGAAAATGTCGGATCGTCATAACAACAACCTCATAAAAAGGTCAAACGTTGTTCACGGTTCACTGCGTAAGCCGACCCAAACGTAAAAGCCGCTCCTGAACCTACATGGAGAGGTGGCCCAGATCTGCGTCCGGCCCAGGGCCGGCCTAACTTTTTGGAGTATTTACACTTATCAATTGCCGACCCAGGGCCGGCCTAAATTGTAAGTGTAAATGGGGTCCTACTGTAGCCTAAATATTTCCCACCCCGTCAACATTTATTTCATGCCCTCCATCAAGTTGAATAAACCTGACCGGTGTGTCGTTACATCATAGCGTTTGACCACACACCTAGATCACTGCGTTGTGTTTGTGATAGATAGCTATATTGATTTTTCTCAAGTGTTTTGCTTTCTTTTCGTCACACGTTTTTCAAGAAATGCAAATAAGGAAAATAATAGATCATTAAACTACACTTATCTATGCTGGGATTGAGTAATTAGTTCAAATTAATAACAATCAGGACCAATGACATATGGTAATAACACTAGAAAAATATCACAATTCCATGTTAATTTAATTTCTCTGTGTTTGATACCGAACAAACACTAATTAAAGAGAAAGGCTTTTAATCACATCATTTAAAACAAATCTAAAAACCGTTTTTATGAAACTCAAGGTCTTTTAATAAGTTTTTTTGTAAACATTTGTATCGAGTACATTTATCATGCCAGGTTCAGCGAAGTTTACTTCATTCAGAATGATTACTATCTACTGTGTGTTACCTAGTTATCGAACAATATTTTAAGCAACTCGGTACATAAAATATCTGCAGCATTGCATTTCATGGACCTGCTAGTTAGTGTATGGCTAGAGTAAAACAAATAGTTTAGTTAATGACTGGAGTAGGTAAATATTAGCTAAGAAGAATAATATTTACATTTCATTATATTTCCTTGCAAAGGTGTGTGTGTGTTGATAGAAATTCATTGAATTCCATAAATATTAATATATGATTTTATAATGTTGGAATTTGATATGGTATTTTACCATGTTTTATTGGTACCATACAGCAATTTAAAGGGTGGGTGCAAATTGATAGGGTCAGTGGGTGTTGGAGCAACTATACTCACCGTAGGGTATTCATTTTAAATGATTAGATGGACACATCAAACTTTGATAGAAAACCGATCAGTTTAATTTAAATATTTGAATGTGTCAATATTGTAGTTATGCTGGTACTATTATTTAATACATATTGTTATTTTAGATGGATAAATAAAATCCGCTAGTTACTACATATACGACAATTGTATATTACAGTATATGTTATTTTGATCATTTGAACTTCGACCTTTACATTCATGTCTCATGGTTCTATGAAAATATTTATATTTCTTTTCATTGTTTTCAGCAAGACACTTGATTATGAACTTAAATCATTCTTAATTTTTAAATATTTTATTGTTTACTCTTCCTTGCACTTGTTGACACTTTACAGTTCGTTGACCTCCGTAGTATATTTGTACCATTTTATTATGTAATGTAATGATTCGTAAAATTCTTTTCACTTTTCTTGCCTCCGTCCTTCATCAATATAGGATTATTTTCAGGTTTGTGGTCATTTTCGATCAAATTTAAACTTTTATTTTCTTTTTCAATTTCTCTTCTCTCATACCCATAATGCACTGTGTCTGTCGATTGCAATTGCACTGTGTGGAATGAAAACAGAATGAGTGAATGTACTGTATTGATGTCCATACCACCTTTTTGTATACCATAGCATGCCTTCCATCTTGTTTTCATACATTTATAATTAAATTATAATATTATTGTTCATCTTGATCGGTTGGTAAGGTCATAGTTCAATACACAACATTTGATCAAAGGTTTTGGATTAGCTCTAAAGCTCTGTCTACACTATCAAACTTTATGTGATGTACCCATATATGGACATGATGATGTCATATCACTTCCATATTGGGGAATACCACTACCATATTTGGGCACATCACACTTTTTTTGTCAGACTAGTTTGATAGCGTAGACTCTAAAGCTTTTAAGCTCTGTCTACACTATCAAACTTTTTGTGTGACAAAAAATGTGATGTGCCCATATATGGACATGATGATGTCATATCACTTCCATATTGGGGAATACCACTACCATCACACTTTTTTTGTCGAATTAGTTTACTAGTGTAGACACAGCTTTAACTTAATTGCAGCTTTCAGTAACATTTACTTTTATTTAGCGCACGCATTTAGAAATGTTTCAAAGTACCTGTACATAACTGTATCTGTGTGAGCAAATCGGGTACACTTTTGGTTCTATTTTGTACACCTCAGTGATGTAGCCATGAGAAATAAAAATGGTCCGGTTTTCAAAAGAAATAGGAACAAACTTTCTTCAAGCCACTAAATTGTCTCCACAGAATAATCAAGAATCATATACAACTTTGTAATTGGTCCACTCTGAGGGGCTGCGCTTGCATACTGATTGAACTATGACCTTACATTTGACCTTTTATCCTTCCTAGTTATGTGGAGAGCTGGTGTTGGTGATGCTGCTAAAATATTTAATAATTTTCATACATTTTATTATACATCTCAATTATTATATTACATTTAAATTACATGTTAAACAATGTTGTGCTGTATGTTAATGTTTGTGATATCAACAGTTGACTTGAATTATGGTTTATACTTTACCACACATGATCCATATTATATAATAACCTTAAAATATATAGTAACTTAAATTACATTATTTAAAATTACATTTTATAAATATCATTCATAGTCTATTATAAATAATTTTTTTTTTTTTTTGAGTTTGCAATCAAAAATTGTTTGTACAAGCCATTTTTTAAAAAGATTATGTATTTTTACATTATTAATAATTCCTTTGGACTGTTGTTACATTTTCAAGTTTATTTATTTGTTATTATAACAAAAGATATAAAAAGAAGGTTTGTGAGCTTCCTGCTTTTTGTTAATTTTGAATATTCTACTAGCATTTAATGATTACGGTTTTTTAAATTGAGCAATTTAAAAAAATGGTTGTTACTCCTTACTTCCTATTGGCTGGCAGGCACTTTTATTATCAGACTTCATTAATGCATCTCCCAGGAATTCCATAAAATGTGCCCTACATTTTTCAACTTGGAAAGTTGGGTGAAGTATTACTAGGCTTACTGTACGTTCCTGAAATTATGATATCAAATCAACTGTAGTTGACAAGTGGCTGATTACCAACGCCCTATATGCGTATGTGAGGGGGGGGGGGGGGGGGGTGGATGTGAACCTTGGTTGATAGGTTAAATATAATGAAACCAAACTTAAAATTTCAATTTCTATTCTTTATTATTTCCATAAATAAAGGTTAACATTAAGCAAATAATAATTAGAATATATATTTTTTTTCCTATCTATAATTCTAGTCTGCACATGAAAAGGTAAATTATTTTGTAAAAGTCAAAAATCAATTTATATTTTATTTATTTATTTATTATAGCTTGTTGATGATGCATTTTAGAAATATTTTATTTTTAATATCCTATTGCCTTCTGTGAATTTTGAAATTATTTTTTTTTATGCAATAGTATAGTTAGTATAGGTCTATTAATAATTTTATCTATTTATCATATTTTTTTGCTTTGCATATTTCTATTATTTCAATATTTATGAAATTTTAAAAAACTGGTTTTTTTAAACGCTCATTACAAATCCCAGTTTACAGCTATATAGGATTTAACGTAAATAACATTCAGCATCTTTTATAGCATCAGTCGGATGAACTGTTTAAGTCTAATCTGAATATAGATATAGTGTTTTTGCTATGTTGATAGATAGCGCATTTATTTTGGCTTACCGCTTTTTTCTGTTTTTGCCATGGCCCTGATTTTAATCTGTTTACACAGTTATGTAATCTATATTGGGCCTCTAGAGCCAGTTTAGCTTTTATCATTGTTTAATATAAGTCTCCTGTTTCTCAACACATGATTTTTACTTTAATGATGTGATTAACAAATGACTAAATATATTGAAATTATCGCAAAATAGCATATTTCGTTAATTTCGAATAATACCCTGTCTGACAATTTAACATGATTATAATTTAGTCTATAATGTGTGTACTGGAAAGAAACATGTTTGTTTTTAACACACATTTAATACTACTAATGTTCTTATGGTTCCCTCTTTAATTACTAATTTGGCCCTAAAGCGTGGTTCCCACTATCGACGCAAAGTGCTACATTGCGTAATCACAATTTGGAACCGACGACACAACATTGCTGCAAACATCGCTGCGGGAAATCAGTTTTATTTCACGCAGACGGGGGAAAACACAATTATTGGAAGGGCATTTCCTTATGTTGCGTCGCTAGTGGGAACCAAGTTTAAAAATCACTAATTTGCAACCAATTTACATTGTAATACACAATGGCCACCTTAAAAGTATCCATCTTTTATTTATTTTTGTTAGGGATATCAATAGTATGGTTAATTAAATAAAATTGCTAGCTTTGAATTTTAAACAAAATGATTATCATTATAATAATTGACCTCTGACCAATTCTAATTGTTTGCACACCTCAAATGAAATTGTGCATCCTTTATTAAAAAATTCCTGACGATGCCCATGGTTGGAAACCTGCTGACAATGTATGTTGCAAAGCAATATCATTGTATTTCTAGTAGATTAGTTCTAACACATTGTAGGTATTTGTATAGGATTGATCAGGCAGTGTTTTACTGTTAACAAAACCAAGCGTAATAAATGTACATTGTCCTGTCACCACCAGGTAATTACCAGTGCTATAATTATGTAATCAGCCTTGTACAATAATTGATGTATTTGTAGTTTAAAAGAAAATGTAGAGATTGAGCATAAATTATGTAATTAGTTAATGACTTTAATCATCAGATATTATACAAATAATGAATGTTTATGAGTGCAATGGTACAAATAATGGCACGAGGTGAATGATGAAAGGTTATATCAACGAGGCAAAGCCGAGTTGATATAACCTTTCATCATTCACCAAGTGCCATTATTTGTACCATTACACGAATACAAAACATTCATTATTTGTTTTATATAACATCTAGACGTTTTTTTTTCGTACACAAAAATGTTTCAAAAAGTACTATTTAACGATCGTTGAATAGTGCGTACTATTGCACGCCATGTGACCCACATTCGTCCAATCAAATGACAGGAATTTATATAGGTGTTATATAAATTTTCATATTCAATTTTAATCTAAATATCCAGGTATGTAGCTCTATAAATTTGAGGTGAAATTCCATTGATACTGACTTGGATTTGAGCCTACTGTACCCAATGAAATACGACCTTAGGTCATGTTTGGTGGGGGTATGTCAATCTAACAGTTTTGGGGTGAGCTTAGATTCAAACTATTGGTAGACATCTCTGAATATAAATTGTTTTGTTTGTGGTTCAATTGTATGTGATTATTGTTATGTCTGTTGCCTGGTATACAGTAGTATTGTCACATTCAGAGCATGAAAAAGTTACAGTAAATTATTTATTAAAATATCATATTACTATTGAAAAAATAACTAATTATAATGAATATATAACACTAACATGCAGAAATTGCATCTGGATTCCACCTAAATTTATGAACAAAATAGTTGCGAGTTATCTATTAATTCATAACTCATTTTGTGATGACGTAAACAAGTTAGTTCCATTGCAGAAATACAGGTCGCTGTATAATTAATTGTATTACTGTACAATCCTATTTAAAGAATGTTTTAATTGTACATGGATATCATGCTTTCCATTAAAATTAATTAGGTATAGAGATAGGGACAAGATACAAACGAGTCGTTGTCCCATATTTGTACATCCTTGTTGACAACGAACACAAATGCTTGTGAAATTTATAAAAGGTTACCACATTCTGACATTAATTAGGTCATCACAAACCCGGAGTTATCCAGACACACAAAATACAATTGATTTGACATTGAACTAATAAATAGAAAGCCAAAAAAACATAATCATACAACGTAAATAAATGTCTTTTATCATCTATTCTTTCCTCCTATATAAAATTCTGGATCCATCACGGCTTATGAATAGAAAATATGAAATTATATATTTTAATACCATTGTACTATTTGTTCCTTATGTAACAGTAACCACATTTTGTCATTTGTTAAAAAAATAATCAAAATAGGAGTTATCCAGGGTACTTAAAACTCAATTGGTTTGAACTGCATATTATTTTAATTGATAACTAGACAAAAAAATTCATAATCATAATCTACATTAATAAACATCTTTAATTATTCTAAACATTTGTTCTTATAAACTAAAAGCAAATCGAACTGAAATTACTGTTGTACTTATTCTCCAGTCACTTTGATGATTTGATTGGATTAAATACATCATTTACGTTGGTAAAACTAGAGAGACAGGTGAGAAAAGGCTTGCGAATTCACAGATTTGATGAACGGATATTCACTCGTAATCAATAGTCCTGGATGAATGTATTCATACCAACGCTGTATAAATTAATCAGAGCAGTTGTCAGCACACTGCGGTTTGTAGGCTTTATAATCAATGTTGGGAGTGGTAGTTAGCAGACTAGAGCTACACAATTAGCGGGTTATGTTTGTTCTCTATACCTATTATTAAAAAATGGGGTGTATGGCTGGGTCATTTTTCGTATTTATTTGTTTAGTTTTTATGAATAAATGTCGTTAAAATTATTCTCAGAACAAGATTATAATTACAGATATTTAGTTAAAATCACGATTGTGAGGCATTTTTTACAATGAATAAAAAAAAAGTCATGTCAGACGACTTTAGATTTCACCCACCCCATATAAAACATAAACATGAATATAAGTTTAAAACAAAATTCAATAGAAATACTGACAATAATTAATTAATTATCTGTTGAATTGATTAAAAATTATACTTCATCAGGTTTTTTTTTTATAGATAGAAATTTTATACGAACAATACATGTAAATTGTTTTTTTTTTTATTTTAATCAACACTCAACATTTAGAAAATCATCATATTAAAAAGAAAAATCTTTTTTTTCTATTAAAAAAAAAAATTTATTTCATAAATTAATATCTGTAATATAGTCTCGTTAGTGTCGTGTTACATTCTTCACGTTAAAAAGTACACAAAACATGCACATAAATTGACGTAAAGTTGATTTATCGTTTACGATTTGTCTCGGCACCATGCGCGTCAACATTGTCTTGCTTATAATTAGATAATGCGGTTATTGTTAAAATGTAAATTTGGTAATGACATGTTCTATCATCATGGTCATCATAGGTCGCCAGCGTTATGCTAATCATCAACCCGTCTGTCACCACTGCATTTTCATTGCAAGTTTAAGCTCTGTCTCGATGTTGTGTTTTTGTGTTATTCGGTATCTAATTAAAATTTTCCTATTTCTCTAATTTTCTTGTCCAGTTCTCTGCAACGTATTAGTAGCCATTATGGTAATAATAGCTGTTTTCATTAAGAAAAATCAATTGAGAGATGGACTTAAAAACCTCTCTGTAAATGGTAATATAAAAGTTAATGACCATTCAAAGTGACCGTGTAGAATTTGGTTGGTCAGTTTGGATACATATATTATAGTGTCCATTATTTAGTTATTATATGGTTGCAGATCTGAGGCTAATATATGGATAAATGCTTTAGGAATATACAACAGTGTTAAGCTCTGTCTATAACATTATCAAACTTTATGTGACAAAAAAAAGGTGATGTGCCCATATATGGACATGGTGATGTCATATCCCTACCATATTTGGGCACATCAGACTAGTTTAATAGTGCAGATAGAGCTTTAAATGTTACAAATATTGGATGTTGTGCTAAAGTTCTGCTTTATATTGGCAACCCTAGATTTCTTTAGTCTTTCGGATTGCACTGCCTGTCCTAGATTTCTTCAACTTGTTTTGTATGCATTTAACACAGCAAAAACTTGCATACATTTTCACAGAAAAAATTTATAGAAAAACTTGATCCGAAAGTTATTGAAGCGAAATCTAAATAGTTATTTAGAAAATGGAATCAAAGGGTGAATATCCTTAGGGTATTACTACAAATGGATTGGTGTTATTTTAAGTTGTTATTATTGAGCTCTTTTTGTGGGCCATTCTTTCAATTGGGTGCATATTAATTCAATTCTTCAGCAATTTAGCAAAAGTATATTTGCCTGTTGATGTGTTCAGAGCTTCAGGTAATTGTAATGCAGGCTGACTTTACCGACTTATAATAAGAGACGGAAAGTCTGCACGTTTAAAGTTAAATGAGATTTTGGAGCTGAATGCTAATAAAATATGTAAATGTAGTGCTGTACAAACTAAAGGTTTTTTTTTTAAAGACAGCTAAACATGTTGTTTATTGTACTGACATTGCTTCTACTACTGTAGGATGTAATGCAAGGATGTAAGTAAAATGAAAGTAAATTGACCAATCACGACGCGAATGATAATGATACATCGCATTTTGATTGGCCAACTCACTTGAATTACCCCATTGCGTTGCGTCCGAGTGGAAAACAAGCTTTATTATTACAAGAGTATAATTTTTACTTGGTCCTTCCATAAATCCCTTTCTTTCACCGTCTTCATCGCAATTGAAGGCTTAAAATTAATTAGTCAATTTAATTAATTAAAGCAGAAGAATTTTGTTGTGATATGCAAAAGGAAATTTATTTATGAATATTAATAAGCAAGTTTTCTAATTAGGTAATTTGGTTTATGTTGTTTTGTTTATATATATGCAACATACAGAATCACCCCTAACTAAATTTGCTTATTGCATAATATAGTAATACCTATCAGAGCAATGAACATTAAAGACAATGTATTCCAGACTAATTATGATTTCATCTCACAAAATTAACACCAAATATAATATATCCATAATTGTGATTAATTTTATGCGACTCAAATTACATATTTATAACTAATTATGTATATTATATTTCTACATAATGAGTCACTTGTATAGGTTATAATGACATCTAATCCCTTGACGATTTGTTTAATGAAACATTCTGCCAATGAATTGAGGATTCATATGAAAACGTAATTAAGAAATTGTAATTAAAACAGCATATGAACACACCTTGTTATTCTCAAAATGCTCGCTCTACAATGTCAATACTTTTCTTTCCTATATATATTTAAAATGCCAAAGCTCTGTCTACACCATCAAACTTTATGTGACAAAACAAATGTGATGTGCCCATATATGGACTTGATGATGTCATATCACTACCATATTTGGGCATATTACTACCATATTTGGGAACATCACACCTTTTTTTGACTAGTTTGATAATGAGCACAGAGCTTAAGAAACAACCTGTCAATGGAAAAACAACTATTTTGAAATAGATACTGTATTTAAACTGTAAAGAGGAGGAAACAAATTAAAAAGGAATTGTCTGATTGTTGTGTTACATATAGGACATAAGATAATCACTTACTGTAAGTTAATTTTTAAATATAATTTAGCTGAAAGGGTTTATTGATAATAAATTTTAATATTTGTTTGATGAATAAATCAATCAAAACTTTAACTATAGTCAGTATCCTTGATGTCAAATTAAATTGCTATCAAATTCACATCCAAGTGAAAAAAGATGCATAAAATAAGAGTTAAGGCCAATTTACTACAGACGAGCAGTAACGGTAATAAAAATATAGAATCTATGTGACTAATTATGACCGTTTACTACACAGAGTGGACAGATGGATTCCTCTCGGGATAAATACAGATTCTACGTGGGACAAGCTACGCGTTTTCCGCTTACTGTCACCGCTTGTCTGTGTAAATTGGCCTTTAGGGTTTTTATTTTTTTGGTTGTTTTCAACAATCCCTATCATTCAAGTAAGAAAAAGAACGTTTTGAAATGTACAGTTAACATCAATTACCGTAAGTGTACTATGAATTATGGGCATTGTGTCCTATATTATACAGTTGATTGCATAGCTGATCAAAAGACTTTCACATGCCTGACAGGCTCCGCCATAAACCTTTCACGGATTTAACGCAACAACTTGTCAAAAGAAAACATTGGAAATTTAATACATTAGAAAAACATCAGTTATAGACCTATTATATTTGAAATTAGTATTCAAATTATGCATTAAATAAGATATATTAGAGTTTATATTGTTTGAAAAACTACTGTGTAAAGTTATTATTTTGCAAAAAATGACTATTAGTATTAGTATTACTGTGTAAAAAAGGGAATCATTATCCACCCAAGATAAAGTTAGCCACCCATGGACTCTACCATTTTTAGAAAATTAAAGTCTTTGCAATCCATTGGACTAATCGCACAATCTGAGAGCCTAAAGCTCTGTCTACACTATCAAACTTTATGTGACAAAAAAATGGGATGTACCCATATATAGATATGATGATGTCGTATCACTACAATATTTAGGCATATCACCACCATATTTCGGCACATCACACTTTTTTGCTCAAACTAGTTTGATAGTATACAGTAGACAGAGATTTTGTGAACCATAAGTGCTTGTATTGAATATATTTATTCTTTTGTGTGCATACAAAACTTTTAAAGAAAAAAATAAAGTGTCTTTTTACGTCAGAGCGTATAATGAATTCATGCAAGAGAAACCTTAAACTATGGGGTGTAAGTTGGTGTACCTCCTACACGTGAGATTTGAGCATGCGGGTGTACTCTATAGAAACCAACTTGTTACAATCAATAAAATGGAAGTTTAAATTTTTGTTTTTAACAAACAAACTATAGGATTTTTTCAATATTGTATGACTATACATTACCATCAGTATAGCATAATTAGTATTATGAAAAGCATTGTTATATACAGTAGTGCATTTTTATCATCCATAGATGTCCAACCAATACTACAGTGTTTAACAAGAATTAAAACATCAATAATAATATTAACAAGTATGCAATCCTGATAAATATCTACAGTAAACAAGTCTAAAATTCAACAAAAGCTCAATAAAATGCAACATCATATGGCAATATTGATTAGAATATTGTAAAGGGTCAAAGTTAAATTTAGCTTAGGGTAAATATCCTATCACATTCTGATCAATATGAATGATAACTTTATGTAGGTCTGTTTAAATGACCTATTTTTTTTCTTTAAACCAATATGTTATCTTTCCTTTTATGGGAAGAAATTATACAGTATTTTACATTTAACCATTCACAGTAGAATCAGCTAAGGCCTTGTCTACACTGTTAAACTGTATGTGCCCATATATGGACATGATGATGTCATATCACTACCATATTTGGGCATACCACTACCATATTTGGCCATATCGCACTAGTTTGATAGTGTAGACAGAGTTTAAAATGAATCATGAATTTGCATCTTGCCATACAATGTTATGTTAATTTTATACTCAAATATTGATCCATAAATTGAATATAAAAAATATGCCTTAAAACTTAATAGCATTTTAAAAGTATGTTGCTAAAAGAATGCTTTTAACCTAAAGCATATTTAGCTTATAAAACATATTAATATATTTTTTTACAGGGTTCTATGGGTTGTTATTATTATTTTTTACTTGATAAATACTTGATGCCTTATACTTGATTACCATTCAGGTATAGCCTACCCTGGCCTTAGATTCAAGTTAATCCAAAATAAGGTGTTGATGATGGGACAGAATTGGGAGCAATAGCAATCTAATCAAACTCTATTGTTCCCAATTCGTTCCCATCATGCATCGCTCACGCTATTTGCGATCAACACATCACATTACAAATCACATAATTATAATTGTACAGAATATTAGTAATATAATTGGGTTTTTTTTTTCAATTTTGTTTTCTTCAGACTGGCCCCCACCCAGCAAGCCTGTTGGCATTACAACAAATTACAGATTTAATTCTGCCACATTCGAGATTCAACCAATCGTCTGGATCAAGAGCAGGTAGGTTTTTGTGTCTCCCTCTACCGTCCCGAAGCAAAAGCTATTAATTGAAAGAATAATTTAAGTCCCCTTGTTCTTTAAATTAATCAAAAACACCCATCCTTAAGCTGTCTACACTATCAAACTTTATGGAACAAATATATGGACATGATGATGTCATAGGACTATCATATTTAAGCATATCACTACCGTATTTGGGCACATCACATTTTTTTGTCAAACTAGTTTGATAGTGTGGACAGAGCTTTACATATAGCATACCATCTTTTAATTATTCCAGATTGTTAATATTATTAATACATTAATGAACAGGCACAGAATAAACTAGAAAGACACTCCGAGAGTGCATACCTCCGCCTACTGTAAATTCTCCTACATAAGATTTCTCCGGTAAAAAAATTAATGGAATGGTCCTTGACCACATACCTATCTGTCTATTCATTTTGGTAAAGATCTTGTAATTACTTTTTGAGTAATCCTGCTAACAATCAAACAAACAAACAAACAAACACACAAACACACGCTACCGATTACATATACCTCCTTGGTGGAGGTAAATTATATAAACCACCTTACTTACTTACTTACTTGCTTAAGCCTTGTTACACCTAGCAGTGCATAGGCCATCAATTACACATCTCCATCTCACACGGTTCCTTCCAATTCCTTCCACCTCTGTCCAGTTATAGCCAGCATCCTTCACCTCCTTATCCGGTTCCCTCCTCCATGTGTTCCTTGGGCGTCCTCTTTTTCGTTTTCCTTGGGGATTCCATGTTAGGGCATGCCTAGTTATGTTGTGTTTTGGTTTCCTTAGTGTGTGACCAATCCATTTCCATTTCCTTCTGCTAATTTCAATTTCCACCTGGTGATATAATATTTATTGTACATAATATAATTATTTTACTAGTCATCAACAACTATAATTCATTATTGTATTTTACCTTTACCTCATAACAAAATATTATTTATGACTTATTATTTTACTTTCCAGTGTTTGTTTCAATTTTCCTAGTAGGTCTTTAGGGAAGTAGTTTGATTTTAAGATGATTAGCTAGAGTGTGCAATTATTTATGCCTCCATGGAGATTTCAATTTCTGGAAGTGTGTAATATGTTGATGAGCTAGGCTTGCTGCTGTCATAGGATTGTCCTCATTTGTCATGCATTTAACCAATAGTCAGGAGATTGTGGGCAGGGATGTAATTTTTTTGGGTGCATGGGGCCTTTTTAAAGTCTCCTACATCACCATAAAGCTTATTTTAAAGTCTTTATCCAGCCTACAGTAATTTCAATCAACCTAAGACAATTCCAGAAAGTACTGTTTTTCTTTCATAAATTTTTTTCCTACACAACTATAAGAACTATACTGCTCTGTTAGGGAGTTTGTCAAATCTGGTCATATTTTTGTTTGTAGTGGTGTTTATACACACTTTTCTCTGGTTATACAGATGGTTTGTTGATGATGTCACAATAAATGAGGGATGATGGGATAGGGTCAAGTTCTATGGTAATACGACTCCCTTGATTGGGTACAACAATTTGTAAAGTGCTTCGCCTAGGGGGGTATTGTCCATAACATCACATTGATTGTTGATATAGTCACTTGATACTCTTTTGGTGTCAGTTTGAATTAAAAATTCTTTCCTGTAGTAATAAAGTAATTTCAATATTTCAAGAAAAAGAAGAATACTGTATATGCTGTAAAAAAATTATTTTTGGTATTATAAAAACTATTATAGAATGACTTTTGTCACTTGAGTTTATTGATGATAGTAGTAAAACAGTACTTTTGATTTAATCATGGGTCTGATAGATATGTAACAGTAGTGGTGTAACATCCAGATGAAGAATGTAATCTAAAGCCCTGTCTACATTATCAAACTTTATGTGACAACAACAAATGTAATGTGCCCATATGGACATGATGATGTCATATCACTACCATATTTAGGAATATCCCTACCATATTTAGGCATGTCACACGTTTTTTGTCAAACTAATTTGAGAGTGTAGACAGAGCTTTAAGATGCTTTATGTGAATTTCAGAGTGTGAATGGGATAATGCCAACATCCTGATAAGTTCGCATTTATTAATGACGTGTAGATGCCAGTCCCCACTTCACATTCTACAGTGTAAACATTCAATTAGGCTTTGACGAACTTTGCATATCAAAGCACCTTTTTTCATTACCAGGGCCTAAATCTAAAGGTCAAATTAACACTTCTGAACAACATTACGCGAAGGTCAAGTAGTTTGTCAACCACATTATTAACAGGAATATTATGCAATTTATTATTTAAAGATTGAGTACTGTATTAAAATAAATGCAATAAAAAAATCATACCACTTAACAGGCTAATTATAAATTATTTATAGAAATTATATTTTAATAACAGCAATATTTAGTTTCTTTAATAGTATAAGACATCAAATGGTTTATAAGGTTAATTGATATATTATAAATTTTTAATATCTAGATTCTTATGATATAGAGTAGCCATTGATAATAATAATAATAATAATATATTATATTGTAAATAATAAGGAATATAAGCATGAAATTAAGTAATTCAGTTGAACTCAATTAATTTCATTGATCATTAAAATATTTCAACCTTGAATTAGAGAATTTGTTTATGCGTGACAGTGCCTGGGACCTGAAAGGCACATCTTGTTATCATTCTGTAGGCATCCCCTCATTATTATCAATGAATTATAATGGCATCCTCTCATAATTACAAAGCAATGCAATTAAAGTAATCATATTAAGATCTCTTATTTGCATCTTCTCGAAGGCTATACATTATGAGGTAGTGGTACATCATTGTGTCAACAAGTACACAAAGCTACACTGTAAGCATTCTACATTTGGCGGGAGACCTATGATTGTCCAATTAGAAAATCCTTAAAAGCCTTGTTCCCATTAGAACGCAACGCAAGGACGTAAGCTGCAACGCAAGCGAATTGACCAATCCAAGTGATGGAATATTCAAACCGTTCCTTGTGATTGGTCAATTTGCTTGCGTTGCGTTCTAGTGGGAGCCAAGCTTTAGAGATAAAGTTTTAATTCTTAATTCTATAGTGCTAAAGTTGTCCCACATGGTCACTGCTAAAGCGTGGTTCCCACTAGCGACGCAACGCAAGGACGTAACGCAACGCAAGTGAATTTACCAATCACAAACGATGACTTATTCGCTTGTGATTGCTAACTGTCTATAACTTCGCTTGTCATTGGTTAAAACGCTTGCGTTGCGTTTACGTCCTTGCGTTACGTTCTAGTGGGAACCAAGCTTAATGTCTAATATTTAATAATAGCTTTTATGTACCAATGTGCTGAAATAAATTTCCTATTTTAGGATTGCATTAATTATTTATCAGTGATGTTTAGCCACAAGAAATAAAGTGGTTCGATTTTCGCAAGAAAAGGGAACAATCTCTTTTCAAGCTACTGGGTTGTCAAAGGCCTCTGTGAAAAAGTGGTCAGGTTGAACCCTTACTAACCTTACTGGTGGCTACGACCCTGTTTAATGGTACAATATTTATAATACCATGTTTTATGAGCACATAATATTAATACCGGAGTCATATAAATATTATAAAAACTGAAGATGATGTCAAGCCATCCTGGAAAAACACATTAGTAGTTGTAAATTATTGAGTAACAAACACTTCCATACTAATAGAACGAGTTCACTTCCCCATAGCTAAATAAAACATGCAGACAGAGAGACAGTAAAATGTGAAAGTGGGTTGTTATTGTTTCCAAGATTGCATGTCAGACAAACCGTCAATAGCCAGTCGTACCACTTATTGCCACGGTAACATACATTACCATAGCGATGAACATTATGGGTAGTTAAAAATTTGCATGACAGTAGTTGAGAGCCTGTTTACAAGATCTGTTTCAACATAATTACTGTAAAACACAAATGCAGCTTTGAAATACAATATTTGAATTATTTTATAGGGAACATTTTGTCTACATTTTGAAAAGCAATTTACATTATTGACGGAGACGGACCTAGATATTGATGTGTTCCAAAGGCCACGCCTTATGTTAGATAAATAATAATAATAATAAGATTTATACAGCGCACATATCCACAAAAGTTCTCAAGGCGCTTGTGAAAACCTTGAAACAAATTAACCTTAACATTATTTAATAAATGTCTAAGATAATGTTCATTATTGATTTTATTTCATGTTTTCTTTATTTTCTACTTCATTTAGTCCTGACTCCTACCTCATTTAGTCCTACCATGGTGCTGATGATGATTAAATTAATATTTTTATTTTAAATGCACAATGTTTTATTAAAGTGGGTCTTAAAGTGTATATGTTTGTCTTGTGAAATTATTAAATAGTTTATCCATCCTGTAATTGGCGGGTTACTCGCTGTTGGATGAGTATGAAATAAAATAAAAATAAAATTACTTAATAGTCCGGGATAAACCCAAATATGGATAGACTCATTCTATACAATCCTGTTTTCAATAATATTGGTAAGCTGGTTTGTTCAGCACATCTGTCTATCTCTATGGTGTCATATACTGGTCTACCTGGTTCTGGGTATAATTATATAATGTGCATTTTACTGAAATCAGTTACACTCAAGTTTTACATTATTGTTTAAATTAAAACCAACATTTTAGAAACTAATATACGGTAATGTTTTTTTTGTTTTTTTGAACCACTAAAAAATTGTATGCAATTAGAACTGCAGGATGATGTGAGACACAAGCTTGGCCGTTTAAATTCAAAGTAGGCAAGCCATTTAAATGTAAAATACTGCAAACAACATTGTAGAGCCCAGTGTAAATAAGAACAAAGTCCAGTAAAACATCATCATAGTAAATAGATATGCAGCTTCAATGAAACTAAATAAATATTTGTATAATAATTAATATTCATCAGCACCCAGGCTGCTATTGAATGAATAATGTAATTCATCACAGGCAGCTTACATAGGTATATCATACACAGGTTGGATATATAGTAATTGTACCCACACAATATACCATATTGCAGTGTAATGATAAACACACGACCATATTGATACTAGATCAATTCATCTTGGAACAACTTGCTACACATCTCTCTTTAAAACTCTACACTATCAAACTTTATGTGAAAAAAATTTTGATGTGCCCATATATGGACATGATGATGTCATATCACTACCATATTTGGGCATATCACTACCATATTTGGGCACATCACACTCTTTTTGTCAAACTAGTTTGATAGTGTAGACAGAGCTTTATGTCCATACTGCCACTGAACTAGGTAGATCTTGGCCATTATTTTAGTGGAGGAGGAAGGAGGTTGGCTCTTTTTTTTCTTTAGGAAGCTTCCCATTTGGCCCTCTTTCCTTTCCCAACATCCTTCATTCTTGCTAAAGCATAGAACTGTATCCGAATCAAATTCAAGGATTTTTTCTGTGTAATTAATATATTAATGTATTTTTGGTAAACAGCACAAAGTTGTTTTGTAGTTCATAGATGTAAACATATCATAAATAAAATAACACCATTACTCAACCACATTCTTTATGGAAAGTTAATGGCCTTGTCTACTTTTCTACCTATAACCTTTATTGTCGAAAGATTTCACAAACTTTAGTTATAGTGTTAATAGCTTTACTTGTTATTGTCAGATTAAGGTATCAATCCTTACGACAGCATGACTTTGGATATATCATATTGGATTATCTGATTTATCCCTGATGATCTGTGATATTATTGTATTTATCCACCTTGTCCAATACAACCTTCAGTAATCAAAGTAAACAAGATCTGGCAGTTTGTTGTGATCGTATAGGGCCTGTTTTTACTGTGAATAATTTCTTTTTTCTTGACAATATAAATGTTTGAATACCACCAGTTAAATTATATTCTCAAAATAATGGTTAAAAACACAAATCAGGTGTGTTTACCAGCATGTCTTCAATATAAAACTAGTTTGACAAAAAAGTGTGATGTTCCCAAATAGCCAAAAATGGTAGTAATGACATCATCATGTCCATATTTTAGGCATATCACATTTTTTCGTCACATAATGTTTGATAGTGTAGACAGAGCTTAACAGATGTGCGATACATTTTTAAAAGTTCAAATCGCAAGATGTTTGGACGTCTTATTTTATTGGTAGTGGAAAGGATGCATTTCAACAATAAACAAGTTCTAAAAACATTTGTTTTGCCATCCTTCTGAAATGAATTCATAGTGTCGTTAGCGGTCCTATGACACATGTACTACAAACTACTGTATATCCATTTGGAATGTCTTGGCGTGTATTCATGCAAAATAATGTGTTTAATAGATGCGTAATATAAGAAGCTACAGAAGTTGTCATAGGCAGTTCTTAGTTCTAGATTGTTATTTCAATTGGTTAAATTTGATTATGTGCATAGGCTGGAAGCAATCAAAGGAAGGTATGATATTAGGAATGCACCAAATCCATCAACTGTGTATTGTGTGCTTTATAAGTCAAAGAAAATGACCGACTTTTACTGGCCTGTGTTCGTCTTAATTAAAAATATTAATAAAACTGTTTATACTTTAACTCCAGAGACTCGCTCTTCACATGGAAGGATCTAATCATTCCCTCCATCGTCTAAAGCTCTGTTTACACTATCCACTATCAAACTAGTTTGATTTTTAAAAAGTGTGATGTGCTCAAATATGGTAGTGATATGTCCAAATATGGTAGTGATATGCCTAAATATGGTAGTGATATGACATCATCATGTTCATATATATGGGCACATCACATTTTTTTGTCGCATAAAGTTTGATAGTGTAGACAGAGCTTTACAGTAGGGTGACCCAACCCATCTCTGTCAGACTACACCCATGTTAAGAAGACCGACATTTTGTTCCATGTGGCTGATTGAGTAGAATGTTGTAAATATGATTCCAACCATGTTGAATGTGATGTCACCTTTGAAGAAGGTATCATTTCAAAGAACACCATAGGTGGTGACAGATAAAGTGTTCATTACAATGTTTATGTGCAGCTCCCAACCTGTTCTTTATTGACGAATCCATGTTTTTATTTTGTATTACTCAATGTTGTTTGTTATGATTTGGTATATTGTATACAAATTAGTAAAAGGTGCCTACTTTGTTTATTATTATAATGTTATTTAATACTGGATTTAGAGATCATCGTTTGGCTGTCAGCTTTCGCTTTACACGTTTTAAACATTATTATTTTCTTATAATAATAACATTAATATATTTAGTTTGATAAAAAACAACGTATAATTATAATTACATGTATATATAATACTGGTAGTTTTTCAGATTTGTTCGGAAGAAATCATAATTGGTCCTTTTTTTATTTGGCTCTATTCAATAAAAGAAAAAATTAATATTAAATTTAAAACAAATTTTAGTAAAATTATTATAAATGTTGCATCTTTTTATTAAATTTTAAAATCTATTTAGACGATTTTTGTTGTTATTTGGGCTTAAAAATAAAATCCTGATTTTCTTTATTTTTAGGTTCATATACTCACCATGTGACCCCAGTAGCGGACATCCGTGGCGTAGATTCCCAAAACTACACAAAAGGAGAGAAGCTAATGCGTTGTAAATTAGCATCTCTGTACCGACTACTAGACTTGCATGGATGGACTCAACTTATATACAACCATATCTCGGTGAGTTCTCTTTTCTTTTAAAGTTTACCTGGATTTTTTTTTCTCTAGAGGAACACCCCTGGACAAAATAATGGAATTGTCCATCCCTGGAGCGACATTATAACATTAAGTAGAAGAGAAGTTTGTTCAAATGTAAATGAATATGACAATATGAAATTATTATGTTATTCTAGAATTTTCGTTCGATTTATCTATCCCATTTAGAACTTTCCCTAATCTATGATAATCCACTGTTTTAATCTCTTCATTTTACTAAAATACTTTAAATTCTCCATCTTGTTATTATTTACATACCATGTTTTTTAATTCATTTCTCTTCTCTTCTTACTGGTAATTGGTCTTTTCAAATGTATGTATGTCTTCCTTTTTTTTCACAAAATTCGATCTATATATCATCATTTCATTCTTTTACTTTATCATTTCTTCATTCATGATTCAAATCTCTACTTATATAGTGCCAACTATCTTCTGTTCTTCCCTCGCATTACAAAAAAACAGTAAAGGTGTTTACTAATTGTAAAATGTGATTTATCTGTCCAGTATTTCTGTCTACTCTCGATGAAAAAAAAAAATTAATTTGAGATATTTCTATTGCTGATCATCATCGTATTACGTACATCCTTGATTAGTATACTCATTATTTATTTAAGGCGGTGTAGCTTGCGTCTATTTACACTTAAAATAATTGTACTTTTTGTATTAAAATAATAATATCTTGACTGTGTAAGATGGTCTTTGCTTAAATATCAATAATGTATTTTGGCTCATGAATAATTCATGATTAGAGACAAGTACTTAAGTATAAGGATAAAGTAGAAATTTAACATAAATTTGTACATTTAAAAATTTGAATAAATATTCAAATTAAAAAATAAATTTTCAATAACATGATTATTCATAAGAAGCAGAAATATATATGTTATTGTGCATAAACTTTATGACACTCAATATTGATTATTATTTATAAAATATAATAAAACAGCTATTTTTAGTCATAGTGTCTTTTTACTACCTGTATAGTAAGTTAGTGTATCATGAAGGTGGGAGAAATCCATCTGAAGAAAAAATATAACAGATTTTAAAAACAATTTTTTAAGATTTATTAATATTTTAAAACTTTGTCAACATTGGACATGATTTATCTGCTAAGCGCCTGGGCACATTATTATTTCTATATTTATATTAAGACATTGGGATCACCTTGAAAAATTAGATAGTACGGGAAACAAAATTTAATATTAAAGCTGCACTTTGGGATCTTCTTGAAAGTTGATTGTACTTCAGAAGATTAATTTCATAAATTCATAGATGAGTGAATATCCATATTATTATATACGGCAAGTATAATAATCATAGTTATTAAGATGCGACTGGTTGCCATGGCAATAATTATGTATGCATTTTGGTTTATCCCAGAATAATGAAATTGTAAAAATAGATTATGTCTGCTAATGCTATCCATTTTTAATATTGGTGTCTAGCATTAATGTTAATATTGAAAATATTTTGTATGAGATAATACAATGGTGAAATTAAATTGTGTTTCTTTACGAGTATAAAGGAAACCTTATTCTTAATATTGTCTATAATTAGAAATAAATGAGTTGTAGTAATAAAACTTAATTAATTGTCTTACTAATTATGACAAAATCATATCGCTAAAGAAGAATGATAAAATTACATATTATATACAATTACAGTAAACAAATTAATAACGGAAATTTTCTCAATTATTAATTCGTCATTGGAAAATTACTTGCATTTATTGTCATTTGCATATGAAATATACATAACAATTAAGTTTTCTCCGAGATATACAAAAACAGATAAATAAAAAACTAACAAAAACGTGTCACATCACTCTCGTATTAATTTCTTTATAATAATTAAAACTGTGACATCATTGCGATTGAAAAAAAAAATGAATAAATATGGTGGTTGGATATCTGATTATTAGTTAATTATCAACTTACCAAATTTCGCAAGATCTAATGTTGTTTTTCCTTCCTATTCATTCTTTATTCATGCAAGGCGTTAGTAAACTGACTAACGTATTCATGGTGAACTTTAAAGTCGGTTTTCAGTTTCTCTCTCCAGAGATGTCTTAATGTAAATGTCATGGATGTTCTTAATCAGAATTGTTTATCTTGCATACATACTTTTTTTTTTCATTTTATAATAAGTAATGTGCCTTGAATATTTAACCATCTCTTCTGAGAAATTAGGGAGAAAGTTGATGTCATATCACTACCATATTTGGGCATATCACTACCATATTTGGGCACATCACACTTTGTTTTTATCAAACTAGTTTGATATTGTAGACAAAGCTGTAGAGAAACGAAAAGGAAGGGAAAAAATATAATAGGAGTATCCTTTGAATAGGGATTTTGGTCATAGTAAAACATGATACATTTCCCCTTATTTGCTCTATGGGCCTGTTTCTATAGAGCAGAGAATAGGGTTTTGAATACCGTTCTTTTCAAGAACCGTTTTTTCTTGCCAGCAGAAATGGGTCCCCACAAAAAACCACAAAAAAGAACCGATCTTAAAAACGGTTTCAAAAACCCCAATTGATTGCGGTCTCGATCGCAAAGAACCGTTCTGAAACCGGTTTCCGCGGAGCAATTTTTAGCTGCAACACAATCGCGGTCTCAATTTGACCCCAAAAACTGAACTGTGCAGTCTGCTGCACTGGGATGATTGCGGTCAACTCGCAGTCAAACTCGCGCGATAGGACCTAGGCCTAAGTCATTTTTATTTCTCTAGATAGTGAGTATTTTATTTAACTAAAAAATGTTGACCGATGCCATTACGAGGTTCGTAAAAAATATGTGAAGGAAAGAAGATGAGGGGACTTGTCGGGAGTCGGAAGAAAGACTCACGTATTATAGGCCGCGCCTACATGTTTTTAAGAATATTGTAAAGCGTGTGAAAAATAGACGAGTTCAACTTGACAATATCAGAGGGTGCGACGTACCTATACTTTAACTAAGGACCACAATAACGTTTCAGGTATACAGTAATTCCCGCTTCTATTATGAAATGGATGCTATTTCTTGGGGATCGCGCTATGCGAAAAAAATTAAACATGACCTCGATCAAATCGCGCTTCCGCCTAACGAACTGCATTGTGGTGTATATAATGACGTCATTCATAACGAACGCACATGGACGGAACCGGTTTTATTGGAGAAAAAATTGAGCTGCAACGCGATCTTTATTTATAAACAACAGCCGAAACCGGTTTCCAAAAAACCGTTCTTTTTTTATTTTTCAATAGAAACAGGCCCTAAATGAGAAATTGTCCCCTTTATTTGTATATCCCGAGAGGTCAACTGTAAATACTGTATTCTATTCCAAATATTTCTCGATCACCAAATTTATGAATCTGAGACCCACATCACTTATTTTGGTGGGAACCGTAGAAATATTTAAACCAAACTCAAAGTGTTGATTGAACTAGGTCAACTATCACCAACACAGTTATGTTGAACTATTTTTAATAACCTATAACTTGTGGCGATGAACGAAGTACTTTTAATTATGTGAATGAAAATGAGTCCAGGTTGCTGAACATTAATTTGTCTGGCCGTCCTTTTTACAGTAATTACTGTTCATACAGTATGAAATTAAACATACATTATTTCCTATATTGGATGATAAAATATGTTTTTACAATAGTGTCATAGCAATTGCTATGGATAGTTATAAATTCCATTGACCAGAACAATTTAAGTCTAGTTACTTACCCCACCTAGAATCACTTGATTTTGATATTCATTTATAAGCCCACTTTACAAATTAGCCTTTGAATTATCTAGGAATGCATAATAGTTAATAAAACTATATGCATTTTGTAAATATTCCAGTACCTTGCAGCCAGATATCCTGTGGCAGTATGTTATCACAGTGATTTTAATAGTAATTGAAAGTGATGGGTCTCAGAGCCTTGTGTAGTTACATCATAAAGTACAATACATACACTATTTCAAAACAAGACTGACTACCATTATTTTGAATTATAGAACTGTACATTGGGAATCAGTTGTTAAATGTTATAGAGCAAAAAGTTGGAATGTCTGTGCGATGTAACCTTCAATCTTGTGCATTTAAATAAGCATACAGTTTAGCAGAAGATGTAGAAAAATACATTAAAAAGATGATAAGGAAAATCATTTAAAAAACACGTTTAAAAGATCATGAAACACAAATGAATACAATGGAAGGGACAAATTTTAAGATATAATCTTGAATATTATTTATATAGGGAAAGAAAAAAATATACAATCTAAAGCACTATCAAATTGGAGAGTGACAAAAAAAGTGATGTGGCCATGGACATGATGATGTCATATCAATACCATTTTTGGGCATATCTCTACCATATTTGGCCACATCACAGAGCTTTATATTATAACTTAGTTAAGTTGATTATTTAGGCTTTAATTAGTAGTTATAAACATCAGGGCTTGATGCTGTACAGTTGGATAATGAGAGCTCTTGATAGATGAGTTATTGTTAGGTACTGGGCTGCCGGCAGCATCCCATTTGCAAAGTGTTGTAACATTTTATGACCCTAGTTGCGTGCTTGTAGTTTTACTGCCATTACTCATAGTAAATCCAAGTGCATTTTTATTCAAGAATCGTGTGAAACTCTCTGTTTTAGCTCGTTCAATGTTTGCTATGTAGGGATGTAACTTATATAAAATAATAAATGCTTAGTTTTTTTTTCTCTTACTAATGAAATTAGTGTTTGTCATACTTTCTATATTATAGTATTAATGCTATTAAATAGGTTTAAGTCTCTTTATCAATACTATTTCATATGCCATATTTTTGTTAAATATTTGGCATTATGGGTTAAATACATAGTTCAAACCCTTGTCTAATTTTAGATATTTTTTGTTCCTGCCCATATAAACACAGTGTGTCATTTGAGATATGTATTTTTGCTTTGTTGTTTTATTGTCTTTTATGCCAAGCAAAACAAATTTCCATTTTAAAGTGGACCAATAAAATTTCTTGAATCTTGAATGCATTGTGACTATTTCTTGTCTAGCTTTACCTGGACAAACCGACAATTAAATTCTAACATTTACAGTTTTTTAATTACTTTTTCAGGTAAGAGTATCTCATGACCAGAACCATTTTCTCATCAATCCGTTTGGTTTGATGTACCATGAGGTCTCTGCATCGTCACTCATCAAAATTGACAACGTTGGTAACATCATTGACCATGGAACATCAACCTATGGCCCGAACCTTGCAGGATTCACACTACACTCTGCCATCCACGCTGCACGACCGGACATCAGATGCGTTATTCACGTTCACACACCAAGTGCTGCAGCGGTAATTTTATTTTACATTGCTAAAGCTCTGTCTACACTATCAAACTTTGTGACTTGACTGTCAACAAAATGTGATGTCATATCACTACCATATTTGGGCATATCACTACCATATCTGGGCATATCACTACCAAATTTGTGCACATCACACTTTTTTTGTCAAGCTATAGTTTAATAATTTAGAAAGAGCTTTACAAAAATATTAATGTAATACTAGTTGCTAAAATGCAATCCCGAATGAATCGTGTCTCGACCTCATTCAGGACCTCTTGGTAAAAGTTGCCTCAAATGACCTGGATAAGGTGGTGTGTTATATTTAGATACAGTAGGTAATGGTTGTATTGAATATAAACAATTCCAAATTCTTTCGTGGCACTTTACTAAAGGAAATGAGTGTAAATATAATAAATAATAAAGGAGAAATTCTGTAGCAACATAGACCCCATTTACACTTTCGTTTGGGTCCAGGGCCGGTCCTGGGCCGGTTGCAAATATTTACTTTTTAGGCCGGCCCAGAGCGTTTACACTACCGACGCAGATTACTGGTCGTAAATAATTTTATCGGAAGTACCATTGCATGCTGGGATACGAAGTACAGTTTGTTTACATTTTTCTCTCTCGATCGTCAATTCAACTCTCCGCGCGAACCGACCGTTTTATATTTATAGTACTGTATTGTTGTTTTTTGTCCCATTAAAAACAAAATGAACCCCACTGTTTTATATATAATATGGCTATATTTTATGTATATGCGAAACAAGCGGAGGAATACTTTATTGAAAGAAGATGTCTGAAAATAAATTTAACTATATAATGAAGAAAACAAATTGTCGCCCGAAAAGGAGGAAGGTATGTACTGAGAATGTCGGATCGTCATAACAACAACCTCATAAAAAGGTCAAACGTTGTTCACGGTTCACTGCGTAAGCCGGCCCAAACGTAAAAGCCGCTCCTGAACCTACCTGGAGAGGTGGCCCAGATCTGCGTCCGGCCCAGGGCCGGCCTAACTTTTTGGAGTATTTACACTTATCAATTGCCGACCCAGGGCCGACCCAGGGCCGGCCTAAATGGGGTCTAACATTAACAAAGAAACGTCCTAACCTATATACCAACTGTGACTATTCCACTTTTATATTGTCAAAGAATAAAATCATTTACATACAATACAGGGTATTTATTGTATAAATTTGTTATGCATCAACACCAATGGCAATAAAAGCAATTTAATTATAGTTTAGATACTAATAATACTGTACTACTTTTAAAATGGGTTCACATAGCAAATAATTTGATGTTGAAAGATTAGAATTTTAAAGGCCAGGTGCGGGCAAAAAATTTCTATTGATCATACATTCCAATAATTATCGATCTATAGTTTCCCTTATGTTTCATAATTTTTGGGATTTTATTTGTGTTACACAAGCTTGTTAAAAATAAGCACTTTCTTATCAGTGGGGGAATAGTTCAAATTACACAGTAAAATCTCTATTCTTTTGTACACAAATTTTGTAAATAGAGAGGCATTTTAAAAAGCTATGAAAAATAAACGGTGTGGTAAAAAATGTTATCAGATGACTAAATATAGCTATTATAACTTGAATATTACATTTCTGATATTTTTATTCAACTTCAGATTTTTATTTTCATGCTATAGAAAAAATTATCCCCCCGTATATCCACCACCTTTTTTCACCGTCTAGGGAGTCACCAGACATGTTATTACATTAGGTTAACTACCTAACTACTTTAAAAAAGTCTTCCTGGTTTTTATGGAAGAATTTGGCCAAATTTTGTATTTCACCATAATAAGGGAAATTCATGTTTTTTCGTCTTGATTTCTGTTACAAATATTTGATTTATGTACAATTAACCAAATGTTATATTTAAAATTCATGCCTGTACCTGAGCTTTAAGTCAAATTGTAATTACTCCTCAAAATTAAAATCTATGATTTAGGCCCTGTTCAGACCCATGGCGTTAGACCGTTTTAGCGTACAACGTTACTATCAAGGTCACCTTACAAACCGCAGAGAAAAAAATGAGGTGTTCAGACCCATAGCGTACGATTATCGTTACAACGGAAGTACGTCATCCAGGTTGTTTCTAGTTGCATATTCATGTGCTCTTACCCACGTGTTTTCATAATTATTTCCACTGTATATAGGCCTAGATCTCAGCCCTAAAGTACAATTATGACAAAATTTGCCGTAAATAAAACATACCTCAGCATTTATTTAAGAAAAATATAGTAAAGCCAAATTTCTGTTTCTATAGTTTTTATTTTGTAGTAAAAAACATTTTCCCCAGGCTCTTGTGTTACGAAAATAAAGCAGGCCTCGTAATGATGAAGAAAAAAATGATTGTGATTAGTCTATCCAGTCCAGTCAAAGATATATATTATTTGGTCCAGTCGGTTGAAAATAACCCTTAACTTGCTAATAAAAGGGACACAGCTCCCCTTGTTTGTTTACTGATTTTTTTAGGAGTTAGGGGGTTTTCAGCATTAAACTTGTCCCGTCTAGTCTGCCTTGTATGAATGAGTGACTTGATGTCCCACGCTAGTTTTTAGCTTGAATGAAATGCGTGAATGGCTCTAGGCCTAGCTAGGCCTAAAAGCGGATGGGATCGTAGTCCCTATGTTTAAATACAAGGTGCATGTATTTATGTCATTTGTTAGAAAATATAATGGTAATCAGTTGATAATAGTTTGTAGCCTTTGTAACAGTTGTATTTGTAGTGTAGTTAGGCCTTATTTATTCTGGCCTTTTTGTTATTGAAATCAATCTTACACATTGACGATACAAGATGTCAGCCTAGGTCAAACCTTGTTTCGCGTCATAACAGGAAACGTTCTGATTGGATACAACGTTGACTTACAGTAGCGTTGTACGCTAAAACGGTACTATCAACCGTTTTCCGCTACAACCGTTGTACGACGCGTTGTACGCTAATCTCCAACTGTTCAAACACACATTCTTTTAGCGTCGTACGCTAAAACGGTCTAACGCCATGGGTCTGAACAGGGCCTTAAATAACAATCATGTTACAAGATTTGTCAAAACCATAGATTATCTGATAACAAGTAGGATGCCTTTTGCCTTTTTCCCCCTGACTGACATATTAACGTCAGTTACTCCTAATCTATAAGATTCATGTTTTTCAAGTTTATTTAAAGAGTATGGAAATTATGTCAGGAATGGTGGTTATGAACAATTTGAATATTTGATTTATTTGCAAATGATATTCCATTATTTGTTTGTTGTGTGTTTTTTTTAGGTTTCTTCAATGAAATGCGGTTTGTTACCAATTTCACAAGAATCTTTGATTGTAGGTGAAGTATCCTATATGGACTACACAGGTATTCTGGTAGAAGAAGAAGATAAGGATAAAGTAATCAGATCTCTTGGACCCAATAACAAGGTAAGCTTGGTGGGCATCGCTGGGAAGGGGATAATTGGGGAGGCCCAAATGTGTTCAATTTCACGGGAATTACTGTTAACAGTTGGATTTATACAGACATTCATACTAAGTTATACGATCAATCAGATAACAAGGTAAGTGGGCGTCATCGTCATCTAAGGCATGATATCCACAACAGCGCTGTTAAAATATGAATTGCATACATTCAATGTAATCGGATCAGTCAGACTCGATAACAAGTTGGATAGGTGTCGTACAGAAAAGGTCGGATGGGTGTCGCACAGAAAAGGTTGGATGGGCGTCGCACAGACAAGTTGGATGATCGTCGCACACAGACATAGTGGATGGGCGTCGCATAGACAAGTTGGATGGGCATCGCACACAGACATGTTCGATGGGCGTCGCACAGACAAGTTGGATGGGCGTCGCACAGACAAGTTTTATGGGCGTCGCACAGACAAGTTAAATGGGCGTATACATATGTACTTTTGCTCGATGATTGGGAAGAAAAATGAAACAATGCCACTAGTAGTGTTCAGGTGAAATGCTCCTTTATTTTTAGAGGAAGTTAAAAAGGTGTTGTACACAGTTTTTTGACACATCTTTCTGAAAGGTTTTAGCTGTGTTCAGTATCTACAGTTACAAAGAGTTGAAACTCTAGATGTTTTGCGTATCTGAAACACGAGATAATGTTTTAATTGGATGCGATTTACGTTTGGATAGACTTTGCAAAAAAAAGTAAGATAATTATTGGGTGCTTTATTTACGATAGAGGTTTATCAATGATAGCTACATTAATCATGCAAGATTGTTACAAGCATTAGAGGCTTAGAACCTAACACCCAAAAGCATGTCATTCACCAAGTAACTTTTCAACTCTTGTAATTCTAACATTAACAATTACACAAAGGGTAACGTTTGTAAGTTGATGAGCTGAGAGCCAATTAGGAAACTAAACATAACAACTGTAGATCGTTACTGTTGAGTATAATCCGTATGTTATTATAATGTAGGGTGACTCACTAGACTTCAACTTTGACCTAGCTTCCAGCTAATCATCTAAAATGTCTTTCAGTGACTCAGTCCATTAAAAGTAGAGTCCAAACAAAATGGTCAATAAATTGATTGTGAATAATGATAGCTATTAAGTAGCATTTTTTTTATCTTGCCTAAAAAGGTCATCTTGTATAATAGCCAAGGACAGCATTTGGATAAAAGTGCCATCTCTTATATGTGGCTTGATAGTAATGCTTGGTTCCCACTAAAGACGCAACTACAGAGGTCCCAACTTGGGAAAGTCCATTCGCAGGAGATTTTGTCGTGAATCACATTCAATTCGTCGGGGCGTCGAAAGTTAACGCGCGGGGAATCGAAAATCAACACGCGTGTTGTTTTACGTCTCTTAACTAAATATGTTACATATACAATATTTATAAGTTGGCTTAATTTTTACATAGGTTTATCCATCAGTATTTTTACATTCTTATTTTTTTTATGGATACATCCTCAGTATAAAGAATTTAAAAAATATATTATATACTGTATTTTAACTAAAATTCAGTATATAACATAATTTAACTTAATTACATAATGTACAATATTTACACATGATAGTATTGTCCAATAGAATTTACTCATTTTTTGTAGGCACAGGCCTAGCCTAGGGCTTCTACTAGCTAGCTAGGCTAGGGCCTAGAATCTAGGCCCTAGCCTAGCTAGCTACCATTTTTAAACCCCAAAACTATTCCGAATCCGTCTTATGCTTCATTACGCGAGTTAACATATTATTTCAGATGAAAAACATTGAGTTTTATATTGTTTTATCCATACGTAATTACACTGGCATTAAAGATATAACATTAAAATGTAGGCCGTTTATGAGCTATTTCGCCGATTTCTTATCGCTGGGAAATTCCCCACCAGCGACATCGATCGATCGAGGAGTAGGCCTAGGCTGGAGGCCTAGCGTGCATGCCGGAATGGGTGGGTTATTGCTATAAATAACAAGTTTGAACAAAAGAGCTTACGACAATCTTAGGTAAATTTTTATTAAACGTAGGCCTACAGTACTTGCTTAGCGAATCCATTTAACATGTTCGTATTATCGGATCGTACAGTAAAACCAAATAAAACACCGCCTCAACAACCTCGTGCGATGTGCGATCTGTTGTTCTTTCCAGCGGATCAACATTGGTAGAGTCCATTAATTATGAGGGTGTTTAAAAATGTAATAACTATTAAAAACGTGTCTCAACCACTGTGTAATCAAAGCGTTTATTTAGTTAAAACTTGGATGCTCCCAAAAATAATAATCGCGTATTCCGGTTACCACGTGATTGATTCACGGTTGGTTGCACGCTTCTTTTTTTCTACGTCCGGCGTGTAGTACCGTGCATGTTTATATTATTGTTACGGTTTAACAAAAGGCAGTGCATACAAATAAAAATACAATAATAGACCACGGAGACTGCATGAATAGACATTGTTCTCAACATCCTGCCTCACTTTTGTCTGGTTATTGACTATTGTTGACATGGGCTGAGCCTGGGTGTAACCGTAAATCAATTTCGCCAAAAATATGGGGAAATTTGAAAATGCGTTAAAAAAATAAAAATGCGGTAGAAAACGTCGAGATAGCGGTAGCGCGGTAGATGGGTGGTAGCGCGGTAGATGGGTACTAAAAGCGGTAGACTACCGCGAGTAGCGGTAGACTTGGGACCCTTGCAACTAACGTAAGTTAGTTGACCAATCACAAAGGATGAATTATTCGAACTGTCGCTTGTCATTGGTCAACACGCTTGTGTATACGCCCTTGCGTTACGTCCTAGTGGGAACCCAGCTTTAGATTTACTGTTGCAAGAAAGCAAACAATCTTTACACGCACTAGAGTTGTTCTATGCACGTTTGCGTGTGCTGGTCCGAATCATATCCAAGTTACAGCCAATTTCGCATGATCAGATTACTCTGTTATACCTCTTTGTCATTAACACTGATATAACACTGACCGTGTAACTTCAATAGGTTTTGGTACATCTGCGGAACAAAGATAAACCGCAATTTAGCTTCAATAAACGGCAATTTCACTCTATTAGAGAAAAAAGTATGTAAACATAGCTTCAAATCAATGTGGTATTATTCGGAAGAAACATTTCCAATGGCAATACTTTTTTTTTCCAGGTTTGAATTTTCTTATAGTAATAGCTAATGCTTGCTTTTAAAGCTGATTTTTAAATCGTGAAATATCAGTGGTTCTTTAATAGTCTTATTAAATCTGGGTGTACAGAGAAGAGTATGCTTAGTTTGAACTTAAGATAATGGATAGTACAGTAAGTAATCCCTACTAATTTAAATATCTTAGTCCAGGTGTATACATTATGAATAAGTACTAAAAAGAATCTAAATATAATAATAGGTCAGCCAGTGGTCAAAAGTTCATAAGATACTTTCGCTTGCAGTTATTAATAAGGTTTAATGTAAAAACCGCAAGAATTAAAATTCTAATTTTAGGTAATTCTGGTAAAAATTCATTCCTAACAATGTCACAAAAAGGGCAAATAATAAAAAAAAAATACCTCCAGCCATTTGTACCATTAGTCAATTTGTTTTACTTTATATTTCTCACAACAATATGTAATACTTATAGTCTGGTATTTGCCTACTGCCCTAAGGTTGAGTTTTAAAATGGAAGTATACTAGGGATTGATTGAGTGCAATATTCTGGGTTAATGCAGTGGTTTAAAATCATACAATAAGTAATATATTATAGCCTCTAGGCCTAGGGATTGCAAACTAATGGTTGAAAAATATTATGTATTATGCATTTTGATAAGTCTATGTGACAATGTTTGCAAAGTATCAAATGATGTATAGAAGATCCGGTGGTAGAGATTAAAGAATAACAGTTCTGAAAAGGAAAGAACAGAAATGAATTGTTTTGATAATAACCTATTTAAGTAATTGTTGCGTTGAAATCGGTTTTGATATAATTAGCGGTGTTTGTTAGTGATTCATAAAGTGGCGCATGACCCAATTGGGTTGTAACCTTTATGTTCACAAGGGAGAGGTTCACATCTTGGAACCTATGGATTATGGGGGTGGTGGCTGGATCTGCCAATGCATCCAGTTATTGTTTATTCAAACAGCATATGCTGACATTCAAGGGGCACTCATGATGAGTTATGATAACTGTGTGTATAATAGAACACCAGAGTACTTAAGGTTCTTTAAAGTGCACATGAGCGAGATGTATACACTGGACCTACGGTTTATAGTCCTTATCCGAGAAGACTCGTTCTACCACGAGAACCATTAAGCAGAGTGAGCCTCGAACCCTTGCCTATGATTACAATGTCATGTTAGTTTGACGTGATACAATGAAAAGATGAATTTGTCAAAAGACTAGGTAAACCTATAATCTATAAACAGTTCAGAACTGAATTTAGTACATGTTTATTAACCTTAATTGATTGATGATAAGTAATACGTCTCTACATCACTAAAGTAAGTAAAGTAAGTTAAAAATATTTGGATTATCATGCGTACGATGCGTACATCTATGTATAATTCAATACCACATCCCTCCTGCCAAAAACAACTGTCTTTAAATTAACATCTTATTTGATAATAAAGTTTAATCGGTTTATTAAATTATACGGGTTGTGTTATTACATGAAGCATTATTCGGTTGTAGTTCATATAGCGGGAATCAATTTATATGGGGACATTTTGTTTACACAATGTACATCAGTAATACAGTTTGTAATCTATATATTTTAGTACTTTAGTGACTGTCTTTATTTCTGGGAAAACTTGATGCTGTTTCACACACGACAGTTTTGTAATGTTTATGACTAGCATGGCATATGGGTAGTATGGGTTAGTAAATTCCCTGTGATGAATATTTGTAAATTACTAGCAACAATTCCACAAAGTTCATCTAGGAAAGGTGGGAAGTGGTGCATCACACGCACCTCTAAAACCACCTTCATTTATACTATAAAAAATTACAAAATAAGCTATTCATTTCAAATATTCTTCTCCATGTTAAAATTACCTTTCAATTGCAGTTCTCTTCATCAATTTTGTTAAAGTAAACTTAAATAAAGTATACTTAAATGTTCATATTTTTATATTCTTTATAGGTTATGTTTTTGCGTAACCATGGTGTAGTGTGTTGCGGAGCCAGTATTGAAGAAGCATATTTCTACCTATTCACAGTTATGGCCGCCTGCGAAATACAGGTAAGGGTAACTAACACCTCACATTTGTTTCAGGAATTAAGTGTTCACAGTCTAGGTAAAGCAAACTCTTTTTTTTAGACAGAACAACATAGCTATGTTATAAAGATCTATTGTCTCTAGTATGAGAAACTTGCATTAAAGCTTTGTCTACACTATCAAACTTTATGTGTACAAAAAAGTGTGATGTTCCCAAATACGGTAGCGATATGTCCAAATATGGCATCATGTCCATATATGGGCACATCACATTTATTGTCAAACTAGTTTGATTTGTAGACAAAGCTTTATACTTTAGCAGTCCTGAGACCGCCATTTTCCTAAGATCCATAGAGAAATAACATCACTTATCTACTATGTTTGTATGCTTTATGAATTTTAATAAGTGGGATTAACAGGTAATCCACATCCTACTGGTTGCTAATCTCTTTGGATTATACTGATGTAACCATAAGACAAGCTAGTAATCCTGAATTTAAATAATTTTGAAAAGCGATTACTGATAAATTGTTGAGGTAAAGAATAATTTTGAAAAAAAATTCAATATGAGCTTCTAAAATTTGAAACTTGATTTATAACTTTTGAATAATTTTGATCTGAATAGATTTCAGAATCAAAATTCCAGGGGCCTGGGTCAGCCGCAAATTGTAATGCAAAAGTGATGACACCAAACTAAGGGTCCCTTTCAAAATCGCCACTGCCACCCACACCTTCCGCCTCCCACCTTTATAAAAAAAATCTTGGCTATGGGCTTTATTGATAATTATTAAAGTCTTCTTAAATTATTCTGTGGATAGATGACTACCTAAAATGAGCTGAGATGTTTTTCAACTCTTATGAACTTTTCTTCAAAGAATCAACAAATGTGCTATAATAAATATGTGAAAAAAAACTTTAGAATTAACAAGCATGTCTTTCATAACTTGATTTATGTTGTGTCAGTGGGAATTCTAAAACCCTGGAATGTACTGTGCACAAATGGGTTGCATTTCCAACATCTTACATTACCTTTACACTTGGGATTTTCAAGTTCATCCATACTGACCCCTGACATAGCTACCTAGCCTGTGAATTTAAAGGAAATATGATCTGCTATTACTACCTATGAAAAAGGCATAGACAATTGTAAACAAGTTTTAGGATTAATGGAGGCATCTTTATTGGAATGTTGAGTGGTGTATCTGTAAACTTACTATATCAATGACTTATATTAATTAATAATAAAGAATAATTTGCTATTGCACTATGATAGATGAAGTTTAATGAATTCCCGAGCAATAACATTTACATAAATAATGAGTGTGCATTAGTATACACATATTTTCTTATACCGTTTCTAACTGATGGTTGGTTTTGTCCAAGCTTGCTTGTTTCCTTTTGTGCAATTAGATGCAAAATCAATCTAAACCAGATCTTAATAAAGTACAATAATTTGTCTGCAGGTAAAGTCTATGGCTGCTGGTATGGACAACCTGGTCCTCCTTCCTGAAGAAATGAGGAAAAAGACGCACGAATTTGCTGTACGTGGCTCTGGTGGTGTTGGAGATACTAAGAAGTGGAAGGTTGGAGAGCTGGAATTTGAGGCAATGATGAGACAGTTAGACAACATGGTATGTTTTGTAATTTTCTTTTATTATTTCAACTTATTTATAGAGGGTGACCCTAAACCTTGTATGCTGACAAGTCTCTGTGAGTGACAGTGGATGTGTGTGTACTAGTACACCAGGGTAACCCTCTACTTGTCTCAAAATGTGTACTAGATTCTTTAAAGTGCACATGTCAGCCAGATGTGTACACTGGACCTAGTCATTATCTGAAAAGACTTGTTCTACCACCAGAACCATGCGGCAAGTGAGCCTTGAACCATTGCCAATGACAAGGTATTACGGTTCCACTGTCTTAAAACGCTTAGCCACTCACTCACTGTAATGTCCATATAACATTAAGGTATGGAGCTACAATAAACTTAGCATGAGTGTTAGCTGGAAAGGACATTATAGTAAAGGAAGTTATAAAGAGGCTTCTTAAGGCCAATTTACACAGACAAGTGGTAACGGAAAACTGCTTGTCCCACATAGAATCTGTATCTATTATGGTTATCTGTGTAAATTGGCCTTTAGGGTGATTGCTGACTGAAAGATCTTGTGAAAGAGTGAAAGAAGCATACTGTAGGCTAGATCAACCACATAATTCAGCCAATGAATATAATGTCATTACACGATGTAATACTAGCCCACCGTTTCACATTGTCTCATTTAACAAGATCTCTGAATAGAAAAGAAAGTTTAATCTGCATAGATGAGACATATTATGCTTGGATAAAGCAATAATGATTTTAATATTTCCTATAATGGCTTACAGTAGTCCGCCTAATAGCAATCTGTCTGGTTCTAGAACTGTAATTGCTTCCTGTCAGTGCAGATAAACTTTCCAAGAAAAATATATATAATGATTTTATTACCATATTATTGACTGGTCAATAGCTGTTTCAGTATTTAACTATTATGGCCTAGTTGTTGTACCACATTATAATGTTCCTACTAACTTCATAATGTGTGTATATGGGAAATTTACTGTATATTTCAAAATAATGTCTACTACTACTACCTTTGTTTCCTCGTAACATTTTACTGTTATCGCACCGCTCTTTTAGGCAGTTATATTTAAGAGAACGGAAGCATTAAGAAACGGTTACCATACGGTAGCTTATAGTTTACTACGGCTTCAAAAAATAGGTATTTGGAAACTCGGACTGTGTATACCCCAAAGCACGTCTGGGAAAAGAGAGTATATGAAACATTTGCTGATAAATATTGAGATGCATGTAGACAGTAGTTACCGTGAGATAAGCGATGTTTTTGTAAGAAATATTTCTTTATTATTTCAACTATAGGGCTACAAGACAGGTTATATTTATCACCAACCTGTTGTCCAGCATGAGCCTAAGCCACGCAGTGAGGTCGCCCACCCGCCCATCTCTACTAACTTCACCTACGTATATGACGATGACGTGGACGGTAGCAAGTATGTGTCCCCACTCAAACTGGCGAATAAACGACAACAGAAGGAGAAGACAAAATGGCTGAATACTCCAAACCAATATACTAAGATGGAAGTCACAATACAGGAAGACGGGGATTCAAGTCCAAAGACAAAAACCAAAGTGAGTAAAAACCGCCAGATGCAAATTTTTAAGCTTTGTCTACGCTTTAAAAAAATGTGTGATGTGCCCATATATAGTAGTGATATTCCCAAATATAGTAGTAGTGTGACATCATTATGTCCATATACAGGCATATCACATTTTTTTGTCACATAAAGTTTGATAGTGTAGACAGAGCTTTATAATAATAAAATTCAATCGGACATCTTGATTCATAAATTCAACTAGTAATGGATTCTGCATATTAAAATGATAAAACTGATGAGAATACAAGCTCAAGAGATACTTCAGATATTGGCTTACCATTTAAAATTCAACACTTTTAGTAATAATTTATATCAATTCAATTGATTTTTCTTACGGCTTAACAGTATTTAGTATTTTATATTCACAGTTATAATAACTATAGTATCATTTACAATAATATTATGTTTGTTTGTCATTGTCAATAGCTTCAATTCTGAATCAATAAACATAGTATGGGTAAAAGGGGAGAGTATGGGATTAGTTTAAATTAAGTAGCTATAATTTAAAGCTCTGTCTACACTATCAAATTGAATGTGACAAAAAAAATGTTATGTGCCCATATATGGACATGATGATGTCATATCAGTACCATATTTGGGTATATCGCTACCATATTTGGGCACATCACACTTTTTTTTGTCAAACTTGTAGTGTAGACAGAGCTTAACAACAGTATTGTACGTATCCAAGCTTTATCATTTTAAACGTGCTCTTAATGGGGTGAGTGGCCGAGCGGTTAAGACAGTGGAACCGTAATCACGTAGCCATAACATCGGCAGGGGTTCGAGGCTCACTCACTCCATGGTTCTGGTGGTAGAACGAGTCTTCTCGGATAAGGACTATAAACCGTAGGTCCAGTGTACACAACTTGCTCGTGTGCACTTTAAAGAACCTAGTACATCTTTCGAGACGAGTAGGGGGTTACCCCGGTGTAGTAGTACATCACAGCCACTGATCACCAACTGGGCCCTCTGGGAGACCAGTCTTTGACTGAAGAGGTTACCCAGTATAAATATATATTTCAATTCAATTAATCATATAATGCGTATGTTTGTATTACTAGTGGATTACATCAGAAGATGGGACGTGTGGAGATTCAATTGTTATCCAGGATCCGCAGCAGTTTGCTAAACAGGGAGATAACCCCAAAGAATTTAAGAACAAAAGAAAAGAGGTAAAGTATCATAACCCGCTAGTTCTGTGTGTATATTTTGTACAAAAGAGATTATATCATCTCCCTGCTCTTCTACATTACAACAAAATGAACATCTTCCTACCACTGTGTCCTGTGCTGTTCACTGTCAAATTAGTTTGACAAAAAAAAGTGTGATGTGCCCAAATATGGTAATGATATGCCCAAATATCATCATAATCATGTCCAATATTTGACCACATCACATTTTTCTGTAAACACATATAGTGTATATAATGGAATATAGAAAATATTTTGAATCTTTTGACTAATTTTATTCCTCATTATTTAAATTTTTACCTAATTAGTTGAAGAATGATTTCTATGATGACAAGAAGTCTGCTGGTCCAATATCGGAGGTTTTGTCTGGAGTTACATGGCAGAAACCACCGCAGGTTAGCATTCACTAACTTTACTAATATCAATATTTATAATTATATTTATGTGAATATTCATCATTATTATGATTAATATGCACATTCATATTATTTTGATGTTTAATTTCTGATTATTTTTTAATTTTTACAATTTATATATAGTATTGACATATGTCTTTATTATGGTGCCATATCTCTTATGATTTGTACCCAAGATGCTGATTTGCATAAGGGTTATTTATGATGTCCAACTTATTGCATTATTAACTTTAAAATACTAAAAAGCTTATTTATAATAACATTCACACAAATTCATTTTAGTTGGCATGATAGATTAAAATATTGATTTTATATAATATATAATAAATGCTTTTGTTTATTGAATTCACCTAATCAATCATAATAGTGTATTGTGTAATTATCTGATAGTAATCGAATCATTTTCAAATTACAAACATTTATTATTTTAATTGTTTCAACTAACGCTTAATTATCACTGTATGTTTAGTAGTTTGTTTATAACGTGAAAATGTGGCGAATGTGACTCATTCGGTATAACAAAATTGTAGCGAAATGAGTCACATTAAGATGAGTTGCATGCTCATACTGGCGTGTTGTTGCAGTGGTGTAACCGTAACAACATTTGGCGTTGCGTGTAATACATGTTGCGTGTGTCCCACGCCGCGTGTAATCCACGTTGCTCGCACGCGTTGGAAATAATGATGTGCTGTTCCTTTAGATTGATACATTTTTTCCCATTTGTGTATTTTGTACTTTCTCGTAGTTTTCTAGTGATGCACCGTTGTCCAACTCCTCGGATTGTCTTGAGGACGATCGCAAGGTATTAAGTGTAACAAATGTGTTGTACCACCCACAAATCTGTGTCCTAGCAGTCATTACTCACTAACGCATACTAACATACGTTTTCACTAGCTGCATTACAGTATATATTTTTCATCTATAAAATCTTTCCTGGCACTACAGTATATCTACACATATGTATTAAGCTCTGTCTACACTATCAAACTTTATGTGACAACAAAAATGTTATGTGCCCATATATGGACATATCACTACCATATTTGGGCATATCACCACCATATTCTTTCTTGTTGATGTTGTAAGTCAACTTAGTGGAAACATTTCTGTTTTTAAATCAATATCTCAACTTTTAGTTTTGCATCATGAAACACTATGTTGTAATTATCCTTAAAGACACATGTCCTGGTGTGTCAACTATTGGTAAATTTAGTCTAATGAACACTAAAATGTCAGTCCCAAACATGGTCCATTTTTCCAGGAAGACTTATCAACCCATAATGTGTACACCATCCTTATTTAATCAATTTATGTTGTATCGTGTGGGTGTTGTAACATCGTTAATATTAGATTGAATGTTTTAGTGATTTTATGTAAACGTAATTCTTCTAAGAATCCACAACACGATTCGTTTCACATCATTTATTCATCGTGTATTTGATTCTGGATTTATCGATCTTGGTAAGGGATCATCAACTTGGCCAATAGCCATACATTAATTTAATACTTATTCTTTTGAAGAAGAATATAAGAATCATATAATTTATGAAAATAAATCGAATATATGTTGCTTTACATTTTTACTTTCTGATGAAAATATGCTCGTTTTGTGAGTCTAGCTTATGATGTGTGTTGTAATCTATGCCTGCTTAAATGGTGTCACAGCAAAATGTTAAGAAAATATATAGGTTTTACTGGATTTTAAATTTATGTTGCTTATATTGTACTACATGTGTACTGGTTGTTGAATGTCTATGCTATCCTATCTCTCTGAATTCTCTATTATATTGAACCAACAACATTATTTTAAAGTCTATTGAAAGTATAATAAATTGCAGTTTATCCGAATATCCGAAATGTTATTATCTAAGATAAATTAATTAAAAGCTGATTATTAAAATATTAGTTGATTGCTAATTATTAAATTAATAATTTCATATTCCTATATCTTTGGTGATGGGCAAGACAAAGCCGTCTGCTTTTTGTGTTTCGTCGTCTGGTCCCATGTTCAACAATCAATAAACTTTATTACATATCATATTGTATTGAAACTATGTCAAAATGGAAATATTACTCGGTTTAAGTTATTAATATCTTTATGTAATCACCTCTTATGACGATAATTAGTCTATATAAAGTACATTGGCTTCGTATTGAATGGTGTAAATAAGTATTAAATTTGGTAAATATATGGATGAACTAGTACTAATTTAACTTTAAAAAGTACATTTAATAACATTAGAAATAATAAAAATAATATTAACATTTAATTCTTTCTTTGTTTTAATCTGTATATTCTAAACTAATATAATGTTCCTATGGTTAAATGTAAATTAAAACTATTGTGAAAGAATTTACATATTATGGTTAGATTTTAAAGAAGTGAATTATTATTTGAATAAGTAATTTAATTTTGTATATGTTATGTGTTTGGGAGTCTGATGGAATTTTTAAATAAAAACATTTTTGTTATATACAAATTTTGTTTATGTATAAATAATATTGTTTTTCGTGTTTGTTTTCTCAGCAAGGAAACCCATCAAGTGACAACGTCAAAGCTGCATCAAAAGGCATAATTCAACGAGACTACCAACAAGACGCAGTCTTGTACACGTCGTACACCCCCAACCCATTCGATAAGATGACCGAGAAAGATATTCTACAATACAAGAAAGAAATTGCTGAGAAAACCGGTCAAGGTTTGTCTTCAACAACAATTATGTTCATTTTGATTATCACGGAAAGAAGTGATTTTTAGCCATATAGCATAGATAAAATGTTATACCTACCAGGATTTCTTAGTAGTTCATGTCTCACGGGCTCCATAAAAGTTAATTTGTACCTATGTATGAACAATAGTATAATAACAATTGACCCTTACAATTGGTAAATATAACTTCAACGTGAATCCCATGAGAGTATCATTGTGAAAGCTAGATACAGTGCGAGATCTATTCTTATGGATACCATACAATATTATATATATACACTGAAAGATGAGGGCGTATCAATTTGATCTCTGGTGTGCGTGCGTACAAGTACCACGCCGAGATTGTGAAAGAGTCGCTATCCAATCAAATTTGAACAATACTATGAATGGTCTAATGGTTAGTACATCTGCATATCAAGCAGAAGGTTCTGACTCGAATCACGGTTGGGGCAACTTTTTATCATTCCCACAGTGACTGATCTTAATACTTGAAAAGTAAATGAACAAAACGTAAATATTCTGAAAGAAATGCATGCAAATAATATGTAAAATAGCATATCAGAAACATCCATAACAGCAACTAATTAAATTGTTAGTGGTGTAATAATTCGAATACTCTGTATTTTGTAAAAATATGTAGATGTAAAAGAGATAGAGCTGATAGTACAAGAAGTAGACGATGCCACAGTTGTAAACAATGTGAGCCGAGTTGAAGGTCCAGAGGGTACGTATTACAGTTTATAATCATACATGGTAGTTAAGCCTTGAAAAAATGGTTTTGTCAAAAAGGCGGGAGGATTTAAAAATCCTTAAGCCCTGTCTACACTATCAAACTTTATGTGACAAAAACATGTGATGCGCCTAAATATGAACATGATTATGTCATGTCACTACTATATTTGGGCACTTTTTTTTGTCAAACTAGTTGGTAAGTGTAGACAGAGCTTTAGATTGGGTAGATTTGCTTGTCCAAATAGTTTCCTTCTATTTATGTCCAAAACAAATAACGTAGGAAAAGAAGTGTGAAGGGAAGAAAATGAGCTTGGAAGTGTAAACAAAGTGTTTGTAGCATTTGTAATTTTAATGTTTCTCGTGTCTTCTGTTGCTCTCTCGCAACCCTTTTGCACGCATGCTCTGCCTAGTAATAGTATAGTACCAGTAGTAGTAGTTTGATAGCAAAACTGTCATATTTGTAGTTTATAAAGTTGACCAGAAAACGCGTGGCACCAGAAGTTATTTTTTAAATGTGTAAATAATATTTGATACATTAAAATGTTAACCCACACATAGTCATACTGCAAAAACTCACATTATGCACACATGTTGATTACGTTATACACTCTAAGCATAAGCACCAGTTATTTAAACCCCCACCTAGCAGTACCCTACACATACTAGTTCAGACATAAATATCATATACCCAAACCTACTGGTATCCTACACATTTATAATATATCAACATTTATAGTTTATTTTTATTTGATAACTGCTACTGTAATCTTGTTTATTTTCCCTTTTCTCTATTTTCTGAATTTATCTTAAGCACTGTCTACACTATCAAACTTGACAAAAAAAATGTGATGTGCCCATATATGGACATGATGATGTCATATCACTATCATATTTGGGCACATCACACACCAAACTAATTTGATAGTGTAGACAGAGCTTTAGTGAATCTGTTGCTTTAAGCTGTTCTATTTAATTTTACTTTAATATTCTTTGACTTTAAAACTTAATTTGATTTCATATGCCTGTGCATTTGTTTTGTTGATCCTAGATTTCTTTTTATAGACATATTTAATCTGTATGAGTCTTTCACGCATCTATCCCTGGCTTGCTTCCATTTTATTCGCTAACGATGCATGATCATTTCTCTTCCAATTTCATTTGTCTTTCATTTTTCTCCACAATTCCTGATTAAGTCACAAACATCAAAACTTATTTAAAGATGAATGTATCACAAGAGGGAGGTATTGTGGTAAACAGTTCTGAACCTGGCATATAGTATATGCTAGGCTTCCTATCTATCTAAGCTATACACCTTTATGAGGGTCAGATATGACTTAACCAGTATAAGCTAGGCTTTCTGACCAGCTAAGCTATACATGTCTATGAGGGTCCTATACGACTTTAACCAGTATAAGCTAGGCTTTCTGACCAGCTAAGCTATACATGTCGATGATGGTCCTATACGACTTTAACCAGTATAAGCTAGGCTTTCTGACCAGCTAAGCGATACATCTCTATGAGTGTCCGATATGACTTTAACCAGTATAAGCTGGGCTTTCTGACCAACTAACCTATACATCTGTATGAGGGTCTGGTTGTTAGGCCACAGTTTTCACTGCATTTAAATAATATAATGTGTTTTCTATGTAACATGTATATTTAGCATTTCATTGCAATGTCTGTTTCCAATACTAGCATAGTTACCTCATTATTTGGTGATAAAATTACTCATGTTATGGATTGTGTATTAATGAATGCGATGCTAGATTTATCGTTCATTTCTTGCCATTAATCATCTTGCCATATTATTTTTTGGAAAGTTTATAATTTAAAATAATCTAGTCCAATCTAGGAGTCTTTTCGATTGTTTCACCAAAGAACGCATTTTTAAAAAGGATGTAAAAAATATATGGACATACTTACAAAGCAATTCATGTTGTGATAATTCCTGCAACTACTACGTTTGGCATAGTTGGTTGAGCTATCAGAACGTAGGTTGGTTTGTAAGCATGTGCAAATAAATTAAATTTAATTACTATGCATATCATTGTTGCTGATATTTTAACCATCTTTTAATTATTCTATTTTCATCTTTTGATCAAATTAATATTCCAATTCTCTTCTCTTTAACTTGACTGTTCATTTTATCCTTATAAATGTTAACAATAATTTATTACAATTTCTATTATATACAATTTTATCCCTACAATATATTACAAAATGATTATGTTATTAAAATTGGGGTGCATTATATTACAAAATGATTATGGCTTATGTTATTAAAATTGGGGCTGCATTTGAACACTACACACATTTCATCTCATATTGGATCAGTCCACGACATCAATTGCACAATTCACTGTGATGTTTTTGATCACGTCACTACTTATTTCATTATAGGTACGTATTTCTATACACGCGGCTACACGCGGTTGTAGCATGACGAGCGGACACGCAGAGGCAAGGAGGAAATTATCTTATTCATAATCATTGCTATATTTATATCAGTTTTTATACTTAATTCTCATTGGTCATTATTTCATATATGCAAATTAGTTTGTGCATTTGTTTCCTCATCTTAATTCTACTCACCTCACAACCCTTCTATTAACATAGAGGACAAAATTAAGCTTTTTGAAAATAAAGAACTAATTTACTAACTGGAAAACAACAATTCTTTATTATTGAATTATTTTAGTTAACAAAATTAAAATATACATTTACAGTATTAGTAACAACTTACTAATATTTAGTCAAATCTAATGGGTTTTGGAGCATTTAAAATGACTAGTTGTAGAAGTTCTAATTAGTTTTACTTAATTACATTAGTTTGTTATAATTAGATATTAATTAGTCCAGTAGTTAGCAGCAGCATCTATTTAACTTCAATTCTTTTTCAGCTTTTCAACAAGTCAATCTGGTCTTTCTTAAATTGTCATCATTTTTTTCATCTTTGTTTTTAGCCATCTATGTTCATGTATGTGAATTATCTGTATGAAATTTAATTCCAAATTTTTGTTTTTGTATCATTTTCTATAATTAATAGAAAACAAATTTATTACTCGTTAAAATACCCCCAATATGCATTATCATATACGGGGTTATCAAAATAAATCATGATATATCAATCCCCTACCCCCTTTCCCCGCCCCCTACCCCCTTCCCCTTTATTGAACATTACAATGGAAAGAATTTAATGCGTAAAAGCAACAGAAGTTTTATCATATTGTTTTAATATTGCTTACTGTTGGGGTATTAAAATAATATAATTTTTTATTGAATGGTGCATTAATTAATTGCATGGTCGATATTATAACCTTTAATAACAATAATAATATCGTAATATTTATTTATTTAAATTTCTATATTTATTTTTGTTCACTTAATTTTGTCATCTGGGTGAATGTCATTTTATGTTATTCTATGTTATTCTTTCTAGTTTTTGTTTACACTCTCTGATTATGTTGTTTTCATGTTGTGTCGTCGTACATGTTGTCAATTTTTTAATAGTTGGTATTTGTAAAAAAATGGAGTTTTGAAAAGTTGCGATTACCATTTGATGTTGTTGGGGTAGGAGTTTTGTAGCGGAAACGGGTAAAAATTAGGCCGAGTGACTCAATATCACTATCTACGACCTTAAATATAAGTTGAAAATATTTTCATCGAATTTATTTCTGTTTTTTCTGCTGATGAATAATCATTACTATGTTCCTAATTCATGTTAAATTACAATGAATTGCTATTATACTTTTTTACATTAAATACTTTTCATTTGTTTGTCTGGTTAACCTCTTTGTTCTTTATTTCCTTGAAAAAAAATGAAGGAAAAACTATTCGAATACGCCAGGTAAAAGACAAAACACAGCATGTCCAAAATTGCTCCCCGCCTCTTAAAAAAAAAACAGAACAATATGTGGCATGCTAGTGACGATAATACCTATCAAGTAGTCATTGACAAATTTGTGTTTATGTATTCATTTTTTTAATAATAAAATAGGGAGAAAAAGTCTCTCTACAAGTTCTATTAATAACAATATTTATTTTAAAAGCTCCTGCCTATATTTCATTTTGCTTCCAGTTTTTATAAACTTTCAATTTCCAAAATGCTTTAATTTTTAAGTGCTTAATAAAGGAAGAATGAAATTATTTGAAATATTATTTTGTTGCTCTATATACAAAATATCATGTTTTGTTTGTTTGTTTTAGGGTGACAGTTAGGTCATCGGGCAAAATAAACATTCTACAATAAAGTTGATACAAGCTTAGATAATCTGTTTATTTTGCAACCTTTTACATTCTATTTCATTTTCAACAAATAAATGCATTTTTAGTTTAAATAGACATTTCTACAACACATTACAGTACACTATTTTATTAATCCATATCTATTTTATATTTATGATATTGACAACCAATAAATGCATTTTTATTTTATAGAGATATTTCTATTACATTACAAGATTCATATCTATTCTTAAGTTATTATATTGACATTATAGGGTGTGCAATGCTGTTTCACATTACAAAACCAAAATCATAAAGAAAGAAAAACGCTTTAATTGTTACAAATTTGATCAGGCTAAATACGTTGTTTCTGCAAATTCCATATCACACTGTTGCATGCATTTGGTGTGTTTCACGTTTGTGTCCATGTTTCTTGTGTCCTCATGTTTCTTGTCACTTTATCATATTCTCGTTCTGTATTTCATGTGTATTTTGTCCCTGTTTCTGTTTGGTGCTTTTGTCTTTCTGCAAAATTGTTGTTCTCTAATTTATAATATTTCATGAATTTTGAAAATACATTTGTTCATTTTGTTTCAGGTCAAGAAGTAACCGTAGTTACAGAAAGTCTAAAAATTGAAACAACAATAGATGGAAACAGATCGGAAGATGCGTCATCGGCAGCGGAGGATGCGGTCGAGAAGAGCACAAGCGACGTAGAGGTATCACCATCCAAAGAAAACGCATCACCCAGCAAGAAAGGCAAGAAAAAATTCAGAACACCATCATTCCTTAAAAAGAAAAAAGAGAAAAAGGAGAAAGCTGCAGCGGCAGAGAAAGCAGCGGCTGGATTTTAAATACGTTGTCTGTTCGTTTAGTGTAAAGTTTAAAACATTTCAAAACATTTTTATGGTAGTGGGATGTTTTGTACAATATCTGAATCAAGCATATGAAGGCAGATAAACATAAATAGTACAATCAGATCTATAATTAAACTATATTTGGCCCATATAGTTATGTATGTCTGTCGTACGTAGCTGATGATTGGTTGAATTTAAATCCATGATTGTATCCATGATTGATATTTCATCTGTGATTTGTTGAATTCAAATCAAAGTGGTATGTGATTGGTTGAAATTACAAAAGTAAATCTGCATAAGGTATGTTTGTTTCTATGCTCGATTCAGAACTCCATTCATTGTTGTTCCAATTTAGTGAATTTTAACATTTGGATAAAATCAGATTTTTTAGATAATATTTTATTGATCATATTGGCAGTTTTTAGAACTAGCTGTAGATATAAATAAAGATGGCCGACACATTTTGAGCATAACCTTGCTTCAAGCTTGTCTAACAAACTTTTGAACGAAAATTATAATAATAGATAATTTTAAAAATGTAAAATGAATGTATGGATCATTGATTTTAATTGTTATCAATTTGTATAAAGTGATTTATCTAGGAATTAGACTTCAAAATGTCTAATTTGTTTAGATGAACACAAAAATGGACAAATGTACCAAATGGTGTGTTTTGATATAGATGATAAAAGGTTTCATATATTATGTAACATCAACTTGAACATAACATTAATAATATAATATAATAATTTTGACATATATTAGTTGGCGTTATATATGACCATTAAGATAACAATTCTATATTCTATTAAATTTAGTAAATGTATTCATAATTATGTAAATATGCTGTGAGTGGTGGGGTACTGCTATTGGATGTGATTTCAAATAAATCAATGTTTTTTGTTTTTTTTTTAAAGGGAGGGATTCATTGATTTTTATTTTAGCAGAATATGATGTGGATTTAAAAGTTTATTTTAAAAACATAACCTTAGCCAAAGAGTAATAGAGTAACCATGGAGATATAAAATTTGTATTTTTCTTTATATGTAGAAAATTGATAAAATATTGTTGGTTAGAATATTATGATAAATTAAACCAATAATAAAATAAATATAAAAATGTTATCAAATTTTGATTAATAATTAATTGATTTATAAGTCCCATGCGAAGAATAACTTGCTTAAAATAGGCCAACCTATGTGTTCTGTTATGTAAATATCTGTAATTCAATTGTTACAAAACAAATAGTTGTTGATACTTTTTATATAATTTCACTGGTTTATACAGTGGCATAACACACAAGGCATACCCCCTGGTTTAGCACTCTTAAGAGGCCCTCCAACGCTTGGTATTTGGATTGGACTGCTTATGCTCTGGGGTCCCTTGAGCTCTGGGGCTTCTGGGTTTAATCAGTCATAGCTGTTACGCCACTGGCTTTATATCTTTTCATTTGTTTTTATTCTGAGGAAAATATTTGTAGAAATGTTAACATTCTGTCTTCTTTTAATTTCTGGCTTGCTGTGAACTTTCAATTTTGGTGTTTTTGTTTGCAAATAGTCGTGTTCTCAGAATTACGGTTGCCAATGCAGTTGTAGTTTTGTGAATGACGTAGACATACGTTGTTGACTTTTAACGTGTAGAAATAAACGATGAGGCATATGAAGAGAATCGGGAATATTGAAAATTATTGAGTGTTTGCGCGAGTGTGTGTGTGGAAATGTGCGTGTGTGTGTGTGTGTGTGTAAGAGGTTTATTTACTGAAGTGCAGTTTAAAAGTGTAAATAGTATATTGAATAATGACAGATGTGATTCATATTTATATGTAAAATCATTGTAAAAGAGTCACAAATGACATGAATGGTATAAATTCGAAAGGTAAATGTTACAGTATCAAGATTATGATTCGTCAACAACAACATCAAATTTCTGTTTTCTTACTAACAATTATGCGCTTTCAATATTTCCCACTAATAAAAAAGTGTATGTTTTAATATGTATTTAATATATTTTAAATAACGTGGGTAAATAAGTATTTACATACACTTATATAAAACCCTAGTTAATTAGAATAATACACTTATACATAGTAAATTTGCATGTAGAAACCTGCCCCTTATTACCAATATATACACGCCTATTATTAACAATAGTATTTGATTACCTATCATCGTTTTTTTGTTTCATTATTCCTTAAAATTGTCCATGGTTATGAGTCACAGACATGTGTTTTTGATAATTTTATTAATGTAATAAATTAAATAAATTTAGCTCTAATCAACTATAATTATTTGTTTAGCTATATATTATTTTTTATATCAATTTAAGAACAATTTTAGTAGTTGATTCACATAATTATTGTAAAAATTGAAAATGTAAGATAGTTCATGTAAAATGTAAGGTTTTTATTTCTTAGTGCTTTGATATTCCGTTTTGATTATGTTTATGAATTCTGTACTTGGCTTCTTAATACCCCAATGTACCGTGAATACATTTAGTCACAGCTTTGAATTGCCCCGGACACCGTGTGGATTCTTATTGTAATTTTCAACTAATTAGACTGTTTGAGTATACACTTTGTGCTTTGTTTTCGAACGTGTGTGCTGTAAATGTGCTGAAAAAAAGTTCATGCCTTAGCAAGCTTACAACATAAGGTTTCCTTGGCTTAAAACGCTTTCTTTCAAAACCTTAAACAATTAAATTTTGTCCACTATTTTGTAGACTACCACATTATGGACTTGGAGCTAGCAACAAAACAAGTACAGTACCATAAAGAATATTCATTATTATTACTTTTAGTTTAACAAATTTTTTTATTTTTAGTAACTCATCAGTTTTTTTCAAATGATATCAGATAGATTCACAAGTTTTGATGAAAAGCAGTATTGCAACTTTGTAGATTCACAATGATTGATGAGCTAGATTTTGCTGTGTATAATTGCCACATTAATCAAATATAAATTATTTTTATTTGGGACGTCTGATGGTATTTTACGGACGTAAAATACCAATTGTTGCGTATATATTAAATATTAAAGTAATCCATTTGCTTTAGAATAAAAATTATTTCTAAATTTGAATGATTGTTGTACAATAAAAATGTTGTTTTCTTTTCGTAATTAAATCTTTTGTTAATTAAAAAATAAAATATTTGAATGAAAAAAAAAATGTAGATTATTTGTTTGATTCGATGCCATTGATAATTATTCTGTAAATGTTGATTTGATTGTATCGCCTTTTGTTAATATTTGATCACTTTAGATAATACAATAACAGTATTGTGTTTTGTAGAATTGTACTACACCCCTGATGAATTTAGTAGTTGCAATATTGTGCCACTGTCTGTAACTATGGAATAAAATGTACAATGTACAGTATGTGTCTGCAGTCTTTTTATCTTTCTATAAATAAAAATTATAAGAGATTATTAGAGAGCATTATAGGGCATGTGGTGATATCAAGGTTCGAATCCAACTCCCGCCGCATTGCTTGTATCCTTAGGCAAGATACTTTACTTACGTTGACGAGATCTTGGACCTTTTCATGTCTATATCTGCGAGAGATAATGATTCTTTTCTCCATGTGATAATGCAATGTATACTAATATATAACACATACACTCGTACATAATAATATTACCTCAATATAAATTGACATGCACATAATCGCATAAACTTGTTACTATATCTTAAATGTGCAAAATCCAATCTCATATATTGTGAACTTTCATTTTAAAATCCCTGTACTATGGTACAAAAAATTTCTCAAATAAGTGTCAAATTCAACTCCTATATTTAAACATGACACAAATCAAATGATAATAACACAATATTGTGCACATATTTTTTTTTTTTTTAATTTGAATTAAAATAGAATAAAAAACAAGAAATATTTCTTACAAAAAACGCTGCTCGCTTATTGACGTAACAGTTTTAAAGATATACTGTCCCTCTGAAAAATATTTTTTATTTCAAATTTGTTTTTGAATGTGTCATTTTATTGTCACATAATAGTTATTTTACCTGAAAAAAATGCAAAAAATACTTCAATTGTCTGTCAGACAATGTGGTTTTTGAGTTAAACGTTTCTTTTCTCTTTCTATAATGTGAATTTTGTTACAGAAGTGAATAACTTTGATATGAAACAGACTCAATTTAGTTTATTTTATTGCTAAGGTCAAGTCTGGGGGTCACTTCATCATGCCTTAGATACTTCAAGTGTGAAGTATCATATTACAAACAAAAACTTTCATGGGCTGTTTTGATAATAATTCAATGATTATCTGACAGCGAAATACAGTATTATCATGGGACTCATAAATACCAGAAATGCAGCTGCTACCTATAAATTATAGTGGAGTTTCCATTTTAGCAAAAATGTCAAAGTGTAGTACTATAACTGCTGCTTGATTTCATCTAATTAATGAGTCATCTCGTGTGAGTGACGTAGCGGGCTAGAGCAGCAGCGTGATAAGGGACTCTTTTTATAAATGGACAAAATATGACCCTTTTAGTTTTTATATGCAACTGTTTACTATGACTATAAGGACAAATGCACATATATAGCAGTATTATCGCATGACAATTGGATTTTAAAAAGGCCATATTTTGTCTGTTTTTAAATAGACAAAATTTGACCTTTTATTTATTTTTTTAATGGATAAAATTTGACCTTTTATTTATTTTACATGTTATTGTTTTAAATCAACAAAATTTGACCTTTTATTTATTTATTTTACATAAAGGTTTTTATGACTTCCATAAAATTATGATAATGCTATATAAGCTCATATTTATTAATAAATTATCGCATAATTGAGAAATTTAGCCTAGTGATGATTGTTTATGTATTATATTAGCAAAACAATATTTATGAAATATTGTTTTGAAAAACATGAGATTACAATTTATAAAATCATATAAATATATATAGCTCCCTACTAAGATTGATAAAAAATAACTAGAAATACTGTAATAATAAAACAAAACTATAGACACTATTTTTCATATCAAATCTTCCAATTTTTATCATGCATCAATAGTCTCTAACCTCTTTACTTGTTTGTTTTGTTAAATTCATAGAAACATTACAATGAAATTTAGAACACAGTTATTATTAACAATAGTTTTCAATGTAAAAAATAAATATATATAACCTTTTGTAAAATGTAAACCACTACTAAAACGTTTTAATTAAAAAATTATAGAAATAACTATAATGTTGTCATTTTAGACCTTTTATATACCAAATTTGTTCATTTCAACCCTGACAATGTTCATTCATTCTCACATTTCACAATGTGGCAGAACAAAAATAGACATGTCAACATTGTGTATTGCATTGTGGGATACTGTATATAACAAAATGTCAAGCTAGCTTTTTTGCAATGCCAAAAACAAGATTAATTAAAAATCTTCTTCCTTCCGTTTTTATGTTATGTTTTCTCAACCAAAACAGATTTAACATTTGTAATATTTCCATATTAAATAACTGTTATATTAAATGTTAAACATCACATGGACATTTCCAGCAAGACTCTGCGTATATAGATGTTGGTGTGACGTTGACTATGAAATAGAAGGATGTAGCCATATCTTGTATAAAGCTCTGTCTACACTATCAAACTTTTGTGACAAAAAAATGCCCATATATGGAAACGATGATGTCATATCACTACAATATTTGAGCACATCACACTTTTTTTTTTAAAACTAGTTTGATAGTGTAAACAGAGATTTATATCAAGTAGAATTAAATTCCTACTAAAAGGTGGGTGAGTCTGACTGGCAAAATGATTCATCTTTATCAGAAATACTGGTTACATCACTGTCGTCATGTGCCTTCTTTAAATTTTGTTCTTTCGTTACTAAATTGTTATCAATCTGATTTCTCTTTGATATGTTTTTTGGTGGATCACTGAACGCACGATATCTATTAGAATCTTTTGCGGTCCCTTCATCAGTGCTTAACCGCTGCCTACTTTTCACAAACCCTGGTGAAGTTTTTAAAGCGTTTTTCATTTCTGATAGGAGACCAGCAAATGGGTCTGTAATGTCTTCTTTAGCTTCCTTTACGACTTCAGGACTTTCATGATCCATTGATATTTCATTTGACAATTTTCTGTTACCGGATTTTAGCTCGTCCAAACTGAAATCTCCTAAAAATAAAATAACAACCAGAAATTTAGTAAAATTGTTTATAAATCATTAGAAACAACTATCCAAGGTAAACCATACAATTTCACTGTTCACATGCTATTGTGCTAGACCACTTGAGGCAAGTAAGTTAGTTCAGAGTGTCTTTTAGGGCTTGTTCAGACCTACAGAGTTATGCTTTTGTATCATACGCAGCATACAAATCCATAGGTCTGAACCAGGAAAAGATTAGTAGAAGCCACTTCTTAAGACACTGATTGTTGTTTGTTACAACCGCACCAGGTACAAGATTAGTGAACGATGCTTACAATACAAAAGTCATGCATTAACGATTTTGACATCTAACCAATCAAATTTAATTTCCTGCATACCAGATGTTCGCCCGAATCGGTGACAATTCAGTTTCAAACAAAAGTGTTAACCAAATCTGAACACTTTGCTGTTACAACGCTAATTATAATATGACATTGCGATACGAAAGCATACCTCCATGGATCTGAACATACCCATAATAAACACTGTTGGACTAGTACTAGACAAAGTCTACTACATACCTTTAGGGCTTATTGAACATTGTTGGACTAGTACTAAACAACATCTACTACATACCTTTAGGGCTTATTGAACATTGTTGGACTAGTACTAAACAACATCTACTACATACCTTTAGGGCTTATTGAACATTGTTGGACTAGTACTAAACAACATCTACTACATACCTTTAGGGCTTATTGAACATTGTTGGACTAGTACTAGACAACATCTACTACATACCTTTAGGGCTTATTGAACATTGTTGGACTAGTACTAAACAACATCTACTACATACCTTTAGGGCTTATTGAACATTGTTGGACTAGTACTAAACAACATCTACTACATACCTTTAGGGCTTATTGAACATTGTTGGACTAGTACTAAACAACATCTACTACATACCTTTAGGGCTTATTGAACATTGTTGGACTAGTACTAAACAACATCTACTACATACCTTTAGGGCTTATTGAACATTGTTGGACTAGTACTAAACAACATCTACTACATACCTTTAGGGCTTATTGAACATTGTTGGACTAGTACTAAACAACATCTACTACATACCTTTAGGGCTTATTGAACATTGTTGGACTAGTACTAAACAACATCTACTACATACCTTTAGGGCTTATTGAACATTGTTGGACTAGTACTAGACAACATCTACTACATACCTTTAGGGCTTATTGAACATTGTTGGACTAGTACTAAACAACATCTACTACATACCTTTAGGGCTTATTGAACATTGTTGGACTAGTACTAAACAACATCTACTACATACCTTTAGGGCTTATTGAACATTGTTGGACTAGTACTAGACAAAGTCTACTACATACCTTTAGGGCTTATTGAACATTGTTGGACTAGTATTAGACAACGTCTACTACCTACCTTTAGGGCTTATTGAACATTGTTGGACTAGTACTAAACAACATCTACTACATACCTTTAGGGCTTATTGAACATTGTTGGACTAGTACTAAACAACATCTACTACATACCTTTAGGGCTTATTGAACATTGTTGGACTAGTACTAAACAAAGTCTACTACATACCTTTAGGGCTTATTAAACATTGTTGGACTAGTACTAAACAACATCTACTACATACCTTTAGGGCTTATTGAACATTGTTGGACTAGTACTAGACAACGTCTACTACATACCTTTAGGGCTTATTGGTGATGAGTGATTCACTACACTTCTTTTAATATTCTCCTGCAATTTCTCATCTGTTTCTTCATTTGTATTGTTTTTTACACTTTCATCAGGTTTGACAATTTCTTCAGACCTCTTTGGTATTTTTGCTGCCGCTTTCCGTCTAAGTTCTTCAACCTCCAGTCTCAGCTTGCTAACACTCGCCTCACTTCTCAGAAGTTCCTGACTAATATTCTACACATTGACATAAATAATAAATTATTTATTTATTTAAATAAAGCATTTGTATGGAATGCAACAATTTTATTATTGTTATTGATGATGAAATCATGTGATTGGACTTGTCAAAATCGTATTTGCATCAAAGACGGTATTACACAAACCAAAAGTGGTGTTGGTAGTCTGAATGTAGTTTGAATGAGAGGACCCTAGCTAAGAAGGCTTATGCTGCATCACCAGAGCCAAGCAATTCAGAAGGGCCCCGGCTATGTCGATTTTATTCTCTAGCAAACACAGGATGTTCGTCGTCCTCCGCTAACTGTCCTGTTTTGTAAAGTCCTAAGTACAGAAACAGGGCTCTGAGGAAATAGTAAATAAGTTTTACCTTTATTAATGAAATGACCATTTATTGAAGCTTTATCATCTTACCTCTAATTCTGACTGCATTGTGTTATTCATTTCTTCCATTTTGACTAAAGCTATTGATTTTCCACTTGGATCTACAAAAACACTCCTTTTAATAAAAACACACACATTTTATTTAATTGGTTAATCATTTTCTTTCATTCACTTTTTTGTCCTAAATCAAAGGCACACCAGACTTTCTATTCTTATCATTATTATCTACAAACACACTCCTAAAAACATTTTAATTTATTTAATTGTAGAAAACTATTTTATAACTTTCTAATAACCTTATTATTTATATTATTTAATTCTCCAAAAATAAAGTTTGAATTTGAATGTTGGCCACAATTCCCTAAGTCTAGTGGTTACTTTTGCCGACCAATGCTTACCCAGTAGAACATACAAAAACAATTATAACCGTGCTATCTTGAAGTTCAACTCTTCTGTTAATCTATGTGGTAAAACCATGATAACGTGCGAACAAGGTATGTGGCTACTTACTTGTATTTATTAAGTATGGTATCATATGTGGAGCCTATAGAGGGCACACTTTCACTTGCTCTTTTATAATCTGATTGTGATGTGTCTCCCAGATTAATTACTTCAATAGGTAAAGGCACAAATTTTCTAGAAATAAACAAATTTGAAAAGTTATAAGCAACCCTTTGAACGACAAATAAAAAATGATGTTGACATTTTCTAGTTCTACTATGACCTAGAGGCCGTACCGAACAACAGGATACTGAGCTCCAGAGATCAAAGGATTTATCAGTGGCTGCGACATGATCAGTTCCACACCCATTTAACAGACAACGCGCGCTGCAGAGAATATGTACATAGTACAGTACTGTTGGTATTTGTTGCAGCCAGACATAAGATCAAAAGACTGTTACGAGTTCCTATCTTGGCAAGGCAAGCTCAGTGTCCTGTTGTTAGATTGCCTTGGTGAGACATACTATCAAGCACAGACCATAAACTTACTTGTTTTTGAAGGAGAATAACTGATACCCAAATGTGTGTGTAGACTGATTCCATGTCTGTTGAGCTGTAAATATTGCAAGTATCAGACCTTTACCTAACGCTTTTTCTAAGCTTTGATGCACAGCCCTCTCTCGCAACGAAATCTGTGATTGTGTGTTGCGTCGAAATTTATACCACCCTACAACTTTCTGTAAACAAAGAAAATATGGAATAATGGTAAGGTACTGAAATAGCATGTTAGAGGAATAAGAACAAGTCTATTTGTGACATATTATTTGTATCCTTTAATGCTTGCAAAATGCTTTACTCACATTGTCTCACCCCTTCGGATAGAACATAAAGGCGTTGGTCCCATGTTAATACAGTGAGTGCATGTTAAAAAACTAAAATACTTACTGTGTGTTTATCTTGCAGAACAGACTGGACATCAGCAATGTTCACATGTCCGCTTCTATTATAAAAACTAGAATGTAATAAAATGTGTTAAGTACAATATAATAATATTAAGTATATAAAAAAAAGTGTATTGTCTCTGTACAGTACATACCTGCCAGTTCTCTCACATGCATAAGTTGATTGGATGACTGTAAAATAAGAAAATAATTAATTACTCCATGATAAAATGAATACAGATAGAAGGATTCACAACATGATTCATCCTTTGTTTGTGTAGAAACCATTGTCACTTTAAAAGTGCCTTTACTACCAAAAGATATTTGGAAAGTTTACACTAATATTACGATTTTTAAAATTAATTTCTTATCATGACACTTTTTCTTTAACCTTACTTGTACATATATCTTTCTTATATGTGGTTAATTGCGAGTCACTGATGTTTGATGTTACATTTTCTGTCACATCACCAATCAAGAAGCCCTCCTATAGATAAATATAAAAAGACAATGGTCATACAATAAATTAAAAAAATAAATAATTAATTTAGATGAATCTCAAATATACTGTATACAATTTTAGGAAGTTAAACAATAAAATGGTGTGATAGTGTAAACTAGTGAGTGTAATTACCTAGCAATATGCTTCTTATTAGCTAGGCCTCAACTAGGCGAAGTTAGTAGCCTGCCTAGTAGTAGGATATAGTAATAACTAATAGTATAATCAGGGAGTTTTTAATTAACAACTCCCTGATATAATATAGCCTAGGCCTCTAGGTCTAGGCTATATTTATTATTTATTAATTATTGTAATCAATTATTAATATAATTATTATAAATTATATTAATTATTAAAAAATAAGTATGTGGGCTCATATTATAATAATGTGAAATTTAAATTTAAGAAATTGGTCATAGTAGTCATAGATCCACAGTGTGATATAATGACCTACGTTTTGTAGGCCTACCATTTCAGATTGTTATGCAATGCAACACAGAATGTTCCCTGGAAAGGGTGACATGTGGAAGGCAAGAAGTATCGAGCAAGTACTACAGGGAGGGCCTAGGCTAGGATAGCGACTACATAGCAAGCGTAAAACACCAATAAACATTACCTGATCACCAAGGCTATTTACATGATCAAAGAACAATGTTCCCCAAGTAGTACCATTGATCTTAATTTTTGCCATCCTTTATTATTTCTCCATTACAATATCCAAACCTCTAAAAGCCTTCTCACTCAAACTCCTTCCGCCCCCTGTATGTACTTTTAGTTTTTGATTGCTGTCAGAAATTGAGGGCGCTTTGAAAAGTACTGCATGCTGTCCACCGAGTGTGTGACGTCACTATGACGTTACGTGCGTCGTGAATCCGGTGGAAAATCCTACGGAAAAACCTACGGAAGTTCAATTGACTATATTAACAGGATTAGATCTACTACGTTTTGTACAATTGATATATTATTATTATTACATTGGTTTGGTTAATTGATGTGGAACTCGGTTTTTCATTAGAAATAATATAAGGGAGTCATGCCAGGTGGTGGAAGGGTAATTTTTTCATAATTTTTGCATTTAAATTACAGCATGCTTACAACCTTTGTAAATTAAGTAAAGGTCGATAAGTCCGGCTGTATAATAATAAACATTATTTATATATAGAAAAAGAAGAAAAAGTTAACACCTTATCAAGGCGAGGACAGGATGTTTGGGGAATATTACTGCAAGAATTGCAAACATTTGTGGTGCAGTGCAGCGCACATAGCTGGGCTAACATGGGGCAACAATGTTCGAAATGTAAAGTGAACGTCTATCCACGCAAACAGGTACGGGAAGTGTGAACATTTTCGTGGGGTATGTTTTTAGGCCTATGTGAGGGCCCTGACAGCTTTATTTACATTGTGCCATAGTACTATACATACTGCCATAATTTTTTTTTAATGTGTTGTATATTATTGGTTTAGGAGCCATTGGAGAAGCCTGATGGACTGGATGAAGGTATAGATAGTAGTAAACGTCACCTTCAGCACCTGTGTGAAAAATGCAAACGTCTTGGATATTATTGTAGTCCTCCTAGAAGATATGATAGAAGATATGGTTACGACGATGAAGATGATGACTTATTGGATAGATTCAATTGCCTTTACGTATAAACGTTTTACAAGAACATCCGGGCTTGTAAAGTATTGATTGAATGCAATTTAATAAATATACATTTTAGTCAAATATTTTCTCGCAAAAAGCTGTATATTTCAACGGTTTTAAGAAACTAAACGATTTGTAATGTTTGTAAAATGATGCAAAATTATCAGTTGTTTTCAAGAGAACATTATATTAGCTAAGTTTGGAGTTTTTATGACAGTATAATAATACATTAGTTTGCATGAAAGTCGAATGAACACTATTCGTTTTTTTATTTAGATATAAATGTATTTTGTATAAATGTTACAATCATATCAAGAAAAATTCGTTCAAAACAATAAAAAATTTCATGTAACGTTGTCGATTGTCATGTAACTTCTAAATGTTATTACTTCGCGACTTCTCAGACAGAGAGGGCGCTATAAAAGTAACCATGTACACACACACAGGACAGGAACTCAAACTAATTTTTTGAAATCCGGTGGAAAATCCCAACGCACTGACATGTTATTCATGATTCCCATAATGTGTAGCAAAATGGTAAATTGATTTCATTTTAAAAAACGGATCATGTTCGGACGTACTTGCAGGGTAATTCTCATTTTTATTCTTGTATTTAAAATGGTAATTGAGTTTATAACAAGCAATTGGTTCCAACTTGAACGCAACGACAAAGGCGTAACACAAGTGAGTTGACGCTTATGATTGGTAAAATTACCCTGCGGCGCGCTACGTCCTTTTGTTGAACCTGTCACTGGAGGTGCATCGTAACTATACAAAATATGATTGATTGTGCTAGTATAGTTATGTCTATAAAAGCCTATAAGATAAAGGCCTCATAGGCCTATTAAATATAGGCCTTAACAGTATGTTATTGTAGGAATTTCTTGGTCTATTAGTCTCTTTGACCACCAATCTTTTCTTTTACTTTTACTCTTTAAATTGGTAACAACAATGTATATTTCATATCCGTAATAGCATGGAGTTATTTCTCCATGGTAATAGTAAGTTTGACGAGATGTTGTTGACCGTTCCAATACCGATAGACATCCATTTCACACACGTTTTAGGAAAAGAAATTTCGCCTCTAAATGTTCTAAATCTTATACTTGCTTGTACAATAAACAGGTACTACTGGCAGCACATTTAAAGTATGAAGCTGGCATTGTTTGGCAGAGAAGAAGGCAACATACACCCGTTCCTCCTAGCATATTGGTAAGAAATCACGTAACAAACTTTCAAATAATAAAATAAAACAGTTTTTCTGACATTATACTAATTATGAGATGCGGTTTAAATGTGCTCTATTTATAAATACAATTTATTTTGTGACAGAAAAAGAGCCTGACGCCTTATCAAGGAAAAAATAGGTGCTATGGAGAATATTGCTGTGAGGAGTGTAAACATACGTGGCGTAGCGCTAATAGCTGGGCTAACATGGGGCAAGAATGCAAGAAATGTAAAGTGAACGTCTATCCACACAAACAGGTACGGGAAGTGTGGGTTTTTTAAGAACTTTTCGTGGGGTATGTTTTTAGCCTATGTGTGGGAATCAGTAGCTTTATTATACAATGTGCCATATTAAGCATGCAAAGAAAAAGTAATTGTTTTGTATTATAATTCGTTTAGACTCCGCTGGAAAAGCCTGATGGACTGGATGAAGGTTTGGATCTCAGTAAACGTCATCCTCAACATCTGTGCGAAAAATGTAAATCTCTTGGATATTATTGTAGGCCTAGAAGATACGATTATTATTCTAGGCCTAAGAAGATATTATGACGACGATGGCGACTTGTTGGATTCAATTACCTTTACATATAAACATCGGCCGTGAATAGTCGTAAACGATTGGATCAATGAAATTATATTACGTACATTTTTGTCTTTGTCTAAAATACTGTATTGTCCACAAATTAATTTCTCAGTTTCAGTTTTTCTCTATAACTAGAAAACAATTACTAAAGTGGTGCTATCAATGTCCTTTATGCAATAATGCTTATAGGTCTATATATATATTTTTTAATGTAACAAATGACATTTATTTAAAGGTGTATCGTATACCGTTTTGTAATATCCTAGGCCCAAATGAATTGATTTTTCCATTAAAGAAGTGTATCCATATTTTACAGACCTGGATATAGGCTTTGCTACAAACTTTATTGTTAATTCTTAAAAGTTTACAAAATTGACAACCTCTCAATTGTGACATTCTTTACTGTTGCAATTAACAGATTGATAGAACTGCCTGTCTGCGGTGAACCCTGACATACAACATAAGCCAAGCCAAGTTTTAGATTAAAATATATGTTGTTAAGGTTTGGATGGCGAAATCAATATGTTGATATAAAATGTGTACACCACCGCAAACTGTATATCTCAACATGTAAAATATATTACCACCAGAGTTGCATGTCTTTATTAAATATCATAATTATCATACAATAAATCCAGGAAATGTTATTTCTAAAACAAATAAAAATATATAGGCCTATCATATATAAAGTTAACAACGTATATTGGTTTGATCGTTGTATCGTATATGTCGGGTCGATTCATAACCAGAACATGAATCAAACAGAGGACGCTATGAAAGTGAACATAAACAGGAACTCCCACTAATTCTTGAAATCCGCTGGAAAATCCCAGCAGAGAATAACGCAACGTACTGATTTTATATACAATATTCCAAACTTTATGAGCTGTAAATGGTTTAAAATCTATAAATTTCCTTCCAAATTCAGATCATGCTTCGCAGGGTAAGTTGCTATTTTTAATTTAATTACATTTTTTTCATCCAAAATGGTAATTTTATATTAACAGTGTTGGAAATTGTCGCTTTCAAAATCTGAAGATGTTCTGGGAATTAAGATTGTAGGCCTGATAATACAATCACGTTTACTGCTAGTAGACATAGAGGCCTTCTTTTGTAATGACCATTCTGCTTCTTAGCTTCTTCCTATGTTAATAAAATTGTTAGATTTCCTTGCTAAATATCTGACGGTGTAATGGTTTGTTCGACTTATTGTGATAGAGAGAATTCGGCGAATAGTTGACAATGTTATTTTCATTTCACGCATGCTCAGATGTTTTTTAGGATCAAGATAGTACCTACTTGTTTTGTTGTACCGTAATAAACAGGTATTGCCAGCACTTTTCAAGCATGAAACCACTATTATTGGTCCGTGGCGGGTTGTAACGAGAGGAGCGCAACAGAGACGCGTCCCCCCTAGAAGGCTGTTGGTAAGAAATTGCAAATACAGTAGGCCTATACCAAAATCAAACAATCCAACTAAAAATGTACTTCTTCCTCGTCATTATATACGGTATTTACATATATAAACATTTTAGTTAATAACGCTTACAAAAGAACGACGTTCCGACTCCATCATGAGGTCATTATCAATTTCAATGAACAGATTATAAAATGCAACTACTTTTAGCTAACTAAAAAACGACTGTAAAACTACAGAACGCGCTTTTGCTCAAAATCGGCAGCAATGTACACATTATAGAGAACATTTAATGTAATTAAACTATTTATCATACTCTAACGAAAGAGGAAATTAAAATAACAAACAACAACAACCCTAATGTAATAATATTCCAGAGATAAATATTTTTTATTAGAATCATCTACATTTTATCACTAATTCATTTAAATGATGTTTATTTGAATTAGAAAAAAAAGAAAAACAACTTGCCACCATATCAAGGCGAAGCAATGATGTTCGGAGAGTTTTACTGCAGTCATTGCGATCGGCTTTGGTACAGTGTTAATAATACATGGGCTTACCAGGGGAAAGAATGTCCAAAGTGTAAGGTTGACGTCGATCCACGCAAACAAACGGTAGGATTTCTAAAATCAGTCAGGGTGGTTGACAACACTTATTGGTGACTCGCGTGAATGTGATATAGGCCTATAAAACGGGTGACTCAGGCTGGCCTTGAAATTAAAACAATAATTAATATACATACAATTACTAAAAAATCATTAATTAAATAAATTGAATTTAAAATTTGTTTGAAAATAGACGAAAAAGAGGACTGAGTTGACACCGTATCAAGGTGATGAAGACATGTCGTTGTACGGAGAGTTCTACTGCAGTGATTGCAATGAGACGTGGCATTCTATTAGCAAGGCCAATGTGGGACAAAAATGTATCAGGTGTGGAGTTTATGTCTATCCACACAAACAGACGGTAAGAATTACATTCGTGAAATCAGTAGAAGGGATATGGTTAGGCCGGGCGGTAGGGTAGGCCTGTATGTTGATAAATCACTGAAGAGGAGGTATAGGCCTACCTAACAGTTTTCATAGATGCCATACCAGTTTAGTTTTTAAATCGCGAGAACAAAGAGATGTTTAATTATACGATATACATAAATTTGGATTAGAAAACTAGATGCAGATTGGAACTTGTTAATTATGAAATGTTATCGAATGTTTAATATTTCCTTCCGTAGGCCTAACTTTTTAAATGTTGTGTGAGACAAGCATCCATTTCCACTTGTTATCTTATACGATTATTAATTTTATGTACATAAAACACCTAGAAAGTAGGAAGCCTTTTGTCATGTTCCCCCTGACTGTGTAGGCTAAATCAATCAATTTCATTGTTTCAGGTTAGAAATAAAGTGTCGACGGCACCGGAAGGACATCAAAGGGAAACAACTTAGTGGAATATTGTAAAAGAATCAGAAGATGATTAATATAGGCCCTATGACATTTTAATACATGAGTTTTGCATGTTAAAACAGAACCAGCAAGCATTTTATTAATTATAACATTAAGGAGTAGTCCTACTAATAAATACGAATTGAATTGAATTGCTTAAATGCAAAAAATGAAGATAAATAAAATCAGACTTTGAGTAACGGTAGACAATTTTGCAGTTTTAATAAATTGTTAATCACTTCCGTAGAAAAAAACATATTATATTTATATAGTACTTATATATATTACTTATATAGTATCTTCGTCACAACTTTTCCATTTATCTATTGTACCACATTCATAATCAAAATACTAAGTCTAACACTTGATTCTGCATTCTATTCCAATCATTGCCCCATAATACATTATCGGTATATAAACGGTTCTCCACGTGTAGTGAGCACTTGCTACACTTTAAGTCTCACAAGAAATAGGCCTACGGTAACTAACAGTGTTACAATGGTCTTAATGGTTAAAGCTAACCACGCGGTTCGGTTTAATCCGAACTCGCGATTCATGTTAATACACATTATGAGTCAATCGCTGTTTTTAACACCACGGTTAAATGTCGGTAAAATTACTGCGTGAAAATATCGAACGTGCGAACGATGATCAAATCTTCCAATGGCATTTGGTAAATCTGCCGTGGTTAAATTTATCAGTTTTTCAAGTCCGGTGCGAACAAGGTTTTTGTTACTTAAACGATCAGGTCATCAAACTGATTAGATAAGTCATCATATTCTGAACACCGGGGATCATCGTATTCCTCCAGCTGATAGTGGTCGTCGTCATACAAGTCATCTTCGAAATACGATTCAAGACGTTCGTCTTCTTCCCAAATACGTTCGTATTCCCAAAGACGTTCGTCTTCCCGCTCGTCTTCACATTCGTCTTCCCATTCTGCAGACGATTCATCGTCGTCGTATATAGTGGTGGTCGATCTTCTACAATAGTAACCAAGCTCTTTGCATTTTTGACACAGTTCTTGAGGATGGCGTTTGTTGAGGTCGGACTTATCCAGTCCATCTGGCTTCTTTAATGGAGTCTAAACAAAATAGAAAGTGATAAATAAAACGGCAGCCCTACTGTAATGTAATAACAGGAATAACACTGTCACCCTTAGTAAAAGAATATGAGGAGAGATTAACAATTATGTGAAGGAATACGAATACTGCGTTATAGTATCCAACTGTGAGCCTACCTGTTTATGTGGATAAATATTAACTCCACATCTCTGGCATTCTTGTCCCTTGTCAGCCCAGCTATTAGCACTGCACCACCGTCGTGTGCAGTCACTGCAGTAGAACTCACCGAACCTCCTTGCGTTGCCTTGGTATGGTGTTAAGCCTAGTTTCTGTTCCAACAAAAATGTTTGAATGTTATTTGTATGGATGTTATGTATGGATGGAACATCCTTTAAAAACCAACAGGCCTATTATACAGCAGTCACCTAGTCACGCGCCGTAAAAATGTTCATGGTGCTTTAAGCTTGGTTCCCACTAGCGACGCAATGTAACGCAATCTACGCAACGTAAGCAAATGCCCTTCTAATAATTGTGTTTGCCCCTGCCTGCGTGAAATCAAACTTGCGATGTTTACAGCACTATTGCGTCGTCGGTTCCCACTTGTGATTACGCAATACAGTACTTTGCGTCAATACGTCGCTGCGTTGCGTTCTATTGGGAACCACGCTTTATTCGTTCGGCACTGGTATTAGTGCACTACCGTATTCCAGACGGAGTTTTGACTTGATATATAGCGTGGTTCCCACTAGAACGCAACGCAAAAAAGTTGAATAGCTACACTGAAATGAAAGACTGTTGTATTGACACTTTAGGCCTATAAACAAAATATAACTGTACTACAAACCATCGAGAACAATCATTGCATTGAACAATTGATCCCAATTCAATAGATACTTACCATGTCACTCACAGCAGACATTGTAACTGTTATAATATTATGCGGCTGCCTGTGAATTTATATTAATATTGCACTTATAGCCGAACCTGTGATGTACATTATGTGAAGAAAGTCACGGTTGTAGCTGAGATAATCAGATTCGAAATGTTTTATACTCTGTGAAGAATTTTCCAGTGGCTAAATTTAGCATGTATTTCTATAAATAGACATTACAATGTTACAATCGTTTATATGTACAAAATGATGTACATATGTGAAGAAATTCACGGTTGTAGCTGAGATAATCAGATTCGAAATATTTTATACTCTGTGCAGAATTTTCCAGTGGCTAAATTTAACATGCATTTCTATAAATAGGCAGTGCAATGTTACAATGGTCTAATGGTTTATACGACATCAATATTTATGATAGTGTTTTGGCCAATGAAATTAATATTAAAAACAAGCATGTGCCGGATTGAGGCTCCAATATCGCGAATCCGTAGTGGGGAAATATCTATAATTAATCACCAACACAGGCCTACTAAAAATAACAACATTCAGTTTGAATAAATAAAACGCTGAAAATCGATTATGAGGGTAGGCTAATTGTCGGCCCAAAGTCTGAATCATGTTGTGTGACATTGATGTAGATTCTATCTTTAGATCAAGCAAGCAAGAGAAATCATAAAGTTCGATATATTGCAAGTCATTTAATCATTGCATGATATCATCGATTATGTTGCTCATAACACTAACATTAAAAACATGAGGTTGATTGCAATACTACAAAACATTTATTATTGTGCTATTCTAATATAGTGGTTATCTCATTCTGCGTAAATGTAGTCCTAGTGTTATATAGGCTTGTCATGTAGCCTATACTGTTATTTTTCCACTTTCAATATTACTACTAAATCAATTCGTCTAGCTCTATTTTAACAACAAACGTAATTAATTAAAAAGAGGCCTACATTGTAAAAACATTATTTAGATTTTCCAATTAACATAACATTAATAACATATAAATTTATGTTAATACAAATAATAAGGAATTTTTTATTCAAACTAATTGTCACTATCACTATCGTCGCTTTCTGGTAGTAGGCCTACCAGTATTTCATTTTCATGACGTAAAGGTTAGTAGGCCTACGTTATCAGAACAATAATCACTAATAAATAAATCAGATTGGCCCACCTTAGATATACAAAACATTCGTTTTAATACTTCAAATATGATGCTTCAAACGTGATTAAATTTCGTGCACTTGGATTTAAAGAGAGGAACAGACTATAACATGGTTCTGAGTGTGGTAGGCCTACTTTCATTAATTTGATATAATTAACAATAGTTAATACTGTTCTGAATTTGCTGAAGAAAATGGCACAGGGTGTCATGTCATGATGCTCTTCACTCCACTCGTGAATCTGATGTCATTATTACTATTTCGTTGTATTTTTAGGAAAGATTGTTCATCATTATTTAAAGCTCTGTCTACTCTATCAAACTAGTTTGACAAACAAAGTGTGATGTTCTCAAATATGGTGATGATATGCCCAAATATGGCAGTGATACGACATGTCCATATGGGCACATCACATTTTTTGTCATAACATTTGATAGTGTAGATTTACACATAGATAGAGCAAATTACAAACACAGAATTTTTAATTTGTTTACAGAAGAAGGGAAAGAATATAAAGACGCCCTACCAGGGTTCTCATCGTGCGATGGGTGAATTTCATTGCGAGTGTGGTAACGAATGGATTAGTGCGTACTCGTGGGCCAATACGCATCAAACTTGTCAGGAATGTGAAGACGAGGTCTTCCCTATACACCAGGTAATCAAATTGAACCGTCAAGATAAATACTCGTTAACTGTCTACCTCTCTGCACTTCGTATGGTAGGCCTATAACATTGAATGTGGGGTTTTTTCGGGGAGGAGGGGGTGGGGGGATTGGCGGGGGTGTAGGTTTATAAATAAATGTTTGTTTGATTGATTGATCGATTTCCATTATACGAGGGATATTAACATTAATTTTTTCTGATCATTATTCTCATCACTATCGTTACACCTCACCTTCGTTATTGCCGTTGGCATCATCTCCCCCGTCACATAGTCGTCCTTCTAGTCACGTGCACATCATGAAGAAACAAATGTCTAATTCATGGCCACATCTTAACTATTATCGGTTGTCGGTATCAAATAAAACCATAACATCGCCACAATTCCAATGTTTTACTTTTTTTAGTGGAAAAGGCGGGGAAAGAAAAAAAAGATATAAAATAGCGCACGATCAGGAACGTTGCGGTAAATGTGAGGAAATTGGTTATAACTGTATGAATCTCAAAGAAGAAAAGCAAACATTTAAATGTCCTAAATGTGGTCACAAATGGGCTAAATTCAATACGTCGTCAACAAAGAAGCAAAGGTGCAACAAATGTAACACGGGGTGTTCTCCAGGTATGACATTGTTACCTCATAATGCATGTTAATGTAAAGCTTGGTTCCCACTAGCGACGCAACCTAAGCAAATGCCCTTCTAATAATTATGTTTGTCCCCGCCTGCGTCAAATCAAACCTGCGACGATGTTTGCAGCACTATTGCGTCGTCGGTTTCCACTTGTGATTACGCAATACAGCACTTTGCGTCGATACGTCGCTGCATTGCGTTACGTTGCGTCGCTGGTGGAAACCACGTTTTACGCAATACAGCACTTTGTGTCGATGTGTCGCTGCGTTGCGTTCTGGTGGGAAACAAGCTTTATTAACATTTTCTATAAACCAAAATGATACATGATAACCTATACAACGAATACAGAAATATCAAGCCCATTAGTACCACCGTGTCCATTTAAAAACATTTTACCTATGCCTAGATAAAATATTAAACAATATTTATGCGAGAGAACATAGGAGCTACCTTGTATTAATAATTAAAACATTTCCTGATATATGATGGTAGTCGCCAGGCCTTATAATACAATAATATGTCTTTTTTTTTTATTCCAGTCGTTCAAACGGACAGCGTAAAATGAAGAGTTGAAAACCCCCTATTTTTATCCACAGTCCCCACGGTGAAATTGTATAAGCTATTTGTAAAATGCTGTAATTGTCACTATCGTCGCTTTCTGAGTCTAATGTTTAGATTATTAAATTCAAAACGTTAAGTGTTGAAATGTATTGCCATTAGGGCCTATGAGTGACGGTCCGTATACAGAATACGTTACTTTATACTTTATGAGCTAATCATATTATGTATTAATTCATAACGAAGATAACCAAGTTCTTAAATCATTTTGAACTATGTTTTTGAGAATGCATTACAGTTTATGATTCATAATAAAATAAATATAAAACGAAGGAATATTATGTAAACACTTTATTTTGATTCAAACGTATCTAATATCACGATATACTACACGTACTACGATCGTCTTCCGATTCGACTTCCGACTCGACTTCCGACTCATCATAGCGGTGCTCTTCCGAATGGTCCTCATGCTGGTAATGACTTTCGTTATACCAGTCGTCTTCCGATTCAACTTCCCACTCGGCATATCGGTCGTTTTCCGAATGAACTTTGTCTTCCGAACCACCTTCCGATTCGTCATACTTGTCGTCTTCCGAATATATATATAAACTATATTTAGACACGAGACTGATGACGTGCAGTACAACTGGTTCAATGTGATTGTTTTTACTCAAGTTCGTGATAGGCCTACTGTATTACAAAAAAAAACCAACACCACATATATACGACAGAAACGAAAAAAGCTAAATTGATAAGAAACAAAATTACAGCAAATTCCTCTTCGTCTTCCGAATTACCTTCCGATTCGTCATACTGGTCGTCTTTCGAATGACTTTCGTCTTCCAAATCACCTTCCGATTCGTCATACTGATCGTTTTCTGAATGACGTTCGTCTTCCGAATCACCTTCCGATTCGTTATACTGGTCGTCTTCCGATTCATCTTCCGATTCCTCATACCGGTCTTCCAATATACAGTAATATCCAAGCTCTTGCCATTTTTGACACAGTTGATGCTGTTTACTCAGATTTGAATGTTCATCAAGTCCATCTGGTTTCATCAATGGAGTCTACAATTATTTAGAAATAACAGTACTAAGTATTATAACAATATTACTAGCCTACAAATAGGGCTCACATTATACGCGGTTTTATGACGTTTTTTAATCGTCCTGCTCAATAGTATAGATATTTCGAGGGGAGGGGTGTTACAGATGGCCACTTTTTGGGGTTTTGGGTTCCTCCATCCCCACCCCGCATTCAAAGATCGGTACCCTTGTCCCTTATTGGTACTGCTCGCCCCTGTATTAGTGTCTCATTCTAAATTCTAACACTATACGGTAGAGGGGTCGTAGAATTCGCCAGCCATATTAATTATCACTAAAGTAGGCCTAATTATGATATAAGGCCTATATAAGCCTGATCGATTATGGATAACTCACTAACCTGTTATAGGGAGCGGTGGCCTTAATATGACACTAGCTACAGTATATCCAGATGCTATTAATACAAGGGTATAAATAATTTATCATATAGGCCTACGGTAGGTACCTGTTTATGTGGATAGATATTAACATGACATCTCTGGCATTCCTGTCCCTTGTTAGCCCAGCTATTAGTACTGCTCCACCGTCGTTTGCAGTCACTGCAGTAAAACTCACCGAACCTCCTCGCTTTACCTTGGTATGGTGTTAATCCTCGTTTCTGTCAAAATGATATCGGCCTATTTTAGTGTAGGAACATTAATATATACGGTAATCAATTAATATTGTATACGTACGTGACCATGTCGCCTAGGTAGGCCTACCAGGGTGCGTCTAGCTATCCACTAGGAATTCTGTAATATATTGCCAGACGCCATAACACTAGGCCTAGGCCTACAGCAAAACATTGTTGGCCTAAGATCATTATTATTAATATTATTATTATTGGTACTGATTTCGAACAAACAGTAGGCCTACACTAAATGTTAATATGTAACTGGACATTCAAAATGTTGAATAGAGCCTTACCTCACCACGAACGGCGAACATTGTCCTATTTCAATAGTTTCAAAGCGGAATATTTACAAAATAAAGTTGAAGACCTGGAAAACAGGTCCAGAAGAAATAACCTTGTAATTCACAATGTACCGGAATGCTATGAAAAGAAGGAAAATAAAACATGCGAAGAATTAGTGAAATATATATTAACCTCCCATATGAAATTGGAAGATGGCGAACACATCGAGATCGAACGCGCCCATAGAACACCTGGCTATTTGCATAATAAAGGATCAACAAAACGCAAACAAACGTCAGGCTGATTAATGTTAAGTTACTCCGCTTCACTGATCGTCAATTTGTACTGAGGAATGCTGCAAAAACGCTGAAGAACAATCCACTGGACACCAATCTTATATATATTAGCGACGATGTTTCAAAGAAGGTGAGAGAGCAGCGGAAAATGCTGAGGCAAAATCACATCGAAAGAATAAGACGGCGATCGGACGTTAAGTTCGCGTTTATCCCGTTCTGTGTGCCTCCAGTTATTAGATACCAGAAGCAAGATGGCCGCTTTGAATCATTCGTACCTGGACAAAACAGCAAATGAACTACCAGGGTGTAAACAAAAGGTATTTTGAGCCTAGGGACTGTGAACATTTTTTATTATTCTTTTTGTTTATCTATTACTACGGCATTGCAAATCTAGATATGTTTTATATCAATGTACATGTACATGATAGCTACTCGCAGATAGCGATGGTTATTCAATGCTACGCATATTTGTATTTGATGTTCGCAATTGTAATTAATGTTAATGTTATCTTTAATTTTATTTTTTTAAAATTTTGAGTATCGCATTTTATAATGTACTATTAAATGTGTATGTTTTTTTACCCACGGTAATGAAAACGGCTATAGAAAACCGGACCCCGCTAATTATTTGCATTCTTAACTTATACTTTTTATTTCCATCAGATAACAGATGTAGGAAATATATAATGAACTATAAAATGTTCAAAAACAATTTCGGAGTAGATGGATACTTACTACAGACCCTTGATACTAGATATAAGCGAGCTTTAAGTCAACTAAGACTGGGCACACTTCAACTAGAGGTAGAAAAGGGAAGATGGAAAAGAATAGAGCGCAGCAATAGGATATGTAATATAAATGAAGTTGAAGATGAATATCATTTTGTTACGGTTTGCTCTCGTTACAAGGAAATCAGAAAAAAATGTATACCTTCTTTATTTTTTGAAAATCCAAATACTTTTAAATTCTGCCGTTTAATGTCATCACAGGATCCAATAATTATTGATAATCTATCTAAATATATTTATCATGCTTATAAGTTAAGATATATGTTTTGCTTAGAGAACGAAATTAATTAATTCATTTCATTTTCATTTATTTACTAGGGGCCAGAGACCTAAAGTAAATAAATTCAGGCGATAAGCCTGAATGAATGAATGTATCTATAACGACGTTTATGATTTCAATTGTTATGATCTCTCTGATATAACTAAATGTATAATAATAACGCAGACAGTAATAAAACCAATAAAAAATAAATATGGGTAGCATAGATATTTATGTAGTTTAAATGTACGGGGGCTTAAAAACCCTTTTAAACGCAGAACCGTATTTAATTGGCTAAGGGATCAACCCTTCTCCATATACCTCCTACAAGAAACCCACTGCACACATGAGCTGGAAACTGCGTGGCGTAATGACCGGGATTCTGAGATTAAATTTAGCAATGGAAAGAATAATTCGGCTGAAGTCTGTATTCTCTTAAAATTAAATGTCAGCTATAAAATAGGAAAAATTTACAATGATCAAAATGGAAAATTTATTATTATGAATATACAAATAGAGGATAAACATATTACAATTGCAAATTTATATGGACCAAATGATGACAACAGTTTCTTTTTTGAACAATTTAATAATAAAATTGAGGAGTTCGCACAGTACTCTCTAATAATAGGCGGAGATTTTAATACAATTCTTGAACCTGATCTGGATAAGAAAAATAGAAGAGGTCAAATTCACCCGAGATCTGTAGAACAAATAAATAGTATAAAAGACAATTATAATTTAATTGACATCTGGAGACAGGAAAATCCAACTAAAACCCAATTTACATGGCACTCCAATCAATCTCCAAAAGTGTTCTGTAGGTTAGATTATTTTCTTATATCCTATGAACTTTGGTCTCAAGTTGAAAAAAACTTTAATATAACCAGGTTTTAAAAGTGACCATTCATTGATTACGTTATCAATACATGGAATAACGAGTAAACGAGGGTCAGGTTTCTGGAAACTGAATACAAGCCTTTTAAGTGACCCACAATACGTTAAAGAAATTAAAGAAACCATAAAAAACACAAAAGAAGAATGTTTAGAAAATAACCCACATACTGTATGGGAAATGATAAAATGTAATACAAGGAGAACATCAATGTCGTATTCTGGTAAACTAAATAAAACAATTAAAAAAGACGTGGATCGATTAAACAATGAAATCAAAACCTTAGAAGAGCAATATTGCGTAAACAGTTAATGAAAAAATAACTGAAATGGTCCAAATTAAAAGAAACGAACTAGAATCAATCTATGAAATTAGAACACGTGGCTCACTGATTCGATCCAAATCCCGTTGGATAGAAGAAGGAGAAAAAATCACGAAATATTTTCTTAATTTAGAGAGGAGGAATTATAATAAAAAGCATATAACTAAAATTACAACAGATAATGGAGACATAACTAACCCCGACGATATAATAAATAAAGAAAAACGATTCTATGAATCATTATATAGTTTTAAAGGCGAAAATAACAATGTCAACCCTGCTGATATTTTTGACAAGATACGCATAGATAAAATCAATAAAGATGATGAATCTATATGTGACCAGCCCTTTAGAGATACAGAATGTTTAGAAGCATTAAACATGCACGATGGATAACAATAAAACCCCTGGGACAGATGGTTTTCTTGCCGAGTTTTATAAACTATTTTGGAATGATATAAAAGATACGCTAATTAACGCTTACCATTATTCTTTCCAATCCGGGTTTTTAAGTATCTCCCAGAAACGAGGGGTGATATCACTTATACCGAAAAAAGATAAATCTCCGCTATTATTGAAAAACTGGCGTCCCATCTCGCTTTTAAATGTGGATTATAACATTTTAGCAAAAGCCATTGCGACTCGTTTAAAATGTGTGCTGCCATAAGTAATTAATCCTGATCAAACGGGCTTTCTTAAAGGCAGATTGGAGACAACATAAGATTAGTTATGATGTAATAGAATATGCAGAAATGCACAACAAGCCAAACTTACTATTTTTTGTAGATTTCGAAAAGGCTTTCGATAAGGTGAAATGGGACTTCCTTGATATGTCTCTTAAGAGATTTGGCTTTGGTAAAAATATGATAAATTGGATAAAAATATTATATAAAGACATTGTTAGTTGTGTTATAAATAACGGGGTAACCTCAAAATTCTTCAATTTTTTTATTTATCCCCATATCTTTTTATAATTTGTGCAAAAACACTAGGTAATGGTACGTCAGACACATTTAAAGGTAGAGTACAATAATGTAGACATAAGAATTAGCCAATTTGCAGATGACACTGTGTTTTTTCTCAAAGACCAATTATAGATATACTGGATGAATTTTTTATATATTCTGGACTCAGAATTAAAAAAGTAACATTATGAGAATAGGATCGTTAAGAAACTGCGACTATAAAACGCCATCTGAGAAAAGTATTTCATGGACCAAAGGCCCAGTAAAATACTTGGGTGTTAATATTTCTTGTAATTTTAATGATATTTTCAGACTCAACTTTCCAGATAAAGCTAAAAATGTATTAAATATGTGGAAACAACGCTCACTTACTTTGTTTGGAAAAGCAACTATTATTAAGTCACGGTTTCTCCCTATATTCACGTATGTTTTCTCAAATTTACCAGACCCATCCGATTGTTTCCTTCAAGATATTCAAAGTAAAATATTTAAATTTATATGGAACGGAAAGCCCGATAAAGTCAAAAGAAAAGTCATGCTTAACAATTTTGACGAAGGAGGGTTAAAAATTCCCCATATTAAGAGTTACTGTACATCTCTCAAATCATGTTGGGTGAAAAGATATCTTGATGGAAATCAATCCAAGTGGAAAGTGTTTTTAAAAAGTAAGATTAAAGAGGTTGGAGGAAATATTGTTTTCGAAACCAACTTTTCTAAATCTTCAAAAATATTAAAACAATTTGAAAGGTTCCATAAAGATATACTCTCTGCGTGGAGTGAATACAATTTTGTAGAACCGTATACGATAGAGGACATCTTAAATCAATCTTTATGGAACAACTCATGTTTTGATAAAAGAGAATTTAAAGTTGAAAAAAATTGGTTGGTTAAAAATGTAAACTATGTAAAAGATATCGTGAACAAAGAAGGGAAAATATTAGAACTAGACGAATTTAACCAAAAATATAATTTTAAACCAGACTTCTTATTATATCACCAGATTGTAAATTCAATTCCAAAGCTCTGGAAACAGAAATTAATTGAACAAGGTGTAAACACAACGAATGAAGTTGAATCTAAATTACAGACATTCATTTCTGTGAAAACGAGAAATTGTCATTATATCTATAAACACATTATATTAAAAAATGGTGAAGAGCCAATTGGAATTGAATCAAAATGGGAAAAGGAGTTTGACAACGAACTTAATTGGAAAAACCTTTTCTCAAATTTACACGCCTGCTGTACAAATGACACTAAGCTCAAAAATGTTCAATTTAAATTTATTCTTCGTATAATTTATACAAATACAATGCTCTTTAAGATGTCAAAGGTCGATTCACCAATGTGTAGTTTTTGCCAGGAAAAGCAGGAAACACTGCTACATATGTTCTTTGAATGTGATCTGGTAAAGAAAATATGGGAAAATGTAAAACAATATATGTATCGAAATATCAACAATAACTTAATTAGCACCAAGGAAAGTATATGTTTTGGTTTTGGAAAAACACAGTGATGCAAACATTTTAATTTTAATTACAAAGTGGTACATATTTAGTTGCAAAATCAAAAAACAATTACTTAATTATAATCATTTATTTCACATTTACCAAAAATACAAGGAAACCAAACCATAATTATTAACAAAATGATTATTATAAAGTGTATTTTTGCGATACATTATTTTTTTTTTCTTTAATTTCATTACTCTCTTATTTTTGAGAGAGTATTATATCGTTTTAATAGTTACGTTACGTTACCTTTACATATTAATTTTGTATTATGTATGTGTTGAAATGAAATAAAAAATAAATAAATAAATATTGTATACGTACGTGACCATGTCGCCTAGGTAGGCCTACCAGGGTGCGTCTAGCTATCCACTAGGAATTCTGTAATATATTGCCAAACGCCATAACACTAGGCCTAGGCCTACAGCAAAACATTGTTGGCCTAAGATCATTATTATTAATATTATTATTAATGGTACTGATTTCGAACAAACAGTAGGCCTACACTAAATGTTAATATGTAACTGGACATTCAAAATGTTGAATAGAGCCTTACCTCACCACGAACGGCGAACATTGTCCTATTTCAATAGTTTATAACATTGAGATTGAACATTCAGTTTTTAATAAACTGTGTGTCCCTCTCCTACCCGCCACTATTGGACGTAGGGCTAGTGTGGTACCATGTTGTATAATATATTTGAAAATGGGAAGAAATAAATAAATAAATAAATAAAAACAAATATTTGAACAATGGATAACCTGTCGACAACAAAGTTCATAATTAACAAAAGGAAGTCTGTCGAGTTTCATAACTTTAATCAACTCACTGATATTATATACAATCATGTTTGTACAGATAGAAACTAATTAAACGGCACACAAAATTGCACATAGCGCATCATACAGTCGAGTCATTTATTTAAAAAATATAAATTGTATGCATATATTATATTATTCTTATTATTACATTTTTACTTTTGCCGTGAATAATTTTACCAAGGCAATCTAAACTTAAGTATACATAGTCCTAAATCATCATTCTTAGGCTCTGTCTACACAGCTATCAAACTAGTTTGACAAAAAAAAGTGATGTGTCCAAATATGTAAGTGATATGACATTATCATGTCCATATATGCGGGCACATCATATTTTTATGTCACATAAAGTTTGATAGTGTAGACAGAGCTTAACACATGACAAAATGTCTTTTCATCATAGAATGTACCACTCATTTACGATTCATTCGCGCCAACCAAAATACCGGGTTATTGTGTAATCTGGGAAGAGGACATAATATCGACTCCTTTACTACATGTGTGATATTATTGAATTACTGTAAGATTAAAAACAAGGTTGATTGCAAATTGCAATACGACAAAAAAAACATTGATGTATTGTATTAAGCCTTGTCTACACTTATCAAATTTTATGTGACAAAAAAATGTGATGTGCCCATATTGAAATGATGATGTCATCACTACCATAATTAGGCATATCACTACCATATTTGGGCAGGTCACACTTTTTTTCTCAAACTAGTTTGATAGTGTAGACAGAGCTTTATGACATCAGCCCAACCTCCTACGATCGTGTCATTATTTTAATTTACGCCATGGCATCTCTCTTTCCGTCCGTGTCTATAATTTTAATTTATCAAATTCAAACGATAATTCATCGTCTTCTTGGGAATCGTAACCACTAGATAGATTTCTACAATAGAATCCAAGCTCTTTGCATTTTTGACACAGATATTGAGGATGCTGTTTACTGACGTCGGATTTATCCAGTCCGTCTGGTTTCTTTAATGGAGTCTACAAAAAAAGATATATTTTGTTTAAAAAGTATAGGCAGGCCGGATAGTGGGGAATCAGCACTGTGGTCAAAACAATATATTAGACAATTTGATAACATAACCACATTTAGGAAGCCTTTCGCTGACTATAATATTGTTATATTCAATACCTGTTTATGTGGATAAATATTAACTCCACATCTCTGGCATTCTTGTCCCTTGTTAGCCCAGCTATTAGCACTGCACCAACTTCGTTTACAGCCACTGCAGTAAAACTCACCGAACCTCCTCGCACTGCCTTGGTATGGCGTCAACCCTTGCTTCTATTATGTTAAATAATACATTATTATAATCAATAAATGGGATGCAAATTGCATCATAAATGTTCATGTACAATTTGCAAAGGCATGTAATAGTTTCAGAACCGTTCTTGTACTACGTTACTGATGGTGGAAGGTGCGTCCCCGGGTGCGTCCCAAGTCCTGATCTAGGCCGTCTAAATTGAATCGATGTTGAATAGTTAAATTATTTTGAAAAGAGTTATCGTAAGCTTATGGACCAAGAATTATTATATAGATCTTTACCTTCTTAACTGCAGACAACATTCTGTATTCTGTATGGGTCTACTATTTCAAATGAAGTCTAGACAATAAAAGCTTCGAACTCATCAGCTCCGAGCTCTCAATATATTATGATACTAGCTAGCGACTACTCTGCATTCTTTTAACGTCATAACATAAAGTTGGATTTTCCAGAATAATCTGAATAGATACGAGACTGATAAGATTCATATTAACCAATGATGCATGAAATAATGTTTTGTTTTCGTTTACGTGATAACATGGTATATTTGCAGCAATTAAAGTGTTTATTTAAAGATTATTGGTTGAAACTTCCCTGGTTAAAACAAATAAAATAGGCCTACAACAAAATAATAAACAAAATCTGGTTGATTAACATTCTGTTATGAAGGTAAAGGACCGTTATATGGAGGAATCCTGTTCACACCACTGTCAGTACATGTTCATCATCAAGATATCGTACGTTATTTAAATTTATGACGTCAGTCTCTGTCAGGCTTATAATAATAATTATTTGTAATAATCATCATTAATTTCCATCAGTGAGGATTATGATTGTTTTGTTTGTATTGAATATTACTTGATGTTGACTAGATACGAATGTTTATACAGTTAATCAGATATAATCTTTCTTTCAGTATCGTCATAGGGTTTCTGTTTCTCATTATGTAAATCGTTTCGCATGAATACTTCACATCAGCTTGGGTTTTTCCCAAGTTGCAAATTATCATTAATAAAATTTCAAATCGACATTAGTCATAAGCTAATACTCAATTGAATTCTGGGATTCAAAATTGTCTTAAGCAGATATCAATCAAAAAGAAGAAACCAGACCAAAGACTTTCATAAGGTATTCGAAAAGAAACACCCTAGGCCTAACGCTTAATAAAAGCAAAAGCTGTCATCTGACAAACACTGAGATCCAGACTGTTGTTACAAACATCTACCCGCGCGATTTTTTTTTATACAGAATATATTATAAAAATAGTAATATTTTGCCAGAGTTTTATTCAATTAATATAGCATACTGTGTATATACATGTTGGTCCGTCCTGGCCCAAGGTAGGTGCATGTGCTGGATGCTTGAATTAACTACATGACATATCTACACATTATTGAGGACACTTCGCTGCATCGGTTATGACAAACTTGTACTATTGTAGCTAATGTTATTATTTAGGGCATATTGTCTTTCTTCCAAAGATCTTACAAATACCATTTTCGTCTTCTGTACCATTTACAGTAATATTCTCAACAGATTGTAACAAATTGACTTCTAAACACCACCACCATGGTTCTAACTGTCTGGGTAAAATTTGTAATAGTTAAGTGAATTCATCTTATCATAGGCCTATTATTCTCGTAATACTCTCTATACCATAATATATACTTTTAAATATGTTGGAGGCAACGCAAGTCGTCTTTAAAGAGACAATTAGTCACAACAAAACAGATAAGTCATTAGCGTCTTAGGCTTCCACAGAAACGTCCAAGCTCCTTGCATCTTTCACACAGGTCCTGGGGATGATGTTTATTGACATCTATATGTTCATCCAGTCCATCTGGCTTCTGCAATGGAGTCTACAAGTAAAATGGAGTCTACAAGTTATTTAAATAGTAATTATTATTAGATTATGATCAGTACAAATTACAATATTATTGTACAGATCATATCAGAAAAAGGAATGGAAACAAACTAAGTATATTAATGATAATAGGCCTATAGCAGAAGTTATATTTCACCATACCTGTTTTGTTGGATAGACATTAACTTCACATGTCTGACATTTCTGTCCCTTGTCAGCCCAGCTATGAGAACTACACCATGTTCGATCGCAATCTTTGCAGTGAAATTCTCCAAACGTTCTTTTCCTTCCTTGATATGGTGTCAAGCCCTTTCCTTTTCTCTAAAAGAAACAATTGTTTTACGTGGTAAACAAACTCGCCCACCAACATCCTAACGGAATTTGAGATGCCCTAAATGAACTTTGCTTAGTAATTTAAAATTTATTTTATTTATTTCAACAATATTTTACGAGGGTGTTCCATCCAGCCGAAGCTGATCATTAGGGACCTACACAAAAAAGACATAAAAATGTAACAATAAAAATTAAATTAAAATAAATATAATTTATAAAGATAAAATAAAGCACAAACAATGATGAGTCAATATAGTTCATTGGATAAATATCTTAATTTTAGATCGAAAATCCAAGACTATTACAATTAAATCTCATTTTTCAAAAAACGTCTTGGTTCTATAGCAGGAGATACCTCCCTGGTTAAATTAGCATCGAAAAACAAGCTCCATGGTTTTTACTCACTCTCTGTTGCCACTTTCCCATGTCTTACTGGTTTCGTTCTTCTGTATGATGAATATTGTTGTCAACGCCTGTGTGAACGTTTGAATTGCTGTCTGTCTTTATATATTATATTGGGGGTTTTTCCATTTTTGTATATAAATATATATGCAATCAGAATGTCACCGATCAAATACGATTGAAAAGAAACGTCACACCAATCGTCGATTTAAGGCGAGTTGAGTTCCCTCTGATATCATAATCAAGCAATCATTTTTTTCAATTAGTGAGGATTATGATTTTTTGTATTGAATATTATTTAATGTAGGCTAGATACGAATGTTTATACAGTTAATCTTTATTTCAGTATCATCAAGGGTTTCTGTTTCTCATTATGTAAATCGTTTCGCATGAATACTTCACATCAGCTTGGGTTTTTCTGAAGTTGCACATTGTCATTAATCACATTTCAAATCGACATTAGTCATAATAAATAAATAAAGAATTAAGCTAATTGAATTCTTCTCATGGGATTCAATGTTGTCTTAAGCAGATATCAATCAAAAAGAAGAAACCAGACCAACGAGTTTCATAAGGTATTCGAAAAGAAACACAGAACGCTTGTAATCAAGCAAAACCGCCAACTGTCATCTGACAAATAAGATCCAGTTGTTGTTGCTGCTACACTACCCATGCCATTATTGTTTGTATTAGGCCTATACAAAATGAATGCTGATATACAGAATAAAAACACATAACATGTTGTTAATTTGCCATAGTTTATTCATTAATAATAGGCCTCTATACTATATACATTGGTCCTGGCCCGGAAGAAGCTATTACATTATCTAAATTAAAAATGTTATTGAAGAAGTTTCCTGCATCGGTATGATAAACGTGTAATGGTTTTTACTTATAATTATTATTTATTTAAAAAAAAACCTTTTAAGTTCCAAAAATCTTACAAATGCCATTCGTCTTCTCTACCATTTACGGTAATATTCTCAACAGATTTTAACAAATCGGCTTCCAAACACTATCCACCATTGTGACTATAATATCAATGAGTAAAATGCCTAAATACATTAGTTTTGTAAGTTAAACGTCTTTATAGTAAAATTTCCGTCTTCTAAATATCTTCGTAATAGGCCTACACCATAATAAACGTGTAAAAATGCCATGGACGTTAGCGTCTTCTTCCACAAAATCGTCCAAGCTCCTTGCATCTTTCACACAGGTGCTGGGGATGATGTTTCTCGATATCTATATGTTCATCCAGTCCATCTGGCTTCTGCAATGGAGTCTACAAGAAAAGTAATTTACAGTATTTATTAGTAAATTGAATCGCAGTGCAGGAGTAGTACAGATTACAATAGTGTACAGTAATCATATCAGAAAAAATTAATGGAAAAAGTAATGATAATAATCGTAATAGGCCTAATAGTGATTGTAATTAATGAATTAAAACGATAAATTTATGTTACCGAACCTGTTTTGTTGGATAGACATTAACATCACAATTCTGACATTTCTGTCCCTTGTCAGCCCAGCTATTAGCAGTACACCACTTTCGATGACAATCTGGGCAGTGATATTCTCCAAACGTTCTTCTTTTTTCCTTGATATGGTGTCAAGCCTTTTCCCTTGTTCATCTAAAACATTGTTTAAAACAAATTAATTTTTAATCCGGAAGTAAAAAACAGGTAATTGAACTTCAGTGTTAAATTTACTGGATGTCTACTAAACCGTCTTCTGTGGATTAAAACTCAATGTGAGGAAATGTATGTGGCGTATGCATGATAGGTTGAAATTTCGCAGATTCGCCATTTTTGGAAGGGATTCTTATATGAAATTAAGTAGGCAGAGAACCCCATGCCATATTCATTTGAAAACTTCAGCATTAAAAAAATCGATTTCATTTGAAAGAGATTATATGATAGATAGAAATCATAAGATTAGATATCTCAGTTTCCGAAAGTAGTAGGCCTACGACTTTATTTTTTATAGTAGGCTATAAACTTACTGTTTGTTATGTTTCCTACTTCTGTCTTGATTGAATTTCAACGTTTATGTTAATATATTTTGTTTCCTGACTTTATATATTGTGGGGTTTTCCATGTTGTTGCTATTAATAAGTAATCTTGTGTGTAGAAAACGCCACACGATTTTTAAATGAACCCGTCTTTATCAATAGTCGGTAAACATAGCCTTGAAAAGGGTGATTGATAGCTGCGCAATGAATTAAAAAATCCCCAAGTTAAATATTATGCATAATATAAAAGTCTAATCTATCAAAGTAATTTGACAAAAGAATTGTGATGTGCCCAAATATGGTAGTGATATTCCCAAATATGGTAGTGATATGGTTGAGATCATGGCCATATATGGGCACATCACATTTTTTGTCACATAAAGTTTAAAAGTACTCATACTTCATGTGATTGTTTACATCGTACACTGCGCGTGTCATTTTTGATGTTCTGAGCATCTGTCACTACAGCCAATCTCCGGTGTGAAATAGTAAATTCATGGAACGAAATGAATAAAACCGTAAACGTGTTTGTTAGATGGATGGATGGAGGATCACATTTATTCTCTTATAGACCAATAAGCAATGTTGATACCGTTGTTTATATATATTATTATGTATGCCTGGAGTTGTTCTATTAAAACGTCTCGTTGGTTTACCGCATGATTAAGTTTAAATTGAATACAATTATTTTCAAAGCACAACCCTTACTATTAATACTGTTATAGGAAAATCATCAATATAAAAATAGACTATTATACCAGGGAGTTGTTATTAGTAATAACAACTCCGATACTATTATGCCAGAGAAGATTGACGACATTAGAATTGTTAACTCGGATTTGAAGAGCAGAACAAACTATAGGCCTAGGTAACATGGTCCGTAAGGTTAGTTATTTCATTTACTTAGTAACTGCTGATATAAAGTTTGCGGTCCACCACGCGTATATTCTGAAAAGAAGAACTACATATAGGCCTACGCGTGGTGTACCGCAAACTTTATATCAACATTTGATTTCGCCATGCAAACCTTCAAATAATTACTGCTGTTTGGAATTTGCTAAGTAACTCAGAACATTGAGGTTAAAGGCATCAACTGAACATACATTTGCGGTTTTTGTGTTCACAGGATGGGGAAGATAGGTCTACCAGCAGGGAGTTGTTACAACTCCCTGGGCCTACTACGCCCTACCAGGGTTCTCATCGTGCGATGGGTAAATTTCATTGCGAGTGTGGTAACGAATGGATTAGTGGGCACTCGTGGGCTAATACGCATCAAACTTGTCAGGGATGTGAAGCCGAAGTCTACCCTATACACCAGGTAAGTAAGTGAAACCGAAAATTACATTTACACAGGTCGTAGCCTACTACTTTGCACATCGTAGAATCTCATTCAAAGCGGCTCCCTTTGAACATTTTTGTTCTGCTCATTATTTTCATCATTCATTGTTTGGTGATTCAATATACATCATCACTATCAACACTAATCATCTTATCTTTATAGTCATTATAACGTTGTTCGGTATCAAATACAACCCTAGAATCGATTAATATCGCATTTTGTTACACTGTTTCTGTTTTGTTTTCTAGTGGAAACTGAAACGGGGAACGAAAAAAGCAAATTCAAAGGCACATGACCAGGTTCGTTGTGGTAAATGTAAGGAAATTGGTGGTAACTGTGTGAATCTGAAAAAAAAAGCATATAAATGTCCAAAATGTGGTAACGAATGGGCCAACAATTCAAAAAAGACTATTCAAAAATGCTACAAATGTAGCCACCCCTCCTGTCATCCAGGTAAGTTGTATCTACAGGCTCTTGCCTATAAAAACAAAGAATAATGATACAATCATTAGACAAGACAAGACATATATGAATATAATTAAAAGAAAGAAAATATTTTGTGTTTCATGATACGGTGACGATGAATGAACGTCGACATCTCCGAGGGAATGATATTAAGTTCGAGGGAATATATATTTCCCGAAGCGTTGTCAGAACTTCATTTTTTACAATAATAATGCCTACTTCTTTTTTATTTCAGTCACGGTCGGCACTCGAAGATATCCGGCGCATATTCCTTAAAAGGGAGAGTTGAGGGGAACGCAATCACGCGCCTATTCACTTCAAGTTCTCATTTCTGTTGAATTTACAAATCTCAGATTGACACTGAAATTTTATTACAATAAGATAAGATTGATCTAATTTAGACCGTTGTATTCCTTTTGTAAAATTCTGTAGAATTTCTTACGTTATATAATAACTATATATGTACACGTTTTAAACATTTTTGGTAGGCCTTAGTATTTCCGATTTTAAACGTATACAAAATGTATGCAGGATGTATCAAAACGATAAAGTAAAATAACCAGAGAAAAGTTAGCAGAGCTTTTGGGCAACACTAGCCCTTCATCAGTATAAATGATATTAATGTAGGCCTAAGGCTACAGTATGAATTTTGTAAATAAAAGAGTGTTGTATTTTAAAGTATTTTTTGTTAATGTTAATGTCACTTTAAAAAAATGTTACATTGACCTACAACAAGTAAAAGTTGTGATAATAAATTACCAGCGTTGATTTCAGTGCTTGATCAAATGTAAACATGGCTTTGTTGGTCTTACGGTAGGCATAGGTATTAGCAATCATATTCTGTAGGGATCAACTTATTGTGTTCTTGAAATTGTTGACGAATAATGATTTGAGGTGAGTGTGAGTTCGAACTTTCACAAAAAGACAGACAGATAGATAGAAAACTGAATGACAAGCCCTCTATAGTTTGCTTTAATTTTCTCAGCTCCATCATCAATAATCCGATCCGATCCTCCTCTCTCTCCGACGTTGACAACCAGATGCTCCTCTGCTGTTTTTAATTAGATTACAGACTACAGTAGGCCTAGCTTAATCTGTTTGATATGCCCGGATATCTCTTTCAATTGTAGGTTTTTATTTATTTTGTGTATTTAGTTGCTCAGAGTGACATTAATATTATAGGCTAGCTGAGGCCGATTATTTTATAGCCTACTCCTAGGCTAGTAGCTAGTAGGCCTAGCTAGGCCTAGCCTAGGGCCTAGGCCTAGCCTAGCTAGGCCTGCTAGCTATCCTACTAGCCTATAGGCTAGGCCCTCTAGGCTAGGCTAGGTCCCAGGCCTATATAGAGCTAGGCTAGGCCTTTTCTTATATTTTACAATAAAAAGGCTACCTACTAGGGCCAGGCCTAGCTAGGCCTAGGCCTAGTAATAAGTAGGAGGCCTCCGGGACCCTCCCTACCCTAGCCTAGCTAGTCTAGCCTGCTTGCAGGTGGCGGCCTCCTAGTAGTAGAGGCCTAGTAGTATAGTTCGAGCTAGGCCTATATAGGCCTATACATATAGGCCTAGGAGGCCTAGGCCTGGTAGTAGAAGTAGATTTGACTAGGCCTAGGCCTAGGTCCGGGTGCTGGAATAATTTTTGTATTTGATTACAGAAAATGGATGTTGAAGTAATTGCTAGAATACGACCAAAATTAAGAGGAGAAGGAGTTGATAATCTTCAAAGGCGAGATGGATTCACATTTTCTGACACCAACAATTTTAGCCACAGGTAAACATGTGATTGTGAATGAATCCTACTCCACTCCAAGATTTAAAAAAAATAGGACAGTCTAGGCCTAGGCCCTCTATTGCGACTTCTAACCAATTGGCCAAGAAGTAGTTACACCAGGGTCGCTCTGCAAAACATAAGTATCACAGCTCTCTGCAAATACCTACAGTCTTAGCAACTAACTAAGCCAAAAAAAAGGGAGTAAAAATCTTTCTAAACATTGTGGCAAATTTGATAATATTTTAGTTTTTAAACATGACTAAAAAAGTGCTTAATTTATTTGATACCAATTTGTTTACAATTTAGGTTTAACGCTGCATATGACCCAGAGATCAGTAATCATGCAGTGTTTAGTGGATCTATCAAACCAATGATGGAGCTGTTTATGGCTGGTTTTAACTGCGCTGTCATGTGCTTTGGAGAAGGGAGATCTGGTAAAACCTACACAATATACGGTGAAGACCGACAAGCACCTGGCCTCGTTCAGCTCCTCATTGAGGAAGTGTTTGAGACTTCTCGGATTGGTAAGATAGTTTTTTTAAATCATCTGTCAATTCACATCTCATCATCTAATTTACAGCCTATATTATTTTAATTTAATGTATATATTTAGGCAAATTGCCAAGGATAACCACAAGCGAATTCATTCACTAACCTTCCTAAAGGTGGCAATCCCATTGACAAGACAAACATGTACACAAGATGCTCTACATAAACAAAGTCTTATTACAAATGTTTTGGAATGGAGTTGTAAATTGTGATTAGAAAAAATGTTCATATGTTATTTATTCTTATCATAATTTTTATTGTCTTCATCATCTACTTCATTATCCTCTTTTTTATAACCATTGTCATGGCATAATCTCTCATCTGCATCATCCATTATTATAATAATATTATTCATTATTATAATTTCAACCATCATCAAAAACAAAATGGTTTCCGTAAACAGTATACACAATATGTAATATACACAATAAGTAATATAAACAGATATTTATTTTCGTATTGTAATAATATATTATATTTTTTGTAGGAAGTTTATATTCTGCAGCATTTTACAATATGCAACAAGTATAACATTGTCAAAAAACATTTAATTTAAACATTTTCATTTTTTTAGATTATTCTCAAATGCGTTTGAATATTGAGATGTTTGAAGTGGTTAATGAGAACGTGAATGATCTGTTACATCATAGCCAACAATCACACCAATTGATTGATGTCAGCATTAAGTACACACCAGAATATGGCTATCATGTGTCTGTAAGTAAAAAACAAACCGCAGCATCTGTGTAAATACTTTATTGTCACTCTTAACATGATGTAATCTATGAAAAAAAGTTACAAATATGATGTAAGCAGACGTAAGAAACTTTATTTGTCATCGTAAAAAACAAAGAAATGTCGGTTGTCAGCAAATCCGATTAAAAGATACATATATAAAACGGAAGAACGAATGAAAACAAATGTAAAAGTATAAAACAGTCAATTAAAAAGGTTTAAAACGTACGTAAATTACATTCTAGAGACACCAGTGTTAAAAATATGAATGAGTTTGGCACAAAGGAATTTCTAAAACGACATCGCACATTACGTGTGTGTGATGAAAAAATATACAAAAATATTTTGATACTCAAGTTTTTGCCCTTTATAAATTAAGTGATTATAAACGCAGTGTAAAATTAGTTTATTTAAATTTAAATGTAATTATATAAAAGTGGAAATGACTATCAAAGACAATAAACCTTCAAGGAATGCATTTAATTGTATCTGAATATTTAAAAGAAAACATATATTTAGAAAATTTAAAAAAAATTATATGAGGGATAGGTGACTAATTTTAAAAAAATATTGTATTGATTTTATGCTGGTCAAATGAATAAAAATGAATTTAAAACATTAAAAGTCCTAGCTGTTTCTATTTTTAGGGTCTCAATTCAGTTCCACTTCAGTCATCAAAAGAAGCAGAGAGCGTTCTAAAGAAAGCCTCTGAACGACGAATCAGGGCAGAGACAGATTTTGGGCAAACGCATCGTAAAGCGACAATCATCACAAAATTACATATTTCTGGGGTTAGTAAATATTTACGAAATTATTTAAAATGCTGTTACAAACTTACTAATTAAATCATGATTATGATTGCTTTTGCTATTTAAATATAGGCTGGGAATTCTTATAGCTGACATACATTTTTTATTTAAAAATGTATTGTCCCCCAAAAACATGAAAAATGAAGATTAATAAAATCAGACTTTAAATGGGCCATTTTGCAGTTTTAATCAAGTTATTCACTTCTCCTGACAGGCAATTTAGGTATTTTTAGCTTTAAATTACATTTTTTTTCAGGAAAATAATTTGTTTTTTTTTCGATCCTGGTGGGTCAACGTGAATAACTATTATGTGACATTAAAATGGCATATTTAAAAAAAAATTTTTAGGGGGACAATATATCTTTAAGTTGGCGCAAATTGAAAGCTCCGTATTAAAAAGTTTAAATTTCTTTTCAGATTGGAGATTGCCAATCATCTTTCACATTTGTAGATTTACCTTCAGCTGACAAGCTATCCCAGGATTCACAGCAGGTGAAGATTAGAGAGGGCACTAATACCAACAAATCAATCTACGCCCTAGCTAATCTGGTCACGTCACTTGCAGAACAACAAACGGCAAACAGGATTATTACCTACAGGTAAAAAATTATATTATATTGTTTATATTTATTAATTGTTGGAATTTCAGAAAGCATTGCTAAATTGCAAGTAGGATTTCACGAAAGCAATAAAGCTTTTATTAATTTTTATTGATAATTTGTACAAGATCTGTTGTATACAGTCAAAACCATTGTAAACAAAGCGAGTCGTATGGTCGAGTGGTTAAGGCAAGGGCGCCGCTTACTTTACCTAGAGAGCCAACATTATCGTCGAAGGTTCGAGACCGACTCGCTCCTAGTTTTGGTGGTGGAACAAGTCGTCTCGTATAAGGACAATAAACCCTAGGTCCAGTGTAAACAGTTTGTCCATGTGTACTTCAAAGAACCGAGTTCATCATTCGAGACGAGTAGGGGGTGAACTGGTGAACTGGTTCACAAAATAGCCCCTGTGTCAGGGGGATTACCACCTATCTAATAGGACAGTGGTTAATTTACTATTGGACATAAAAAAAATATTTAAAAAATAATGGGTTGTATATTTATGTTTGTTTGTTACAGTGATTCAATTGTGACCTCATTGATGGAAGACATCTTAGGAGGGAATTGTCTGACTAAGGTGATGGTTAATTTAAAATCGTGCTCTCAACCACAAACAACTCTGACAGAAGTACTCAAAATGGCTGCCAAGTTCTCACGAGTCAGGAACTTCCCAATCATAAACACCAGACAAGCATTGGTGAGATTTATTATCATTTTAGTTTCTTCAAATATTTGTTTGCGCTTCTGTTACCAATTATTACAATTGCTTTTTAATTGTTTTTTCCTTTCCTACTTTATCTCCATATTTCATCCTCATTTCTTGTTTTATCTTCGTTTTTCTTTTTTTCTCCATCATCCTTTACTACTTTCATTTTCTTCTTCCACTTGTTTAGATACTTCTTATATCTTGTGTTACTCTCTCTTTTTTTCTCCGGCTCCGCTTTTCTCTTATGTTCTTCAATCATGTTCAGTATCTTTGATTTGTTTTTCATGATGATTATTATATATTTATGATATTATGCATTGTAGGATTTACTGACACAATACCGTACCAAGATCTTGAATGGAACAACAAAAGGTGTTGCTATGGCTACCGCTTCCTCATTGACTAGTGATGAGCTGCTGATGAAGCACAGAAGTCTCACTACTGATAATGTAAATATTTCTTTCAAATTAATAAACGTTTGATAAAGTCAAGTATGTACATGTTATTTTTTTTATTTCACCTTTTTCATAGAGGGTTGGGCCTCTTGATGAATTAAGTGTCTGTGTGTGACAGTGGCTGTGTGTGACAGTGGCTGTGTGTATACTAGTACACCAGGGTAACCGCCCTACTCGTCTTGAAAGATGTACTAGGTTCTTAATCTTTAAAGTGCACATCAGCCAGATGTGTACACTGGACCTACAGTTTATAGGCCTTATCCGAAAAGACTCATTCTACCACCAGAACCATGGAGCGAGTAAGGCTGAAGCCCTTGCCGATTACGGTTCCACTGTTTTAACCACTAACTGTACCATGGAGGAATGATTGTAATGTTGGGGATCCCCCATTTTCCACTAAGCAAATTCATTTAAGCAAATCAAAAGCATTTTTATATGCATACATATTTATATTTCCATGTACTTTTTACAATACGAACACTGCATAACCAATCAGAGATCAGGAAATTTGAAAATACTCCCAGCCTTTCAATTGTTTTCTGGAAAATGTTTTTAACTTATGTGTAATATAATATTCCAAGTGAAAATAATTTTTGTTTTGTCAGCTTGATCTTAAATCAGAAAATGAAAAACTGAAAGTGAAGCTAAAGCAGATAGAGGGCAGGCTGCATGATTTGGCATCGGCTAAATCTGATCTAACAAGTAAACTTATTAACTCTGATGAAGATAGGTTAAAGGTCAGTGTACATTTATTTAAAAAAAATATATTTTAATGGATTTACTGGCAACACACAAAGCACTGTCTACACTATCAAATATGTGGCAAAAAAATGTGATGTCCCATATATGGACATGATGATGTCATATCACTACAATATTTGAGGATATCACTACCATATTTGAGCAAATCACACTTTTTTTTGTTAAACTTGTTTAATAGTGTAGACAGAGCTTTAAAGTGTATTTACTTTTATTTGTATTTTTGTGTACACAGGCTTCGAAAATGCTGGTTGAGTATAGAGTGGAAAATAGTAGAATGAAAGAAAGAGTTGAACAAGACAAATATGAACTGACAAATAAGGTATTAAATTAGAAAAATATAATTTAAACATAATGAATATTCAGTAGAGCCTCTACTTTGGGACACCCCTATTAAGGGGATACTTTCCTGTAAAAAAAATGAATGAAAATATGGTGTACGACGTGAGGTAATTTCCCGATTGATCGTAATCAAAACGGTACTGGGTATGGTCTACTAGCGTCCCTGACCCCAACAAGTACATCCATTCATAGAAGCCTTAATGAAGTAAGCCTACCTGGTGGTGGCTATAGGACGGTTCAGAGATAACGACTTATACTTATTCGGGAACACCCCTATCCCAGGGACACTTTGTTAGGTTCTATTGTTAATATCCTATTGATATGTGAATTGCTTTTCGATCAGTAAAGCAATCTGTACTATGGTAACCATGTCATTGATTAGGTGTTATAACGTACTACACTAATTTATTCATTTCATATTTATTCCCCAAGGTACTAGCTCTTGAGCATGAGTTGGTGACTATGAAATGGCAGTTTGACAAGTCCAACAAAGAACAGGATTATTACAGGTCACAGTTGAATGAGATGGAGATACAGCGTAAGGAGCTAGCTGATCGATATGTCGCCCTCAAGGCTGACCATGTTACGCTGATGAAAGAACATGACAAGGAGGTAGGCTGATTTTCTATACAATACTTGTACTGTAGTACTGCATCCCTATGCACCAGCACTTTGGACATAATAGGCAACTGCAGTACTGCATCCCTATGCACCAGCACTTTAGACATAATAGGCAACTGCAGTACTGCATCCCTATGCACCAGCACTTTAGACATAATAGGCAACTGCAGTACTGCATCCCTATGCACCAGCACTTTAGACATAATAGGCATACTATCACAAAAATCTTTGCAAACCCCTAGTGTTGCTAATCTACCTGTGGTCTTATTCAACATTCACACTTAGGCTAAGGAAAACACTAAGGAAAATTTACTGTTTACTGTACGTGAACACCAAAATATTTACGAATTTAAGTGAAAAACTGAGTTAAAAAAAGTATTTAAGGGAAAATCTTGCTTTAAAACAAGTGGATTGGTGAATACAGCTACTGTTTTCAGGATATTTGAACGCTTACCATTGTGTACACTTAAGAATTAGCATTATCGTTTGTACAGGTCGCTCGTAATGAGGAGTTAGGCCTTGAATTGCTGAATCTTGTGAATGCGCGAGCTACACTATTGAAACAGACAGACAACTTAGTGAAAGCTGACAGCTTAGACGGTAATAGAGGAAGTGATCTTGAAAGGATTCGTGGTATAGTCACTGGATTAAACTCAAACAAACAGAGGGTAGGTATTGATTACTCATTTGAAACTTGTAGTTTATTTTTTTAAAGCTGTTTTTTTAATAGCAACTTAGAGATTTTCCATTTGATTTCAAGAAATTCTTATAGGCTCTGTTTACACTATCAAACTAGTTTTACAAAAAAAAATGTGTGATGTTACCAAATTATGGTAGTGATGCTTAAAAATGGTAGTGATATGATATCATCATGTCCTCATTTTTGGTCACAAAAAGTTTAATAGTGTAGACAGAACTTAACACGTGAAAAATACTCTTAACATACATGACTGTATCGTTTCAGACAACACAACTACTTGCCTCACAAAAGGAGAGAATAGAAATGGAAAGAAATGTAAGTAGTTTAACATTTTTATCATTTTGTGTTTATCAACAAAATTCAACAAAAATGATGAGTTTAAATTAAGAGATTCTGTTCCTTAATATATCATTCACACCTCATAGTATAAACATTATCTATTTTAATTATTTTCTTTGTAGTTGTTTGGAAATCACAAGCAATTCCGACAAGAAATTGAAAAGCTGAGAAACGAGTATGATACGCAACAAGATCAACTAGAAAACAAAATGTAAATACAAAAATTCTGCATGTCAACAAAATAAGTAGAATTTCTGAATAAGCAGTATGTCCCTACCATTGCTGTTATTTTGGTTATCACACTAAAGATTAAACAACATTTCATATTCTTTCATATTACTTTATTTGAAATGCATATTGAAAATCGGACCTTCCAGAAAGCAGGACTCTATGATCTTTTACTTTACCCAAAATGCATAGTAGTTACAAAAATGATTTAATTGTCTTAAATTGTTTCATCATATAAATCTTATTCAGGATGTCTTTAGCAAAAGAGATACAATCATCAAGAAAGCATTCTCGTGAATTGCAACGGAAACTTTCAGAAAAAACAACGGTAGGCATAAAAAACATTTAATTTTCAATCATTTTTAAAGTATCTTATGAACTTCTTTATATGAAGCAGTGGTTGGTGTACCGTACTAAAAATGCAATATAATTTAATTATTTAACTTGTACAGCTCTTTCTACACTATCACACTAGTTGGACAAAAATGTGTGATGTGCCCAAATGTGTTAGTGATATGCCCAAATATGGTAGTGATATGCCCAAATATGGTAGTGATATGATATCATCATGTCCATATATGAACACATCACATTTTTTGTCACATCAAGTTTGATTGTGTAGACAGAGCTTAAATGTGTTACATTTCATTTGTTAGGAGTTACTGGTTTCAGGCAACAAATGCAAGGAGTTGGAGATGGCAACAAGTAAGTTACAGCTGCAAGTGAGAGAGTTAAATGGTGAATACAGAGCACGTCTTCTGAAATATGTTGAGGATATAGCTGTAAGTGAAACCAAATTTGTTTTTTTATATTTTTTATCTAAACCTCAAAAAAGTGTGTTTTGCCCAAATATGGTAGTGATATGACATCATCAAGTTTCATAGTGCAGACAGAGAGTCGAATTCCTTTAAGATTTGACAACGTGAAGTTTCCTGAATAATAAATAATGAGTTCTACTCTAATTGTTATTCCTATTTATATAATCCTTATATTTTGAAGCCAATTTTCGTCCAATGAGTCCTTCTACACCTATTGTGCATCTTATACAGTAAATGTTTGTTATTCAGTGGCGTAGCGGCTATGAGCGCTCACTGGCTAAACCCAGGAGCCCATAAGCTCAAGGAGCCCCAGGGCATGAGCAGTCCAAACTACCCAGTGTTGGAGGGCACCTTATGAGTGTAAACCAGGGGCCTTTGCCCTGTGTGTTACGCCACTGGTTATATTTCATTATTATTTTATTATATAATCTAATCTCTCCTAAGTATAATCTCTTTATTTTGTTTTGTATCTCTCAAGGACTTTGTGGACAGTGATTCAAAGTCTTCAGTTAGAAATCTTCAAAACTATGTGCACACTATGTCCAAGGATCTGAAAGATGCGTTTAAGAAACGCGAGGAACAGTTGAGTAACGCAGCACGTACGTACCGGAACCAATCACTAAGAATTGCTAAGAAACATGAGGAGCTTCTTGTTGCTTATAGGTATAGTGTATACCATTTATTTGTTTTCATTATTTGGTTTCAGTCAGTGGCGTAACAGCTATTACATTCACTGGTTGAACCCAGAAGCCCCAGAGCTAATGGGGCCCCAGAGCATGAGCAGCCCAATGCAATTACCCAGTGTTGGAGGGCCCCTTATGAGTGCTAAACCAGGGGCCTTTTTCCCTTGCGTTATGCCACTGGTTTCAGCTGGAGCAATGAAGCAACATTGTCTTTTTTAAATCAAGACCAGTTTTTAGTGCACCCTTGTTTTCATCAGTTCTCCTTTCAATTGTATATACTATATGTTTCTGCACATTTTGACTCTGATGTAGTGGCGTAATGCACAGGGCAAAGGCCCCTGGTTTAGCACTCTTAAGGGCCTTCCAACGCTGGGGAGTTGCACATGGACTGCTCAGAGGCCCCTGGATTTAGCCAGTGAACCTCATAGCCGTTACGCCACTGTTCTGATAGCTGCAAGGGAATCAACCCACCAATTTCCATCAAGATAGTGTTGTATAGTAAATACTGTTGATTTCTTTTTCTTAGATGGCTAAAAGAGCAGATTCAAGGTCTGGAGATGCCAGAAGATGAGCAAATCGATGCAGGACCAGAAGAACTGGATCTGAGTCTCTCGGAAAAAGATGTAGATTCTGCCAATCGACAGGAGGTCACCAGACTTCAGAAACTTGTGAATGAACAGAAGATTAAATTAGAACTGGTTCAAAAAGGACATATGGCTGAAGGGTATGTATATTAACATTATTTACTTTAATGTATTTTATGACCAATTTCAAGTTGTTTTTTAGCACAAAAAAGGCAGTTTTCAGTATTTAAAAGTGACATTTATGGTTGAACTCTAAGCATTATGTAATATTGTGTTGTGTTTAAGGTTGTCTGGTGAAAAAACAAGTTGGGACCATCTTAGAAAACAGCTTAGAGAATTCACATTGAACACACAGGTAAAGGCATGGTTTTAAGCTAAGTCTACACTATCAAACAAGTTTTACAAAAAAAAATATGATGTGCCCAAATATGGAAGTGATATACCCAAATATGGTAGTGAAATGACAGCATCATGTCCATATATACATTTTTTTTATTACATTAATTCATTGCAGGAGGAGCTTGAACTTGAAAGAGCAACACTGCTATCCCAGAATGCAATGTTAGAAGAGCAACTGGCAGAATGCCAAGATTACATTAATACAGAGGTTGCCAGGTTAGCAAATGGGTTTTTTTATATTTTATTAAAATTCAATATTGTTAAACACTAGTAAAAGATCACAACGGTTTCAGTCCGGCACCAGCAAATCAAATAGAACGTCAAAGTTTTCATGACACTCTACGCTGCTATGCACCAATCAATATGCATGTAGCCATGTGAAAACGAAATATTGACATTTGATTTGCCGGTTGTGGACTGGAATCGTGCCGGAAAGGTGTTTGCACCATGGTGTACTGCAAATCTACCTTTACTAGTGGCTATTCTGATTCTGACACCAATGCACCTAAAAGACTTGGTTAGAATAGCTAGGTATTATTATTAATCATTAATTTGATAAATATCATCAGCTTGAGCAAATTCAATACTGTACATTGATTCCATTTCTTTTTTTTTCATTTTCTATTTTTAGGTACAAACAGGAGATAAAGTATTTGAGGAAGCATGGCCCAGCAGAGCCTGTTGGACGACATAGTCCAGATATGTTTATAGACGACTACAGACCTAGAAGAGATTATGGCAAAAGAAGTAACATTCCATTCCGGTCTCACACTTTACCCAAGATATAAAAGAATCTAAGAACCTTGAAACTTGTGCAATTAAAGTCAATTTTATGAGATATTTTATGTACAAATTAGGTGAAATATTGATAATTTCTAGATTTTATTAAGCACAAATATAGTTTGAGTTTAGTTGATTGTGAATAATACTATGGAATATGTAAGTATGTCAGGAACGAGCCTGCAATTTTCATAGTTGCATAAATTATCAGATGGCATTAATTTTGGCAACTCTACTTTAAGCTCTGTCTACACTATCAAACTTAATGGAACCAAAAAAATGTGATGTGCCCATATATGGACATGGTGATGTCATATCACTACCATATTTGGGTATATCACTTCCATATTTGGGCACATCACACTTTTTTTTGTAAAACTTGTTTGATAGTGTAGCTTTGGACAAACATCCCTCAAGGCCAAGGTTAGTAAAGATGATCATGAGTAAGCCTTTTATTCAATTAAGACAATGAGGAGGAAATTATGAATTAAACGACTATGATCAGACACTGCTGATACTACCACTCACTGTAGTTTCTGGAATACAAATACTTATTTTGAATGTAAATATTATCACTATTTATGACGAGGTATTGTAATTTATTTACGGTACTGAAATGAACATCAGATAGTTTATTAATAATAATATTTGGACTATATAGTTTATATATTTATCATTTTATATAAAGGCAAAATATTGTGTATATATATATAAGCCTACTCAATATTTTATATTAGAAAGTACTGCTTGTATTTTTATATTATTGTAAATGTAAAAGATTGTCTATGTGTTATATTAGTTGGATTGAATACTGTACATGAAGATATCTGCACCACCAAAGATAAGTAAAGTTATAGTTATATAGTAAAAAACTTGAAATATGAGCATGGAAGTCCAATAGGTTTGATACAGTAATCCAAAAATTATAGATGAATTTTCTATTGTTGCACAATAAATGAATGAACTGTAATAGAAAAGTAAAAATTGTTAAAATTTTCTTCTACTGATCTTTTTTTATGAAGCTAGGTGGTCACTTCTAGGGCCACTTGCGCGCGCACACACACACACACACACGTGGTGTCAGCAAAGAATATATATCAAGTGTCAGTAGTAGACGACGACAGTGAGAGCGGTAAGTTTGAAATAGGCCTCCGAAGCGAGTTTGTAAATAAAAATTAGCTCCTAGCCTAAATAGGTTGAAAAACATTAGTTTAATTCGTCATAATTATGGTTATAAACAGTCATTTTTAAAGTCAAGAAAAACTCAAATAGGCCTAGCCTAGTGGGTAACTGCAGCCTGGCCTGGCCCTAGGCTAGAACTAAACAGTACTGTCTGTACTGTAGTGTTTACAGACAGTAGTCACCCAGCTAGCCGGTAGGTCTACTCTAGACTAGGCCTACTACGTACTAGTAGCCTAATGATGAAAGGAATATTTTGGCAACGGAATACATTGCAGAAACAGTGTAGACCCAAAATAATCGCGGATAGGTTCACCGTGCAAGCGGAAATTGACATTATTCATGTCCAATTCTGGAGCAAGAAGTGAAGTATATAATTAGGAAAAGCAAGAACAACTCTCAAATTAGATTTTATTGAATCACACTGACCAGAGAAGTACTGGGAGTACCATTCATGGTTATTAGCCTCAAGTTATTCTGTATTGAAGGTAAGTAACTCATGCTTGTTGCTTGCGACATCTTTATTATGTTACTAGTGTTTAGTGGGAGCGTGATAACAAATATGAACAACTTTTTTTTTTTTATATCTGTTAGTTTATCCGGGTTTCTTATTTATACCTGCGAAAAAGGGATCTAAACTAATACAAAATGTTGGTACTATAAATCATTTGTTTAGCTAACACCTGTGAGTTATGTACTGGCTGGTCTAAAGGCACCATAAATTGCTGGTAAATGGAAGCAGTGATGTGGGTTCGATTGGTCTTTATTTCGGTTTTTGTCAAATTTATCAAAGTATTTAGGTTTTAAAGGTTAATATGTTTCTTTTGTGGATACGGTCAAATTTATCAAATATTTAGGTTTTAAAGGTTAATAATAATATGTTTCTTTTGTGGATACGGTCAAATTTATCAAAGTATTTAGGTTTTAAAGGTTAATATGTTTCTTTTGTGGATACGGTATGTGCGCTGTATAAGTCTTATTATTATTAATCAATTACAAACTACTTTTCATGTTTTTAAACTTTTAATTTACTTGGTCCATAAAAAATATCTTTATAATTAATGCTAACATTATAGAAATATCTGCTGCATATTAATCGTAATTGTTTCTTCATTTTTAGCATACATTTTATATATACTTGTAAAATGTTAATGTATATTAAATAAGATACCTAAATCTATACAAAACGTTAATAAAATATTAAGAAAGGCATAGAAAGATCAAATGGAAGGCTCTTTACATTAAGTTCTAGCAACTAATAACTAATATTCTATTAATTAGAAAAAAAACCCAAAATAATGGTGTGTATCTCCATTTCTGAAATATATCTTTTAAAGTATTAGGTTACTGTAGATGGAATTCATTTTAGCCTGAAACAATTTAAAACGTCCAATCACAACAGAATAAAGTTCTCCCGCACAATGTAATTATAGTACTGTTCTAAATCTCTTTACCATAAATGTGCTATTATATCCAGTCCAGTTTGTCAAATCAAGAACATAACTTAATGGTAAAAGAATCTTCATCAGTAGGCCTATCTTGTCCATTGAAATTAATTTTCACAAATTATCATAATCATATTGTTTTGATTTTACCATTAAAACATCTTTATTCAATTAATATTTTTTCCTAAATTTTAATTCATTTGTTAATAAAAATAAATGTTTGTTTAAATTTCTTCGACATAATTAGCAGGAAACATTCCATATCGTCCATCTGGTCCAGTTCCCATCCACCAACCATCATCTATCTTGTCAATATTCTCAATTATATCATCAACATCAAAGGTTATCTCGGAATCATCGCCTATTAATAATAAAGGGAAAGAAAGGTAAATGCTGGCAGTGTTCAAATTTAATCTATATTTCTTGTTCCATATTAATTTTTTAAATACCTTTGTGTATATTATTGCTCATTTTAATAAGGAAAATAAGGCTGTTTATAACATGGGTTGAAGGATGTAGCCAATCAGATGCGCTGAAATGAGTCATGTGTGCGCTCTTTATTTTTTCGCTATCATGCACTGGAGTGCAAAAAGTGTGCAGCAAAAAGGCAGATTACCGATAGCGCTTGACGCTGCACGATTTACGAGTACGAGAGTCGCCCCATTTGTGTGTTATCATTATAACAATGCATTAAAATGCATTCACATTATAATTCACTAATCACTTCCTGGTTCAGATCTATGGAGTCATGTACTACTAAAGCATAACTGTAGGTCTGAACGGTTCCTAGTTACCCAACTGATAAAGCAATGTAAGTCTGAACAGGTCCGTAGTTACCCCACTGATAAAGCATTCAATTATTCACATTCAAGTTTAAATATCTTACCAGCCTGATAATCATAAACGACTTTAGCCCTGATGTTTACTCCAGAGCTCTGTGGTTCATACTCATCCTGTGTGTTCAGATCTGAGTATGCCGACTCTGGAACCGTCTCGTCTATGTTGCCATATGTTGCGTCTGGTTCATAATTGTCTTCTGGTACTTGTTGATTGGCAGGTTCTTTTGAAAGAGCAAATTCTTAATTAGTAATTTACTCAATTTATTAATATTAACATCAACAAGATAATTATTCCTCATTATCAGAAATATGCTATAATATGAACTCGTCAACAGTAAACCAAAAAAAGATTTGAACGTTACGCATAATTCTGATTATCAGAGTAAAAATCTCTGAACAAATCTATTGCCATAGTGCACAATATGAAAAAATATAATACAGTTTAAAGTACATTAAATTTAAGTTAATATTTATATATATATATATATAGTTTTGTTTTCATTCTAATTCCACAACTACGTGATAATAACAATCATATCTTATAGTTAGCTATTGCTTACCTTCCCAATCATCATCATCTTGTGGTGGTTCCTCATCCGATTCTGGTTGATAAGGAGTGGTAGGTAATGGCATTGCTGCTTTAGCATCTTCTCTTGGAGGAGGTAAGGCAGGAGGCTCATCAGCTGGCTCAGTCTCATATATCGGTTCAGGTTCATAGCTTGGCTTACTCTCATAAGTCGGCTCAGGCTCCTGTACTGGCTCATAGCTTGGCTCAGGCTCCTGTACTGTCTCAGGCTAATTTCAATAACAATTTTGTTTATGTTGTCATGGATTATTCACTAATTCAAAATAAATACTTAGTTCTTCACTATTTTCTTTAGATGTTTGTTTACATTCAGACTGTATTTGTAGTGATTTTAGAGCGTTTATAATTAGTTAAAGGAAATGCTAAAGACGCATTGAAATATACATGATTTTTTTGCAACAATATTTGTGAAATACCTCTGGTTCTGCTTCCACCACTTCTCCCTGGACAAAGTCATTCTTTGGTAGACGGATAGGTTCTTTGGCTGGTGGCCTTGGTGGAGGGGCACTTGCTTTCTTTTCAAAGAACGCTTTTGGGTTATTTGTACGTGCTGCGACCATTTCAGCCGCTTCCTAATGAAACAAAAACAGCAAATACTAAACTGTGATGATGCATCAAGCCTGCCTGACAATGTGTGCATGTTACTAGATATTAAAAATGTTGCCAGAATAAAACAGTAATTTCCAGAATTTCTTCATCTAAATTGAATCTTTGAATACCATACAATACCTTTTTTCTACTTGCCACTGGAGGTGGTTTTGAAGGACTGGTATTTGTTGCTTGTTTCGCCTCCTAATTGGAAATAAAAGTTCATTCAATTTATCACTTTGGAAATGGGATGTTGTAACTGGTAGTGTTCCATGGGGCCAATCACCTGCAAAGTGACCAATAGGTGCAATATACATCAATTTAAAATGTTTTTATCGGGACTGTTTATGTCTACCAAATTCTTTTTTATCTTACCCATCTTTTCTGTTCGTCATCTCTACTTTTTTCTAATGCTGCTTTTTCTTTGGATCTGATGATTTAAAGGGTAAAATTTGAGAATTAGACAAATATACATAGTTTGAGATGTGTGTGTATTTTAGCCAAGTACTTTGTTTTTTTATCATTCAAAATAAAGAAACTTAAGCTCTTTCTACTCTATCAAACTTTGTGACAAAATAATGTGATGTGCCCATTTATGGACATGGTGATGTCATATCACTACCATATTTAAGCATATCACTACCATATTTGGGCACATCACACTTTTTTTGTCAAACTAGTTTCATAGTGTAGACAGCGCTTAATAGAAGGAAACCATACTTGGCTTCATCAATGATTCGTGATTTCTCGCGTGATTGGTTTTCCCTCCGTTTTGCTTCCTCTATTTCTCTTGATTTTCGTTCTTGTTCAATACTTTGTTTTTCTTTAATTTTACTCTGTTTCTCTTGTGCAACTCGTAGTCGTTCCTCCTCCTGTAAGATGCAAGGACATAACACGCAATTAGTATACTGTAGCTATACCGGTCATTATTTTTAAAATAGTTCCCTCAAAAACGATCAATTTAGTAACTTTACCTTTCCTAAACCATTCAAGTTTATCTAATAAATAAAAGAAATACCTCAGTTTTTTGCCAAAAGTCATCACTCCTATTTTGACGAATTTCAATATCAGCTCTAGTCTTCTTATACACTGCCCCCACTGGTCCGATTGCTGGTTGTGGTTTAGAGGTCTCTTTGTGGAAACTGTAGTTTGCACCTGAAGCTTTGGCTACTTTCTGTACCAGTTCATCAATCTCTACATCGTCTTCTGTTCTTGCATTTATTGTTACATGAGCACCCTAAACACAACAACTCTGTGTGTTATTTGCATTAAACTGAAAATAGCTAATAAATGGAGAGATTTTATACAACAAACAATAAAAAAGAAGTTCAACTGAATTTATAACCAATTGAAGTATTTCAACACTCCAAACTTACCCTAAATAATTTAGCAACATCACTGACATGTCTTGCGCACGTTCCTTTCTGCGTGGTTGGTGCACCCTCACCTTGCTTAGATATAAAAAAAGTGCAATTATAGAAACAGAATGCATGCATGTAATTTTTCTCAGCACAGAGAAGAAAAGTCTGCTATTGTATAAGCCATGATTAAAATAAATAAACACTGAATGAAATAAGCATAAATTAATCTTTACCCAATTGATGAAAACATATTTTTGTAGCGATGTATTTGGATCTTTAATGCTGACAAATGCATACATTATCTTACTCCCACTCAATTCATCTACCATCTCATCCAAGTCATCTTAACAAGAAAAACAATGTTAGTATTTGAAGGTGGTGAGAAAGAAAAAAGTAGAAAGACGAAGAAGAAGAGATACAAGGGCTTATTAGGGTGAGGGTAGTATGATGATATGAAGTCTTCATACATAGAATAAATCTGACCAAAAAATATATATACAGTACTGTGCTAGTCATTCTCAATACATTATTTATAAATTATTTGTATAAATCCAAAGGCAAATTACTGAAAAAACGACAATGCTGTGGGTATCAGTGGCTGGATCTCAATGGAGATACAGAAAAAAAAAAGCGAAAAGCTAAATCAAAACGATAAGTAAAACAGCCAGAAAAGTTAGCAGAGCTTTCGGGCAACACTAGCCCTTCATCAGGAGGGCTATATTATTTGTATATATATATTTATTTGTGTCATGGTGTATAGACAATTTTTGTGATTTTCCTTGTAACCAGCAAGAACCGCATCTATTATTATACCTACCAAGTCTTGGGTGAACTTACCTCCTGTTTCTACAACTTTTAACTCAAATGACTTCCCTTCGTAGCCGAAAACAGCCCTAAAAAATGTTTGTTAAATTATAGGAAATTAATATAATAGGATGATAGATCATTGATAGAAACGTGTTTACTGATTGGTTTCAGCCCTATACACTACCAAATATTGTTTGCTTTTTAGGCTAGGCCCAACTTGCAGCCCTAAATTATCCTTACTTCCGCCTAATCGAGGCACCCGATAAGGCGATATATCTTCCTGGTCAGGGCCAGGGGTGTGGTTATGCGCAAGCAGAGGCCTAGCAAAGTATGTATTTATAATATGCAGATCTAGATTTTAATTATTAAGCTTACGTATGCATATAAAGTATTTAATACTAGGCAAAGTGCACATACCATAATGTGTCACTTTCGGTGTCTAAAACCTTTTTCCAGGCATCTACAAGTGCATCCCTGTGTTTTAGGAAGCTGACCGCCATGGTTGATTGTTGTTGATATTACTTCCGCGTTTTGACAAACGTAACACTCATGACGTAGGACGTCACTTACGTCTGGAGGGTCAACTTACTTATTAAAAAGTTAAATTCACAAAATATGTTTAATATCTTATTAAGTAATAATTTGTTAAATTTTAAAATATTTTTGATTTTTGAGAACATTTTTGCGTTTGTCTGGCATACTACCAAAGTAATAAACGCTCACATTAAATTGCGCCCTTTACGTTTGGATTTTGTTTAAATTCCCATGCCGATCGCACGCTTGAGTGACTCACACATAGAAGACAAACTTTGTCATCTTTGTCATCATCCATCCATCAATCACACTGACACCAGCAAAGAAGTAAACTTTATTGAAAATGTACCAACAAAATGATTAAAGTAAGAGTTCCATGTGTTTGTATCTTGAGATTATGAGCTTATAAGCCTATGTAAATCAAAATGCCATGTAAAATTCAATAACATGCAGGCTAACTTTAATACTACAAACTAGGCCTAGGCATAGCTAGGCCCCAAGTCTCTGCTGGTTGAGTTTCTTGTTTGCTGCATCATCAGGGTGCGCAACTAGCCCTAAATAGACATATAGGCCTAGGATTTTTTTTTTAAGCCAAGGCCTAGATTTTCAATACCCAGAGTAGTTACCTCCCAACCAAAGCTTTTATTTTTACATGGCATGGTGATAGAATCAAAGGACATTAAAACATACTAAATTCAGTGAAACACAAGAATAGTGAATACTGTATTTATTTTTTTATATTAAAAAATTATAATATATAATAAAATTGTTTTGTTATTTATTTTATAAGTATTGTTGTAATGACGACAGCCGTTGCACGACGTGTGGGCCTTGCCTATGGGGCAATGGCGTTGTTTCTTTCGATCCTGCATAACGTTTTTCTATTATACTATGTTGATGTATTTGTGTCCGTCTACAAAATCGATAAACAATCGTTTTGGATTGGAGAAGTAAGTACAATTGTTTACCTTTTATTTGATTTTAAGTAGTGTTCTTTTTTATTATAAACAACCTTTGTAATTTAATTATTTAAATATTTTCTTTTAGCAATTTATCTGATTTTTGTATAATTTCTTATTTTGTCTTTTTTTGCAGACTATATTTTTATTATGGAATTCATTTAATGATCCTATATTTGGGTGGATGAGTGACAAAAAGTTTCTTTCAATAAACAGGTATATTGCATTAACAATTCGTATATACTAAATTACATTATTGTGTCATAATAATAAAAATTATATATTATTTCATTCATATGAGCTCAGAAATAGATAATCTTGTGTAACTGTAATTTATTTACCATCCCATTCTCACTCCTTTGGAACCTTCCCAAATTGTCCTATAATATTCATCGAGTGCAGGTTGTACTTATAATAGCATGTATTGAATAATGTTTCATTGCCTGAATTTTGTTCCATTGATTCAATAGTGCTTGTTTACAAAAGAGCTTCAGCTGTTATTTGAACATCTATCAGTAAACATACAGAAAAACTGAAACCAAGTTATTTATTGATTAAATATGCTTTATTAGCAATCAAGGAACGATTTTTTCACATTTTAAAACATATAAACAGTATAATAATAATAATATGTTATTTATTTTAAATGAAAAATATTGGAGGAGGGGAAAATAAGAATTGATTGTGAGCTGTATAGTTGGTTAAGAATTTCATCCAAAATTTGATTGACTGTATAGTGTGTAGTTGGGCACCACCTAGACATGGAATCCACCATAACGAGTGCGGACGCACATTATCTCAATGTCTCTATATGTGCACAATAAATTTAACACGATCTAGGTTGTTGAAAATTGAAAGCTTATACTATTACTGCAATTTGATTAAATATATTATATTTTATTAGATTTGAATATGCTTTGTTAACTAACTCTAACAAAATTCTTCACTTCAATACCAAAATAGTTCCAAAGATGTTACCACAACACAGGTTATACAGCAACGATTGAGGGCGCTGTCAGTGCATGGTCCATTGTTCACATTATCGTTTATGAGCTTCTGGTTCTTGTGGACATATCCTGGCCTTCAATTTGCTGTTTGTCTGTGTCTGTATGATGGATTTCTCACCATGGTAGATCTTCACCACAGTGCCCTACTGGCAGACCTTGCCTTAACTGCCAATGATAGGTAAGGGTCTCTCTACACTATCAAACTAGTTTGACAAAAAAAGTGTGATGTGCCCAAATATGATCATGATATGCTTAAATATGGTAGTGATATGCTTAAATATGGTAGTGATGTGACATCATCATGTCCATATATGGGCACATCATATTTTTTTTCACATAAAGTTTGATAGTGTAGACAAGGCCGTAGACTCTTGTACATGTCCAACAAAATATAAACTGCCACCAAGTTATGATGGATGATTGTATATGGTGATGAATCACTAACAATTTACAAAATAAACAAAAAATACCAATCCCCTTCATTCGTTCACAGAATCCACTTCCTCTATAAAGTATAAAAGAAATGTAAAAATCAATAGCTGTTATTTCTGACCAATATGATGGCTTAATATAATGTATATTTTACCGGTAGAATTCATCCAGTGATTGACAGTTAAAAGTTGATAATGTACTACTTTTCAGATTAGATATTAAGCTGTTTGACAGTCGGCATGACCTATCTGGACTTCAAATCACTATACACTAGGGCATAATATTTGACCATGAACGTTTTATATTAATCTGTCTGTCAATCATAAGCATTAACCAATCAACTTGAAGTAATGTAATGTTCAGTACGCAAAAACTAAATGCTTTCAAATTAGACATATTTTTTTGCCTTCTGTTTGTATTGTACAGTTTTGAAATCTGGAAACTATGTTTGTTCCTTAATGCCTTTCATACACATAATTCATGGAGTCTTTAAGGAGGAGCTTTTGATTTGCAACAACTAAAGCTATGTCTACACTATCAAACCTTATGTGACAAAAATGTGATGTGCCCATATATGGACATGATGATGTCATATCACTACCATATTTAAGCACATCACTACTATATTTGGGCACATCACACTTTTATTGTCAAACTAGTTTGATAGTGCTTTAGGATCTACACATAGAATTCAAAACTATGTCAATGAATAGATTGAGGAAACGCATCTGAATTTTATTTTCTCAAGAATTGAAATAATTTTTTTTTATTTTATTAAATTTGAACCTTTAAAAATTATCATTTATTTTTGTCTTCCACAGAACAAAGTTAAATTCGTACAGCTCAATATTTGGCGCCATTGGTGCTCTTTCCGTGTTTTTCTCCTATGCCATATGGGATAAGTCAGACCTTGATAACTTCCGAATGTTTTGTTTAATTCTGACTGTATTTTCCTTCTGTGGATTTGTCATGTCTTCAAGATATCTTTTAAAAATCTTCAATGATATACACAAGAAAGATGACTACTTTCAGAGGTTAGTGATTTTCACATGTACTGTCATAATTGAACTTTAACCGGATCCAATTTGAAAAAATACAATGTAAAAGATATAACACTAGATTAAGCACTATATTATACAATCATTATACTCTTAAGCTCTGTCTACACTATCAAACTAGTTTGACAACAAAAGTGTGATGTGCTCAAATATGGTAGTGATGTGCCCAAATATGGTAGTGATATTATATCATGTCCATATATGGGCACAGTGGTTTTGTAGTTTGGTAGTGTAGACAGAGCTTTAGCCTCCCTTCTTTAAAATCCTGAATGTGCCACTTATATATGGGTTGTCTTCAAAATTTAATAGAGAATGGTATTGGGTGTGGGAAAAAATTCTAATACCGGGAATAATTTTACAAATTAATTATTTTATCCTGAACCCAAGGACAAGGAGTATCAGTTTACCATGGGGTTATGATAGGGGAAAGATAATGTGTTTGAGGTTAGCACAAATTGAGTGGGGATTATATTTGATCATGTGAATACAGTGATTTTAAATTGTATTTATTTGTATGCCATACTGTTTCACTGTTATTCAGATTCGTTTTATAACCATCATATCCTTTTTACCAGTCCAAGTTTAGACTTAAATAGCTATGCTGATGAGCCAACAGAAGTGTCTTTTAAAGTGTTTGTGAAACAGTTGAGGAAACATTCCAACTTCCATTGGTTTGCTGCAATGAATCTTATACAGGTAAATAATTGACCAATCAGAGAGGGGTATCATTTGACTTTTTTGACTATTTACACAGACGAGTGGTAACGGTAATAAAAATATAGATTCCATATCATAGTATGACCATTTACACAAAGCATGGAGCTGACTGGCGGTTTCCATACAGATTCTTCTAATTCTACGTGGGACAAGCTATGCGGTTTTCTGCTTACTGTTACCGCTCTCGTCTGTGTAAATTGGCCTTAAAGCAAACCATTCTATCACAGACAAAAATGATTGGAAACTCAATGTTGAGAGTTATTGTCAAAAGCCAATACAAATAAAGCAATGTTCATTAATTCTAAATGTTTTAAGTTATGTGGTCATATCTTTGATAAGCCATCTACTTGCATTGCCTCATCCAATTTACATTAAAAAAAGTGGACAATTAAATTAGTATAGTAGTCCAAGGGAGTAGCTTTGATCTGATGGCTGTATGGCGATGCTTAATAAATATGCATATTTGTTATTTATTTTTTTTATTCAACAAAGCATTTAATAAATACATTATCCTCCTTAAATTAACTTTTATAATTGGCAATTCCATTTTCAAACATATAGCTTAGTTAATTGATAACAATATAATAAATATGCATATTTATTATGATGTTGATTTAGTTACTGGTGTGTTTTCAATTTTGTCAATTTTGTAGGTTTTCCATTGTCATTTTAACAGTAATTTCTTCCCGTTGTTCTTGGAACTTCTTCTTGGTGATCAGCTATCATCCTCAACCGCATCGTTGCTTCTGGGAGCTTCATTCATGGCTCCTCATATCAACAATCTCTACTTCCTCTCGCTTTGTCGTAAATATAGCGTGTATACCGTTATACAATATCTGTTCTACATCAAGTTTGCTCTTAGTCTTTTCATGTTTTTTATTGGACCAAATCATGTTGTCATTCTGTGTTTGTTCATTGCGAGGTGAGTTTGAAATGGAAAATAGCAGATTGGTCCTCTCCCAAAATTATCAAAAAAAGAAACCCGAAACTAAAGTAACAATGGCAACAAAAGCAGCCGATTCTCGGTACTGTATCTATTTCCAAAGTATCATAAGAATATTTGGTAATACACCATGCCATGTGTTTCACATGTATCCTTATCCTGTAACCTAACCTACATGATACAGGCACCACATGTCAAATAATTGAGATGCTGTACCGTATTACCAAATATTCGTATGATACTTCAGAAGTAGATAGTATGTGGAGATACAGCACTGTGAATCGGGTGACCCAGAGATCCAAGTTATATAAAGGTGTTGGCTGTTATAAACACTTCAGCCCAATATGACATTTAAACATTTTGTATAATATTTTTTAATTTAAAGATATAATGTCCCCCAAAAACATGAAAAAAATAAATTAATTAAATAGCCCATTTTGCAGTTCTAATAACGTTAATCACATCTGTAAAAAAAATTTTCTTTAATTATTCGACTTGTAAAAAGACAAACCAAACGGTTAATTTTAACCAAAAAATATTGTCTGACAGACAATTTAGATATTTTTTGCCTTAAATTGCATTTTTTTAGGTGAAATGACATATTCAACAAAAATGTGAAGAAAAAAAATGTAGGGGGACATATACAGTATTTTTTATAGGCAATTTGTAACCATTTTAATTGATCATAAAAATGTGTTTCCCTTTTTGCTTATCAGCAATCGTATCTTCACGGAAGGCACGTGTAAACTCTTAAATCTTGTGATAAGTGACCTTGTTGACGAGGATTGCGTAATTCATGGGCGCAAACAAGCCGTGTCTGCATTAGTATTTGGAACAGCGGCACTGTTGTCAAAACCAGGACAGACATTGGCGCCTCTTTTTGGAGTGTCATTTCTTGCATTTGAAACAGGTAATGTTTATTTAATAAATTAATTTTTTTACACGCAATTTGATTTTTGATATTTGAAATAAAAGTGAAATAAATATATAATAATAATATAATATCCTGGATTTATTAGCGCCTAATACTGTGAAACCTCTGAGTGCTGAACATTTTTACCCCAGTCATTTTTCCTGATCAAACACGTATGGAAACATACTCCCATAATGCAGCTAGTAATCAGCACAAAGTTGTGTCTTGATCTAACCAGGTTCCCATTTATACACCTGGGTGGAGAGAGGCAAATGTAAGTAAAGTATCTTGCCTAAGGATACAAGCAAGCAATGCGGCAAGAGTTGAATTCGAAAATCGATCTCACGATCAGTAGTTGAAACGTCCAACTCACTCCGCCACACGCCCTTATAGTATTAAATGAGTGGGCAAGTAACTAATTTCACCTGAATATTAAATTAACATAATATTATGAAATTAGATATTCCTTACCCTATAATGTGACACTGTTTTCTCAACAGGATATGATATTTTTGCGTCAGACAGCGGGGGCATTTTAAAGATGAAAAACATAGAATCTGGAAATATGGATATGTTGCGTCTTGGCTGTTTTAACTGTTTAGTATACATCCCTCTGCTGTGTGCGTTCCTTCAAATTATACTCTGGTCAAAGTTCACACTCCATGGGAAGAGACTTAGTTGGATCAAAGACGCCAGAAGTGGTATATCTTTGTATACAGTTTAGAAGCCAAAGGAGAAATAAATGACCAAATGGTATCAAGACCAAATACTTATTTGTAGTTTTATGTATAGTAATTATTATATCTATTGTTCTTTATCGTTTTATGTCATCATGCCGTGAGGTAATTTCCTGATTGATCGTAATCAAAAAATGTTTTCAATCTTCTATCGACTAAAGCCGAAGTATAGTCGTTATCTCGGGACCGTTCTATGGCCACCACCAGGTAGGCTTACTTCATTAAAGCTTCTATGAATGGATGTACTGGTTGGGAGCAGGAACGCTAGTAGACCAAACCCAGTACCGTTTTGATTACGATCAATCGGGAAATTACCTCACGACAATACTTATTTTATTTAAATTTTGATATGGTATGTTGAAAGTATGTAATGATTATAACAATGTTCAAGAAATGGACAGTAAATTATGACTGTTTAACAGTTTACAATACAATAAATTTAGACAAAAAAATATTTCTTTAATAAAACTGTATATTTTTAGATTTATAGAATTATACACATATACTATATTTTATTTAGAATATTTATTTTTTCATGAAAAAATATTGTATTAAATGGTTGAATTTTCTGTGTGTTCGATGTCTTTTTAGTAGACCTAACCTAATTAGTTTAATGTACGAATTATTTGGCGTTTCATGATGTGTATGCTCGGTCACAAAAACGAAGTATTAAAACTTAAAATTTAATATTAAACAATTATATTTTAACTTTAATATGTCGGTAATAGCACTATGTGCATTTTAAGTATATGAAGAAAAATAATCGATGGAAATTACAATTAACCATCAAACAAACGTCTTTAGGCGTTTTACGGCGAAATCTACTTAATAACAAGATTACCAAAGGCTTTTCTAGTATTTTTATGCATGGTATTACCAAGGCAATCTAACAACAGGTTGCTGATCTCCGGAGATCAAAGGGTTTATCTTTTGCTGCGACACGATCAGTTTTAACGCGCCGCGTGCAGAGAATAGTGTACAGAGTACAGTACTACTGTTGGTATTTGTCGCAGCCAGACATAAGATCAAAGCACCGTTACAAGTTCCTATCCTGGTAAGGAGAGCTCAGTGTCCTGTTGTTAGATTGCCTTACCAATTATATATTCTTAGGTACCTTATGATGTTTTGCTTTTGGACAAAGCAATGTTTTTCGATTAAAATATAAAGTATTTTTAGCAACAGGTGTCATAATGGTTGCCACTAATTAATTAATATTCATGAATTAGAAAATACTAGTAACATTTCTATGTGGCGTTCAAAGCCCGTGTGTTTATTTATGCTGTTTTTATTTATTTATTAAAAAACATATTTATACAGGAAAGCATTACATAAAAACATATCAGGTAAAGATGTAACACCTGATCGACTTTCATACTAATTTTATTCAAATTAAGAATATCATATTCTAACGTTTGTACTCATTTTGATGATAGCGAAAAAAAAATATACATAATAAAAAAAAAATGGAATGCTATAAAAGACCGGATGGCGCCAGTAGGTAATACAGAGATTCGAACTCTCGACTTGTCGTCGTCCATACAACTTTGTAACGAAGTAGCTACTTAGCTTAGCCAGTCGAGATAGCGATTCGTTAATAAGCTCATGAACAGTGCACTGTCGTGATTGTGAAATAATAATGATTCATGTCATATTTCCCGCATATAGACCAGTATATTAGTATATTCGAAAAAGCAAAGGAATGTCGGGAAATAAAACAAGATTTTTTGTTTTGATGTCTAAAGCTCTGTCTACACTATCAAACTAGTTTAACAAAAAAAAGTATGATGTGCCCAAATATGGTAGTGAGTTGTCCAAATTATGGTAGTGATATAACATCATCATGTCGATATATGGGGCCCATATGGACATAATGATGTCACATCACTGGGCACCATTTTGTTGTCACATAAAGTTTGATAGTGTAGACAAGGCTTCTAAATGTCTAGTATGAAAGTACATTTTATCAAGAGATTCAAACACCGCATTTTCTATCTATGATTGAATTTATATAGGCTATAATTACTTATTAATAATAAATATAATAAATACACACTAAAAAAATCAAAGCTTAATAATTAATAAAAGAAAGAGTGAATGTATAAATTACATTTTTGAAGCGGAAAAAACTGGACAGCGCCAGTGGCAGAATATCGGTTGGAATCGAACCAACAACTTTTGAATCCATTTCAAAAATACTTCCATTGTACCACGATGAAGCCACAAAGCTAAACCAGCCGATAGTCTGATAGTTTTCGGTGGTTTTAAAGATGACATCGATGATGCAATTTTGTGCAACTGGATGACGACGGTCATGCTGTATACTATAGCCTATTTTTGATAATCTATGATATACCGTAGTTGTTCGATTATTTGACTTTGAATAAATAGAACATAATTTTTGGAATAAATATATAGAATATATGCTACCAAATTACACCCCAGGGGCGTTTATTTGAATAAATACAGTAATTTATTGCACGGATTCAGCATTGTTATTTCTGTAATTTTCCTTTTTATTTATGATAAAATGTGATAGGCCTAATGTTGTCCAAACTAATAGGCTGCAATGATGTAACATAAAAACTACATCGAATTTACAGTTGTAAAAGACTGGGCGGCGCCAGTGACTTAAAAGCTATCTCAGAGTTGGATTCGAACCAACGCGTTTGAGGCAAAGTCAAACATACTTCCATCTATTTCGAGAACCGAAGCAGTCACTTGGCTTAGCCAGTTGGAAGCTCGCGTTATTTCATGCTTATAAACTACCAATTTATGACGCAATAATTAACCTTGAGAATGCCAGGTTGGTTAGAAGAGGGAGACATTCACAATATCCTTCTCATCAGAAATGCTTTATCATTTGACTCGCGTGTGACACGCGTGAAATAATATTTTTTCTTCTAATATTTGATTTATATTTAGCAATCTACATGTCCTCCGTGGCCTAATGGATAAGGCACCGGCCTCTAAAACCGATGATTGCGGGTTCGAGTCCCGTCGAAGGTGTAGGCCTATCTTGTTTATTTTTATCCAAATATTTGGTTGGCACACAATCCCCACTTCAATTTGGTTTTTTAAAGTTATTGAACAAGCCTCCGTGGCCTAATGGATAAGTCATCGACCTCCTAAGCCGGGGATTGCGGGTTCGGGTCCCGTCGGAGGTGTCGGACTTATTTTTATCTAAATACTTGGTTGGCACAATATCGACTGCTGGGTTTACGTTGAATTTTCCAATGAGCCTCCGTGGCCTAACGGGTTCGAGTCCCATACTGATCCCTTTTATTTTTAGTTAGGACAATGCTGCTGTACATTTGCCCAGTCACTGCGTTTGTTTTAGTATCCTATCTTTAAAAGAAAATTATTCTCAAATATTCATAATAAACATTGAAGGTAGGTCCTAAGGAAGGTGTAGAATGTCGTTTTGATTCGAACCAAAACCTTTGAACCCGTTTGTAACACGTACATTGTACCACGATGAACCCAAAGCTAGGCAGCCAGGAGTCTGAGGATTTTTAGATGGTTAGTAAAAGTTAATTCTGTAATTTGTGCTTCAATATTAAATGATGTCGTTATAGCATATTGACAAATAATTAAATTGTTCTTTAAAATTTAAACAATTGTATTTTGAGGTAAAAAGACTGGACGGCGCTAGTGGCTTAAAAGCTACCTCAGAGCTGGATTCGAACCAACGCCTTTGAAGCAAAGTCAAATATACTTCCATTTATTTCCGAGAACCGAAGTAGCCACTTGGCATAGCCAGTTGTAAGCTCGCGTTATTTCATGCTTATAAACTACCAATTTATGACGCAATAAACCTTGAGAATGATGGTTAGAAGAGGGAGACTGTTACATTCACAATATTCTTCTCATCAGAAATGCTTTATCATTTGACTCGCGCGTGACTCGCGTGCAATAATAATACGTCGGAGGTGTGTCTTGTTTATTTTATCTAAATACTTGGTTAGCACAATATCGAATCCAATTTGGGTTTATTTAATTTGTCAACAAGCCTCCGTGGCCTAATGGATAAGGCATCGGCCTTGTTGAACCCACAAATGTGAAAACGCCCACAAATGTGAAAACAACCACAAATGTGAAAACGCATCACCCACAAATGTGAAAACAACCACAAATGTGAAAACGCATCACCCACAAATGTGAAAACAACCACAAATGTGAAAACGCATCACCCACAAATGTAATAAAACAGCGCCCACAAAATGTGAAAACGACCATCGCCCACAAAATGTAAAAAAAAATCAAATCAAATTTTGTGCTAGACCCAAACAAGTTTGATCAAGTTAATACATTATATCATGTGTATTGAGTTGTTTCAATAATTGTGTGTTCACGATACGTCTGTTAGGGTCGTCATTAACGCGTTGGAATATTACCATGTTCGATGTTTTTTGCATCGACTTGGAACTATACGTACATAATAGTAAGTCAACCAGTTAACAACTACACAACTACAAGCAACAATGATATAACATGGCCTTGATCTGGAAGGAAGTATCGTGCATGCGCGCAGCAAATATCGTCTTGAACTATACGTACATTAAACCACCAACGAGTTAACATGCAAATATCGCGCGCACGAGCAGTAAATTGTAATAATCCAACGCGTTAACGACGACCCTAACAGACGTATCGTGAACACACAATTATTGAAACAACTCAATACAATGTATATACATTAACATTAACTCGATCAAAATTGTTTGGGTCTAGCACTAAATTTGATTTGGATTCTTTTTTACATTTGTGGGCGACAAGATCTCTCTTTTTTTCACATTTGTGGGCGCTGTTTTCACATTTGTGGGTGATGCGTTTTTTACAATTATGGTTGTTTTCACATTTGTGGGTGATGCGTTTTCACATTTGTGGTTGTTTTCACATTTGTGGGTGATACGTTTTCACATTTGTGGTTGTTTTCACATTTGTGGGCGTTTTCACATTTGTGGGTTCAACAGGTCTCCTAAGCCGGGAATTGCGGGTTCGAATACTTGGTTGGCATAATCTTGACTCCAATTTGGGTTTATTTTCAATTTGTCAACAAGCCTCCGTGGCCTAATGGATAAGGCATCGGCCTCCTAAGCCGGAGATTGCGGGTTCGAATCCCGTCGGAGGTGTATTATCACTTATTTTATCTAAATACTTGGTTAGCACCAATATCGACTCCAAATTGGGTTTTTGTTTTGTTTTTGTCAACTAGCCTCCGTGGCCTAATGGATAAGGCATCGGCCTTCTAAGCCGGGGATTACGGGTTCGAATTCCGTCGGAGGTATATTGTCACTTATTTTTATCTAATTGGTTGGCACAATCTCGACAGCAATTTTCGTTTACTTTCAACAAGCCTCCGTGGCCTAATGGATAAGGCATCGGCCTCCTAAGCCGGGGATTACGGGTTCGTGTCCCGTCGGAGGTGTAACTGATGTATTTTTATCTAAATACTTGGTTGACCCACTCTCGACTCCAATTTGGGTTTATTTTAATTTCTTAACAAGCCTCCGTGGCCTAATGGATAAGGCATCGGCCTCCTAAGCCGGGGATTGCGGGTTCGAATCCCGTCGGAGGTATAGTATCACTTATTTTTATCTAATTGGTTGGCACAATCTCGACAGCAATTTTCGTTTACTTTCAACAAGCCTCCGTGGCCTAATGGATAAGGCATCGGCCTCCTAAGCCGGGGATTACGTGTTCGTAAGCCGGGGATTACGGGTTCGTGTCCCGTCGGAGGTGTAACTGATGTATTTTTATCTAAATACTTGGTTGACCCACTCTCGACTCCAATTTGGGTTTATTTTAATTTCTTAACAAGCCTCCGTGGCCTAATGGATAAGGCATCGGCCTCCTAAGCCGGGGATTGCGGGTTCGAGTCCCGTCGGAGGTGCACGTTTATTTTTATCCAAATTCTTGGTTGGCACAATTTTAACTTAAATTTTAGTCTGTTTTCTATTTAATATTGTACAACGAGCCTCCGTGGCCCAATGGATAAGGCATCGGCCTCCTAAGCCGGGGATTGCGGGTTCGAGTCCCGTCGGAGGTGTAATTTCTTGTTTATTTTTACCCAAATTCTTGGTTGGCACAATCTATATACTTCAATTTTGGTCTGTTTTATGTTTAAGTTTTCAGAACGAGCCATCGTGGCCCAATGGATAAGGCATCGGCCTCCAAAGCCGGGGATTGCGGGTTCGAGTCCGTCGAAGGTGTAGCTTATTTATCCAAGTTCTTGGTTGGCACAATTTTAACTTAAATTTTAGCCTGTTTTCTATTTAATATTTCACAGCAAGCCTCCGTGGCCCAATGGATAAGGCATCGGCCTCCTAAGCCGGGGATTGCGGGTTCGAGTCCCGTCGGAGGTGTAACTTTTTGTTTATTTTTACCCAAATTCTTGGTTGGGACAATCTATACTTAAATTTTGGTCTGTTTTCTATTTAATGTTTTACAAAGAGCCTCCGTGGCCCAATGGATAAGGCATCGGCCTCCTAAGCCGGGGATTGCGGGTTCGAGTCCCGTCGGAGGTGTAACTTTTTGTTTATTTTTACCCAAATTCTTGGTTGGGACAATCTATACTTAAATTTTGGTCTGTTTTCTATTTAATGTTTTACAAAGAGCCTCCGTGGCCCAATGGATAAGGCATCGGCCTCCTAAGTCGTGGATTACGGGTTCGAGTCCCGTCGGATATGTATCCTGTAGGCCTATAATTATCCAAATAGGCCTACTTGTTGACACTCCACTGCAATTTGGGGTATTTTTTCAAGCCTTCGTGGCCAAATGAATTTTTACAATTATATTTCATTTTGCCGGTTATATTTATGCAGCTGGTTCACCTGCTAATTCGTTATGCACGATTAATCAATATGCTTAAATTAACATGGCCTACCAATGGTTGTTCATTAAGCACAGTCTGCGGGTGAAGGCCTATATAAACATTTCCATTGACCGATAACAGGTAGGCCTATTTCCATTGATCACAGACTGCTGGCGAAGGCCTATATAAACATTTTCATTGACCGATAACAGGTAGGCCTTTTCCATTTATTGCTGCTACAACAAAAATGTTTTAAAATAATAAAATGGCGCTAATAAACATTCAGAATGTTTTAAATATATGAACAATGTACAAATAAAGTGTAAAAAAACCAAAATTACTTAAAAAGACTGGACGGCGCAAGTGGCTAATTCGGCTGGATTTGAACCAACAACATTTCGATCTGAAGTCAAATATACTACCATTGTATTACGATGCAGCCACATAGCTAAGCCAGCCAGTATTTCGTTGTTATAATCGCTTTTGAATACACCACACAATGACGCAATACCATGAATTGTCAACTGGAAATCCAATAGGCTCAATCAAGTGTGAAATGTATACAGTACGGTACCTTATAGTACAAGATGTTATATACACGATTTTTAACAATATTTGTATGACATATAAGCATATCCATAAAAATTGCAGCATAAACGCGCTGAATTGTAGTATTTGCATACAAAAATGAATGATATTTTTTCATGAGTTATGAGTGACTTAGCAAGAACAAAATAAGCAAAACAGATCAACTTATAAATTAAGAAAATAAAATTATTAATGACATTTAGTTAGCAATCTTTTATTTCATAAAAACAATATAAAGTCGCATATCACACAATCTCGTGGCCTCACATAATTTAAAAAAAAAAGAGAAATATCTTTATTGATTTTCTTTTTGATTTACACAAGCATGGTTCGATTAGGAAGAACTGGTTCGATCTTGGAGGTAATCCCGTGATCCGTTTGTAGGCCCTACCTAAAACTAAAGACTTGCAAACTTGACCAGGGTTAACTTATATTAAGTCAAGGCAATGGTAGCTTTGAATAAATTAGTCCTAAATACATTGATGTTAATTTTAAAATGTAGGCCGAACGAAAGTTATATAAAATTCTTTTAAAAATATCTGGAAGAATAATGTTTATGTGTATAAAGATAAGATAGATAAACATACCAAAATGTATTTGTAAAAAAAAATAAAATGACTGGACGGCGCCAGTGGCTGTTTCGGTTGGACTTGAACCAACAACTTTTTGATTACGATTCAAACATACTACCTATTGTATAACGATGTAGCCACATAGCTAAGCCAGCCGATAAGAACGCATTAAACACGGTTATAAAGGTATAACACGATGATGAAATCGTTGTATGACGTCGATATATTTATGACTCTCCCAAAGTATGACACGCCAAATGTTTTATCTTTTTATAACGCTGCTGCTCTAGCCCGCTACGTCACATGAGATGACTCATTTTTTAGATGAAAGCAAGCAGCAGTTAGTTATAGTAATAGACACTGACGTTTTTGCTAAAATGGAAACTCGACTTAGCAATAAAATAAACTAAAGTGACAGAAATTGAGTTTCATATCAAAGTTATTCACTTCTGTAACAAAAAAATAATATTTATTCACGTATAAAAGAGAAAAGAAACGTTTAATTATAACCCAACAACCATTGTCTGACAGAAAATTTAAGTATTTTTTGCTTTAAATTACATTTTTTCAGGTAGGCCTAAAATAACTATTATGTGACAATAAAATGACACATTCAAAAACAAATTGGAAATAAAAAATATTTTCTAGAGGGACAATATATCTTTAAAACTGTTACGTCAATAAGCGATCAGCGTTTTTTGTAAGAAATATTTCTTGTTTATTTATTTATTAATAAATACCACTTCATGCAATACAATAAAAACATTTTGTATTGACTGCTTATCTGTATTTAGCTAAAACTAGCACAATGAATGCTTCGAGATTAACACACACCCATAATAAACAGTAAAGTGTTTACCGTTTTCCTAAAACAAATGATACAGAGACTTCAATAAAAGTCTTAAAAAAATATTTTGACAAAAATTAAATGTTATAATATTGTATTAAAAATATAAAAATGCAAAAGTACACTGGAAATCCTATAAAATGACTGGACGGCGCCAGTGGCCATTTCGGTTGGGATCGAACCAACACTTTTTGTGCCTTAAACAAACATATTTACCATTATATCACGATGTAGCCACACGGCATAGCCAGCCAAACAATGTACGTTTAAACTGTATTTAAACGACAACATACTGACGCAATGCCATAGTAAGGTCACACAACAACGACTGCTGAGTAAGTTGAATATTATACAAATAATGAATGTTTATGAGTGCAATGGTACAAATAATGGCACGAGGTGAATGATGAAAGGTTATATCAACGAGGCAAAGCCGAGTTGATATAACCTTTCATCATTCACCAAGTGCCATTATTTGTACCATTACACGAATACAAAACATTCATTATTTGTTTTATATAACATCTAAATAACAAACAAAAATGTTTCAAAAAGTACTATTTAACGATCGTTGAATAGTGCGTACTATTGCACGCCATGTGACCCACATTCGTCCAATCAAATGACAGGAATTTATATAGGTGTTATCTATATTATAAGTGAGAGAGTTTGTCTGTTTGTCTGTTTGTTCGTTATACAAAATTTTGTTACTGCACATAATCTTACATATGGGGTATCAAAATGACCGCAATTGTACCGGGAATGTTCTAAGCTATATTTCAACATCATCCGCCACCTAGAATCCAAGTTAGGGACCAAAATGTGGTCAAAACCCCCACTTTCGATGTTTGTTCGTTATAAAAAATTCTGTGTCTGCACGTAACCATACGTATGGGGTATCAAAATGATGGCAATTGTACCCGGAAGGTTTTAAACTACATTTAAAAAAATTCCCCCGACTCCTGGGGTTTTTGTGGGAGGGGTGGGGGCGGGGGGTGGAGTGGTGGTTTGTGATGTCATTTTTTGCTAGGGCTCGGGGTTGTAGGCTATCGAATTGTAAAATTATACTACAAAAGTTTGACAGTATTTTAATTATCCTCAGCAAGGCGTATATCGATTTACATATTTTATTCATTAACCAATATGACACCTATTCATTTACACATTTAGCAAAGTACTTTAACCATATCCAGCTATGTATCGTTCTCTTGGATTGTCTCATTACAGACATCCATACCTGTGTGAACATACACATGATGTTTACTGTTACTGTGTTCAACTACATCACCAATCCTCCAAGAAAAAACGTCAATTGTGGGAGAGTGGGGTTGGGAGATAGGGTTTGGGTTCAGGGGATTTTGCTTACACCAGAATTGTGGTTGGAAAATGTTAAAGTATTTAATCATCCATGGGAAGCAGATGGGACTTTGGGGTGGGGATTTAGGCCTATCACCATGACCGAAACTGTATTTCGAATGTTTTAAACTACATTTGACAACTGCCACTGAGGGATTATGGGTTTTAATGATCAGCCATTATGACACCTATTCATTTACACAATTTACAACGTACTTCAATCATTATTAGACCCATCATAGCTATACTATGGGGCCGCAGTATCTAAATTAGATATTTTAATTATCAGCCAATATGACACCTATTCATTTACACAATTTACAACGTACTTCAATCATTATTAGACCCATCATAGCTATACTATGGGGGCCGCAGTATCTAAATTAGATATTTTAATTATCAGCCAATATGACACCTATTCATTTACACAATTTACAACGTACTTCAACCATTATTAGACCCATCATAGCTATGGTATACTCCTCTCAAGTTGAAGCTTAGGTTGAATTGAATTTGTCCATCACTGGGAAGAATTTGTTTTTAAGAAAGAGTATGGGGTGGTATTGAAAAGAGGGTGGAGGTTGGTGAGTATAGGCATATACTGGCGTCGGGTGTTATGTACTGAGAAGGCTGTAAACTAATTTTGAAACCCGCCCTGGGGCGGGTATAACTGCTAGTATAATATATAATAATATCATAATATCGGTGGAATCATGTTACTTTTAAAAAATTACTTTTAACAGGAAATGCCGAAATCAGTTAATCACTTTCGTAGATAAAAAAACTAAACAAAATAATGTTTATTTGAGTAATTTTGCTTTATACAGTTTTTCCATGTAATAATTTTTGTTCGATCTATTTTTAGGTTAAATTGACTATATATAATATGATATTATATTATTCAACAAAAATATTTGTTCATAGGGGACAATAAGTTAATGATTTTAATGCTTAATGTTTTTACTGGTAATAAAGCCATCGGAGCTAAAAAGCTAAATAAATGTGTATAATAATTCATGCCATTTCAGAACTCTATGAAATAACTTTGAGGTGTTTATAGAACATTTGAATATAAAAAAATCTTCGTTAACGGTTCTGTATAAAATGGCAAAGACGAAAAACTGGACAGCGTCAGTGGTCGATCATTTCGGTTGGGATCGAACCAACTGTGCCCGCCTAATACCAATATATCACGATGACGCCACACAACATAGCCAGACAAACACTACAAATTTGAACAATATTTAAACAAGCACTTTAATGATGCAATCCTGACTGACGTCACATACATATTCATCAGGAAATTAATTTGTTTTTGTTACAGTTCACTGTTAGTAGTTGTTTTCTCATTTCTTTCAAATGAATCTGGTGATTGCAAAACATAAAAGGAAATATGACTCCTTTTTAAGGCCTACTGTACATTCATAAAACTAAAATATCCATAAAATGACACGCTCCGTATCATTAACCCTTAAAAATAGTATAATTAATACAATTTAAAAAGAGTCAGCAAGCCTAATACCAGATGTTATGACATGAAGCCACACGCGTAGCCATCAGCCAAACACTGTACATTTGAACAGTGGTCCTATTTAATCATATAGATATTATAGTGCCTCTATGATAATCAAACACTTTAGTGATACAATATTCCAATGACGTCACAAACATATTCATCATCAGGCAATTAATTTGTTTACAATTCGCTGTCAGTTATTTTCTCATTTCTCACAAAAGACGGTATGTTCGGAACAGGACGGTATGTTCGGAACAGGACATTATGCAAGAACTGTAGCCTGAGTCCCTATTATTAGCGGAAACTTTGTTATACAAATTTTATTATCTTTTACACTGAGATATTGAATTGGATACGCCCACGGTACAACAGCTTTATACCACACTTCCTCAATTGTTAACCACTCTATTTAAAAGGGTGGTGTAACGTCGGACCCATATGAATATATTATTGTCCCTACTATGTAATTAAATTATGTCTCAATTTAAACGTCATTTACAAAAAGTGAGTCATGATTCCCATTGAATACATTAGCCACTGACACGCCTAAATCTTCTTTATGTGCCATGTCATGCGATGAAAATTAATTGTACTGTGTCGTTCATAGAGATAAGTGAACTATACTCTATGGTCTATCCAAAAATAGTTCTGTTGTTCGTTACAAATTTTTAGAAATACTTTTTTACACGCATATTATAGGATATCAAACAGAAGGTTTTCAACTACACTTATATTTGAAAACTGTCCCCGAATGACGGATAAACAGCCGCTCTTATTTATCCTAAATAAAAATACTTTATTCTATATGGATAGTTGAAAGCCTTAAATAGTTAAAATATTCCTTCTTAGCCAAGTAGTCAATCATAAAAACAAAAGTCTGCAACGTAGTCACAGTACACAATAAAGATAATGACAGTTTTATTAATCGTCACGCATCGTTGAAAAGGGGAATCCCGGAGAGTGAGTAATCTTATGGTATTTTTATATTAACGTCTTCATTTCTTCGAAGGGGCTGGACGATGTCTGACCATGGATTGTATGCGTGCTAACAAAGCAGAAGTTCGTCGTCATGACTGGTAAGTGTAGGCCTAGCTATGTTTTATTATTATTATTTAGAATGAAAATTATAGAATCATATAGGCCCTACATTTAGGCTGCACTTATGTTAAATATTTGACTACTGAAATAAAATGAGACAACATTTAACAATTTGTTTGCATACTACTTAATTGATCATAAGTACAGGGATCAATCACAAGTAGGTCGCATGCATTCAGTTTCCATCAGTCATGATACCGATGAATTGTCTGATGTGATATAAAATTTACCCAATCTGTACCAAAATTTATATAGTTTACAAGATATTGAAATTAATTGTAAGTGAGTTATACCATGTTTTATAATTATTGTGATATATTGTATAGGCCTATCATGTATTTTGTGACTATGTTTTTATGTATTAGGATCCCACCCTCAAAAATTGTTCAGATCAAATATATTATGTATATTATTTATTTCAACCATATTTTACAAGGGTGTTCCATCCAGCCGAAGCTGATCATAGGGTCTATCAGAACAATACAATTTGTATTAACAAACAATACAATCTTTGGGTTTCAAATTAAAATTTGATCAAAATTAAATGTCAGTTTAAGAGAGATGGTTTTTAAGGAAATAATTGAAGGAGAGTAAGATAAAGCATGACTAGCTCTGTTTACATGATCAAACTAGTTTGACAAATTTTGTGCCCAAATATGATAGTGATATGACATCATCATGTCCATATATTGGCACATCACATTTTTTTGTCACATAAAGTTTGATGGTGTAGACAGGGCTTAAGAGAATTATGAAAGTTGGAAAGATGGAGCATTGAAGCTAAATGCAATAACAAAGACTAGTGACAAGAACATTAATAAAACATCCAATCAAGCGTGACTAGTAACAGTGTTATTTATTTCACAAGCCTGTACAGTATTTGTTATTTTTTGGAAGGGTTCCAACAATTATAAAAGCTTTTCCTGTCTACTATATTTAAACACCTCTATTGTTCCGGTAGGTCGTATTTACGTATGTACAAATATCATTATCAACTTGTTAACTTTCATTATTGTTATCATGATTAATAGTCATGATAATTAGTACTAATATTAAATAAAGTAGAACTTTACATCATGTTGGTTCAATAGTGCCCGCTGTGTTGTCATGTACAGGTCACTGGTCAGAGTAGGATGAGACACCTAGCTGACCAATGGCCAATGGTTAGCCCATAATTATTCATTTGTTCATAATCAATCATAACACATTATTTTGATTGTTTTACATAGAAAAAAAAAAAAACATGACATGCATCGACAATAAAATAAAAAGATGGAAGAAAAAGACAATTACAATAATTAAAAAACAACAAATATGATTCTGGTAAAATATAAAATATTATAATTATATTATTACTTCTTCTGACAGGAATAAATTGCATTGTGCAGCAAGGGATGGTGATGTGAAAGAAGTAAAAAAAATTCTCCACGAGGTTCTGTGTGGTGTTGATGACAGAACACCGGTATTGTAATTTTTATTTATTATGTTTTTTTTTTATTATTGGTTAGACAATTTCCATTTGATTTGTGGTACCGTACATTAATTATATATTTGACAGTACAGTATACAATTCTCTAGAAGGGAGATTTTGTGAATGAACATTTATTTAGAAACTAACTATTTTGATGTGTATAATCGAGTTTGAACAATACCATGAAAGCCCCAGTGGTCTAATGGTTAGGACATCAAGTCTCGGTTGGGGCGAATTTTTCTCATTCTCACAGATCGTTTCAAATGAATTAATTAAATTTCAGTCTATCACCGGGTGGTTTCGAATTATTGTTCATTGCTAGTTTGACAAAAAAAGTGTGATGTGCCCAAATATTGTAGTGATATACCCAAATATGGTAGTGATATGACATCATCATGTCCATATAGAGTGTGCTGGGCACCATAAAGTTTGATAGTACGTCAGCACCAGCAGAGTGACTCCGCTCCCCTGTCATCTTGCCATAATGTTGATAGAAAAAAAAATAATATGTTTTTCAAAAATATTTTAAATAAGCAATAAACATTTTATTTATTCGCAGATTAATGAAACCGCCCTCCATAAGGCTGTACGTGGAAATGCGGTCGAGATCTGCAAGATACTTCTTTTACAAGGCGCTGACCCAAACCTACGAAATAAAGTAAGTAGCTTAAATCATAGAATTATGCTCCTAGTCCAACCAAGGCAATCTAAATTTCCTTGTTCCAACCAGGTCCACTCATAATCAGAAATGCCATTATGATCACTATCTTATATGTATCCACACTTATTGTTGTCATGATTATTATCAGATTTAACTATAGAAGTGCCTCTGCTGCTTTGGTACATACAGTACATGCTGCTTCTTTCCACTGTATTGTAAATGAGTTTTCCAGTGACAGATTAAAAGGTGTGTCACACCCCTCCCCCACCCCTCTCTCCCTTAAATTTCATTTAGCCCCCCCCCCCCCCCCCCCCCACTATATTCTAATGTTTGTTCTCTGGATCCGCCGCTGTTAATTTTCAGTACAATCACTCAAAGTAAAGCAAAAAACACAACCAATTGTTAACATCACGATACATGTTTACAAAGTTATGTATATATTTCTATAGGGTGGAAGAACACCGCTTTATTTTGTATTAAAACCCGAAGTTGCAGAATTATTACTTCAAGCTGGAGCTGAGACTGATGTTACTGATAAGGTGAATAGCCATAAAGTAATAGATAAATGTCATATTCGTATGATTGGTTTATATTGCAAGTTTTGACCAAAAAAAATGTGAACTGCCCAAATATTGTAGTGCTAACATCATCATGACATGGGCACATCACATTTTGTGTACAAGTGTAGACAGAGCGACCATCTCATCATTATCTGTAACCATTGCTGTCATTAATATTACCTTGATATTGTCGCTGTCTATATATAGATAAAAATGTTCTGAATTAATGTTTGATATTTACAATTTTGTTATTTTATTATACTTTAGTGGGAAAACAGTACGCCACTGGAGTATATAAAAATACGACGAGAGAGCGATAACAATCCGGAGTTGGACACAGTGATTGAAATAATTGAATCGTGGATAAATGGTAAGACCCAATCAACATGCTGTATCTTTTTGTTTCTTATTGTTTTAGTCTTGACAATTTTAAACATGAAAATGAAGTATTTACCCGTTAATAATATGGTACTCCTCTTTTGATGGTCAATACACTTGTTTTCATTATTTATAATATTTAAATACAATTTTACATAAATATATTTTCCGCACAGTACATAAACAATTCAATAAGTGAAAAAAAAAAAAAAAATATTATTAAAATAAAATTGTATAACATGGTATAACGTAGTATAAGGTTTATCGCAAATAGCATGCACAATGCATGGTGGGAAGGGTTTGGGAGCAAACGTGTACGTCTGTGATTTGTTGTTTGTACATACGCGTCGTGATGTTTGCACCCAAACTCTTCCCATCATGCATTGTGCAATGACATTCCTTGCGAAATCAGGCTATTTGCAATAAAACCTTATACCAGCAGTGAAGTCAACTAACACTATATGGATCCCTCAATATCGGCCATGTGACTTCAGTAGAAGACGGCTACAAGAACAGTAACAACATAAAATAACTGTTTTTTTTAAACTTTCAGTCCAGGCACCGTTTGAGTTACAGAATCGTAGCACTCTATTAGCTGCATACAAAGCTTCTATTAGGGATGGCAGAAAGCTACTAGCCATCTACGTTTCATACTGGTTGGACCAGAGAGAGTGGGGAAAACCAGTTTAAAAAATGCTCTGCTTGGCCATGAGTAAGTACAGTAGTACTTTGATATTTAGTATTTCATTCTAACATGCAACTTTTTTCATGTTCAAAATTTGTTTGTACAGTGTACTTTTATTATAATTTTTTTTTTTTATTTCATACGCATCCAACAGCAAGCAAAAACTCGGCAATTACAGTATAGATAAACTATTTGATAATTTATTGTGCCTAGTTTCATTTGAGGCTTAGGGAGTAGAGTTAAAAGAGTCATGAGTTACAACCCTCTCACTACTGTAGCTCTACATTGAACCCTGGATTAGAAGGCAAGCATGTTAACCAGCAAGCTACAATTCCACTACTCTCTCTTGTTCTTTCCTTCTAACTTAAATTCATCAACATTTCTACTCTTCAGTTTTAACAGTAATGAGGAAAAGACAGATGGAATAGCGTCACCAACAACATGTCGCATTGATATTGACAAAATTGACAATTGGGAAAAGGTTGTAAGTGACTCAGGTAAGGTTTATAATATTCTTATTCATTTTCAAAATTTGAATAAAAGTTTGTGCTCGTAAAAAATATAAAATGTTTTTTATATTTTTGATATACTTTTTGTATACCTGGTAATTATAACCAGAGAATGGGTGATAAGTGTGGAAAATAAAGTAGAGAAAACATAAATTGTAGAGTACTATATGTGTGGACACACAATGCAATAGTTGAAAACCAAGCCATTATTAAACTGAATTATAAAACGCATCATCAATATTTCACTTCACAAACTGACACCATTTTTATTTTATTACTTTTAGGGTATAATTTATCCCAAATCATAGCAAAGAAAACAACCGACGAGTTGAAGAAAATTGTGCCGTCATTATCAACAGAATCACCACCAGAAACACCTGACTTGGTCGTAGATGAGCCTAAAAATGATAATGATGGTTTGTGTAGTTATTCTGTTAAAATTCTGAAAATGATTATGAATATTATTGAACTATATTTTACATTATGGCCTAAATGAGATATCATTTTATTCTATATTCAAAACAAAAATTTTGAATTTCTTAACCTCCCAAAGATCTGTAGGTAGATAACATGATATAACATGTACTGTGTCTAGATCAATTCCACCTAGAATGGTTAAAATTGGTTTAAATTAGTAATTGACAAACAGTGCATGAAGCTTATAGCAAGCATAATTTCTGAATAAATTGAAATCGAATATTGTTTAAATATGTGCATGATGATGATACACAATGAAATTCCTTAGTTCCTTATAAGGAATTACATGGTGTACACGGACCTTAAATTTAACTAACAATTGACTGTGGTATAATACGATTTTCATTTCCTTGAGTCTAGTTTTACATTTGGTCATCGAAAACAAATGTACCAATATTTATTATAACAATGGGTCTATTGACACCAATTTAACAATAGAGTTACAAACAACAGTTTTATGTTATTTTGATTTTGACCCATATTATCATACATTATTTACAGTATGTATATTTAGTTCATAGATTCTACCATTGAGAATCACGGTTGAAATAACTGCTGATTAGCTTTTACAATAGTAATTGTAGTGTCTCTGCTTAATAGTGACAAAATAATGTGTACCCTTCCAAATCTTGGCTCTGTCTACACTGTCAAACTTTATGTGATAGAAAAATGTAATGTGCTCATATATGGACATGATGATGTCATATTACTACCATATTTGGGCATATCACTACCATATTTGGGCACATCACACTTTTTGATAGTGTAGACAGAGCTTTAAGTATTCATTAAATTTTGATACCCCAAACTGGTCTTCATAAATAATAAAAACTCTTTTAACCTTTATTTCTAATTGCTTATCTTTATTAGAGAATGATCCTATGCCGAAAGACGTCACTCGTTTGGTGAAAACTAACATGAAATGGTCAGAGGATGAAAGTCTTGAAGAAAAGACCAAGCTGCTTTTTAGTATTTGGGATTTTGCCGGACATCATCTCTATTACACCATGCACCAGGTGTTTTTGTCACCACGTTCAATATACTGTGTTGTATTTGATGCTAGTAAAGATCTGAATAGTTTAGCAGATATGGATTTCATGCCTGTAAATTTATACCAGGTATAGAAATTGATATTTCAGTTCATCATTCAGTGCCGTAGCCACGAGAATTAAAGTTGTGCGGTTCCCGCAACACTGAGAAGTAATAATCGGGTGTCTAGAAAACTCAGATCTAGAAAACTCAGATCTCAGATATATCTGAGTTTTCTAGATCTAGAAAACTCAGATATCTGACTTTTTTAGATCTAGAAAACTCAGATATCTGACTTTCCTAGATCTAGAAAACTCAGATATCAATATCTGACTTTTCTAGTTCCAAAATGGAACTAGAAAACCCAGATCATCAAATGGACCATTCCATTATTATTAGAGGGTAGCATATTTGAAATACTACACAGTATTATTACGTTTTCTTACTAATAATAATAATTATTGTAACTTGTAGTAGCAGCCTACGACTTAAATCATAAAGAAATACAGCATACACCTTTTTAAATGTAGGCTTAGCATTTAGGCCTAGCTAAGCAAACTCAATTCAAAGCTCAACGTGTGGGCGCTATCGCGATGTATCGCGAAGAGTAGGCCTGGTCCTACAGTACTAGACTAGAAGTGGTCAACTCGTACCCAAAATAACTCGTACCTATTCCCAACTTGGCTAACTCATACTTCAACAACTCGTACCCACACCAACTCGTGCATGCCTCATTTTTAAATTTTAACGGTAACATGCACTGTATTTTCTTTATGATTTAAGCCATAGGCCGCTTCTACATGTTACAATATTATTAAGAAAACGTACACAGTAATCAGTTTTAATAATACTCTAGTATTTCAAATGACCTACCTGCTGATTAATAATGGAACGATCCAAATGACCTACCAACCAATCAAATGATGATCTGAGTTTTCTAGTTCCATTTTGGAACTAGAAAAGTCAGATATTGATATCTGAGTTTTCTAGATCTAGAAAAGTCAGATATCTGAGTTTTCTAGATCTAGAAAACTCAGATATTTGAGTTTTCTAGATCTAGAAAACTCAGATATATCTGAGATCTGAGTTTTCTAGATCTGAGTTTTCTAGACACCCGTAATAATCCCCTGTGCAGGCCATGGGTTTATCAAAGACCAAAAAGCGGTCAGTTTGAAACTTTACCAAAACCGTACTGGTGGCTATGGCCCTGTCACTAATCAATTTTAAATAGTATTTGAAATCCTCATCCAATAAATCATGGATAATGAAAATAATAATTTAACCCATATTGTATGCTACAGTATGAGGTCCCAAGTTTTCATGGTTGTCATGTCATTTGTGTTGAACATTTCTTTTGTTTTTAATTTTATTTATTTTCTGTATTTTATTTCATAAAACAATATAAATTACATCACTCGGTTACATTACAAATTTTAAAAAAATAAATAAAGTTACATTTCTTATTGATATAATAACTTCTAATAAGAGGACACCCAACAATGTGTTCCCTTAATGAATGTCCCTTGAATAGAGTTGTCTCATAAATAGGTATATCATATCATATATATTATATCATTTCATTTACAGTATTTCGTCAAATTTCAAATACAGTACAATAGTAAATCAATGAGACAGGATGACCCAAAAGTTATTTTTTTAAATAGAAACTGTATTACAACAATGGAAAACAATCTTTTTTTTCTTAGGGGATTCATCAAGAATTTCCAACCGATCATGAGATGACAAATCTAGAGTTTTTGGACTTCTGGTTAAATTCGATATTTACGCATGTATCAGAAAACCCACAGAAAGATGGCGTTGACTGCCCTCTTAGTCCGCCTGTCTTTATTGTCGGCACTCACCTTGATCAAATCTCAGGAACAAAAGAAGAGAAGAAAGAAAAGGTAATCTATGTGTTTCAATTATTTTCAATTAACTTATTTTTTCCAATACAAAGTTCGGTTTTCATTAATGGTCTTGTTACATTTTCAAAACTTTCCTAAAGATTAATATATTTTTTTTTTTTCTAGCTCGACAAAATAAAATCAACTATTAAGAGTTATCTTAAGGATAAACCATACGTAAAACATGTTGTTCCTGAAATCTACTTTGTAGACAACACTCTCCGACCTTTGGGTGAAAATATGACAAAGTTCAAAGAAGATGTGGAGGAAATAATGCGTAAACAACCATACATGAATGAGAGTATCCCTATATCTTGGTTTAGATTTGAACATCTTGTGATGGAACTTCGAAAAAGTGATATTAACTATATCAGTTTACAACAGGTATTATGGCATATGGCAAAAAATTCTGTATTACCGTATTTATTCAAATATATGGCTCCCTCGAATAAACACTCCCTATAGAACATCATTTTGAATAAACGCCCCCCTTGAATAATCTAAAATTTACCAAGCATTTTGATTTTTTACTTTGTATTAAATGTGTTGTATTTTTTCATATCTAGGGAGGGTTTATTTGATTATATATGTTACAATAAATGCCTCCCTCCAATAAGCACCTCCCTCAAATTTTTAACAGATCACTTTAAAGAAATGTTGTACTATGTATAGTAAAAACAGTTGTAAAACAGTTGTACAGTAATGTAATATCTTCATGTGTTGCTGTGATTGAAAAAAAAATTATAAAAAAAACTAAATTTATTTGTGACTTAATTATAAAACAATTAATTATTAATCTTTACTGTGTTTCGTTGTACACAGGCAAGGGATGAGGCAAAGCAGTTAGGGATACAGGATGAGAAAGAGCTATTTGATATGTTGCATTTGTTGCATAATGTTGGGATAATAGCATTCTATGGTGACTATGATAGGAACAACGATGCGTTAGCTGATATGGTGGTGCTTAATCCGCAGTGGTTGCTAGACATCTTTACTAAAGTCATCACTATCACCAAACGAGAAGAGAAGGTACTTTTTCATATATTAGCATTCATCTCCCCTAATGGTCCATACAGTCTGTACAGTTTCCACCAACAAGTGTCACTCATTTGTCTGTCCACAATGAACAACTAACCAAGAGTGGGAACTAACAAACCAGAATAACTCTACAGCTCTGTCTACACTATCAAACTTTATGCGACAAAAAATGTGATGTGCCCATGATGATGTCATATTACTACCATATTTGGACATATAACTACCATATTTGGGCACATCACACTTTTTTTGTCAAACTAGTTTGATAGTGTAGACAGAGCTTAAATATACAGATGTCTTGATGGTTTATTTTTAGTGGACAGAGTTCAAATGTTGTTGGAGGATTCTAGAAGAAAAAGGGATATTAGAAGAAGTACTGATCCATCACGTGTGGAAAGACTTCCCAGAAGAATGCAGAGAGTCATTGCTGCAAATAATGGAAAGATTTGATTTGCTATGTGAAAATAAAGTTCAGGTAATTCTATAAGTTTGCTCTGAATTGAAAATGGTTTCCAGTGAAGAATAACATGACTCTAAGACGTGTAAAGTATCAACAACCCAAATGCAGAGTTGAAAGATATAGAAAAAGTGCAGTCTCATATCTTATATCGCTTCTAAATGATAATATTAATAATAATATTTAGAATATGTAAATATCCTTGTAATTCAGCTTTGGCTGCGATGACGATATTTTAAATAAATGAAATGAAATGAACAAAAATACAAATGAACTCTTGTAACTTCTTACATGCATCATGTTGAATGATCTACCGGTTGAGTAAGCTTACTTTATATGTTGCATGAAAGGATTCATATCATTAAATAATGTTTGAATGTATGATCAAGTGTGTCACTGTCTTTGTAGAGCCATTGATTATTGCTGTACAATCCTTAACCAATTTAACCTTAACCGACTTTTGAATAAATTGTTTCAGAGAGATGAGTCTGATGCCCTAGGCACTGGGGACAACCAATACCAACGGCAGTTCTTTGTTCCATGTCAATTGATACCTAATGAAGGAGACAAGGGAAGAGTGTGGGAATCGGAACCTAATGCTGTTGTCATTAATATCAATTCCAAGAATGGATTCCTTCCAGGTATGTCATGGAAATAAAAGAATATACTACGGATAAAAAATGATGTTGTTGAAGAAACACACACAAATAATAAAATTACGAATTATAAATTTCAGAGGGCTTATTTCATCGTTTGTCCGTTAAGGCAGCAAGTTGGACACAGCAGAAAGATGGATACCAATCAAAACCGCCACGGTTTTACTACAGACAAACTGAACTATACCTTGACGAAGATCATGAGCTCATCTTGAAAATGCATGTGACCAAAAATGGGAAAAGGATGATAAAGGTAAAGTGGGTCTACGTTTGTAAAAACATTTTCAATTCTTGCAAATAATCATCCTTCAGAAAGTTTCATAGATTGAGAGTGGTTGATAAATACATAAAGCTCTGTCTACATTATCAAACTAGTTTGTGCCAAAATATGGTAGTTATATGACATCATCATGTTCATTATGGGCATATCAGACAGAGCTTTACATCGCTAAAAGTGTGCCTTTTCATCAATTCTTCTGTTAACAATTAATCAACATGTTTATTTTTTTTATTTTAGGTTGTTATATACTTCCCACCCCTTGAGGATGATGACAGTAGCATTCCCACAGCTTCCATGTGTAAAGAGGTATTAAATGTTTTGTAAAAATTTACATTTGAGTGGAGTTGTGGCTTAGTGGTTATGATGCTTGGCTACCAATCCAAGGGTCCTGGAGTCATGTCATTTGTCAGGATTTTTTCTAATGACAAATTACAACTCCACTCCCAAAGTGCATCTTGTGTATATGTTTGTCTTGTGAACAAGATTGCCACCTTTAAGAAGGATAGGGAATTTGCAATTTGCTTAAATATATCAAAACAATATTTGTTTTCTTCAATTACCCAGTCCGATAAAGTTAAATTTATTCTTATATTTTATGTACCATATATATGGCTAAATTTTACTTACTTTCTAACTATTAAACACCCAATAATACATTTAATTCTAATTTCATTGTTGAATTATTTTAGGTATTGGTGTTTATTGAGAACAGTTTGAATGACTTGAGGACAATGTGGATGAAGAACATCACACTCGACCTGTGTATACCTTGCTACATGTGCATGAACTATGATGACCATCATCACAACCTTTCCCACTGTTTGGAAAAAGGAAAGATAGGCTGCAATAAATCACGATGCAAGACAACGTTTTGGCAAAACCTGTTTAGCAGTACTGACGCAACTTGGGGTAGGCCTAAAACATGATTTGTTGTGAAATTTGAAATCGATTACAGTACGACGAGGATATCTATTGTGGGGGCTTTTGTTGTATGAGAGAATGTATCTAATGGGTGAAAATACCATATATGACTCTGTGGTCTAGTGGTATGATACTCGCCCTGTAAGCGAGAGGTCGCAGGTTCGAATCCCGCTAGAGACATTTTTTCATACAACTAAAAATACGGAACTTCCGCCGATGAGCTATGCTCGACGCGATTATAAGATCATGTTCCGAATATTCGCACTGTTTCAATACTCAATGTATGATTTATATATAATTGTTTGCTAAACTGTTTTAATTGGCGAGAGATAAAGAATCTCTCAAAATAAAACTGTTGTCCGGTTGAATAACCTTATGTTAATCCAACCATCAACCAGTTAATAACTTTTGTAATATTGTCCAACCATCGGCTGGTTGAATAAATTTTAAACATTAATCAAACCATTGCCTGGTTAGATATTCATTGCACATTTGAATAACCACTTCAATTATTGTACTTTTTTTTCTGTTTCTTGCAGATGTCTGTCATCCATTGAAATGCTTAAAGAATACAGTAATTATATTTTATTCATTAACACAGGGTTAATTATTTAAAAAAATAGTATGTATTTCATTCCATAATATATATAATAATGCTACACTACAAATTATATTTTAATATGTGAACTTTGTGAATTAATTTTATATTATTATTATTTTATTATAAGGAATTGAATCCATCTGTTACAGCTACTCACCTAACACCGTCATCAACATTGCCAGGTAATTGCAGTCATTCATTAAATACATAATCCTAAGGCATGCTTCTAAGGCTGTTTGTGTCGCAGTTTTTCAGCTCACAAAATGATTTATATTTTACACTCACGTTTGTGTTTTTAGTGCTTATACCTACTATGGCAGACATCTGTCGCAAACGACAATGTCAAATAGATATTAATCACGGAGGCCTTTTCCCGAACATCTTAAAATGAAAATACTTACCTCATAAATATGAATACTTATAAACTGTACAGTAATTGTTTTATGTTATCCACAGTAGTTCCAGAGACTAACAACGACAATGTGAATGAACCATACCAGTCTGTAAGTACTGTCTAAAATGTAATCTCATCATCACTGATTGATGTAGTATGCTTTCATAGGCCAACACTCGGTTTTTATAGAATAAAAAGTTTGGCCTACTGAAATGCATAGAGTCATATTTTATACATTTCTCTATCATCAGGTTTAATCTAAATGACTAATTTACAAGTAGAGCATCATCATTTTTGTTTTATTTGGTCAAAGGTCCTAATCAGTGAAATAACACCAAGTGATTTGGAAACTGCTAGCAATGGACTTCCACCAGCCAAGACTCGTGTAAATGGCACAACAGTTAGTGTGACAGGTGATAACAACACACTGATTATGGATAGTCAAGTTAACCTCTGCATTTGGCGGCAAAGATGCCCCTTGCGCACTCATGCCCCAGCAGTAGTTGTAGCAATATGTGCAATCGTTATAGCCATATACCTACTTGTTGTAGGGTGCTGCCATTATGTTAATAATGTATGACAGCTTTACCTGTGTTTGTGTGGACCTGTTTATATGCTAACCAAAGCAAACCTGTAGCCAGGGAATGAACACACTTTTTCCTAGAGACTATGATCTGAAGTGATGGTTGACCTAACAACCTAGCTCATGATGATTTTGTCAAAAAAAACCTTAAGCGACCAAAACATAAAATTATTTTTATATTGCTCATTTACAATATCAACGTAAATGTGTATTATTTATGCACAGGGAGAGTATGTATTTATATATTGCAAAATATACTGTAAGATACTAATAAGAAAATCATATTTTTTAATAAGTTAATAAAACAAATCTATAAATATATATCTATCCTGTTAATAGAATATAAAGTTGTTGACTATTAATTAATACTTTCCTCTTTATTGACTTTAAAACATGCAGTAAAAAAATTAAAACACTGTAAAAGAAGAAACTTTAGGTTTTATACATGCATATATAGAAAGCAAGATGCAGAAAATTGTGGCAGACCATGATCGCCTATGTTTGTAGATATGGCACCTAGAGAGAGAGAGAGAGATAGTATCATGTTCATAATTAATATTATGTCAAATTTTAGACACAACCAATATTTTATAAGCTATTTTGAACAATCTGTATTTTTATACTTTACATGGTTTTTAAACCTAATATCGCAATGATAATTTGTTTTAAACCTAAGTGTGTGCCAAAGAAAAAAGTACTTATATAATAGTTATAGTATGTTAAAAAATAAAAGAGTGTGAAATGTATAATAGTATGTTGGGTATTCAGAGTGTGTAAATACAGTGTATGTAAATTAAATGTTTATAAAATGTAAGATGTTTATTTAATTTTTTTTAAATTAGTAATTATGTAAGTAATGTAGGTATTGGTCAATTCATTAATTGTAATAGGCCAATACACTGCAATGTATGCTTTTAATAATAAAAATCCGATACGCAAAGCAGAAAACATAGAGACTAATTTGTAAAAGTTGTAGAAAGTCATCGTCGATATCAATTATAGGTGGCGTTCTTCGTTTCTATTTCATGTGTACGACGTGCAGAATTAAAAATGTGGCGTACCTCGGGAAAAGTATCGAGAAATATTCGGGTATTTACATATTTCTTATTAGTTTAAAGATTAATTAGCCTCATTAAATAATTATATGATCTTATATACATATCTACATTTTTATTAGACCCCATTTGGTTATGTATACGCTAATAATGATGTACTATGCCTAGTAGGCTAGGCCTAGGCCTACTTCTTGCTAGAGTAGATAGGCGGTAGAGTAGAGAGACACCGGCACTTTCATCGGCACCTGCCTCGCTTGAACGTATGTCCGTATTATCTGGTCATTTCGATCCTGGTGGTGTATTGCAAGGCATTAATATTACTTGAAATTACTCCATTATTTAAACAAGTAGTACCTTTTGCAATACGTATCCACATTTATTTAGTAGGCCTAATTATTATTAATGAATACTTTTATTTAAGTGACCAATTAAAATTTTATTTACATAATCTTTAATTATTTTAGGGAGCTAGCCAAATTTCTAAAAGCAGTGCTCTAAAGTTAGAAAAATGTTTGATGTGCACAAAACCAGAAGTTCCTTTGCCACCAAGGAAGTAAGTGAATTTACCTTATTGTTGCATATTTCTTTATTGTTTTAACACAATAATAAAAATGTATTTATCAATTTGTTTGATGTTTTTCAGGTCTGGCGGTAGAACCTTGGTGAAGATCATCAGTGGCTCTGTGTTGATTGGTTGTGGTGCTGTCACTGGAACTGTTCTGTATGCGAAAAGTAATCCGGAATTTAGAAGACAAGTAGAGAACAATTGGCCATTTTTAAACCCACTCTTTGACTCGTTTATGTATGACCTCAATGAGGGCAAGAAAATCAAAGATGAGTAAGTTTCACAATCCAGGAAAGAAAATAATTGTAGAAAAAAAAAGTTACATGAGTAGTTATTTAAACAACTGATAATAATTTATAATAATAATATAAATATTTGTTTTTATCAGCTTTATTACACTGGTCATGTTTTGATCAAACACGTATGGAAAAAATATTCCAATATTGCAGCGTTTAATCCACGCAAAGTTGTTTTTTTACCTTACCAGGTACCCATTTATACACCTGGGTAAAGAGGGGCAAATTTAAATAAAGTATCTTGCCTAAGGATACAAGCAATTCAGTTTGAGTTGGGTTCACCATCAGTAATCCAACATCCAACACACTGTGCCCTTGCCATATAAGAATCCAACCTTCTTTCCATAGCAAATTGTTTAAAAATCAATTCTAGTCTTTTCTCTCTCTGAATATAGTAATCATTTTATCTATGATCGGACTATAAATAAACATTAATTTATTTTAGCAGGAATTTAGATACAGGACCACTGATAAATGTCAGTAAGGAAAAAATCCAGGCAGAGAGTTTGATGAGGAAGCCGGAACCGATTCCTGAACCAATAGTTCCAAAACAACAACCAGTAACAAAAAAATCTGAGATTACTTCCAAGCAGACGAAAGCTAAACAAGATTCAGAGAAATTAGCTGCGGCTAAAAAGAAAGCAGAAAATGAGGCTGCACTTGAAGAAGCCAGAAAAAGAGATGAAGAGGAAAGGAAGGCGAAAGAGTTAAAAGAAAAAATGATTGATCAAGAGATAGAAGAAGCAGCTAATGCAGCAGGTATGCCCTGTCTACTATCAAACTTTATGTGACAAAAAAATATGATGTGCCCATATATGGACATGATGATGTCAAATCACTACCAAATTTGAGCATATCACTACCATATTTTGGGCACACTTTTTTTGTCAAACTAGTTTGATAGTGTAGACCAGGCCTTGTCTTTTAAGGCGAGCGAGTGTGATCACTCACCTAACACACTCCTAAAACTGTTATTGAGGAATGCGATTTACAAAACCATTAAATTTTGGAAACTTGTACACACCAAAATACAAACAGCACACCTACAACACCTCTGAATGTATTGAGGAGTGCAATTTGTAGCACACCTATAATTTTCAAAAGACAAGGCCTGGTAGACGGAGCTTTAACAGTGTATTTATAGTGCTTTACAATTATTGATTTCAAATGAAACCTAAATCATCTATGCATACCAATGGCAGTCTGGACAGACTGGCTGAAAACCGAGTTAAGAGGAGAAATTATTTAAGGAATTTCTTTTTTAGCTTATGAAGTAATAATGGCCGATGCTATGAACACAGCGGTGACCATAACATTAGCAGCAATAGAAAGTCAGAAACTTGTGGCAGAGATTACGAAGGAACATACATCACTGATAAAGTTGGCAATGGAAGATGGAATGACAGAGGGTTCAGAAGCCGACTGGAAGATTGTTGTGAGGTCAGCGGATGTCAAGGAAGAAGCCGTCAAGACTGCTACGGAAACAACAAACTTTGCTAGGTATCATTAGTTCGTCATTTCGATCATACTATTGTATTTATTTATTATTTATATATACTAGGTGACCTCTTCAGCCGAAGACTGGTCCCTTAGAGGGCCCAGTTCTAATCAGTGACTGTGAGTGACGGTGACTGTGTGTATTAGTACACCGAGGTAACCCCTACTCGTCTTGAAAGATGTACTATGTTCGTTAAAGTGCACATGAGCCAGATGTGTACACTGGACCTATGGCTTATAGTCCAATATCCAAGAAAACTCGTTCTACCATAGAGTGAGTGAGCCTCGAACCCTTGCCGATGTTATGGCTATGTAATTACGGTTCCACTGTCTTAACCGCTCGGCCACTCACTAGCAGTGGTTGGTGTTTTTACTATACAATAAAATGAAAACATTTTCCAAATACAATAAATAACTTTTTGCACTACAAAAATTGGAATGAATGATGTATTAATACAGCTAATATCATTACCATAATTACATGGAACAGATTAATTGGTGAAATGTTGAATCTAATTGTTTTTGTTTGTTTTTATTTTGCAGAGAAGAGCTTGAGAAATTGAGAAGTGTGATTGCAGAAAGTAAGAAGACTAAGAGCCAGTTTGGGATTGGAGATAAAGTGATTAAAGCTGAGGAGAGTCTTATGAAGATGAATTATGAATTAGACAAGGCCATATCAGTGGTATGTACACATAAGGACATTTTGATGTTGTTGGTTTTTACTTTAAGTGACAGTATATATGTGGGTATATAAATGAGTGAGTGGCCGAGCGGTTAAGACAGTGGAACCGTAATCACGTAGCCATAACATCGGCAGGGGTTCGAGGTTCACTCACTCCATGGTTCTGGTGGTAGAACGGGTCTTCTCGGATAAGGACTATAAACCGTAGGTCCAGTGTACACAACTTGCTCGTGTGCACTTTAAAGAACCTAGTACATCTTTCGAGACGAGTAGGGGGTTACCCCGGTGTATTAGTACATCACAGCCACTGATCACCAACTGGGCCCTCTGGGAGATCAGTCTTTGACTGAAGAGGTCACCCAGTATAAAGATAAAACAAACAAACAAACAAGTGTCATCATCTTAAATGCTAATTTTGGTTAGACATTGCATGTCTCACATGTGTTCGCCACTCTATATGTTTTTAGCAAGCATGTGTATAGGTCTGCATGTGAAAAGTTCTGTTTCCTTTTTGATGTTTGCCATCCATGCTGTTTTCGGTCTTCCTTTTGGTCTTTCGTTGAGCTTCTCTGAGTGTGATTTTAGCTGGTGTATTTTCATTTAACCGAAGCATATGACCATACCATGTCAGCCTTCTTTTCTTTACATCCTTTCTCCACTCAATCTCTCCTGTTCTTTTATATCTTCATTTTTTATTTTCTCCAGCAACCTTATACCTATTATTCTCTTTTTGAATTTTCTTTGAAAGACATCAATGTCATGCTGTAGTAATACTGTCATGTAGTGAAGTAATCACTAAATTTAGACTAGTTCAGTCAAAGGGATGCAACTAATGACAGTTAGTATAACTAATGGGGTTTGTTGAGGGTCTTCTAGTTGGTGCTAGATTAGAATTAAGCAGTGTTTGGGGTTGTAATATATATTGCAAAATGAAGAAGTTGTGGAGACACTTTCAATGCACAGTGAGAGTGGTCTTAATTGCTTATTCATTTTTGGTTTTATTATTTTTTTGTAAAAACAGACATCATCTTTAGAGAAAGAAGGAAAGATATACAAGGAGTACAGTGACCTGGTGGAGAAGGGAAAGGAAGAGTTTACAAAGGAATTACAAAGTATTATGCCAGATGTGAAACTTGGTGAAAAAGGTATGAAACTTAGTCAAAGTCAAACATCATAATTAAAAACTTTGTTATACAAATAAACAACACTATTCTATACATTGTCTTACATTTTGATTGATGTAAATGTAAATTTGGGAATAACTTGCAGCCTAATGGGCTGAATTGCCCACAGGTGTGGACGACACACACAACTTTCTACTCCCCTAAGGGTGTCGAGTACTGCCACCAAACGGCGCCTGTTCGTCTGTCCACAAGCACATGGGCTGAATGGACCAGTACACCGGGGTAACCCCCTACCTTTCTGAAAGATGAACTGGGTTCTTTAAAGTGCACACGAGCCAGATTTGTAAAAAAAAATATAATAATAATAAATTTGGACTTTTAAGCACATAATACCTCTATGCGCTTCACATAAAAATAAAAGTAATCCATAAAATAAATACACCATTTCTGTTGTTATATTATAGGCAAAAAGTTATCGGAGTCTGAATTGAACTCTCTGATTGCCCATGCTCACCGTAGAATAGAGCAATTGCAGAAACAACTAGTAGAGCAACAAGTGTTGGAACAAACAAGGTTGAAGGAAGCACTGGTTAAGAAACAGGAAGAAGATGAAGAAAAAGCCAAAGATGTAGTCATGGCAGAACTAGAGAGACAAAGAGCTGAATTAGAGATTGAACTACATAAAAAGGTGAGGGCGATTGATCTATGATAATACCAGTTTTCTATGGAAATTTGGCAGTAATACATCAGTAGAGGGTATTATCATTTTAACCACAGCTTATTCCCATATGCAGTAAAGCTGTGTCTACACTATCAACTAGTTTGACAAAAAAAAGTCTGGTGTGCCCAAATATGGTAGTGATATGCCAAAATATGGTAGTAATATGACATCATCATGTCCATATATGAGCACATCACATTTATTTGTCACATAAAGTTTGATAGTGTAGACAGCTTAATTCTCAAAATAAATAAAACAAAGTACTAAAATACACACACATCTAAAACTATGCATATTATATGGCAATTCATTCGTCCCTGTCGCTATGCGATTATATAATGAATGATAATATCATTCATTGTATAATCGTATTTTATGCGCTAGTTTTATTTTTTGTAGTATTTTAAATCGACTTTTTAGGATTTTATATGTATATTTTGTATGGCTTTTTTTATCGTATTTTATATTTTATGTACTGTATCCATTTTATATTTGTATGTACTGTACTTTTGAAAAGGCCAACAGAGTTTCCCCATGGGGATAATAAAGTTTTAATTGAATTGAATTCAATTGAATTTGTCTATGTTATCTAATTTTAGCTTTGAAATCCTTCAAGTTGTCATTTTTGTAAAACGTATTCCCTTGCCAACATCATACTTTCTGTTACAGCTACAACAACTAGACTCTGATTATGAGCAAGAAATGCGAATGCAATTGAAACGACAAGCAGCAGCGCATAGTGATCATATATCAGAGGTGTTAAAGGTACAAGAGAAACAGTATGAACAGAAGATAAAGCTACAAGATGTAGAGATCAGATCTGAAGAACAAGATAAATATCAAACAGAGCTACAAATTGCAATGGCGAAGCTTAGAGGTGTAGAGAAGGCTATTGAAGGTAATTAAATATCAGTTCAATGTGTTTGAATATTGTAGTCCATTACTCTCATTACTCTTTCTATATATAGTTCTTTAAATCACAAATCAAATGTTTGTATTATATAACACAATGACAGATCCAGGATTTTGAAATAGGAGGGGGTGGGGGGGGGCCTAAAAATGGTGTAATAAAGGGTGGACACCCCCCCCCCCCCTCCCCCTTAGGTCTGCCCCTGTAACATTGTTCCCTAATCTTGTCTCTAGTTTTGGCTTATTTGTGCTATTTCACTATCTTTCAGTCATATGCAATGCATTTGATATCCTAGGCATAGATTTAGGTGAGACCGCATGGTATTCATACTGTATATTATGCTGTTCTTATTCTGCAAAAAAACATTCGTCTTTGTATGTTGCCACTGTATATTATTCTTAGTATTTTATTGTATATTTATTATTGTATTATTATAATTTTAGTTTTTGTATCCCTTGATTGAAAATTGTGTACCTTAGCTTTATAATGTAGTAATAGTAAATAAAAGTTGCATAAAATACTAAATTATTAATATCAATATATTTTTGCAGGACGTGCAAATCTAGAGAAGCAAAACAAGAAGGCGCAGGAATTATGGCTAGCCTGTGAAAACCTCAAGCGAACTATAGAACTAGGTGAGAATAGTGTTATTTAAATCCACTGGTTGTGTTCTGATCGTTTGTGTGAGCTTGCTATGGTATCTGCTTGGTTGTGTCCTTGGTGTTAGATAGAGTTGACTCTTTTAACTCTATTCAATTCAATTTTATTTTCATAAGATACAGCATATGTAATAACATGTGAGTAGAATGCACTTATGTTGGAGAAACTTAAATAAGCCCAAAAAGAATTCAAAAAGTATATATATATATATATATAACTGAATATTTCAAATGTAGTCAACAAATAAATAATTAAAAAATTTAAACAAAAATCTAGATTCAATCTTTATTAAATGTTTTATTTTGTTCTTTTGTTTTATTAGGACGACAAGATGGAAAGAGTTACGAAGACAAGTTAAAACCATTAGCCAATGAAGTTATTTCTGTGAAAGAAGCTGGTGACAACCACCCGTTTGTGGCATCAATCATTCACACCCTCCCGGAAGAAGCTCTAGCTCGAGGTGTCATGACAGAAGATTCTCTCAAACAGAGATGGAGACACGTCCGTAAGGTTTGCAGTCGCATGTCTATGATTGATGAAACTGGCGCAAGCTTCTATAAATATATTTTATCTTATTTTCAATCATTTTTACTCGTTGGGACACGGTGTGCCCCAGAGACAGATGATGAAATTTCTTTAGATTCTCTTGATACGTTTAAATTATTAGATTTTGCGACGCACTATGTTGAGGAAGGTAATTTAGAACAAGCTGTCAGATTTGTTAATCAATTATCTGGTATGCCAAAATTAGTAGCATCTGATTGGTTGAAAGAAGCAAGGCTTTTACTAGAAATGAACCAATCGGCATCCTTATTGTCTACATTTGCAACAGCGTCAGGTGTTGGTGGTCTGCATTTGTGATCTTCCAGAAATAATAGAATATAGATATTACAAGAATGGCAAGTAAACCAAGCATACAAAAAAGGTTTAGCCAAAACTGTATGTTTAATGTACAAGTTGATGAATATAAGGACAGCCATAAACAGCATATCATTGTTTCCATCTTATTATCTACAATAGAGTAGTCTGTACCTGTAAACTGCTAGACATATTTCCCGCGCAGTTGTGACAACAGCTAGACCGCAGCTCTTTATAAAAACTATTTAACGAGTCCAGCACAATCATTATCTTTTTTAAAAGCATGTTTATAAAAGACGGAGAGTATTACTTTTCAAATACTTGATAAACTGAGGTTGATTTGGTATCGCCAGAAAAAGGTCCATTATAGTTGAAATATTATGGTTACCTATGTTAACTGCAATATGGTTCTTTTCTGCTGTGCTGTATTAAAAAACAATTGTCAAAAAACTAATATTTTGTCATGAAAGTTTAAATACATTGTCTTTGAGTAGACCTATAGTACAATATTTACAAATGTGTTTTCGATTGTTCATCTCAAGGTACCAGTTGGCGTTGGAGAGAAGTGTTTACATTACAACTGTTTCCAATCAATAGGTGTTCGATTGCTCTTCTCAAGGTATTCATTTGCTTGAGAGAAGTGTTTACATTACAACTGTTTCCAATCAATCGGTGTTCGATTGCTCTTCTCAAGATATTCATTTGCTTGAGAGAAGTGTTTACAGCCAAAGAACCCCCTATGAGCAGATAGTGGCGAAGGATGCACACTGGTCAATACTTTGTGTCGTTTCTGAAAAGAAAAAAGAAAACCATTAGAGCTCATCACTGGAAAACAGTGCAGCCTAACAATAAGTTTTTGTTTAGGTGTTATCTCTCATACCATAAAGGCCAATTTACACAGACAATCGGTAACGGTAAGCGGAAACTACATAGCTTGTCCCACGTAGAATATGTATCTGTCCATAGCCCGTCCGCTCAGTGTTGTGTGTAAATTGTTATAAGGAATAACATAGATTCTATATTTTTATTACCATTACAACTCATTTTTAACCTACTGTTCAATTTTTCAAAAGAAGACAAACCAGGCTTGACAACCTCTCCATTATTAAATTGCAGACAATGCTAACAAATATAATATGTTTATGTACCTTGTTTATGACTTTTCCTTTTTTCTGAGCATAGGCACCCCAAAGCATAAACACCACATCGTTTAAATTGTTGTTGATCCAGCTAATCACTGCATCGGTGAACTTCTCCCATCCTTTATCCTTATGGGAATTTGGAGTGTGGGCACGAACAGTGAGAACGGCATTGAGTAAGAGCACACCTGAAAAAAGAGTTGGTTCGAATCAATTAAGTAAAATTCACTTTTTTCCGCGAGTAGATCTTTGTAAAAGACTATGGTTACCAATCTGAGAGACTAGCATAGTGTCTTTATTTATTCAACTTCTCACTAACTCTGTTAGTGAAGGATCTGGACCAATAGGTGGTAAACACCTCTAAAAAATGGTCCAGTCCCAATTGCACAGTGGCTGTGTGTGGCAGTGGCCGAGAAGACTCGTTCTACCACAACCATGGAGTGAGTGAGCCTCGATCCCTTGCTGATGTTATGGCTACGTAATTACGGTTCCACTGTCTTAACCGCTCGACCACTCACTCGCCACTAAGTCTTGACCATTCATGCAATGTTGGTGAAGTTTGGATTTATGTGTCTCAACAGCTCTCTCTCCATTCCATCTTGACAACTTTTTTGTTGTATTACCTATCATAAATTATGTCTGTATATATTATTTTCTTACCTTGTTTAGCCCAACCAGTCAAGTTGCCATGTGATGGTCTTTCAAATCCTTCTATGTCTTTCTCCAGTTCTTTATACATATTAATAAGACTAATAATAATGAAAGAAATAATAAATTCATTCATTACTGCTGTGGTTTGTATGGTTAAAATTACCACAAATTATGATTATTTACCTGGAGGAGCAATATTTAATTAATTTATGATTTGTTTTAAAGAACTTACCTTGGTGGAGGAGCTATTCCATGAGGAACACTGAAGCATAGCCCTATAGTATATTAAAATAAAGTTTACCATAGTTGAAACAAAACTAAACAAATAAAACTCCATGAAAAGACTGATTAAATATTGACTTCACAAATGTTTGGGTTTATTATTTGTGTATATAAATCTAGTCAGCTGAACAAAAGGCTTTAAAAAATAATGATCATAGCTTACCATGAGCTTGTCCAACATTGTGGTATGGGTCTTGTCCGAGAATAACAACTTTAACCTGATAAATTGCAAAAAACATAGATTGGAGATGCCAAATTGATAACCTTGCTTTAATATCTAAGCTTATTGATAGTAATAATAGTATCATACTGTTTACTTCCTTACATCTTTTACGTTGCACATTTTTGTCCAGGAATAGACTTGATCAGCTGGTGGAAATATTCTTTGAAATTGTCTTTCTTTGTCTACAAATGCTTGTAACTGAAATTAATAAATCAATATTTTGTATAATACAAAATCACATTATTTTCACAATAATTGGGTCAATTTTCAGGTTCTGTACAGTAGTAAAGTATGAACTTAATAAATACAAAAGGTTTCAATCGTTTTTCGGGGTTTGCAGAAAATATATTAAGCATAAATGAAGGAGATAAGTAAAATTAAAAACCGATATCTTTAGTAAATAATAATATACAACTTACATTAATATAGTAAGGTTTCACAAATTGTGGTGAAAGGGCTTTTAACCAGCTATCTCCCATCAAAGATGAGTCGCAACCAGATAATCGTTTTGCCCGTTTTTCCAAAGCTTCTGTCCGTTTCTTTTCTATAGCATCCTTTTGTTCTTCTGTTAATGATGACCCATCAAACAATGTTTCCTTTGATGTTGTATTTTGTTTCTTGTTAGATAAAGAGTCCTCAGACATAAGATTTTGACATTTCTCACTATTTTCTATTTTTCCTAATTTTACTTTGTTTACTTCTTGTTCTTCTGTCAATGTTTCTTTGTCTGTCATAGGAGGTTGGTTTTCATTATCCTATTTAATAAAATTGGAAAAGGAAAATCACAGAGTCAGAGAAGAAAAACTAAATAAAAGGGTCTACATACTATTTATTAATTTCTGTGGCATGACAGGGAAAAGGCATTATTTTAATATTATACGTATCATATGCGGTTGACACAATGCCAATCCAATGAGAAACAATGAATTATCACACACAGTCCAGCCGTGCCAATGGAATAAATTGTAGAAACAGTTGGCCATGCCTGCTCCGTATCTGAACCCTCTGAATCTGTATCTATCATTCAAGCTTGTGGAACTAAAAATAATACGGAAACTCAAATATGCACCCCTGCCCTCTCTGTGAGTGTGTGTGAAGTGCAAATCTGGTGTGACAACAGCAGCAATCAATGCTGGATACAAACCTCTGCTTTCCTCTTAATTCCACAAGTATTAGAAGAAAAGAAAGATGATATTTTTCGTTGCCCGGACATGTTCCATACAATTAAGTTTTTAATGTTTCTAAGACAGAAAATACTGTTCGACTTCTGAAACAACATGTAGAACTTTCGCGCGGATTTTCACAAATTGTTGTAGAACTAAACCAATCAACCATGAAGAAACCCGTTTAACTGACCAATCAATCAATTTGTTTTTGTTGACGCCCACCCTGTAATTAACCAAGCGTAGCACAGTTTATTGAGAGCGATTAAACAAAAAATGTGAAATAAATGAGCGGATATTAACAGCAAATTGTTCCGTATTCTCGTTATAGTTGATGTTCTACAATAACATTAATAAACAGATCATAAACATGTCGTATGGTAAGTATGTTTAAATTAATAACATAATTTTTAGTTATAATTTATTTTATACAGATATTCATCTAGGCCCAACTGCTAGCTAATTTGCCTAGCTAGGCCTATAACTACATCCTATCCTATATCTCCCAGGTTACGGGTAAGGCAAAATTGCTGTAGGAAAATTGATTTAAACGGTTAGCCTATTGTTATGTAAATCGTAAAGGAAATAACTAATATTTTATTATTTAACACAGGATTGCCTGTATGTAACAAAGCTAATTTATTATATTGAAATATTCATGAATAGAATTATTTTTAATTTTTTAAATAATACTTAATAGTAAATACAATATATATCTGTGTTTCCAGTTCGTATAGCCATGTGTATTATAATACTGTAAATCAATACTCTAACAATAATTAACATTTAACTTTTTTTCAGGTTTTTTCTGTGTAAATTAGTGCATCAGTGAATTTAACACGTCCTTCAAATAATTAATTTATATAAAATAGGACTACATATTTATTACCTCATATCAATTTTTAATACTAATTAAATTACATTTCAATTTAAATATTAAATCTTTTCCAAATAAATGTCAACATGAAGTTTAAACTATTAATTTTTGATGTGCAATAAATTTGTTTATGATCATTCCTTATTGTATTCAAACAAAATACCAACATTGATTTCCTGTTTATAACAACTATTTAACTGAATAAATAATTATTAAATACTAAATATGGCACAACCAAAAGGAAATGTAGGGTATATGTTTGTTGGTGATAAGTCTATAGAATTCTACCGTGATCCAATTACGTTCGTGAACAAACAGATGCAGGAACACGACACTCGGATCTTTCAATCTAGACTTCTAAACAAACCAACAATATTTTTGGGAACAATTCAAGGTGTCCAGGATTTAGTTGGAGGTAAATAATATTTGAGTATTCGGTCATGTATCATAGGCTAAAGATGGGGTTAATCCTACCCCTTAAACTTTACCAAAATGTGTTTATCAAGAGAGTGAAAAGGCCAAAGAAGAAGCGAAAAACTGCGTAACTTGTCCTACATAGAATATGTATCTGTCCTGAGCGGAAACTGCCCGTCCGCTCCACGTTATTTGTAAATGGTCATAAGGAATAACATTCTTATATTTTTATTACCATTACCGCTCGTCTGTGTTAATTGGCCTTAATATAGATACGAATGCAAATTAATTAAGAGTGTTATAAATTGTAATCAATATTATTTATTGAACTAATGGTCTCATCTCAATTTTTCTCAGAATGCAGTCATAACTTTGAAATGGGTTATAAAGTGTTTATGCATGGTCTCTATGGCGATAATGTTGTATTCTCGGAAGGAGAGGAAGCTAAACGACTTAGAGACGTCCTTCATTGTATATTTCAACCTGATAACGTGCAACAATTTAACAACAAACTGCAAGATCTCATTGTTAAGCACTTTAGTCACATGGACACAGGGTAATTTGCAGTAAAAAATAAGCCTACTATTATTTAAAGATGTATTGTCTCCCGAAAACATGAAAAATGAAGATGAATAAAATCAGTTTTAATAAAGTTGTTCACTGTAAAAAAAAAGCCAAAAAAAAATTATTATTTTACTTATAAAAAGACAACAAAAAATTTTTTGTAAACCATTGTATGGCAGACAATTTAACTATTTCTTTCACAAAATTACATTTTTTTCATATAAATAATTTTTTTCAATCCAGTTTTTGGTCAAAGTGAATAACTTTTACGTAACATTAAAATGGCATTTATTATTTTTTTTAAATTGTTTTTTTTTTTTCAATATATCTTTAAACAGACCATAGAGATGAACAGACTGAAATAAACAGCAAATGAGTTGAATGGGAAAAATAAAGTTGATTGACTGTTCTATTCAATGTGGTGGATTTCAGTAGTAGTCATTTTGACTGTTTCTTTCTTTGTTTTTCATAGCACTGAGATCTCTGCATATGAACGATTCAAACATTTTGCTACAGAACTTTCCTTTAGTATTTTCTTAGATGTTGTTCCTGATCACTCGGATGAGGTCAACGAACTACTTAGCCAGCTTATAACTACCCATTGGCATGGTAATTATTTTCAGTGTTTTGTACAGTAGTAAACACTAGTAGATATAAAGCTGTCTACACTATCAAACTAGTTTGACAAAAAAAGTGTGATCTACCCAAATATGGTAGTGATATGCCCAGATATGGTAGTGATATGACATCATCATATCCATACATGTGCTCATCACATTTTTTTATCATAAAAAGTTTGATAGTGTAGACAGAGCTTTTGAATATTGAAATTAGCAACAGATAAAAATTGGTCAAAATGAAGGGTTGTTTCCTATGTATTAGCTGGTACATTTCCTGTCTTATTTTAGCTGTTAGTGTTTCTTAAACTCTCTTCAATAAATTTGATATGTATACATATTTCTTAATCCTATATTTAATAATTTATATTTGTATAAACACTACTGATGCTCCTTTTCATTCATACATCAACTGTTTAAGATAATTTAAACATAAATTGATTAATCAGAACAAGAAAATAAATAAACTGCTAATAATCATTTCAAAACAGGCTTAGACTGTGTATTGTACCAGGGAAGAGTGACCCTGGTTGTACCCAGAATATTAGCAAATATTAATGAAATTCAAACAATTTTCTTTCTAGGTATTATTTCCGTACCGTTGAGCTTAAGAATGCCTTATTGGGGATCCAAATCTGGATACAACAAAGCTGTAGAGGCTAAGGTACTGTATTTTGTCCAATAGATGAAATTATTTCAATGATAAATATATTTATTACGGGTCGTAGCACAAGGCTCATTAATATTTATGATGCTCATGACTATCACATAATTACCTTTTTAATTACCTCAAACCAAACATCGTAAAACGTTATTCCGGAGTGAACACAATGTACTATTTACATATTTAGCTTTCAGGAATAATCATTTAAAATGTATTTTGTAATTCAAATAATCAATTTTTCTGGTTGATTTTGCGATTTAATGATTATTTCAACGCATTATTTGTTTTTTCAGGGTAAACTTATAGAAATAATCAGAGATCGTTTAGAAAAAGCAAATAAAGGAGATTTTCTTCATCGGATAACTGAAGCTGGCTTTCAGAATCAAACTGAAGTTGAAAATCATTTGTTGTTATTCATATCTGCCTTAGTTCCAAAGGCATTTGCTTCCATTTTAACATCCTTCACGTTGGCTTTGTCAGGTCAAGATAAGGTGGGTAGCTGTATTGAAGAAGTTCTCAAACTTGCTTGTTGACATGTTTGCCATATTATGCAAAAATCTTCAAAATGATGTCATAGGGTATCAGTGAACCTACTAGATGTGTAATTAAGATACATATTAATACCACAATTAATGAACACCATAATTCATGTGTTACAAATTACCAAACACACCGCCAATTCTTCACTATCATTACCAATTTACCATCTGCACTACAAATTTACCATCATCACCACCAATTCCTACATTATATTACAAATGTTTCATCAGACTGCTACCATGGCCCCAATACCTCAACTTTCACCCAATACCTCAACTTTCACCCAATACCTCTACTTTCACCCCAATAATAAACAATAAATGAATGATAATTTTTTTATTTTTTCATTCTAGTCTTCACAGCGTCACCAAGCCTGTGTAGACAGCAAATATTTAGATCATGTTCTACTAGAAGTTCAAAGGTTATGGCCACCATTTTTCGGAGGCAGACGTCTAACTAGAAAAGTAAATGTGAACTGTTTTTCTGTTAGAAACTTTTAAAATTATAAGTTGATTCAGTGTTTGGCATTAAAGATATATTGCCCCCTCTGAAAAATAATTTTTTTAACATTTTTGTTGTTGAATACAGTATTGTCACATAATAGTTATTTACTTTGACCAAAAATTGGATTGAAAAACAAATTATTTAGCTGAAAAAACTGTAATTTAAAGCAAAACATAATGGGTTTTTGGTTGAATTTACTGTAACCATTTATTTAGTCTTTTTCTAAGTGATTAACTTTATTAAAAGTCTGATTTAATTAATCTTCATTTTTCAAGTATTTGGGGGACAATACATCTTTAAATGTTCGTACTGTGTACATTTTAGTTGATTCAGTAATCTTGAATATATACAGCCGTAATCATTTCTGTTTCTCCTCAGAGTTGTGTCTTAGATGGAATACAAGTACAACAGGGTACAGCTGTCATCTATATGACCCACGCAGCACACAGAGACCCTAAAGTTTTTCCAGATCCAGAAGAATTTAAGCCAGAAAGATGGGAAGAAAAGTAAGACATTTTGTAATACATTAATACAATTAAATTTTGTAGTTGATTTGACAAGCATTGAGATTGTTTTATTGTTTATTCTAACAGTGGAGATGAATTGGAAAAACTATTGTGTTGCTATGGTGGTGGAAAAAGAAAATGTATTGGCATACAACTCATAAAGAAAATAATTAAGGTAGAGTATTCAATGTTTTCAGAAGATTTTCTCTTTTAACTGTACATTTACTAACCAATCATTTGTAACGCACAAACTATTATTATTGGCGGCATATAATAAAGTGAAGGTAATGACTAGGCTTGAATTTGTAAAGAAAAAGGATAAAGAATTTGAAATTGACTTATAAAACTCAAGTATTCGTTCCTGTATCTTTTGTTTAAACAGGAAGTTTGTACATTTATGCTTAGCAACTATGACTGGACTGTATCAAGTGATCAGGATCTTGAATACAAATGGTTACCTGTGTCGCGACCTAAAGGTCAATTGATGGCCCGGTTTGTAGAGAAACTTGCATAAATTAAAATGGACGTTCTCATGGACAAACTAAATTCTACTGGTTATTTTTTTTTTTTTATTATTTAATCATAGAGATATTATACTATAATATCTCTGTTTTAATATGCAACCTAATTTGACTATATTTTTATTTTATTTATAGTATTTTTTATTTGGCTCCTCCAAGCATTATTTAAAGACCAGGAAAATTAAAGATAAGAGGCTGTGCAATTTTTAAATATATGTTTTAATCAAAGGTAACTTGTTACAAAATTGTGTAAAATATTCGTACAATGTCACATATTTGAATTGAATTGAGATATACAGTATATACATATAAATATATATATAAACGTATATTGAGGCAGTTTTAACTTATTTGATCTTGATTTTTTTCTATATCCTGCCTATGCAGCTCTTTGATTTATATATATATATATATATATAAATCCAAAGACAAATTACTGAAAAAATGACAATGCTGTGGGTATCAGTGGCTGGATCTCAATGGAGATACAAAATAAAAGCGAAAAGCTAAATCAAAACGAGAAGTAAAACAGCCAGAAAAGTTAGCAGAGCTTTCGGGCAACACTAGCCCTTCATCATATATATATATATATATAAATGTGTAATATAGACATATAATATACAGTACCGCTCAATTTATTATTGCAATATATATGTTACTGATAACTCCTGTACTAAACAATTTTCAATGTGCAATGAATTGTTTGTGCTGTTAGTGATGTATTTAGATACTGCTCATACCGTGCTCACAATTTTACGCACACTGTTTCATCTGCCGACAACTTCACCTAACATCAATTTATATAAAAAAGTATATTTATTTATTGTCGTGTTATTAAAGTATCAAGTGTTTCAGTAAATGTGTTTTATAATGGCCAAGTGTGAGTATGATTTGATGTAGCAGTTGCTAAAATGAATGTTGCAACTTGTGTAACTTTGATCTGAAAGTTTTGAATTATTAAATATGTCTGCCACGAGCTTTAAAGACACCAAGGTAATAAGAAATTCAATAACTACTTGTACATTTATTGTTTCATATGTTTTTACATTCGGTATTACCAGGTGTACAGACTTCTATTATAGTATAAAGTGTTAGGGTACCGGACAGACTTTGGTATGGACATTTTGGCCATGCAACTTTAGGCAGGTTACCTAACTTTGTAAACTGGTTAGGCTACCACATTCTGGTATAGACTGTTAGGTAAAGGCATACTACCCAACTTTTGTATAGACTGTTCTTAAGTACACTTTAGTGTAAGTTAGGTAGCACACACAACCTCACTGGTGGTGTATAAGCTGACTAGACGTTCAGCCTCTCGCTGACCTGACAACAATGCACCTTGTGTCGTTGAATAGAGAGTCCTATGAGTTGCTTCCCCAGCGAATAACACCTGGAACAAAAAATGTCATTTTTAGAATACATACTGCAGTTTTTTGTATGTTTAAAGCTCTGTCTATACTATCAAACTGTATGTGACAATAAAATGTGATGTGCCCATATATGGATATGATGATGTCATATCACTACCATATTTGGGCATATCACTCCCATATTTGCGTATATCACACTTTTTTTTGTCAAACTAGTTTAATAGTGTAGACAGAGCTTTAAAAGTGTTTATTTAAATGTTATACATACCCTTGGTATAGTAACTCCCTCACTATTTGTAACATAAAGAGGTTCGGCCAATCTATCAAAATCCTTGCCACTACTACCCACTGCTACATAGGAGTACGCACCCCGGAAGTATGGATTTGTATTCCATGAAGTCGTCAGCACCTCAATGGGTTCTGGGATTGAAGAATCTTTCAAGAGTTCTCTTAAAAGGTCTGGATATAGAACAAATTGGAGATATTAGATAAATGAAAGTATGCTAGGTTTGCACTGTCTACACTATCAAACTTTATGTGACAGAAAAATGTGATGTGTGGTTATACATGGACATGATGATGTCATTATCACTATCATATTTGGGCATATCACTTCCATATTTGGGCACATCACACTTTTTTTGTCAAACTAGTTTGATAGGATAGACAGAGATTTAGGCTATGATGCTTTGTTTTATAGGACACTGAGTGACCGTTAGGAATTAAGACCATTAATGGGTTTTGCAACAACTTTAAAATGGCACTGTTGAATCACATATCAATTTGAATACTGTACCTGTACATTTTGTACTTATAACGTCATCTTCTAAACTCTCTGCATGCAATGCTGATTCACCTGATAACCAAACTACCAGTGTATTCGATACTAAAGGATGTACAGCAAACTCAAATATCTTTCTGTACCAAGTTCCCTTCAAATAATAATAATAATAAAACATTCATTTTAAAGTCATTTATACCATATTATTATTAGGATTTAAGAAAGCTATGGGAGTATTATAGGGCTTCTCTTTGGTATAAGATAAAGAACACACTGCAAATATAACCAACGGAACTCACAAGGGTGAATATATTTTCGGTGGGCAGTACTAGCGACCATCACACCACTATTCTTTAACATGCAGGTTAATAGTCAAGAATATCTACTTACGTAAGATACAATGACATTTTTTAAAACTAGTAGTGTTAAGAAAAATTAATCTTACCGCTGTTAACTCATCAATCCTGTTGACTGCATTTCCAGGTATCCTGTCCCACAGGGGCGTAACGCTTGTAAATATATCTTTCCAAAATGAATTTTCGTACCTTAGATGAATCTTTGTTATATAACTGAAACCCATACGGTTAATTACATCATATTTGATTTGCGGTAAGGCAGGCTTAAAAAGAGTTGTTGCATACTTCTTCAGGTGACCCAGGGACTGGGTTGTAATCACATGATCTGCATAATACTGTTTGCCATCTTTGCATAGTACAGTCACTCGTTTGGAAGAGCCTGTGAAGTAAATTAATCACTGTCCTATCAGATAGGTAGTACTCCCCCTGATACAGGGGCTATTTTGTAAACCAGTTCAACAAGGTAATCACCTACTCGTCTTGAATGATGAACTGGGTTCTTTAAAGTACACATGGGTAAACTGTGTACACTACACCTATGGTTTGTAGTCCTTAGCTGAGATTAAGATTTTAATAATGAAAATAAAGACACAGATATTCATATGGGAAGTTTGTGACCACCAAATGAGGCTTAAAATGATGCTTACAGTCCTTCCTAAGGGACCCCCAGTCTGTCATTTCCCTGTTGTATTATTATGTAAATTCCTTTTCTACTGTCACTAGGTCTACTTGAATGTAGATCTGCCTGAATGAAGTACTGTACCTTTAGAAATGCTGTCATCCACTGTTGGGTCATCATTCTCCCATTTTATTTCTATAACAGGTGTGTTATAAATAACACAATCTTTTGGTAACTGTTTCAACATCTCTTCTATTACCTGTAAATAGCCCCCTCTGACAACCATGTCATGGTCTTTCATCTCGTCATACTCTCCGTAATCTGCCAATAATAATTCATACAAACTGCTGCAGCCGCAGTGACAACATTCATCAAATGATAACACTTGAAAAATGCTACTCGCAGTGTTTTCATCTTCGGTCGTTAATCCGAGTTTTCTCAATTCCAAGAGAAACTGCTGTTGTAAGAATTGACCAACTGATATGGCGTCATTCTTTCTTTGTCCATTAGTTGATTTATTGTGGCAGAGACTCGCAGCTTCTTTGTACAATATTCTTTGGAAAAGTCTGGAAACAAATATTTGAAAGAAAAAAAATTAGTCAGGGCCGTAGTCAGCATGAGCAGACAAGGCACTCGCCTCGTCTAAAATTGTCAATTTTCAACACCCAATTCACCAGCAAAGATTGTCATATTTTATATTAATATTTAACGGGAACGCATCTTTGCCTCATCTGTTTTTAACCTCTCGCTAGGGCCTTGTCAGTAGGCTTACAAGAAATGCACTCATGCGCCACCTGCAAAAAGTTGAACATGTAATATTTGAATCATTAAAAATGTATCAAACTTCCTACCTTTTGAAAAATATGAAGGTTTCTGGCAATACCTCGTCTCCATTGGTTTTCCAATATTTTGGTAGATGATTGAAAGCATCACCATCTGTGGCATCACCGTCCGTAGCATCACCGTCCGTTAACTCGGTATGCCTTGTAAACAATTCTTTAACTGGATTGTTTTTTGTTGAGTGCAAAAACGTAGCTCCTTTTTCTAAATATTCATTGTCTAAATAAACAATAAAAATACAGAAGCTCTTTATACAAACTATCTAATGTAGTATATTTCTTTTCACTTTGATATTGGCTGACATTCACATACAAACTTTGCAGAATTAGGATTCCTTGCAAAAAAATGTTTTACTCAATTTCATTGAGAACTTTTAAGTTCTTAATGAAATTGAGTAAAACATTTTTTTTAATTTAAATTTTTTTTTTTTTTTTTTTACTCTTTCAGTCTTTCAAATTACTCCTACATATACAGTACAACCCAAAACGGCCTAAACGTACGTTGCCATCAAATAATAATAATAATAGTTCATTCTTATATAGCACATGTAAGCAAGCTCTCAATGCGCTGAACATTATTAATGGTCTTTCACACCTGTTCCGGCACGGTTCCGGTCCGGCGAATCGAACATCAATGTCATTTTCACGCGGCTATGCGCCAATCGATATGCGCGTAGCCGGAACAGGTGTGAAAGACCCTTTACCCCAGTCATTTTTTGGATCAAACACGTATGGAAACATACACATACAACCCAAAACGGCCTAAAGAGTGCTCAAGGCGCGTTAAAAAAGTCAATATACAATATCTGGCTTAATAATACGCAATGTCTTTGAAAATCCGTCACCATTCTGTCGCGGTCCCGGACCCCTACCTCCATCAAACCAACCTACCTGACAATTGAATCGAGTGTATTCGTCCACCTGGTCTTGATAACGCTTCTAAGATCGTTACCTTACAATCCGGTAAACACTCAGTCAACTTCAGTGCAGCACTAAGTCCTGCGATACCAGAACCAATAACAATAATCTGACTAGGTATGTTGTTCATTTCTCCTTCCATTTTGCTTTAAATACTGTACTTCTATATATTATTGTATTATATTTATCTCTTTAAATAGTTTGTTTAGTTTCTACCACATGTTGAAATATATATTTTTTTTTTTGCTGGTTAGGCTTATCCCCACACCAGGTGATTTATGAAAAAGTGCTCAAGGGTTCAGAAGTATAAATAAACAGATTCATTCTAGTTACATAAATAAAAATACACAAACAGTTAGCTTAGCTGGTTAAAAATTGATATTTATTTACAATAAAACATTTGTCTTTTCATATGTATTATTCTCTGTGTCATTATTAAAAGCAGGTTCAAGAAAACTGGACACTCTTGGGCCAGCCCATCTTGAACAAAATGCCGAAGGGTTGACCATGGAAAAAATAATGCATAGGGCTTTTTTTTTTTTTAATTTTTTTTTTTTTTTTTTTTTTATTTCATTTTTTTTTTTTTTTTTTAACCATATTTAATGAGGGTGATCCATCCAGCTAATCTGATTATTAGGGACCCTCAGATGTTCACAAGACAACTATATACACAAGATGCTCTACATAAACAAAGTCTTATTACAAGTCTTTGGGAGTGGAGTTGTAATTTGGTCCTTAGAAAAAATCCTGACATGTGACGGGACTTCAACCCAGGACCCTTGGAATGGTAGCCAAGCATCATAACCACCAAGCCACAACTCCACTCCTAAAAGTAAACTTAGTTTTCCGATTAGATAAAACTATATTTTCAATAATTGTATATTAAGTAAATATATGCTTTCGGAAACTGTGACATCAGATTGGGTAAGTAGTTTGGGGTTTAAAAGTATAAGGTAAGTAGTTTGGGGTTTAACAGTATATAGTAAGTAGTTTGGAGTTTAACAGTATATGGTAAGTAGTTTGGAGTTTAACAGTATATGGTAAGTAGTTTGGGGTTTAACAGTATATGGTAAGTAGTTTGGGGTTTAACAGTATATGGTAAGTAGTTTGGGGTTTAACAGTATATGGTAAGTAGTTTGGGGTTTAACAGTATATGGTAAGTAGTTTGGGGTTTAACAGTATATGGTAAGTAGTTTGGGGTTTAACAGTATATGGTAAGTAGTTTGGGGTTTAACAGTATATGGTAAGTAGTTTTGGGTTTAACAGTATATGGTAAGTAGTTTTGGGTTTAACAGTATATGGTCATTCTACATACATGCAGTATATTTTATTACTGTACTTTGCCATAATATAGTGTTCAATACTAATTATAATATAGTAGTACTGTATTGCACTGGGAAATACAAAACGTATCATTTTAAAATACAAAAACATGTCCACAGTGAAAAGTACTGTAATAGAATTGACAAATATTGGACATTTTACTGGTAAAGGCTCGCCAATTGTTTAGCCACTCGCTCGCCTGAGAGGAATGCACCGTGGGCAGTAGAGTAAAAAGTCCTGTGAGTTGCCTCGCCAGAAAAAAACACCTATAAGACAAATGAAGCAATAAGGCACAATTAAAATGCTGGGAAAACAAGTATATAATTCCAGGCCAATAAGGCCACTCAAGCCAATTTTCAATTTTCATGATCGTTTTGATACCAGGTGTGGATCCCGGTATTAGCGGTAGGCGTGCACCCTTTCCCCTCCCAGCTAAGATGAAATTATGAATGTTATATGCTAGCACTCCACCTGGATACATGGTCCATGGCTGCACCATAAAAACATTTTATGTTGCGTACTGTAAAACTTTATTTATTTTTGGTATAGGAAAAAGTGGTTTAGTGTACAGAATGAACTAACCCTTGCTATATCAACACCCTTAGTATTTTCAACATAAAGAGGTTCTGCTAGCCTATCACAGTCCTCGCCACCACTACCAACAGCTACATAGGAGTACGCTCCCCTGAAATAAGGATTCGTATTCCATGAAGTTTTTAAAACCTCACAAGGTTCTGGAATTGAAGGGTCTTGCAGGAAATCTCTTAAAAGATCTGAAATTGGAAAGAAAAGGTGAGTTTTCTTTTACTTTGTTCACAACCTTTAGCAGCCTCATGAGTCATGAAACTTGAGAAGTGGGTTGTCTGTTTTCAACAATGTTTGAGAATATTCAATCATAAATCATATGAACATTTCTGGGTTTTTAAAAAATTAATTTATTCTAAAAACAAGACTACATCTATAAAATGTTGCTCAAAATAAGGCCTGCATAATGATACTGAATGCAAATGTTGAGTTTTGTAATACTTGACCTCATTCGTGTGTTAAGAGCCCTTGATATCAGCAGATGTCTGTGTAGTGTTTATATTATTAAAAATCAACTGTAAGAAAATAGGTACCTGTATTATTCAGGTACATGCTTTACTCAATTCACTGACAACTGCTGAATCGACTCTGTCTACACTATCAAATTAGTTTGACAAAAAAGTGTGATGTGCCCAAATATGGCAGTGTTATGCCCAAATGTGGTAGTGATATGACCTCACCATGTCCATATATGGGCACATCACATTTTTTTTCACATAAAATTTATAATACTGAAGTTATGTAACTAATATCTAATTTAATATCAATTTGAATACTGTACCTGTACATTTTGTACTTATAACGTCATCTTCTAAACTCTCTGCATGCAATGCTGATTCACCTGATAACCAAACTACCAGTGTATTCGATACTAAAGGATGTACAGCAAACTCAAATATCTTTCTGTACCAAGTTTCCTTCAAGTAAAGATAAAGAACTGTGTATATTGTTTGAAGGTTTGCATGACGAAATCAAATGTTGATATAAAGTTTGCGGTACACCACGTATATATATATATATATATATAAATCTTTATTCACCAAAGGCAAAACGGTATAAACAAATAGCTTTCGCTAGTCAATGGTTTACACCTAATTAACAAATATAATACTGTTCAGTGCAAACGATTTTGATAATATAATTATACAATAATGTAAAAAAAACACAATAATGATAAAAAGAAAGAGGTGGGCCAGCATTAATCAGTATCTCGATAATAGTAGTTCAGTTATATTTTTTACGAAATTACTTTTTGATGTATTATTTTTTATGTCGAGTGATAAATTATTCCAAAATGTTGTGCCAGTAAACGAAATTCTAAATTGACCTGCCATAGTACGGGCTTTTGGGATAGATAGGTTATTACCTTGTTTAAACCTACAGTAGTAGTTCGTAAATGATCAACTTTACTAAAATAATAACTGATTTGATGTGCAGAGTTTCTATTATATAAATCAAAAACAAAATTAAGTACACATAATTCGTATAGTTTATGAACATCTAGAATATTAAGTTGCTTAAATATTGGAGATGACGAAGCTTTAAAATCAGAAAAAGTTATACACCGCATACACATGTTGCCACAGGTTGTTCTACATCTGTTTTACTTAAACTTTATAAATGTCTTGTTCTTCCCCATACTCAATATTGCTCCCCTGTTTGGTATCCTTATCGTCAATGTCATATTAATAAGATAGAGAAAATTCAAAGAAGGGCAAGTCGATTTATCCTTCATCAACGAATCTTAGATCAGCCATATTCTGACCAATTAACTAGATTGAATTTGATGACAGCCGAATCAAATCGAGATTATTTTACCGTTATTTTTGTTACAAATATATTATATAAATTACAGAATAGTTTTATTTTAAATATGTTGATTATCAATTGTAGGCATTTGGATGTTCTGACTTTTAAACATCTTGCATCCAAAACTGATAGTGGAAAGTATTGTATCCCAACCAGATTTATTCGTCTGTGGAATGCACTACCGGTCAATATTACAGACGCCTTTGTTTGCGGAAGTTGGGTACAATTTAAAAACATGTTAATGGACCACTTTAAAAACACTATGCCTCTTTAATGTATATAATCATAGTATTTATATTACTTATTTACATTGTTTTATGTTTTATTGTATGCTTTGAGTGCTGGTGTGGCACGCCTTATGGCGACAGTGGTCCTTCGACCTCTTTTGCCACTCCTTGGCACACTCAAAGTCTATGTATTGTTTTAATTGCTAAAATTAATAAAATAAAAAAATAAATAAATATGTTTTATACGTGCTACCCCAAACTTCTATGCCATAAGTGATACTTGGTTGAATAAACATTTTATATAATAAGATTAATATATTTGTGGGTACAACATATCTTAGTTTAAATAAAATGCCTGCCTTCTTTCTAATGTTGTTTTTAACATCATTAATATGACTATTTCAAATTAAATGTTTATCAATCTTAACACCAACAAACATTACTTCTTCTGCTTCATTAAGTTGTTTATGTTTTACGTATATGTTACCGTTAGTAGAAACATTTTTATTCCTGTTACAGAATACAATATAATTTGTTTTACCAACGTTAATAGTTAATTTGTTTGCATTGCACCATTCAATGACATGTTGAAAATTATAATTATAGAGAGATCAATATTATTGCCAGAGAAATCATGAAATAAATTAGTATCATCTGCAAACAGCCTAAATTTAAAAAAATTAGTAGAATGAGAAATATCATTTATGTAAATCAGAAACAGGATATAGCTCTGAAATAAACTGTTTAGTTTCTCGACGTTTCGATCAACATACTTTTATTGTCCTCAGAATTGATCAAAACGTCAAGAGAAACTCAACAGTTCTTTTCAGAAAGAAGGAAAACGAAAACAAGAATGACTTGGAGGGATAACATTAATTAAGACATGAATAAAAATGCCATTCTACCAGCTTCTGGATACCGCCAAAAATGGAAGGACTTGGTGCAGCACTTTGTATCTCACCTACTACGTCCCTACGATTTTCTAGGTCATGGGACAACTAGAAATATTGTATTTTACTCAATTGAACAAAACCAATACATTTTAAAAGCAAGTTGAAAGTAAATAAATAAATGTTTTTACTTTCATGGATGTTTCAGTTTCAGTTTCTACTTCATGTACTCTGTCCCATAATAAGTAAAGACGAGTGAATCTATTTGTCCAAAAAGGAGTCTTGTATCTTAGAAAGATCTTTGTAATATAGTTAAAGCCCATGCGATCAATAGCATCAACCTTCACTTTTGGTAGAGTCGGTTTAAACAAGGTTTTTGAATTTTCCTTCAGGTGGCCTAGAGATTGAGTTGCTATCACATGGTCCGCATAATACTGATCACCATTTTCACATAATATAGCAACTGGTTTAGAAGCTCCTAAAAACATAAATATTATATTATTAATATACCATTATTAATAGTTGGAAAGAATTTTTCAATTACCTTAGACTTATGACTTCATATGGAGATACTTTTATGTTGAGTTTGGTTTTGTAACTTTGTCAAGGTTTAGGTCCAGGTGACAAAATAAATTTTACAGATGTTGAACATAACATAATAGTCCTAGGTCCTCAAAAATCAAGGGTTCCCTATTACACAAGGCCATTGACCTGTAAAGCTGTAAAGATCATAACTCCAGGATTTTGAAATAGAGCCTAAATATGTCAAATTTTAGGTGCCGAAATGAAATTAGTGTCCTATCTTTTGTATTACAAATAGCAAAATTTAGGAGGGTGGGCAGGTCGGTTGGGTCCCCTTGAATCCGCCTATAGTTCATACCTGTTCCGCTTCACAGAACTATAAAAAAGAAAGACAGCATCATTTCCTGTTCCATTTCATGGGAAATGAAAGTTAAACAAACCATTATTATTTTTGACGTCTTTCCAATGCACTTCTTTTACAGGTGAATTGTACACAACAGAATTCTTAGGAAGACTCTCAAGTAATCGGTCAACAGCTTGCACGTAGCCGCCTTGAACTCGTAAATCACCGCCTCCAAGAGCCCTGTATTCGCCAAAATCCTGTAGGTCTAAATCGAGCAAACTATTGCACCCACTTATACAGCATTCAAGTAGCGACTTATAGTGAAAAATGCTATTTGCCATTTCTTCACAGTCTATCGAAAGTTTACGATCTTTTATTTCTCTCTGAAATCCTTTCTCTAAAAATTCACCAACTGATTGAATTCCATTAAGTGGTTTGTTGTTATAATATAAGAATTCGGCTTCATCTCTTAGTTTTAGATAAATTCTGACAAAAATAAAATCAATAAAATTTGGTTAATCTTTCAATGGTATTTATGCTTACTGTACAGTAAGTATAAAGTTTAATCTTTGGCACAAAACCCACCTTTCGAATAATTCAACTATTTCTTTAGAAACTTCTTCTCCATTGACTTTTGCATACTTTACCAAAGTGTTGAAGTTTTTTCGTTTTTGTTTTCTTATTAGACCAAGAATTGGATTATTTTTTACTCCATGGATCCAGGTGGCGCCGCATTCTATGAATTCATTCTCTGAAAATTAGAGACGATACATTTTCTTGATTGATAGTGTGTGTGCAATTAAATACAATAATTAACGATGCAATAAAATAAATAAAAATAAAATAAAACAACAGAATATATATATATATAAATCGACTACTTGTAGTTGAGATACTTAAAAAAACTTACCACCAATTTCCCATGATTTAACCCGTCCTCCTGGTCTTGAAAGGGCCTCTAAAATTGTGACTTTGCTGTCAGGAAGACTCTGATTTAACATCCTTGCTGCACTTAAACCAGCCAGTCCTGCGCCAATAATGATAATCACAGGCCCATTTTGAGCCATTTTGCTTCTTTTCCAAATTCTACCACTAGCGCGCCACCTAGAAGACACGTCCACCGTGGAGTACCTCCTTCCGTCCCAGAGAGAAAAGGCCTAGCCTACTTGGCCTAGCCTCAAATGGTTATTTATATATTATAAATAAACAAAACTCATATTTTACCTATGTAATGTTAAAGATTATACGTTAAAATAAAATTATATATAATAATATATTAATATAATGCACTTTATTTTAGTAAATTGTTGTAAAAAATAGACTTACTATAAATTGCCGACAATTGTGTTGTCACGGTCTACTGCACATCGATTACGTAATTCTCTTATCTGACATCCAGTTACTGAGCAAGCTAGTTTGACGGGCATCCGGACTAGTAGCTCGCCGTGATCGTATAGTGGTTAGTACATTGCGTTGTGGCCGCAATAACCCAGGTTCGAATCCTGGTCACGGCATTGATAAAACAATGTCACGGCAATGGTCCTTCTTTTGTGTGTTTCTTTTTTTTTAAAGTTAATTAATTCTATATATTTTTTATAAATATTTTAGCATGCTTGTATTTGTTAATATTACCATGGAGTAAAGAATCTTTACTCCATGATATTACACATTTTTTCTAATATTTATTTGTAGGCCCATACTACAAACATAAGATTACGAACCAATTATTCATGAGAAAAAAGTACAAAATAATATTTTCATTAGAAACGAAGTAATTCCTCAATTAATGATTATCCTATTAAGTATTTTAACCTTAGACCTGGCTGGACCAAAAAAAAACCAGTTAGTGTGAATCGATTAAAACATTATAACCCACACGAGTTTGCAATCATCTCGTTGAATTAACATTTTCTTTTTTTTAACATTTTGTCAATTAACAAGACCTCGATTAAAGTAATGTGATTTATCATGCACTATAGCTCTGTTTGTGAATCACGTATGTAAGTTAAGATACAAAAACGAAAGCCAATCATTTTACAAGTAAATTATTTTACATTAAGACTGTATTTGTCATCATGTTGACATCGGCGGACCGTTTTATGAAATCTGTTTCTTTCATCTTTTTTACGATCATGTTCAAATTAAGCAGCATTAACGGAGAAGAATCCAATGGTATGTTATTCTTTTAGTTGACCAGCCCATAGAGCTAGGTTTAGGTCCAGGAACAGTGACGACATGAGGCCCCTGGTTTAGGAACAGGAGCCTAGGAACCTTGAGTGCCCCTCCAACGCTGGAGTCCTCGGGCGTTTTTATTAATTTTTTTCGGAATATTTTAATGCCTATTTTTATCGTCTGGCCACTGCTCAGGAGCCCCCATGAGCTCCCGGGGCCCCTGGGTTTAGCCAGCAAGCGTTCATAGCCGTTACGCCACTGTCTAGGAAAATGTAATAATAATGGTGTAAGCCTACATATTAGATAAATAGTTCCATCCTCTATATTATATTTTTTTATTTCTAATAATCGAATCAGTGATTTGTCTTGCCTTTTTGAAAATCTTCTCAAAATATTCGTTTTTACAGAATGTTTAAATGTACAGTACCAATCATCAACGTACCGTGTAAATATTATAACCAACACGTCAACAGAAAATTGGATGGATGTCAGAGACATCTGCGAAACATCTGGTGGTTACCTTGCCTGTCTCACCACCTCTGATGAGTTAAAGTTTGTGGTGAGCACACTTCTTGATTTTTGCCCAAGAGGTAAATACGGGATTGGATTTTGGCGCCAAGCGGGCCTGGATCGTGCACTAGACACAAACTGGAAGTGTGACGGGAGTGGTACTACTTTTGACAACCTGTTGACACCATGGGCAAGCAATAACCCAAGGAGCGATAATGGCGTAGATGCTGGAACAAGAATAAGAGCGGATAATGTTGAAATAAAAGATATTAATACAGATGAGCCGTTTTTAGGTCTTAACGAGGGATACATTTGTGAATATGGTACGGATTGTATTTTATTTTCGATTTTAAAAAACACCACAGAAGACTGACGCCAAAATGGGTACAATAATTGGTAGTATTGACGCCAACACGATTTTTTTTAAATACCTAAATGCAATAAATTACCGCACAGGGTCGTCGGGTGGGGGTTGTCGGTTCAGTTCCAACTTTTTCTAATTTAGGCCTAGAACTGCATTTTTAGTAAAGTACTTTTGGGATCATTTATCATGATGTTTTGAAGGTATTTTAAACTGAAATGTGTATTTAATGTATTTAATTAATTTTCTATATAGAAGCAGTAGACCAAGCAGTAGACCTGCCGGTGTATTTTCAATCCAAGCAACAGTCGTCATCTGGTGATGTCGTGACAATGTTTCCCACCAGATGTGCCATGCAGTGCTTGAGGAGTTCAGATTGTCAGGGATTTCGACTGGATACTACTGGATGTCAACTTGTATATGAAACCAACAATTATTACACAAATAACTATTATAATAAGTTAACGTATAGCCAGAATTAAAACGTTAGAAAATCCTTGTGATAAAAAATATGTAGGTCCATACTTTACAGAAGGCTTAGTATATGGAGCTATAGCTATTCATCGATGTAGCCTAAGTTGTAGCAAGGCATTTTTACCTCATTTTTGTCGTGGCATTTTCCATTCCCCTCTCCATTTTTACCTCTTTTCGTCGTGGCCTTCCTCTCCTCCTTTCTCATGTGGTCATATATGTCACTTCTCACCTTTGCTACCTCATTTTGTCGTTGCATCTCTGGCTTTCTACCTCATTTCATCGTGGCATTCACCTCTCCCCTTCTGCCACCTCATTTCGTCGTGGCATTCACCTCTCCTTTTCCAACACCTCATTTCGTCGTGGAGTATTCCCTCCCCTTTTCTACCACCTCATTTCGTCGTGGCATTCACCTCTCCCTAGCTTTCTACCACCTCATTTCGTCGTGGAGTATTCCCTCCCCCCCCCCCCCCCTCTTTTTACCACCTCATTTCGTCGCGTGGCATTCACCTCTCTCTAGCTTTCTACCACTTCATTTCGTCGTGGAGTATTCTCTCTCCCTTTTTACCACCTAATTTTGTCGCGGCATTCACCTCTCCCTAGCTTTCTACCACCTCATTTCGTCGTGGTATTTCTCTCCTCCTTCCTCATGTTGTCGTGTTATGTCACCTCCCCTTTCTACCACCTCATTTCGTCGTGGCATTCACCACCTCTCCCTAGCATTCTACCACCTCATTTCGTCGTGGAGTATTCCCTCCCCCTTTCTACCACCTCATTTCGTCGTGGCATTCACCTCTCCCTATAGCTTTCTACCACCTCATTTCGTCGTGGTATTTCTCTCCTCCTTCCTCATGTCGTCGTGTTATGTCACCTCCCCCTTTCTACCACCTCATCTCGTCGTGGAATTCACAACTCCCTTTCTATACCTTATTGTGGCATTCCCCCCACCTCATATTCGTCGTGACATTTCCCCTTTAATTCCTACCTCATTCGTCGTAGTAGCATTATGATACAAAAGGGTTTATTCCAATTACTCGCTTCTTATAATTAGTGTATCAATTTAAAATCTAGACCTGGACCAAAACGCAGTTGATTTAAATTAGTTAAATCGATTAAAATATTAAAGCTACACGAGTTTGTAATCATCTTGTTGCTTAAAACCTTTTGTACATTTTGGTCAATTAACAAGACCTCGTTTAAGTAGATAATGCGAATCACCATGCACTATTAGCTATTAGTATAAGATACAAACGACTATAACAACTTGTAAGAATTGGTGTGTTTAAATAAAATCATTTTACATTAAACATGTGTGTTGTCATGTTGGCATTCGAGATTCGTTCCATAAAAATGTTTTCTTTTATTTTCTTCATCGTGTTCAAAATAAACGCCATTATCGGAGCATCTAACGGTATGATATTTTCTTCTTTTATTTTTTTGTTTGGCCTTTTATTGCAAATTACATACCATTAGACCTAGGCTTAATATTATATTTATTACATTTTATAATACATCACCATTATGTTTTTTGTATCGTCTTTGCTATACACTGTGGCGTAACGGGTATGAGCTCAGCCTAAGCCCAGGGGCCCAGGAGCTTGTGGGGGTTCCTGAGCAGTGCCCAGAGGGAAAAACAGAATACTAAAACTAAATATATATCAAAAAAGGCTAAAACGGACAAAAAGGGCCACTTAGGGTTCCTACACCAGGTACGGTACGCCACTGGCTATATTCCTTAGGCAAATTTCCAGGCTCCATTACCTTAGCTCTCTCGTGATAGAACAAGTCCAGGCAAAAATACTTATTTTGTAGGCTTATGTTTAATTCTAATAACCAATTATGGTTCATCATTTTCTTTAATCTGTTTCCAGAATGTTTAAATGTACAGTACCAATCATCAACGTACCGTGTAAATATTTTAACCAACACGTCAACAGAAAATTGGATGGATCTCAAAGACATTTGCGAAACATCTGGTGGTTACCTTGCTTGTCTCACCACATCTGATGAGTTGCAGTTCGTTCTGACCACACTTCTTGATGTTTGTCCAAGGGGTAAATACGGGATTGGATTTTGGCGCCAAGCGGGTCTGGGTCGTGAACTAGACACAAACTGGAAGTGTGACGGGAGTGGTACCACGTTGGACTCCCAGTTGACACCATGGATACTTAGTAATCCAAGGAGTGATAATGACGTAGATGCTGGAACAAGGATAAAAGCGAATTCGATTGAAATAAAAGATATTGATGCAGATGAAGTGTTTGCAGTTGACCTTAATGAAGGATACATCTGTGAATATGGTAGGCTGCTTTTTACTTTCTTACTCAATTTCCGAGAGAATAATGACCGCTTAAATCATTTACTGTAGGGTTTAGGAGGAATAGTACTCGAGGGTCTTTGGTGGAGGATAAAGCTCTGTCTACACTATCAAACTTTAGTGACAACAAAATGTGATGTGCCCAAATATGGTAGTGATAATATGATTAAATATTTGGTAGTAATATAACATCACCATGTCCATATTATGGGCACTAACATTTTTGTCACATAAAGATTGATAGTGTAGACAGAGCTTAAGAAGAGGATAAGGTGGAAGTCGAGTCCAATTTACTAATAATGACCTGCATAAATTTGTTTTTATCATAATTAAAAATTCAGTCTTTGACTGCGATTTGTTGATTTATAAGGAATACAGTACGATGTATAAAAAAAATTAGAGAAGTGAGTTTTTAGTAAGACTTCATCATAATAATGTATCGATTTTTTCCGTAGACCAGCCGGTGTACTTTCAATCCAAGCAACAGTCGTCATCTGGTGATGCTGTGACAATGTCTCACACCAGATGTGCGATGCAGTGCTTAAGGAGGTCAGATTGCCAGGGATTTCGACTGAATGCTACTGGATGTCAACTTGTATATGAAACCAACAATTATGACACAAATAACTACTATAACAAGATAACGTATAGCGAGGATTAACATTTATTTTGACGCCACGGATTATCGTTCGCCTTGCGTAGAGCTACCTTAACGCCGTGCGTTTGAACATACATCTAGTATGCCTCAGACCTCTGGTCAAGGTGGGCACTGGACGAGAGAAGCCCCTGATCAATGTCAGGACCAATTAAGGTGCTTTAAACAGTCCTGGGGTTTGTTTGTATCAAAACCTGTTAGTAGCGGTAATTATCGCTTTTGGTTTCGATTGAATAAAATAAAAAATAAATAAATACCCAGTCCAAACATTAGGGAGTTTTATTGATTTTAGTCATACATCGATACATAAACGAATATTTTGTTTAAAAAGTTATCTAATTATGATGGAGGGCTTCTTAAAATATAATAATAAATATACATATTATAATAATTATGACAATAAAATAAATACTCTATTTTGTATTGTACTGCATTTGTAGTGCCAACATGTTTACAGCAGAATGTAGAATTCCTTCTTTTTATGAATTTTTAAAGAAAGTCGATATAGTTAGAAAATTTACAATACCAAATGGCTAGAATTATTTTGAAGGCACCAAGAAACGTCGCGAAAGCGGCATTGATTGGTGACCTAGGATGGGAGACACTCTACACCATCCAAAATAAATCTAGGATGTCCTATTTTAACAGAATTAAAAATATGGATGACCAAAGGTGGCAAAAACTACTATGTAGATCTATAATGGATGTAGAAGATAAGGTGAAATGGAAGTGGATTAACCATATCAAAGATTTATTATGTAAATTTGATTTAGGAAATAAGTTTAATTTAAATCCGGAAAGTCAATGGTTCAAGAGTTTTACACATGCCAACTCTCTAGAAAATATCAAGGAATGGTTAGAAGGTGCAAAAACAAAGTCAACCCTCTCCGAATATTTGAAATATAAACATGAACCTAAAGCAGAGACATACATGTTTGATATGGTGAATTTTGATTCCATTAGTTTAAAGTTTAAAGCGAGGTCTAACTCTCTTGATTTAGAAGGTAGAAAAAATACATGGTCAGAAAATGAGACTGGTTTTTGCAAGCTATGCAACAATCAGTTAATTGAAACTACAGACCATTTTCTACTTGAATGTTCAAACCTTAAAAATGTAAGAGAAACACATTTTAACTTACTAAAAATGGATTTATTGTATTGTGGTTATGATACATTCTGGGAGAATTTTAGAAGTGGTACAATCGAATACCAACATCATATTTTACTTGATGACCTTTATTTAGAATTTCCATTTGAGAGAATCGGTGAAATTGTAGACTATCACTGTAAACAATACTTAACTGCTGCATGGAGACATAGAAAGACTACACTTAATATATAATATATAAATATTTACCGCCCACCATATTATCTACTAACATTATTTTACCATTTATCTAATTCAATAATATATTATATTTTTATATATTTTTTTTTTTTTTTTTTTTTTTTTTTTTTTCTTCAAAATTATATAATGTAACCTAAATCTAAATAAAATAAATAAATAATACAGTACTAAAAATAAGACTAAATAGTATAATAAAAATTGTATCACATTTAATTAAATTACAAATAACTATTAATATTAAATATAATAAGAACAAATAATCATATAAGAGTTGCATTTATTTTAATAATAACAGTATAATAAATCAATTAGCAATTATATATATATATATATATATTTTTTTTTTTTTTAGTAATAATAATGATAATATATTCGCTTAAAACTTGAAAATATTAATAATACTGATAATAAATAGATAATAACATTAACTCCATCATATAGGTTAAGTATTGTTCGATATGTAAGATTACCTTGTTTTTACTAATTTCATTTTACTTGTATAATTCGCTTCTTAGTTAAGACTTAAATGTTATTTTTTGATACTTTTCTTTTTGTTTTTACATTGCCTTGTAAATGAACGCACCGTCTTATAAACGTGTGCCGCTGATACAAAAGCGTTCGTTCAATAAATTTATCTTATCTTATCTAGACAACGTTTTTATTAGTCAAAAATGCTCTCCAATTGGAATGCCATTCTAATATAATAGTGCGTCGTCTTTTGGTAATTAGTCAGTACAGGTTTAATTGTTTTAAATTTATACGTAATTTTACTAGTACTTTAGTTGAGAGATTCAAAAATAAAATATTGAATGAATGTATGATGAATGAATAAAAAAAATATGACAACGCCCTCTACTTTTTTAACAATTTGATTGGAATGCGCATAAACCAATCAATTCAATGTTTTGATTTTGTACTGTGTCTGTTGCTCACATTCTCTCTCTCTGTTTTTGCTGTGTTGGTTTTCTTTCTTTTATGCAATTTCCGCTTTAAAAATAAAGAAGTTTGTATCGATGAAGTAAAGACCTTACGAAGACGATTGGGATCGATTCGACGACTAAAAATGGTGTCTTACATTGTGTCCCGCTTAGTTGTGTAAGTATGCCTAGCTAGCTAGGCCTAGCTAGGCTATTCATGTTTGTTGATAACGGGCGCATCATGGCATTTTTGTCTGGTCCGTTTCAGATCTGTTGTCTGGCCACGGAAAATCGCACTGGCCTAGGCGGGGGCTAGACTATTATTTTAATTCAATTAGGCCTAGTCCTAAGCCAACATTTATTTTTCAAAAGATAATTGCCTTATTTACCCTGATATGGCCTAGCCTAGACTAGTAGTAGTAGTAGTAGGCCTATATATGTTGTCAAAATCAAACCTGGCTTGTCGGCGGATGTGAGAAAATCCAATTCCTTGCTTGGTTGGCAGTTTCATTTTCAAATTTTGCAAATCTTTTAAATCATGCATAACAAATAATTAAGTACAGTGGCCATCCCACCCAGAAATAACCTAGCCTCGGTGCGAAATTAGTTAAAGGGCAGCAATTTCTGGTTCATCTGCTACATTGTTCAATAATCATAATGGAATTATCACATAATTGGTATATATATTTGGTATATTTATTTTCTCGCCATTTTCCTACTGTAGAGGACAATTTTTTACAATTATATGTGGATACGTACAGTAATTTCATATCAGAAGTATTGATATATGGCCATTTTGTGTTATTTATGATCTGAATAATTTGAAATTGCGCATGGATTTCCTTGCACAATTTTAAGGAGTTTATTCAAATTGCACAAAACAATAAAATTAAAATCTATAACAAAAATGAATTTGATGATTTATTGCGAGACAAATTGACAAATTGTTATCCAACATTTGATAATATAGCTAATTCAAAAGATTCTGTATCACACACATATATTTATAAATACTGTATGAAGTATGTTTTTTTTCCTCCATCGTTTATTTTTGTTACAGTATAAAAATCAACTTCTCCCTGTAATAAATTGGACATTGGTGAACTTTGGTTAGTTAAAGTGGGAGGCAAAATAGTTTACAGTTACTAGTATTACGTAGTACTGTAGGTAGGCGATTAGATTTAACACAATACTTTGTTCACTGTTACTGTCACAATTCTGTTTAGGAATTTTATATTGAATATCTGAATTAATCTGCTATTGATGTTACCTAATGAAGTGTGAAACTGCTGCTTTTCTGCTCTAGCCCACATTTATCTTTGACAAATAAAGGTTCATGTTTGAAACCATGATTTGTGGTTGATTAATTTTTGTTTAGTTTAATTTGTTTTTATTGCCTTGTATACTAAATCAACGATGGAAAAACTATTTGCAGTGAAAGAGATACACAGTACATTACTGTAGCTCAATACTGTTAAGCTCTATCTACACTATCAAACTTTATGTGTCAAAAAAATGCGATGTGCCCATTTATGGACATGATGATGTCATATCACTACCATATTTAAGCATAGCACTACCATATATAGGCACATCACACTTTTTTGACACATAAAGTTTGATAGTGTAGACAAGGCTTAAAGCTCTGTCTACACTATCAAACTAGTGTGACAAAAAAAGTGTGAAGTGCCTAAATGTAGTAGTTATATGACATCATCATGTCCATATATTGGCACATCACATTTTGTTAAAGTTTGATAGTGTAAACAGAGCTTTACTAATAGTAATACAGAAAATGTCACTATTATGTATGATAAACCAAATAAATTCAAAAGGGAGCAACAAAACACAGTGCAGTTAGCACAGTTTGTTAAATCAACTTTGTTGTAACACACTGTATTGACAGCTCTAATAAACATACATTATGTGTTCTGTTTTCAGGCTGGTGTTTGGAACTTTGTATCCAGGCTACTCATCTTATAAAGCAATTAAATCAAGAAACGTCAAGGAATACGTAAGTTTCCCCCTCCCCCCTCCTATTGGCAAGTGGAGATGATGAACTTTGTCTTATTTAGATAACCGTTCGTTCGTCTAAAGTGTTGTGTTTATTATGTTAATACTCATCATTCTTCACAGCTGTGCATGATAACAGTCATGTGGCAAAAAGCCTCAAGCCTCCTTACATTTATAATGTTCTGTAATAATCTGTAGGTAAAAGTGAGTTCTGTGTTCATTACCATGATTATCAGCTCAGTGTACTACGCCTTATTAATAATAATAGTAGTCTGTACAGTAGCGCCTTAATACAATGTTTCTACGAGCTTCACACACAAAAATGATCCATAAAAATATCCTAAAGCTAACAAGTCTACACTTTCAAAATAGTTTGACAAAAAAAGTGTGATGTGCCCAAATATGGTAGTGATATGCCCAACTATGGTAGTGATATCACATCATCATGTTCATACAGTATATGGGCACATCACATTTTTTTGTCACATAAAGTTTGATAGTGTAGTCAGAGCTTAAGATAGTCAATGAAAGAAGAAAAGCAGAGGAACCATTTACACGGCTCCGTTCTCCTGCATTTTGAAGCTCCCATATGAGAAAAAGTCATCTGTCTATCCTACCAAAAGAAGAAGAATAAAGATGTTTCTTAAAACATTATGTGGTAAGATAGACCGTTCCTTTCCGCGCCGCTTTATCCTCCCTAGTATTTTTAAACTAGGTACTCATTTACAGATGCTGAGTGGACTAGTCGGGAAATTGTGCGAAGTACTATACACATGATATTGATAATAATATTAAAATAATAATATCGAACATATAAAGCACTTTTTACCGAGTCTCACAGCGCAATGATATGTACAACTATCTTAAGATGAGTAAATTAATTTACAGTATCTCTGTTGGATGTCTGTTTTAAAAAAAAAGCATCCTACTGTACAGTATAGCATTGACTTTTGCATTTTCTTTCCGCTTTAACAATTCATTTGTTCTTTCTGACCCTGTTGTTGGCCAAGGATACATTTATTTACCCTTAATAACTATACACAGTACTTCCACCATCAGTTTATGTTCAGCAATGGCATTAAAAATTAAAAACAAATGCACATTTTTAAATTGGATGTTTCCCAAAGGCATTATGTAATCTTACTCACATCCTTTAGAATTTTAAGGGAATTTTATAAAGGAACATCTCCTTGTAATCTCTTGTTTATTGGTAACGATTCACAGATGTTGAACTTCACAGAGTCATGATGTGGCAATTTTTATCATTGCCAATAATTTCACATATTATTTGATCGGCATACTGTACAGTAGTATTGATCAATCAAACATACAGTACAAAGTATAAGATTATTAATATACGGTACTATTAAGTGAAGAACTAATTAAGTAATTTCAAGCAAAGGTTCACCCTCCACTATCCCCTTTCTCTGTATCAAACTTTATGTGACAAAAAAATGTGATGTGCCCATATATAGATACAATGATGTCATATCACTACCATATTTGGGCGTATAACAATTTTTTTTATGGCAAAATCATTCAAAATTAAAAGGATAGTCAAGAACAATTGACATTTGTCTCACTCGATTGTTCTAGAATACTATTAATGCAACAATAATACCATTTTCAAATGCTCCTTTCAATTTATATTAAGTGCATGACTTGAAATATTTACTGCCAACTGCTACAGTAAATCTGTATTATTCACCGTTGTTCTACGCCAAACTGGTACCTGTCCCTTGTCTGGGTTATATTATGAATTACTTTGCCTTGTTAGCTAAATATTAAACCCATGCGTGATCATAGAAATCATAATTAAATTCTTCCGAGACTGCATGGACTCTGTCAAAGGAAATGGCTGGTCTCGGCGGTCGTCACACTTTTCTCAGAGCCCCTTTTCTCACGGACCAATTGCTAACGGGTTAATCCGACTGTAAGGCTAACATTTTGTGCGGCTATTTCTGCTCAATGTCGGGAAATGAGTGAACATTACAAAACATTAAAGTTCGTCGTACCAGGCTATTCTTGGCACATGTGGTTTATAACATTCATGATGTTCAATAGTCAAATAATGTTTTAATTTAAAGATGTATTGTCCCCCAAAATCATGAAAAATAAAGATTTTTAAAATCGGACTTTGAATAGGCCATTTTGCAGTTTTAATGAAGTTGTTCACTTCCATAAGAAAAAAAAACGGGGGAAAAAAATTATTTCACCTATAAAAAGACAAAATAAACAGTTAAATTACCCAAAAACTCATTGTCTTCCAGACAATTTGACCATTTTTTGCTTTAAATTACATTTTTCAGGTAAATAAATTTTTTTCAGACCCAATTTTTTGTGAGAGTGAATAACTATTATGTGACATTAAAATAACATATTCAACAAAAAAAATGAAAAAAAAAAAATTTTTTTTAGGGGGACAATATATCTTTAAACATTTTTTCGATTAAACTTGGTCACTGGGTTGTTCTACTGTGGAATGTATACACAAGAAAATAGTAGCTAATATATTCTGATTAATCTCTCCTAAATTAGAGATCTTGTAAAGTATATGTATACAGTACAGCTCTGTGATATGCCCATATATGGACATGATGATGACTACCATATTTGGGCGTATCATTATACCATATTATTTGGGTACATAACATTTTTTTTTTGTTGAACTAGTTTGACAGTGTAGACAGAGCCTAAGGGGCGGTAGGGAAGAGAGGTGACTGTATAAGTATTCCTCTATGGTATTATAAGATATAGTACAACTGTATATTAGAACCCCTCCTTATGGTAGTGATATATCCAAATATGGTAGTGATATATCCAAATATGGTAGTGATATATCCAAATATGGTAGTGATATATCCAAATATGGTAGTGATATATCCAAATATGGTAGTGATATATCCAAATATGGTAGTGATATATCCAAATATGGTAGTGATATATCCAAATATGGTAGTGATATATCCAAATATGGTAGTAATATGACATCATCATGTCCAGAAATGGGCACATCACATTTTTTTGTCAAACTAGTTTGATAGTGTAGACAGAGCTTTAGGAACATCCCTCTTTAGGGTACACTTTGATGAGTACTAAAAGTGTCCCCATAATATGGTTCCTATTGCCTAAATATGGTAGTGATATACCCAAATATGGTAGTGATATACCCAAATATGGTAGTGATATACCCAAATATGGTAGTGATATACCCAAATATGGTAGTGATATGACATCATCATGTCCATATATGGGCACATCACTTTAGGGTACACTTTGATGAGTCCTGAAAGTATCCCCTTAATATGGTACTTGCATCAATTTGAATATTAGTTTATATGTCGTATTTTGAAATTAATAATCGATGAACAACGTTTTTTAATTCACGTTTCAAATTGAACACAAACATTTCCCAATCGAATATGCCAGCCAATGATCAATTTATACACGTTTAAATCTTAAAAGCAATTAACCATTCCATTGGATTTATCTTTTTATCAGGTAAAATGGATGATGTACTGGATAGTGTTTGCCTTATTTTCCTGTGTTGAAACATTTAGTGATATTTTTGCTGCAATGTAAGTACGAATGTACATAAATCAGTTGATTTTATGCAAAAGGATTTTTAGTTTTAATGCATTTTTAAGAGATATCTGGTTTTATAATAAAAAACAGGAACATTTTCAATAATAATTTTATTTAAAAACTTTCAAAAGTTTATAGATTGTGACATTTTCTGAAAGACAATTTCATCAGATTTATATCAATAATAATTTAAATCAAATGTTTTGCATTAAAATGATTTAAATTGAAACGCAATGAACTAGGTCAGGAAGCACACAGGAACAAGTCTATGATGGTTTAACGTTGTCAGTGAGCATAGATCTATACAAGACCTATCCAGAATGCGACTACCTTTCTATTGTTATCCTGTCATGGCTTGTCTGATTGTGTTTGGTGTATGTCTTGACTTGTTTGTTTCTGTCCAATCTTGTCTCTTTGACGATAATAATACATAATTGGAAAAGATGATTTTCCTGTTTACTATGTTTGAATAAGTTTATTGTGTTTGATTAAATGCATAGTCATCCAAAATGTCCCTCTTTAATGGTATCAGAAATGCAAAATATAGGGTTAAAAAACATTTCCATCTAAAAGAAATTACAGAATATTTTTTCTTCTTCTTCTTTTTAAACTGGTCACATGACTAAATAGCTTATTTTTAAAATTTTATATTTTATAACTCGCAAATTACAGGATGGATAAACTATTTAATAATGTATTGTGCTTCTAAACTAAGTCTTATTTTAAGGCTTAGGGAGTGGAGTTGAAAAAGTCAGGAGTTACAACCCTGCATTAGGTCGAGATTGAACCCCGGATCTTGGGTTTGGAAGGCAAGCACGTTAACCATCAAGCTACAGCTCTCCACTAAATAGATTATACAGCTAGTAAAAACCATCAACACAGTGTTTATCCAAATACAATAGCCCTTGATTGAAGGAGAAGAAATTGTAGACAAAATACAATTTATCTCCAACTTTTTAGATTTAGAATCATCACTTTTACATTAAAGATAATTATACTGTATTTATGATTGTTTGTTGTACTATACCATTATTTATTTGTATTGTACTTTAACAAGTATCATTGGACAATGAAACAAGTTTCTATAATTAGAAATGATTTTGTTATATTTTCTATTTCACCGGTAAATTTGGTAAAAAGGTAATGTCATAGGACAATGATTCAATTATTATTATTAGAAATGATCTCTGATTGATATTTTCATTTATCTGGGAAGGGGGGGGGGGCGACAAAGAGAGAGAGCGAGACCACACATCATTTGGTCCATGCACTGACAGCTTTTTTCTAAATAAAAGGAAAAAAATATAAATGTAATAGTTCAACCAGATATGTATCCTATTATTTGTATAATCCAGGAAAAATTGCTGCCACATTATTTGTGGATATAAGCACATTAGACAGAACAATCATATTGAATTCATATACTGTTATGTAGTTTAAATTGTCTCATTACATAATTATATTTTGATTGTATAATATAACATTAACGTTAATGTTTTTATTTACCATAATAATAGGTATTATACAGTAAGCATGAGAGTGGTTAAGGAAGCTGTATGTCATTATTTAAAACATTTAGTCAGAAGCCAAGGATTACATGAAGTGATTAGTCACTGACTTTATTTCAAAGCTTCAATTATCCCAACTATTACACAACACTTGAAATGATTGAACTCCAGAAAAGTTCAATAATTCAGTTTGGGATTTGATACTTTAGGTCAATTGAAAATGTCTCTGAAAATTAATATGATTTATAGTTATATTATTCATACTGTACTACTACTATTACTACAGTATTAAGGAGACACCTTCCCCAAAGAATCAACCAAGAAGTCCCCCCTAATACAGTAGGGGTGTGTGTTGTGTCCTCTGAATAAGGTTTTCCGGAAGAAGTACTACAGTCAAGTGTACGGTTTATTATCTATAGATACAATATGAACTGTCTCTGTGTCAGTAAAATAAGACGATAACTTATAGTTTTAACAATGCTTTAGTATATATTGTTTGAAGGTTTGCATGGCGAAATCAAATGTTGATATAAAGTGAGGAGAAACTCAACAGTTCTTTTCAGAACTAATATTTATGGTGTACCGCAAAATTTATATCAACAATGCTGTAGTAGTTTTTTGAAAAATTAGTGGATAAAATTGATTTTTTAGGAAGATAATATCTGTACAGCTTCTAAAAAATGTCAATATTAACCAATTTTGTCTGTTTTCCCACAGTATTCCTTTTTATTATGAGGCAAAAATTCTATTTATTTTCTGGTTAATTTCGCCTTGGACAAAAGGAGCCACATACCTGTATAGAAAATTTATTCATCCTACACTAAGCAAGAAAGAGAAGGTATAGTATTAAAAACAAATTTATTTTTTACTGTAGTACAGAGAATTTACTGTACAACTTTCAACTATGTTATCTATGAAAATTATGAAATAAACACCAAAAAAAGAAATGATTTTATGTATGAACAATTAACAAGAATTATTATTTAATATAAAATATTTGGTATTGTTTGTGGTCGGTGTTTACATGCTGTGGTAGTTGCATGTAAGAGAACGTCATATCCTAAGTAGCTGTGTAGGTGTTCTAATAGCCTACTACAGGATAATATCATTAGTGATAAACAGTTTAATATTGTCATTAACATTACATTCCATCTAGGTCTGCATCTATAGTAAATAGTAGGTTATTTATATTTTGGATATACCAAATTTTTTTAAATGTAAAGGGAAAAAATGTAGACTTTTGCACAATAACAAACCATCCTGCCCAAAACAGGAAAATATGGAAACAAATCGTGGACAGCATAATGTCGGAATGACGGAAAACGTTTCAAGACAAGAGAGAGATATTTCATTTTAGATGCAAACTGGATTGAATGGAATTTGTAGACTTTACCACTCCAGTCCTACAGTACTGTACTGCCAGCTAGATGCAGTTATATTAGGCACATGTGGCCAAGGACTACCAATAGTAAATTAGTTACTGTCAGATAGAGGGTAATCTGCAAAACCAAACAGCAAAACTTATGAAAATGAAAATTAACTTTTTAAATTGATATTTCAGGATATCGATGACTATATAGCACATGCTAGCGATAAGGGATATGAAGCATTTCGTAAAGTTAGTCAAAATGGGCTTCAAATTGCTGCTAATGTTGTCATGAAGTCAGCTGTCAAGGTAAAACTAATGATAATTTGTGTTCATGCATAGCAATAACTATTACATTTTTTTATGGTTTTATTGCATTTTAAGGTGGTTTACACAATATAAAAGAACTCTTTATACCCTTTTCACATCTGCAAAATTTAACGAGTTGTGTCCAAGTTTGCAAAGTGTAAGACTGCTCGCCGCCTTTTGAAAACTTCTGTCGTATCTTTTAACACTAGCATGTCTGAAAAGTATACTAAAAAGTTGTCCAGAATTGGGACCATAGTCCCAAATGGTCCCAAAATTTAATGGAATGGTCCCAGACCACATATCTATCTGTATATTCATTTTGGTAAAGATCTTGTAATTACTTTTTGAGTAATCCTGCTAACAAACAAACAAACCAGGTTTGCAAAGTGTGAATACAAATTTGGGGAAATTCTACCGAGATTTCACAAGGTTTGCGTAGGCATGTGTGAAAACGTGTAATAAGTGGGGAAATCAAACCTGGTTAAAACTTGTTACAACAATTTATGCAGTGTGAAAAGGGTATAAGATGATAGAAGCTGTGATATTTGGAATTGCATCCACACATACAGTACATGTAGCTTCGGTTTCCATTCAGCTGAACTTTTCCTGCATAGATTTTAGTGGTCAAGTTCCACCACTTTTGTAGACACATTCCTGAATACTGATATGTTGCATCTACAGTAGGAGACTGTCAATGTCCCGGGCACCTATGGGCTAGCCCAGTGATAGTATTGCATGGTACAAATGTGTTGACTACAGCTATCTAAATCAAGAAAGTTATTGACATAAACCAGTGTATACATAACAACCGCCTTTGGCGTTTCCAGTGCTCTATTACACTTCTCCTGCAGAGAGAATGAAGTACAGTGTGTTACATATCTCCTACAGGGAATTTATTATATATTCATCACTCATATCGGGTTGCTAACATTTAATATAAGTGGTGGTGAGTTTGATGGAATTAGATGAGCACCTGTGGATGAAAGTGACTAGGAAAGTATAAACATAAATAAATAACTGTACTGTATTATGATGGTTTCTCAATATACCATATCATCAGCTCAATTTAGTGCTGGTTATAGATGTAATACAGTATCTACTAAAAACACTCCAAGATACTGTATCTTAGTAGGTGAGTTTTTTGTGCTGGTAAAGCTATGGAGTCTTACTACAAGTAAACTTTAGTACATAGAGAAAAGCCCTTTAATACTACAATAGTTTGGACTATGTACACAGTTCTGTACGTCATAATCATGTGGGGCCATCTTCCACAATTACCAAAGTATGAAGTAAACTTAACTACACTAGCCTTGTGTTTTTTTAAAGCATGGGGCCTATAATAGCATACTGTAGCTATGAATAAACTTGCTAGTAAGTTCAATTATAATATTAATATCACTGTGATGTTCATTTCCCACGGCAGCAGACTGAGGCCCTGACTAAGCACACTCATGGGATGTAATAAATGTGATTAATCCCTTCGCAGCGTCATTGACTCAAGACATTAGGCATCATCTAGGCCAGGCAAAGATACATTATTTGTGTCTACAACAATAAGGGGACAGCGACGCTGCCAATATGCTTGTCGGAAATAAGCGTTTGTAGATCTATCGTCCTTCTTTAGGCCAGATTAATTTCTTTTTTTCTTCCTAATTTGTTTAAGCTTTGATACTGCAGGCATATTAAGCTCTGCCTAAACTAGTTTGACAAAAAAAGTGTGATGTGCCTAAATATGGTAGTGATATGCCCAAATATGGTAGTGATATGACATCATCATGTCCATATATGAGCACATCACATTTTTTTGTCACATAAAGTTTGATAGTGTAGACAAGGATTTAGATTAGGATGTAATGTTTTAATTAAATTAAAGAGACTGTTTGTCATACAGTACAGTAGTATTTAGTAGTTTACAAAATCCGAATTTGAACAAGTTGATAGAACATTGAATGCTTGTGTAATCGGAAGTTGCGATCTGACAGTCACAACTCTTGGCATACAGAACCCTCGTGAGACTTTGCCTGGAGTCTCTTGGATTTCTGGTTCATCTCAAGGGCTCTAAGAATATAATATGTTCTCCCTGATTTTCAATTTCCTTAGAATTTCTCCCTGTTTCAATTGTTCTATCAGAATATAAATGTATAATTTTATACAGTACAAGGACATATTATAGAACTTTATGTCTTTCCATAAATTTGAATTTATTTCTGTACAATATTCCTTAATATTAGTAATTAAGATTTAGTTGGAGTTTTCGAAATTTTTTGTTTTATATTACAGAGGTTTCGCAATCTTACGAATACGATAACGAAAACGGATACGTCACGCACACGTATTCGTTTTTGTAAGCCAGTAAAAAAGTGTTGCTTTGTAAATAAATCAATAAATATATAATTATATTATAATCCTAAATCATTCCTGATTCAAATGCAAAATGTGCAAAATAGATAAAAACTATACTTGTTTTGTATGTAGTTACGAATATGACTGGTGATATTTGTCAACGCGAATACGCTTTACGAATATAAAATGGGGATCAGCTCAAAAGATTCACAAATGTGTGACGTATCCGTTTTCGTTATCGTATTCGTAAGGTTGCGAAACCTCCCTAATATTCTCCCACTTTTTCACAGGTAATTTTAATTTTTAAAAAGATGGCATCAAGTCCCAATACATGCCCTAAATACACCTCCTTTTTCTGTTTTAAGTAGGTATGGTCAAAACATACAGTAGCACCAATAAAACCAGAAATTTTAATTCCAAAGATTTAAATCAATACTGTAACACTACTGTATTATACAGGATGATTGTTCAGCCACTATACTGAATGATTAAGTAATATTAGTGTATGTGTAAATACAGTACACATTTTATTCTTTAAAAAAAACTGCCCGTGGGTTTAAATTTATTTGGCAGATTTATCATGGGAGACTTGTCTTTCAACTTTCTGATAGTTTGAACACAGCTGTGAAAATGCATACATTGAATTGAGTAATAAAATTGAATCCGTCGACATTGATGCAAATAGGATAATGTTTAGCCAACACATGTTGTTATTTTGATAGGCTTTTGATGCGACTTGATTTTCCAATTGATTGAGGGTTCTCCTAGATTTTACCGTTGATAGATATAAGAGAAATGTATTATATTCTTTGCTATTTAATGGATTCCTGGTTATGGTGAATTATTTGGCTATATTTTGATATCCTACCCTTTCATTATTGCTAAAGTTCGTACCATCCCATTTACTGACTGTAGCCTGCTTACAGGCTTGACATGAATGACATAATGAATTACTATGCTGCAAGTTAGTGGTCCTAAGCCTTGAGTATGAGTGCTTAAAGTTCTTAAATAAATATTTGTTTTCACTGTAGTAGTATAACAAGATGTCCAAGTAAAATTACTGTGTGTCTTTTAAAGTTTCTCGTATCTCGTTATACTACTATTAAACATGTTGATATACGGTATGCATTGTAGCATAATCATTAAAAGGATTGATAGGTGCATGGAGTCAGAATAATTTTTATGATGATTATAGGGCGTAACGTCCTATATGAAGGTCTAGGCAGAACAGTAGATCTGGGGAATAATCTATTCACTGTGTACAGGTTCACGCTGAAAAGCATTCATTCATGTGTTCACATTAGAACCCTTTGTACTTATGTTCACATTAGAACCCTTTGTACTAATGTTCACATTTTGTATGTTTTCTTGACACTGTCATAAATCGCTCTAGCATAACCTTTTAATAAATGTTGTTTATTACCCCATAAGTAATCTAATTTTAACTAATGGGCCATAAAAAGGAAACATTTGTGTTTTGAGTTGTCTGTAGTCTCTAAATTCAATTACAAACACATCTGTGACAGAAAAAGATTCAAATTATGTTGAAATTTGTTAGTTGAGATTACAGTTTCAGGTCATTATACAGATTGTTTCATTAAGAATTAATTTGACTAGATTTTGAAATCATCAACTTCCTGATGGAAAAGAAAGTAAAGTTGTTCATTTAAGACAAAGAAATAAGTTGTAACTAATGTATCGTGATTAATTATTCAATCATTCAATTAGTTATTTCATTAGTTAGAAGGCAAGGATCTATCAACAGAACCTATCTTTATTTAGATCCTCTCATGAGCACTTTTCCTGATGACGAGGATGTCGTGAGGCCGTATAATGTTGTTTAGCCAAAATCTATTAAGCTCTGTCTTCACTATCAAACTAGTTTGACAAAAAAAGTGTGATGTGTTCAAATATAGTAGTGATATGACATCATCATGAAACTATTATTTTCTTTTTTCAAAAGAGTTTGGTGTCCTTTGTACATTTATCTGTTGTCAAAATAGCTGCTTATAAAGCTTGTTTCCCACTAGGACATAACGCAAGGACGTAAGTGCAAGGAGAGTAATTTGATCAGTCACGGCAAGATGGATCTGTGCTACTTCCTCGCGTTACATCCTAGTGGGAACCAAGCTTATTTATCTTAGAGTTTAGGATGTTCTCATCTACAAAAACTTTTCACTATTACTAACAGTACACAGTTAACATTGCATTTAAATATTGAGTTTAATTTTCTATTATGGTGAGTATGATCCTATATATGGTGAACACATGCCTATATATGGTGAACACATGCCTGTATATATGTTGAAGATATAGTATGGTGAATACACTGTACATACAGTATTGGTGAGCACATGCCTGTATATGGTGAGCATGTGCCTGTACAGTATATGATGAGAACATGCCCATATATGGTGAGCACATGCCTATATATGGTGAGCACATGAGTATGTGACTGCCTTCCATTGTGTTTATTTATATATATAAGTATATAAATAATACCATTTTAAGTAGGATGTAACTGAATGTGAAAATATGTACACTGGTGTTTTTGATAAATTAGACGGAAAAGACAAGTGGATAATTTTGGAAAGTGAAAATGAGTTTGTATCCTAAAATATGATTATATCTCGTACAAAGCTAAAAGAAACGAATTTAGAAAATCGGTACAAGATGTAGAATTTCAGTGACGATTAACAAGGTTACTTGGTTAATAAAAGATTGGTTTACATCAGTTCTATTGTTTTAAAATGAGGTTATGAGGTTACCGTGCTGTGGTGTAATGTGATGATGAAACAATTATTTTAAATTACAAATTAGTTCACAATCATCGTACTATACATCATTGGTATAAAGTCGTCTTCTCTAGGCCTAACTTTATTTTAGATAATTCTAAAGTATGTTTAGTTTTTTGTTGGCACAGTTACTAGAAATGTCATAGGATTAGACTCATAGCACATTATCTATGATAGAACTATGTATAATATTAAATTAATAATGTTCGCTGCACATGCAGATAACTTCATTTGTTGTTGATTCAAATCTAGTTGTAGCCAAGTTGGCCCATAACATTTTTTACTAAGCTCGGTCTATACTCTCGAACTAGTTTGACCAAAAAAGTGTGATGTGCCCAAATATGATAGTGATGTACCCAAATATGGTAGTGATATACCCAAATATGTTAGTGATATACCCAAATATGTTAGTGATGTGATATCATCGTGTCCATATATGAGCACATTTTTTTGTCACATAAAGTTTGATAGTGTAGACAGACCGTTACTCACAGATTATGTGAATTCAACAAAAACTTTCTTATGATGATACCTGTCATTTCAAATCATGTAACGTTTGTCCCTACAGTCTCAGAAACATTCATTATATGTTTATATTTGGTTGGAATTACTTGGATTAATTGAAAATGAGGGATGACACAGGTGCTGTTTTGGTTTTTGACCCTGTATGCTGACCATTGTCAGGTGGACTTCCTTAAAACACGTTTATCAGCTGATATATTTCTCAAAGCCTAGTGGAACCATCCTGTTTTCCTTTTCATACTTACAATATCCAACAGCAGCAGCCTATTCAGGATGAATAAACTTTAATTTATTGAGCTTATAAACTAAAGATCATTTAAAGCTGAGAGATTGGAATAGAGAGATTCGTTAGTTATAACCCTGATAAGATCGAACCATGTACCTTGGAATTGGAAGGCAAACATGTTAATCACCAAGTTCCCCTACTATAATACAGTTTATATTAGATATGAAGTATTGCAACCATTTTCCTACAATACATTTACATCGACTTCACAAAACCATTTTATTTTTATTGTGTACAGTAGAACTGCGGTTGAAGTGTTGATTTTTGTTTACGTCACAATATAGTACTGATCCTTTTGTGTGTTGCTTATTACAGCATTAATTTAATATATATTACAGGCAGAGTTACAAGCATAATGCCTGTGTATAAGAAAAAGAAACCATGAAGCATTTACTGACAAATTTGTGCCAGGGAATTGTCGACAAATTTGTCTGGGAAAGGGAATTGAAAAATGCCAGATCTTACATAGTTTGCCAAGAAGAAATTTCATGATGGAACGGAAAAACATGCAATGTTTACATAATAAAATAATAGTATAGAAACATTAGTCAGGTATTTATAATAATGTAAGTTATATATTGTAAGTTCCAGGTAGGAAAATGTGTACTGTATCTAGGTGTCTGATTGGCCAATGGTGGTCATGTGAATGTTGCGAGTTCATTGCCCGTTGTCATCATCTTTAAATTGGCTTTTATTTACAGAACAAGTAATGGTGAAATACAGTAAACTTCAAAGTTCATCAACACTAAAGACATAAAGTAGATGTGAAAGAATTTGGTTTATTTCATTTACAACACTAATTGGTTACCAGATCTTATCAGCGTTCATACCGCAATTCCCTGAACTTCTTAGATGTATTCAAAATACTGCGTAGTTATAATGAAGAAATAAACTGTACATTTAGTGAATAAAAACACATTTTTGGACCAGTACTAATACACAAATGCCTAATATTTGAACATTATAGAGCTATGAAGTTCCATATTTATATTTGCAATTTAAATTGTACTAGTTATATTTTTGTAATATCTTCTCAAAACAGTATTATTAATGTGTGTGTGTGGTGCTTATGAGAATTCCTACACTATTATGTAATGCCAAAGTACTAGAGCATGATATGCTGACGCAAAATTGAAATAAATATTTATTATTGAAATCAAGATTTGTTTTTATATTGTATGAATGAGTTTGTAGAGAGCATAGTTAGTAAAAAAAATTGTAAATTTATCCTTTTTAAATCAATTTAATAAACGAATATCTATAGAGACATAAATAGAACAACTTATCAGCAATAAAGATGAACCAAACTTTAATCTATGTGAATCTATTCACATTTAAATAAAGTTTTGCAATAATATAGTACAATACATTGATTACTGCTGGAAAATCAAAATAGAATTTGAATATATCTCAAATATTAATGTCAATTTGATTAGGTTGAGACCACATACTATGAAAAAGCATTCCAAAACAGTGGCTACTAGATAATAAAAATGAATTCATGCTGATTTGACAAAAATTGTTAGCAATACCTGTGGAAGGAAATTGATTGAAACAGGGTCAAACGATTAGTTTACGTTGTTGACGGTAGTTTGGTGTCGAGTGGTTGATCAAAGGGATGTTGATGTGTAACAGTATGTGTTGATGATTAATGAAATAAAATGTTTGCTTGTTAATTTAGATGATAAACATACATTTGAACATTATGATATCATATCACTACCATATTTAAGCATATCACTACCATATTTGGGGACATCACACTTTGTCAAACTAGTTTGATAGTGTAGACAGAGCTTAAGATAGTCTGAAATTGGCAAGTAGTATTCAGGTGGGTTCGACGGGCAGATAATTCAGATAGAGCAATCATAAAATGTTGTGGCATTGTTCATGAAATTTTGAGTCATATGGCAGCACATTAACCAGGGTTAGGTCTCTTAATTCAGACAGCATGGAACTGATAGAAACAATATGATTTGAACTAGTCATCTAGTGGCCTCAAACAATAGACTCTATTGTCTGCACCGTAGCATATTCACCTGGGTGTGGTCTGGAGTACCCATGCAGCTCTATCTTTATTTCATTGTTACTAATTTAAACTGACCTGAAATTAATTTTAACTTGGCTGGTTTAAATGCGAAAATGAACTTGCATACTATGCTACCACCAGAGTGGCATTAACTAAGGAATTATCCTATAATTGTTGCCGTCTCTAGACAGTTACATTTGGCCTGACCTGGAGAAGGAATATTTACCTGGTTGGTTCAGCTAATAATTTGCAGACAGAACTCAAACGCAAAAAATTAAGTTGATTAAATCTATCCCGAGTTCAGTAGATAATTATGAATCCAAATACAGACTTACTTTTAAAAAAAAATCACAATTTTGTTTAATTACCATTGATAAAAGATGCAAACAAAAGTTAATTTAGAAACTATCATGGCATTGCATAAAAGTTGTCTGTTCAACCAAAGTTTTGTCATGCATTGATCATGGAAAACTTTAAAAAAAATTCAGTTTACAGAGCGTAATTGGACTGATTAATTTTGCAATAGATTTTCTTAATCCTTGCTTTTTTTTAAATATTAAATGAGATGTAATTATTTGATTTTGCACTATTTTTACCTAAATCAAATTGAACAATTTTCATATAATTTGTATGTTCTACTTAGTTTTCATAATCAAAATAAGGTATGTTTTCAATTAAAGATATTAAAGTCTATTGGCAAGATTTTATTATTATTATTATTAAAGTTGCTGTATCTAAGAAAAGCTTTTCATTTAAACTTAAAAGATATATCACATCCAAGTATTAATTTTTATTATATTACATTTTATGATAATAATTTTAATGATGAGTAACAAGAAGAAGACGAATCAATTCTTTATTTATACCAAAATTGTTTTTTGTTGTTGTTATTTTACTTATTTAGTTTAACCCATGTTATGTAAATTTTTTATGTTGTTATTTCTTTTTATTTTTTTTATTTTATTTATTTATTTATTTATTTTCTTTTTCCGTGTTGTTTTTATCTAATCTTTGTTTAGGCATGTCTGTCACAAGCTTTTTGCTTTTTTGATCATGCCTTCTTCAATCATATTACCTTTCTTTACACCATTTTGTTGACTGTTTTATTTTGAAGAAAATAAATGTTACTTTGAATTGAATTGAAGAGTTTAACTACTGTACAGCGAAAATGTTGCATTTTATCTTATCAATCATGAATCAAAATGGTTTTCCTGAACCTTCCAAGAAAAAAAAAGTCATACTTGCATTTTGCATGTGAACGGTGAATATAAAGTGTTGACAGGGGAATCCCTGTTCAGGTTTAAGTTTCCTTTTAGGCAATAACATTCAGTTAAAACTTGGTAATTTAATTAAGAAGAACAGGTATATGCTCACCTGTTATGTACCATCTTCTAACGTTTAACTGTAACGGACAGCTTTTGATCTACAGGCGAGAGTGCTCTGTAACTTATGCTGTATAAGGCTAGATCGGAAACCATTAACTAATAAACCTAATATGATATATTGCTATACCTTCTTTGTAAATGTGATGATATACAGCTCATCATTCTATGAATTGCATAGTTTAGCATCGCTGGATTATTAATATTTCATAAATCTACCAATACATATTTGGTAATAATAAGTAACATTTATTTCAAAATTAGTGAGAATACAAATTATAAAACAATGTTTAATAGTCTTCATCTTCACCATTTATGAATTAATTAATTTCCGGAGTTTCTGTGTGCCTGCAAATTTTTATAAATTTGATCTCTGGTGCACATTCATGCAATTGAGGGACAAGTGCTGTTCTATTCCACTGTATCCAATCGGGTTTGAACAATACTATGAAAGCCCCAGTGGTCTAATTGTTAGAACATTCCGGGTTCAAATCTTGGTTGGGGCTTTTTCTCACTCTCAACGATTTCCTCATTTTTATCGTTTCAAATTAATTAAACAATTATTTCATTTCTTTTCCATAACATATTCAAAACAAACAAAAATACTGTAGATAACAAATATTTAACTGAATAATGTCGTATCATTGAAGTCAATGAATATTATGTATCTATTCCCAGTGGGAGGGAACTGACATAGACATTCAAATACTTTATTTGACATCATCATCTCCCTATTTGACAAACATTTGAATTCACTGGATTGCTCTATAACATGTAGTGTAGACAAAATATTGGTCTGTATGTCAGTACTGTGTTCTGCATACAGCAGACAATGATCTAGTCTTTAATGCGGTATTTTAGCCAGAATTGCAATATCTGACATTCTTAATTTCCCTCTAAATTTGGATGTGTTTATGCAATTGGTAACTACTGCCTGTAGATTCTGGTTTAACTGCTGAAAGAATAGTATTAAATCATTTTATTTCATACTGCATAATACAGTTTCCAAAAATAAAATCAAAGAGGTACTACAATATATAATATAAACAGCTCCAATAATAGAATCAATACTAGGTACTACTACAGTTGTTACCCAAGAGGATGATGGAAAGGGATTTTGTGCGTGCATCATATCCTATTATCATCCATCCATAAAATGACTATCTATGTACAGTATACATCTCTGCAATCCTAAAGTTTAAAATGATTTTGAATCACAATGGTTTTCATCAGTTTTGATTGGCTGCCGTATCTGTTATGCTATTTGTATCAAGGTCTACCATCATTAAGATTGCATTTTCTTAATACATTTCGCCTTCCTTGTGGAATGCTGTGAATTTGAGTAGTGAGCGCCCATTTGTTATACATTATCATAAAGTGTTAGACACATCAACATCTCTATTATCACTGTGACATTGTCTAATGTACAATATTCTAAAAGCATCCTATAATGTAATATATAATCATATGAAACGTTGCATTATATTGAAGGTATTTCAAGCAATATGTTATTCACAACATAGACGAATAATTTCCCAATTCTAATAATAATTATTTAGGCTATATTATCTTGAAAGTTTTTTTTCTCACTAATTTCACTGGAGAAGGAACATAGTATTGGTCTCGGAGGATACAATTGCAATTAATACACATAATTTCCATTTTTGAATAAATTCAACCCCCTCCCCCTTAATGTATAGATGATAGAAATGTTGATGTACCAAAATAAATATCTTTATTTCAAGACATTTTTCTTTGCATTATGAACTAAAATATGAATAAAATGTTTACGAGTTAATCACTTTGTTTTTCTTTGACAGGGTCAAGCAACCATAATTGATCAAATCCGCCGATATCAAGATGAAAATAAAAAGGAAGTGATCATTGACAGAACGATACAGGAAGAACCAGAAGGTAAATAGACAAAACAAAGCGTCTATAACGTTCACAAGAAAAGGCGTATAGCATGTGTAAAGGATTAAATCCAACTAGCTAATTCAGACTAAAAATATATATAAACTTTTATTTTGCAAATTCAATGCATAAAAATAATATGAAGTATCAAAAATAGAGACTTAAAAAGATTAATGTTTGAAAAAAATAAATTCATCAAACTAGAAAAACCAAAATTAACAAACATTTCAGAAGCACTACAGAATTTATTTGTTATTGTAACTAACTTTTAAAGAATGAAATGTTTGCTTAGTGTAGTAAATGAACCAAAATTTGGACACGACTTTGTAAATTAATTCAATTTTTGCCAACTGTTGCACCCAGGGTCCCCCCCCCCCCCTGCAACTGTACTCGTTCAACTATAGAATCGAGTCAAACTTGCATGTACAGTAGGCTGAATTGAACCTGTGATTTTTTTCTATAATACATGTTAAGCAACTAACAAGGTTCCATGATCTTGAGAGTTGATTTGATGTATTTTTCTAAATTTTGTGGAACTTTTCTTATTAAGTGATAGATAGAATGAAAGTTGAATGTAAAGGTTAAGACACATTGAAAGGCTAATTTAGTAATTATTCATATTATAAGTTATTGATATTGACAGTTAAAATGTGAAAGTATTGATTCATTCATGATTCGTCACTTGTGAGAAATATGAAAGTTTACCTCCATGATGGGTTACAATGACACTTTTGAGGGTCTTTCATACCTGTTCCGGCTTGATTCCGCTCCGGTGCCGGAAAATCAAAGCGAACGTCAATGTTTCGTTTTCACAATGCACCACGTGGCTATGCCACGTGAAAACAAAAGCATTGATGTTCGATTTGATTTGCTGGATCGGAACCTGTATCGAACCAGGTGCGAAACCCTTTACATATGTACAGTAAAAAGGTGGAAATAGAGGTCCTTTCTTCCTTTAAATTGTATTTCAAATCCAAAGCTCATTTGTCTTTGTAAACAGAAACCTTTTTATTGATTATATTCTTGATTTATTTTGTTATCTTCGTTTTCAGAGGAAATTGATGAAGGTGTGGTGATCAAGGAAAATGCAGAACCATTGGATAATAGAATAGTTGAAGAACAATTGCAAATAAGTGCGCAAGATGAAGAAGATTACCAGGAAGTGGATACCGATTCAGACATGGACTTTGAGCCTGATTTTGCACCCGAGCCACCCCAACCGAGCCCTCGCTATTCAACACGTTATGGTAGCAACAAGGCCTTGAACACTAGCAGAGAAAACATAACAGGCCTACCACCTCCACATAGAACAGTGCAATCCCCATACGATACTAGACATTCAAACCAACCTAACATGCATTTTGCCACACAAAGAACAAACAATACTTATTATCCTCCACCTACGTACAACAACATTGATTTTAACCAATTCGGCAGCGAGGAAGATATTGATAACGAAAGTGTGGACGAAGTTCGATATAGATCGTCACGTAATCGAGCAAGACCTAGAAGCAGTAGCATGTATTCGTCGATGGATAACATCTCCAGACGACAAATTGGACAGTCCCCGCAATTGAAACAGCGTAGCTATCATGAGTCGACGGAGGCGCTGTCAAAACGTTCAGGAGGATCGACATCTTCTAGAAACTCAGAGGTAGGGCGACACAAAAAGTTGAAACGATTCTTTCGCAGGTTTAAATCTCCAAAAATGAAGCGATCTAAAAGTCTAGAGGGAGATATGTAAATGTGGAAGTTAGTGGGGAAAAGTCTATCTGTATTTTAACAATTTTACTATAGAAAAAGTGTTTCCTAAATGTTAACACATTCAATACTTTTAAATAATTATTTTCTACTATCCCTTTTCTCTTAATATATATTAGAAATAGAAATTTTTTAACAGTTTTTATAGTGTAATATTTTGATATTTTATTGAATTTTATGACACAAGAGGCTTATAATTTAATTAGAGGCTATGTAATAGGTAAATTTTATTAATATTTTATTAATCCTAACAATAAACTCATTTATAAAACCATTTCTTACAAATATATTACCTCAGTATTTAAACCAGGTCATACTTAAAAACCAGAAAAATATTATGTAAAGAATATATTTTGATATTATCTTTTGAAATGCTAAACAGTTGTTATAGGCTCCTTGTAAAAGAGGTTGAGTATTTATTTTACAATTTGGTGAAAACATTCTGTTTTAAATTTTATCACCTACTTATTTTTTTAAACCAATTTCTTGTCTTGCATATTTTTATTAGCAATATTATTATGTGTTGAATTTACATACTTTAAATACCTTTATTGACATTTCATCTTCTTTGCAATATTGATATAATAATAATCTATATATTATTATTAATCCTGGTAAATTATCATTTGTGATGGCATGGTCTATTTTTACTGATAGAGCCAATTGAGTAAAAAGTGATTGAAGACCAACTGTTCAATTATCGTATGAACCAATCCATGCCTTTTTAGTTTAAACTTAAGACCAATGAATAGAGTCCAAATTGATGAAGAGCCAATCAATGATTCGTTAGGTTTGTTAGAATTTAGTTAAAGCTAGGCAAGTAATTTTAATAGTTAGGAGTTCTACTGTATGCAGGGACGAGTGAAATTACTCATTTCTATGGTAGCTGTTTAAGAATTTTTTTTTTAAATCATTGAGAGACTAAAATGTTCTCTCACTAATATGTGGTGCTATTTTATAATTTATATTTTTTTTATCAAACCTTGACATTTTAAATTTATAAATTTGATTTTAATATTTTACAGTACTTCATTCAAGTGGCTATTAAATAGTTTTTTCGCACGGTGCCTAGTTTTAACCATTCAACTGTTATTGTTTCAGGTTTAGAGTAGTATAGGAAATAATAAGAATAAAAATATAGAATTGACGACGGATAACAAGGGAAAAAGTGTAATCATATGTAGAAACAATAGCTTATAAGAGTCTTAGGTGATTGATTGTTTTGTTTCTGCTATTGGCATGCACTATGCAATACAGTACAACGATGGTTTTTAACATTTTTTTTTTCATTACTAAAACGCTTGCTTATTTTAATTTATACTGTATTCTCAAATTTTTATTTTTTTTTTGCATAATATTTCTTTCTCAAATTGAAAACATTATCTTCATCATAAGCAACATCAACTCTGCTTTTGTAATATGCTCCTGCTATTCTGTCATCCGCTTAACATGCGCTTTAGAACGCACCCTTATTTCAAAAGTTTTTCTTTTCTCAAATTCTTGTTTAAGCATCATTTTGTTTGATAATTTGAAAATGCTTACCTCATAGTAGAAAGTTTAACCTAATTCATTTATTAAAATATAATGTTTTGTATAATAATATAGTAATAATGTTCAATTTATATAGCGCAAAATGCAGGGCGCCTCTAAGCGCTGAACAGTCTACAGAAAAGTAAGAAGCAGAAAAAATAAATAGTAAATGTTTTATTATGAAATGCACTATAGAGCACAAATATTTAACTATAGTTGTAAACAAGCGGTAACTATGATAAAAACCAGGAAAATAAATACATTCTTATCTAAATAGTTTAATCATTTAGGATTAGAAGAAATTATTTTATTTATTATGTTCATTGTAATTTTATATTTTATTTTCTTCTTAGTAGTATAGAATCATTTTAAACTTATTTTATCTTATATTTAAATTTATAAATATTTGGTTGATGTTGCTTTTGAATATTGCACCTTATGTTGACCCACTAACGTATCCTTCTCCTCACGCACATCTCTAACTTTATTCACAGAGTCGAGGAACCTTCAGAAGGACGGGAAGCTTAAAATACAACACAAGAAGTTCAACCCTCCCACGGTAGCATGGATTTAACAAGATTTAACATCGACAATATCTCCTCCTCATCATCATTCGCCTTTTCTACTGTTTTTTCTACTATTTATCAATAAATGATGTATACTGACTGTTGTCTGTAGAGGAGTGTCCGCACCAAATTATGTTTTGGTTTGCTAATCTTGTGGTTTAACTTGAATCCGCAATAAAAGTAAAATATTCAAGTATAACAAAAAACTATGGGAATAATTTATTTAAATTATTAACAATATGTCAATGAGGTTGCCTCAATGAATGGTCTTGCATTCACTGTGGTTCATTAATAATAATAATATTTATTCAGTCACCAATGAAAAATAACCAATACTGGGAATAGGCTAAGGCTCAAACAGATTCTGCACTCACTCTATATATATATATTATATTATTTGTTGGGAGGTTTTATTAATTTGAATTATCTAATATGCTAACACATAAAAGGGTATATGAATGATTTAGTAAACCTAGTTTGCCCTACTGCATCGGGGTAATGATTCTACCAGTTAAAATCGTTAAAGAAACCACATCAATTTGGCCCTTTATCCCAATTGAGACGGGTAGAATTAACTATGACATGAGATGAATGTAAAGGGACTAGTATCATAACATTGTACTTAATACCTTAACATAGTTCAAGTGAACAAAAGTTATTGAGCCACTTACCATCATTTTCACTGTAGTAGCCTTTTGACATTGCCTAAAACAGTGTGTGTAAAATGTATGCTCTGTCTACACTACAGTAGTTTGACAAAAAAAAGTGTGATGTGCCTAAATATGGTAGTGATATCTCCAAATATGTTAGTGATATTGACATCCTCATGTCCATATATGGGCACATCACATTTTTTTTCACATAAAGTTTGATAGTGTAGACAGAGCTTAATGTAGCTAGGCAATGTGAATGGAGTATAATGCTGACTCACTATCCTATTTATCTGAGCACTACCAACATTATTATTTTAATGATAATTTATTAAGAATTACTTTCGTTTTAAATAAAGCAGAAAAAAAACCTAGTATAGATCTTAATCTAAAGTTTTTATGGGTTTTTTTTCGATGTATATTTTTTAAATATATAAAACAAGTTAATGCTTATGTTTCGTTTGAATTTGTGTCTTCCACTGTTGATTTTGTGTTAAAACTATTCCAATATGTATTCCATCTTTTTGTATACCATTACATTGTTATATTTAATTACATGCTATTTTGTATCTTAAAAAGTATTCCAGCTGTTTATTCAATTCTTTTCTTTTACTTAGAAACCTGTTGTCTTTATTCAGGCTAGGTTCTACGCTCTGTTTAGACTTAATATAACAACAGTAACAAGATAAATATTTTGGCACATATGGCGTTTCATATGAATAACTTAAGCTATTTAGTCATTTTCATTTCTTGATATTACTGTATGTTGATATTTGTTGTTTTTTTTTTCTCTGTGCAGTTAAAAAAGATTTTTTTTCTCTGTGCAGTTAAAAAAGAAGTTTTTGTTCTCTGTGCAGTTAAATAAAATTGCAATGTACTGTAAAAATTCCCTGTGAATGAATATTATTTGGCTACCAAACATGGAATGGATTGATTATGTTATTACACATAATTCTCATTGTACTCCTACTATGTTATGTATTTCATTATACAATGTGAATATCAGTTCTGAAGTATTTTTTGAAATTCTTAGGTTTGATTAAAAACTATTTTATTATACATATTTATCATAGTGATTTGGAACAAAATTATTTCGATAGAAATCTTTAAAAAAAAAAATGATTTTCATACATATTATATTTTATATATAATATATTATATTATTATCTTTACAAGAATGGTAATGTATAGTAGCCTTTATTATAGTGAGTTTTAATGATATATCATCATTAACATATTTTTCTATAATATAATACATATATTTAATATTTGTTGCTATGTTTGTTGTCTTCCATGTTGTGCCATGGTGCCTTACTTGATGATACTAAAATTATGTAAAAAGCAAGTAGTTTGGTAGTTTATTAAATTTATAAAATAATAGAAAAATATGTATCACAATTGAGTATCATAATACTGATATAACATGTGTTTCTGTGTAAAATGAATGCATTTGTAAAAAGGGTACACAGAGAAAAGCGCATTTATGGCAGCAATATTGAAATTACATAAGGTTAACATTTTTAAAAAGGGCAAAACTGAAGTAGCGAGAAGATAAGTATTTGCATCACCTAGTCAGTTCATAGATGATGTACCAGTCTGTGTGAAGGTATATCACCCTACAAATTTTGTGATTATCCATCACTGGCTTTCGATCTGCATCCCCCAGGTGACTTTCCTTCTCCTCCTCCTCCTTCTTCTCCTCCTCCTAGTCTGGTTTTCAGTCTCTGTTTCCTTGCTCCATACTACTACAACTGTAGAATTAAGTTAAACAGTAAGCGGCATACCGTGTAGATTGTCCCGCAAACCGTGTAGCTTGTCCCGCAAACCGTGTAGCTTGTCCCGCAAACCGTGTAGCTTGTCCCGCAAACCGTGTAGCTTGTCCCGCAAACCGTGTAGCTTTTCCCGCAAACCGTGTAGCTTGTTCCGCAAACCGTGTAGTTTGTCCCGCAAACCGTGTAGTTTGTTCCGCAAACCGTGTAGCTTGTCCCGCAAACCGTGTAGCTTGTCCCGCAAATCGCGTAGCTTGTCCCGCATAAAATTTGTATCTATACTGAGCAGAAACAGTCTGTCCGCTCTGTATTGTGTGTATATGGTCATAAGAAATAACAATAATAATAATATATTTTTATTCTGTGTAAATTGGCTTTTATACTACAACTGTTTCAATCAGTTAAATATAAAGTGTGCTTAAATAAAATACTAATTAAGCAATACCAGCATTTTGATCATTTGTAAATGATAATTCTTACGTAACAAATTCATTTGATGGTTTCTGTAGAATGAGTTTAATGTAAAATGTAAAATAATGTATTTGTGGTCTGCATGTTTTGAAGTGGAATTTGAAAATGGTGAAACATTGAGAAGATACTCTGTACATTTTCTGTAACTAACGATATTTTCTGTATGATATTCAATTAGTAGTTCTCCTTCACAATACAAATAACGACAGATTTGCCATTTTTTCATGTTTGTGGTCTTCATATAATGTCAAAACACAGAATTGTAGTAAAGTTTAAAGGTCATATCTGGTGCTGGGAACCAATTAGTTAACTAACAAATGTATCTGTAAGAATTGTATCTACATGAAACTTGTGTGAATACAGGCTGGTTCACACTAAAGCAATGTTCACTTAAAGAATACCAGGCTGCTTCTAGATACCTAACATTTATTGTATTTATTTTTTAATATATAACTGTGTGTAATTGCATTGTTAAATGAATTTGGTTATGAAGAATAAGGAATATCCGTACCTTTATTTACTGCCTAAATTTAAAAAATACCTCGATGGAAATAATTTGTAACATTATATCTATAATGTTGTAATGTAAAACATGTAATCATTTGTTTGTTATAACTTCTTTAATGTTAGTGTGTAAAATGTGTTCTTTTTTAGTACATGACATCTTTAGATCAACTTGTAAAATATGTACAGTTTCAGAAACGAAATGAAGAGAATAAAACATTTTTTCAGCGATAACATGCTTTTTCTTCTGTAATCTTTTGTAAGATAAGTAAATAACAACACATTATAACTATTTATATCATAAATATTGCTATGTATGTGCATATATTATGTTAATGTCTTTTTATAGTGTACGGAAGCCCGTTCGGGCCACAAGTTAACTATATTTTAAAAGCAGTTATCTGGCGGTCGCCACTTAATTTTCTGGCGGCCGCCACTTAATTATTTGGCGGCCGCCACTTAATAATTAGTACATGTCCCGTCACGTGACATGTACGTGCATTGGATCAGAGGCGATATTGCATGCAATAAAAGGCAGGCAATGCAATCATGATTATGCATATGCTACGACGAAAAATGGCCGATTTCCGACCCTTTTATTTTTGACATAAATGGTTACTATTGCATAATAAACATGCGCAGAGTCGAATAGGGTTCTGCGCATGTCAATTGTGCTATAGTAACCAGTTTTATCGAAAAATAAAAAGATCGAAAATTGGCCATTTTTTGAAAAAAATCCCTGTACTATAGGCCTAGTACAGGGAAATTTTCGAAAAACGGCCGATTTTCGACCCTTTTATTTTTTGACATAAATGGTTACTATAGCATAATAAATATGCGCAGAGTCGAATAATGGGTTCTGCGCATGTTAATTGTGCTATAGTAACCAGTTTATCGAAAAATAAAAAGGTCGAAAATTGGCCATTTTTTAAAAAAAATCCCTGTACTATAGCACAGGGAAATTTTCGAAAAATGGCCGATTTTCGCCCCTTTTATTTTTTGACATAAATGGTTACTATAGCATAATAAACATGCGCAGAGTCGAATAATGGGTTCTGCGCATGTCAATTGTGCTATAGTAACCAGTTTTATCGAAAAATAAAAAGATCGAAAATTGGCAATTTTTTGAAAAAATTCCTGTACTATAGTACAGGGAAATTTTCGAAAAATAACCGATTTTCGACCCTTTTATTTTTTGACATAAATGGTTACTATAGCACAATAAACATGCGCAGAGTCGAATAATGGGTTCTGCGCATGTCAATTGTGCTATAGTAACCAGTTTTATCGAAAAATAAAAAGGTCGAAATTGGCCATTTTTGGAAAAAATCCCTGTACTATAGTACAGGGAAATTTTCGAAAAATGGCCGATTTTCGACCCTTTTATTTTTTGACATAAATGGTTACTATAGCATAATAAATATGCGCAGAGTCGAATAATGGGTTCTGCGCATGTCAATTGTGCTATAGTAACCAGTTTATCGAAAAATAAAAAGGTCGAAAATTGGCCATTTTTTAAAAAAAATCCCTGTACTATAGCACAGGGAAATTTTCGAAAAATGGCCGATTTTCGCCCCTTTTATTTTTTGACATAAATGGTTACTATAGCATAATAAACATGCGCAGAGTCGAATAATGGGTTCTGCGCATGTCAATTGTGCTATAGTAACCAGTTTTATCGAAAAATAAAAAGATCTAAAATTGGCAATTTTTTGAAAAAATTCCTGTACTATAGTACAGGGAAATTTTCGAAAAATAACCGATTTTCGACCCTTTTATTTTTTGACATAAATGGTTACTATAGCACAATAAACATGCGCAGAGTCGAATAATGGGTTCTGCGCATGTCAATTGTACTATAGTAACCAGTTTTATCGAAAAATAAAAAGGTCGAAATTGGCCATTTTTGGAAAAAATCCCTGTACTATAGTACAGGGAAATTTTCGAAAAATGGCCGATTTTCGACCCTTTTATTTTTTGACATAAATGGTTACTATAGCATAATAAATATGCGCAGAGTCGAATAATGGGTTCTGCGCATGTCAATTGTGCTATAGTAACCAGTTTATCGAAAAATAAAAAGGTCGAAAATTGGCCATTTTTAAAAAAAAATCCCTGTACTATAGCACAGGGAAATTTTCGAAAAATTGCCGATTTTCGCCCCTTTTATTTTTTGACATAAATGGTTACTATAGCATAATAAACATGCGCAGAGTCGAATAATGGGTTCTGCGCATGTCAATGGTGCTATAGTAACCAGTTTTATCGAAAAATAAAAAGATCGAAAATTGGCAATTTTTTGAAAAAATTCCTGTACTATAGTACAAGGAAATTTTCGAAAAATAACCGATTTCGACCCTTTTATTTTTTGACATAAATGGTTACTATAGCACAATAAACATGCGCAGAGTCGAATAATGAGTTCTGCGCATGTCAATTGTGCTATAGTAACCAGTTTTATCGAAAAATAAAAAGGTCGAAATTGGCCATTTTTGGAAAAAATCCCTGTACTATAGTACAAGGAAATTTTCGAAAAATGGCCGATTTTCGACCCTTTTATTTTTTGACATAAATGGTTACTATAGCATAATAAATATGCGCAGAGTCGAATAATGGGTTCTGCGCATGTCAATTGTGCTATAGTAACCAGTTTATCGAAAAATAAAAAGGTTGAAAATTGGCCATTTTTTAAAAAAAATCCCTGTACTATAGCACAGGGAAATTTTCGAAAAATGGCCGATTTTCGCCCCTTTTATTTTTTGACATAAATGGTTACTATAGCATAATAAATATGCGCAGAGTCGAATAATGGGTTCTGCGCATGTCAATTGTGCTATAGTAACCAGTTTTATCGAAAAATAAAAAGGTCGAAATTGGCCATTTTTGGAAAAAATTCCTGTACTATAGTACAGGGAAATTTTCGAAAAATAACCGATTTTCGACCCTTTTATTTTTTGACATAAATGGTTACTATATCACAATAAACATGCGCAGAGTCGAATAATGGGTTCTGCGCATGTCAATTGTGCTATATTAACCAGTTTTATCGAAAAATAAAAAGGTCGAAATTGGCCATTTTTGGAAAAAATCCCTGTACTATAGTACAGGGAAATTTTCGAAAAATGGCCGATTTTCGCCCCTTTTATTTTTTGACATAAATGGTTACTATAGCATAATAAACATGCGCAGAGTCGAATAATGGGTTCTGCGCATGTCAATTGTGCTATAGTAACCAGTTTTATCGAAAAATAAAAAGGTCGAAATTGGCCATTTTTTGAAAAAATCCCTGTACTATAGTACAGGGAAATTTTTTAAAATGGCCGATTTTCGCCCCTTTTATTTTTTGACAAAAATGGTTACTATAGCATAATAAACATGCGCAGAGTCAAATAATGGGTTCTGCGCATGTCAATTGTGCTATAGTAACTAGTTTATCGAAAAATAAAAAGGTCGAAAATTGGCCATTTTCTGAAAAAATACCTGTACAGGGAAATTTTCGAAAAATTGCCGATTTTCGACCCTCTTATTTTTTGACATAAATGGTTACTATAGCATAATAAACATGCGCAGAGTCGAATAATGGGTTCTGCGCATGTCAATTGTGCTATAGTAACCAGTTTTATCGAAAAATAAAAATATCGAAAATAAAAAATTCCTGTACTATAGTACAGGGAAATTTTCGAAAAATGGCCGATTTTCGACCCTCTTATTTTTTGACATAAATGGTTACTATAGCACAATAAACATGCGCAGAGTCGAATAATGGGTTCTGCGCATGTCAATTGTGCTATAGTAACCAGTTTTATCGAAAAATAAAAAGGTCGAAATTGGCCATTTTTGGAAAAAATCCCTGTACTATAGTACAGGGAAATTTTCGAAAAATGGCCGATTTTCGCCCCTTTTATTTTTTGACATAAATGGTTACTATAGCATAATAAACATGCGCAGAGTCGAATAATGGGTTCTGCGCTTGTCAATTGTGCTATATTAACCAGTTTTATCGAAAAATAAAAAGATCGAAAATTGGCAATTTTTTGAAAAAATTCCTGTACTATAGTACAGGGAAATTTTCGAAAAATAACCGATTTTCGACCCTTTTATTTTTTGACATAAATGGTTACTATAGCACAAAAAACATGCGCAGAGTCGAATAATGGGTTCTGCGCATGTCAATTGTGCTATAGTAACCAGTTTTATCGAAAAATAAAAAGGTCGAAATTGGCCATATTTGGAAAAAATCCCTGTACTATAGTACAGGGAAATTTTCGAAAAATGGCCGATTTTCGACCCTCTTATTTTTTGACATAAATGGTTACTATAGCATAATAAACATGCGCAGAGTCGAATAATGGGTTCTGCGCATGTCAATTGTGCTATAGTAACCAGTTTTATCGAAAAATAAAAAGGTCGAAATTGGCCATTTTTGGAAAAAATCCCTGTACTATAGTACAGGGAAAATTTTCGAAAAATGGCCGATTTTCACCCCTTTTATTTTTTGATATAAATGGTTACTATAGCATAATAAACATGCGCAGAGTCGAATAATGGGTTCTGCGCATGTCAATTGTGCTATAGTAACCAGTTTTATCGAAAAATAAAAAGATCGAAATTGGCCATTTTTGGAAAAAATCCCTGTACTATAGTACAGGGAAATTTTCGAAAAATAACCGATTTTCGACCCTTTTATTTTTTGACATAAATGGTTACTATAGCACAATAAACATGCGCAGAGTCAAATAATGGGTTCTGCGCTTGTCAATTGTGCTATATTAACCAGTTTTATCGAAAAATAAAAAGGTCGAAATTGGCCATTTTTGGAAAAAATCCCTGTACAGGGAAATTTTTGAAAAATGGCCGATTTTCGCCCCTTTTATTTTTTGACATAAATGGTTACTATAGCATAATAAACATGCGCAGAGTCGAATAATGGGTTCTGCGCATGTCAATTGTGCTATAGTAACCAGTTTTATCGAAAAATAAAAAGGTCGAAATTGGCCATTTTTGGAAAAAATTCCTGTACAGGGAAATTTTCGAAAAATGGCCGATTTTCGCCCCTTTTATTTTTTGACATAAATGGTTACTATAGCATAATAAACATGCGCAGAGTCGAATAATGGGTTCTGCGCTTGTCAATTGTGCTATATTAACCAGTTTTATTGAAAAATAAAAAGATCGAAATTGGCCATTTTTGGAAAAAATCCTTGTACTATAGTACAGGGAAATTTTCGAAAAATAACCGATTTTCGACCCTTTTATTTTTTGACATAAATGGTTACTATAGCACAATAAACATGCGCAGAGTCGAATAATGGGTTCTGCGCTTGTCAATTGTGCTATATTAACCAGTTTTATCGAAAAATAAAAAGGTCGAAATTGGCCATTTTTGGAAAAAATCCCTGTACAGGGAAATTTTCGAAAAATGGCCGATTTTCGCCCCTTTTATTTTTTGACATAAATGGTTACTATAGCATAATAAACATGCGCAGAGTCGAATAATGGGTTCTGCGCATGTCAATTGTGCTATAGTAACCAGTTTTATCGAAAAATAAAAAGGTCGAAAATAAAAAATTCCTGTACTATAGTACAGGGAAATTTTCGAAAAATGGCCGATTTTCGACCCTCTTATTTTTTGACATAAATGGTTACTATAGCACAATAAACATGCGCAGAGTCGAATAATGGGTTCTGCGCATCGAAAAATAAAAAGGTCGAAATTGGCCATTTTTGGTAAAAATCCCTGTACTATAGTACAGGGAAATTTTTGAAAAATGGCCGATTTTCGCCCCTTTTATTTTTTGACATAAATGGTTACTATAGCACAATAAACATGCGCAGAGACGAATAATGCGTACAGTATAGGAATTTTTTTATATCGACATTTCAAAATTGAATTATTATGCAAAAATATTATATGCAATACATTGATACACGTGACATAGGTTGGTCATCGGACCTCACAAATCAAAAGCGCCCTCTAATAACACAATGTATACATAGTTTCAAGGGTTCTTTTTATTGACAGTCAGGTCTCAGATGTTATCTTAAACGCAAGCTTGCTTCATTTGAAATGTGCATTTGTACATAAATTCAGCAATTATTATCAGGATTTCTTAAATAAACTTAAATTCTAGTTTTGTTTTAATTCTTGTGATCCAAACTCCCTTTGTTGATGTATATAAACCATCCATCTTGCTGAATCAAATTAAACATGGTATGTATTTCATTATTTCCTGCTCCTATTCAGAATCTGATGGTATATAATGCTATTAGTTATCTTATTTTAAAATTTCAAAATTTTAAATACAATTTAATTTCCAATCGTATACAGGAAAATTAACGTCATATGTCCAGGATGCGATATTTCTTTTCGTACATAAGTTGGGGACCCCTCGTGAAACGTCACAGAATATTCATGAATATTCATTAATCATATCCATAAGGTGTGACGTAAGAATTCAGCTAACTACAATTCGCTAATGCAAACGATTTCTGTCGAGCCGTCTGTGTAGTCGAGTGGATAAGACTATGGACTTTACATGTCGATGTATGGGGTTCGACTCCCATGAGTTACTTCTTTTACTTTATAGTGAGAGAGAGATTATTTGGAGGGTTAGGTTTAGTTATATTTAGGAAGTAGTTCGGCTATCTTTCACATGGGGTCCCCAACTTATGTACGAAAAAAAAAATCGCATCCAGGATGCCACAAATTGAATAATTACATTTCTTTTCTTCCAGAGATTATTCTTAAAATATATATATAGGAATATTAATTAAACAATGAAAAACATAAAGGATAATTTAAAAAAAATTATATTACTATGGCCAATACACAATTACCGATAATGCAGATGTTACAAAAATGTAAATTTTAGATTCTTTTTTACTATTGAATTTAAACAGGTTAAAACATAATAACAGTACACATTATTAATTATTATTATCTAATAATAAATTTTAAATAAAATTGAGAAAAAATTTATATTAATTCAGGGTAGTGAAATACACTAAAATCATTTGATAATTATAATTATTTGAGTGAATTTAAAACATCGAATATTAATTGTTGTTAGGCTTTAATATATTATACGTTCTTATAATTTTGAATTAACAATTTCATAATTTCTACTTTTTAAAATTATTTTATATGTACCACAAATTAATTTTTGTTTGTGCACATTATATCCAATTTCAGAAATAAATAGAATTAATGTATATTTCTATTGTAATTGGGTAATTTATAACAATTCAAAAAGATTCAATATTTCTTTCCTTTTTTTGTAGTAGTAAACAAATCACAGTTTACTTGCATTTAGTTTAAATTGCTTGTGACGATGATTGTATTTGATAACTAAAAAGGTTTGGATAATTTTAATCATCATTTTATCCTTGTGCATCTTTGTGCCTGTATATTTAAATCATTATTGCCTTGTCATGGGGTTACTATTACATGTGAACGTACTATTTTGAGTGCAGGCTAATGTAATACATATTCAGGGACTGTTAGGAAACGCTACAAGTATTTCACCAGAATTCTAGATGGTTCTACCAAGGATGACGAAATCTTCTTCTTGGTTGTCCGCTAATGGGACATCAAAAAAGCCTAGTTTCTTGTAGAAGTCAATCATAGAACACTCGGATTTCAATACTTCAATATAAGCACCGTGGGATCCTTAGTAAAATATAAAAATAAATTTATTTAGAATAAAGTTTTATATTAATAATATTCAGAACTAATACACCGCAAACTTTATATCCACAATTCTTGTCATTGTGTATGAATGTAAATATGACACTATTACTGATATCCAATGTCTAAATCCTTCCCCCGATACAGAGGATACTTTGTGAACCAGTCCATCGTGGTAACCCCCTACTTATCTCGAATGATGAACTAGGTTGTTTAACATGCACTGGATAACAGTGTACACTGGACCTACAGTTTATAGTCCTTATCCGATAAGACTTGTTCCACCACCAGAACTAGGAGCAAGTCGGTCTTGAGTAGCTCTTTTTATGTATGATAAATGGCACCCCTGCCTTAACTGGTTGGCCATTTGACTAGCCTTAAGCTTTCTGTTGGTATCCATGGTAAGTCTAGTCTGGTCTAGTCTAAAAAAGAGTGGTCTCCAATTAGAGATCTTTAATTGGATGTACATTACTTACCATTCGCCTTAAGAGCTGACAGTATACATGCCAATAGATTCTTTAACACACCTTGATCCTCAACACTTGACAACACGCTCATTGTTAATAATGATGGAAATCGTTGAAACATGTTCACAGGTCTGAATGGCTTGTGATTGTGAAAGCTGACAATGATCATCTGAAAAAAACAAAATAATGAAACAAAATTACTGTGAGTGAGTGAGTGGCCGAGCGGTTAAGACAGTGGAACCGTAATTACGTAGCCATAACATCGGCAGGGATTCGAGACTCACTCACTCCATGGTTCTGGTGGTAGAACGAGTCTTTTTGGATAAGGACTATAAACTGTAGGTCCAGTATACACAACTAGCTTGTGTGCACTTTAAAGAACCTTGTACATCTTTCGAGACGAGTAGGGGGTTACCCCGGTGTATTAGTACATCACAGCCACTGATCACCAACTGGGCTCTCTGGCAGACCAGTCTTTGACTGAAGAGATTTTTTAATAAAAAGGCAAGTATTAAATACCTCAGCAAGTGTTAGCCCTTCGGTCTTCTCTGGTTTAGGATACTTCATACACATTTCCGGTAGCCAAGCCAGTTCGCATTTCTTTTGGAATTCCATCGAGTCGAGGGTTGCCAGGGCATAACCACATAATTCACCATCTTCCTCGGCAACAAAACAGTATTCAGGACTAAATGTGAGTAGAGCACCTACTTTTCTAAAAATGAATATAATTGTTATATTAAGAAAAATCTCAACATTAAACCACCAACTTCTACTCTTGGGTGTCACCAGAATTTGAGAGAGCAACATGGTGTAATAATAAGAGATATCCTACTAGCATCCAAGAGGCATGGGTCTGATATACTCACAGTATAATATATATAAAATAATAATAAATCCAAAGGCAAATTACAGAAAAAAATTACAATGCTGTGGGTATCAGTGGCTGGACCTCAATGGAGATACAAAATAAAACAAGCACTGAAAAAACAGTGGCTGGATCTCAAATAAGCAAAAAGCTAACTCAAAAACAGTAAAGTAAAACAGCCAGAAAAAATAGCAGAGGTTTCGGGCAACACTAGCCCGTCATCAGTGCAAAATAATAATAAATAAATATATCTTACTTGTTTCCTGGTAGACGAAGGTGCTCAGAGAACAAGTCAGTAGCATCTCTACCATCTTGGTAAGTCATACGACACTGCCTAAATATTCCTAACTGTAATAATAGAAATTACAACATTATATTCTTGCATTACAATATAACGTTCTATCCCACGCAACTGAAGCGTAAGATGTAAGAGCTGTATTAAATACAAGATGTTGGATGGAAAGCATTTTGAATCATCTGCTTTGATGAATTGCATGCCTCATCCAGATAACAACACATTCCTTTCATAAACAACGGTCTTTCACGGATCTGTGTGCACCACAGATAAAAACCTTGACCTTGCCAAATAAGTATAAGTTACAGTTTGTATCTCAACCTACTAGTCAAACAAAATTTGCAAAATTAATCATGTTTACCTCATCAGAGTTACGAAATGGACGAATGGTGTATATTTTATTGCATATTTGTTTCGGTGGAACTTTGTAGAATAAGTCATTTGCCCCATCAATTGGTAGCATACGCTGCAATAAAACATAAAAAAATTAAAAAACGTGCCCCATACCAGTCAGGAGTGCACCCTCTAGTCAATACCTTAATGGGAAGACCCCAGCCCCATACCAGTCAGGAGTGCACCCTCTAGTCAATACCTCAATGGGAAGACCCCAGCCCCATACCAATCAGGAGTGCACCCTCTAGCCAATACCTTAACGGGAAGACCCCAGCCCAATACTAGTCAGGAGTGCACCCTCTAGCCAATACCTTAATGGGAAGACCCCAGCCCAATACCAGTCAGGAGTGCACCCTCTAGCCAATACCTTAATGGGAAGACCTCAGCCCAATATCAGTCAGGAGTGCACCCTCTAGCCAATACCTTAATGGGAAGACCCCAGCCCCATACCAGTCAGGAGTGCACCCTCTAGTCAATACCTTAATGGGAAGACCCCAGCCCCATACCAGTCAGGAGTGCACCCTCTAGTCAATACCTCAATGGGAAGACCCTAGCCCCATACAAGTCAGGAGTGCACCCTCTAGCCAATACCTCAATGGGAAGACCCCAGCCCCATACCAGTCAGGAGTGCACCCTCTAGTCAATACCTCAATGGGAAGACCCCAGCCCCATACCAGTCAGGAGTGCACCCTCTAGCCAATACCTTAATGGGAAGACCCCAGCCCCATACCAGTCAGGAGTGCACCCTCTAGCCAATACCTCAACGGGAAGACCCCAGCCCCATACCAGTCCGGAGTGCACCCTCTAGTCAATACCTCAACGGGAAGACCCCAGCCCATACAAGTCAGGAGTGCACCCTCTAGCCAATACCTTAATGTGAAGACCCCAGCCCCATACCAGTCAGGAGTGCACCCTCTAGTCAATACCTCAACGGGAAGACCCCAGCCCCATACCAGTCAGGAGTGCACCCTCTAGTCAATACCTAAATGGGAAGACCCCAGCCCCATACCAGTCAGGAGTGCACCCTCTAGTCAATACCTCAATGGGAAGACCCCAGCCCCATACCAGTCAGGAGTGCACCCTCTAGTCAATACCTAAATGGGAAGACCCCAGCCTCATACCAGTCAGGAGTGCACCCTCTAGTCAATACCTAAATGGGAAGACCCCAGCTCCATACCAGTCAGGAGTCCACCCTCTATTTCCCTGCTCTAGTCAATACCTCAATGTGAAGACCCTAGCCCCATACCAGTCAGGAGTCCACCCTCTAGTCAATACCTTAATGTGAAGACCCCAGCCCCATACCAGTCAAGAGTCCACCCTCTAGTCAATACCTCAATGAAGAAGACCCTAGCCCCATACCCCTTTCTTCCCACAAAGGACCTCACATACTGCTAAACAATTTTCTTTAAATATAAATAAATTCAACAGGAACAGAGATAGATAGTTTAATATACAAAATACACAATTTAGTTTTTTACTATGCTCAGACCTCAAATACATTTTAAAAATGGCATCTACACTATATCTTTGGAGAAATAAATTTAAAACACAGCAAAAGGTGGAGCGCATTTCGTTGGCGCCGCAGCGCACGATCTGATTTTGGCACGAGTGTTGGCATATGACAGCAGCAATGCTGCGCTATTAATGAAATTTAATGACAATCACTGGATCAAATGGTTTATTTTGTACAAATAATCTTCACAATGATGGACAAATTCTATAAAAATTCTATATCAGAATAGATATATAATGATTAATAAATAAAAATAAAAATTTTGTTGTGGGCGAATATTAAATCAAAGATTATAACTTGTGACATAAAATAAACCATTGTTTGTGATTCTCATTAAATGATGTTATTTATCTGAAAATAAAAGAAAAATAACAATTTTCAATATTAATTCACACTTTCTGTAAAAACAAATAGATCTTGCCTTCAGAAAGCAAGCGCCACGCTTCGCTGTTAAAATATAAATGCGCAGAATAACGAATGGCGACGTATAGGGCGTTAACACGGCGCACTGCAGCATTTGCTTTGCACGATGAACTCACCACGACTATAATAATAGCGCAATAATTTCTGAAATAATACAGTAAGTTATTTATAAATAATTTCTAAAAACGTGTCCTTGCTAATAGTTTAAGATGCAAATGGCATTCTGTTACTATGGCAACTCTTGTTTCTAAAAAGAAAGTTTATTTTTGATAATATCCGTACTTGTAATTCACCGGTCAGTCCTCCACGAAAAACCCATGGTTCTAGATCGCCGCTCATAAATGCTTCTCTGTGTGTGTGGTTACCCCCTGTAAATGATTCAATCAAATTGACGTTAGTAAGTAATTTAAGAATGCATGAATTTAATGCTTGAAGTAACACTATGTAATCAAATAACTAATGTATTTACTTATTAAATATGACAACAATGATGCCACTTTGTAATATATTTTTATATTTTATCAGAATTTTTAAAAACCAAAAAACCCTTATATTCTTTGCATATTAAAAGGTTTTTGGTTTGAAAGAAATGCAAGGCGCCAAAAAGGAAAAAAAAACTTTCGTTTAGGGAATCACAAAGTGGCTTAGATGTCAAAATCTAAAAGCGTCAAATGTCAAAGTTCAAGCACTGGGAGAACAAAAAAATCTATATAACATAAAATCCTGTATAAATAAAAGCAATAAACTTGATGAAAATAAAACAGAAACACAAAGTAAAGAGTGTACTGATGATTTTGATTACGGTAACTTTCACTCCAGGAATTCTAAGGTGAAGAGAAGATATGCATTAGTGCAGCGGATAAAACAAACCTGACCACATGATATGCTGATGATCACATGATATGCTGAAGATCACATGATACTCTGATCACATGATATGCACGCCACAGGAAGCCATAGCATAATATTACCTTACCGCAATACACAGGCATTTTACATGCAGCAAAGGAAAGGGCGTTTTTTTTCATCTCTCACGGCTGCTACAGCATATTGCTACAGTAGATCTATATATATGCAACACAGCTTAGGTAGTAAGGGGTAAAAATATCAGAAACGATTGCGTACATGAATAGTAACTGTGCAAGATATGCGAGTGCATCTGTCGTATCAGGCCATGGGCTGCATAAAATAAGAAAAAGAAAACAAACAGATTAAGTAGATTAAGGGAAAATGTCATTTATGTCATCTTTCAAAACAAATTGATGTACGCAAATTACTTTGTTTAATATGATGATTTGAGGGAACAGAGCCAATTAGCCATGAAAGAGAGTAATGAGGCAGCTAGGTTGTAAGAATGTTAACCATCTACAGCATATGATTACGCCCACATCTGAGAAGTCTACATCCCCCAGAAATGTTGATAGTAAGGATTCATTGAAAAATATTGATAACGAGATTATTTAGCATGTGTTGTTCTTTTTCTGGTGTATTATTATCTATCTATCTGTGACAAGCAAGGAAAATTTAATATTTGATCTACGATTTTGAAATAAAGGGAAAGGGAAGGGCAGAATTCAGAAATTGTAAAATGGAAGCACTGTAGGCACCACAGGGGCATAGGTCATAGGTCATATCATTTTATTATGGTTCACATATTAATACCAAAAGTGTCATTTTGTGCATCAATACAGTTTTGGAAAATGTGGAAAAGCATAAATTTCACTTGGAATGAAAGAATACATTTTTTTCTGTATTTTATAACACTTAAAATGTCATCACAATTGTTTGAAAAATGATTGCAGTTGATTGACAATAACTAAAACATACATTTTTTGAAAGGATATGAAAAATATCCATAACTCTGATTAAAGAAGAAAAGCATCCTTTCACCATGTCATGTTACAGTTATTATAATTTATACTATTCTTTCTGATTTATATTTATCATAATTTAAATATGGATCATGATTCATATTTTAAATTCAGAATCCTGACCTCAAAATGTTCAAAATGACAATATACTAAACAAATTGTCTGTATAATGGCAGATTGGGAAAACAGTTAAAATGCAAGAAATTAGCTTGATCTAAGATACAAGTAATTAATATATGTATTGTTAAATTATTTTTATTCAATAAAAAAGAGTATAAATAGATTTTAGCTGTTTCATGACAGGATGAATGACGCAGGCTGCATCTGAAAACAAAGTAACCGGATTAGCGCTACATAGAAATGTTTCAAAGGTTTTGAAAATAAAACAAATCCACCACAAACAAATTAGTAACATAATAAAATCCTTCAATATATTCATAATGTATACAACGATACTGCATGATATAAAGGACCACATAAAGAAATAATTCAACAATCGTTTGTTTGTGATAGAATTCATAAGAATTTTCAAAGACTTGTTTTAAGATTTAGTTCATTTTTCATCTATTATTGACTATTTATGACATCAATTTCAGGGAAAACAGTCCAATATTGTTACTTTTACATTATTATTATTAATCTGGAACTAAATTAGCATTAAACAAGTCATCGCAATCTTTGAAACATTTCTTTAAAATGTGAGGAGCTAAGTGATCTTACAATCATGTGTTTTTATTGTTCTGTCACAAATTTTAACCCCCATAATCTTATTAATATTGCCAAAAAAGTAATCAACCCTTAATTGGTTGCCATGATACCAAACAACAGCATGGTATCACAGACACATGATTAAGAAATCACACGCTAATACCTCACAGGTAAATGAAAAATTGTTTATTAAAAAAGGTGTGTCTTAGTTTTCAATCAATCCAACATAACAATCATATTCAAAAAGATGTGGTATAAAGTTTGTGTACACTTGATCAATACATCCATCGTAAATATATAATGCATAAAAACATTTGAAGTTTAATTTATAATTTACTTTATATATTAAAGATTAAAATTTATGATAAATTAATTCTAAATAATTCTGATTGATAATAAATAATTCTTTCAAACAAGTGAAAACCAAGCTTATTTTGGATGTACAGCATAACAATGATTACATAATCACTATGGTTACAGTTATTTATATTTCTCTCTGATATTCTCATTAATCTTGTGAGTATTGTTACTGTTAGACACTTCACAACTTCAAATACTATAAAATAGTTCTTTTAAGTGACATGTTGATCATTTAGGGTTTCTTATAAGCTACCTATTCAATATTGCATCACAATAATCCTGGTTTTAAATTTGTTATACTTTAATTGTAATTATTGCCAGAAATAAAGTTTAAGTTTACATATTGTCATAGTAAACTTTATTACAGGCTGATTAATGAATTTAATTCTTTTAAAGTGTATATTTTAGTTAATTTAATTTTTAGTTTAGATAAATTACACACTAAAACTTTTGTGTATGTTTTTAATCATTTTCATTTGTATGAATACCTACCCAGCCACTTTACAAAAGACATCAACAACGAAATAACACCTTCGATATCCCAAACATAGCTGTAGATTTCGTACATGAGTGAGCGGTTCGGAATATTCATTAGCCGAGAGAACATTATTTTCATCCGTTTGCCATTTTCAACAAATCGGGCTGCTCTATCTGACCACTCAAGTGCCTTGAAATAAATAGAAAAGAACATTATTATAAATTATGTAAGACGAGACAAATAGCAGGATGCTGTGCAACTGATCAGAGGAATGAAAGAGCTGGTAAAGTTTTCTGTGGAACAAGAGATGCAAGAGCTGCAGAAGTGATGCAAGAGCTGCAGAAGTGATGCAAGAGCTGCAGAAAAAGTGATGCAAGAGTTGCAGAAGTGAAGCAGGATGCGGGAGTTGGCGGCTGGATGCAGGACATGGCGGCAGGATGCAGGAGTTGTCTGAGGAATGCAAGAGCTGCATTAAGATGAAAAAAAAAACATTACTAGACAACAACAAAAACTATACCTTATCAGAAGGACTGCCAATCTTCTTAGCTTCTGTTACTGCATATGCATTTGATTTCAACCAAAAGCATTCCTCTAGTAAATGCACTGCTTGTTTTCCATGTTCATAAGGTAAATAGAATAGGTCTACTAAAAGGGCTACATCTTCTAAAGTTAGTTTATCAATTCCATGTTTAACCGTTTCAGACAGTACAGTCACTGATGTCCCAGAAATTGAATCTTCGATAAGTTTACTATTTTGGTCCATATCTATCTGCATTTCAGTATCCGTAGAAGTGTCGCTTTTGTTATTAATGTCTTTGTTTAAACTATCGTCCACTTGCATTGCAGAGTCAAAGTTTTTAGAAACAGTGGACGGACATATTGAAACAACTGAGCTCAATTTTGTCGGTACAACATTAGCTTTTGAAGTGTCCACTTCAGGTAGACAGTCCATTGGTTCTAAAACTTCATCAGTTGTTTTGGTTACTAGAGAACTGACAGGGTTCATTATTGGTGTATAGTTACTACCAGAATTAACAAGGTTTTCCATAAGGTTTTTATTCTTCACAATACCACTACTTATTGTTCCTTCGGGCGGTAACGGAGTAACCGTTGAGTTTGTAGTTTGCGTTACCGCCATACATGTGTTTATGCTCGGGATAGGAGCAGCGTTTACCGAGGCTGCAACCAAGTTTGCGTTTATAAGACCAGATGGATCAGTACGTAAACCTTCAGCCGTTCTTGGTTCTTGGATGATTTCTAACCAATCAACTATGGCAGCCTTCAAAGCCGACAGAGGGTTGTACCTTCCATGATGTGGCGTTGGACTTTGTGGCGTTTCGTTGTCTCCATCTCTTTCAAGTTTGATTTCTGCTGCTATTGTTGGATTGTCTGAAATATCACCTAAATATTTTTTGTAAAAACCACAAATTAGCAAAAAATATACAATGTTCACCATGAAATATGAAATAAAAATTGTTTAAAAAAAAATGTGCTCAGTATGGTTTAAGCAAGGCAATATAAACAGGATGCTGCGCTCTGAAGATCAAAGGGTTTATATGTGGCTGCGTCACGATCAGTTCCACGCTTTGCAGAGAATATGTACATAGTACAGTACTGTTGGTATTTGTCGCAGCCAGACATAAGATCAAAGGACTGTTACGCGTTCCTATCTGTTCTTAGATTTGTTTATGGTGGTGATATAAGTCTTAAGGACTATCTGGTCTAACCAGACGAGATATAAACTGACACTTAGGCTTTCAAATAAGTTCATGACACAGCCATACACAAAAAAATAATCTTTATGTTTTAGTATATTTTTTAAAAACGGATGTACAAAAAAGAAAATTAATTACCCATTGCAAGATCTTGTTTATCTTCTTCCAAGTCACTCTTAGCCCAGGAAGCCAATGTGTGAAATGCTATGAAATTACTCTCAAACTCACAGTTGGGATTTGTGAGTACACCACTTAAGTATGGTATAAGCTCGGTTGACCTTCCTTCATATGGACCTGTAAAAATATGTTGATTATATTAGGAACTTTTAGATTTTCACATCAACTATGCCGACTGCTACACTATTAGTAATTACATCATTTTTATGGCATGCTAGGATCTAGGCTGGGGCTAAGCTACACACTTAGCCGGACATAAGCCCGGGCAAAGCTTGTGTACTTCCACTTCCACAACAGACAAGTGTTACTATAGAGATTACAAGATCAGATCCCAAGGTTTTTACGTCATACGTTCACTGGCATGTCAATGTAAGTAATTTAAGAATGCATGAATTAAATGCTCCTATATGTCTCACGAGAACATATTCAAATATAAAATAGTAAAAAATACCTAAAAAGAGTCGTTTCTGGTCATAATCATTAGCATGAATGTTGTCCCATATCACTGGCTTCCTTTTAATTACGCTTGATAGTTGTTTAATTGATTCACAGGTGATTGTCTTTGATACCACTTTTGGACCTTGATATAAATAAAACACAGTTTTAATTGTCAAATTATCAAATGTTTATAACAAAAGCTCTGTCTACACTATAAAACTTTATGTGACAAAAAAATGTGATGCACCCATATATGGACATATTTAAGCATATCCCTACCATAATTGGGCACTTTTTTGTTAAACTAGTTTGATAGTGTAGACAGAGCTTAAGACATTGAAAAATAAGTACTATATTATATTGATTAACATTAACATTGGTTCTTTATCATGATCATCATGGCCATTTTACCTGTCCACATAAATAGGATGTCCGGGTGAAGTTTGGAACCAGTAATCGCCAGGTATTCCGATGACTCTACGCTAGGTGTAGCTCTCGTGGAGCAATATTCTGAAGAAAAAACAACACAAATAGTTTAAGATACTAAAATAATATTATATTTAGTGGAGTGGTAGCCTGGATAGTGGGGTTGTAGCTCAGCCAGGGTTATGGGTTCAAATGCAACCAGTTGATGTATCTTGTGAAAATAAATTGAAATTTAAATGCCAGGATTTTTTCTCAAAAGTTTGATAGTGTTGACGCTTTAGGCTACAAGATACATGTTTCTGTATTAATAGGGTATTTACAACAAACAATATAAGACTTACCTGTGGGACAAAACAAGAAGCATGGCCTATTGAGATGTTCATATACTTCATTAGTGACAGAAACTTGTGCATGTGCTAAAGACTGAAATCCATCTTTATCTGCTTGGCATAAGTCAGTATCAATGTCATCAAAAAGAATAGCAAATGCCTTGCAACCAAACTGGGACACCTGTAAAATAGAAAATTAACATAATAATAACATAATATTCACTAATATACTAGTAATAATAATTAATGTTTCTTCGCATCCATGAACATACATATGCCTTACAAACTTAACAATCAATACCTGTTCTATGATAGTATAAACAAAAATGTAAGGCATTTCAAACTATATCTTCAGCAAATGAGCGAGTGGCCAAGCGGTTAAGACAGTAGTACCGTAATTACGTAGCCTTAAACATCGGCAAGGGTTTGAGCCTCACTCGTTCCATGGTTCTGGTGGTAGAACAAGTCTTTTCAGATAAGGACTATAAACCATAGGTCCAGTGTCTAGTTCATGTGCACTTTAAAGAACCTAGTACATCTTTCAAGACGAGTAGGGGGTTACCCCGGTGTACTAGTACACACACAGCCTCCGATCATAACTGGGCCCTCTGGGAGACCATTCTTTGACTGAAGCAGTTACCCAGTATAAATAAATAACAAATTAAAATGAAATACCTGTTCTAGTTTGCGTTTTAAGGCAGTCAGTTCCTTAGGACTTGAGTAGGTAATGTCTAAGCCAGGGGAAAGAGCATAGACAAATTGCACATCACTTTCCCTTGCAGCTGTTACTAATGCAGTCAGATGATCTGTGTATAATGATAATGATTATTATTGAGTTGATGCAGTTTAATTTAATTACTTATTTAATTGTATTGTCCTCAAAAACCATGAACAATAAAGATTTAAAAAATCAGACTTTTAATAGCCCATTTTGCAGTATTAATTAAGTTATCCACTTTTTGTGTTAAATTAGTAATTTTTTCAGGGGACAATACATCTTTAAAGTAGACTGAGTAACTAGCACAGAGGGTTTACTGTTTAATCATAGAGCTATAACATTATAGCTGTATGGTTTAACCTCTGAGCACTTTTGACTGGTAGCTTAATTTATACTGTAGTCCCAACAAAGTGTTCACTTTTAATAGGGACGTCCTCCGAATAAGGATTGGCTGTAGTGTTAACAAATATATTTGCCTCTTATTTTAATACTGGTTGACAAATTAATGTGTTAAAGGATGGGTTTTTATTGTACTGTTGTGTTGTATTGTGTGGATATATGTATGATTATGATAAAGTCATAATAATGTTTATTTGTACCAGCTTCTTCAACAGAATACAACTCTCTCCAATACGCTCTATGTTTAGCATCATCTTTGGGTGCATACATGTAAGTGTTAAGACCCAGACGTTTCATCAAACAAAACAGATCCTTTCTTTGGTCTGTCCGCCAAGGTCTGCCATAGAATCCTGTAAGAACAAAACAAAGAATTTATATTGTTGTGTTATAGCATGTTATTTGATAACAATATTTAGGTTTATTATAATTCTTGAACTATCGTAATGAATGCATGGCAGTGATACACCACCGATTCTTTCTATGCAAATCAATCATGATGTATGTATCTTGAAATAAATACACAACGAATGATTTAGTACGACTATATAATAAGACTAGATTATAAAAAATAAGCTAAGCAATCTTCTCCCGACTCGTTTAATTATACTGTAACTATCAATGTATTCCTCCCTAGCAGTAGAAGTAGATCTTACTATATAGGGCCCACAATACATCAACATAAAGAGGCTGCTCAGTTCAGGCAGAGCCAGCAGACAGAGGGGGCTGTACTATTTTTTAATGATGGTTGGTTGGGAAAGGCTAGGCCTACTACTAGCTAGCAGTACTGAGCTGATGAGAGAGGCCTTACCTTCAACAACACCACAAAGCAACTCGTTATTTCGTGGAAGCATGTCCACAACTTCACCAGAAAACTCAATCCCTATTATTGTATATTTTGTAATTTAATTTAATCTCTAATAGATAAAAAACTAGGTTTTATTGTTAAAAATAACACATCTTCTTCCGCAACTCTTTTGCAATCGTCATTAGTTGCCAGGCTATTTCATAAATTGTATGTAATTTTTATCAATATATTTTTTATGATAGAGGGCGCTTCATCAAAACGGTGGTTGAGCGTCTTGTTGTTGTGTGATTTAAAAGTTTTTGAATATAATAATATTATCCAAATAATCAACTATGAGTAAAGCACATCCACCAGAGTTAAAGAAGTTAGTTATAGTTTTTGTATTTTTCTGTTCACCTTATTGTATATTACGCGTTATATTGTCTATTAGTTGAGATAAATAACGTGATAGTTTAGGCCGTCATCGTCTCGTTTTCAGGGCAGAGCCGAGAGGCTCCAGTAGCGGTGTACCGTGGAGGCTAGGCTAAGTAAGTAGGCCTAGCTTACTGTAGAAGGTATGCTATGCCTAGCTTAACCTATAAGTATCTATTTTCTTAAACTTACTTGTATATTTTTTGTTTCAGATTCATGGAAAAAAGATTAGCATGTAAGTAATTCATCTGTTAATGTTAAGTTATTCAATTTGTATTATAATATTATTTACAAACATTCTCGATACGAATAAGACTAGTCTAGGCTAGAGGCTAAAAAATAATTGTACTTATTTATAATTTCAGTGAAAGTAAATGGCAACAGAAAAGTTACTGGTGTTTTACGTGGATTCGACCCATTTATGAACCTGGTAATCGATGAAGCAGTTGAAGAAAGAGGCAACGAAAAGCATGAAATCGGAATGGTGGTATGTATCCGTTGTCGAGCAAATTTAATTCCTGTCTTTGTTCCAATAATAACTATCTGGGATCCACTATCTGAAATAAATCAAGAAATTGAATATTTTAATTTTAATTTTTTTATTCTAGGTTATTAGAGGTAACAGTATCATCTTGTTAGAAGCATTGGAGAGAGTTATATAACAGACGGACAGTTACTGGTATAACACATTTACAAGGATTTGGCTACAATGGACAGGACCTGTGTATGTATATATATATAAACCTATGAACTACTGATGGTACTGATACAATACAAACGAAAGACTTGCTGAAAGTTCAAATTTCAAATGGGATTATTTGAAAGGATTGTATAAACTGGGAAGATTGTGTCTGAGAATAACACATGTACAGTAAATAAAAAAAGTTCAAACATCTAAACATACAAAATCATGTGAAGGGATATGAAAACTTTTAAAATCGACAAACATTTAATTTTTCAAAATTTCTTATATATTTTTGTATTACATACTGTCATTTGAAGGGGAAATGACAAAATGATGAAATAATCTATTCAGTGTGGCCTAACCAATCTAGAAGATGGGTGGGGGTGTCAACAGAAAGCTGGATGGACAAACGGCTGCATGATCTATGTTTTATCACCTTCGTCCAGCACAAGTACATTCCTTCACATTATTTTTCAAATTTGCCTCTGAAAAAAGAAAGAATATCTTTTTATGTATAATGTGTACCTTAATTTAGTAAAAATGTAGCCTACAGTATTTTTTTCTTTAGGAGGTCAATTTATATAATTTTGATATTTGCATTAAACTGTAAAAAGAACGTTTTCTTTGTTTGACAATATGGTACTGATGTTGTTTAATAAATCGTTTTTATTTGAAAAGTATATTTTGTATGAAGTATATTTTATTCTAATTAGAATCGGCCAACAGTGGTATCAATAATAAATTTGTGATGTGCCCATATATGAACATGATGTCATATCACTACCATATTTGGGCACATCACACTTTTTGTTTAACTAGTTTTATAGTGTAGACATAGCTAAGAAAGATATGGATATAATTTATAGATACAGTCTTAATTAGATTACCGGATGATACCCCAATCAAACAAACAATGAAGGAAAGTAAAACGACCCGTAGGAAGACCAAGAAATAACTGGATGAACAAAATAAAGAAAGACTTACAAGGACAAGTAGACACTAACACAATAACAAACCATCCTGCCATAAACAGAAAAAATGGAAACAAATTGTGGAAAGCATAATGTCGGAAGACGGAAAACGTTAACAAACAACAAAAACATTCTTCTGATGAATTTAATTTGGAAGTAAAATTTATTTTAAAAAGATAATTTCCCTAAATATAAATTTGTTTCCTTCATAATGCAGAATTTAAAAGAATGTTTAATAAGTTTAAATGTATCAAAAAAATAAAGTGCCCCCTGTGAGGCTCGAACTCACGACCTTCAGATTATGAGACTGACGCGCTGCCGACTGCGCCAAGGAGGCAACTGGTAGTGGGCGGGCTTCGAAATGTCTTTGTTCGGCTAAGTAGGGCAATAGCCTTTTGTTTGGTTGAGGGCCAATACTATTACACTTACTTACTTACACTCAGGAGCTACTCCCTGCACTAAAGGTGTAATTCCGAATAAATAAATTGTACCCATAAATATAATAACAAAGAGAATAGTAACTCCATAATATTATAGATCCGTTTTTTAGAAATGAAAATGACGAAGTTAAATTTATTTCAAATCTAATTATATTTTTAAAGTATTTTTTACATAAGGTCACTATTGTTTAATTTTTTTAATTCATTTAAAAAAAATTTAATTAAAATTCATAATTATAACATACCGGATTATAATAAAGCAGAATGGAATAATATTCCATGCTAAATTTGTTTTAAAAAGTAATAATTAAACGAATAAAATAAATCATTTATTTAAACCTATTTTTTTCTTTCAATTTTTTTTTCAAATAGGCCTAACTATTGTATAACGATTGTAATTCTTAGTGCCTTGTTGTTCTTGGCGTTTAAAAGGACAATTTTATTAAACAAGAAACATCCAAATTAATAATGGAGTCAATCTAATATAATGCTCATTTAATCTACCGACCATCAATCAGCATTTTCACGTTTGTGGTTTGGTCACTGGTCACTGATACGCCAGCTCAACACGATTTTAATTGCTTCATATCAATAACTCCACTGATACAAAATGCAATGTATCAGATTGAATTCACACACTTATCGTGTTATGAGATATATCCGCTATCATGCGCGAAATTGATAAAATAAAACTTGGGAACGGCAATTTCGCCGATTTGGGCATTATATTTATCACTTAGGCCTACTAGGCCTACTATATTATTAATGTTTGTTTCCTATTCAACAAAGCGAAAATGCAAAATTCGATATACGATACAGACCAAATAAGGAATCAAATTAAAAGTAAAAAAACAGTAATAAAATAATAAAAAAACAAGCAGGCAAATCAGACTTTATAGGTTTATTTTCTAATTTTAATCAAGTTAATTACTGCCGTAGAAAAAAACACCCCAAAACATTATATTTTCACTTATAATAATAAAATGACAAAATAAATAGTTAAAATCAACCAAAAACACATTGGTTGGCAGCTTTCAATTATTTTTGTGACATTATATTCAACATTGTTTTAAAACTCTTATAATAAACAAACAATGGCTATTTTCAGGGGGACAATATGCCAACATCTTTAACAATTAGAGAGCGGTTGGGAAAAAAATAACTGATCTACAATAACTGCATTAAATAAAATAAAGTATACGAAATGTCAGGGTAGTGATTGTGTGACGGGCGTGGGCCTTTGTCGTCTACGTCTTAAATGTTAAGTAATTAATCTGTTAGATTGGCACTGAACTTCAACCAAAGAAAACTGAGCCGTATAATTTACTCGCATATTTGTTTGTCAACTCTTTGATTAGTTGATACTGATCTCACGAATTAACTTTTGACCGAGCTATGTTACAGTTTAATTTTCACCAATTCACCTATGTTTACGTTTTCAGGAGACGTTGTTCTTCGTTCCTTTTCAGTAAGAATACGATTAATGTTTGTTTTCACACACTCTGGTTGAAATAGATATATTGGAACCGTTCACGACGACAATCAAATCGTCCCCCTTTCGTGGAATTACCAGATTCATTTACACGTTCAGTTCCAGTGAGTTAGTATTCCGAAAGAAGAAAACCAATAATACCTGTGTGTTTATATAATGAATTGTATTTTCACGATAAACAAAATTACTCCAGACGTAAACAATTTAAAAGTTGTGGTGTGGATCTAGGCCTACACCAGGTTGATTGTTTAAGTGTACCAACAAAGTCAAAAAGACAGCCAGGCCTACCTCAGGCGATTTGTACGTAAGCTACAATGTACACAGTCGTGTTTGGAAATGTTAGAGAAACCCTACAATGTCTAGTTTCATGGAAAGTGTAGGATGGGCCTACGTATAAAACACTGCTTCAGTTTTTAATATCAATAAATAAGAACAATAGGTTATACGTTTCATGCGGATCACCTATATATCATTTTGGATGTTAGGGCGGCGGTTGCGGAGAACAGACACGTCATTTCTTTCTTTTTTCCTACAAATTAATATCATGCAGTTGTATTCAATCACCCAACTCTTTACAATTTTCACTTTCTTTAACTTATAGCCATATAGGCCTAGTAAGAAGCAGTATCGATTTAACAAACCCAAACAAATATAATTTGATAATATTATTATTAATAAATATGGCATCTAATCAGTTGTTGTTTATAGCAACAAGAATTGAATCTAAGGTAAATATAGCTGACAAGCTTCAAAGAGAATACCGTATCAAATGACTCCAGTTCAACTAGCAGTGCAAACTCAAAAAGTTGATAACCGTAACGACAAACGTATTCGTGATTGGCTGTTTGTTAGTCTGACGTCATAGAAACTTTCAATTCTACAGCGCATTGGGTACCTATATAAAATACAACTTTTCGGTTGCAGATAGACTCGTTTGCTAAAGTTCTGGATGTCTAATACCCTGTGAAAAAAACTCTGTAAGAATCACATATTTACAGGAATTAATATTTTATCGATATGTATTACTACAACGGTGAAACTACAATGGAGTATTCGTCGATACAGCACCCAACACCAGTGAGACTAGCAGACACATCTGGATTACTTGGGACACATACATCGCCTTACGTTTCAACAGTAGGGCTAGACTTCCATAACTCAACAGGCTACTATCCAGGCCATCATCAACCTAGTTATCACCGAATTCCTCTGCCCAGCTCGACCTATTTAAACCCCACGGACATTTGGTTTCCATTCGCTGCAACACATCATGATCTGTACAAAATTGTACGACCGCCGTATTCTTACTCAGCTCTCATTGCGATGTCGATTCAGTCGGCTAAAGACAAGAAAATCACGCTTAGTGGTATTTACAGATTTGTTTCTGATCATTTTCCATTTTACAAAAAAAGTAAAACTGGATGGCAAAACTCAATACGACACAATTTATCTCTAAACGATTGTTTCGTCAAAGTTCCACGGAATGATGGAGACCCTGGGAAAGGAAATTACTGGACACTAGACCCAGATTGTGAAAAAATGTTTGACAATGGCAACTTCCGTCGCAAGAGGAAACGTCGATCAGAACAACAGACATCTTCCACTGCTGCAACGCCATCTGAAACATCCTCTCCGTCGTCGGCTGCAAACACCATTCCACATCCAGTAGTCTTATCTGGTTCTAAACGTCTGCTGCTGTCGTCGACATCAGAATTGACCACTGATAGGCCTATTAATTCCAGTTCCATTACTGGTAGCGTACATGAAGGGGAATCGCCCCCCTCTTATCGCATAGCTGGTCATTATTCAAACTTCACATCGGTTCTACGTAAATATGACGTAGGAATACAAAGAAGCGCTGGAAATGAGTTACTCTCACAAGATGATAAAAAGAGAATGTCAGCAACAAAGAGGCCAGCGTTGAGTTTCAGTGTCCAGAGCATAATTGGTGATACATAAACACATCGACATTAATGACATTTCCTGCGTGGTATGGTATACCCCTTTCACACCAAAACACCGGGGTGTCCCCGCAGTTCGCTCTCCGGATCATGTTCAGCGGTTCAACCGGATCTGCTTGATCACCAAAACAGCGGGGCGTCAACTCCGGAGTGTCTCCGGAGTTTTGCTTTTGGTGTGAAAGGGGTAGTATACAGAACTATTACAGAACTTGCAAATGTAAATAAACATTAATTTCGGACTTGTGACAAATTTAAATGAATTTAAATTTGAAAAAGAGGCTAGGTATACCAAATATTGTACAGTATTTATTGGTAGAGTTGCTATTTTTGTGTGTAACATGTTTTGCTAATGAGGTTTAAAGTTAAGTAAACACTGTTTCTGCCACTTTCTATTTTATTATTAATTTAATAATAATGTTGTTATATCCATATGATTTAAAATCGATTTGTTGTTGAGTTGTTTTTTAGCTTTTTTATGCATGTTTGTTCTACGGGTTTTGACTCGCTGTTTGAAATAAAATGCCACGAAATTTAAATAAATCTTTTGATTATCACAATAAGTATATCTGGGTTTGGTTATTTTACGAGTACGACTTAATTTACAAGAACATACTGGCGATGCCGACTAATGCGAGTGTCTTACTGTTTCCTCATGTAGGCTAATATAACACGCTTCAATGTAGGCCTAGGCCTATAGCTTTTGCCAAAACAACGCAATGGACTGAATTATTACGCGGCAGGACTGAATTACCACGCGGCAGGAGGACTGAACAACCAACCGTCTTACAAATATAATGTCACATTAAAAATATCATAAATACAGACAATATCAGGCCTACTTACAATGGTCATTGCATTTTCTGGGTGTGGAGCCGCGAGGAACACATTCTTTTGTAAAGCTGTAGCCATTAAATTCTACGGAATAGCTTTTTGACGTACACCTAAATATGTAAATCAGCATGCGCACTGAACGAATGCATAACAATAATTGTAAGCATGTCAAACGGGATAATGTTTCCTATTATGTCATAATTATTCATGAATTATTCATGATTTCTGCCCACGTTCGTCCTGGAAAAAAAAATTACGCAAACGGGATTCGGACATGGCTTATTGAGACCTAGTAAACAACATCGACGTAACTATAAATAAAAGATTGAATCAATTTTTGAAATTAAATATGTTCAGGGTTTTTTTTATATAGAATAAATGCGTCAGCAACTTACAGACGATTACAAAAAATGCGTTCTATTCGCCGTTCCCGATCGTAATATGTCAATATAGGCCTAAAAAATATAAAAAATGAAGACACGATCATTTTCTATATTTTTGTAAAGCTTGGTTCCCACCTAGAACGTAACGCAAGGACGTAAACGCAACGCAAGCGTTTTATCCAATGACAAGCGAAGTTATAATAAGCCATCGCTTGTGATTGGTCAATTCACTTGCGTTTCGTCTACGTCCTTGCGTTACGTCCTAGTGGGAACCAAGCTTTAGCAGCAACCACTTTACGATCAGACGGCAACAAATTGCCATTGCTTAGCGGTTTGATGAAAAACAGTTTCAAACTAAAATGCGTCAACAACTTGTTACACACACCGTTTCTTCGCTATCCATAAAACGCGTTTCCGATTATAATACGTCAATAAGCAGTAATACGAAAAAAACACCACTGGCCATTTGTTATGCGATCCCACCTTGCTTGAATTTTTAAATAAATATTACATTTTTAAAGCTGTTATAATTGATAAGAGAGAAATTTACAGTGCTACCATTTAGTCCTATAACTGGTGTTCAACTCTATTGTGTCTGTCTACTCTATTCATCAATTTAGTACAAAACAACAATAAAATAAATCATTTATAATTTATTCAGACTGTAAACATTGTAATTTATTGAATTAAAACGTATACAAGTAAAACTTCATGGAAACATTTATTGAATTTATTATTTATATTAAACATTAAATGTGATACATTTATTATATGTAAATTAATTTATTAGCAGGGTGATATAGTTAGGAAGCTTTGACTTGAGCTGGTGGCTTTAGGTTAAAACCACCTCCTGTGAACCGTGGCCCATCTGACCTCTGTGCTTGTATGGTGGGGGCGCCACCTTGGGCTAACACACGATCACGTTCCCTATAAAAAACAAAAATATACAGTATTATAATAAGAAATATTTTTTACAAAAAATGCTGCTCATCTGACGCATAACTACCGTCATGCATCTCAATATTTATCAGCAAATGTTTTCATAGACTCTCTTTTCCCAGATACTTTGGGGGTGTGCGAATGCCCAGTCCGAGTTTCCAAATACCCATTATTCCAGCCGTAGTAAACTAAAAGCTCCCGCATGGCAACTGTTTCCTAATGCTTTCGTTCTCTTGAATATAACTGCCTAAAGGAGCGGCGCGAAAATTGTAAATAACTAGACAATGACATGAATTTCTATCTTTATTGAATATTAACACAAATCAATATATTGTACATACTTGGCCTGCTGTTCTTTTCTTTTCTGCATGTAGTATTTCTTCTTAACGTCTTGTAGTTCTCGGGCTAGTCTTTCAATCTCGTACTTATATTCACTCACTTGCGATTCATACATGTTTAATTCAGACGACATTCCCTAAAGAAAGTAAAACAACAATTCGTTGAATTCCCAAAAAATAGAGTCCTCTGTCTACACTATCAATCTTTGTTACAAAAAAATGTGCCCATATATAGACATGATGATGTCATATCACTACCATATTTGAGCATATCACTACCATATTTGGGCACATCACACTTTTTTTGTCAAACTAGTTTGATAGTGTAGACAGAGGACAGATTGGTGTCCCAATAGTGTTCTATAGTATGAAATTTGACAGAATTTAAATCTCAAAAATTATGTTATACAGTAATGGAATGCTTACCTTTAGTTGCTTTGTTTTCTCTTTCAATGTCTGTTGATAAATCTGCAACTGTTCTGCAACCTCTGGTCCTGGTTGACGAGCAAGTATATGCTTCAATTCAACGTACAGCTTCTCTTTTTCCTAAAAAAAATGATAAGACAGTATTACTGTACTATTCACATGTGGTCAAAATGGAGTGAAGACTAGTCTATACCATGCTGCTTAAAACGTTTGTAAAAAAACAATGATTGTCTGCCATACCTGAATCAAGAGTTCCTTCTCAACAACTTCCTCCGTCTTCTGTATCAGTCTTCTCTGGAGAGTTTGAATTTTCTGGATCATCTCATACGTGCTGGGGTCACTTCCTTCCAGCTTGCGCCAACGGTGGATATTCATCGGGTTTTCGAGTTCTTCTTCGAGTGCCTTGCATCGTGTACGCTCACGAAGCAGTTCACGCTGGAGGTGGTACACCTCACGTCTGCAAACAAATAAATTATCAATATTAAGTATTCGCCAAGTAGTCTTGACTTAAGGGTCTTTCACACCTGTTCCAGCATGGTTGCGGTTCCTGCAAATCAAATTGAATTTCAGTATTTGGTTTTCATGACTCTCCATGTGACTATGCGTCAATTGATATGCTCTTAGTCGTGTGAAAACGAAACGTTTGGCCTGGACGTTTGATTTGATTTTCTGGCACCAGACTTGTGTGTGAAATACCTTTACATAATTTGTACGACATACATCAACATAATAACACATTCAGATGTTGATAATAGTGATGATGCTGTATGATTTATTTTCCACGATAAACAATTACCTCAAGTCATCAACGTTAGCCACACTCTTATTCAAGATGTTCTTCTCTCTGCGTAGCTTCTTAATTTCCAGTTTAAGGAGTCTGATATCCTCCAAGCGCTGCCGGTACTGGATCTCTCCTTTGTTTAGCGTAGATTGCTGAATCTTAATCTTTTCATACAACAGAGCAAGCTCGTCGTTACGGCGTACAAGTTGTGTTCCAAGAATATCTCGTTCACTGATCACCTTAAATCAAAAAATATAAATGAAATAATAATAATAAATCCAAATTATTGAAAAAATGACAATGATGTGGGTACCAGTGTCTGGATCTCAAAGGAGATACAAAATAAAATAAGCAAAAAGCTAAATAAAAAAGATAAAGTAAAACAGCCAGAAAAATTAGCAGAGCTTTCGGGCAACACTAGTCTTTCATCAGTGCAAGTGAAATAATAATAATATATATAATGTTCTTTGATACTAAATGGTACATATTCTACACAATGTGGCAACATATAATTCATGTTCCAGGGCACAAGCAATGGACACTTGTCAAATTTCAAATTGAGTATTAGTAATGTCTCCAAACCTGATCAAGTTCTTTCTTCTGTCTGAGTCTTTCTGCATCAGCCTCTGATATGATCTTAAGGAGTTTGCGTTCTTCTGCCTCTTGTGCCTCTATGTATGCCCTGCTCTCAGTTGCCTGTTGTTTCATTCGCTGCAACTCTGCCTTTAGAGCCTCTTTCTGTTTTTCCACTCTGAAAATATTAAATAATTATTTTCATAAATCTGGGGTTTCATAACACAAATTAAAGTGTCAGGTGTACAATTAATTATTCATGTTGAAGCTTGAGAATCTAATGTATGGTACCTTTGATGGTCCAGATGCTCTTTGACAAGAGCTGCTTCTTTGGCAGTAATCTCCTCTTTCAACTGATCTATTTGATGATTCATTATCTTTAGCTTCCTCTTCATCTCTGTGATCTCATCTTGAGATTCAATCAGGTTCTTGCTGTACAGGTTGCGGTCACTACGGACGGCTTCGTACAAGTTTTGCTGCTGCTTCAACTTTGTTTCTGCTTCAGCAATTTTTTTCTTGTAGTCAAATATTTGCATCTCGCGAACTTTGACATCTTCCATATGTTGCAGAACCTGGGAAAAGAAAAAGTAAACACACTAGATAATCAGAACATCAAAGTTGACAAAAGTGATGATAGTTAATAACTAGAAACGTTTGTGTTTTGTCATCTAAAGTTGACAAGAAGCTAACCTTTTGAGTCAGGTCACTGGCTTCATTGATGTAGCGATCTCGTTCTTTCTCCAACTGGTAAATAATCTTCCTCTGTTTCAGGGCTTCATCTTTGTAATTTTGAATTTCTTGTTCAAGATTCTTCTTGGAGTGTTCATGCAGCTTCACCAAATTCAGTTGTTTTTGGGTTGCACCAGCTGCTTTCAGAAGGTTCTTGTTTAGGATGTCTCGTTCACGGATCAAATCGTCGATGGCTTTGCGATCCATCTCCGATTGTTTCTTACTTGAGTCAATTTCTTAAAAAAATATTACAAAAGTTCATAATACAATGTTTCAAATTTATTACTCTTACTGCCATTTTTCTTGGCCATAAACTTCCAAGAATACAATTTTCAGTGACAGTAATTGGTGTACTGTCAGCAACTCCAGTGACTGTCATTTCATATGGAATGAAAGTGGCCAAGGGCTTGGTTGTAATAATAAAGGAATGTAACTGGGCCTTACCTCTTTCAAGAGCAACGATCTGCGATTTAAGAGTTTCCTTCTGCTGCTCCACTTCCGCTTTATTGTCTTCTACCGTCCTCAGCTTACGCTGAATACCTTCTCGCACTTTGCTCAAACGTACAGTCTCAATTTTTAAGTTACTGATGTCATCTTCTTTTGCCTAAAAATAATGATTAATAATGAAATACTGTAATAAAAATTGGTATAACTATATTAGTATATAGTAATAAATAAACGTCTACATCGGAGATATAACTATTTTACGCAGCTGTTATACAACTTACCTTTAATTCGACAACCCTTTCATTGTTCTCTTGCGTCAATTGATCATTGTTTATCAACTGTGTTTCGTAATCCTGTTGCAGTCGTGTAAAACGCGTGTTCAAAACCTCAGTGTCTCTTACAGTCCTTTCGTACAATATCTACAAATTAAATAAACAAATTATTATGACAGAAAATATTTTGACTTAAAATCAACCAAAGTAAAATAATTTCAAACAATCATGGTAGCTTTTACAGAACATCTTTAAAAATTACTTATTAATATAATATGTATCAATTACAAAAAGACGTAACTTGCTGAGATATAAGAGATATTTTACTTTGTACCGTATTCCATCAGACTTTCAAATGACGTATAATTTGTGACTTTATCTTAATTCTATCTGTGTGTACTATTTTTATATTTTAATGAAATGTGTAATATATATATAGTGTTCCTAAATATTTTTATACTTTTAACCTAATGTTTTATATATTTTCATATTCTATGAAATACACTATAAAATAAAGTGAATTTGAGGAGTTTTTGACCTTTTGGTCTTTAGACTGTGTTTCCAGTTTTGCCATGTCACCCTTGTAGCGTTCCACTTGTTGTTGCATAGCTTTGATTTCACCCGCTTTTGCTTCAAGATCTGTCTTGGCAGCTTTGAATTCACGATCAAGCTTTTCTTTGCGGCGCATCTCTCGTTGCGCTTCATTACTACGAACCTGAATGTCTTGTGTTAACTAGAAAAGCAACAAAAAAAAAACAAAACATTGGATTTGATGATTTCTGGTAAAAGTGCATCATAGATAATAGACAGCTTTTGGTTTTTGCAGTGACCTAGTACCTAGGATTTATGAGGTCATACAAAGCAGGGAGTTGTAAAAAGCTACTATAGTACTATTCACATATATTTGGTCTGCCAATTTTTTTTCATCAGACACAAATTTGGTTGATTCTAGGTCCATTTGATAACCTTGGATTCCACTATATCAGGTATGCACATGTTTTTTTTGGTGTGTAGTTAATTTAAACAAAAACTTAATTTACAGAGCTGGACAATCTTGAGACAAATATACCATAATGGATAATTTATATAATTTAAGGCCTAGGTCGTCGGAACAGAGAAAAAACTTAATACCAGTAATCTAGACTTACTTCAGATATTTTGTTTTCAGCATCAGACTTGTCCTCTTCTGCCTGTTGTTGTTTCTTTGAAGAATCTGTCAACTGCTCCCTGAGTTTGACAATCTCTGCCAGTTGATCATCTCGTTCTTTTGACAATTCCTCTTTTGCTTTCAGTAACTCATTAACACTAACAAACAAGTAGAAATATTTGTTTAACACTATAATACTGAACTACAGAATTCAGTAACCCTTAATACAAATTGGAAAAACTGGTTTTCCAACAATGACCATGTTGTCAAAATCTGGACTTTTAAAATGACCCTCCTGGTTAGGATGAGGTTTCAGGTCAGCTGACCGTAAAAAGACTTTAATATAAGGTTAGTGTCTAAAGCATCATTTATAATAATAATAATAATAATGATAGTCTTATAGTGCCTAATACAACGTTTCTAAGCTCTTGATGATGGCCACAATGGATGAATGGGCTAGTTTTTGCAGCTTCAAAAAGATAGGCCTATAGAGTATAAAATATATCATATACAGTGTCTACAAAATCTGGTGACATATTTTTGCTTAAATTATGTGCAGTACTTTGATAGCTACCTATGTTCCTGTCCCATAGTTAAGCCGGCTCCTTGCTCTACCAGTTTGCTCAGATTAGTGATTTCTAGCTTAAGGGATTGGATTGTCTCCCTTGCTCTTTGTTCCTTCTCTTGGGATGCATCCACCATCTTCCATGCCTTCTCAATTTCCTGAAAAGATAAGAATAAAAATGGTGATTAGTAGATTATAAATTTAACAATTCAATTAAAAAAGTTATTTTCACTATATTATTATTAATGGACAGCATTGTGAAATACAGAGATCAGAATAGAAAGTTACTTTTTTGAGGGATGAAATTGTCGTCTGGTCTTCTTGGGACAACTTAAGAGCTGTTGATACTTTTGCTGAATTTGCTACAATCTCTGCATTCAATTCCCTGCATTTTGTCATCAAACGTTTCTCACTTTCGTGTGATTTTTTCAGAGCACGGTGTAACTTTTCATATTCAGTGCGAAACTTTTCCAAGCTACGATCACCCATCAACTCACTCAAGGTGTCTTGGAAATCTCTTTCCAGTGCCTCAAAGGCACTGTCTTCAATGGCACCTTTATTGGCAGGACTTTCATTCTTTTTTTCCTGCACAAAAAGAAAAACAAATCAGCGGTTATATTTATTAATATTATTAAATTAATTAAGTTAATTGAAGTATAATGACGATCTGTTTCTAGCTAGGACCTACTTTACCTCTAGCCTGGAATCGATCCTTTTATAGTACTACTACTAGGAGTGTATTTAACGGTCTCCTATCCTATATTTTTATAGGAGGCTAGGCCTAGCTAGGCTAGTCGAAAGGGTTAGCCTCCTACTTACTACAACTGCCTAGCCTAGCCTCTAGGGCCAGGCCTAGCCTTGTCTATTCTGCTTTAAAACAGTTATATGTCAGGCCCTAGCCTAGACCATGTTTATCATAGATAGATATAATCTTACCTCTGTCATAATTAATAATTATGTCTACTCTTTCCCCTTTATACATCTACTTATTTCAAAATTTCCTTAACAAAGTTCCACGAGAGGTGAAATTGTAGTTGTTGTTTATCCCGTATCCAGGACACATAACTTCAATACTACGTCCGCACACAAATAATAGTTCATCAATTAATTAACCAAATGTACTAAAAAAAATGTGCAAACTAACATCAAATAAATAAATTCATATAATTATATATATATTCAGCACTTTTAATGAGAAGTGTGCTCTATAAATTAGAAAATAAAAGTTTGCAATGTGGTAAAATTACCCATGATAGATATCAATGGGCAATCCCGGAAGTAATAGGATTGCTGGACCGGCGTGAAGTTGGTTACTTATTCCTTATTCGATATTCAATTTTTTTTGTGAAGTTGGATCCTTATTCGACATTCACATTCACATGTATGGGGCGCAATATGTGTAATATTTTAATTAAATGATTTTATACTTACGGCTTAGATTAACTAGGGCTATGATTTATAGGGCTATAACTTCGTTATAAACAGCATGGACCGGGATGACGATACATGGGTTGGGGCTAGTAGGGTCCAGTCGTTTCAGAAAAATACCACTTGCCCCGGTCCATGCCGTCTAGCTGTCATTTTACGCCATTTTAAAAACTTACTACAATTTAATGTTTTTTTAAATAAAATATGCAATATACCGGATGATTTATAGGGCTATAATTACGTGATAAACGGCATGGACCGGGATGACGATACATGGATTGGGGCGAGTAGGATCTAGTCATTTCAGAAAAATACCACTTGCCCCGGTCCATGCCGTCTAGCTGCCATTTTACGCCATTTTAAAACGTTACCACAATTTAAGTTTTTTTTAAATAAAAAAATGCAATATAACCGTATGATTTATAGGGCTATAATTACGTTATAAACGGCATGGACCGGGATGACGATACATGGGTTGGGGCTAGTAGGGTCCTGTCGTTTCAGAAAAATACCACTTGCCCCGGTCCATGCCGTCTAGCTGCCATTTTACGCCATTTTAAAACGTTACTACAATTTAAGTTTTTTTTAAATGAAAAATGTAATATTACCGTATGATATATAGGGCTATAATTACGTTATAAACGGCATGGACCGGGATGACGATACATGGGTTGGGGCGAGTAGGGTCCAGTCATTTCAGAAAAATACCACTTGCCCCGGTCCATGCCGTCTAGCTAGCATTTTACGCCATTTTAAAACGTTACCACAATTTAACGGTTTTTTTTATAAAAAATGAAATATAACCGAATGATTTATAGGGCTATAATTACGTTATGAACGGCATGGACCGGGATGACGATACATGGGTTGGGGCTAGTAGGGTCCAGTCGTTTCAGAAAAATACCACTTGCCCCGGTCCATGCCGTCTAGCTGTCATTTTACGCCATTTTAAAACGTTACTACAATTTAACGTTTTTTTAAATAAAAATTGCAATATAACCGGATGAAATATAGGGCTATAATTACGTGATAAACGGCATGGACCGGGATGACGATACATGGGTTGGGGCTAGTAGGGTCCTGTCGTTTCAGAAAAATACCACTTGCCCCGGTCCATGCCGTCTAGCTGCCATTTTACGCCATTTTAAAACGTTACTACAATTTAAGTTTTTTTTAAATGAAAAATGTAATATTACCGTATGATATATAGGGCTATAATTACGTTATAAACGGCATGGACCGGGATGACGATACATGGGTTGGGGCGAGTAGGGTCCAGTCATTTCAGAAAAATACCACTTGCCCCGGTCCATGCCGTCTAGCTAGCATTTTACGCCATTTTAAAACGTTACCACAATTTAACGTTTTTTTTTATAAAAAATGAAATATAACCGAATGATTTATAGGGCTATAATTACGTTATGAACGGCATGGACCGGGATGACGATACATGGGTTGGGGCTAGTAGGGTCCAGTCGTTTCAGAAAAATACCACTTGCCCCGGTCCATGCCGTCTAGCTGTCATTTTACGCCATTTTAAAACGTTACTACAATTTAACGTTTTTTTAAATAAAAATTGCAATATAACCGGATGAAATATAGGGCTATAATTACGTGATAAACGGCATGGACCGGGATGACGATACATGGATTGGGGCGAGTAGGATCTAGTCATTTCAGAAAAATACCACTTGCCCCGGTCCATGCCGTCTAGCTGCCATTTTACGCCATTTTAAAACGTTACCACAATTTAAGTTTTTTTTTTTATAAAAAATGCAATATAACCGTATGATTTATAGGGCTATAATTACGTTATAAACGGCATGGACCGGGATGACGATACATGGGTTGGGGCTAGTAGGGTCCTGTCGTTTCAGAAAAATACCACTTCCCCCGGTCCATGCCGTCTAGCTGCCATTTTACGCCATTTTAAAACGTTACTACAATTTAAGTTTTTTTTAAAGGAAAAATGTAATATTACCGGATGATATATAGGGCTATAATTACGTTATAAACGGCATGGACCGGGATGACGATACATGGGTTGGGGCGAGTAGGGTCCAGTCATTTCAGAAAAATACCACTTGCCCCGGTCCATGCCGTCTAGCTAGCATTTTACGCCATTTTAAAACGTTACCACAATTTAACGTTTTTTTTAATAAAAAAATGAAATATAACCGAATGATTTATAGGGCTATAATTACGTTATGAACGGCATGGACCGGGATGACGATACATGGGTTGGGGCTAGTAGGGTCCAGTCGTTTCAGAAAAATACCACTTGCCCCGGTCCATGCCGTCTAGCTGTCATTTTACGCCATTTTAAAACGTTACTACAATTTAACGTTTTTTTAAATAAAAATTGCAATATAACCGGATGAAATATAGGGCTATAATTACGTGATAAACGGCATGGACCGGGATGACGATACATGGATTGGGGCGAGTAGGATCTAGTCATTTCAGAAAAATACCACTTGCCCCGGTCCATGCCGTCTAGCTGCAATTTTACGCCATTTTAAAACGTTACCACAATTTAAGTTTTTTTTTATAAAAAATGCAATATAACCGTATGATTTATAGGGCTATAATTACGTTATAAACGGCATGGACCGGGATGACGATACATGGGTTGGGGCTAGTAGGGTCCTGTCGTTTCAGAAAAATACCACTTGCCGCGGTCCATGCTGTCTAGCTGCCATTTTACGCCATTTTAAAACGTTACTACAATTTAAGTTTTTTTTAAATGAAAAATGTAATATTACCGGATGATATATAGGGCTATATTTACGTTATAAACGGCATGGACCGGGATGACAATACATGGGTTGGGGCGAGTAGGGTCCAGTCATTTCAGAAAAATACCACTTGCCCCGGTCCATGCCGTCTAGCTGTCATTTTACGCCATTTTAAAACCTTACTACAATTTAATGTTTTTTAAAAAAAAAAATGCAATATACCGGATGATTTATAGGGCTATAATTACGTGATAAACGGCATGGACCGGGATGACGATACATGGATTGGGGCGAGTAGGATCTAGTCATTTCAGAAAAATACCACTTGCCCCGGTCCATGCCGTCTAGCTGCCATTTTACGCCATTTTAAAACGTTACCACAATTTAAGTTTTTTTTAAATAAAAAATGCAATATAACCGTATGATTTATAGGGCTATAATTACGTTATAAACGGCATGGACCGGGATGACGATACATGGGTTGGGGCTAGTAGGGTCCTGTCGTTTCAGAAAAATACCACTTGCCCCGGTCCATGCCGTCTAGCTGCCATTTTACGCCATTTTAAAACGTTACTACAATTTAAGTTTTTTTTAAATGAAAAATGTAATATTACCGGATGATGTATAGGGCTATAATTACGTTATAAACGGCATGGACCGGGATGACGATACATGGGTTGGGGCGAGTAGGGTCCAGTCATTTCAGAAAAATACCACTTGCCCCGGTCCATGCCGTCTAGCTAGCATTTTACGCCATTTTAAAACGTTACCACAATTTAACGTTTTTTTTTATAAAAAAATGAAATATAACCGAATGATTTATAGGGCTATAATTACGTTATGAACGGCATGGACCGGGATGACGATACATGGGTTGGGGCTAGTAGGGTCCAGTCGTTTCAGAAAAATACCACTTGCCCCGGTCCATGCCGTCTAGCTGTCATTTTACGCCATTTTAAAACGTTACTACAATTTAACGTTTTTTTAAATAAAAATTGCAATATAACCGGATGAAATATAGGGCTATAATTACGTGATAAACGGCATGGACCGGGATAACGATACATGGATTGGGGCGAGTAGGATCTAGTCATTTCAGAAAAATACCACTTGCCCCGGTCCATGCCGTCTAGCTGCCATTTGACGCCATTTTAAAACGTTACCACAATTTAAGTTTTTTTTTTATAAAAAATGCAATATAACCGTATGATTTATAGGGCTATAATTACGTTATAAACGGCATGGACCGGGATGACGATACATGGGTTGGGGCTAGTAGGGTCCTGTCGTTTCAGAAAAATACCACTTGCCGCGGTCCATGCCGTCTAGCTGCCATTTTACGCCATTTTAAAACGTTACTACAATTTAAGTTTTTTTTAAATGAAAAATGTAATATTACCGGATGATATATAGGGCTATAATTACGTTATAAACGACATGGACCGGGCTGACGATACATGGGTTGGGGCAAGTAAGGTCCAGTCAATTCAGAAAAATACCACTTGCCCCGGTCCATGCCGTCTAGCTATCATTTTATGCCATTTTAAAACGTTACTACAAATTAACGTTTTTTTTAAATAAAAAATGCAATATAACAGGATGATATATAGGGCTATAATTACGTTATAAACGGCATAGACCGGGATGACGATACATGGGTTGGGGCGAGTAGGGTCCAGTCATTTCAGAAAAATACCACTTGCCCCGGTCCATGCCGTCTAGCTGTAATTTTACACCATTTCAAAACGTTACAGGTACTACAATTTAATGTTTTTAAATAAAAAATGCAATATAACCGAATGATTTATAGGGCTATAATTACGTTATAAACGGCATGGACCGGGATGACGATACATGGGTTAGGGCTAGTAGGGTCCAGTCGTTTCAGAAATATACCACTTGCCCGGTCCATGCCGTCTAGCTGCCATTTCACGCCATTTTAAAACCTTACTACAATTTAACGTTTTTATAAAAAATGCAATATAACCGGATGATATATAGGGCTATAATTACGTTATAAACGGCATAGACCGGGGATGACGATACATGGGTTGGGGCGAATAGGGTCCAGTCATTTCAGAAATATACCTCTTACCCCGATCCATGTCGTCTAGCTGTCATTTTACGCCATTTTAAAACGTTACTACAATTTAAGGTTTTCATAAAAAATGCAATGTAAACGTATGATGTATAGGGCTATAATTACGTTATAAACGGCATGGACCGGGATAACGATACATGGGTTGTGGCGAGTAGGGTCCAGTCATTTCAGAAAAGTACAACTTGCCCCGGTCCATGCCGTCTAGCTGTCATTTTAAGCCATTTTAAAACGTTACCGGTACTACATTGTAATTTTTTAAAATACAAAATGCAATATAACCGAATGATTTATAGGGCTATAATTACGTCATAAACGGCATGGACCGGGATGACGATACATGGGTTGGGGCAAGTAGGGTCCAGTTAATTCATAAAAATACCACTTGCCCCGGTCCATGCCGTCTAGCTATCATTTTACGCCATTTTAAAAGGTTACTACAATTTAACGTTTTTTTTAATAAAAAATGCAATATAACCGAATGATTTATAGGGCTATAATTACGTTATAAACGGCATGGACCGGGATGACGATACATGGGTTGGGGCTAGTAAGGTCCAGTAGTTTCAGAAAAATACCACTTGACCCGGTCCATGCCGTCTAGCTGCCATTTCACGCCATTTTAAAACCTTACTACAAATTAACGTTTTTATAAAAATTGCAATGTAACCGGATGAAATATAGGGCTATAATTACGTTATAAACGACATGGATCGGGATGACGATACATGGGTTGGGGCGAGGAGGGTCCAGTCATTTCAGAAAAATACCTCTTACCCCGGTCCATGCCGTCTAGCTGTCATTTTACGCCATTTTAAAACGTTACTACAATTTAAGTTTTTTTTTATAAAAAATGCAATATAACCGTATGATTTATAGGGCTACAATTACGTTATAAACGGCATGGACCGCGATGACGATACATGGGTTGGGGCTAGTAGGGTCCTGTCGTTTCAGAAAAATACCACTTGCCCCGGTCCATGCCGTCTAGCTGCCATTTTACGCCATTTTAAAACATTACTACAATTTAAGTTTTTTTTAAATGAAAAATGTAATATTACCGGATGATATATAGGGCTATAATTACGTTATAAACGGCATGGACCGGGATTACGATACATAGTTTCGGGCGAGTTGGGTCCAGTCATTTCAGAAAAATACCACTTGCCCCGGTCCATGCCGTCTAGCTAGCATTTTACGCCATTTTAAAACGTTACCACAATTTAACGGTTTTTTTTAATAAAAAAAATGAAATATAACCGAATGATTTATAGGGCTATAATTACGTTATAAACGGCATGGACCGGCATGACGATACATGGGTTAAGCTAGTAGGGTCCAGTCGTTTCTGAAAAATACCACTTGCCCCGGTCCATGCCGTTTAGCTGTCATTTTACGCCATTTTAAAACGTTACTACAATTTAACGTTTTTTTAAATAAAAAATGCAATATAACAGGATGATATATAGGGCTATAATTACGTTATAAACGGCATAGACCGGGATGACGATACATGGGTTGGGGCGAGTAGGGTCCAGTCATTTCAGAAAAATACCACTTGCCCCGGTCCATGCCGTCTAGCTGTAATTTTACACCATTTTAAAACGTTACCGGTACTACAATTTAATTTTTTTAAATAAAAAATGCAATATAACCGAATGATTTGTAGGGCTATAATTACGTTATAAACGGCATGGACCGGGATGACGATACATGGGTTGGGGCTAGTAGGGTCCAGTAGTTTCAGAAAAATACCACTTGACCCGGTCCATGACGTCTAGCTGCCATTTCACACCATTTTAAAACCTTACTACAAATTAACGTTTTTATAAAAATTGCAATATAACCGGATGAAATATAGGGCTATAATTACGTTATAAACGACATGGACCGGGATGACGATACATGGGTTGGGGCGAGTAGGGTCCAGTCATTTCAGAAAAATACCTCTTACCCCGGTCCATGCCGTCTAGCTGTCATTTTACGCCATTTTAAAACGTTACTACAATTTAAGGTTTTCATAAAAAATGCAATGTAAACGTATGATTTATAGGGCTATAATTACGTTACAAACGGCATGGACCGGGATGACGATACATGGGTTGGGGCAAGTAGGGTCCAGTCAATTCAGAAAAATACCACTTGCCCCGGTCCATGCCGTCTAGCTATCATTTTATGCCATTTTAAAACGTTACTACAATATAACGTTTTTTAAAATAAAAAATGCAATATAACAGGATGATATATAGGGCTATAATGACGTTATAAACGGCCTGGACCGGGATGACGATACATGGGTTGGGGCGAGTAGTGTCCAGTCATTGCATAAAAATACCACTTGTCTCGGTCCATGCCGTCTAGCTGTCATTTTACGCCATTTTAAAACGTTACTACAATTTAAGGTTTTCATAAAAAATGCAATGTAAACGTATGATGTATAGGGCTATAATTACGTTATAAACGGCATGGACCGGGATAACGATACATGGGTTGTGGCGAGTAGGGTCCAGTCATTTCAGAAAAGTACAACTTGCCCCGGTCCATGCCGTCTAGCTGTCATTTTAAGCCATTTTAAAACGTTACCGGTACTACATTGTAATTTTTTAAAATACAAAATGCAATATAACCGAATGATTTATAGGGCTATAATTACGTCATAAACGGCATGGACCGGGATGACGATACATGGGTTGGGGCAAGTAGGGTCCAGTTAATTCATAAAAATACCACTTGCCCCGGTCCATGCCGTCTAGCTATCATTTTACGCCATTTTAAAAGGTTACTACAATTTAACGTTTTTTTTAATAAAAAATGCAATATAACCGAATGATTTATAGGGCTATAATTACGTTATAAACGGCATGGACCGGGATGACGATACATGGGTTGGGGCTAGTAAGGTCCAGTAGTTTCAGAAAAATACCACTTGACCCGGTCCATGCCGTCTAGCTGCCATTTCACGCCATTTTAAAACCTTACTACAAATTAACGTTTTTATAAAAATTGCAATGTAACCGGATGAAATATAGGGCTATAATTACGTTATAAACGACATGGACCGGGATGACGATACATGGGTTGGGGCGAGGAGGGTCCAGTCATTTCAGAAAAATACCTCTTACCCCGGTCCATGCCGTCTAGCTGTCATTTTACGCCATTTTAAAACGTTACTACAATTTAAGTTTTTTTTTATAAAAAATGCAATATAACCGTATGATTTATAGGGCTACAATTACGTTATAAACGGCATGGACCGCGATGACGATACATGGGTTGGGGCTAGTAGGGTCCTGTCGTTTCAGAAAAATACCACTTGCCCCGGTCCATGCCGTCTAGCTGCCATTTTACGCCATTTTAAAACATTACTACAATTTAAGTTTTTTTTAAATGAAAAATGTAATATTACCGGATGATATATAGGGCTATAATTACGTTATAAACGGCATGGACCGGGATTACGATACATAGTTTCGGGCGAGTTGGGTCCAGTCATTTCAGAAAAATACCACTTGCCCCGGTCCATGCCGTCTAGCTAGCATTTTACGCCATTTTAAAACGTTACCACAATTTAACGTTTTTTTTTTATAAAAAAAATGAAATATAACCGAATGATTTATAGGGCTATAATTACGTTATAAACGGCATGGACCGGGATGACGATACATGGGTTAAGCTAGTAGGGTCCAGTCGTTTCTGAAAAATACCACTTGCCCCGGTCCATGCCGTTTAGCTGTCATTTTACGCCATTTTAAAACGTTACTACAATTTAACGTTTTTTTAAATAAAAAATGCAATATAACAGGATGATATATAGGGCTATAATTACGTTATAAACGGCATAGACCGGGATGACGATACATGGGTTGGGGCGAGTAGGGTCCAGTCATTTCAGAAAAATACCACTTGCCCCGGTCCATGCCGTCTAGCTGTAATTTTACACCATTTTAAAACGTTACCGGTACTACAATTTAATTTTTTTAAATAAAAAATGCAATATAACCGAATGATTTGTAGGGCTATAATTACGTTATAAACGGCATGGACCGGGATGACGATACATGGGTTGGGGCTAGTAGGGTCCAGTAGTTTCAGAAAAATACCACTTGACCCGGTCCATGACGTCTAGCTGCCATTTCACGCCATTTTAAAACCTTACTACAAATTAACGTTTTTATAAAAATTGCAATATAACCGGATGAAATATAGGGCTATAATTACGTTATAAACGACATGGACCGGGATGACGATACATGGGTTGGGGCGAGTAGGGTCCAGTCATTTCAGAAAAATACCTCTTACCCCGGTCCATGCCGTCTAGCTGTCATTTTACGCCATTTTAAAACGTTAGTACAATTTAAGGTTTTCATAAAAAATGCAATGTAAACGTATGATTTATAGGGCTATAATTACGTTACAAACGGCATGGACCGGGATGACGATACATGGGTTGGGGCAAGTAGGGTCCAGTAAATTCAGAAAAATACCACTTGCCCCGGTCCATGCCGTCTAGCTATCATTTTATGCCATTTTAAAACGTTACTACAATATAACGTTTTTTAAAATAAAAAATGCAATATAACAGGATGATATATAGGGCTATAATGACGTTATAAACGGCCTGGACCGGGATGACGATACATGGGTTGGGGCGAGTAGTGTCCAGTCATTGCATAAAAATACCACTTGTCTCGGTCCATGCCGTCTAGCTGTCATTTTACGCCATTTTAAAACGTTACCGGTACTACAATTTAATTTTTTTAAATAAAAAATGCAATTTAACCGAATGATTTATAGGGCTATAATTACGTTATAAACGGCATGGACCGGGATGACGATACATGGGTTGGGGCTAGTAGGGTCCAGTCATTTCAGAAAAATACCACTTGCCCCGGTCCATGCCGTCTAGCTGTCATTTTAAGCCATTTTAAAACGTTACCGGTACTACAATTTTTTTTTTTAAATACAAAATGCAATATAACCGAATGATTTATAGGGCTATTATAATGACGTTATAAACGGTATGGACCGGGATGACGATACATGGTTTGGGGCTAGTAGGGTCCAGTAGTTTCAGAAAAATACCACTTGACCCGGTCCATGCCGTCTAGCTGCCATTTCACGCCATTTTAAAACGTTACTACAATTTAACGTTTTTATAAAAAATTCAATATAACCGGATGAAATATAGGGCTATAATTACGTTATAAACGGCATGGACCGAGATAACGATACATGGGTTGGGGCAAGTAGGGTCCAGTCAATTCAGAAAAATACCACTTGCCACGGTCCATGCCGTCTAGCTATCATTTTACGCCATTTTAAAACGTTACTACAATTTAACGTTTTTTTTATATAAAAAATACAATATAACCGAATGATTATAGGGCTATAATTACGTTATAAACGGCATGGACCGGGATGACGATACATGGGTTAGGGCTAGTAGGGTCCAGTCGTTTCAGAAATATACCACTTGCCCCAGTCCATGCCGTCTAGCTGCCATTTCACGCCATTTTAAAACCTTACTACAATTTAACGTTTTTATAAAAAATGCAATATAACCGGATGATATATAGGGCTATAATTACGTTATAAACGGCATGGACCGGGATGACGATACATGGGTTGGGGCGAGTAGGGTCCAGTCATTTCAGAAATATACCTCTTACCCCGATCCATGCCGTCTAGCTGTCATTTTACGCCATTTTAAAACGTTACTACAATTTAAGGTTTTCATAAAAAATGCAATGTAAACGTATGATGTATAGGGCTATAATTACGTTATAAACGGCATGGACCGGGATAACGATACATGGGTTGGGGCGAGTAGGGTCCAGTCATTTCAGAAAAATACAACTTGCCCCGGTCCATGCCGTCTAGCTGTCATTTTACGCCATTTTAAAACGTTATTACAATTTAAGGTTTTCATAAAAAATGCAATGTAAACGTATGATTTATAGGGCTATAATTACGTTATAAACGCTATGGACCGGGATGACGATACATGGGTTGGGCTAGTAGGGTCCAGTCGTTTCAGAAAAATACCACTTGACCCGGTCCATGCCGTCTAGCGGCCATTTCACGCCATTTTAAAACGTTACTACAATTTAACTTTTTTTTATAAAAAATGCAATATAACCGGATGATATATAGGGCTATAATTACGTTATAAACGTCATGGACCGGGATGACGATACATGGGTTGGTGCGAGTAGGGTCTAGTCATTATAGAAAAGTACCACTTGCCCCGGTCCATGCCGTCTAGCTGTCATTTTACGCCATTTTAAAACGTTACTACAATTTAACGTTTTTAAAAATAAAAAATGCACTATAAACGTATGATTTATAGGGCTATAATTACGTTATAAACGACATGGACCGGGATGACGATGCATGGGTTTGGACGAGTAGTGTCTAGTCATTTTGGAAAAATACCACTTGCCCCGGTCCATGCCGTCTAGCTGTCATTTTACGCCATTTTAAAACGTTACTACAATTTTACGTTTTTAAAAATAAAAAATGCAATATATATGCATGATATAATAGAGCTATAATTACGTTATAAACGGCATGGACCGGGATGACGATACATAGGTTGAGGCGAGTATGTTCGAGTGATTTTATAAAAATACCACTTGCCCCGGTCTATGCCGTCTAGCTGCCATTTTACGCCATTTTAAAATGTTACTACAATTTAACTTTTTTTTAAATAAAAAATGCAATATAAACGCATGATTTATAGGGCTATAATTACGTTATAAACGGCATGGACCGGGATGACGATACATTGATTGGGGCAAGTAGGGTCCAGTCATTTCACCCACGTATCGTCATCCCGGTCCATGCCGTTTATAACGTAATTATAGCCCTATAAATCATGCGTTTATATTGCATTTTTTTTTAAAGTTCAATTGTAGTAACGTTTTAAAATGGCGTAAAATGACAGCTAGACGACATGGACCAGGGCAAGTGGTATTTTTCTGAAATGACTGGACGCTACTGGCCCCAACCCATGTATCGTCATCCTGGTCCATGCCGTTTATAACGTAATTATAGCCCTATATATCTTCCGGTTATATTGCATTTTTTATAAAAAAAAATTAAATTGTAGTAACATTTTAAAATGGCGTAAAATGGCAGCTAGACGGCATGGACCGGGGCAAGTGGTATTTTTCTGAAATGACTAGATCCTACTCGCCCCAATCCATGTATCGTCATCCCGGTCCATGCCGTTTATCACGTAATTATAGCCCTATATTTCATCCGGTTATATTGCAATTTTTATTTAAAAAAACGTTAAATTGTAGTAACGTTTTAAAATGGCGTAAAATGACAGCTAGACGGCATGGACCGGGGCAAGTGGTATTTTTCTGAAACGACTGGACCCTACTAGCCCCAACCCATGTATCGTCATCCCGGTCCATGCCGTTCATAACGTAATTATAGCCCTATAAATCATTCGGTTATATTTCATTTTTTTATAAAAAAAAAACCTTAAATTGTGGTAACGTTTTAAAATGGCGTAAAATGCTAGCTAGACGGCATGGACCGGGGCAAGTGGTATTTTTCTGAAATGACTGGACCCTACTCGCCCCAACCCATGTATCGTCATCCCGGTCCATGCCGTTTATAACGTAATTATAGCCCTATATATCATCCGGTAATATTACATTTTTCATTTAAAAAAAACTTAAATTGTAGTAACATTTTAAAATGGCGTAAAATGGCAGATAGACGGCATGGACCGGGGCAAGTGGTATTTTTCTGAAATGACTAGATCCTACTCGCCCCAATCCATGTATCGTCATCCCGGTCCATGCCGTTTATCACGTAATTATAGCCCTATAAATCATCCGGTATATTGCATTTTTTTTTTAAAAAAACATTAAATTGTAGTAAGGTTTTAAAATGGCGTAAAATGACAGCTAGACGGCATGGACCGGGGCAAGTGGTATTTTTCTGAAATGACTGGACCCTACTAGCCCCAACCCATGTATCGTCATCCCGGTCCATGCCGTTCATAACGTAATTATAGCCCTGTAAATCATTCGGTTATATTTCATTTTTTTATAAAAAAAAACGTTAAATTGTGGTAACGTTTTAAAATGGCGTAAAATGCTAGCTAGACGGCATGGACCGGGGCAAGTGGTATTTTTCTGAAATGACTGGACCCTACTCGCCCCAACCCATGTATCGTCATCCCGGTCCATGCCGTTTATAACGTAATTATAGCCCTATATATCATCCGGTAATATTACATTTTTCATTTAAAAAAAACTTAAATTGTAGTAACATTTTAAAATGGCGTAAAATGGCAGCTAGACGGCATGGACCGGGGCAAGTGGTATTTTTCTGAAATGACTAGATCCTACTCGCCCCAATCCATGTATCGTCATCCCGGTCCATGCCGTTTATCACGTAATTATAGCCCTATAAATCATCCGGTATATTGCATTTTTTTTTAAAAAAAACATTAAATTGTAGTAAGGTTTTAAAATGGCGTAAAATGACAGCTAGACGGCATGGACCGGGGCAAGTGGTATTTTTCTGAAATGACTGGACCCTACTAGCCCCAACCCATGTATCGTCATCCCGGTCCATGCCGTTCATAACGTAATTATAGCCCTGTAAATCATTCGGTTATATTTCATTTTTTTATAAAAAAAAACGTTAAATTGTGGTAACGTTTTAAAATGGCGTAAAATGCTAGCTAGACGGCATGGACCGGGGCAAGTGGTATTTTTCTGAAATGACTGGACCCTACTCGCCCCAACCCATGTATCGTCATCCCGGTCCATGCCGTTTATAACGTAATTATAGCCCTATATATCATCCGGTAATATTACATTTTTCATTTAAAAAAAACTTAAATTGTAGTAACGTTTTAAAATGGCGTAAAATGGCAGCTAGACGGCATGGACCGCGGCAAGTGGTATTTTTCTGAAACGACAGGACCCTACTAGCCCCAACCCATGTATCGTCATCCCGGTCCATGCCGTTTATAACGTAATTATAGCCCTATAAATCATACGGTTATATTGCATTTTTTATAAAAAAAAAACTTAAATTGTGGTAACGTTTTAAAATGGCGTCAAATGGCAGCTAGACGGCATGGACCGGGGCAAGTGGTATTTTTCTGAAATGACTAGATCCTACTCGCCCCAATCCATGTATCGTTATCCCGGTCCATGCCGTTTATCACGTAATTATAGCCCTATATTTCATCCGGTTATATTGCAATTTTTATTTAAAAAAACGTTAAATTGTAGTAACGTTTTAAAATGGCGTAAAATGACAGCTAGACGGCATGGACCGGGGCAAGTGGTATTTTTCTGAAACGACTGGACCCTACTAGCCCCAACCCATGTATCGTCATCCCGGTCCATGCCGTTCATAACGTAATTATAGCCCTATAAATCATTCGGTTATATTTCATTTTTTTATAAAAAAAAACGTTAAATTGTGGTAACGTTTTAAAATGGCGTAAAATGCTAGCTAGACGGCATGGACCGGGGCAAGTGGTATTTTTCTGAAATGACTGGACCCTACTCGCCCCAACCCATGTATCGTCATCCCGGTCCATGCCGTTTATAACGTAATTATAGCCCTATATATCATCCGGTAATATTACATTTTTCATTTAAAAAAAACTTAAATTGTAGTAACGTTTTAAAATGGCGTAAAATGGCAGCTAGACGGCATGGACCGGGGCAAGTGGTATTTTTCTGAAACGACAGGACCCTACTAGCCCCAACCCATGTATCGTCATCCCGGTCCATGCCGTTTATAACGTAATTTTAGCCCTATAAATCATACGGTTATATTGCATTTTTTATTAAAAAAAAACTTAAATTGTGGTAACGTTTTAAAATGGCGTAAAATGGCAGCTAGACGGCATGGACCGGGGCAAGTGGTATTTTTCTGAAATGACTAGATCCTACTCGCCCCAATCCATGTATCGTCATCCCGGTCCATGCCGTTTATCACGTAATTATAGCCCTATAAATCATCCGGTATATTGCATTTTTTTTTTAAAAAAACATTAAATTGTAGTAAGGTTTTAAAATGGCGTAAAATGACAGCTAGACGGCATGGACCGGGGCAAGTGGTATTTTTCTGAAATGACTGGACCCTACTCGCCCCAACCCATGTATTGTCATCCCGGTCCATGCCGTTTATAACGTAAATATAGCCCTATATATCATCCGGTAATATTACATTTTTCATTTAAAAAAAACTTAAATTGTAGTAACGTTTTAAAATGGCGTAAAATGGCAGCTAGACAGCATGGACCGCGGCAAGTGGTATTTTTCTGAAACGACAGGACCCTACTAGCCCCAACCCATGTATCGTCATCCCGGTCCATGCCGTTTATAACGTAATTATAGCCCTATAAATCATACGGTTATATTGCATTTTTTATAAAAAAAAACTTAAATTGTGGTAACGTTTTAAAATGGCGTAAAATTGCAGCTAGACGGCATGGACCGGGGCAAGTGGTATTTTTCTGAAATGACTAGATCCTACTCGCCCCAATCCATGTATCGTCATCCCGGTCCATGCCGTTTATCACGTAATTATAGCCCTATATTTCATCCGGTTATATTGCAATTTTTATTTAAAAAAACGTTAAATTGTAGTAACGTTTTAAAATGGCGTAAAATGACAGCTAGACGGCATGGACCGGGACAAGTGGTATTTTTCTGAAACGACTGGACCCTACTAGCCCCAACCCATGTATCGTCATCCCGGTCCATGCCGTTCATAACGTAATTATAGCCCTATAAATCATTCGGTTATATTTCATTTTTTTATAAAAAAAAACGTTAAATTGTGGTAACGTTTTAAAATGGCGTAAAATGCTAGCTAGACGGCATGGACCGGGGCAAGTGGTATTTTTCTGAAATGACTGGACCCTACTCGCCCCAACCCATGTATCGTCATCCCGGTCCATGCCGTTTATAACGTAATTATAGCCCTATATATCATCCGGTAATATTACATTTTTCATTTAAAAAAAACTTAAATTGTAGTAACGTTTTAAAATGGCGTAAAATGGCAGCTAGACGGCATGGACCGGGGCAAGTGGTATTTTTCTGAAACGACAGGACCCTACTAGCCCCAACCCATGTATCGTCATCCCGGTCCATGCCGTTTATAACGTAATTTTAGCCCTATAAATCATACGGTTATATTGCATTTTTTATTAAAAAAAAACTTAAATTGTGGTAACGTTTTAAAATGGCGTAAAATGGCAGCTAGACGGCATGGACCGGGGCAAGTGGTATTTTTCTGAAATGACTAGATCCTACTCGCCCCAATCCATGTATCGTCATCCCGGTCCATGCCGTTTATCACGTAATTATAGCCCTATAAATCATCCGGTATATTGCATTTTTTTTTTAAAAAAACATTAAATTGTAGTAAGGTTTTAAAATGGCGTAAAATGACAGCTAGACGGCATGGACCGGGGCAAGTGGTATTTTTCTGAAATGACTGGACCCTACTCGCCCCAACCCATGTATTGTCATCCCGGTCCATGCCGTTTATAACGTAAATATAGCCCTATATATCATCCGGTAATATTACATTTTTCATTTAAAAAAAACTTAAATTGTAGTAACGTTTTAAAATGGCGTAAAATGGCAGCTAGACAGCATGGACCGCGGCAAGTGGTATTTTTCTGAAACGACAGGACCCTACTAGCCCCAACCCATGTATCGTCATCCCGGTCCATGCCGTTTATAACGTAATTATAGCCCTATAAATCATACGGTTATATTGCATTTTTTATAAAAAAAAACTTAAATTGTGGTAACGTTTTAAAATGGCGTAAAATTGCAGCTAGACGGCATGGACCGGGGCAAGTGGTATTTTTCTGAAATGACTAGATCCTACTCGCCCCAATCCATGTATCGTCATCCCGGTCCATGCCGTTTATCACGTAATTATAGCCCTATATTTCATCCGGTTATATTGCAATTTTTATTTAAAAAAACGTTAAATTGTAGTAACGTTTTAAAATGGCGTAAAATGACAGCTAGACGGCATGGACCGGGACAAGTGGTATTTTTCTGAAACGACTGGACCCTACTAGCCCCAACCCATGTATCGTCATCCCGGTCCATGCCGTTCATAACGTAATTATAGCCCTATAAATCATTCGGTTATATTTCATTTTTTTATTAAAAAAAACGTTAAATTGTGGTAACGTTTTAAAATGGCGTAAAATGCTAGCTAGACGGCATGGACCGGGGCAAGTGGTATTTTTCTGAAATGACTGGACCCTACTCGCCCCAACCCATGTATCGTCATCCCGGTCCATGCCGTTTATAACGTAATTATAGCCCTATATATCATCCGGTAATATTACATTTTTCCTTTAAAAAAAACTTAAATTGTAGTGACGTTTTAAAATGGCGTAAAATGGCAGCTAGACGGCATGGACCGGGGCAAGTGGTATTTTTCTGAAACGACAGGACCCTACTAGCCCCAACCCATGTATCGTCATCCCGATCCATGCCGTTTATAACGTAATTATAGCCCTATAAATCATACGGTTATATTGCATTTTTTATAAAAAAAAAAAACTTAAATTGTGGTAACGTTTTAAAATGGCGTAAAATGGCAGCTAGACGGCATGGACCGGGGCAAGTGGTATTTTTCTGAAATGACTAGATCCTACTCGCCCCAATCCATGTATCGTCATCCCGGTCCATGCCGTTTATCACGTAATTATAGCCCTATATTTCATCCGGTTATATTGCAATTTTTATTTTAAAAAACGTTAAATTGTAGTAACGTTTTAAAAGGGCGTAAAATGACAGCTAGACGGCATGGACCGGGGCAAGTGGTATTTTTCTGAAACGACTGGACCCTACTAGCCCCAACCCATGTATCGTCATCCCGGTCCATGCCGTTCATAACGTAATTATAGCCCTATAAATCATTCGGTTATATTTCATTTTTTATAAAAAAAAACGTTAAATTGTGGTAACGTTTTAAAATGGCGTAAAATGCTAGCTAGACGGCATGGACCGGGGCAAGTGGTATTTTTCTGAAATGACTGGACCCTACTCGCCCCAACCCATGTATCGTCATCCCGGTCCATGCCGTTTATAACGTAATTATAGCCCTATATATCATACGGTAATATTACATTTTTCATTTAAAAAAAACTTAAATTGTAGTAACGTTTTAAAATGGCGTAAAATGGCAGCTAGACGGCATGGACCGGGGCAAGTGGTATTTTTCTGAAACGACAGGACCCTACTAGCCCCAACCCATGTATCGTCATCCCGGTCCATGCCGTTTATAACGTAATTATAGCCCTATAAATCATCCGGTAATATTACATTTTTCATTTAAAAAAAACTTAAATTGTAGTAACGTTTTAAAATGGCGTAAAATGGCAGTTAGACGGCATGGACCGGGGCAAGTGGTATTTTTCTGAAACGACAGGACCCTACTAGCCCCAACCCATGTATCGTCATCCCGGTCCATGCCGTTTATAACGTAATTATAGCCCTATAAATCATACGGTTATATTGCATTTTTTATAAAAAAAAAAACTTAAATTGTGGTAACCTTTTAAAATGGCGTAAAATGGCAGCTAGACGGCATGGACCGGGGCAAGTGGTATTTTTCTGAAATGACTAGATCCTACTCGCCCCAATCCATGTATCGTCATCCCGGTCCATGCCGTTTATCACGTAATTATAGCCCTATAAATCATCCGGTATATTGCATTTTTTATTTTAAAAAACATTAAATTGTAGTAAGGTTTTAAAATGGCGTAAAATGACAGCTAGACGGCATGGACCGGGGCAAGTGGTATTTTTCTGAAACGACTGGACCCTACTAGCCCCAACCCATGTATCGTCATCCCGGTCCATGCTGTTTATAACGAAGTTATAGCCCTATAAATCATAGCCCTAGTTAATCTAAGCCGTAAGTATAAAATCATTTAATTAAAATATTACACATATTGCGCCCCATACATGTGAATGTGAATGTCGAATAAGGATCCAACTTCACAAAAAAAATTGAATATCGAATAAGGAATAAGTAACCAACTTCACGCCGGTGATTGCTGGGATACTAAAGATGGCGACTACCATGAACACGCACGTAATTTCCAAATGTTTACGTTTTTCTAGATTTTACCGTATTCCTCTTAGTAATTTAAATACATATAGGTAAGCACACTTTATATTTATATCATTTACCATGTTTCTGTAAACTTTGTGTCATACCTTACGAAATAAAATCTTATGAAACCGATCTTACGCAATCAGTCAGCTAGTAGGCTAGCCTACTACTATAAACTAGGTAGTACAGAGTGTAAAGCATGCAGCAGTAGACGGGCTTGTTGGTGACCCGCCGTGGTGGAAACGGTTATCCGTGGAAACCAGGCCTAGCTGGGGGCGTAAGATCAATCATCATAGAAATGAACTTAGATGACCAGGTTTACTATTATATACTTGATAATTATTCTTTAAAATAAGTCTTTAGTAACATCCAGGCTATTTTTAATTTAATTTATTTCCACAATAATATAACAATAACATACACTGTCATACAGCACAGGATAATAAATACAATGAAGTAATTATATGTGGGGTGAGGAGAGAATGATCAGAAAGACTTTGACCCTATTCTTATTTATTCTCAACAGGATACCGAGTTTATCATCAGAAGCTCAAGAACACAAACCTTCAGAAGCAGAACAAAAAGATAGCACTAGCAAAACACAGGAGTTAAGTGAGAATGGAAAGAAGTTAGCGGAAGAAAAGACTAAACTTGAAAATGAACTGAAGGAAACATCGGTTAGATCTACTGCTACCAAATACCTAAATAATAATATATAAAAACAAATATATTGCTACTTTATAATGAATTTTATTATGTGATGAGGTTCTTTTAAAATTATACGACTCATTACAATTCTATTTTCAGGATAAATATCGGAGGGCTCTTGCAGAAGTTGAAAACACCCGCACAAGGTATCAAAAACAGCTGGAAGATAGCAGACGTTTTGCCATTCAAGACTTTTGTAAAGACTTATTAGAGGTTGCCGACATTCTGTCAAAAGCAACGGAGAGTGTACCAGAAACCGAGTTGAATTCTAACAGCCACCTAAAAGACTTATTCAATGGTGTTACGATGACAGAAACACAATTACAAAAGGTAGAATAATAATAAACTACTTACAGTATATCCTAATAAATTGAAGTACCGTAATGGTGTTCGTTAACAGTTGAACATGTTTAATCTTTCAGGTCTTCACTAGAAACCACCTCTTAAAAATAGATCCTCTAGGAGAGAAGTTTGACCCAAATCAACATGAAGCTTTATTTGAATCGGTTGTCGAGGGAAAAGAACCAGGCACCGTAGCTGTGGTAACCAAAGTTGGCTACAAACTTCACAATAGAACAATACGCCCTGCACTTGTGGGTGTAGCAAAGGCACCATGATATATAGTATATCTACTATCAGGTGCACACTGACCTAGACAAATAAAAGCATGTGGGACCAGATTCGGGCTCTATAGTACAAGATACATTTCTTTGTAATAATGCAACATTATTTTTTGCGAATCAATGAGAATTTTTTTTAAAACAATTATAACTTACAAATTTACGGTATATAGAAGTACAATATTTTTTGTTTCTGGATGGTGTTTGCCTGCATAAACCCTGAAAGAATAAAACAAATTTTGAAATATATATAAACTAAAAAGCACAGTTGCCATTGGGTTAATCATGAATACAGTAATGTCAACAGTATAGGCCTACACAGAAAGTGCTGTTTACATGTAATACTGCTGTATAGTGTACCTTGTATTTAAAAATAAACAATTATGGTCTATATATTGGTGTAATTCTGAGATAAGTTTCTTTTTTTTTTTAAATCGTGTACAGTATCCAATGTCGAGGATAATATATTTATATATTTTCATCTTTCACCTCATGAAATTAGTTTTACCATTCCACATAATATAAACATTATTTGTATATCATTATAACCAACATTTGTTGTACTCCACAAATAATACTACTACTACTACAGTATGTAAATATTCAAAGAAAAAAAATCAATAAGCATCTATACTTACAATATAATACAGAAAACAACCACCTATACAGCATTGGCACACATTTTATCTGTGGTCACAGAAGGTGGACATTTATCTCACTTTGAACAGATACAAACAAAATTAATGTTTCCATCACGTAATTTAATAGTACACATGACCATCACTTGATATGCAATACACCTCAGATTTGCTTGTTTTGCAATTTAAAAAAAACAAGGGGCCAGGCAGTAACATTTAGTAGGAATTGTAATTATCCAGAGATTACTTATTATGGGTATGATGATGGCAACAATGTATACAATCCATGGTATTTTTTTAAATTTCCAATTTCAGACAATTAAATCATCAAGCACCCCTTTTTAAAAAATGGCTATATAAACATGCAACTTATGTAAGTATAATATAGATACTAAATATATAGGTTATAAGATGTGCAAATAAAATATACGATTTGTTTCAATTATGTTAGGAAATGCAATTGATGGAAAAGACTATTCTGGTCTAAATGATTTTACATACACTGGTGTACATATCCAATACATTGGCAGGCATTCTTTATCATAATATCTATGGCAGAAAATCTTTAAAAATGATTCCAACAAATTATAAAATTGCAGTTCAAATAATTATTATCATTGTGCCACCTTATTTCTTTCTAATTTTAGGCGTTAGTCACTACCAATCACATAATCAACCCCCTCCGCACATTTCATTTTATAATCGTATTCATTAATTTAGAAAAAATAAAGCATAAAGGTGGAGATGAGAAAATCGGTAAAAGTGTAAAAAGCTGCTCTCACAAAACTTAACCAATATATAGCATATTCAAAATAATGTCGTAAATTTTATTGTATTTAACTATTCATTATTTTGTGTAAATTTAATTTGCATTCAATTTTGTTTTAACGTGATACTGTTGTCCAGCCATCATCATCCTGCCTAGGCTGGGTTTCGACAGATTTCTTCTCTTCGCGTGCTGGACCGTCGTTTCTCCCCCTCCAGCTCGAAGACTCTTTCGACTCTTGTGCTTCACGTCCCCCGCCTCTTCTCCATGCGCCTCGATCAGAAGGTGGTTCATCTCGGTCTCGTCCCCATCCACCGTCACGTGGCCTGTCACGGTCACTACTTCTTGTCCAACGATCTTCGGATGGTGGTGGACGCTCATCTCTAGGTGGTCCACGATTACTTCTGCCCCAATCACCTCTGGGTGGCCCATCATCCCTACTACTACGCCAACCATCACGTTCATCTGGTCCTCTATTATCACGCATTGGTACACGGTGAGGTTCCTTATCTTCGTACCGGTCACCACCTCTTGGCCCTCTATCTTCGTACCGGTCACCACCTCGTGGACCACGATCCTCGTAACGGTCACCACCTCGTGGACCACGATCCTCGTAACGGTCACCACCTCGTGGACCACGATCCTCGTAACGGTCACCTCCTCGTGAACCAAAGTCTCTTTGTCTTTCACTACCTCTCCACGCACCTTCACCACCTCGACGAGGTCCGTCATCTGGTTGACCGCTTCTCCAACTTCCTCCATCATCGTCAACTCTACGTCCACCACGTTCTTCTCGACCGCCTTCACGTTCGTAATCGTCTCTTCTTGGTGGTTCTTCGTCCCTCCGACGATCATCATTATCACCACGCCAGCTACTTTTAGAATCTTCATAATTTTCTCCTTTCCAACTATCTTCTTTCGCTTTAACTCTTTCTCGCCAACCTCCACCTTCTCTTCCTTTAGGTCGCCATGGTCCGTCACTACTATAAATAAAATGGCAAATCAAGTAAACAGCAATTTACATTTGACGAATAATGATAATAATAATGATAATAATAATGATAATAATAATGATAGGCAGAGAATTGTTAACAGCGGTGAATGCAACTAATAATATTTCTTCAACTAGTTTCTTACCTATCAGTATTTTCAACTTCAGATTCGCCACGTTTCCAGTCTCTATTCTCTTCCCGGGAAGGTGCTTCGAAACGTCTATTTCCTCCAGACATTCTCTCCTTCTCCAGTCTTTCTTCAATCTCTTTCTCCCTGAAAATAAAATGTTTACTTGTTTGGATTTGCATCAATTGAATAGCATAGAACTTGCCTTAAAATATCAAAATTGTATGAACAAAGATGAGCTAGCAGTAAGCATGGTATTCAATCAAAGAATTAGGACTATGGTAATATAAAACGAGAAATAAAAAATAATAACTTACTTTGCGCGTCGCTTCGCTTCTTGCTCCTGGAGTTTCGCAACTTTCTGTCGATACTCTTCCTCCTCCTTCTCTTGCTGTTCACGTTCCAATTCTCGCTCTGGAAAAAAATTGTAATTATCAATTTTGGTAAATAACATTTATTTTAAGTAAATATAACTTATACAGCGAATCAATTCTAAGACCGAATATGATCAAAATAGTAAATTATCTACACACGTCTTTTAGCTTCTTCATCACGAATACGTTGTTCCTCCTCTTCTTTATCTTTTAACCACTTAGCACGACGCTCCTCTTTGCGCTGTTGTTTCCGTTCCATCAAGCGCAATTTGCGTTCATCCGCAACCAGTTCCTCAAATTTCTTGAGCTTTTCCTACAAATTGTGAAAACAAAGTACTGGTAAACAAAGGGTAATCTCAACTGAGAACGCGGTTGTAGCACAACAACTGAAACATCGAGCCAAACAAAACTTTTTTTTTTTAAAATCACATGGTGTACGGCAAACCTAACTTTACTAGCGTTTATTTGCCATGCAAACCTCTAAAGAATTCTGAAATAATTTGACATAATGGACATTTTGGAAGTAGCGATCTTTTATGTAATGCTATTTAGTAGTATGGTGTTTTTAAGTGGCTCTCAAATTCTTAAGTTAAACAAATTAAAGTGGCATATTAACTAATAACACTTAAATATATTTCCCTTACATATAAAATATATACATACAGTCAATAATAAATTAAAGATGCATTGTCCCTTTGACTAATTCTAAAAAAATGTAAAAAAAAAAAGACATTTTTTTGTTCAAAAATTTACTTTGACTTCCAGTCAAAGTTTTCGATCAAAACATATCTTATAATGCAACGTGCTTGTTTGGCTACTCTGTATGCATAATCACAAAATTTCTTCGCGATCTGTGTGAAAACACCTTCTCAACCGTGACGAGTTGTAAACAATCCTAATTAGCATCATGCATAATGCATACTCATGGTTTGAAATCTTTTGTTTACTTTCGCTCGCGACATTTTCCAGACGAAATGTAATCAAATTAATTTACCTGTTAATTACGTAAACTTGTTGTTTTTGGCTCGAATTTTCGACTTAAAGTGAATAACTTTAATATTATTTGATATGGCCAATTTAAATTTAGAATATTTTGACCTTCATTTTTTGTGTTTCAAGGGACAATAAATCTTTAAGGATTTAGATAGAAAAAACATTAAAAAAATAAATTCTAAATTAAGAATTTTTCAATTTTAATGGCAAGTATTTCCCTTAGTGTGAACGTTGAATACGGCTATTAAGGGATAACAATAAATTAAAGAAATAATACTTACTTTATAGACAGAGCCACGGGCTTGTTTAAGCTTGTCCAGGAAGTCATCACGATCCTTAGCCATTCGGGAGAGTCTTTTCCAACTACTTTCTGCTTGAGCCTGCTCTTCTTTGATCAATGTTATCTAAAAGAAGTTTAAATGACAATATTTTGTGGAAAAACGTAATCCTTTTTCTAATTTCCTATTTACCATATACCTTTACATACTTAAATGAGGGACTATTTCTGAACAACTTTTGGTAACATACCCTCTCATCTTCTTGTTTTTCCCACGTCTCGCGGACATCAACCTTATCGTGTTCGTACTGTTCTTTCAACAGTGGTATCTCAAACTCGCGTTTCGCACGTTCAAAGTAATCAACCTATAAACAAGATAACAAGTTAAATATTTCACTAAACTATTAGATTGTTGAATATTGATTGTGTCCAATCACGGCTAACATGAACACAAAATTTTAGTAAAAGTGATTCTAGTTTGAACTTAAAACGGCTAGAACTACTACTAGTGGTAACTGGGCATGTTTATGCATTTCTGTGACTTGCCTTCTTTTCCTGTGTCTTCAGTCTATTCTGTAATTCTTTCTTTTCTGCTTCCAGCTGTTCAATCTGCTTTGCATAGATATCATCGACATCTAGAGATTCAAGCTCCTGAAAAGCAAAATAAAGTACATTGTATTAACCTTGCTAGCTTGTTTAACGTATGGTTAAATATGATAAAGAGAGGGAAACAATGCACTACCTAAGTAGCTCGCGTTGAATGTCCTCACATGGACAGTATTAAGGCCTATTCTAGCTAGGCTAAGGTTTGTAAGCCAAGCTGGTAAACTGCTTAACATACAAACATCGTACGATAGCTAAAGGCCTAACCTGATGTGTAGTTGCTGCATTCATTATCTTTCTGTTTTTGACAGAATCCGTTAATACAAATTGAGGAAATCCCGGTATTTTCGCTGAAAAGTTATTATTTCCTTCACAATCGATTGATCAATACATACAATACATTAAAATCTCCTTAATATTTCACATTTTTACCGCTTATAGACAAAATAAATTATCACGATAGGCTCATATAATATTTGATTGTATATAAAATGCAGTTTGTGAAAAACACGAACGTGTCTTTAATCATTTTAAATTTAATATCAACAATGATCTAACCCCTTATTTTATATGCTAAGCTCTCTAATAACAAGTGACATACCTCTTTGTTAAGTTTCTCAATAACTTTCTTTCCCAAAGCCGATTGCTTCAGGTTATCCAAACGTTGTTGAGCTTGTTTCTTCTGAATCTCCTTCAGTTCATCCTCTTTCTTCTTCTTCTTGCGTTCTTCTGCTTCTCGTTTCAACCTTTGTTCTTCCGCAGTACGCTGTAATCTTTGCTGCTTCTCTTGTTCTTCCTGTTCCTCTTTTTCCTAAATGTAACAGTTAATATTAATTAGTCACGATAATTATTTTCTTGTTGTTTATTGATAGGAATTTGCTACTGGACAGATGATACGATTCTCTCAGAACATGAAAGATAATCATATCCAAAGTCAAGGCTTTGGTCATATCTCTGGCTTAGGTGTTCATCACAGAATAAAAACGTAATTCTAATATCCTAAAGCTCTGTCTACACTATCAAAATTTATGTGCGACAAAAAAATGTGTGCCCATATATGGACATGTCATATCACTACCATATTTGGGCATATCACTACCATATTTAGGCATATCACTACCATACTTCACACTTTTTGTCAAACTAGTTTGATAGTTTAGACAGACTACTTTAGTTTCTATACAATAGCGTGGAAATGACTTACTCTCTGGGTGCTAATACTCTCCAGCTTCTCTTTGCGCTCCTCAATGATATGACGACGGGCCAAGATAAGATCGTGTTCTTTACGGGCGGTACGAAGATAGTTCCGAATTATCTTCTGCTTCTGGTCAATCAGGTCAGCCTGAAATATAACAAGACAATACCAATTTTTACTACCAATATTAAAAAAATAAAGATAACTTTCGTGAATACAAAAGCGAAACAAGGCTGTGTGTGTACTAGTACACTGGGGTAACCCCTACTCGTCTCAAAAGATGTACTAGGTTCTTTGAAGTGCACAGGAGCTAGATGTGTACACTGGACCTACAGTTTATAGTCTTTATTCGAGAAGAATTGTTCTACCACCAGAACCATGGAACGAATGAGCCTTGAACCCTTGCCGATGTTATGGCTACATAACTACGGTTCCACTGTCTAACTCAACTCACTCTATCATGTGGTATGTAGAAATTCAATTTGCAAGTGAAACATTGATATAGCTACATTATTATCCACAATCGTATATATTGCAAGAAACCACACATGTATTAAAATATGTTGAAAGTATATAAAATTACCTTGATATCTTGATGTTTTATCAACTGAAGTGATTTGTGGAGAGCCGATGACATCTCAGTAAGCTGGTTACGAATCTGTTCAGCAGGCATTGGCTGAAGCTTTGGTCCTTCAGTTGATTCGGTAGTGGACACAGACATGTCCTTTCCAAAGCTCAACGATTGAGTTCCATGATCCATTCTTACCTTTAATGTTGAAAATTAAAGTTAAAATTGTTTAAATTGCACCTTTTTTTATTCTAGAGTTTAGAGGAGAAAGGTTCAATAGAAATATAATAATATATACCATATATCCTCCGGTATAATCCCACTTCGGGTCTAATCCCACCACCTACTTTATGTCCGATTTCACAGAAAGACATATCCCCTTTTGTCTGGATGTAGGCCTCTCTCTATCAACTTCAGAAGAGTTTTTCAAGAAATGCTTGCCAATCATTTATTTAATGAATAAGGGTTTCCCTGGGTATAGTCCCACTCACCCAAAATCGGCCAAATTTTGTGTTCTAGGTGGGTTTTGTTTTGTTTGTTTCATTTATTTATTTTCCACACATTGAACAAAAGGAACAGAAATATGAACAATAAGAAAAGAAAAAAGAAAACAATGTGTGAAAGGAGATCAAAACAAGTAAAAATTACTTTAAGCATTGACCACCTGGGTGGGATTATACCAGGAGATATACAGTTTATAAATATAATTTTCAGAATTGTTATATTAATCCCAGGACGGGGCAGGAATGACTTCCAGGGTAATATTGGTAAACTACAGTAATTACTTGGCAACATATTCTATTCAGCTATGAATAATCATATACAACAATAACAACTTGACTACTATTTTTCATATAAACTTACAGAAACATCTCCGTTCCGAGCAGTGTCTACGATAATCTTTTCCAGTTGAAACGGCGTGGCAAACGGCACCAACTCGCATAAGCGCTTAAATTGTATAGTCTGGTAAACCTGACACACTTGCTTCAGAAGGCGAATGATGGTGTTCTTCTCAAGGGACGGAACATACTGCGAGTAATCCAACTCGTTTCCCTCGCGTAGGTAGTCGAAAACCTCAACCAAGCGTTTACAAAGCTTCAGGGGGTGAAACTGAACCTCCATGTAGTTGAAAAGATTTGCCAGTTGTGGGTGTACAAACTGCACTACGTTGTATTTAACCTGTATGAGAAATAAACTGATAACTTGTGGCACCTGTATTATGTTACAGGCATCACATGTGATATGTGTGACACTGTATTTGAGAATTTGCCTATAATACTGGACAGATGATAGGATTCTCTCAGAACATGATTGTTGTTGCTAACGTTTTCCGTCTTCCGACATTACGCTTTCCACAATTTGTTTCCATTTTTTTCTGTTTATGGCAGGATGGTTTGTTATTGTGTTAGTGTCTACTAGTAGGGATACCGAGAGCTGACTCCATTTTCATTACCACGATTAAACAGCGCGCACGTTACTATGCGCGCAATGTCATTGACGCGGTATTTTTTTACTTTGGTAAACACTTTTTATTAGGTAATTATTCTGAAAATAAATTAATTATGAAAATGTCCTTTTGAGTAAATATTCATTTACCTATTATTCTATAAGATCAAGTATTTTTTATTTTCATTTCATTCAACCAAAAATGTTAATATAGTGGTTAAAAGATCGTTATCGCCTAGCGCGTATAGCTTTTGTTTACTACGAAACCCTCGGAAGGCTCAATGACCTACCATTTTCAACCTTATTTTTGTAGTTGAGCCTCTTATGACCTCAAAATGTATTTTATTCCTACACCAAGATAATATAGTTCCACATACCATGTGCTTGTTACTAAGAAAAATATTAATTTTAAGTGCTAAAAAAACAGTTTTATCCCGATATGAGGTCTATATAATTCGAATATTTCATAGTAACAGCCCATATACCATGAAAAATAGCTGTTTTGTCCATTTTAAAAATAATTTTTGGAAAATTCCGAGAGGCTCAACTACAAAAACGCCATTTTATGGTATGATGTCATTGCAAGCCAATCAAACCTTCGCATTCGACCGCTCCTCATGTCTCACGGTTGAACGATTTTGGATTCTCGCCCTTTGATTGGTTGACGCGAATCAATACACAGCGGAATAATTTTCTCGCAAGTGCCGTGAAGTCACATGGTGTCAGGCCTGTCCAATTACACGGGAAAATAATGCATTGAAATTCTTCGGCGATGTTTTAAACCCTATATTTCGAAAACTACAAGTCATATTTTCATAATTCTTTCTTTATTATAATATTGATACAAAATACTAACAGGCAATGTATAATTTGTTTGCAAAATATTAACTTTTAATTTTACATCGTTATCCCTACTACTAGTCCTTGCAAGTCTTTCTTTATTTGATTCATCCAGTTATTTCTTGGTCTTCCTACAGGTCGTTTTACTTTGAATTAGTGTTTTGTACATTAAACATGAAAGATAATCAAATCCTAAGTCAAAGCTTTGATCATATCTCTGGCTTAGGTGTTCATCACAGAATAAAATACATTTTAATTTGTTTATCTATACTATAAATCTCTGTCTACACTATCAAATTTTATGTGACAACAAAATGTGATGTGCCCATATATGGACATGATGTTATATCACTACCATATTTGGGCATATCACTATCATGTTTGGGCACATCACACTTTAGTTTGATAGTGAAAGACCTTTACCTTTGTACAATTTCTATACAAAGCAAAAATCCCTGGTCATACTTACCAAATCCTTAATCAATTGTATTCTGGTTGGTGGATTTTGAAGTCCTAACAAGTTGGCTAATTTACGTTGATTTTCAATTGCGGTATTACCCATGTCCAACATGTTACCGATATCATTACGTGGCGGAGAAATTGGGATAGTTAATGTTGCTAATAGGACACGGGACGCCATTCTAAAGAAATAAAAAATAAGAAATATTACTCATTTTTGTTACAATTAAATTTTAGATAACATCTGTGCAAGCTGTATACAAAACACTAATTCAAATACTGTAACAAGACCCTTCCATTTACTACTATATCTATGTGAAGGAGAACAATGGCAGACTCATGATTTATTTGTTCTGCCCGGGCATAGACTCAATATCAGACTCAGATAGATTCAATAATGGCAATATCTAAAATGAAAGCACTCAGAAACTGAGCGAAGTATTACCACAGAGGGCGCATGACGATATTTCAGTCCATGTTAAAAGAATACACATTTTATTTCTTTTTTTATTTCTTAAGTTAATAATGAACAGAGTTTCGTGAATTTCATGTTCTGTAAGTATATGGTACCTATTTACATTCTAAATTTCAGAATTTAAAAGTGTGGGCGCTATCGTGCTAACAAACACACAAGTACCATACTTGGCTAAATTCTATTTTGCCAAGCAACATAGTCATGAAATAAATAACACATTAATAATCTACCTCTGAGTTTCTTCTGGAGTAAGATTCTTGCGCTGGTCCCTAGACAACTGGAGTAGACGATGTAAAGCGCACGCATGGAAAAGCGCATTTCCAGATTTCCAGAATACAAGACCAAGTTTCTGGTAGTAATTAGCCATCATCTGGGGTTTTGGAGGTTTCTTAGATAAACCCATCAGGCTGTGAATATCTTCAACTGCTTTGTATGCTTCCTGTAGGCATAAATAATGGGTTATGATAATTTAAATTTAGAATAATTTTTATTTTAATTTATCAGTATTCAACAGTGACACATGTCAACAACAGTAGAGTTAAGCAATACAATTATAAGTTATTGAAAGGCCTAAAAATAACTTGGTGATGTGATGTGGGGGTCAAAATTTTCCATCAAACAATGCAACTGCCATATTAAATATTGTTTTTGTCACCCGCACAACCCCCTCGCCCCCTTCTTCTTTCTAAGGATATATATTTTATTTTATTTTTATTTTATTTTTATTTTATTCAATCAAAACCAACAGCGATAAATACCGCCACTAACAGGTTTGAAACATAAAACAATACAACATCAAAAACGGTTAACAATAAAATACAGATAAAATATATATATATATATATTATTACTATAATGATCTACGCTCTGCATATAACAAATGGAAATGAAATAATGGCCCAAGATTATTCCAGTTTTGTCTTGTTTTGAACCGTTGTTTACGGTCTGAGAGCAACACAATTTTCTATGTATATAATTATATTTAGTATGCAAGTTATGCAAATGAGAATGAAATAATAGCCCGAGATCACTTCATTTTTGTCTTGGTTTTGCACCGTTTTGTTTTGTGTACGGACTGAGAGCAACACAATTTCTATGTATATACTTTATTATGTAAATTATTAAAATGGCAATAAAATAATAGCGTGTGATTATTCCAGGTGCACAATCATCATATTTTATCTATTCTATATCTCTTCTAATGGAGACAGTTAGGTGACTGTTGAGACCACCAGTGTCTACACTCGCATATGTTAAACAGGATGGCTGCAATCAATGACGTGTCAGCCAGTCTAGAGTTTTATCATTATGTTAATCTGTATCTTTTTGATCTAGATAGAAGTTAGGGCTTCTAGAGTTGATACGTCAAGAAACCGGCTGTCATTTCTGCCAAATTCCATGCATATTTTTAACTCAAAGATTGTTAGATCATAATAGCGCACAGCCAATATATAAATTTTAAAGTTTTGAAATTGGAATATAATTTTAACCTAAATACAATACAGTACTTTTTTATGGGATTATTGATGCATGTTTTAATTATTCTTATTTTTATAAATTGTAATTTCATCAAATGTATTTGTGAATGTTTTGTTTGTTTTACCATATTTCTGTTGAGGAAAACAATTTTTTCATGCACACTTTTTTATATATAGAACAAATAAAGATGTGATTTGATTTCAATTCATTGTATGCATTAGGATATTCTTCACTCGATTTCGGTGATTTTTAGGCCCAGGACAATGCATAGATAAGTTGTCGCAAATCAAAAACCTCATAAATGGCATCAATGACTTACCTGCCAGAGTTCCATGCTGATGGCCGTCTCCAGTTGCATTAGCCTGGTCTCCATGTTGAGCTGTTGGCTCGTTTCATTGTTCAAATTGATTGCAGTCTGTTGGTTGTGGTGCTTCTGTACCAACCCCAAATGAGAGCGCAACTATTTTTGAGAAAATAACATAAAAATTAATAATACATACTCACTAAATGTGAAGCAATATTACAAGATAATAATATGATAATTGTTAATATATGAAATGTTTTACTTACGTTGTCACAAAGTTTGCGAAATTCAGTCTTTCTGGTATATTTAGCACAGAACTTGAAGGCTATAAAAGGAACGAATATCAGAAATAATAAAACAATTTATGTTTTCTTTGTATACATTTTGACTTTTTTGTAAAACGCATTCTATAATTTTGAGATTTCCATTGTGGATGTATATATGTGGTAGATGGGTAAGCGACTGTGTCAATGACATAATGTCAATGCAAGGCATGTGCTGGACAATCCTTGACACCAGTTTTAGAAGATCATTATGATATATGAAGTAGCCACATAGAGACACAAGTTGGCAGTGTTATATATAAAACTTTTTTCCAGTCTTTCGCCACAAGTTGCGCAATACTTACCATTCTGAGCAATGATGTGATAAAGTTGTTCAACTTTAGTGTTGTTACGCAACAGATCCAGACACTGACGGTAAGATTCCCAGAGGAATTTGACCCAAGGGGTCAACATGACACGATCTGTACGTGCCTGCGTGTCCTCTCCACTGACCGCACTCAGGAGCAAGCTGTGTGTAAATTTAACAAACAGTTTAGTAAGTTTAGAATAAAAATGTCATATGGAAACATTTTACTTTGAGCACACTACACAGTAGCATCCCATTTGGGACGCCCCGGCCCTGTTAAAGGACACATGACAATTCCCTATAACTATTTAACTCCTATTCAGGGAAAAAATTAATGAATTGTTCTAAATAATGTTAATTGTTTATTTTTATTGTTATTTTTATGTACTGTTTAGGCGTAATTATTGTACACTTTTCCTTTGGTTGTTTTTGAGTATTTTATACCAAATTAAAAAAATTAAATACAAAAAATAATTAGGATTCATATGATTAAACTTACATTATCAATTACATGGACCCATTTTTTAAAATGCACTGATCATTTATGACTTTATCTGTTTACCTTTCTGGTGTTGTGATGTTGTCAAGATCATCCACCACCATTATCTCTCCATGTACCTTCTTAGCCTCTTCCTCAGACTCCTTTCTGGCTTCTTCAGTCTTTTCCTCCGCCATGTCCAAATACTGTTTGACGACATCTTCCAAAGACTTCACATTCATCTGGAGAAAAAGCATTAAATATATTCATACAGTAAGATGGCAATACTACCTTTACTACTAGTAGTATTTGAGGTCTTATCACTCTTTATTTGTTGAATCTAGCTTGTTAAGCTCTTTCTACACTATCAAACATTACGTGACAAAAAATGTGATTTGCCCATATATGGACATGATGATGTCATAGCACTACCATATTTGTGCATATCACTTCCATATTTGGGTACTTCACATTTTTTTGTCATATAAAGTTTGATAGTGTAGACAGAGCTTTAGTGTCAATGACTTTTGTTAACAAGGTCTATGATTTGTTACAATGATGACATTTGCAACATTCCAGCCCCACCCAACCGTTCATTTTGTTTTAAGATTACTGTACCTGTTGACAAATGATTTTGTACTGGTACAGCCCCTCTTTAGCTGTGTGGCTCTTGCGGAGCTCCACACATAATGTTAGGTACATCTTCATGATGGGTTCATGGATCTTTTGCCAGGTTCGATGTTTCTTACTTTTGATGACATCATACAATGCATCCAAAGCAGGCTGCTTCTTCCCAACATCAATAAACTCTACAATGCACATAAGAATAACATGTTTAATATAAAACTTTACACTAGCTAGCTTAACCTAGATAAATGCAAACCATCATCATACAGTGCCAAAAAAAGTCCAAGCCGATACAGATGGTGATATTAAAAAGTAGTTACTGCGGCTTGCCGCTTATAAATAATAATTAATATATATAGGCCTATAGCTAGATAGGGTAAGCCCTAGAGTTCACACGGCACACTACTACTAGCTGGTCTATAGGCTCGGTCAAGCACCAACAGCTGGACACTAGGCCAAGCCTACTCTCTCTAGTACTACAGTAGCCTACTGGAGCATGGTATTTTGGATTTTGCAATAATCTGGTTGGGTTGCCTAGCCAGCCGGCGAGATATCGGACACATTGATTTCATAAATTTCCTAATTACAGCCTTACCTTTTGCTCTTTTAAGAGCATTTTCTGGCTTTTGAAAATATATAGGCATAATGATATGCTTATTTAGGTATAAGACTTTTTTAAAAAGGGTATAAATGGGTTTAAAATAGCAAATAAACCCTCGACACCCTCAACACATGGAGGAACACCTTGAAAGGAAGATGGCGATGAGAAACGGCGGTTCACCAGTTATAGAGGGCGACATTTAACTTCAGTATTACGTCGTGATGTACTTCTGACCAATCAGATTTACTAACAATTAGCACTAACTAAATACAGTACTATCGCACTAATTTTGTTGGCAAATAATTAATCAAATTAATCTAAATCAAATGTTTACATTGTAGGGAAGATTATATTAATGTTGACAGAAACAAATCTTTCTCCACTAATTACCGTAAATCAAATTAAATTAAGATAATATTTATAATTAAAACTAATAATTGTAGGCAATTAGTCTACAAACAAGCATCTGTAACTAATAATGTAGTTCACATTATGTTAGAAATATTATCTGTAAACAATTTGATTTTCTATATAAAGCCAAAAAATATGTTCCTTGTTACCTACTGTACCAGTGAAGACTCAACCAGTCAGTATGCATGTTTTCTTGCTTCTCATCCTTGCGTCATCAGCTTGGGCTAGGCTAGCCCGGCTCGAAACACACGGTGATGATAGAATTCCAGGCCGCTTTTTTGTTGGACTAAAGGTTTGTTTCTTTTCATTTGCAACAGATAATTTGAAAGTGAATAGTATAGATATGGATTAAGTTTTAGTATTTAAGTGGTGAGGTATTATGCACCGGGTCTAAAAATAATCATTGTTTCTCCACAGGAAGGTACTGATTTTGATGGAGCTGTGTTCACTACAGAATCGCTGGCTGGAAATGTTGTAAAAAAGTTCAAGAATCTGAACCTATTTGTACTTGATGGCATTGGTGAGAAACTTCTGGAAAAGGTAATGTATAAAAAAAAAAGTGATTTAAAGCATTTATATCAATGTATACATTACTCTCTACACCAATTTTAATTGCCTTAGTAAGAAAGAAATTGTTATTTATTATTAATTTTCACCATCTTGTGATTGTTTGATGTTTCTACAATTATTGACTACACCATATCAATTCACCCTTAGATTCGAGAAATTGATGTGGTGGAGTACATTGAAGAGGACAGTATTGTTAGGAAACAAGCTGTCACATGGGGCTTAGATCGAGTTGACCAAAGATCAAGTTCTCTTGATGGAAGATATAATCCTTCAGGTATTCACTGTTGAGTTAATAACTGACAGACTGGTTTAACTGACACTGACTATAACGACTATATTACAATGTATTACCATATATATTATATACTATTTTAATACTATATAAATTTAAACATAGAAACAGATCTGTGAATACGTTTTTAAAGCTAAATAACTGAGTTAACTGACAGATGGGTACTACCAAATGTAAATCAAATGAATGATTCTGTTGCCTTTTGTCAATCCATTAGGAGATGGAAGTGGATCCCACATCTATGTCATCGATACTGGAATAAACAAGGATCATAGAGACTTCAGCGGACGGGCACACTATGCATATGATGCTATCCTTGGTAGATCTGGAACTGTAAGTATGGAATCATAAAGACCAAACTGATCTCATTTTGAGATCTCTGATTTTGGTTTGTGTGCGTAAGAAAAATAACACCTACAAATAAACAGAAAATGTTCAGCATACTGGAATTGCTTTTTCCTCCCCTATTCGTATACTCATTACTATTCAATTACACAAATGATACATTACTATAATAGTATAGGCTATATAATTTGATTTTAGGCTAAAGATTGCAATGGGCATGGAACGCACTGTGCAGGTACTACGGCTAGTGATACGTATGGTGTTGCCAAGAAAGCTCAAGTTTATGGTGTTCGTGTACTGGATTGTAATGGCTCTGGATATAACTCTGATGTTGTGGAAGGTAATTTTAATGTGAGGTACTGAGTTAGTATAGATTCTAGACGGAGTTTTGACTTAATATTAGTAAAAGATAAATATTTTGGCACATATCTGTTTCAAATGTATAATTTAAAAAAATCGAAAAGCTGACTGGTGGATTAACATGAAAAAGATAAAGTAGCAGCTTACTGAGTGTGTCTACAGTGGAGGAAAAATGGCAAAATCAGCACATGTTACAAGAGTTGTCAAAACAATATAGATTATCTGGAAAAAATCCTAGAAAGTAGGAACAATTTTGCCATTTTCCCCCTGACTGTCTACTAAAATGTCATTTTTATTCAGGAATTGACTGGGTAGCTAAATATCACAAAAACCCTGCTGTAGCATCTTTATCACTTGGTGGAGGTCGATCTACGAGTACCGATTCTGCTATCAAACGGCTTTCAAAATCTGGTGTGGTTGTGTCAGTTGCAGCAGGAAACAGTAACAGGAATGCCTGTAATTATTCTCCAGCAAGATCCTCCTATGTGAGTATGGTTGATTCATTCATTTTTGCACTTCATACTATGTCCAGTTCTCAACATTTTGTGCCCCAAAGACATTCAAATACAAGTGACAATTTACAATTGTATATCTACACTACTGGTTGAATCTATTCGGTTCCTATATCCTAATACATACAGATACATTTTTTTTTGTATATTTCAGGCCATAACTGTAGGAGCTACAACTAAATATGACGCTAGGTCATCGTATTCAAACTATGGATCATGCGTCAATATCTTTGCTCCAGGCTCTAGTATTACCTCCACATGGCACAAAAGCAATTCCGCCACCAATACGATCAGTGGTACTTCCATGGCTTGTCCACACGTTTCGGGTACGTTATGCTAACTTTATCTCAATGAAACTGCTTAGCTACAATGCATAGGGAAGAAGGGTTTGGAATTGTTGTGAATACTTGGTGTATATTTTTGTGTACAAATCGCACTTTTTCATAGACACATTTGATACCAAAATTACATGTGCGTCTTATACCAGTATAGTTAACCTATTTTTAATAGTCACACAGAAACGGCCTGAATATTATCCTTTGATTAATAGTATGAAAACCAAATTTTGAATGATGTACCTAGTCCGCAACCAGCTTCTATGAACCGAATGTTTAGTCCAATTATGAACTAGCATTATTATAAAAAATGGGTGAGCAGACATCTCTGGATACGGGCATGTAATGTTGAAATAAATGTGTCAAAAATTTGAATTATTTGTTTTTTCCGTCTGTAAATGTCTTCAACTTCAAACTTTGTTTCTTCAGGTGCTGCTGCTGTACTACTTGGCAAAGGCTATAGCAAGACTTCTTCAGAACGTAAACTTATTAATGATGCAACAAGCAACAGAGTTACAGATGTCAAAGGATCACCAAACCGTTTACTTTACATCGGATAAAAATAATAAAATTGAATGACATACTGTTCTGCAAGAATAATCATCAATATAACCTCTTGTAATTCATTGAATAAAATAGGCGTATACACATGCACTTAGGCAAATACGGTAATTTGAAAAATTAATGTAGTTTATGTAGTAATGTCTATGATAATAAAGAATTCGCCATGATGCATTATCTGTGTGTACACTATATATTGTTTGTCAAAGTTTTGTAGGATATAATGATATATGATGATAATATATATTTGATGACATTGATTTAAGTTATGATATTGTTGACGATGGTAATGATATTGATGGTCACGACTACGACGATTTTGGCGTGCATCAAGGTGCTAATAAAAGCAGGATACACATAATATGATGAGGTTATTCTTCTTAAGCTGAGGCTACACTATCAAACTAGTTTGACAAAAAAAGTGTGATGTGCATAAATATGGTAGTGATCCCCAAATATGGTAGTGATATGACATCATCATGTCCATATATGGGCACATCACATTTTTTTTGTCACATAAAATTTGATAGTGTGGACAGAGCTTTAAACACAACAAAGATAAATAATGAATTACAACAAAGTTTACTTTTGTACAAAATGTCTTATTTTTAAAGATAACAATAAACACATGCTATATTTTTAACAACCTTAAACAAAGGTTAACTCTCAAAAAACTAATGCTATATAACGTTGCTGGTGGCTTACGATTTTGCAACACAAAATCCAGACCGTTCTAAAAACAGTTTTTATAAAAAGCTTGTCACAAACACTTTACTTCTATCCATTTCAATAAAAACACAGTTTACAGAAAATGGGAAACGTCCAGATGCACTTGCAATGTGAAATCATTTCATTGAAGTATATTCACTCCAATTTAGTTTTATTTTTTATTACAATACATTTGAGACATTTTACATTTTGTTGACAAATTGTAAAATGTCCTAAATGATGTTGCGCCCTGCAAAATGTAAGTTTCAGCCCTTCACTGCCCTTCCCCACTCCCCAAAAAACATATTTTCCCCATTCCATACGTTGCTGTTGGTTTTGATAAAATAAAATATATGTATTCTATGAGTCACCCAATTAAAATTCTTTGTCTAAAGTACATGTATTATCTACTCTAACTCTTCATAATGGAATTATGATATATTAGTCTATATCACCAGGAAATTAACTAAAACAAAAATTTAAAGTGTTTATACATAATTGCAGCTTTTATAAAAAAAACTAAATTTAAGTTCATTCAACGCCAAGCTTGAACTAACACAATATTATTATGATACAGAATAAAATGATAAACCCTGAATTTAATAATTCAAAAAAAAAAAAACACATCTTAACATAAATATTTTCTTCATATAAAATAAACAGATTTTTTTTATTACAGAGAGAATTTCTTTATAAATTATCAAATATAACTTTGATTATTAAAACTTATTAAAATTATTTATATTTTGAAGATTAAAATGGTAAAGAATATAAAGAGTTGTGTAAATAAGAAAAATTTACATAATTATATAAACCACATATAATTATATATAAAAATGGGACAGGATTTTCTTCCTTAATTAAGACCCGATTCACACATGTAACAACTTATTTTTTGCAGGTAAATTACAACATTCTCACTGAGCATGCAAACGAGAGATTGAAATGCATTGTCGCTCAGTTTCATGTGTGTGAACAAATACCTAAACTGTATTTGTTTGTTTACTTTTTGTAAATTTTACATCAATTAGGATGATATTCAACAATAGAAATTAACAAAACATTTTAATTTTGTCATTGAAATATTGAATATAGCGGTTTACTACAATGATCAACTTCAGACACCTGATCGAATACAAAAAAAGGATAGCACAATTAATAGAGTTATACTCTAAACACCAAAATAATGATTTCCGATTGCTTTTAGCTTGTCTAATAGATAACAATTTGTATTTTGGACAAATAATATAAATAAATATAACTATGAAAATGTCCAAATCTCATGTTTTAGGATGCATTTTTAATGATAATGTAAATATATTCTGCAATATAACTGTTTGATTGACATTTAAATTATCATCTTTAAAATAATGTAACAAATATTGTACAGTACTGTTCTGACAGGAGCGGAGATCCAGGGGGCTTGGGTTCCACGCGTTCTGGATTCACCCCCGAGTTATGTAATGTTATAGAATTTTGCCAAATAAAGTTTCAATTTATAGGTTTGCGTGTTAATTTGACCTTCAACCTTTCTTCCCATTCCCATTTTTTTTACTAATATTGTACATAGCTTTTAGTTGTTTTACTTGTTTTAATAAAGTATAAACATGAACAGATTATAATGACTGGCCAACATTTGATAAATACTTCCAACAGGTATTTAGCTAGTGTTTGCAGCACCCTCCATTCCTGTCAGGGGTGAGATCAAATATAGATCTCTATAAATACAATGCTATTATACATCCAGCCCTATTATACACCCCTTATATAAAAGTTATCCTAGACCATGAGAAAATCACACACACATATAAAATATGTACCGTATGTATTTCTACATAATACATTGTTTATACATAAATTTGAGTATGGTATATTAAATATGTACAGAATTGGGAACTGAAAATATAATATGGAGAAAAGACATGGCTTGTTTAGGCTTAGTAATCTGGGTTGTTGGTTAGATTCATTGTCCCCCCTGAAAAATAATTTGAAAAAAAAATCTTTTTTTTTTATATGTCATTTTAATAATCCAAAAACTGGATCGGAAAATTATTTACCTGTACTTTACCATGTAAAGCAAAACTTCTTAAATTGTCTGTCAGACAATGAGTTTTTGGTTAGAATTAACCGTTTATTTTGTCTTTTTATAAGTGAAATAATTTGTTTTCCCTACAGAAGTGAATACACTTATTAAAACTGCAAAATGGCCTATTAAAAGTCTGATTTTATTAATCTTTATTGTTCATGTTTTTGGGAGACAATACAACTTTGTGGATATGCTAACGATCTATAGGATAAAACTTACTTTTGCTACCTTGAGCTAAGTTTATCCTTTTATTTGTTTATCGATCTTTTGGGTATTTATAGAGATAAATATTAACGATGACTGTAAATTTTATATATTGAAGAATGAAGAACTTAATATTATAAAAAAAACATATTAAATATACCATATGATGTGATGTTCTCAACAGGCCTAGGCATAAATATTTAGTCAAATCAATAATCCCATTATTTTATTAAACCGCCATAGTTTTAATATACAATAATACATGGTATATCATTAGATCTACCAATAGAATACAACCTTTTACTCTTATATACATGTATAACTATACAAAAATATGTGAATGTCTGTCTGTCTGTCTGTCCATAATCTCAGCACTGATGTACATTCATATGTGGATAATGATAAATACGACTACTTGCTAAACTTCCGTTACTATTTAACGTATCGGAATACGTCGTCGGCGGATGGAAGTCCTGATAATGATTTACAATTTTATCAAATCCGACCGGGTAACTTTCGTGAGATTGAGGTGGTGTTGGATAATAAGGTTTGTTTAAATTCTGCGGTGCATGCTCAATGGTTTCTTCACGATTGAGCGGATTTAACACCTGTTGCTGACGTACTTGAGGCGGTGGCGTCCTTGACGTTGACCTTCGGCAACCCGAACAGTACGCGATCAACATTCCTATGAATATTATGACGACGACTGATGGAATTGCTATAAATATAATATACTGTACAGTACTACGTAGCGATTCATCTTCACTGTCGATCATGCTAGGTGTTTCTGTCAATGCTGGATTCATATTGCCAGTTCCTGTTAAAAAGTAAACAAATAAGAACGTTGAATCAAAAGTTATAAATAGATATACATTTTTTTAAGATGTGAACTGTTATTATTATTCAAAAGTAGAATCTATTCAACTCAACAAATTGAAGAAAAAATACTCAAGTTAAGTGAGTAAGCCATCACCTTATTATAACCATCATTGTATTAACATTTAAAAGAAATATCTATTAACATCAAGCCTCGATGGCCATGATAGGCAATTTCAAGAATACTTGAGTTAGGCGGGATTTGAACCCATTATCTTAAGATCACTACCATGGTATCATGCCTTTAATATATTCAGGGTACCTTATGACCCATTCAGGTATGCTACGATAATGGGTTAAGAATTAAGAAATTGTACTGCCAGCCTCACAGAATGTAAAATACAAAATTGTAGTTCCAGCCTCATATTTACAGAATGTAAAATTTCTTTTTTTTATGAATTTTTAAGAATATCAATATATGGCCTGATGTGTAGGCTTAATTATAGACAACATCTTATATAAAGTCAAAGATAATCTCCAGGTGGAATACCATCCTGAGATAAGAGCTCATCATCAGTAGTAATAGTCAGTACAGTTTATTTTTTTTGGTTAATTTATACATAATTTTACTTTCTATGGACCAGAGGTTCCGAAATAAAAGATTGAATGAATGAATTGGGCTCTATGGTAATCACATAACATTTTTCGGTTTTGAAATAAAAATGACATCTTACCTGGGAGAACTTTTAAGAAGGCGCTTTTGAAGCTATACCCCATTGTGTTGGCGCCAAGACAAACATACATTCCAGTGTTCTCAACTTTTGCATTTGAGATAGTCAATTTATTCAAGTATGTGCCATCTTTCTGTATGGCAATTTGTCCCGGTGGAAGGACTATAAACTTTTGACCGTCCATATCAATGGTTGTGTTTGAGTTTTTTAATCTGTTGTGTGGTTCAATGCGTTTTAGCCACTGAATGTGGGGTGTTATTTCACTTTGTACTCTGCATTGAAACGACGTTGTTTCACCTTGCCGTACGGTTGTGTTTACAGGCAACTCGTCAATAAGACGTGGAACTTCTATTTCTTTTTTGTCTAAAAGAAATTCAATGTTATAGCGAATATTATAATACAGTAGTAACAATGCTTCTTGTGGTTTTACTTTACCATTTTGGTGTAACTTTCTGCTTGCAGTATTTTATTTGTATTCATTGACACGCAGCCCGTCGTTGTGGACAGACAAACGGGCGTTGTTTGGGGGCAGCAATCGACACGAAAGGGACCCTTAGTAGAGAAGAAAGTTTGGTATGCGTCATCCACACCTGTTTGGGGGGCAGCAATCGACACGAAGGGACCCTTAGCGGATAAGAAAGTTTGGTATGCGTCGTCCACACCTGTGCGCAATTCAGCCCAGTAGGCTGGAAGTCACAGGTTATTCCCCCATTTACATATACATTATAATTTGCCTGTAGAACAATATACCGTATATATTATTAAAATAATGTTGTACTTACCGACTACTTCAACTGTATAGGTGAAGTTAATTTGGCCATTGATGTTATATACTACACACGTGTACATGCCACTGTCCTCCGCCTTTAACTTTGTTAAACTTAAAGTAGATGGTCCTCGCTTATTCACCTTACGTGCATCGTCAGTTGTGAAATTTTTACCATCCTTTCTCCAGTATATATCTGGTCTTGGATGGCCCGTTGCCTTGCAATTTAGATGCACAGTACCTCCTTGTGGCTTCACCCTATGTATTTTTCTCATCTTGGTTAGTTTTATAAATTTTGGTATTGCTGAAAGGAAACAATTTTATTAAATTATGATAAAATCATATTACACATTAACTTAATCACACTTTTTTTGTCAAACTTGTTTGACAGTGTAACCTGGCTACTCAAACGTTTTTGTTAAAGTTTTTAGTAGGGTCAAGTTTTTCTTATCTACCATTAAATAGGTATAGATGAATACGAATACACTTTTAATGTAAATGTACTAGTGGAAATTTTTTCTTTATTACAAAAATATTAAAATTATTTAAAAAAAAACACAACATACTTCCTATTGCATCCACATTTGGATCTAGATCAGATGTATCCGGCTTTGGTTTTGATTCTGAAAAGATAATATAATTAAAATTAAATAAAAGAAACAAACACAGAATTGATTAATATTAATTTAAAACATGATTATTCATATATTATTTATATAAATTATAATATTCAAAGTAAACAACCTTGTCACAAAAAAAAACATACATTGCGATAATTACATTTATCTATCTGCTGCCCTCTATAATTTCATTTTGTTCACATCTACTGAACTTTGTGAACATTGTGAAAGCTAAATTTATAGGCTACCTAAATATTTAGGTAAACTCAGAAGAATGTCTGTAAGATAGACGAATAAGTAACGAATACTTATATTTAGAAATCTTGTTTTTCCGATGCATTCATTTAGGCTTTTTTGTTTTTCTTTAACTTTACTTTTGTGTATTGTATCTGTTCTGAGGGTCCCAAATGATCAGCAATTGCTGGATGGATCACCCTCATTAAATATGGTTCATAAATAAATATATATATCGAAAGAGTTGAATATACTAGGCCTAGAATATCTGTTTTATTTGGTATACACTTAGGAAAATTGCATAATAAAGCAGATGAATCAAATTTGAATGATTTTATTTCACTTTTAAATTTCTAGTCTTTCTTATTTACATAACTATTTCAGCCTTATTACAGTTTTTGTCTTTACTTTGAACAATTCTTAGTGTCATCAATTAAATTCTAGCGCCTGTAAATATTGTTTTTCATCGCGATATAAATTGATGCCACTGCATCATTAATCATCCTCTCCGGCTACATTATGCACAACATTATTTACTAAAATGTTGGGACAAAAGAGCAATTAATTTTGATGATAAATGTTCATTGTAACATATCTTGGTCACAAATGCAGAGATGTATAAGTTTTTGTGTAGCTATTATTATGCACTTGCTTATGCTATACTATTGATTAATTAATTTATTTTTTTCGAAAATGTCGATAAAATTGGAGCAACACAAGTAATATAATTTATTCATTAAAAATATGAAAGGCCTTGACTGACAAGTGACATATATAACATTTATAATGTTCATGTTTTCCACCTGTATGAAGCTAAAAAAAAGAATTTCTCAAGATGACTATATTTTGTGGATTAAAATAAAAATTATTTTGAATTATCTATCCATCATTTTCAAGTATTATATTTACTGTCTTTGGAGAAACCAAATATCTACTATTAGAAACCATGCTTTAAACTAAGTATTATGAGGATTATTACAGTGGGTAGTGTAGACTTGCCCTAAGTCTGTATTTATTGTCTTTTTTTAATGTTAGTCCATCATTCGACGTTTTGAGTTTTGTTTGACAATACAAGCTCAAGTATTATACGTATGAAACGCCATATGTGCCAAAATATTTATAGTGGACTATAGGTAGTGGTGCTGTATTGGCCATCACAAAAGCCTGGGATTGTTACAGGATTTGAACCAGGAATCCTAGGATTGGTAAACAAGCATGTCAACCACCAAGTCATAGTGCCACTAATTCCAAAGTTACTATATTATTATATTTATGTATTAAACTAGAAGACTAAGCCAGGAATTGAACCAAAGACCTTGCAATAATAAGTTAAGCCACAATGCCACTATGCCATGACTACTATTTGCTGTTACCTTTTACTTTGTGATATATGGAAGTTAACGGGGTTTAAACCATGGATTAAGAAATAAGATTTGTCAAGGTTATACGATTAAAATCGAATGAATATACGAAAAGCACATCCTGAGAGATAAAGGATAAAATTGTATAAAAAGAAAACCTTCATTATTTAAGCTTACGAACTTAGTCCATTTTGTATTGTTGTATAGTATAAAAAAAACTTAATGTCCGAGACAGATAAAAGCTAAGGCGTTTGTAGGCTTTAAAATATGTGAATATGAAAGGATTAATGTAAGTACAACTTGAAGGCTTGAAGTATTTAATATTAGCCTGCATTCCTCTAATAAGTTACATGTATTGTACCTAAATAAGCTCATAAGTGCATTTGAAAAGTGTTCATTAAACGCTTTTATTTGTGAAATTAGTTTATTTACTGTTTTATTAAGGTGAATACAATGTACAAGGATATGCTAAAATGAGTTGTAAAGCTCTGTCTACACTATCAAACTAGTATCATATGACAAAAAAAAAGTGTGATGTGCCCAAATATAGACATGATGATGTCATATCACTACCATATTTAAGCATATCACTATCATAATTTGTCAAATAAATAGTGTAAACTTGAGGTTATGTTCACCTAACTGACTAACAAAATCTAGATTTATCATTAAGTTTAATTTTGACAAATAAAACAGGTTTTTTTTCATTTATTAATATTAATCTCATTGGTAATAACAAAACTAGTGATTTGACTAAAATTTAATGAAATATCTTTAATAATTAATTTAATTTTGAAAGTAGATTTAAGTTTGTTTTAAATTCCAAAGTGCGCAATATTCTCACAGAAGATTAGTAAGAAAGTTGATATAAACAGAATGTAATTTAGCATGAACATAGACATAAACAACATCATTCAAAATAAAATGATGAGCAAGGTCTTGTGATAAGACAACACATTCCAAACACAACCACTAGCGTAATTTATCTCCATCTCAGTGAAAAGCATTGATAAAAGAGAACCAGAGGCCAATACGATCTACCTGTATTAAAGATACAGTGTATACTTGTTTAGTTACGTTAGCCTATGCCTCTCACCTGGGGCATAAAAATCTGTTTACACCATCAAACTTTGTGACAAAAAAATGTGATGTGCCCATATATGGACATGACGATGTCATATCACTATCATATTTAAGTATATCACTACCATATTTGGGCACATCACACTTTTTTTGTCAAACTAGTTTGATAGTGTAGACAGAGCTTAAAGCTTCAATGTGGGCTGTTACAATGAAGTTGGTGGAGGACGGGTGTAGCTGCGATAGGAGAACTTATTTGGCATGTTTCACTAAGCTAAAAAAATCTCTCCAAAACAGGCCCTCCACGTTTTGAGGGTTCGGGTGCGAGTCCAATTCGATCACCCTGTGTTTAACTTGTGTTAATAATGTAATATTTGATGCAATACAATGAAAATTAGAATTGATTAAGTCACTAAATCAATCAAATAAATTTACATAAAATCCCTGCCAGACAAGTGTTCTAAAATGGCTGGCAGCTAATTTAAAAATATGAATATAAATTTCATTTAAAGCTAATAACTTTTAATATTCCTTTGTATGAGACAATTAAAATATTTGTTTTAATTGTATTCATAATTTTCAGATTCTCCGACAGAGCACCTTTAATCTATTTTTATCCACCGTAGTCGCTATAACTTCAAATGATGATGAGGCAACCAATCAGAAGATAGATATTTACATTTCAATTACGCTTGATACGACACACTAGTACCCCTTGAGGCTCAGGTAACCATAAACCCATGTTTAAGATGTGCGAACAGATTGAAAAATTAGTTTAGAACTAACAGAATCCGCGCTTTGTTTTACTATAACGTGATGATAAAACCGCAGCTGTTAAACATTAAATTTCATATCTTGGGAAAACTCTTCAATTACATAATGTTAAAGTTATATAAAGTTTTATTAAGAAAACAAATTTAATGAAAAATATAATTGTTTGACAAAATAATATATAATTTTGTTGATTATTATGTAATGTAAAATATAATTCCAATGAAATGACAAATATATTAATTTTTTTAATTGTAAAATAATTATTATCTTTTTTTATCCCTTCAAATATATTTTTATGGACCAATAAATAATGTTTAATCTTTAATATTTCATATGCAAGATATTAAATAAAATATGACAGACCATTCCATTGCCAGGTAGGGATGTTCCAACTAAAAATAAAATTTCAGACAAGCTAAGCACGAAATAGATTGAATAAAATATTATAATTTGAGGAGGTCATCAACCTGTCTGGGATGTTAATGAAAGAACCTGGGCACAACGAAAACCAGTAGCTGGGGGCACTATTGGTATCCAATAGATATCATTCATACACACCGACCGTCTCATCAAATTACGGCAACGATCAGTTTCAAAATGACAGTTTGACAAACAAAATACTAATGCCTCAAGAAAAGATGGATTGATTTTCTTTATTTTCTATGTTGTTTGATAAACATCTGTAAGAAATGGTTTGATATATGAGGCAAAAGTACAACAAATGTGCATATTACTATGCAAAATGTTTTCAGTTTTGATATGTGGAAAGTACAAATGCATTAATAAAGACATTTTATTACAAAAAAAGGGAACAATACAAAGATTGCAGAAAATGTTGAATCTAGTTCACATTATGATGAAAAATAGCACATTATAGCGATTATAGTATATAGAAATGTATAACATAATATGGTATTATTCTCATGTCTATAATAAATCCAAAGGCAAATTACTGAAAATAATGACAATACTGTGGGTATCAGTGGCTGGATCTCAATGGAGATACCAAATAAGCACTGAAAAAATGACAATGCTGTGGGTATCAGTGGCTGGATCTCAATGGAGATACAAAATAAGCACTGAAAAAATGACAATACTGTGGGTATCAGTGGCTGGATCTCAATGGATACAAAAAAAAAGCGAAAAGCTAAAGCAAAACGATGAAGTAAAACAGCCAGAAAAATAAGCAGAGCTTTCGGGCAACACTAGCCCTAATTAGTACAAGTGTTATATCTATAATATAAATAATAAATTATTCATCATTATTCTTGTTTCTTTCTTATTAATCGTTTATTCATAATTATGCATTTTCTGTTATTACTTTAGGTTTATTCAAATGATTCTTACAAAAATGACTAAAATTTAAATAAATTTATGCAATAATTGTTTTTACAGTATTAATTATGGCCAGTCTTTTAATTGTATAAGACTAAACAGACAATGTATATAAATAATGTGGTTCATCAAATGATTAAGTTATTCATAAAAAAAATGAATGTATTTGTATTGCAACATGCTGTAACAAAGATCAGAACAATGTGAACATTTATTGGTATATCCTCTGTAGTGTGCAGGACACATGTGTACCAGCCTTAATTAAGTGTAGCTATCTTTTACACTTCTATTTTCATTTGTCTAAAATGTTTAAATAAATATAAAAAATGTGCGGTTCACCCTTAAGGAGCTTTTCAAAACATTCAAAGGCTTAAGAGGGATTTACAACAGTAATTGAAATCTTCCTGAAGTTCACAGTGCAGCCGACCCATAAGAATTTAATGTATAACATGTTTTTTTAATCTGACTGCTTTAAATATCTTTAAAGTACAAGCAAATAGCTTGATAGGCTATTAGGTTTAATCCTAGGCCATAACCAAGATCCTTTCAAGCACCATACACAAGTAGACTTATATCACTTTCTGTGGCTAAATGCCTGTGTGCGCTGTAATCGGATTTCAAAATCACAACTATTGTATCAGGTATAGATCTAAGAGCATACCCCACGGATCAACGTAAATGTAACATTAAGCCGTATATCTAAAGTAAAGATCTAACCAGACATAGTTTGTGAATTTGTACATGTTTGACGACATGGAAATCCGTGCTTATGCTTGTAACAATTTGGACGGTTGATGGTTCCTAAAGTCATTAAATCCACCTATTGGTTAGTTTAAACTTAAGTAATGCGGCATGCACACTTATGAATGTATTAAATGTGCAAGTATGGGTTTAAACTAGCAGGCGTTTGAGTGTTAATTGCGTGAATATACTCTTAAAGTGCAGTTGTATAATGTAAGTGCTTAAGTGTCGGTGCTCTGAATACTTTAGTACACCTAGATTTTTAAGGGGTATGTTTTAATTGAGTAGGTGCAATGAAATGGTTGATTACAATACATTCTAAATGTTTAAATATTTAATTACCTCATATACCATATATATATATAAACTTCCCAAACGATGTAATACTATACATTTCTAAATAATCTTGGAAATGATCTTTTAATCAACAATACAAATATTCGTCCATATTCAATATAAGGGTATGTTCAAATCCATTGGAGTTATGCTTTCGTATCGCCAGCAATGTTATATTATAATAGCATTGTAACAGCAAAGTGTTCAGATTTGTCGTTGCAAACTAATTGTCACCGATTTGGGTGAGAACATCTGGTATGCAGGAGTAAAATTGTTGATGCATGACTTTCGTATTGTAAGTGGCGTCCACTAATCTTAGGCCTATACCTTGAGCTGTCATAACGAACGAAAGAGTAGTAGTGTCGTACGAGGTGGCTTCCACTAATTTTTTCCTGGTTCAGACCTATGGAGTTGTACGCCGCGTACAATATGAAAGCATAACTCCGTAGGTCTGAATAGGCCCTTAGTAATAATGTGAGCCCATTATGCAATCTTAAGGGTATCTGAAAGTCAATAGTTCAATTTCTAGATGTTCTTGTGGTTTCTGAGGGTATAAGTTGCGGTGCTCCACAAAGGACTGATTATGCTCTTAAATATTGATGGTAAATGGTCCAAAGTATGTTCTTAACTTTTATGCTTTGTGTTCGATACACATATTGTACAGTACTTAAATTTTAAAATGTATTAAATATTTTTATTACTATCCAAAAAGTTATCAATTGGCTTTTCCACAATAATTTTGAAAAAAAAAACCACCATAACTACTGATCAGTAAAAGGGGATTAGTTTTAAAGTCAAATATTCCATGAATTATTTTATAAAAAAATAAAATGAATATCACTGTTGTCTGTAATAAAATAGCAATTATCAAGTATATTAATTAATAATCTTTATTAAACAATTTAGAGTTGAAAATTAAGCAAAATTTGATTTTAAAGAGAAAAAAAAGATAATTTAATGATGTAATCGCAATAATTATATTATAATGTCGATAGATGTTGTATAAAATATTGAAAATGTTATATCTTACTTTTCTTCAACTGGTTCTATTAATGGCCAAATCATTTCCCTAGTGTGGCATTTCACGTAAAACGAAGGCTTTGCACTCTCAAGAACAGCAATAACAACTTTCCATCTTTACAAAATTCATCTTAAAATTGTGTTTGTATTTGGCTAATGTTAGATTTTGTTTTAAGTGCTGTGTCGGTTTAGAACAATTTATAACTTAGCTAAGATGTAATTTTTTTCAATTCAAGTATAATTCAATTTTCAATCTACTGTTAAATACACCTTCCCTACAATTTGTGACGTTTTGTAAAAATAATACATATATATTACTTTATTTTTGCCAGACTCCGTCCGTTGATACAAATTGGGGAAAACCCGGTATTTTCGCTGAAAAGTTAGGAGTCTTCCATTTGTTTTGGCCTCACGATCGATCGAAAAGTGGGTGAATTACAGAAGAAAAACAGAAATATCAATCCGCGCGCAATGCATTTCGGGATTTCAATCCGCGCGCAATGCATTTCGGGATTTATAGCTTTATGCTTTCAATAGTAGGCCTATCACATTCAATATTTTGTTACAAGACTTTAAGGAACCAAAAAAAGTTGGCTCTTTACGAATGAGATCATAATGAACGTCGTCGTAACATGTTTCACTTTGTTTGAGTTGTTCAAAATCACAGTGAAAACAACAAACTCTTTTGTGTTTGTGAATTACTGTCCTTGTACACGTTTTCAAGCCACAATCACAAACACGTTCACTTGATTTCCATAGAAGAATATTTAAACCGACGAATTGACTTTAACAAAATGTCTAAAGATGTAATTAATCATGGTGAAGTAACCCTATGCATCTGTTTTATTCACCCTTCTTGCAAGACTACACTAGATAAAAACCCAATACATAATAAGTTCCGGTTGAGTGAGTTACTGTTTTTGTCGCCATACGGTTCATTTGATTGGCTTCAATTCTTCAGAAACTAGATGTGGTGCCAGTATTTCTAGAGTTTATCCTTTGTCGGAACCGATTTAGAAGTGGTGCAATTTGAGATTTTGATAGTGCGGCAGACATTGAAATTATAGACATTTTGGTCTAAATTTGTAAGATAAATGCCTGAAGATAAACACTATTCTACTCTCTATTTTTACAATTTTATAGTTTATTTTCAGAGTTTAACTTGCATCACTAAATGCATCAAGCTTCTTTACTGAATCAACTTCTTCTCAATCGCAAAAGCTATGTTCAAACATGTACCGTAGTTAAGTAGACTTAAGACGATCCGAATCATATCCGAGTTACAAGCAACATGCTTGTGTGATCAGTACGGTAACTCTCTTATACCTCCTCCTCGGTGTTGTTAAACTCTGACGAACCTCAGAGGCACTGTATGCGATGACTGTATTTTAACTCCGTAATATAAAAGAGCTTGTAAACATACGCTATACTGTCTCTAATTTATCATACTTTATCAAAACAAAATAATTAATTGTCTAGACACAAACGATAATCAAAAAATATAGTAAATTGTTAATCTTTTTAATAATCTAGCAATAATAAATCTAATGGTCTGTCTCTTCATACCCAAGCAAGTTATCGGATTCAAAATAATTCTCGAAGTCTATCTCTTTATTTAAAACTTTATAATATTATTCTGGTTATTACATTTTGTAGGCCTGTACAGAAGGTTTTTTTTTAAATTTTAATATATATGTTTTAAATTGTTATTATCGTTGTACTTTTTGTAAAAGTGTGTTATGTAAATAAATAAATAAATATATAAAATAACCCCTTCCCTTTTCTCCTAAGGAGACACTTTGTTTGGTCCCCAAAGTGTACACTCAATACTCCAAATACCTTATTCATCAAGGATCTGAATATTATATATATATCACGATCAAATATTTAAAACCTTAATGACACGATTATTATTATATTTCTTAGAAATATATTTTTTCTTTTGAGGAATCTCTTTCAATCAAATATTGTACAAGTATTAATATATATAATGATTTACAACTTTACAACTAACAAATCCTTCAAACATAATCAAATTGCTGTGAATTTACAACCAGACATAACCAAGAATTTAATATACTGTAGCATTAAACAAAACTGTCATGTTCCTTCAAAACTTCAAAAAAATTGACTTGCCATCCTAAATATACCTCGAGTCGTCAACTTCAATTTGCTGCTACACATGTTCAAATGTACACAAGTGTGAACAGCAAGCCACCAGGGACGTGTTGCACCATTTATTAAGGTCGCGGGTCACATTCTTTGTCGGTGTGCCAATTGCGAGCTATGCTTTGTCATGCTCATAGCAATAACTGTTGAATGATGTCTTACTTTTCAGGGTGTCTTGACGTTTCCCTTTTAGATTCCCTAAGGTAAACATCCTTTGACTGTAGCACTACTTTGTTGATGAATGTTTATAGTGTACAAAACAAATGACAGATATACGTAAGCTTGGTATAAATAATTCTCAGAATGAATCTTATTATGAAAATTGAAAAATAATTATTGTTCAAAAGTCAGTTTGAATTATTTAAAGTTATTATAAAGTTAACGTATAATGATGCTTAGAAATCAAATGAAATATTATTGTACGATTGTTGAAATAAACTGTAATTAGAATCTAAAGCTCTGTCTACACTATCAAACTAGTTTGACAAAAAAGTGTGATGTGCCTAAATATGGTATTGATATGCCCAATTATGTCCATATATAGGCACATCACATTTTTTGTCACATAAATGTTGATAGTGTAGTGCATGTTTGATGTAAGGAAAAAAATATTTTCCCTGGTTGATTTAAAGCAATACTGTGATAGTTATGTATTTGAAATTATTTATAAATCTCAACAAAATAATAATACAAATTTTATTTTATAGCAAATTTTTAAAAACTTCCATATATGATCTTCTTGTGTCAGGCTTCCCAATTAATTTTATTGCCTGATAAAATCCACTACATTGAAATATAGCAATTGAATTGCAAAATGTTTTTTTCAAAAAAATCTATTACATCTCAGAATAATGTACTGTAGCGAGTGGCTTTAAGAAAGTTCTTTCAAATAAAATAGTTTTCATTTTCTGCTAAAACTATGAAATAAAAAATAAGATTTCTATATAAAATAGATGTCAAATCATTTTTTTTAAAAGAAACACTCTTAATGTTTTTGCTAAAACATGTAAATATCAAACTTTAATTGAAAAAAACACTCTTAATGTTTTTGCTAAAACATGAAATATCGAACTTTAATTACATTTATACAAGGAAAAATTAAAATTAAAGTTCTACTTTAACTATATAGATTAAAAGAAATTTGTTTTAGTACATCACATAAAGATGTAGGTCGTCTTCAACTGAACTTTTGAAATGAACTTAATACTGAATCAGTAACAAAAAAAGTCTAAATAACACTCCTTTTTCCTATTAACAGACCAATTAGTAAAATACATTTATGTCTTACAGAAATGTTGCTTCAAGCTAATATACAGCCAGTAAGTCTATAAATTACAAAAAAAAAGATTTTAAAATATTAAACAAAGTGAACTCTAATAACAATCTGGTTGTCTTTTTGCTTTTCATTTCTCAAACTTTTAAACGACCAATTTTAGTTCTAATTAAATTTTTATTTCTTTTGATTTGACAACAGAAGGCAGAATACATCTTTGATGACCACGGTTACTTTTACTACTTCGTAAAATATCAATCATTTTCAATATTTATCTGCCGAACCTCTGATGATGTTTTATTATAGAATGGATTTGAACATTGAAAATGTAAATTCATATTCTTGGTAAATTATTGCCGGAGACAGAGAAACAACATCTCATTTTAATTACATACCCCATGAGAGGTAAATCGAAAACAAAGAAGACAATCCCCTTGGCCATACATTTGTTACAAATTGGCAGTTTTACGTTAGAAATCAAAAGAACCGAGCCAGGCTGCAAGTACTCGGCTATTATAGTAAGGTCACGTTCGAATATGACAGTCGTAACGTCAACGAGTCTTTTAATACATTGTTATCTTGAATAATAAAATATTAGCGATTCATGTCGAAGTCATCAGCGTATAAAGAACATCCACCTATATAATAAACTATGTTTTTTTTTTATTTTTGCATCATGGAACTGGGGCAGCAGCGTTAGCATTGTCTTTGTTCTGTGTGAATCGGTTTGATATTAGCCAAGTTAATTTGTCTTACTCCAGATAGCACATAGTTTAAGTGAAAAACAATGATTACACATGATTAGTATGTTGTATAGTTTCACAAGATGGTTAACTTACTTTGCCAATGGATCTAGTTATGATTACTATCATTATCAAGAAGGAGCTTAGGGGAATACTTATTCTAGATTCGTAAAACTGTACTTTCATTTGTGGAAACATATTAACCCAAAACTACTCAAATTCTATTGGTTTTCTATTTTTAGTTTGCTAATCTATTTATTGTGTGTACATCTTCCAATATCGATTTGCTAAGCAACCATTTTTTTTGTTGGTAAAATCATATCAAAATTATACATTCTTTCTAATATGATGCCTTATATCATAGTACAGTTCTATTTTTGGGTTCTATTCTACTTTTCTTGCGTTGACCCAAATTACCGTACTTATTTTTTCCTGGAACCACAAATTGCCTCTTTTTTAAAATTTCAATTAAACACACAAAGGAGTATATAATTGTCAATAAGTAATCTATAATGTTAACACGTAATAAAATAAACAACATTTAATTGAATTAAGAAATTAGCGGGGAGAGATTACATAAAATCAAACCATATGACTTATTGATTTGTTGGCGTTGATATTGTGAGATATTCTGTGAAAATCAATGCGTATTAAACATGAATCTAGATTAAATATTTGAAAAGTATGATTATATTTCAAATACTGTGTATAGTGTGAACCCAGGTGATAATAATCAATTTAGAGCTCTGTCTACACTATCAAACTGTGACAACAAAATGTGATATGCCCATATATGGGTGATGATGTTGTATATCATCACCACCATATTTGGGCATTTAACTATCATATTTGGGTACATCACACTTTTTTTGACAAATTACAGTAGTTTGATGGTGTAAACAAAGCTTTAAGGTTGTACTAGATAGGAAATAACATTTAATGCTGATACATGCCTGCTTTCAGAAATAATACAACTAATCATTTATTTGCAATTTTTAAAAACAGTGGCACATATAAGTATAAAGAAAATGCGTCCAGTGACGAGTGATTTTACTAAAGATCTGAGAGCTCAACTTAAGTGAACAATAATAAACAAGAAAACTAGAATTAAAGTATAAATATAGACTGTTTATACTAAGAATTTCTAATCTATTTATTAATGTGGGAGGAAAAGTTATTTTGTTTTTATTAACTACCACTCATGATGTATTGCAAGGTTGATGTGGGTCTATTGAGTTCTAGGAAAAAAAGAAAAGGTTCTACATGATTAATAGGCTAACTCAAAGAGGCCTTTTTATCAGCTATAGATTATTAACTATCACTTAATTATAACTTAGCTTCGAAGAATTATTCTAAACAATTTTCAATCATAATTGACACAATCCGAAATTGACATAGTTCCAATAATAACAACACATCAATAATATTGTATTTATTTATACAATGTTAGTTCAAAATTAGACTAAGTATTTTAACAAGGTAAAATAAAATATACTGATGATTGAAGGAGGAAATGAAATATGGCACAACACTTGGTGGTATTAGTCCTGCTGAGGCCAACAAAGTATAAAGATAAAGTTATGTTTATTCAAGAAAAGAAAGCAGAGACCTTCACAATATTTTGATTGACAGCTGCCAATCATTTCAGTTTGATTACTGTACATCAGACCAAATCTGTTGGGAACTCTGTCCTGCAATATAAGTCCTGTTTCTATATTCATTTAAAGGTAGAGTTATGACCCAATACACTCCTTATATCCTTCCTTTATGGGAATTAAAGCGACTTAAGGGGTACTCATTGTGAAATAAAAATACATCGTTCACAACAGAAGGGAGCCTGAGCAGGCCATTGTATCCTTCCGGCTAGCCAGGCTTGCAGACGTTATTTCATTTTCAACATTATTGATAAAACAGAACAAAAAATCTATTATTATTAAGATATATACCATTTTAGCATCAATTTGCATAGGGGCTTTATTGAATAAGATTTTGTAAGCCTACATATGTAATGTTATGACCTTTAACCTAAATTCATAATCGTACTCAAAAAATGGAATGAATTACCTATATTAGGCCTACCTATATTAAAGTTAAAATGGCTTTCTTGACAAAAATAGCTTATTCATTAATATATCATTGATGTAAACCTATATATTTTCAAACAATACCTGAGCTACAATCATAAAAGATTATACATTTACATACATACAAACACTATATAAAACATGTGCTCAGACATTTACGATTACACCACCAATAAGACCTTAAGAATGCGCTCAAGAATATACTCATGATAGAATTAGTAAGTTACCAATACCAGTATTTGAGCACAAATAGATTTGTGCATATTTCACTATCTATAACAACCAGAGAATGAAACATAAAATATGCTATACCATTATAATGAGTTTAAGCATAGAGATATTATCTCTATGGTTTAAGCCATGCTTATATACCAAAAGTACTGGTAATATGTTTCCAGAATACATTACTAGCATTGTTCACAGAAGACACCACTTACAAAATGTGCTCATTAAAGTAAATGTTTTGTTTACATTACACAGTTAATACTAGTTTCTAATGTGTTCAAATGTGAATCCGAGTATTGTAACATTGTATGGATTAATCGCAATCTTTCGCGCACAGCCTCCTCCAATTTATAAGCACGCAGCTTGATCAGGTTGCTCGACCAACGCAGCAGAAAATTGATTAGCTTTTAATATACAAAGAGGTTCGCATCACTTTCTTGATTGCTTTTCATTCCAATTAGCCAAATCAAAACGATTAACAGGATATGTTTAGCAAAACCATAGCAACAGTAGAGTGGATATAGATAATGAATTCACTAAGTAGCATTTATATAATTAAATTTTACATTAATATTTATTTACACTATTTTAAACCTGCTGTAGATTGGGAAAGAATCAGATTTATATGCAGTATTATAGCCTATTCCCTAGATAAATAAACCTGTGATATAAAATATTTAATAATTTAATTTTAACAATATCGAATTATGTTATAGGAAAATTACATTTTATTTTTCATATAAGTACAACGCTACAATCACAAAAACCAAAGAGATTGAGAATAGAAGTATTATGCCAAGCTGCAGTGCCATTAAACATTGCGATATCACAAATGTACAATACCAATTTATGTTATTATCAATATCTTTATCATTTAATATGGCTTTAAAGAAGTGCGGTAGTACGAACCCTACCCCTTAAAAATAATATCTACTACTAAATACCACATTCCATCAGTATACTAATCTCAGATTTGTAATACTATAGGAAAACCAGTAATGAGAATGAATTTAATTAAGTCCTCTTAAATCTGATTAGGTTTTGCCTCTAACGAGTTTCACAAATGCTGATAATGTTGCATTTAACAAATTCCAATAAGCTTCAAAATCAATTCTGATCAATTAAACAATTGGAATATTCTTAATATGCTGGATTCGTTATCGACGAGGCATTTAAAGAATCGTTTAGTAGTATACTAAAACGGCGTAACTGCATACACATTTATCACGTTCAATTCAACGAAACTATAAATTTATATTATTTCATCTGATCTTAAAGTTCATTTTTTATCGATGGCAGCATACTGTAGTATCTCACAGTATTAACATTTTCAATACATTTTTCTTTATAGTTGAATTAACTATAACAGAAGGTCGAAATAATTAATTTAATACATTTTTTTTTTGAATTTTTGAAAATTGAATTTGAAAGATTTTGAATTGAATTTTAATGTAATATACCAAAAATAATTGTTTTTATACCTCCCTGTTTATACTATTTTAAAAAACTATAGGGTAAATAACACGAACCAATATACCAACAATAGATGAATACAACATTACGAAAAAAAGAAACAGAAAAGCACCCTCATCGGATAAAGATATTATCCACGCCCTCTAGTGGGAGCCATCAAACATACCATCGTTGTATTATATTTTCCTAAGTCAGGCAATTGTGTTATAGTACACAACTGACATACATAATTAACCATGATTTCTTTTGACATTTATACATTACAACTGACAATAAACCCTTTAGATCAGATAAATAGACAGAAACTAACATTGTGAATAATTTTCAAATATTATACAAAACCTTTATATAAATTCTTTCCCCTTACGAATAATTAATTGGAGTTTCTATAAATATTTATTCATAGATATAACAAATAATCGAAAGTAGATAGAGAGTTTAGTCTCGTGAGCTTCAATAACAAATTTCAGCGTAGTTTGAACCGTTCTGAACATTTGCCACTGTGAATTACTGACATGGGTAATAAGCCCACCGTGGGCTTAATATTGAGGAATTGATGTAAAATTATCTGATTGGTCTATCTCTGTTGCACCTGAATTGAAGTGACATCAATCAATACAAGTCCCTTTGGAAGAATGAAGAACAAATAGTGGGACTGGAGCTTTAAATGTTCACATGTTCACCTTTTGGTATTTCGCAGTTTTTACTTTTGCAATCCATTTAATTGATAAACCATAAGTTAACCTTATGTCCTTTATAGTCATTTAAAATTAATGATGTGACAAACAACTATACTTAGTTACTATAGTGGTATAGTCCAACTTTAAATTACTCAATTTTTCCATTTTTTTGCGATTTAAACAATTTACGCAAGGGAGTTTATATCAAGACAGATGTTTTTGCAGCAAATAAATGCAACATTTTCTCATGAATGCATCTCACCAGTTTCCTGAATGATGAATAAGGAAACTGAATATAGTTATACCATTGATTATACCATTCGGTATTTATAATAGTAGCGTTGTATATTAAGGATAAAATAAATTAATATTCCCTAACAAATTATATCGTGGATTTACTTAGGAAGCCTAAATCTTTGTATAGTTGATGTCTTACCAAAAGTGCAAAGTTTATTTATTCTAATTGTTATATTATTAAAATAAAATTAATATTATTGATATTATTAAAAATTAATTGAATATTTATGGTAAATATTAAAATCATCATTGAAATATCTACACTGAGAACACCTGTTTTTTTTTTCCATGGTTGGAATAAATATGGGAAAAGAATCTCATCAAAATGCATGCAGATGTTATAAGGACTAACTGCGAAATAATTTTCTTTGTTAACAGATACTTGACTTAAATAGACAAATAATGTCAAAGAATGATATTAATTAAATAAATTTGATTGATTGTAATTGAAATATTGCTAGCAACTAAAAGATATTTGTATGGTACTATATTGTATTTCAGGTGACAAAACTAGGCCAGAAACGAGAAAGGGCAAGTAGTTCTCATGGTGAGCACCTCGTTAATAAGACCTACCTTTAGGGTGTATTGATTAAGTTGCTATAATATATGTCAATTATATACTATTCTAATTATGACAGAATTTTCACATAATGTTTTAGCACAAAAGCATATGCAATATGAAAAATCAACATTATCTAAATTAAATTTTGATGTTTATGAAATTAATAAGTGACAGACATGAAAAAATGCATAAACTTTATTTAATTACTGTTTGTAAATGTTGTGGTACGATAAGTAACCACTGATCTTATGTGCGATATTTAAATGGTGTTGGTAGTCCATGAAGTCAACAAATATGGTATTGTGTTTTGCCTTAAAACATGCTTGAACACTTACACTACAGTCACAGGAAGAGAATCTAAAAGTGGTTTATTTTTCAGACTTTAATTATCCTCCAAACGGTTTAAAGTTCACAATCATTGGATACTTAAGTCTGAAGTTGAACGAATTGGCTGCACAATTCCACCTGCTAAATTTATTCAGCTAAGTTTTTCAACAGTTGAGAGTGGAGATGTTATTCTTGTTTAACGCCTTGTTCAGGCTTCTTTCGTTTAAGACTTATTATCCCCCTGAGGCCTAACGAGTCATGAATGACATACTTGCCCATAAATCTTGCCTTAATAAGCTCAATGTTATATGCTGATATTTCTAGCAGATATCGAAACACATGATAAACTGGGAATGTTACACCTTATGCCCGATATTAGGAAGTGACAAATTAGCATTAAAGACCCATAATTGTGACAAGTAAAGAAATAAATACCGACGAAAACAAATCAGTAGCCAAGGGGACCGATGATAGATGCGTGGGGTTCTTTACAATAGTTTAGATCGTGACCTTCTGCACAAATCTCAATAGTCTAAGGTGTCAATTCAAACTATTCTTACGTAAACGTTATTATTAATGCCAGGCAATTAAATATTTTATTAACATTAATGTTACAATGTTGTTTTTTTAGAAACCTATAAATTAAAACACATTATTAATTACAAACCAGTTTTGCTGACATATTCACCAATAATCGTTACATGTATATCTGCAAGCAGGTGGTGTTAATATATACGAATTATACGCGTAATTGAAAAAAATCCTTTTGTACACTTTAGGGCTTTATTTTCATTATGATTTTATTAAGACAAAGTTTTCCTCTTTATTTTAAACATGGATACTCTATAGACATAAAAGATTTTTATTCAGATTAAATATTTTCTTTTCACTTTAAGTAAACGATTTTATAGTTAAGACTTAAAAGATCGGTGTAGAAAATAATTCATATAAAAGAGCAATTGAGAGAGACCGAAGTATAGTCAGGTCGTAGATGTCACAACGGAAAGGTCACATCATGACACAAACAAAATTAATCATTGTAGTTTGCCCGAAGACATTGAAGTGATACTAAATTTGTACTGTTAATTTTTTCAAACGAATATCGATACTGGCAAATAATGTAATTGAATTGTAGGAACAGTTACTATTGTACATGCATTTTAAAGTAACAAGAAAAAAAGTATATACTGTATAAAGTTAATTAATAAATATATTTTATTTATTTGTTTAAGCATAAAACCTTTGTCTTTTCATATTATTTGTTATTTCATAGTATATATACTGTATGTATTCTAGTTAAGGTTTTTGTTTGTGAACTTTTTTATACACGGCCTTGCAGTAAAACAACTCCTAGTTGAGCGAAGTTTTCGTGTTTAAATAAAGCATTTTATTATTATATTCTTTAAAAAAGGAGTACTTACCAGTAACAGTTAATGTATACTTGATGTTAACACTACCAAATCCATTCGTTGCTTGGCAGACAAACTCGCCAGCATCTTCCAACTGAATATCTTTTATTTTAAGTCTATCTTTGTTAATTTTATAGCGATCTCGATCTTTACGTATTCGCTCATCGCCTTTTTTCCAGATTATGAGCGGAGGTGGCGATCCGATAGCGGGACATTCTAATTTGATTGTCCGACCCACTCTTGTTTTTTGATCAGGATTCACTTGTCCATTCACTTGTGGTGGCCCTGTAAGTAAAGTAATAATAATTAAATTATATAATATTCATTTATAATATTATATTGGTAATAATTGTAAGATAGGAAATCAAGAAATTAATCTCTTGCTTCATATTGAATGTAAAATCATCAATATCATATTTTTCGTATATTGAATTTTTGTGTCAAAAGTAGGAGTAGTTGATTTTACCATATCTACTTAATTATTCATGCAGTTTCAACCTAGTGTATTTTTCTGTATAATCAATGAGTTATATTTATAGTTTATGTAAGACTGATCTACTGTAGTACAGTATGTATTATGTATTCTAAAAAAATGATACAATTATCAGATGTTAAATTTAGAATACTCCATAGCTTTTAAATATTAATATGCCGCACAAATTTTACTTTATACAGTAAATTATTTAAATATAATTTCTTATTTTATAAAAATTCTAAATAATTAATGTTTATTTCACTTTTTCTGGTTTACTCAATTACACATTATGAAATTTGCGTTAAGATATTAAAACTTATTTTAACCTTTTGACCCCTCAACCCTTTCAAAGATATTAATCTTAACCAACAAAATGAATGGGATTTTAATCTGCTTTAACTTATGTAAAATTACTTAATTTCTTATGTGTGTAATGAAAACATGTGATGGCTATAGGCTAATGGTTATATACAAATCTTCCTTGGATAAACTTAGATGAATAAAGGGCCAAATAAGCGCAATAGAAAACGGGACAAGTCTTATTTTTCCAACCCATTTTCAAAATCAGAAAAAAAACTTGCCAATTAAAAACAACAAAATACACTGAATTAAAAACCTAAAAAATTCAATTGCAAAGATTTGTTGACTGTATTGTATTTTGTACCGATTACGAATTTCCAAATAATTTTTTTCTAATAGTATAAAATACACACTGTACTGCAGATCTCATGAACTTAATTCAGACTGTGCTATATATAAATTATACTAAGCATTTGATATATAAAAGATCTTTTTTTATATCAAAAGTAGTACGCATTGCTTTTGGATACTCGCATAAACCTATATTTTATTTACATTACGAACTAGAAAACTCTGATCTAGAACCCAAAATGGGTCCTTTCAAAATTTACAATATCCATCAATCTTATTATGTAGATGCTTTTTTTTTTCAATACAACTATCAATCCAATAATATATCAACATTGTCAATGCATTTCTAAATTTAGTTAATTTATTACCGCCACCTAGGAAACTAAACTTTTGCCAATTTAACTGTGTGTGACAAGAACTAGCTTTTCATTAATCTTTTTTGTCACATTAAATGTAGAGGATCGGAAATATAATTGAGTATAGGTCGTTAAAACTAATGAAAATGAAAATTAGACTGTAAATAATGTGTTTGCCTGGCTTTGAAATTCTCACTCGGGGAAAACTACAATTTTAGTATTCTAAGGTTAATACGCATTGTTATTCATAGGATGCATAATAATTATGTTGCCTGATGGCATGACACTTGGATACAGCACAGCCTCATTTTGTTAAGTCCTGTCTACACTATCAAACTAGTTTGACACAAAAGTGTGATGTGCCTAAATTTCACGCATAATTTCACTTTACATTATAAGGATTGGACTCAGGAGGTCCCATTTTTTAAAAATAAATTAATAAAATCATTATTATGATGATGGTGGTTTGGGGGGATGCTTCCACTTGAGGGCTGTACCATTTATAGAGAGCAGTGTTCAATGAATTTCCTACTTCTTGAGTATATCTTGCTCTTTGAAGAGAATATGGCATTTGTCAGTTTATCCAGGTAAGCTAGGCACGAAATAGACTATTAAAATTAAATAAATTGACAACCTCTTAAACACTATAGTTTCAGGACCAATGAATCATGCAGATACATAATAGTAGACCATTTTCTATCTCATTTTGTTTTAGTATAGAAATTATTTATCAGACTTTTTTCAAGCAAATGTTATCAGGAAATTCATTTTATTGAACTTGGTACTGAAATACATAAACAAGGAAATATTCACAAAGTAAAAGAAATAAAAGTCAAAGTCAGATAAACAGAAACTCTTAATAATAACAAATACGATTATCATTGTTTTCATATTTAGTTATACTCTATAATAACAAGTTAGTATGTATTTCTTTATATTACATCATTATTGATATAAATAATATTTTTTCTATTTACAATATTATGGTTTCTATATTCTCATATTTGGTCATGCTAAACCTTTCTATATCTATCGGATTTAAGATAAAAATTCAAGAGACACGAAACATTCACAATAAAGAAACTGGAATTATTTCTATGTTTGATTTTAGTATCCTTGTATTTGATCTTATAATCTTCGTCTATCTTTCATACTATCAAATGTTTTTGTAATTTTGTTAAATTATCATCAAAACTAGCAGAATTTATAAATATCATACGTTATTTAAGTTTAGTGAACCGTGCAGGTGAAAGTAACACGATGAGGATTATCGGTTTATTGGTACAATTGCCAACTTTGTAATTCTGAGGTCCTTGTTCACTTCACTAATCATTCTCTGCAATCATTCAATTGCTAAAGCTCTGTCTACACCATCAAACTCAATGTGACAAGAAAATATGATGTGCCCATATACGGACATGATGTCATATCATTACCATATTTAAGCATTTCACTACCATATTTGGATACATCACACTTTTTTTGTCACATACAGAGCTCTAGAAGAGTCATATGGGCTGGATGTAAAGTTGTATATTAAATGTAATCATCTTCTAAATTATGTTTATAATGTTTAAGCTTCGGTTGTCAGCTGGTAAGAGAGGAACCAAGTAAGTACATCGTTTACCGAATAAAGAGACGAATAATACGAAATTGATCAACCTACTTTCATGGTTGGGACAGAGAAATCTGAAAGAACAATTATCCCTTTTTCTTTGAATTTTTAACATGTTTAACTGTTAACTTTGAACAATAGGTATAAAAAGGAAAGTTGTTACAGGGAAGTATCTTGATATTATAAACAAAATAATACACCCACTCAAAAACATGTAGATAATTTAAAAAGAAAAAAAACATCTGTGCCTCAACATGTTTTTAAGTTGAGTTCTTATGTACGATTTAGGTGATCCTAAGGAAACTTATACATTAAATAAGTTGGTATTAAATGGCTTTACCTAAAGGTGAATGAATAAATTAGTAGTAGTAGTGACATCATTTGAAATTTGAATGATTCAAAAGGTACGGTAATGCATTTTAAATATAAACTAAATAAATTATTAGCTCATACATTAATTTCAAAAAGGTTTAATTTATTATAAAATAGAAGAGAGAAATTAGAAATTTGATAAAAAATACTTTAAAAATTTATGTTTGACCATAGAATACAAATATTTAATTATAGCTAAATTATATTTATTACATTATTTCATAAAAAGTATAATTTATTATGTAAATAGAATTAGACAGCAATTAAATATTGATTAAAAAAATTAGATTTTAAATAACGTACCAAAAAGCTTTTTGCTTTAATTATTTTACATAGAATATAAATATGTATTTAATTATAGCAAATATTTTTATTTTACATTAAACTTTCTTTGATATTTAATATTTTATTTAAATTCTGTATTACAAAGAGGATCTTGATTTATTTCTACGATTAATTTTCCAACTGACAATGTTAAAAGTCAAAATTAATGGAGTTATTATATACAAGGCTGCTCTTGGAATATTCAGCCACAACCCCATGATAAATTGCATACGCAAACGTTATTCACATGTTGTACATGACAGAAGCGTCAAATAGCATATTCTGCAAACATTTTATATGGAGATTTACTCGGTCTATCACGTACAATCAAGTCTGATACACAGTCTTTTGCACACAGTATGAATAAACTACCAATCATCGGAAACTAAATATCAAACAAAATGATATCCATGTTACGTCTGTGATACACATTGATTAACAAAGCTGACTGCATGCTGCATTTATGTTACATAGTAATATTGTATATATCATGTGCGATACCGTATCTTAGTAACTCAAGCTTCCACGGCATGCAAGCATAACTAATTACAGAGTACGTCACATTCAGTACACTGTGTTTACGTTTGATTGAGTATGGTTCCAATCTTCCATCGACTATAACATATATAAATAGTATGTTAAATATAAATAAGAACCACCATATTAAAGTAAATGTTAAGCTATGTCTACACTATCAAATTAGTTTGACAAAAAAGTGTGATGTGCCCAAATATGGTAGTGATATGCCCAAATATGGTAGTGATATGACATCATCATGTCCATATATGGGCACATCACATTTTTTTTACATAAAGTTTGATAGTGCAGACAGAGCTTTACAGTGATAACAATAAAACATTAAGTTTGTTTTTCCACATAAAACAGTAACGTTTTAGAGTTTTCCCATTAGACTGCACTAAAAAATATCCAGATTTTGTACAATTACCGCATCACATCCGAGTGAATGGGATGGAACGTCGTTAAGCTAATCAGTTCTACTGCAATAATTATCTCATTTTTTTCAATTTAATTCTTCAAATTCGTTTTACGTTAAAAATACATAATTGCTGTCAATGTCGAAGAAAAATACATTTAAAATGGAAAAGTAAATTGCTCACGAAATGGCATCATGAAAAACGATATTAAAATTGTGTGTATGTGTATAAAATAAAAGCTTTTCTATATTGTTTTGTACCGTCTTCTAAGCCTCTATGGAGTTCGATTTCAGATCAACATTTATGTTAGACATTTCTAAAAGGTTTGTTTGCCAATTATAGTATAGATCTTTTATCGATGCCTTTTTAAGACATAATGTACTGCTGAAGTGGAGGTTAATTTGGTATCATGCCTATAGCAATAACAACATCTATGTTTTATGTTGGTAATATAGATTTTTGATCATCGAATAACATGATAAAAAAGTTTAGAAAATCTTGTCGTAGCCTTGAAAGACTGAAAACATTAAAGTTGACGATAATAAAGAAGTTTTGAAAAACATTTAAAAAGGAAGGAAATTGACGATATTAAAAATACTTTTGCCTTCATTTTATTATATAGGTATATTGGGCACAACAAATCCGAACAAAATAATTATAAATTTTTAGTTATAGTATAAACTAAATCTTTAACAAAGTATTTATTAAGGTATAAACTTTTTTTATTTGTATTTTATTTATAAATTTAATACTAAAGTTAAGTCAGTAGCCCGAGGTCAATATACTGGTAGGTATTTGCTTATTTTACAGTCAATACATGTTTATAATTATAGTTAATTTAAAATTTGAGATGATGAAAATGATTGAGTTGAACATCCTACAATATTCTTAAGGTGAGAAAAGTTATTACCTGTCCCATGTATGGACATGATGTCATATCACTACCATATTTGGGCACAATTGTTTTGTCAAACTAGTTTGATAGTGTAAACAGAGCTTAAAACATGACAGAGTAAATTACTTTCATATAACGTTTATGTGATATTTATCTCACTTCTGTTTAATGAATCCTTTTAATGTGTTGATTTTGATTCATTTAATTGTCAATATGTGACTTTTTGCTTTAATTTTATGTAGAGTTTCCTATAATTATTATATTTGAATAAAAATAACATTATCAAATAATCAATTGTAAAATGAAGTGCTGAACTTGACCTAATGTTCTACATTTTTTTATTGAATTTCCTAAAATGAAGGGAGTGATGGAGAGAAGGATCGGTTTTGGTGGTGCCTCCTTAAACCTTCTCCGCAAATATGGACCTGCCTATAATATTGTAAATAGGCAAATATGGACCTGCCTATAATATTGTAAATAGGCAAATATGACCTGCCTATAATATTGTAAATAGGCAATGACGCTTTATCGATGATGTACATCTTATAATAATAAAATGCATCCAATATATTCATAAAGTTCAATAACATAATTTGTTTTATATCGTTAAACATTTTAGCGAATAAAAAAGAAAGGAAGAAAGAATAAACACTTATAATTGCGAAAAGAGCGTTATTTCTATTGGCAATTAGATAGCGATATATCACATTTCACAGCTATAAATTGGTTGAAATCGCAAAGCTAATAACATAACAAGTTTCTATGCTCAAGTTTCATATGATTTAGTCCATGGTGTTTTACCAAATTTAATTTATAACCAATCTGAAAATGTACAACTTGTTAAAGAAATGAGTTAGAATAATATTAATAGCCGTTTTACATGCTAATATAAACTCCCATTCATTTGTTATGTTATTTACTTTAATATGCCCTACTTGATTTTTCGCAAAAATAAACTAACTTTTTAAATCTAGGTAATATACAAAAATAAATGGTTTAACAAGAGATATGTTAATTTTATAGGAAAATGAATTCACTATTGTAAATTATTTGTTTGTTCAAAAATATTTTCTAACAGTAAAATGTTAGTACTGTATTTCTTCAATGTTAATGGCCTACAGTCTACAACAAAGAAGAGGAGGATCCCATATGTATGTATTATTTGTATGTAAACAACATTAAAATAAAGAAGAAAGTTTATATAAATTTGTACTGGTATGTAATAAAGTTTTATCGTAGAGGTTTCGTTGTTTTGTTTTATACAAATCTATAGATTATCAGAATGCCATTCGTTAGTTAACAAATATGCAAAGAAATTTTTATGTGTGTACTTTATGTGCGGTATGTAATTATAATCACAATATTGTCGCAACAGTATTTAGCATCGTCATAAACGAGTTAATGTCTACAAAAAGGGGTTTTTTCAGACAGTGTACTACACTGTAAACACCCTTCCAGTAGCCTCAGTCATTATCAATCAATTTAAACAGATAACATTTAAAATTGCTTACGTTTGATCATCAACACAGTTGAACTTTGTGCTTGAGACGGCTGACCCAGGTTGACATTGTTGTGTTTGACACAAAAGCCTACTGTTAACTCCCCAGATATACTATCACATAAAACAAAATGGCTCCCTAAACACATATAGGCCTAATATTGACACTCGACAATACATTTGAATTTATGGTGTATATGTAAAATAGTGTATTAGTGTCCATTAAAGCTAATGGCCTTTTGTCTTCATTTGATCATTTATCTTCTGTTAATCCCCTATTCTGTTACATATTATTTTTCACTGTAATAAAACATGACTAAATTCTTTTATGTATTTTACACTCGTGACAAACTATGTCACGAAGCAAATCGTTTACAAATTTTTTTATAAAGTTAATTTAAAACGCAACCATTTAAAATTTAAAAACAAAACATCTGCGATGCATTACATACTTTTAAACTTCATTGTAAATTAAAGAAATCGTAAAAGAGTTGCTCTTTACATCATATTCAAATTCCTTTTAAAGACAATTGATAGCAAGCGATAAATTTAAAGTCGTGAGCACGTCAGTTGGTCTCTAAAGAAGACAGTGTTTTGAATTCTTACCACTAACATACTTCTAATTCAATTGCATTTGTAATTAATAGGAAAACACAATTGTTATTATTAACCACCTGACTATATTTACTGTATCTCCACATATAGCATTATAAGTCCAGTATCATGACAAATTCTGTAATACAGTATCACATATGTATCATATGGTATTAAGTTGTTAAGGTTAGTGTTTGGTTAAAAAGGCTTATGATACAGATGTGATACATATATGACACTATATTATAGGATTTGCCTATGATACTATAATAATAATATAATTATACATACAATACCGAGAACCTACAAAACAAACCCAAAGATATTTTTTGTTTAGTTAAATTGCCTTTTGATGAACAAAATAAAATATATGACCTATATTTCCTGTTGAAAATGATGTATCGAAAAATAATGTTCACATTAATAGTCTGGCAAATTTAATGTATCATCAGCTTTGCATATGAATCAGAATCACATTGCTTGTCTTTTTCAGAAATACAAAATTGCTTTCTTTCAACAATAAATATATACAAATAATTTATACTGTAAAGTATCTACTTGCATTGATGAAGGGCTATGTTACCTGAAAGCTCTGCAAATTGTTCTGGCCATTTTTACTTTATCGTTTTGATTTAGTTTTTTGCTTATTTTATTTTGTATCTCCTTCAAGATCCAGCCACTGATACCCACAACGTTGTCAATTTTTCAGTAACTTGCCTTTGAATACAAATAATTTATAATGATATAACTCTTGTAAGAATCGAGTAAAAATTTAGCTTATTAGCTTGAAAAATCTGCGCCGAAAATTTTTCTGAATAATAGAATGGAAACAGGAACACATGCATCTATATTTTATGTACCCTATCTTTTTTATCAAAGTATTAAAAAAAAAAACAAAAAAAAAACCCAATATAAATTATTAATACAGAAAATTATGATTACTTGTCCATTATTACATACAAAATTGATCAATTGTGAATTTACCTCTGCTAGCCGTGCTAATTAAGTTGCATATTAAATCATTATATCAAGCAATTATTTGACAATACTCATTAAATATCCATCAGCTTGTCATAATTATTTGATACTTGGGTCAGCTGTGTTACAAAAGAAATGCTATTGTTGCATCGCGTAATAATACCTTACAATGGGTTGCGTTTGCAGCCGATCTGCATTCATACATCTAAAGTTGCATCTACGGTCATTTCGATCGTTTACCATCCAGCTCCATGATCATTTTCTGGATTAGTATACATTACATTGTACGCTCATTGTGTTATATTTAGTGAGAAACATTATAAAAACGACAGCCCACGCTGTTTTGTTTTCGTCCGCTTTGACAAGCCCATCAATAACCATGTTTAATAGGTACCGGTTATATGATACAAAATCTATTGTCTATGAAAATTTGTTCAAATGAAATATAGCTTGTTTTGGAGGAGTTTTTGATTAGTCTCGCAATTGTCTTGCCTATTGTGAAAATAAAATACTTTGACGGTTTGCAGGAAATACGAATACATTGTATACTTAAAAATGTGATGTGCCCAAATATGGTAGTGATATGCCCAAATATGGTAGTGATATGACATCATCATATCCATATATGGGCATACTTACACCATAATTGAAAAAATATACACATAGAATCGAGAAAATCTTGCCCAAACGATTGCTTTTTGCAACACAATACAAAATTACCGCATTTAAATTTAGTAATTACAACATTTCTAGATTGTAAATGTTGCATTCATATATTGTAAATTTAATATTAACTTATCAATTATCAATTCCTAGATGTTTTCTTTGTAGAAAGCAATTATTGAAAATTCATAGAAAAACTAAATGAGAAACAACTACAATTCAAAGAATTCAATTTAATAAAATTACAATTAATAATAATAATAAATTAATACATAGATCAAGAATTGGCATGTCAAATTAATACATAGATCAAGAATTGGCATGTCAAATCCAGGACCTTGGAAAGCAATCCATGATATAAATCCTTAAAATGTCGCACTTGTTTTTTTGGCAGAAATTGCCTTCCATATTAAGAACCCCTTTTCCTCATTACCAACAAAGGTGACTGGCTTCACAATATCTGTAGCTACTTGACAATACCTAAAGACCCATGACAAATTGCGCTATAGCAAAAAGCAGAAAATGAGGCAAAAACTCATCTAATACTTGATGAGCTATGACACACAAGGCTACAGTTTGCATACATATTTAACCCAAGTTAGATTAGTTTGAAAATATATCCACATTATGTCAGACGACATGAATCAGTTTATAACGCTGGTAAGAGTCTCAAGCTATTTGAATAGCAAGAATATCTATACATCAAAAATATCTATATGTTTCAAAGTTCCACATTTAAAACATTTTTTTTCTTGATAATTCACAAACTAATCTAAGTAACGCAAGATAAGTTATATGCTTTTAAACATTTTCTGAACTTTGAAAAGTAAGTCTAAAAGTCAGAGATAAGTTGTCCTTTACATAAGTTATCGGAGCTTGATTTTGAGTAGTCAATTAATATTTTTAAAAACTTTCTAAAAGAACATGGCGCTTAAATGTTTATCCAAAGTAATATCAATAAATTCTGCTGACATTCTCTAATAACATGTTTTCCATAATCTTGAGTGGTTAACTTGCATTATGAAAACATTAAAATGTCATTTTAAATCTTTTATTTCTAAGAAATAGAACAGGATAATTATTAACTTGTTTGCCATATATGTTTTGAGTGATATGCCATTTTAGCATAGGTTATTTTTACCACAAAATTTCATGTCTAAAAGGTTTTCGTTCGACAGTGCCCACGGATATTTGCTTGCCTCCATTTGTCAAAATTGTATTCAAGGCTATCAAACCTATAACCTTATTTGAAGAAAAGATGACCGAATAATGAATTGTGGGAAGGAAAGAAAGCAATCTTTTGTTTGCGATCATTGTAGTTGTAATGGCTTGAGGTTTAAGGCCTGCTGGGGTCGCCGGATATCTAGCAGTCATTTTGTCTAGGTAGCTGTCGATTTCAAACTGTTGTCAAAGGGGTTGGCACCTTTATAGTGAAAATAATCTTACAAGTAATGAATTGAATGCTATTGAAAATTGAATACGATATCAATTGGTTAAAAAAACAGACATTTCACAGTTCTTCTCAATAAATGTTCTACTTGAGAGCTCAATACAATAAACGCTGTTGACAAAGTATATTGAGTTGTTTTGTTTAATGAATTTGGAAATATTCAGCATTCTCTTTGTTTAGGGAAATATTAAAATTGAAGAAAATGACAAGGTCCATGTATATGACCATACTGCTCAGAGCTGAATTCTAAATTTAACTTAAAGTTCACATATCAATACACACATGCTACTATAGTACTGTACATCAAATAAGAATAGAGATGTTTACAAAGGTATACCTCCACACCTTGAATGTCAAGACAAACAGCAAATAGCATTACTAGAATTGGGAAGCCTCATAAATTGAATGAAATGTTCGTAGGCAGAAACTTTTTGCCAATAACCGTAAGAAAAATCCGAGAGTAAACCATTAACGACTAAAAAGCTATAACCAAGCGTAATGAATAACAATCTATTCTAAATTAACACCAAAACTAGTTTAACCAAATACGAAGATGGGAAAATAAGAAAAATGCTTTCTGCTCTGATAAAATTTCCATTGTCACATTAAAAAGTCATTTAAAAGAAGCAGCAAGTTGATTTATGAATAATATAATATATAGGCATGATTTTTATCAATTCCATTAGTAAGTACAGATAAAAAAAATCCATCTATTAATAGAATTAATTAGAAGATAAGATGAGTTTATTATGATTGAGCAAATATGAATTAAAAATTCTTGTTTCAAAACAAACACAGACAACCATCTGCCATCTGGTCGCGACTCTGAAATGAAGGCGAATAAAAATAACTTATAAACTTAAATAAAAATATAAAGAAAAGAAACATAATACAATAAGAATAATACAGGGCCATAGCCACCAGTACGGTTGGTAAGGTTTCAACTTGACCACGTTTTCACAGTCGGTCTTGACAACCCAGTGGCTTGAACAGAGATAAGTTCCCTTTTCTTGCAAAAACCAGACAATTTTATTTCTTGTGACTACATCACTGTAGTAGTGTTATGCAGTAGTTTTTCCTTGTTTTAATGAATGTCAAAAATGTGAACTAAACACACGTTTTTCATTTCTACAGTTACCTGACGACTTATTAAACATTGCTTAATGTTACAGATTCAACACGCCTTCATGCAAGTATTCAAATTAAAAACTCATGTACTGTGTGTGAGTGCATCTGAAAGTAGTCACTCAATACGTCGTATATCTCATACAAACCAACAAAGCTCACAGAAAGATAATCTTACAATGATGATTTAGATGAATCAAAGTTTGTATACAAATTCCCATGATTGATATCGCAATAAAGAAAAAAAAACTCCATGACTGGCTTAGCTGATGTTTTAAGTGTATCTGAAAATTTACTAGTAAATTACGATCAATCAGAAAACACTTTAATATCAGATCTGCGATTATCGATACGGTTTTTACAACACATTGCTAAACATCGCAGTAGCATTGTATACTGAAGATGAAGACGATTTTTATATTGTATCACATCAAAATGAATCATCCAAAAGTATAACATTAGCTAAAAACATCAACCTGAGAAATGTCCTAGTTGAAAAGGTTAATTAGAGACCTACATTTATTAAAGATTCCTAAAGCTCTGTCTACACTATCAAACTATTTTGACAAATAATGTGCCCAAATATGGAAGTTATGTGCCCAAATATGGTAGTTGTATAACATCATCATGTCCATATATGGGCACATCACATAACGTTTGATAGTATAGACAGAGCTTTAGAAGTCAATTAGGATTTTTTGGATGGCTTTAAGTTTAGTAATTAGAAAAGTCTTTATTATATTATTATATTATTATTTATTATGATAATATAGCATTGATTCTGTGATTCATGATTCATAATAAAGAAGAAGAACTTATTAATTAGAAAGGTCTTTATTTAAAGACCTGAATCGCTTTATTAATGTGTTCCTAAGAAATGATCAGAATTAATCAAACATTCTGTACTACCTACATATAATGTCTTTAAAATGACTTTTTTATGAAACTAAAGTTGCCATTATTTAGAAAATGTCAACGATTCCCGATAGCAGTACTTATAAACTATAGTGATTTGTCATAATCATTAGGTTTTTATAACATATAAAATTTAGCTTGAAATTTTGAAATTAATTGCCTCTCGGGAGACGTTCTCTTTAACAACATTTTTGACCTCCACCCTATTTTCTAAATGATTTCAAATTACTATATTTTTCAGGTTGATGAATTGCTACAGTGTTTGAGGAAAAAAAGAAGAAAAATGGTTAGGTTCAAACGGTAGCAAATCGATACATCTTTACAGTTTACTACTGTACAATGATCGTTAGGAGCTTGGCAATCTATTTCAATATAAGGTGTTTTTGCAAATCTTTAACATGTTGTCGATAAATCTTAAACATCTTAATAGTTCTAAACGGATAGGTGAATTTCTAAAGACTTTATTCCAGCTTTGAATAGGAAAACTTTCTTTTATATGTCACATATCAAGTGTTTTATTTCTTAAAAAATGTGAGCTAAAAATATACAATGTAAATAAAATTCAATTATTTCTTTAAGGCACACACTCACAGCATTTAAATGCATCACTATACCAATTCATTGGGCTTTTACATTCTGTACAAGAGTACTTTAATGAATGAGTTTGAATAAATTGCTCTTGGCAGTCAACACAAAGTAAACCTCTTTTAAAATTCATTGAATTCTGATATTCTCTAAAATGGCATGCATTTACCAAAGCAACTAGCAGAGTAAACAAGAAATTCATACAATAATGGTGTGTTTAGGTACTAGTGGGCCAGCCCTAGGTTATTATTGGGATTGATAATAAGGCCAGTCCTACTGTTCACCATTAAGCATTCTTCGCTGTACATATAAACAATTTGTCACCCACACCTAAGCTAAGAAATATTGAACTTGCTAAGAAAACAACCGAATACCTATGTCACATACACTGGGTTTAATTTACAAATCCAAGTATCCAAAATCTTATAACAAGCTTACAGTATCAAGTCATAACTATTTCCTTGAATGTATAAGCTATAAATACATTTTTAAGAACGAATAGGCCTAATAATACTTTAATATTTCAATCAAAACCGTTTAACGTCAAGAATTTCATTTTCTTAATGATAGATAATGATTTAGATTGATTTTCAAGGAAAGTTTATCAAGTGAACTGATTGAGGTCAGTGACCTCGTAATGATCTTCGAAACATAATTTTCTGTCAAAGATGTTTTAATTATCTTTGGAATTCAATTGATAGCAAGTTTTGTAATCGATACGGTAGACAAATAAATTGTTCAACACCGTAATCCCACCGCAAACAGACTTTTGCCATTTCACACAGTGTGGTGTTATAACCTATGTGAAGATACAAGATCTCACAGTGTACCGTATCTCAAAAGACGTGCGATTGTATATTTACTCAGCATCGATTGAACACAACAAAGCTGTCATCTTCGTTTCAATCTTATAATACAAGTTCAATATTAACAGAAAATTAGCATTTTTTCCATTGGAGATACTCTTTTGGAGGGATGGGACAAAAAAACAATATTGTTGAACTTGGGACAGGTCAAAAACACTAGATTGATGTAAAGAGAAGCTTATAATTAGTATTCATTAAGTCATATTGTTATTAACTAATAAATTCCCAAGTGTAAAGTAATAATTGCAATATCAGGTCTATGTACATTAGAATCCATATTAAACTACATGCAGACCTCTGCCCCTGACATTAAAACAAACTGTATGCCCATAAATGGTCGTAATCATATTATGGGATGTTATTCCTATTAATTATGCGTAAACATATTCACATTGCAGAGTATTTGCATTTGGTCATTATACTTTCATCAAGAGATCAAGAAATATGGAAAAAATTCATGCCAAAAGGACATGTAAATTTATAGGAATGATTATAGAAGCATAATCAGGTTAATTTACATTTGCTAGTCATCTTTAAGTAAGCATCCTCAATATATAATTTATTCATGTAGTATGACTTCCATTACATCATATTCAATTGTGGTAATGATCGTAACACTATCTCTTTACATTACCTTACCCATTAATATTCACATGGGTAAATACGCATATGTGACAAAGCTATTTAGTATGGTATTAACTTTTAGTTTTGTCTACAAAGAATCAATGTATTTTGATATTTATATTATGCATGCGTTCTAGGTTACAAATCACAATTACAAATCTACCCAGTGTCACGAATGAATCTGACTCGTCTTTGTATATAATTCTTTACGTTAAACCATTCATGAATACGTACGTCTTTATTTATCAATTTCAACGAAAATAGTGTATTAAATCATTTTAAAAAACTCCCCAAAGCACACATGATATAATTAAATCATCATCTTCATTTAAGTTGATGTATGCAAATTTGTATTTATACATCCATAACGTTTAACATAGGAGAAAACCTATTTGCGGTTTATAACCACTTCCCTCTATCTTCATTCAAGTACGATTCATCATGCAAACAAAGATTTATCCACTTTTCATTTCCTAATTAAATATTTATTTGGAAAACACTGGAATGCTACTGATTCACCAGCCACAAAGCAACTTTACCATTTAAACCACAGTGTGAAAGAAAAATGATTTGTATTAATTAATAGTCTAGCAACTTCACAAACTTTTTAGGCCCTGTACTGGCTTATTTAATTTACCCGCTAAGCTGGCTTCATGGACCAATTATCGCTAACTTTGGTGGGTAGTAGATAACAAGCTTCCCCAGGTAAATTGATTTCTATTCCCTCTATCTACAGTATCTACTGTAGTTTGTTTTTTTTTAAGAAAATGTATCCACAATTTTGAACTTTTAAACTCAGAAATCGGCAAGTATAAATGAGGTACTAATTGACATTTGGCTTGTTCTCAAGACTCTAGTTGACCCAGTGCCTTATGGGTGTATCATATTAACGCCTCCATCTATCAGTGAGGTGCTAATGGACGCACCCTTTCTACCACCCAATGGTTTACATTAGCTTAAAACCAGTAAGGCACTAAACAATAACAATTGATTACCCATGATTGACATGCCACAACTAATTTGATGTCAAGCGAGGTCAAGCACCAGTTGTGGCGAAGAGGATCCATACAAATTTAAAGATGGCAACAGTTGATTATATTAATTATGTTTATTTCATTTTGATTGGCATGTATAAACTTTCACTGTTTAAGCAATATGGAAACATATTGAAGATTTGAAAAAAAAAAAACCAAACAAAAAACTGATTGATCGACATTACTGATCATAAAGAAAACACATTTTGATGTAATCACAGTATAATTATCCCAGTTTTCTCAACTAGATAGTATAAAAAACACATTTTAGTATAATTATCACAGTTTTCTCATCTAGATAAGCCTGCTTTGCAAATTAAAGTCAATAAAGAAATGCTACCTGTAGAAATACATGTCGTTTTGTAGGCTGCCTGTCACGACATTTTGAAACCGATACACAGAGTAGCCTTGAAAATTATCTAGTTTTACTCAAAGTTTTTTAAGCTTCAATGAATAATCTCTAACCAAGGATGAGATAAACCATGTGTTTATTCATTATTACTTTAAAAAAATGTACTTTTCCCATTCAACAGAGCATAAACTATATGCTAGCGTGCATACATATTATAAAACATTTCTTTAGGCCTAACTTGGCAGAACCATGGAGGAGATATATTTCTTCCATGGTAGAGCACATCAATGTTTTGTAGGCATAGACTATTCAACAGGATTGTTTGTTACATTAAAAGGATTTAACAGATATTTTCATCCTGAAAAGTTTGACAAAGAAAGTAATAATACATTCTATTGGTCAAGCCGTAAATATTGCAGATAAAATTAAATTCATTAAAAAGATTTATTTTAATTAATGCATATGATTTATTTCAAAGATAGGAATTAATATTAATATTTGTTTATGGTAGAAAAGATGATAATTCCAAACTGCATTATTATAAAGAATATTACGGTATAATAGGATTATTTAAAGGTTTGGAAAAAATAGTACAATTTTAAGTTATTATTCAGGATTATAATACTGTATATCCTTGTGTTAATGATATTTTAAAATTACAATTTGAAAAATGTATAAAAAGAAATGTAATATCACTATAAACAAGACAAATGATGTTGAGAAAATATCTTAATATTCCTCGGGTAAAATCAATGTACATATATTGGTTACAGTAGAACAGTGAGGCTAAAAGGCCCTGGGGAAATGCATAGCTTGATTTACTGCATATCCCTTTCAAAAAGTTATGAACATAATATATATGAGACATTTTACAAGAGTGTTGAAATTATATCTTAATTGTTTGGATATAAATTATGTTTCCAATATTTATGACAACAAAAGTTCTTATATAGTGGTGGTGCTATTGGCTTTTAAAAAGTGATACCACTACTTAAATTTGAAAAACTTATAGCCCTCTCTCTCTCTCTCTCTCTCTCTCTCTGAAGAAAAAAAGTTGAGCACTCTACTACTGGATATTTTCATAATGCCATAGAACTGATTCCTCTCTTGAACAAATACTGGGCTAATGTTGGTTTATCTGGGTAAGCTAGGCACAGTTTAAGATGCTTTGCATATTTCTTTATAGAATTAATACAGGTATGAAAAGGGATCAAATTTTTCTATAATAATTTCAAAACATTTCTAGAATATTATTAAAAATTGTCTACACTATCAAACTAGTTTGACCAAAAAAATGTGATGTGCCCAAATATGGTAGTAATATGCTTAAATATGGTAGTGATATGACATCATCATGTCCATATTTGGGCACACAATATTTGTTGTCACTTAAAGTTTGATAGTGTGGACAGAGCTTTACACATTATGAATGACATCCAACTAGCAATTAAAGTGATTCTTTATCTTAATATAAATGTAAACATCTAGAATATTTATACACGTATTATGGATGACATCCAAATAGCAATTAAAGTGATTCTTTATCCTAATATAAATATAAACATCCTGACCATTGTTTGTATCTATACATACTGTCTCATTGTCAATGACATTTACATTGTATTGAAACTATGCAACCTTTTACATCAAGATTGAAAAAAACTTTAAAGGCAATACCTTTATGATTAGATAACGTAATATTGTATTTTTTTTCATATAAAAAACCAATTTATTGTCAACCTTGAGAAGTCTGCAAATATCAGTTGTTAGTGTATTTTAATATTCTAGGCTCTATTTATTAATATTCATAATGATTTTAAACAACTGTAACAAGAAACAGGAACAAGAAGTTAACAGTTATGTACAGTTGTAATAATAGGCATGTCGGATGATATGACAGTTTTAATTCAAAGAGTACAAAGTCATGCATTTCAAATTGAACAGAACCTGATTCCTGAAACTGATTACTACATCACTCTTTAACAATATTTAATATTAATTGATTATAAATATAGGTTTCTAAGTATAATTTGAAATTTACATATTTTGTACATGATTTAATAAATTCATTAACCCATATTGTATAACTTATTACTATTTCTAAGGCTCAAAAGAACCCAACATACATTGTAGTAGCCTACCTGTATGCTTATACAGTAACTTGTCAAATATATTATAATCTATATAATCTAGGTCAAATTCATAAAAATATATTGTCAATGGATCCAATATAACATGCTAAACATTAATTACTTGGCAGCATTGTATGCCCAAATACCTCGCCGGATGTGTTTTACCAATAATCTAGGTCCGTGTCAATCAAATTCTCCATCAAGTAGTTGTGGAATACAAGGGATGATAATAACATTGTATATGACATCATAAATGACTGTTCACTAATTTATTGTGTGCAAATATTATGGACATATAAACGCTTAATGTCCAACGTTTCATTTTACCAGACATTTAGTGAATCGGCACACTTTACACGGTTCATTGGGGAAACAGCAATGGTGCTGTGTGGTAAACACATTTTATTTGCACTTGTTTTTAATGTTTTTAATTCTACAATGGGTCTATATTATAAAACCTCATTCCTAGATTAAAATAGGCCAATAGATGTTGTTTGTATGTGATTGGTTTTTGTAAACATTATTTTCTCTTCACTAAATGTTAGTTATAATTTTGTAACATAATATCAATGTAATGTACTGTAGATTTTTAGGCGACTAATTTTGATAATTATACAATTGAAAAAATATTTACCAGATCTAAATGAAATGTAAATACGCCTGGGTTTAGTTGTACAGTCCTATCGTGTTATTAATTTTTCGGCAAGGTCTTTCATCTTTTTTCAAATTACTTATAGATGTAGGATAATTCCCGTCATTTCTTGTGAGAATTTCATTTCAGCATTTAGTGTTGTCGTCGAGACAATGTGTCTGGTCAGCTTATGCCTTTGGATACTAAGCATTCAGGTAGGCCGCAAGAAATGCATTCAAAGAAGTAATGTGCATTGATTGCCTTAAAGCAAGCATTCAGCACTATACATATTACTAAATATACCTCGAATGTACTAGCAAGGTATAATGTTAACATTTACAAATTTTATTTACTGGGTACAACTGTATTAAATGTTTTTAAAGTTGAAAAATATAGTAAGATATAGTAGTAAGTTTAAATTTAGTTTACAGTGTGAATGAATAAACCTCTATAAACATATTTTAAATAAATAGATAAGTGCAAATAGATAAGTGCAAATAGATAAGTGCAATAAATAAGGTCAATATATACTAAACTAAAAGTATTATATTAAAATTACCATAAATAAAAGTGTTGTTTTTATAGTAAAAATATTTCAATTTTGGCCTTTGCTGTCCTAATTAATTTATCGTAAAAAAAACAAACTCAATACCCACTTTAATTTGACGACTTGCAATTTTGTTTACAAAAGTACATCTGAAAATAATGTTTAATACCGACAAGAATCAAGGCTTTATTCTACCATCATGTTTTTAATGCATTTCTCTGTGTTTTATTAAGTACGGTCGTTGGCCTACAAATTTGCATTTATAGGTCTTCAAGAGTTTACTGTAACATTGTATATCTTAGCATACTTTACCAGTTAATCTTCATCTCTATGTTTTAACCATGAAGAAATAAGTTAGGAGTAACTTACTATCTAACTAACTACATTTAGGACTATTACTTATACTACCTAACTAACTGATTTATCCATGGTTTAACCAAGTATATAAGGCCTACAATCCAGCTTTCTTTTCAATTAACCCACATATTAAAGATAGTGGGGGAAAACCTGTATTACGTATTGAGTTAAGGGCCTTTCACACCTGTTCCAGCACGGTTCTGGTCCTGCGCCGGCAAATCTAATCAAACATCAACGTTTTGTTTTCTTGTGGCTATGCGCATATCTGCATCGAGCGTTATGAAAACGAAACGTTCGATTTGGTGGACCAAAACCATGTTTGAAACAATCCGTTTCAGCACAGAAATTGGAAAGGTATAATTTATTCACACCAAACATAGGTTCTGATACTCTTCAACAACTTTAGTATTATTTATAATAATTACTATATGCATCATTTAAAATAACAGATTTATCTTTTACGATTCCACATTAATATTCTGATTCATCTATAGATCAGAGAATACTATGATTTATCTGTTATCATTACAGGCAAATTATGCATATTCAATGGAACTTAATTTAAAACTTGCCAAAATACGTCTTATCACAATTATTTATGTAAAACTGGTTGATTGAATTTCAGAATTATGAATTTTGTAAAAGGATAAAATGTATTTTAAAAAGATTGATTGCGTTATACATGATAGAGCATAGTCTCGTCTGTCTATAAGTATTAGACATTTTTATATTTTTAAATTACTATAGGCCTATAATGTATTTATACTGTTTACATCCACATTATAACGAAACAATTTATAAGACTGTTAAATGGTTATCTGGACTTAAGTATCATTAAAGGTTTTAAACGCCAACTCTTATGGATTAGTATAATATTGGGGGCGGAGAGAAATCAAGTCTCTTTTCAACACTATTTACCAGATATAAGCCTTAATTTTCATATTTTTTTTTTTACCTTTTCAGAAGTGACGTTTTACGCATTGCTTAAAAGAAAAATAAAGAAGTGTTATTTAAACCTACTTATTGAGATTTTCAAAATCTTTCAAAATATGATTCAGAAAATGTAATGCATAAACAATATTCCAAATTATAATTATTCCAGATCAAAATGCATGCGTAAAACGATTTCATCAGGTGTCATTCTAAGCAATAGACTTAGTATGCTAATACAAGAGTACAAGATCAACGACTCTTAAATCGTAACAACTTTGTCAAAGACGTGCATATACAGTGTTAACAACCCTTAATATAATGTACTTTTTGCCATATCTACCGAGATCATATTTGTGATGTTACTATATCACCGCATCAAGTTTTATAGTTTGAAATCAGCGTAAATGTAGTTTTGCTAATAACAGTCGTATTTCAGTTTATTCTACTGAAAAGATACATAGTGTTGACGGCAGCTGTTTCGTTTATGTTATACCACCATTGATGTGATCCTAGACTCATAAATTATTACAGAGCTACTATGCATTTCTATCTGCCCACTTTACCGAGATTATGTTCATTTAGCTACAAACAACCCCCTAGGGTAGCGTATACAGAAGGAGAAAATGTCGGGATAAATCACAACACTCATAATAAAGGTATACGTATACAATACACCAAGTGATTATATATCAGGTAACAAAAGAAACTTAATTGTAATAATATTTTGACGGCTATTGTTTGAATGATGGCGCGTCCAGAATTTCTGACAATGGTCATTATCCATAGAAAATAAAAGGGATTTCAAATCAGGAAACTTGACAAAGGACACCATCGTTTTAATCATTAGTCACCTAAAATCCATTAGAAATCACAATTTACTGCGTGTACCTAAACACATTTACTTGTTATTGATTTTCTCAGTGAGAGAATTTTCATTTAAATGTTTAATAAGATTTTTTTTCAATCTTAATTTAAAAATAGATTGTTATTGAAATGAAAATTTCATGGTTGACATTCATTAATATTAGCTAATTTGAATAAATGAATGAATAATTAATGATAATATCATCAATGGTGTAATTAACGAATTATAATGTTGTTACATACTAATAATGTGGATCTATAGGACTTTATCTTATTTATTATTTAAAGTAAACTAGTATTTTGTTTTCTTATTTATTATTTAAAGTACATAACTAGTATTTTGTTATTATTATATTATATACTGTACAGTAATAAGTGTGTATGATAGAGACCCTAACACACAAACTAGTTTGACAAAAAAAAGTGTGATGTGCCCAAATATGGTATGGAAATATGACATCATCATGTCCATATATGGTCACATCACATTTTTTTAGCTTAAGATTATTTTACAAAAATCACAAGTTTGTTTAGTTTAAAGGGCCATCCTTTGTTGTAAAGAAGACGACCCAATACTAAATAGTATTGTATCATATCGCATGATAAACAACAAACCGATTATCATAACTTCTGTTTCCAATTCTGATGGGGGCAATTACAACAATTTTTATTCATAAATGAAGAAACACTACTCTACAAATACATTCACTGGAGACTTACAGGAATTATGTCAATGGATAACTACAGCATACTAAAAAAAAATCACTAAACATTGTTTTAGCTTTAACAACGTACCGATGTATTATAGTTGCACTAGGTAAAAATGGGCCAGCCTAAAACTGTTTACCCTAGGTATTGCCACCCACCCTTTACAAAGTAGTCTAAAGCTCTGTCTACACTATCAAACTAGTTTGACAAAGAGGTATGATGTGCCCAAATATGGTAGTGATATGACATCATCATGTCCATATATGGGCACATTACATTTTTTGACACATAAAGTTTGATAGTGTAAGACAGAGCTTTATAGCTCAACATTTTTTTATATTTTTTTTCGTTGGTAAACCAATGATATATTTTTGTTCATAAAAAGGCTATTTATTGTATGAAATATAATAACCAAGAAAGGAAGTCGCATTCACATTTGATAACAATGTCATTATTGTGATTCCACGCTATGAACAATAAAATCGTAGTATTAATATTATAATGCATATTCAGGAATTGAGTAGTTTTGAAAGAGCATCGTTGCAAAAATAGGTCTATGGATATTTTCCAGATTGCTGGAACCTACTTAAATTTCAAGTTTAATAACTTCTTAATCCAGAGAGGCTTATTGCAGTAAACAATGAGTTGAAGGGTGATAAAACTGGAATCTGTATAGTTTATGGTTTCCAGATTCCTCCAACCTTAATTGCAACGATGATGAGTGAAAAGAACATCTCTTTGGAGATGACTAACTCTATCTATCTCTTCATACCAATAAATACTATATACATTTAATATAAACAAAGCCACACTTTACAGTTGTGCATTAATCAAGGGATTTAGCTACGATAATTATGTCATGAAGGATCACATTTTAAAAATGGGGAGGGGGGGGGGCAGGATATAAAAGTACACCAATCTTAAAGCTAGGTCTATACTATCAAACTTTATGTGACAAAAAAAAGTGATGTGTCGATATATGGACATGATGATGTCATTATCACTACCATTTTTGGGAATATCACACCTTTTTTGTCAAACTACTGTAGTTTGATAGTGTATATGAATTTTTTAAATATTAATTACTGCTTGTGGTTGGCAGATAGTACCTGTCATTAATTGAGTTATTACAGGCAGCGTTTATCAAATATAAATTGTTAAATGTTTATTTTATATCAAGGCATGTCACTAATTTAATGACAAAAAAGTATTAATTAAAATATGTTCTATTTTAAGTCCGCACCGTATGATTAAAGTTTAGATTATATCCGTTGGTAAATAGTAATTTAACAACAAGGAATTTATTGAATACATTTTCTATAAGAATTTTGTCTGCCAATGAAAACACAAAAAAACAAAAATAAAAGCATTATGAGATAGTGAAATTTGAGAATAAAACGGTTTCTTTGAACCAGCCGACACACACCGTTACACTAAATGATCCGCGTAGCAATTTGTGACTCAAGATTGTTCTCTAGGGACATAGAAAATGAGTCTCTGGGTCGTACGGCATGCCAAATTTGCCGGCATATGCATCTGTTCAGCGAATAAGTAAACAGTGGAATATATAGAATGAAACAATACAATAGCAGACAGGTCATGTTGCAGGCGTTTTTTTGTTCTCTTTCAAAATCTTTGGACACTACTTCCACAGTAGTGCTTTTTAAATCCGTATAATCCCCCAGGGTAAATCATTTTTGTGTACAGCCTACAAACAATAGCCAAAAAGCTATTAGAAAAGACAGCGAGTTATATCGTCATGCTTCGATGAATGCTACAATACTTAGGCTTAGATGGAAATGATGTAGGGGTGGTACGAACAAAAAATTTGTCAATGCACTTAATAAATAATTTAAATGCATGATTAAGAACTAGCAGAGTTTCTAGAATAAACACATATTTTCATGACTATGTGTTACAGTACAACTTTGATAATTCATTGAGCTTATATATTATTAACTTAATTAGGGGATTAACTCTTAATCTCAGGGGATATGGATTGAACCCAACTTTCATACTGGAGGACGTGCTATTAAATTTAATTATTACTACACATAATAAGTCCTTGAGATACTTATGCATATTACTCAAGAAATATTCTCCCTTAGTGAAAAAGTATTCTACAATTTATTGTCATTTTATCGATGAAAATGGTTAATATTACAAAACAAATTATAGCAAAGTAATAATATGTTTTTATTATATAGTGAAAATGCATTAGTGTCATTAATACTTTATTTCTACTGTTTATTGACAATAATAAAGTTATTAAAATTGCTATTATTTATTCATCTATTATGATAGATGCAACCAAAATAATAATACAATCTATCTATCTATTAAAATTAAACTGGTTATTACACAATTTATTATTGTTAATGAAACGATATTATTAATTGTAAAGAAGGTACATAATTATATCAATTACATATGATAATTGACATAACTGGTACAGTAACTGAAGTACTGTGTATTAGGCGTTTCTTATTTTGTAAAATTGATTACCTATTATTACATGTTATTGTACTGTATTCTTTCTTTCTGATAACTACGCGACATTATATACACTACAGTAAATGCGATGGCATACAGTTATGTACACAAGTCTACAATTATCAGAAACCAGTTATAATTTTACTAAACATGCTTGCCAATCAAGCAAACTTATTGGATGATAAGTTTAATATTAACACATTCTGTAAGAGTAAAAGACAAAGTCCACAATAAACAAACAGAGGCTTATTCCTGTGCACTTTGTAACTCTGAGCCAACACATAAAACACTGCATTCATCCTTTATAACTCTGTATATATAATCGTGTTATTCTTTCTTGTAATAAACATAAATCTGTTATTGCCACTAAATCTGATGTAAAGTATATAATTGCTAAATGTTATTTTAATAATAATTTAAATATGCTAATAGTTTATAAGGTATCTTTTTACTGTAGACCATACAGATATTATAGTGAACTATAATATTTCTATGTGTAGACTTATGGTTTTCTTGAATAGGTCATTTTCATGTGTTATGTGAAGTTTGTTTATTTATTAAACCTATTCGAATTCTTAAAGATCTGTAGTACAGGATTATTTAATACCGTATATGAAAAGAAATGTTACATCAACATTATTATTTTGAACCCTTTGAATATACACCAATAATTCTATCATTATCAGCTTTAAGTATTATTCAAAAACCTTTTCAAATACTTTGGACATGAATTTAATCTGGTGGCAGACAACATATTTTTGTTTTCACAATTGTTGAATGGAATAGCATGCAACACCGTTTAGTAGGCATGAATTGAATGATTTTTAAAACCTATTCATTCTATTCGTAATGGAAACAAATGGATAAAATAGTGTGCACCTTGGAATGTAGGCCTACATAATTACAAAAATCGGAAAAATGATTTTTATAAATACATTATTGGAACAGTTTTCTTCCAAATAATTTCGGCCTGAATGACGAAAGATAACGATCATGTTTGTATACCGTTTTCTCACTCATGCTTCCGTCTTCCACACACCAGGCCTACACCATTGCCAAGTTCATACACGTACTTTAAAATATGCGATTCAGACAAATGAATATATATTTAAGCGTATGTATCGTGTAATCCTGGAACGCTACTCAAATATTCTATAATAATATTGTAAATGTGATAGAATTTAGGCTAAAAAGTTTGTGCAATGACGACCCTCAGTAGCCTAATGCTATAAATCTAGCCAGGTATGGTAAGTAGGCCTATCATGTCACTTACCTAGTGGTACGACGTTACGTGGTTCTTCACAGTAAGCCACTTTCCAAAAACACAACAGGACCAGTAAATATATTAAATGTAATCCCTCCATTTATTGTTTTAGTTTCTGTAGTTTCCAATCACCTGAAACACAAACATTTAAGTTTTAATACACGTTTTAACATCATAGCTTCTGCTCAGCAACCATTCATGTCTGCGGTGTCCTACCGCACTTCTACTGTAGCCTACACTGCCGGTCGTCTGACTGAGTGGACGATTTCTTATCTCGCGCGCTGTGACGACACAGGGACCACTTAATTAAGTTCATCAAACTTTTATGTATAAAGTAATGACATAGAATATTATATCTGCAAAATATTTAATATTCATTAATGAATACATCGCTTCCAAATTTACCTTTTAAATGGAAAACCTTATTATCACAAATTTCCAACATGCCAGCATGCCCGGTTTTGTCCTACATTAGATAGTTAATCGTAGAGGCAATTCAGTAAATCACAATTTAATTCGAATACTTAACGACCAGATAATTCAAGAGAAATATCCAAACGCATAGAATTGAGGCATTTGAGGCCTAGCTTTTAATATTACAGCGAACAACGGTATATTAACACAATATTCACGACCGCTTTGAACAGCATCGGCGACTGAATGAAATCTATACATTAAACTAATCACGACCTTTTGAAAGTAACGCACAGGAAAAACAGTGTTAGAACTAGCGAAGCATAAACTATATAGTATAGATTCACATTTGACCTTGGAAATCCGTTTTTAATAAGGTATTGCCAAATTATTATTGCCTATTTTCTAATAAAAGAAAGTCTCATGTTTCCAAATACCTTTGAATTAAAAACTCTTATTTAAGAATAAGATATTTTACGGTTGATCTATTAAGGGAAATTATGCCGACAATTACTCTTAAAACTTACCGACACTTGTTTTTTGAATGAATTTTATATGTGCCGTTTTCTCTACAGTGCATTTGGCTGTTATGACAGGGATCCTCTGTCTAGATTTATTTTCAAAAAGCATGCAAAAAGCTCTGACCATAAGAAAAGCAAACAATGTCTGTAGTATAAACGGAAAGTAAACAATATGATGAAGAAGCAATTGTGTCGTCCATATATCGGAATGGTACCGGTACGTCGGCACACTAATAATTCCGATTAGTTATATTATATATTTGAGATACTGTCATTCCCCTTCATCTACCTAAAAACCGAGAACCCAAAGTTCAGGTCGTCGGTAATGGTATCCCGGATGGTGCCGCTAAACATTATCTAATCCCCTTTTAGCGTTCTTTCAAATGCTAATGAGACTTATAATAAAGATATACAGGAACCTTAAATCTGCATTAACATAATTATTGATCACACATTCTACAATGAGGGGTAATTAAAACCCCTTGGTTATTTTCCGCAAGATCAATACAACTTAGACAAATTCCCTTATCCAGTTCCTAATACGTCTTCATTACAATAATAGTCCTTTAATGGAACTAATGTAGGCCTAAACGCTTTAGCGTTTAACGCATTATTCAGTTAGTTTATAGTGAAAGGCGATTGTCCACCGTTCAATGCTTGAAGTTTAAAACGGACTAATGCTGTTAATGGGGATATACTTCCTTGGGTGTAATGACTGCGATGATAGAGTGCGAAATTCTCTCTTCGGAGTTTTAAGCGAGAGGTTTATTTGTAGTAGGCCTATATTTTCACCTTTATTGTACACCCATGGAGCTCCATGGTACACCAGCTTACGCACTGGTACGTGTATGGTATTGGTATCGCACTACCGCTATTACTTCACCATTGTACCACAGACCATGATATTTATTTATTTATTTATTTGGAATTACACCTTTAGATCGGTGGCACACTTAGCACAAAGGTGCATCCTTCACAATATAAAATATAACAATTAACAGAAAAGTTAAAAAAAGGCAAAAGCAACTAACTATCAACCCCTATCCTACCCCCCCCCCCCCCCCAACTTACATCGATACATACAGTAGATCATTACTATTATATGATAATAGTTTTAGTACAGTATCGGTACTCAGTAGTAAAGTTATCGAAATATTGAGGGCGCTATTTGTAAATTTGGCACGTGAACCATTACAGTAAATTTTATCAGTATAAATATAAACATTAGTTATCAGCACTTTCACGGATAACTCCTTGTAATTGTATGGAATTATCTTTTTATTACTTTATTTACACAACATGATGCATTGCAACTTTCCTTAGAAAATAAATGTAGGGCTGGCATTCATTCATTAACCTAATTTCGCGTCACACCATATTGAATTATTGTCCCCATGGAAAAAAATGTTGATATTGATTTAGTTAAATACGATATTTTAATGTTAATATTTTGAGAATTATTCACTTAGATCAAAAATAGGATCGAGAAAACAAAAATGACCTGACAAAACTGTAATTTGAGAAAAATATTAGTCAAATTGCCAGACAATGGTTTTTGGTTATGATTTGTTTTCGTTTATTTTATTTTTTTTACAATAAAATTTAATACAAAAAAACAAGAATATCGACGTTTCGGAACCATCATGGAACCATTTTTTTGAATAAATAAATGAAATCATTATTTTCCCCTGGAAGAGAAATCTAACGATATAGTCACATCCCAAAACATGATTTAGGCGTGGTAAAAAAAAAAGGCGACCTACATTTATATCACACTGCCTATTTTAATATAAATTAATCCACGAGATTATATCTCTACGATCGATTGTGAACAATGATTGAGTGAAAATTGTGCTTTTATAGCTTTTTTTTCATTGAAAAGTAATTGCGTTTCTTAAATGACGATTACGAGTATGTTTGTTTTGTATGTTGTTCTATTGAGCACGATTAGGCCAAAATTGTGTTTAAGTTTGTTTCTTTTAATAAAACGTCCATGATGAGTTAGGCCTACTTTTTCCGTTGTTTGAGGACTCTCTATAATAATCAACATCTACATTTCTTTTTTTCGCGTACGAAACATTAATGTCGGTAAATTCTGAAGCAGTGTACAGACATGATTGCTCGGATTTTATTACTTCGTTTATTAAATGGGAGGAAAATTGAAGTCGCTTCGTCAGCAGACTATCACGTATACTTCTTTCCCGCTCAATCCTTACAGAACCCGAAACTCATCAGCCATCAACATGGTTTTTTTTTCGAACCACTTGCCTTCAAACTACCCGTCAAGTACTATCATTTGGCCATGTTAGAGTGTGATATGCCGTCGGATTTTTACGATAATTACGGCGCAACAGACAGAATAGATTTCTCAATTTCCTAATGAATTGTTATGTAAGCCAGTTATTCCGATAAGATATAACATAATCTAGAAAAAAAACCAATAATCGTAATTCTTATTGGTAAAACGTGCCCTTTTTTGTCGGTTTAAGGCACAACATGATTTTATGGCTGTTTTAGTGATATTTTTCTTAATGTAAAGCGAAATTTGCGCGTAATACAACTTACTTATATTGAATTCATAATGCCTAATGCTGTATACGGTTGAGTTTTTTAGGTTTCAATATACGCGTTGAAAAACAAGGTTCCCTATAGTTCTGAAGTTTTATAGGGGTTATGGAGGAAGGGTGGAGATGGAAATGTTTCCAGTACCGATGTAAAATACATTAATCCCGATGGTTGACGATTGCAACTAATAATATTACTAACAAAAAATGCCGACAGGGATTGCATCCGTAGAAATTTTACAAAAATAATCGCTCATAATAATCCTCGAATTTCTCATCTTTTTATATTCATAATATCCAAACCCGACATTTTTACAACTTCCGTTACCTATCATATCAATGTTTAGCGTTACATCCAAGGCGGTGTGAACTTGCATGCTATTTCATAGCACGTTACATGCCAGCCCCTTGAGGTTCATTTATTATGGGTAATTGCTGTGGCCGCGTTCGAAGTGCGAAAGGGGTCGGTTGCGGCAGGTGCAGAAGATCCTTTTACGAGTAGATTGGTCGTAAGGGAACTGCGGCAATTGCCGTTCTGAAACTCGAGTACTATTTCTATCAATATGATGCGGCTTACGATGTATTAAAGTCTTACAAATTGTACATGTTTTTCTCTTGCATTACATCGACCTTACGACCGTTAACGTAACAACTTTCTGCCAATCATTATTATTACTGATCGCTGAGCTAACAGCGAATTAGGTGTTTATTAATAATAAAACCCATAGTCGGGTTAAAACGTCAAGTTCGTGTATGGGAAGTTTGTTTGATTTTCCTCGGCAAGATCCATTTGCAACGCCTGGTAAACACTTGTTTTAGGCACCACGCTGTTCCCAGAATTTAACCCTTACTAGATATCGCTCTTGCCATCTTGATTGTATTAGTCTCCGTGGCTTGAAACCAACCCTTTAAGTCCACCATTGAAATGAAATGCCATGCCGCATTGAGATTTTTTTAAATAAAAGTCTCAATTTGACCGTAGGATGATCATCAACATTGTTAGCCTACATTTGGTAGGCCTATACAAAGTTTGAATTCTATTCAACACTATAGCTCACCAACTCTAGCCTAACAGTCTAAATGACCGGACTGACAACAAGGGCGGAAGAAAAGGTTATGAAATGAATTGGACGATGATACTGTAAGAGAGCCAGCAATATTCAATTAAAAAAATCATAGAAAAAAAAATAAGCAGACGAACATTGTGTACTTTACCTGTAGGCCATATACTGGTTCAGAATGATCATACGAGCTACGGCAGTTGAATGTTATCAGACGTATTGCCATTTCTTGTTTGATGTTTAAATTGTCATCTCATTTGCTGTTTATTTAACAATTACAATGCCAAGAACTTTATACACATCATAAACGTCGATTATCGAACAATAAAAGGTGTTATGGTGTAAATATAACGGTTTTATTGAACACTTTTGTGTCTGATAAAACGAATAAAACACTTACCTTATAAAACAAAAATAATAATGAATTTAGATAGCTCCAATAGTATGCAAGTCCATCGATGGATAACGAATGAGTGACGGATAGTGTGCTTGTGACCAACCACTCGACAACAATTGTTTGTACGGTATATTCGGTCACACGAACGCAATTCGAAAGCAACACGAATGCCCTATGGTTGTGATAAAGTCTATTTATTCCACTCGTAAAATAAACAAATCAAAATGTACATTAACAATCACGGTTTGGTGCAGTGTTAGTAAGCAAACTGGCCGAAATAGTTAAATAAATTATTTGTGACGAACAGTATAATATCCAACATCAATGGTTCAACGAAATAATCCAAAGAATAGGTGAAGTAATGCTAAGCGTTGCTCCGCCAACTACAGAACGTACAATAAAGTATATTTACTTAACTGCTTTGGCGCTGTTGACACGATCTATACTCTCACAACCTATCAAATACCGTCAAGATAATGCTTTTCGTGTAGGCCTAACAATTGGATGTCGTTATGCGAACACGGGAGACTTTAAGCAAATGAGGAGGAGGAGGCCGGAGACTAGGGAGGAGGTTCGTCAGCATATGGACCAATGCTACGAATCATTCGGATTCAATTTCCCAATCGCTACGGGTGTTTGTTCCGTACTTGCACTTAGTATTGGAACTTTAAAATCTCTCCTGGTGTGAACATTGAAGAACCGATTTAAATCCGTTTAAATTCATGGCGTTCTAATAAGACGTAATTAGTCGTTATGCCGCAGATGTGATCACATTCAATTACGATCACGGTGGAAATACAACCAACATATTTTCTGAATGGTGTCCTGACAATTTAATGTTTTTTTAGTATAAAAAATCATCTTTGTCTGGTAAAAACTGATTAACCTCTATAAGCCTAATTTTCATTTAAAAAAATTCCTATTTTCCTTACAAATAACTTTGTAAGGAAAGGAAAGCTCTGCCAAACTTTATGTGACAAAAAAATGTGATGTGATTATATACCGGTATACATGATGATGTCATATCACTACCATATTTTGGCATATCACTACCATATTTGGGCACACTTTTTTGTCAAACTAGTTTGACAGTGTAGACAGAGCTTAAAGGTAACTGGTATTGTTTTTTTTAAATACGACACGTGGTTTTGAGTGTCGCTGATAAATACCACCGTATCACACATATGCTACCCAATATTGTCAGTTGAAGTTTCGTGCCCCGAGCTTTCTTAAATTTGTGACGTCATCAAACTTTTAAAACGTCTCATGTTGTTTCACGATAAATGGTCTGAGCTTTCTTAATATGACGTCATCACAACTTTTAGTGTAGTTATTTCTTAATGTCCATAATCTACAGATGTTGTTGTAGTGATCCAATCTTGTAGCTAGCTCGTGAGCAATGATTATCGTATTTACAATCATAATTATTTATAAAAATAGTCGTATTGTGAATGACATATTTTGTTTTACATTAATTGAAATATCAATATTTCGCATTCGAAAACATTTTTTTAATTGGTGTGAGGTAGTTAAATGTTAGCCTGGAGAAAATTCTGAAGTGATAAATATACATAAATCGATCAACCTTTGATGACCCTTAATGAGAAATAAAAACTTCCTACACAACTTTTATAATATTGCATGTTTGTGTGACATAACGATGGTGCAGACACATTCGCATCATCGAACGTTTGTTTACCGTATTTAGTCTCGTATTTTAGGCTATATAGTTGTGATAGGCCTATTATTAGCCTATAAAGGCCTACGTTATTCCTTTCCGCCTCAATATTTAAACAAAAATAAATTATTAACTAGTAATATAGGCCTACTCAATAAAGTGTAGGCTTATCTGTTTATGACAAGATTCGAACCAGTGACTTCGCAAACAAAATAACAGTACTACTTTAGTGGGCCTAGTCATTCACACATTATAATGCTAGCTATTATGGTAGGTCTACCATACAAGTATGATGAGCGTTATTCATTATTTCACCGTTTGAACATCACATAATGCTCCGTAGCGGTACCGGTAGTTATCTGATCGAATCGTCAATCGGAAAGAAAAATTACAGTCCCGACTATTATTCATTCAACTATGGTACGCCCCAAAGGTCAAAAACATGCGCGCATTTCAAGTACCTATACACCTGCCGAGGAGAACAGCACACATCACAATCATGTTCAAACGATTACCTTAAAGTATGTCACATTAACCACGGTAATGACACTTTATAACTAATGAAATGATATATACCGAGAAACCCTGTATATTACACAATTTATCATGTCAAAAATAACTTGCAGCTGGTTTACATGTTTCTAATGAATAGTTAACTTTTTATTCAGTTCCAGTTAATCATACAGAATCTAAAAAACAATACATAATCGGTCGATGAAGAAACATGGTCAATTATCCCTCGCAGTCGGTTCATTAGTCAATATGTTTTTCTATGTCCGCAAATTTCAAAAACGGATCTTTAAGTTTTAAAGCGAATCGCAAGCAATGAATTACCTAACGGGTATGATGATCAAATACGATACACGTATTCAATGAAGGAAATTTTAGATTCGTGCCAGTTTTAAAAAAATGAAAGAAGCAATATTACATATAGAAAGAAGTCAATATTAAACGACTGAATACATTGATTGATATTTGTATCTTGCTAGTCCTTGGCCTACATTTTGTATTCATAATACAATTTTAACCACTATTTTAGGCCTAAAAAATAAATTGAGAAAATGTATTGAAATATGTGTAGAATTATCATTAAGTGAATGAAGAGGAAGGGGTTAAACGTATTTTATTAGTGTAACATAACTTCACAGAGTTCATGAATATCGTAATATTTGAACTAAATATATTGTTTTATTTTATATTTATTCGTTTTAAGCCGGCCAATCGAACCGGCTATATTCCGTTTTGCTAAACTGTGTGTTCACATAAATTCTCTCTTCACTCTGTGTCCATGTAATCCAATCTTAGGGCATAAGAAACTGTAATCAAAAATAATACGTGAAGAAGATAAATCGACATGCGATTTTTAGCATCATTTCATAGAGGCTTAACCATTAAAAATCACATTTACGAAGCCAAGACGGTATGATGAGAAATTACCCGTGAAATCCCGACCGTGACAGAGATGCGCGCATGATAAATGGGGTCAGGTAAGTTCAACCTCATCATTAACTGGTGGAATAACTATTCCATTCTCTTGTGATAACATATCCTCACTTTGGGCTGCTTCTTCCATTTTGTTTATGCAAAGGTTATGCTAAACATGTCGTTGTTCACATGTACCTGCCGAGCGTACCTGTCTAAGCTATGAATATACAAGACACCCTCGGCCATTTTGGTGTTTAAACATGTCTGGAATCTACCCAAAACACGACTCAAAGTTGCATGAAACGTCAAAATGTATTTTGATCCATATCATTTTATAGAATATCGCAGTAGGACGGTAAATGCCATTTACATTTCATTTTACATTTTAATTAAAACGGCATACGTCCCACGACGTCCTAATAAACGACAACGCCTTTGATTGGTCAAAAGATTAAGAACATTGTAAACGAACTAACTTTCACTCATCGTGAGGCTTTCCACGCACATATTCTGTTCACCCCCAAAAATGCAGACAAGATTCAAAGAATGAGGTGGTTGTGGTTGTTAGAAACAGTCACGTCACACCTTCTGAATCGATACCATGCTTAATTAGGCCTATATATACGGTAAAATTCGAAATCGACCTACACTAAAAAACAACTTTTACCTTGTGGCACAGTAATCACAACCGCAATATGTTTCTGTACCTCGTAACTAGGCTAAACGTACTCTTTGGGCCAAAAGGTTGGCGCAATTTAACCGCGCAACAAAGGAATATGAAATTTCATTTTTTAAACCGATACCATCATAGTACTTGAAGCTGGCGGAAAAAATCTAAAAACCCATCGAATGTGTGTAAATGCATCAGTATCAATCGTTGAATATTAATATTTTCATATCATTCTCTGTAATAAAAGACTTTTTGATTGATGCTGTCTACTTCATTCATTCCGTAGCCTAGATTCCAGTCTTTTAAGTCAATTGGTCATTGTATTCTTTATCGTTGCCGCTTTGATTCACCGCCAAGTATTTATGTAATGTGCGCTAATCAAGTAAAACATAATGCATCCTAATACAGGAACATCACAAGAGGTTTGACGTCTACTTAATAATAGCAGCTCATATGAATAACAAAAATCACAATATGATAAATATTTTATAATAATAAGCTAGACCTACCAGAGGCGATGATGAGATCGTCAGCCGGAAAACAAGCATCAGGCCTGTAGCAACTCAACGCGCATGGTTTATTTATATTTCCGCTAGGCCTAAAAATGTTGATCACCCGTGGATCCTTGGCCCTCACCTTTAGATGAGAAGACAGGCCTTTGTGACACACCGCAATTGTTTAGACTACCAAACCACTGCCATTACCGAGGCTGGTATGATAACAGATGGATTAGTTGAGGGTGATGTGTTCCGACTAATCACTTCTGTCGCACTTCTCGATTTCTGTCAATGCATTTTTACTTTTAAAGACCAGCAATAAAGTTTTTTACAAGGCTAATTTGTAATAAAATTAGACAATAAATCGATTAAAAGTAAATTAACTGATCAATCAATCAATCAATCACATGGCAAATTAATACAAATCAACATCCATCCAAAAATTAATACGGATATGGTGAATGTATCGTGCATGATAACTGAATTTTTTAACGTAGCTTTCCAAAAATAACACCATACATTTAAAAAATAAATTTTGTATGTACAGTGAGATTAGACTGTTTCAGATCTAGTTTGTGTAGGGCAGGAGGCGCCTGAATCCGGGATGACTGAAACACAATTAATGCTGACCGGGGTTCAATTATTAGACCGTTTCCTGGCGTATCCCGTTACTTCGGTTTGTGGGGGGTTTTTTTTTGGCATGGTTGGACCATTTTATCGTATTAGTTTATATGTACAGCGCTTAGAGGTTTCACAACATTAGGCGTTATATAAATCCAGGATATTATATTATTATATTATTAAACTTGGAGAAACTAGATGACAGCACTCAGACATATTTTAATACAACAAGCAACCAGTGATTAAACCATTAAGTAAGGGATAAGCCAACTAAAGATATAACACATAAACGAGGGTAATTATACTAAAACTATTTGACAAATTAGAAGATTTATTAAAGGCGCATTAAAACGTGTCAAGTTGACAAATTACGCTAGGCCTCCTTCAGTGACCTTCTAGGAAAGGCAATCTCCCGGTATGTTAAGTGTGAAAAATTGATCATAATAGTATGTTAAAATTAATGTTTTATTATGCGTGTCGTTACGGTATTCTTTGATGCGGTACATCGCGCCCTTGCTGCTGCAAAACACGTACCGTAATACGTAGATATTATTACCGTCGTCGGTTCAGTTTGACTTGTATCTCCCATCATGACAGGTCTATTGCCATTTTGATTACCATACCTATCGATCTTTAAACATCATACAGAATAACATTGCAAAATCATCTCACTCGTCGGTTCGCAACAGCGGTTCATTATCAGCTATTCAAAAATGTATCGGCATGTAGTTGTTGTATCAGGTGAGATTATCAACACATAAGACAAAAATACATCCAAGATGTTTGTTTTCGTCACGGCTCATAAGTATAGAAAATTCATAAATGTCAGACGGTGTGCGTGATGTTTTAATGCCAATTTACACAGACGCCCGGTAACGGTAATACAAAATGATATAGAATCTATGGTCGTGTTTATACAACACCCTAAATCATTCTTTATGACCGTTTTTACACACACAGATTCCAGCTTAGGATAGATACAGATTATATATACGTGGGACAATATCGGTACAATAACGCGGTATTCCGCTTCTCGTTATCACACAGGCGAGCGGTAACGGTAAAAAATATAGAATCTATTCATTATGACTATTTACACACAACGCGGAGTGGAGGAGGGGCGTTTTCCGCTCAGGATAAATGCAGATTCTATGTGGTACAGGCTACGTGGTTTTCCGCTTACCGTATACCGCTCGTCTGTGTAAATTGGCATTTACACGGATTAAACACCGCGGTACTACTGCAGCACCAGAAATAAGTAAACTTATTTCTCCATGCAACAACACATGGCGCAATAAAGAATGTGTTCTGTCCCCGGGGGTGGCAGACTAATGCATTTGTGGCAAGTTATGTTTATTTATTTGTATATAACCATCACCTGGCCTGAACAAGTGAAAAACAAAAGTTATCTGTGGGCTTTTCAAACGGTGAATGAAAAAGAGTGGTTTGTAGGCCTACGGCATGGAATTATTCAAAAGCTGATTCAGCATTGATAAGTTAAGCAGGCTTTGTGTGTTTAAGAAGTTTATAAAATGCCTTTTAACGTTTGTTGTTTTAAACTTTGTAAACAATCAAAAAGTTCGTTGACAATAATTGTTGTTATTACATTGTAATAACCAACTATGACGTAGTACGCCGTCGTGAATACGAGAGTACATCTTAAAAAAACTTTGCCTCAGTAAAGTAGAAAAAAGAAGTGGTGATAGAGCTATCCAATAACCATTTTAAAAATTAAATTTACTGCAAAATTCGAGTTTTATAATAACATTTAAAATTTGTTTAGATTATATCTAGCATACTCATAATTCCTTAGTGGAATTTTATAAAAATTAATTCATATTTTATTACGGAACTAAAAGGGGACACATCGGACGTTTGGTTCAGGGCTCAGCACTGCTATAACTAAATCGACAAATTAAATCCAATACAACTCGGTAATAATAATTAGTAAACGGAGAAATCAAATTAGACACCAAAGCGCATACTTCTTCGATGCTTGGGTTTAAATTCATCTTCACGGCACCTTATCTCAAATCAAAAACTATCTAGGTCGGTGAACATAAACGTATCGAATAGAAACTTAAAACTTTCGTTCGGTGACAAATCACATGTTCAGCAAATGCAAACTGAATCCTACTTCAATCTCCTCGTCGGAAATCAGACAAAACCAATCAAGGGACGGAAGGCTGATCCGAGAGTACATGTATTTGTTTTACACCCTGCTGGCAATATCATAACTGGTTTGGAAACAGCTTACACGGTTCAGCCTGGTTCAAATTCGTGTTCGTATGTCGTGCCTGGGGCGCACCGAGCATCGGGTTGCCGACAAGGCCATAATTGTGTCCACAATCTATTCTCGTATTTATTTTGTTGCAATCAATTCACCTCATATTGACTATTTACTGGGATCCATATTGGTTTATCAATTCATGCTTAAAGTTCTAAATCATGCGATGGGTTTTGAAATTACCATTTAATACATTTGCGTAAATGATTAAACTAAGTTTGAAAAACTCAGTTTTACACCCAGGCCTTTGTGTACCGGTAAATTTTTATTACGGTAAATAAAACAATAAAAAACGTAATATCATCATTAGATTTATTTGAGAATAATTAGGCATAGTGAAAATGTAATTTAGATACATAACACCATGATAATGATGACAATGACGGGGGAGATGTGACGACGGCTATACGACAAACGGTGAAGATGAGGACGACGAATATTATGACAACGAATATTAAGACGACAACGAATATTATGACGACGACGACGACGAATGTTATGACGACGACAATGGTAAAGATGCCGACTACATGAGGACGAATATTACGAAGATTATGAGCATGCGGCGACCGAACGACACGGTTGATGGTCTAGAGAAAAACAACTTATTGATGCTTTTAACGTCAACACCATTTTTACGTAATCGCTCCTGAAGACGAGTGACACTGTCGACATTCATCATCTTTTTTATTTAATGATCAAACCTGAGCAGCAGCAGAAGACTTTGATTTCGATCTGAACTCAGATGGGTTCCGTCACCTTTCGTTCGGTCACCTGTCTGACAAATTGACCAACCGATTTAAAACAAACACTTCGCCAAGTTGCAAATTATATTAATCGTATTCGCCATGTGGTGTCCCCTTTGAAGTGACGTCACTCACTTTCATATAATATATCCCTTTCATATTTATTGTTTAATATTAAGTATGGTAAGCATAACCTGCCAAAAAATGCAGATTGATGGAAAAGTAAATGTTCAACGCAGTGCTTGGTACGTAACGGTGTTTAGTATTCGTTACCTCAATTTTTCATATCGTCGATTGCGGTTCTTAAGTTTTTTTCCGTCACTGCATTTTTGTTATGAGAAACGCATTTTATGTATGTTTTTCATTATAAGATCATAAAAAATAATAAATTCCATCAAAGCCATTGCAAGGAGTACATAGTGCATTTATTAAGAGATGTGCGCCAGTCTAAATCACCGCGGACTGTCCTAATGTTGTAACATTTGCTGATGTTGATGGAATTATATTAGAAGTTGTCAAGAAAAGCTAAACTACACGCGCGCGTATGTGAAATGTACGTGGTGAGAGTGGTAACCACATAATACTCTTTAAAAACTACACGAACTAATGAGGAATAATAGTGTGTAACAACACAAAGAAACAATAGGCCTATATAAAATAACCTCTCTAAGTTCAAATTCAAATGTAGGCCTACGCTTCTCTTCAAAATGCACGATCACAGTTATCAACATATTAATGTAGTAATCTCTGTTTGCGATTATCAAACTTAACAAAGAACTCACAGAAATCATTTGTGAAGTTTATACACTGAATGTATTAATTCAGAACTAAAAATACTACGTCGTAAATGTTCTACAAATGATGTGAATAAAGTCAGGAATATGAATAAACTTTCCGATCATCTGTAGGCCTAGCCCTTGAATACAATCATCAAATAACGACGTCTGGTGATATGTAGGCCTGAATGAATGTGAGGTACACATACAACAAAGCCAAATACAGCATTTTTAGTAATTAAAAGAAAAATGTGTTAGGTCTAAAGTCGTTAAAAGTGATAATATGAAGAGCAAACACGCACAATTATGATTGACATAATTATTAAACTCATTCTGGTGACGAATCGGTTAGAGGTGGTGAGGCCTGGTCTAGCATCACATTGTTTAATTATTAATGTATATCTTAATGATAGTGATTATGATTTTTTTTATGGGAAATTGGCGCGTCGCAGGTCAACATTAATGTGACATCACAAGAGTGAATTAATGATAGACGCTGCTACTGACCGGCCGCGCGTTCTCATGCGTCGATGGCGACAAAATGTCTGCAAAAAGTATATTCAACGCGTACTAAAAAATATATATTACCAATTAATTATTTAAGTACAATAATCAGCATACTTGATATTGATTAGTATTACATCAATGTGTAAAATATTTACATATACATCGTTGATGCGCGCGCATAAACAATATCATCGTGTGAACGCAATGCGTGTGTCCAACGATTTTCCTATCATTATTATGCATACGGGTATTATAATGACGTTTTTTCACATGTTACAAAACACTAACCTATGTATAAAGCTCTGTCAACACACTATCAAAGTTTGATGTGCCCAAATATGGTAGTGATATGCTTAAATATGGTATATGATATGATGTCATTACCATATATAGGCACATCACAATTTTTTGCCACATAAAGTATAGTGTAGACAGAGCCTAAAAAGTGAAGCTGAAAGTGTGAGTGTGTGTTGAATTGGGTTATCAAATATCCTCCTTCTCACACCTTTTGATAATGGACACCTGTCATAAGGTTGGTCAAGGTTAATTATACAATAATACTGGTCACTGTGGTCACCATAAGACATGCCACGCCTGGTAACTGGTTCACGCGTAGTGGTACACCTAAGATGACCTATGGTCAGCATAATAAAGGAAGTTACTATGGTTACTGGCCAGGGGTTCTGTGGTAGGCCTCCTGTACACGCCCATGGTCACTGACACGTCACATGGTCACTGGCACACATGGTCATTGACACCCGTACGGTCAGTAATAGGCAATCGCAGGCCTTTGATCAAGTTTATATTTAAACAAAGCTTAAAACATGTGTGTGTTTTCAAATAAAAGGTCAAATTATACCTTTATCTGGATTAATTCATTTATTTTGATTAATTTTTCTTCAAATAGCCTATTAGTGAATTCTCATTAAATACAATATGTTGTATTACTCAGTACGGTATATACAGTACAACAATATGTAGGCATATTATGCAAACACTAGTGTATGATCATACATTTTTTTATATAGGCCTACTGTCTTTTTAAATACCATACAATTCCATTTTATCTTTTAATTTTAAAATCTATGAGTGAAAATGCAGTTCACATTGTTGATAAATGACAACAAAAACCAGATCTATAATAATAATCTTGTAAACAACAACACTATATATATTACCATGTTTTTTTTATTGCCAATTAATGGTCAAAATGAGACGAGTTTAAAATACCCATCTATCATAATAAAGCACAGAATAGAATAAATGATTTTTTTCTGTGACGTATGGTAGCTAGTTAGTAACCTAGCACTGCTAATCCACTAGCATTAGTGCTAAGCCTAAAATAATTAGTTTTTTAATCACGATATTTGTATTTGTTTTTCTTCTTCTCAAGAATCTAAAACCAATTTGAAGGCATCAGTATTGCTGAGGCAAATAAACACTGGATGTGTTTCTAAAGCTCGGTCTACACTATCAAACTACTGTGACAAAAAACTGTGATGTGCCCAAATACGGTGTTGATATGCACAAATATGATAGTAATAAGTTTTCATCATATCCATATATGGGCACATCACATTTTTTCTCACATTAAGTTTGATAGTGTAAACGGAGCTTAAATCCATGTCCCAATTTGTCTCCCTGCTGTGTCCTTTCTCTACACACATTGGGGTAGGAAAACAAATTTGTCCAAAGTGAGTTATCTAATATTATCTGAATGAGGTAATAAAATTGAAGACATTACATGCAGTCTACAGGAGCAATATAAAACATATTCAAATGTTCCCAAACATTACACCTGTATTTTTGTTTTTTTTTCTGACTTCACTGTCTATGATATTCATACAAGGCAGCTAATGCGAGTACATATAGGCAGTTTAAATAAAAATATTCCCCTTTGGTTTGTGTGGGTATGTCTCCCTACATGTAGCTATACACCTGGAGTTCTTTGGGGCATTAAGTGAATTATCTTTAAGTATCTATTGTGAGAAACATCTTTTAAATCGCCTATTTATATAAACAGGAACCATTGAATTTAGATTGAGCACCAAGATGACCCGGCTAACAGTCAGTAAACTTAGCTTTAGGCTTAAGTTCACCATTGGCAAATATTGTCAATAGGCAACCATTCTGCTTGCTTATGAAAATCATGAAAACCACTTTCCCAACGGCCTAGGAAATCAGAGCTTAGATAAACATAGCTTGCACAAACTTGAACCCGATTGACTTTAACAAATCTTAACATCTTTTGAAGCAAAGAATTAAAATTGAATACAGCAATATTGGAATGTTATCTTTAGAGCGTTTCTGTGAAAGTAAATTGGGAAAGTTATATACTCCTAAATGACTTATCAATTGTTTGTATAAATCTGTGAGTATCAAACTTTAATGGAAAAAATGTATGCAGTATCGGTATGTTGATAAAAAGAAAAATAAGAAAGAAAATAATGTACTGTATTATCATTAATAGAAATAAGGATAAGTTACTGTTTCAGTATAATTCAGTAGGCATATGTATTGTCAATTTTATTTTGATTAATATCTATACATATGGCCTATACAGTTTATGCTCTACTATAAAAAAATGTACCCAATATGACAAGAGAAAGGCCTAGTCCTGGGGAAAGGCCTACACCAATATTGAATGCTATTGAATTGGTTTAGCAATTAGCAATTACTTGAGCATTGGAATATAGTCATATAAAATATATATTTCATTGAAGAATACAATTTATAAAGCTCTGTCTAAACTATCAAACTTTATGATGATGTCATATCACTACCATATTTGGGCATATAACTACCATATTTGGGCACAACACACTATAAATCATTAGTTTCATTTTGATATGTTCAAAAGATAAAAACAACGCTGTCTTTAGTGTGTGCACAATATATTGAACTGTGAGTGTGATGCCCCTTCTGGGACCCCTACAATATAACACCTTTTATACTTTGTTACGTTCAATGAAAAAATTGAATAAATAAATACATCTGTAACACAAATACTGTGATTCTGATTATGCAGCTGGTTTGACAAAATTAAAAGCCAGACTTGTAGGGCCTCCAATTCTTTTAACTGCTTTTGCATTTAAACAATAAACTTATGAAGCATAAACTAAAGAAACATGGCTACCTATAGAACGAGTTAAAACTTGCACAAAATCTCTACATTTCGCTTCCTGTGAAATTCAGCAATAAAAACAGAAATGAATTGTTCTTTTTTTTGATTGACACTCAATATCGCGCGAATAAAGTTGTAATTTTCTGCCCGAAGGTTCACAGTTGTTTGCGCTTCATTTAACCAGTAAACAATTGAAAAACCAATATGTACAACAAACACAACACTTCGCATTCAACAATTAAGGCAGAACATGGTTTTAATAGGTTATTTCTTTATGCTTAACATCACATGTTATTCACTTGAATTTAATACAAGATCAAGACTCATTGATTATGGTGATAATTGATAAGCACGCTGGAATTGAAAAATAAAGTAATTCCTTCACGATAAAACACTGTGAACTCCGGTTTACTTACAATACAATGGAATACATAAACTTATCTAACGCTAGAAATCGGTGATTCTAACAGATATATAACGCTTTCGAAGGATTTAAAAAGATCTTATTTTGCTTATCAGGATTCTGTGGTTTAATACGATAATAAATCAATGGATTTTGTAACATATAAGAATGGAATTACAATGTTTAACTAAAATCCGTTTTAATATATTGGCAAATCAACATTGACATATGTCATTTAAGGGTTATTTCTGGTCAAATAAAACAGATAATTCTACCAGTCTGATTTTCAATGAAAATAACACAATATATAATATAGCACTATCAACTTTTTCAAGTAATTTCTAAAAATTAATGAACAAATCGAGAAAAAATATAGAAATCTCAACATGGGTGTGAATACACTTATGGATATTACAGTAATTTTTATTTCAAAAAGCTATTAGTTAATTATTCTTAATTATTGACATTTTATTTATCAATATTTCATTTGCTTTGATGTGGACAGAGACAGACAGACAGACAGACAGCTAAATGATAACCATCTATAGTTTTAAATAATACAATATTTAAGTTTAACAGAAAGGAATTGTAATACAGTACAATATTATAATAATTATGATAACATTTCTTTCCTCTGATAGAAAAAAAAACTAAAATAAACCATTGAGGATTAACAAGTTAATATTTTCTGAACAAAGAAATTTCTAAAAAGTAATTTTAAGAATTGCATGCAAAAATAGAGAAATCACTACCTGGCCTGCCAATATTGATGGATAAGAAGAGGAAAAATCTTAAGTAGAAAACATTTTGGGTAGAAAAATCTAATTATGATATTCATTTATACCGTAACTATTATATTATAATTAGGATAGAATTTGTTTTCTTGAAAGAAAATGACTATGAGTATGATTATTTTCTGTATTCCATGACATGTTACAACTAGAAGACAATATGAACCAAAAAGAAAGAATCTTGTTAATTTTGTATTTATGATCAATAAACGAATAACATGAAATCATTACATGATTAAACCATACTCTATCAACATGGCTGCCTTTAAACACACATTAATATAGCTTCATATGTAATGTGATCTGCCGTTCAAAATCTGCAGTGTGATCCACTTGAGATTGAATTGGCCGTTCATTGATTCTCATTGAAATCTGATAAGACAATATCTAGGCAAACATGAGCCTAGAGTGTTTATCACATATTAATTTCATTATCAGGTATTGGTATATATTTTAAAGTTGTCAGTCATACAGCCTAGCCATCAAACGTGAATCACAGAAAACGCATTCCTTATGACATAGCAATTCCTTGCATCCACGGAACCGTTTAGACACATGGGGCGATCTAGACAGGACACCTCAACCTCCTAGGGTTCTCAAAGCCTTGATCTTTCTACCGTAACCCTGTTTTGAAATGATCTATAATTAGTCTATCACCCATAAGTTAAGTCTGTACAATCTTCAAGTTATTTTTTTATATTGTTTGTGGTGAGTTGATAGGATGTGGACTTTATGATATAGAAGATAAAGATTAGGAAAACAAACATTAAATTCCATTTGAGCACATTTAATGATAATTTAATAAAGAAAACAAAAACATTTTCAGAATGTGGAAGAATGGTGTTTAGCCCAAAGCTAAAACAATCAAATCAGGAATTTTAATAAATTGTTGTGAAAGAAAAACTTTAAGAAATATATTGACTGTATTAGTATCTTTCTCCTTCTAAATTCCAATTCTTGAAATAAAATAATATATTATTAATATAGAGTATATAAATTGTGATATATAAAGATTAATTCTTATCCAAGTGTTATAAATAAAGATATAAATATTACACAAAGTATTTTAATATCAAGCCTCACTAAAATGTCATTGTTTAGTACACTATCTGATAATGGTCTTATTCGCTCAGGGCATCGGTCAGTTATTAATATCATTGCAATGTCCAGCAATGTCCAGAAGTAATCCAATTGATTTACAGGCCTTGTCTTTATTGACTGAATAAACTGAGGATGAATATTTCAACTATTAGATTGTCTGCTAACTACCACACTGTAGTCATTTTAATTTGGAGTTCAAAATAAATTTCAATATATATATACTCATATGCTATGACTTTATCCAAATTCCCTCACTTGCAGTGATGAAGGGCTAGTGTTGCCCGAAAGCTCTGCTAACTTTGCTGGCTGTTTACTTTATCGTTTTGATTTAGCTTTTCCCTTTTTTTTTGTATCTCCATTGAGATCCAGCCACTGATACCCACAGCATTTTTTTCAGTAATTTGCCTTTGGATTTATATATATATATATATAAACACAACAGGCAAAGAACATTAATTCTAAACTGCCCGGTGATATACTGAAATTGAATTAATTAATTTGAAACGATAAATATATATATATATATATATATGAACACCTACCAAGAAATATCAATAGATATATAATTTTTTTTAATAAAGAAAGAATTTTAAACCGCTTACCATCATTTGTAAATAAATAATTAATGTATTTTCAATTAAAATAATCATCATGACGATTAAATTCAATATTAGTTTTCACAATAGGGGTTGTAAACAGGACTTTCATTTGTAATTAAAATCATCAAAATAGAGAGTTCAATATAATAATCCCATTATTATCACTGGTAGCATCAGCAGAAAGAATAGTAAATCCACGACTTTTGACATCCAAGCCAGATTATTAGCCTGTCCCTAATTTCCGTAATAGTTGTCCTACTGGGCGGTTTCATTCTGATAAACTGGTATGGTAATGCAGTGTACGGTTGAAACATGTGGGAAACAGTCTTACAATCAACATCATGGGGTAGTACAGCATTTCAAACTACTGGTGGTTGTCTGGAGTTCACCAAAACTGTTCCACCAATATTAGTAGTGACAGGGCTTTAGAAGAAAAAAAATTGCTGATAACTTTTATCATTTAGGTTGAGACCAAGACCAATCTACATGGATAAATTCTAACAATCTAAATGCTCAAAGCGAATACTGAGGCCAACATTAGGACAGACCAACCTGAATGTTGAGACATTTCGAAAGAACAAACACAACCTTTAAACAAAAAAGTAAATCCAGAAATTAATGATAAATGATTTTGTTATGCGAGATTTGTTCACTAACAAAGATTCATCGTGTGGAAATTGAGATAGAAAGATTTTAGTTTGTTTGATCTGGACATGACGAGGTATCGTTTAAGTTAAAGAAGGATAAGTATATAGTAAATCAAAAGAACATTTTATTGGGTGAATTTACTCATCTAAAATAAAGGCCTTAAATAAAGTGGATGGAAGACATTGAAGGTAGATGTCCATGATTACATGAACCAAGCACAACTACATGATTGCCATTTTAGATATAAATGGCAGTCTCAGTTCACAAAAATACTCAAACATTATGCCAGACAAACATGGTGGTAATCTAACAAATATAAAAAGTATACAACAACTGGGCTATTCATCTTCCAAAATAAATTCAGGCCAATACAAGTATTAATATGCCGATTCTCTACCACACACATTGTAGTGGTGTATCGGTGTGGTCTTCATACGGCATTGACGGATGTGGTCTCCATGTCTACTTAACATTATCAATCAATGTTCTAATGTTGCATTATTTACTGAGAACATAATAAATTGCTTCGCATTAATCATGATTACCTCATTTGAACTTGTTACTAATTCCACTTGTTTTTTAAAGTAAGAAAGTATAATAAGACATAGAAAAAGGTATGAAATGCACCATTTTGTGTCGGAATTCAGCAAAAATTTACCATATTGCCAATTTATTGCAAACGTTTTTTAAAATCGTGAATTCATTAGCATAATTGTAGAAGATATATGTACAGTAGGAAGCATCTTCAAGAAAATCCATTGTTCGTACAAAGCAAAGTATTATTGATCTTAACTTTAGATATGAATTTCACCAGATTCTTAGTAGTAACCTACAATATTTGTCCGATTCTATGACCATATTTAGATAGTACTGAAAATTGGCTGTCTATTCTAAGAACACTTGCACTGATGAAGGGCTAGTGTTGACCGAAAGCTGTTCTAATTTTTCTGTCGGTTTTTCATTTATTCATATCAAAAAAATAAACAAAACAATAAAATACACCAACATAATACATAACAGCCAGAACATGAGGTACCCCAAAAATGAACTAATTAATCACTGTCGGGTAGGGATCCTTTAAGACATAAAAACAGTAGAACAAATACATTTTAAGATAAATATAAAATATGTAAATATGTCTATTCATATTAAGATTGATTCTAAAACAAATACACAGATTAAAATCTCCATTAAGATCCAGCCACTGATACCCACAGCAATGTCATTTTTCAGTGCTTATTTTATTTTGTATCTCCATTGAGGTCCAGCCACTGATACCCACAGCAATGTCATTTTTCAGTGCTTATTTTATTTTGTATCTCCATTAAGATCCAGCCACTGATACCAACAGCAATGTCATTTTTCAGTGCTTATTTTATTTTGTATCTCCATTGAGATCCAGCCACTGATACTCACAGTATTTGTACTTTTTTCAGAAATTTTCCTTTGGATTTATTCTAAGAAAACAAATACTGTACATACTATTTGTTTTGATATCAATATGAAAACAAAATGAGAAAAATATGTACAGATTTCTTCCTTGGTCAAAACTCGTCAACTTTAGCTATCAACAATTTCCACTTAAACTTCCTATTTTTAAATTGGCTAATAACTTACTTTAAATTAAACTTGTAATAAAACATCAATCATTTTAAAATTGACAATCTGAACTCTTGTTAAGGAAGTTTAAGAATCATAAAAAAGATATAAATGTGTTACAATCTGTAATAAATTACAAAGTACATACGTAGTTCCTGTAAAGAATACCGTGAATTTGAGTACAAGGAATGGTCAGAAAATTAGTAATAAATGCAATTGTATCTACCACATGCATGATGAACGTTTAAAACCGAAATTGAATGCTACTCAATAAGCATTTAATATATTTGTCGATACTGATGTCCTTATGTAAGCTATACATAATTCAATATATTCTAGTACATACTTAAATGCATTTTAAAATAAACATTAAGTTAAGTCTGTCATGTAGATGACATTTGATGACTTGACCTGTCGATCACATCCACAGGGACTACATTCTAATTTAAAATCAAGAAATATTTGAAGAGGCTCCGTACAGGTTTTTTATTTATTTAAAAAAAATGAAACTATCAGTAAAAAATTGATTTAACAGACTAAGTTAAAATAATTTATTTAGGTGATATCAATTGAGTTGTATTTAAAATGTTGGTTATGTTATTACTAAATAATTAATCCACTATACAGGGATATAATTATAAGCCCACTACTAGATTTTAAGTCATTTCTAAACAAAACAAAATGATTAGCTGGAACAGATTCCTTGGCTGTTTTAAAACGAGATATTTTTACCATTACAGGGTCAGTATGATTAATAGTTAGGAATATACAGTACTATAGAATAAAGAATATAAAAATTTATCGGGAAGAAATCACTCACAAGTACTGCTATCTATTAAATATATTAAACTTTAAACAGAAAGGTCAACGTTTTGTCAACGATATTCAACAAAGCTGAATTTTTATAGTTTTTTATTAATAACACTTATGAAACTAAGGGTTTAGGAAGAGTATTAGTTTTATGTGAACATTAAACCACTGATTGACAAGTGCAAATACAACAATTTCTATAAATTGTTAAATTTGAATATAGACTAAAACAAACTTTAGTCAATTCTAATGATGTTTAATCTCAGAGTTTGATCTTTTGAAACCAATAGTGGTTTAAACTTTCATTTGCGTGATTTTAATATCCCATTAAATACCAGACAGGCCATAAACAGTGTTTACTCTGCCTATTAGATACATCCCTTGATTGTTCTTGCTTAGTCCACGAGTATGATTGACATATGTCTGGTAAAACAACAGAAGGTTCGGTTTACACCATTGACCCTACTATAGCCACGTCAAGAAAAATTAAGAGGAAATGTATGTTCGCACGAGTAGTGAATATGATGTATAATTTACTGCTAAATGGTGTAGATTATATACACAGCAGTGATAATTGGCATTTTTATTAATATAATATATACACAATTATGCCTTATCTCTGGATTTGCATTGGTTAATTATATCAAATATAATATATCAGTAAAAAGAAACGGTGTACAGAGTGCACACTGTTCAGAACAGACAAAATGAAAATGATTGAACGAATTAAAATTTAAAATTCTTCCCTATATTGCATCGAACAATAGTTTTTTTTCGTTTTTGGGTCTTGCGTGACAAGAAATTTCTTCTGGCAAGATCCTCTATTAATGGTTATGTTGTATTGTTTTATTATTGTATATTACCAAAGAACTTATAACACAAGAATCTCCTGTTCTTAAATTTGCATTCAAAACACAGTATCGGAAGTACAGGGTTAAAAGGTCAAACTGGGCGACGCCATTTCACAGCATGGAGCAGCGCCCCCTCCAAACTAGGAAGTCAAAACTATTAATTCCTATAGAGGGCTCAGTCAATTACTCTATCCCCCCTATAGTATTAGCAGATCCCCTCTATGATTTTGACTTTCTAATTTGTTGAGGGCGCACTACTCCAATAGAGGGCTCAGTCAATTACTCTATCCCCCTATAGTATTAGCAGACCCCCTCTATGAATTTGACTTTCTAATTTGATGCGGGCGCGCTTCTCCATGGCTCACAATGGCGCCACCCATTAGCTCTATTCTATCCCACAATGCCTTTCGAAATTGTTACGCGCTTCGGACAAACAGGAGATTCTTGTGTTATAAGTTCTTTGATATTACCATTTTTTATTGTATTGTTTACCATTGATAGAAATGAATAAACGTTGTTGAATGAATAGTCCTGTCACTAAATATAGAGTACTAGAAAAAATATGCATTGCAATAGGTTTTGTTTTATCAGGTGCATTTATTTTGGAAAGAATTATGTATTTATAATTCGTGATTTTTGACAAGGTTGGTATCATACCAAGGACAATTGCTGTTTGCGTTCTAATGAGTTCATGTTTGTACCTCAATGGGTGGGGTAACATAAGTAGGAACCAAATACAGTTTACAGTCAGTAAACAATATTATATAAACATGTTTGAAGGATTTTTAAGTTCATTGTGATGGCCTTTTTTTAGACTGAAATTAAATATAGAAATCATTACAAACACTTGGGAGAAAAAGTAGAAAGTTAATAAGAAACATACTTAAAATATGTGATTCATAAATAAAAATATGTAATGTAATAACATGGGGAAGTAATGAGATTATGCCTACTATGGGCACACAACACTGTTCTGTCAGTAAAGAGTATCCAAAGTTTGAGGCAGAAAGGAAAGCATATTGCAAAGGACAACTCATTCATATACTACCGTCCTCACTTCTAAAGCGAGTCTCAATACATAAAAGGTACAACAATAGAAAAGATAGTTAAAAGATAAATTGTTGAAAAAAGAGTTTTGCATTGAAACTAATAGAAAATAATACAGCAAAACAAGAATTGCCTTAAAAATGCCATCAAAATCCAGGTATTCAGCAGAAGGTCAATCATTTAAACCGATATGGATTTGTTTTAAAACTTAAATTTAGTCAGATAAAACCTTTTTAGACAACATCAAGATTTGCGTCCAAGGTTTAAGCGTAGTAGAAAGTATAGAAACAAATTCCTCTATAGAGGAGCCTAGAAAATGTCAACAAATGGATTAGTAAAACTAAAGCCAGATTGGCAATTTTTAAAGAATAAAGACAGCTTGTTCTTTGCCATGTTCTTACATAGAAAGCTTTTAAAATATTCTAAGCCTATTAAACACTGATCATCAGTGCAAAACAATGAACATTAAAGTATTTAGTATGCATTGCCATTAGTTCAAACAATACTGTATATTTATGTTTGTACATGCTAAGTGATTTTAGTCTATCCTAAAAGCATTTAAGTATTTCTTAATATTAAAACAATGTTGCTGCAGATGTTCAGCAATGTATCGAGGGTTAGCGCCTCTTTTAAATCACATTCAAGATTATTTATATTAGGCCTATAATCTTTATGTTCGTTGCTGTGTGTTTTTAACCTTTGTTTAGACAGGTAAACGAAGCATGTTTTGCACAATGCACCCGTGGAAATTCTAAGGCTTTACCTTTAGGGCCTATACAACTTACAAGCATGATTATATTTTTATGAAATTTCTTTTGTTTAGATGATTTTTTAACTGAACCATAAACTAAAAAAAAAATACATTAGGTTAAAAAGAGGCAAGTCAACCATGTGTTACACTCAAGCTTGTATCAACAATTTGGGTTTGTTTTTTTTTTAAAAAGAGGCAAAAATAAGGTACAGTAAACTAGTTGGGCCTAGCATCACTTCCACTCGTTTCAAGTATAAAAAAGGCACTTTATGAAAATGAGGATTTGGTAACACAGGCTTGAGGTAATGATTTGTTTGCAGTTAGAATTCGCCGTGCAGTGAAACCACTCGATTCTGAACTGATGAAAGGACTTGAGAACATAGCGAGTGATAATCCAAGTCGGGGAAAAAAAAATCCATTTTATAATTTGAAAATTGAAACCTAGTACTGTAACACAAGACAAGTCTATTATTAATATTATACATAAATCAATTGTAAAGAGATTGTAAACAGTATCAAAATAATAGTAGGTTAAAGAAAATACAACTTTCATAAATTGATTTATGATTTGATTAAATGAAACAAGGTCCTTTATTAAATTTAAAACGAATAAATATTAATAAAGCATAATATGCTATGATATATTAAAAGAAACGTTCATTTACTTGTGTAACAAATGTGGTGTTCAAGTCTTAATTTCATTTTTTGTGAAAAAAAAAATACATAAAAAATCATCAAATCAAACTTTATAAATTTGTATTTCTTATTTATAATTATACATTCTGAATTTTAGATAAAATTATGAATTACTTTTTCTTATTAAAACATTTTACGGCAGACAATTGTATAAAAATCAAAATAAATATAACATGCACAATGTACATTTGCAATCTCACTTGGAGGTTTAAAATTCAAGGTCTTGAATACTAAAAAAAATATGCATTTTCTTTTCAGTGTGATATTATATTATATTTACCCTGAAGAAACAATTTAAAATACAATTTAAGAAGAAATGGAAAGTAAGATAGATTAGTTAGACATTGGATAACAAAAAAAATACATTAATAAAAGAATATATTATTTTTGTAAAGTACTGTAGCATTCAAAATTACCATTTATAGAATAAAATATTATTTGCAGTGAGTATAATCTGAAGTAGTTATAGGGAAATAAAATCTTCTAGAAATAACATAAAAAAATATAAAAACATTAATAAATTTGATATTAAATTGTTTTTACAAAGAGGAGCAACAATTTGTTTGGCAAATTCTTTACGTGGCCATACAGGCAACTTTTGTCTGCCTTCTTGTCCCACACATCTCCCCACCAACCCACACTAGCTAGCCCATAGTGCTTGCTTAGTATCGCACTTGGGGGTGGGGGGGGGGGGGGATTAGAACCACTCTGTAACAATTCTAATTATGAGCATCATACACCCTCTAGGTAAAATAGAAGGAAAGGTAGAAGAAGGGAAGAGAAAATCATTGAAGCACTACCATATTTAGGCATATCACTACCATATTTGGGGATATCACTACCATATTTGGGAACATCACACTTTTTTGTCAAGCTTTAGTCAATGGGTAGATTTTATAGTTTCTTTTGCAGTTAAAATATCACAAGTTATTTTTAAAAACTCAATGTGTGTAAACTAATGACCTTTCAAATAAAAAACGCAAAATGATTGAGATAATGGACATTAACAAAGCTAGAAACCATGAATCGTCAAACGGATCAAGAACAGGATTACTAGGAGAAATATCACGCCTCCTAGTTTTACCAAGAGTTTTATCAAGATTATTAGCAAAATTTATCTGAATGTACGCTTCGTTGATGAACAGTACTTGGACAGACACTGTCGCATCATCAAAAGAAATCCACGCTTGGATGTATTCATATTTCTCAATGTGTCATTAATTTTTTTCTCCTTTTCTGATGACTTTTGTTAGGCATGTCTAATATATGGGTTTTCAAAATCTGCACTGCTTAGTCTGATCAATGATAAAAGGTGAAAATTCAAAATTGTTATTAAAATGGATTTAATTTTAATATAAAAATGGATTTTATTTGTCGGTAGTAAAACCCATATATTGTTGTTAGTGTTCAAAAGGTCAAATCATTTCATGAAAAAAACATGTTATGGTTTTACCAAGGTTAGAATAGAAATTGATGACTTAAAAACTTTTATAAAAGAAGTAAAGCTCTGTCTATACTACCAAACTAGTTTGAAAAAAAAATGTGATGTGCCCATATATTGACATGATGTCATATTACTACCGTATTTGGGCATATCACCACCATATTTGGGCAAATCACACTTTGTTGTCAAACTAGTTTGATAGTGTAGACAGAGCTTTAGATTTAAATATGGGCCCGTTCGTACGGGTTGAAATTTACCAGTTATTCCCGCTGTGAAGTCGCGTGCGGTAATTAAATTTTGCCTCTAGCTAATTAACAAACGAGGTAAAAAGTCCACCAAATTTAGAGGTAAATTCAGCCTACGGGCGTATAATAAATCTCCGATCAGCCTACGGCGTGTAATTAATCTCCGATAACAAGGTTCGTGTTTGAGGCGGTGTTGTCCTTGTTGGTGCAGGGCTAGAACGTCGATCGTCAATATTTTGGTCTAAATCGTTGTTCAGGGTAGGCTCAAAATCATCGTCAAGTAACATAAAAATGGTCGTAAGGAGTAGGCATATCTTGGCAGGATTTTCAGCTTCAAAGGGCATTAAAGGTGGTCGTAAGAAAACAAGTTGTAGTTGGTAAAAATATTTAATAACAGCGAACGCCTTTTTCACAAAACGGAAGACATCTTCGATCGATGACAACAAATTATGCCGTGCAACAAAGCGTAACCATCAGAAATAACATAGCGTTTTCGCAGGATTTCAGGACACCATGTTAATTAAAAAATCGTAACTCTTGAACGGAGGATCGTATGAGAAAACAAATTACTGTGAAATGTTCTTAAAAGATTGGCCTACATCACTGTGTAATTGAAAAAAATTAGACATTTTTTTGTCACTACTTAAAATCATTCGAAAAACACCACAGTGTATAAGCATAGGCGTTTGTCACCGGCGTTTTTTCGCGGCAAAGTCGCAGGGCATAATGCTTTACACCGTGGTGTTTTTTTCATGGCCATGAATCGTTCAAGCATGGGCATAACTGCTTATAATCGGTAAATAATCTGTACGTACGAACGGTGTCTGATGCATGCCTTGGGGCTAGGTTGAAAATAAACGCTTATTTTTTTATACGTACGAACACAACCTATGTTTAGAATTTTGAAATGCAGTAATACCAACAATCTAAAGTAAACCTTGTCTCTATTTTTCTATTCTATTATAATTAAATTATTGACTTATATTTAAATATCAATATAGATTACAAAAATATCCTGACTTGCATTGTTACATAATCTAATATGGAATTAAATTTAATGAAGTAAATATATTACCAGCAGTAATTGCCCAAACAAATAAATATTCCATAATTTGATCTAAAAAAATATAATCAAGAATATATACATATTAAATAGATACTTCATACTGCGTATGGCAATTGTTGATTATTCAGTAGATTTTCGTAAAAATAGAAAAACATGAGTCATAATTGAAATTATGACGAGTTTGTGGTATTATTTTGTACATTTTTAAATTAATATTTTTAATTTATCATTTTGGATGAGAAGAAAGATCCACAATAAAAACAAATTAAAACTACATGGATCCTAAAAGTTACTTCAAATGAAAGATTATATTTTCAACCAATTAGTTAAATGAGTGTTATTACTTCAGTTTTCTCATCTGCAATAAACGAAACAAGAGAGAAAAAAAAATGTTTTTTTAAAAAGTAGGACGTTTATTGTGAAAGAGTATATATGAAAAATCTTCGGAGATAAATGAGAAAATATATACAATTTATATAACATTATTCTAATTATTATCAGATAGTGTAGCATTTTTATTTCAAGAAAATCTATACTTAAAAGGTCAAAATTATCATTTTCATTAAAAAATCAAAACAAATCAGGGTATATAAGGAATTCTAAACCGCCTGGTGATATACTGAAAACTAATTAATTATGAAACTAAAAAAGATGAGGAAATCTGTGAGAATGAGAAAAAGCCGCCCCCCCCCCCCCCAACCAAAATTCAAACTGGGGCTTTCATGGTATTGTTCGGATAGCGACTCTTGTTAAAACATCCTTAGTGTGGTACGGCGGAATAGCACTAGCACAGCAGATATAAAATTAACTCATCTTTCAGTATTTACAAAGGGGGATCTCTGAATATCAATTTAATAATTCAATAATTTTCTTGATGTTACTACACAAAGTGGGTTTTAAAAACAAGGAAAATCATTGCATATAAAATGTTAAAGAGACAGACATCATGATTTATTAATAATTTGATAAATACATAATATATTAAACCTTTTTTGTTTTTTCTTCTCAATATTCTATGAAGAGAAATAACATTTTAAAATGTTTATTCCCATTGACAATATTAGGCTAATAAATGCCCATGAGTCATCATGTTTCACAAAACTATAAATATTATTGTAACACTTATAAGGCAATATATTTATTACATGTTAATTTATTTATGATAATCTATATTAACTACAAGTCTCAACTATTTAATGATAATTTGATTTTAATTCAAGATTACATATACCCAGTGCAATTAGTTAAAGCTAAGATTATGGTAACATATATCTTTGATAATTATACTTAAAGCTCTGTCTACACTTACTATCAAACTTTATGCGACAAAAAAATGTGATATGCCCATATATGGACTACACACGATGACATCATATCGCTATCATATTTGGGCATATCACATCATATTTGGGCATATCACTACCATATTTGGGCACATCAAACACTTTTTTGTCAAACTAATTTGATAGTGTAGACAGAGCTTAAAGCATTGAGAAGGTACCAGTAAGAGTGCTTTAAACAGATGCATTTTATACCTCCATGTTTTAACTATTGAAATAAATGCCAACAGTATTTCAAGAGTTAATCAAATATTTACAACATATTGTTTTCAATTTTGCAAATATATTTTTAGTGGGCAGTTAAACAATGTAAACAATTGTAATGATTAATTTGTTTTTATAATCTTAATGAAGTTAAGAAATCAATATCATATTCCATCCAACTTGTATTGTTATTGATTACATAAACTGTTGACATGAGTAACCTACTTTCGCAAACATCTAAAGCTCTGTCTGCACCTAGTGTGATGTGCACAAAAATGGTAGTGATATGACATCATCATGTCCATATTTGGCCACATCATATTTTTTGTCACAGTTTTATAGTTTTGCCTTTGCTATTAATGCTCCATCTTTTCTGGATACCTACATAATTGTTTATTTATAATCATCACCCAAGAAAAAAACATTAGTCATGTTTTTTATAACATTAATAATATGGAACTAATACGAGTCCATACTAAATTAATCACCAAATAATAAATTAAAGTTTAAAATTTTTAATCTTCAGTTTTTTTTCTCCTCTAAAAAAAACATTTGAAAAGAAACCAATTACAGTAATACTTAAAATGAAGAACACAAAACATATAAAAATTAAATGATTGAGGGCAGCAAACATGCAACAACTACCGTATAACAACATGGACATTATTGTTTGTAGAAAATGTATGTATTGTATCTTAACATTGGCCTGCGAAACTCCTGCATGATTGATTACATCCAGTACAGTACATTTTCCAAATTATCAAAAGATGCAACTGAACAGCAGGTGAGACATTTTAGAGTTCTGCCAAAACCCAAAGAAATTGCCAACATCTTTACTTTGGAAAAGAAAATACCTCAAATGAAAAGACACACAAGGAGTCTTAACTTCAGATTTGGAAAAATCCCACAAAAAAGAGAAACGCTACTTCTAGACAAACTAAAAAACTTAATAGATACTGAACTTAGAATTGGTAGGCCTAAAATCATACTATAGACAAAACAGCAACGTTTCTCTAAAGTCCATCTATTGGATGTGAAGACCAAACGCTAATACTAACCAATTTTATTAGCTTTTTAATAAGAATAAAAGTAGCCAATTTAAGTTAAAATAGTCAAGACGCAGTTGAAAAGAAAGAAACAAGAGTGAAGGTAATTGTTGCGGTCAAGCCTGTAGCCAGGGGGTTCATGGTTCAAAATAACCTTTGCAAACTGAGACCATCAGCAAACGTGCTAGAAGTAGGCCTAACTAATAACATTTTTTGTCCAATTCTTTACCTCAGGCAGACGAAGTTGTGATACTCAAATACCACACAATATTACTAGTGTAATAGAAAATCAAATGCAACTGCCAAGTGCTGTTAGTGTTAAAGAATTACAGGAGAATTGAACCTACAACCTTAGCACTGTACCACCACTTTTTAATTTGAGTAAGAATAAAGGTCTGAAGAATTACCTGTCAAGCGCTATTGGCACTGAAGACTAAGATCAAAACCATAGACATTTGAGAGATTGAACAACATATAGTATAACAACTCCCTTCAACTGTGTAGCCTACATTCAGCTTTCAACAATTGTATTTCTTTCTCAGAGGAATAAAGATCTAATGCACTAACTGTGAAAGAAATTATAGTCAGACGTTAAAAATACAATACAGTAAAATTCCATGAAAATGGTAAAAAATACAGTATCATCCAATAGAGCAGCTAACTGTTGATGTACATATCATAAAACAACCATAATTAACTTTATTTGTACACAATTTAAAGAACAAAAAATATTAATATTTGGATAACACAAAACAAAACAAGTTTATGTCACTCTTAATGAAATGCATTGCAATTGTCTTTATCGCTTACATATATTAATTGAATGTTTTATAAACCTGTGGATACATTTGCTTACTTGTCCGTTCCATTTATGGTTGATAAAATGAAACAAGATGACTCACTTGTACACAACTCGAAATAGAGTTTTTACAGCGAGAAAGATATACCTGAGAAATTTTAAAGTAAATTTAATTTTGCTTGTAAATCATGAAGATGGAACAATATAGAGAAATAATATTTAGATATATACCAAGTCTAAACAATCCTTAAACTTGTCAATAATTTTGAACAACAAAGATGCCACTGGTTCTACTCCAGACTACCTCAACCATTTTTAAAAAACCTACTACCCGTCAAGGTATGTGTATTCGAATAGTTACTATGGGTGATTTTTTGTTCCTAAACCTAAGCTTTTGTACTTCAAAATGTCTTTTCTTAATATAGAGCCACTTCCTTTCTTAATTCTCTCTCCTTTAAATGCAATATATCTCATTCTGATTTTAAAACAAAGTTAAAATTATATCTCAAAGATAAGCAATAATATAAGTTTATTGTAATGTATAAATTTTAACATTTTTAATCTGTTTGAGAATTTTAACTTTATAAATCTTTATCTTTATGTTTGAATGGCATCTGTAAAATTCTGTATTGTTTTTAATAGGACCTCTTCAAGTCAGCTGTACTGCTGTAGTGGAGCTGATGTATACCACATCTTCAAGAGCAGTAGAAAATGTTACCTCAAAGAATAAGATGTCATGTGACAAAGCCAAACCCATCAACACAATGTACCACCACGATTTATCTAACAAAATAGAATAAATTACCAAATTGATTTATACAGAATCACAATGGATTATCCTATTAAAAGTTATAAATAAAAGACATCAGGCTACTAAAATCAGTCACAACAATAGAATAATAATCTGATATAAAGATACGACAGATTCAAACACAATTGTAAGTGACAGCTTCATTCTTGTATCCAAATCTATTATTCTACTCACATACAAGTCTTAATTACATTGTAACACGAAGATATATTTAACAGGATGCAAATGAATAACACATTTACAGCGTGCATATGCTATACATTGTTACAATTACTTCAACGTAATTGCTACTATCTTAAATGTTGTTTCAAATTTTTTTTGGCTTATTATTCTGTGTCATTTTCAATATCGGTTGGCGTGAATGGCCCAGTTTTTAGTAGCATGCTGTTTGGGAGTGGCATTCAAGCAAATGTCATTCATAAGTGCATAATATAATGTATCACTTCTGTGTTGTGGATGGCCGAGTTTCTAAAAGCAATTTTCTGTATTAAAAAATGTGTATAGTATACCGCTTCTATAACAGCGTGTTGGCCCAGTTTTTGTTTTGTACAGTAGCATGCAATCTGTTTACAAGGCATTAATATACACAGAGTACATGGAGGTATAACAATATGTGTATACATATTCTGTTTGTAATGTGTGTGCATAAGATACGTATTTTATATTCTCTCTGTTTTTTTGCTAAGTAGCTTGTAAAAGCATGTGGTGCAGTGTGTTGGGCATTGGATCGCGAGTTCAAATTCAACTCTTGTCGCATTGCTTGTATCCTTAGACAAGATACTTACTTTTGCCTCTTTGGTGTATTATATAATAAGATGGGTTCATGGTAAGGTAAAGACACAACTTTCCACTGATTAATTGCTGCATCATGGGAGTATGTTTATAAGAACAAATCTTACAATATAAACCTATTTATATTAATAACACAATTTTCTACTGATTTTATCCATCAAGAGTTTACAAAAGGGATAGCCTGCTAGGATGTTGAAAAACCACCAACATTAAAGAAAAAAACATTTGATATATAAAATGAAACAGCCTGCTCAAACCCCTTTTTAAAAATTTAAATTTTGCTTTGCTATTTTATAATACTGTCTTATTCAACCTTTAGGCACAATGACTAACAAATATACCTTAATATTATTACTCTTTTGAATATTTATCTGTACATGTACTGCTCAATCAATATTAACAGAAAATTGCATAGTGTTGATAGAATATCATGTTATTATCATAAGCAAGAAAAGATAATGTCAGTCAGAGATTGTGGTTACATATTTATTAAAACACATAACCATATTTTGTTACATAATTTGTTTTCTTAAATCCGGTTCGAATGCAATTAAAGTTCTACAACTGATATTTCTCAACATCTTCAGCTTTTATCTCCTCCTTTGCCATTTACGACCGATGCCGTATATTTTGCCGACAATCACACGGGACAGAAAGCGTACATTCATGCGTAACATCATTACATTTCTTCCAAAATGACAATGTGTGACTAGAATGTAGTATACACTCTGAATATAAATCCAATATATAAAGTGACTCATCTTGCTATATAATTATTAAATGTTATGAGTCAGAACATAAGAATATGTATGATATGTAAAATAAATTTGAAAATCCTTTGAATTTAATAATATTAGCTACATAAAATTAATAAATAAATACTAACATTGTAGTTAAACTGCACAACCAAGTACTAAGCTATTTTATTATTGAATAATGCTACACAGTACTATATCACTGATACAAAAGTTTAAACCATCTATCACAAATCATCATTCTTTAAAAAAAACACAACAGTATTAATTTTCAATAGTTATGATAGATGATTTAGACAGATCTAAAAAGCATTTATATGGTTACAAAAACATATTAGTCGAGCAATAATTTTCTAAGTTTCGTCATTAACAGCGCACACACTATACAAATTGAAACGACAATCCCGACAGAATATCAGTCAGATATTTATGTGCATAATATTATTGGTAATTAAGTAGAACTCTTGTTCACACTCAAAACACTGCAGAGTAGCAAACAGGCATAAACACGGCAAGATAATTACAACGACGGTAGTTTTTATAGTTGTTAAGACTAATCGATGCGTTAAAAGTAGGGCAATACCAAAATGCCAACCTGGTTGTTAGTCATATCAATCATATCAAAGTCGGCCATCTTTCCCATTGTATACTTCTATTAACTTTTTAACTCTAGGCCAACAAAACACTATTGTGGTGTAATATCCGAATCGGGTTATCGTCTCTATTTTCAATGACACATAAACTATTACCTTTGTAATGAAAAATTGGTCTAAAGCTCTGTCTACACTATCCATATTTATTTGATACAAAAATGTGATGTGCCCATGGACATGATGATGTCATATCACTATTATATTTGGGCATATCACAACCATATTTCGACATATCACTACTACCATATTTGGGCATATCACTAACTTATTTGGGCATATCACTAACTTATTTGGGCATATCACTACCATTTTTGGGTACATCATACCTTTAAAAAAAAAAATTAGTTTGATAGTGTAGAAAGAGCCTTATCTATGCAGATTAATGAATGAATAAATTTAAAATAAAAATAGTATAAAAAAAAAGTATTATCAACAAACTGAATAATAAACAGATGTTTCAAAATCAATAGGAAAGTTTTATTTGAGCAACGGTCATGTGATGGAAATATTTGACCAATCACAAGCCTTCATTAAACAAGAATAATAATAATCAGAATTACACTCACTTTAGTTCTCAGAGATGAGCAACACATTCCAAAATTATTATATGTTAGAAATGATTGGTTGAGGAGGTTGAAAGTTCAGAGACTAAAGTTTAAATATAGTTTCATCCATTAACATTACTTAGCAAAAAGTTGACCAATTCAATCCAAAATAGAAAACAGTTTACTGGCAAGAAATTGATTGTCGTTTTGAATCGTAATCACATAAAGAAAATGATATATCCAAATATACTTGAGAATAACATAAATGTATAATAATTTGGCACTCTCCTTACGATTAGATCATCTAAATGTTTGACGAGGGCAAATGATGTGATTTGAGCATAATCACTTGAATAAATAGCATCACAGCTTTTGAACATTATCAATAAACATGAAGGAATGTACATGACCTTACGGAAAACGGGGAATATCTCAGGAACAATTCATATGGAAAACAGAGAAGCACATTGCTTCCTGCATCTCGATGAATATAGCAAGAAGGATTTAGGAATATTGGAGCACATTAAGATTTATCAAAGCATAGGGAATATAAGAGATGCTTCAACTGATAAATAAGTATCTAGGGTACTAAAGAGAATATGGATTAAAAATACACGATTGTTACTAGATATCATAGTATCAGATAGTAGTACATTATAATTTATACAGTACCAGGGATGTAGATAGAGAAGCCTAGTATAGCGGGATGAGGGTCAAAATGTGGATGAGGAGGAAAAATTAGAAAGCCAGGAAATAATAGAGAGTATACAAACGATTGGATGAGAAAAAATAAATAAAAGTATACTTCCAAGTACTCAGGTGTTTCTTTGGTTGGTGAAAAAATATTCTTTAGGGTTGATGGAAGATTTTGAGGTCCAGTGCTTTGCTGAGCAAAATGGACCTTCACAGACAAAACACATATACACAAAATTAGACCTTTCAAGATAAATTCAGAAAACAATTAATTTTGAGGAGTAATGCTATTAGGTTTCAGCTTGTTAATAATATTATTAATAAAGAAGCTACCAGGCATTTTATCTACCCTTAGATTTTATGATGCAAACATGTCAAGTAGAAAAAGTTGAACAAAAGCCTAACGATTTTGCAGAACGAGGCATAGCAGCTTTGATTGGATTACCACACTCAACGTGAAGCCCATATTAAAGCCGGAGAGATGTCCAATCAGTTCATTAGTGCCACAGACTATTTCCTATGGTCATGGACATGACACAAAGCCTTTGTATTCACCAGATGGATAGAAAATTTAAATATCTATATTATAGAGTTTATAGATACCAACAACAAAATTATTTACTTAGAACATACATTTAACAAATATTATCAAGCTCCTGTTTTCTCGTGGCCAAAAGTAAAAAGCATGTTAAAAATATTGCAAAAAAAGTGTGAAAGAATTAAAACAGCATTTAAAAAGGTAAAAATCCTATAAGTAAAAAACAAAAGAAACAGGCAAAAAACATATCAAACGGCAAAAAATGCAAGAGTAGTCGATAGTCAGCATGAAAGGTAAAATAACAAATTTAAAGTTGTGTCCTTTTGAGAAATATACAAATTCTTTCTAAACAAGTTATTTTTTATCGGGAATCTATAAACTATGTCTTTTTATTAAGCATATGTAGTGGCAATGTTTTGGTTTAAAGCAACTATTTGAATAAGTAATCAATATTCCATTCGGGATGATGGTAATACCTCCTACATGTCTCAATCACATTGTTGATCATCCAACGGTAATCCCATACATCACTCCCCTAAACAAGCACATGCTGTCGTTACCATTCAAATCAAATTCACTTCTTTTAATGACAATTTTTATTTCTTTTCGGGTCATTGTATCTGAAAAAACCACAGCAGATGTGTGGATTTTGAAAACGCATTGAAATTCATAAGTGCTAGATGAATTGCACCTTGAAAGTTGGAAACAAGTTTGCCGCACAACTTCGCTGTCATATTAATAATCATTAAAAAGCCAGTGGATTAGGCCGATAGAAAAACAGAGATTACTGCAACAGTCTATCAATTACATATGACACTATACTAATTGGTTAACAAGCTGAATGTTGCCAGTTACAAACATAAGAATTTAAATACTAGCATTACTACTACTAGCGATGAATATGAAATAAAGGGCACAGACATGGTTACCACGCCTACTATGATCTCTGCATTTGGGTTTTGGGCGGGAAAAGATATTTTTATTAAAATACAACTGAAGATATAAATAAGATAAGACAAATGAGATAAAATTCTAAGCATTTCTATTCATTAATTGTTTGGTACGCAGTGGTAAGGATTGAGACGGGTGTCAAGCAATGAGCAGACCCAGCTCATACATGCGAATAAAATTGCATAAGAATGATACATTTTAATAAATAAACATTTCTTATGCAAGTTCCTTCACAAGTCTAGAAATCATGAAATGACTGATTATTAGTGCATGTAGGTGTAAAAAAAGAAAAACAACAGTACATATTTCACCACCTGTATCATTTAGACAAATGCAAGACAAATTTACTACACATTTGGAGGTATGTTTATACTGCATGGTGGTCATAAATGTCTCTGGGGGAGGGGACAGGCTTACAGTATAGCTCTATTGGTATTATATAGTAAACATAATATCAATAATTCTATTTTCTATAAATACACAAAAGGAAACTGGATCCGATGAAATATTCATTTAGTCTCAAATAATCTGCCATGTGATGTACTGTATAATGCATGATAATCTACAGTGCAATGCTCTTTTATTTCCACCACACGTTAGACATAATAGAAATTTTTTAAATTGAAGTGACAAATCAAATGTTTATCACACTCTATTCAAATTATGTTACTTAGCCAAACGCATACACAAAATACACAGAGATCGCAGCATTCAGTAACAGATGGCTTATTATGGGTCATTTTCAGGTCACACATGATTTAAAAAAAAACCATAGGAGAATATAAATAATACACACAGTAGTAAAGATACTGATAACAATTATTAAAATAAGATGTCTTAAGAGATACATATAAGGGCTTTTAGTTAGTGTTATCCAAGGGTTCTTTGTCAGACTTTACGTCTCATGAGACACGAGCCATAAGCCTGTGTTGGCTTAGTAGAGGCTTGCGCTAATCTTGGAAATAGTCTCGTGGACTTTAGAAACGTCATTAAGCTCCTCCCTTTAGATACAGAACATTCAAACTACGGCTTAAGTTTATTGACCTCAAGAAACCTTAATACAATTGAAAAGATGTACAACAAAGACGATAGTTATCCTTTATTATAACCGAACATGATTGCTGAAATGCATAATACAAATAACAAAATATTGAATCCAACCAAAATATATTTCTATCTTGAGATAACATTTTTCAGAGAACAAACAAAAGTGAATGATGTAGTAAAGACAGCAAAATGTACAAAATGGAGTTGCAACCATCTATAAATGAGAAAAGAAAGAGGGGTAGACTTAATTCGAGATGGAGGAATGAGCTCGTCAGACAGACAAGTATCACTGCATGGAAAAGATTTGCTAACGACAGGAACAACTGGCACCAATATAGGCTAAAGAAAGAACATCCCATATTTAGTGTTAAAAAAAAATTGGATAAAGTTTTTTATTTAAAATCAAAACACTGTAGTGTGATTCCAGGTCATCTGAAGAAGGACCAAGAAGAAAATTGAATAAAAGAAGGAAGTCGAACTTCACATTTCAATAGAATGTATCTATGACTCAATCTACATTTTTTTCTACAACATTAATTGGTAAATGTTGAAAACAAGTGTATCACCTACATATGAACTTATCAGCCCATCCATTTCTTATAGGAAAAACAACTTAACTGGTGATAAGTCACACCAAATTTTTCTTTATCAATTTCAAATGTCATAATCGAGCATCAATAATGATAAATTTGTTGGAAGATTTACAAAAATGAAGAATTGTTATATGTAAACAAGCTTTCAATCTAAAATAAACAATCAATTGAAGTAGTGTGAAAAGTTATTAGCTCAAGTACACGATATTTTTTGTTTTTTTGCTTAAGTAAGGAGAAATATGATTGGACAACTAAAACCAGCCAAAGTAGATTTAATTGTGAATTACACAAAATAGTGTACAGAAACAATAAAAAGAAAAATAAAGATTTGATACAATAACAATAGGTGATCATTTTATTCTAAATGATCACCTAATAAAAACAAAAGTGTAAACAGAAAAATCAACATTGATTTAACTTTGAACAAAACTGTGAACAAAAATCATGGAGATTTTGTGAAGAAGTTGTTTTGGGGTAGGATTAACTTTGGATCACATAAGTGCCATAAAATAAATTTTGTACTGCGTTCCAAGTGAAAATACTTAATAGATTTAACTGAATAACATAGAGGGGGCTAAATCAAAGTTTTCAATACAACATAATACAGTGGGTAAAAAAGGACGCATTTACTGGAAAGATTTTAGATTTTATGGTAGGAAATATTTTTAGTATAGTAATGTTTCATTAAAAACAAGTAAATAGGAAATTGTAACATAGAACTATTTGATAAATTAACAACTGACTTTTATGGAAGTTTGCTAGTATCTAAATTGTATAAATAAAACCGAGAATGATAAGTTGTGAATACAGGAATTGGAAATGGATTTGTGTTATTAGGCCACAGTTATCGATTTAACTAAATTGACAAGTATACTTACAGTACATTGGACATTGAGATTTCAATACCATACAGACTACCATATAATATCCCCCATGGTGTGAGGGTGGATTAATACCAGTGTATCTAAAGCTTGGCTCCCAAAAGTGAGCTTTGACTGGTTTGTCAATTCGCTTACGTTGCCGCTTAATTCCTTGTGTTACGTCCTAGTGGGAACCAAGCTTAAAAAACTGTAATTAGTTTTCATTAACATCAAGTTTAAGGTAACACCAATATGTCTGTAACTATAGCTGTTGTTGGACAGGGACTTGTACATTCCTCATTCCTTATCAACTGCATTTATATTATATAATTTTCTATAGTGATAATTCACAACCCACTGCACTTTCTGTAATGTATTTCCAGTGCAGATAATTTATTTTGTTGTATTCTTTCAATGTCTTAACACATCTATTTGACATATTAGAAAGTGTATTGCCTCTGGAGCCTTCAACAAACACTAGTTGAAAAATTGATCAGGAGTGCATGAGAGACCTTTACGTGGTGGCTTAATAGATGCAGTCATTACTAATGTGCACATCTAATCTAAAAGTTAATCAATCTGCATGTACTGTACCCTATAACATTCATACAAGGTATCACGTATTCTGTTCAAGAGATATTATTAATCATAGCTTTAGTAACCTTTAATTATTATAGCAATCTGGTGCAAGATTTTCCGGAAACCTGTTTAGGGTTCGTTCGAAGTACATATCCATTGGTAACCTTTTAAAAAACGCATTAATGATTTATCGCTTTAGGTTTTACACTTGATAGATAAAGCTTCCTCTGAATTTGTTCCGTTTCAGAACCTTTTGTACCGTAAGATCAGATTTTTGCGTATTCTCATCGGTCTATGTCGATCCGCAACATGGTTTAAGGCTAGAACAAATTTGTTTCTTCTTGTGACATGTAAATGATTAAAAGTTTTCAAAACGGAGTTGTTTTTTACATTCATTTACTTGTTCTGCACTCACGATAATTACAATGGAACAAGGTTTTTTTTGGTTGAACTTTTTCTTTCGGAATATTATTTTTGTCTCTGTTCAATCTATTAAAAAAATAATGTTATACAAGTATAAAGTAAAGTCAAGGACTAAAGAATTAAGTATCGAAGATATAGGAAAGAGGGCATTAAGGACACCTGAGGAACAGGTGTACACGCAAAACGCACTACTTATCTATAAATTTATATCTTTATGTCAGATATCACATAATGAAAATAATTTATATACTTGCATTCCCTCCGTAAGCACTTATTAAACTACAATTCAACGCTACTGCCATCATATCATGCGATTTGTTTTAAAGCTTAAAACGCATTTCGTAATGATATTTTAAGATAATTTGAATTAAGGTCATGTAACCAGACAGGTGTTATGTATGGTTTCTATGAAATAGTAATTTGTTTTTAGTAATGCAAGTTTTTTTTTTCAACAGATGCCGTCCATCCAACAGTGACAAAGTTACTCTTACAGAAATAGAACTATGTTGACATATTTAAATCTCTCAACGTGTAAATGAAAATAATGAGAAAAATGCCGACACAATTTTAATGCATTTATTTGAGCATACTTGTAGATAGAGATCTATATTTCATCTTTTATGAACAATGCGACACAATTTGAATACAGTACATTTTTAATAATTATTACGTTTAGCGATTTTGTATCCCAATAGTTGTCTTAAATTCATGTTTTAAGTTATTACCTATGCTTTAAACACTCTTATTGTGTAGAACACTGTATGTATTTCCTATCACAATCAAATATCTTTGAAAATGCAACATAAATTTAAATAAATGTTTAAAAAGAACATTTCCTCAGGACTTTAACAAGTAGAAATAGAAAGCCAAATAAGATAGTATTGATAATAGGTTTGTATGTAACATTTTCTTTCAACTTTCTAAATCATTTTGAACAAACTCACAGAAATTAGTATAAATGCAACAATTTCTCTCGCTATTATAAATATTTTATATCTGTTTTAATCATTTGAGAAAAATTGATCAGTAGAGAAATAAAAACAGACAATTTAAACTATTCTGATCGCATGCACTGAGTTCCATTAAGCTCTTGCATACCAATATATCGATCCAACTTGTTTCACACGTACTAGTAAATAGTTTGACGAAGCGCTTGTCACTTTCAATCAAGTCTGGAGGATGCAAGACTGGCAGCTAACGGTATATTCTGTATCAAAATGGTAATCTATAATTTGATTCACACTTTGGAAGCGTTAAAAAAAGATTGCAACGATTTATATTTAAATTGATGGATTCAATTCTCTCTATCTTTGTTGTAAATTACTAACCTATGTTTATATTACAACAATATAATATCAATGTTTTTCCAGTACTTGCTTCCGACATGTTGATAACACACAAGGCTTGATGTTGTACTTACAACAAGTTCCTAATATGTACACCAAATTCAGATTGGACAAATTGTCTCTTTCAATGTGATCATTCAACAGGCCAAAGTTCACAAAGAACATTACATTAAATATAATGCATTTTTTCCAAATTTGATTTTTAAAAAGTGTTTTTATTTGTTAATTTTCTTATATTATAACAGATTTATATAGAAAATATATGAAAAAAGACAGAATACATACTAATGTAAACTAACTGCAGTAATACGAGTCAAACTGCAGTAATACACGTCAAACTGCAGTAATACACGTCAAACTGCAGTAATACGAGTCAAACTGCAGTAATACAACTCAAACTACAGTAATACAAGTCAAACTGCAGTAATGTGCGTGATGAAATAAAGATAATTGTAAATCTACATCAACAATGGAGGTTTCAACCAAAGGAGAAAAGTATATTATATACCACATCATACCGGAACATCGAAACTGAAATAGACAAACAAGTTTATGTCAGTGGGTCGTTGGATATATGACCATCGACTAAGTATTATTAGTAGACCTAGAGTAAAATAGAAATAATGTTTTAACTTATTTATAGTATTTGAGTTGCAAAAAAAGATCTGCAAATATTGGCTGTGTACTTTTTAAAGCATGTAATAAATCTCAGTTCGAGTTTTAGATGCATGTCAGAGTTGTAGATAGTTTTCTTTTTGTTTTACTTTTTTTTCTTGTGCAACATTTTTTATAAACAGGTGAATTTGCATGCTAAGTTTATCCATGCTAATGTTTTAATTTTTAGTAGTTCAAGTAAAACTTAAGTTGCAACTATAGAAATAAAGATGCTATAGCTGTATTTTTACTTGGATATACCATGTTGAAATAGTTTTTGAATCTAAGCTTGAATTGTTTATGTTATGAACACATTTTAATTACAACCCAATCAAAAATAATGTTTTATTGATCAACTGAATCATCCTGAATCTATTGTGTGTTTTTATTTTTTCTTGTTTGTATTCATTTTTCTGTTTTTTGTACTAAATAGATTTGACTGCTTTTGTACAAAAGTGCGATTGCACAGAAGTACTTATCAGGGTATAGTCGAGTTGTAAAGAGTTGCAGAGTTGCAATTGAGTTGCAACTATAGAGAATCAAATCCACTGTTTACTATACAAGTAACTACGATATTGTGCAACACTAATCAAACACAATTTCATGTGTTTATTCATTAAATGCGTTTACTCACGGTTTATGTTGAGTACTGTCCAGAGTTATGATTTTGCTGATCATTGTCACAACTTGATAAATGCACTATGTTTGATGTGGTATTGAGTTTTTGCGTGGCCTGATGAAGTTTTTCAACATAGTCTGGCACACCTGAAGAAAAAAAATATAAACGAATATTTATCAAACCAAGCAGCTTCCACAAAATCTTAATTAAATTTTAAATCTGTTTTTTTGATTATTATTACTGTGCAAATCATATACTATATTGCATCGGTCAAAAGCAATTTCTGCCCTAAAGGATTTAAATGTGATGAAATTATTTTGTTAGTAATACATGTAATTATTTTAGGACCACAATGGAAATAAGTTGATCTTTGTGTTACTTTAATTTAAAATTGTAGATATGAATTTCAAACAAACAAAAATGTTCAAATCCAGGTTTTTTTCTACAAACTTCGCATTTAAAATATAAAAGAGTGTTTGAATAATTTTGTAAAAAAAATGAGTTCAATGATTCCTTGCAGCTTTCAGAAAGCAACAGTCATAATTCTAAGAGTAATTAATTTACTTGAAAGACAATATTTAACAAAAGTAGGTTTTATTGAAAAAGGTTACCTACAGCAGTACCATATTGAAATGAGAAAATAAATTAATATCAATTTGGACTTAATGTAAACAAAAGCAGCAGGTTTAATAAGCAAAGTATCAATGTCCAGTAAATATATACAAGATCCAGAAACCTAAATCAAGAAATGTATTAACTATATATCAATTGAATTCTAAAATGAAAATGCATATAACTATACAACTATGCTGTTTTAAAAACTTAGAGGGCAGCATTGCATATATTTTAAGCTACTGTATGTCCACACTGATTGCCTTCTTAGTACTCTGAAGCTCTGTCTACACTATCAAACTAGTTTGACAAAAAAGTGTGATGTGCCCAAATATGGTAGTAATATGCTTAATATGGTAGTGCTATGACATGTCCATATTTGGGCACATCACATTTTTTTTGTCACATAAAGTTTGATAGTGTAAACAGAGCTTTAGATTACTAGAAGGTAGCTAAATACAAGATTCTGACCTGTGCTGGACATCCAGTTGATGCAACTAGGTGGGAAGTTTGTCCGTGGGTCGTCATGATATGTCATTATGAAGTCAAATCCATTCTATGTTAAGAAAAAAAAAACAACATGCTATTTATTTACAGATACAGATGTATTTTCCCCCAAAAACACGAAAAATGAAGATTAATTAAAAATATCAGATTTTGAATATGTCACTTAATGTAATTTTTAAGTTACGTAGAAAAACAAAATGTTTTAGCTGGCAGCTAATTCGACTATTTTTTGGTTTAAATTACAGTTTTTTCGGGTAAAATTTTTTTTTTCCGATCCAATTTTTAGTCTACTGAACAATATGCCTCATCATACTTGACCAATATGGTATTTGACAATGTTAACATTTTGGAAAAGGAGAATGTCTCAAATGGGTCGACAAATAAAACGTCTTTATTCATGTTACTGTTTTTTTTGCACACCAGAAATTACAGCAAGTCTGACAAACTAAGCAAAATATAAAATGCCAAAAATGAACAAATACCTCTTCCATAGTAAGATGGGGCTTGATGATCATATGTGAATAGTAGGCTGAAACTCTAACAATACTGCTGTTCTCTGGTACTCTATCATCATCAGTACTCTTGTTGAAAATAACAACAACATTACGTTGTTGGTCAACAATATAACGTCGCCGATACACATAATCTCTGTTGTACATTGGATACTGTTCATAAAGTAAAATTAGAAGAAAAAATATTTCACAGTTAGTGGAGTATAATAAAGAATTAATTATGCAATGGTTTTAAGAAATGTTTTCCTTTTCTTTTATTAATTTTCATTGTTAAAGTTTATTTTTGTAAAGTAACAATGATCATATTATGATATTACAATAAAATACCATATTTATTTGAATAAACGCCCTAGGGCCGAGGGAGGCTATTGATTTTTTTGCATATAATCAAATAAACGTTCCTAAATATCACAAAAATACAACAAAATTATTATCAAAATGCTTGGTAAATGCAAATTAATGGAAGTTGATGAATTCTATTACAAATAGAAATGTGTTATAATACAGTATTGTGTGTATATATGTGGCAGGAAATTTATTTGAATTTATTTTAATAATTTACCAGGTATTAATTTTATGAAACAAAAAAATAGAAACATACTGGATATCTTAGCACCCAGTGAACTATATCAGAGTTCTGAGCCTCTTTATTGACAAGTTCAAGTTTCACAGCCAGCTTGTCCCACTTTCTTCGGTAGTCAAGATCCCATTGGACATGAAAAAAGTCTTTAGCAGAGATGTCGAAGAATCTACAAAATACTAAAAAAAATCAAACTATATATTAAATGAATATTTATTACTAACTTAAATGATTACAGTGCATTCATTGTTCATCATCATCTTCCTACTAATACAGTATATACGGTGCAGAACCTCATTTGAATATAGTCGCACATGGGTTGGTCAAATTTATGTAACTGGGCTTCTAAATTTTCCTTACATTTTGTGTTCAACACGTTTCATATATTATATTGAATTTTTTTCTTTTCTTTTATGTTTGAGCCATACACTTTTGTTGGGACACAGGCTGTGATATATGTAATTGAAATTAATAATGTATTACTATTAGATCAGGATTGAACCAATGATATTGGGAATTAAAGAAAACCATCTATATTGTGCCACTACTGTATACAATACTCTACAAAATCAATCTTAACAAGATCAATAAACAAATTAATAATTAACAATTGTTGTATTTTAATGCAAACTATTGTTAATCATGATAAGCAGACAAAACACAACAATTGAAGCATTACTAAAGTTCTGTCTACACTATCAAACTAGTTGAATGTGATGTGCCCATATATGGACATGATGATGTCATACCACTACCATATTTAGGCATATCACTACCATATTTGAGCATATCACTACCATATTTGAGCATATCACTACCATATTTGAGCATATCACTACCATATTTGGGCACATCACACTTTTTTTGTTTGAGTTTGATAGAGTAAACAGAGCTTTAGCCTTCAACATGAACCTTGGGTTAATTAATCAATTGTATGCAAATCCTGTGTGCAGTTAGCTAAACATGATTCCCTTTAAATTTTGCTCAAAATGAATATCACGACAGTGTAAACAACTTACTTTTGTATTCGTATAAATGTGAATTACCAAGTTGTTTACGCCAAGCTTTTAGGTGATCTCTGTTGATGACTGTCTCCCATGATGCGAACACATCTGGCATAGACTCAACGGAATCGGCGAAAAAGGTGATCGCTTCCATATCATCCTTACACCTGTGAAACAAAATAATTCATAGGATTAGGGCTAACTATAGAGATATTTTTAATTTAATTATTTAAATTATCTGTTCACATTGATAGTCTGTACTCTGTCATACAAAAGGCATACAGTACAGCAAAAAAAAGAATTTGTTTAGACTAAAAAGCGCAAGGACCTTTTATGTTTTATAGAGTTATTAAAATATATTGCTGCATATTTTTATAAATATATTAAATACTTTGCACTGTTTTAAACTATGTACCAAATTGCACAAATCATTCAAATACATTTATTTTTTTAATAGAAAATATTAAGAAAATATTAGGCAGCTATGGAATATTCTTGATAAATCAAGGACATTTTATTTATGAATTATTATAGAAAAAGGACGTTATAAAATTTACAATCAATCAACTGTTATGTTTTGAGTCACAGTTTACTAATTAACAAAAGACCTTTTTCACGATACGACAAGACATCTTTGATTGTTGACAAACTCTGCAGCGAGGCATAACCAACAAAAATAACATAGTGTTTTCAAGGGATTTCAGGATACCAATTTCCTGTATAATGTTCCTAAAAGATTGGCCTACATAACTGTACGATTTTAAAAATTTGAACAATTGTTTTGATCGCCTAAAATTCAAAGAAAAAATTGTATAAGCATAGGCACACTTTCCACCACTGTTTTACACCGTGGTGTCTATGCTTATACTATGATTTTCTTAGCTTTTTCCCATGGATTTTAGGCAATCAAAACAATTTTGTTTTTATCATATAGTGATGTGTATGCTAATCTTTGAACAACATTTTACAGGAAAAATTTTGTTCATAAGACTGTCTGTACAAATTGTTAACTTGTCCTCGGGAAAATATGCTCGGCGTGCTATGTTATTGTTATGCTTTCCTGCACAGCATTGTTTGTCATCAATCAAAGATGTCTTCCGTATCGTGAATAAGCTGTAAGAAAAATATTCATGTCACTAAAATTTGATATAAAATATAATACTAGTACTGTACTTACTACTGAATTTAAATTAATAAATTAAACAATTTCCTACAAATACTCACTGTTTAATATTATTATCTGTTGCACCATCATCGTTCCAAGCAAAACAAGCACCTCCAAATAAAATATAAAAAGGTTTTCGTCGATCTCGAAACCAATTTGTACGTTGAAAATTTGAGGCTAAATTTTGAATAGCACGTTCTGAATAAATGTTGTTATAAAGTTGTAAAATTTGCTCAAAACGACGAATTCTGTGCATTGCATAAAAGTTTATTTGTTGAACTACAATACGAGTTAAAGCAAAAACATTTTCACTCCAAGATTTCTTCAGAAAAACTAATTTTAACAATTTTGTCCAGGATTGGAAATTCCTAGGTCCCGACCTTGATTGACTGTTCACAATCGACCTTTTATACGGCAAGAACGCCTTCATATTGCATCGACCGGTGCTAAATGCGTACCGAAACATGGTGCCTAAATATTAAAGGACTAGCCCAAGAAATAAATTTACTTAAATAATAAACAGATATAGTTCTGAATATATCAATCTTTAAAGATACTTAGTAACCTAAAAATGTACATTTCTAATAACGTTTTTGGGAGTATTTAGCTCCTTATTAGCCCTCCACCACCCACACGACCGTCAAAACAACCATGCGCGATTTAAAAATCGTCTTTCGAACCGGAAGTGATGGAATTTAACCTTGATACGCGCATAAGTAGTAGTTTGAATTGTCAAAATAATAGCAAATAATAGAAGAATCTTATCATTAATGTAACCAAATAAAATTCTACTGAATATTCACCTTTTATAAATCTTAATATTATACATATATGTAAGTCCAATCAATGGTTTTTTAGTTTATTTAATAAATATATGTTTGTTTTGACCTTACAATAATTGCGCATGTGTAATTTGTACCCATGGTAACACGGACGCAGAAATTTATACATTTATTCGTGTTTTATTTCATTAATATTCCACTGGGTTAAATGTAATGTTGATTGTTTTTAATAAACATGGATGAAATAGGATCTTTAAACATTTCGTAAGTGCATCTACAGATACTAAATATAAATGCAATAATTTGAATAGAACCTGTATTGAAAAGCTAGGCCCCTGTCTGCACACAACATGATACACATCAACCAAACAGCCACGGCCGATTGTAGTGCAGTCTGTCTTGTTTTAGAAGCCCAGGCCTCGGCCTAGACTAGATATAAACAAACAAATTGTGATTATTACTTTCAAGTGTGTTCAGAATGTGTGTTAGGGCCAATATTAACTATTATTAAGTATTACTATTATATAATTATGAATGATGGATATTTTGGTTGCTTGTGTCTATCATTTATCAAATCCATTCATTCATTTCATTCAATCAATCAAGTTTCAGTTAGCCTAGCTAGGCTATGCCATTCCACTAATGTAACTTATTGGTTGCAACAATAATTAATTTTTAGGTCTAGCTAGGCTAGTAGTAGGCCCTAATGAAAATGCAAATGATGAGCATCGCAGTGCATTGCCTATATTGGAGAAACTACATTTTTAAAATTTATCATAGGCCTAGCCTAGGCCTATAGGCCTAGGCCTACTAGGCTAGTTAACAATCTCAAAGTACTGAGGCAGTACGTAATATTTAAACTTTATTATTTTTTTCAGATGGGCACAAGGATATAATGGGTCGAACGCACTATTTATCAACCAAAACACAATTTGCTATCCTTGTGGTAATTTTGTTAAGTTTTTAGACATCAGAACAAAGAATGAAGCTATTCATTCTTCTCCAGGCGAGGGCATTGGTGCATTCACTGTCTGCGGAACTCAAAATTTAGTTGCATTTTCAGAAAACTGTCTTAGTCCAAGAATATTCATCTTCAGTTATCCAAGTTTTACTCAGAAAGTTATTTGTGAAGGTATGTTTTTTTAAATATGGTAGTGATATGTCCATATATGGGCACATCACATTTTTTTTTATAGTGTAGACAGAGCTTAAGCAAGTGTGAGGTCATAGAATTTTTAACACCACTCCCTAAAATATTTCACACATGAAGCTAAAAGTAAAACATCTCACAACAACAAATTCATATTTAATTTTGTTTTTTTAGATGGAGCCCAGCTTGAGTATTCTTGCCTCACAATCTCAAGTTCTCATCCATACCTAATCAGTTGTTCTGGAGTTCCTGACTTTTCAGTAATGTTATGGTAAGTGGATCAACTTTGCAAACATCACAAACTGCTTGATGTGTAAATCAATAAATCTTATATTCATTATTCAACCAGTCAATCCTTATTGTCGAAAATATGTTCCTCTTAAAATGGTGTCTTATCTTCCTTTCTTTCATCATTTCTAGAGTGCATCAACTTAATTTATCTGTTTTTAAATATATATATTAGGAGCATGGAGAGTGGTGATCTTCTTTGCCAGACAGATATAGGTTTACTGGGATGTAACAGCTTGTCTTTCAACCCTACTGACTGGCATAAAGTTTGCTTCTTGGGAGATGAGCATGTCACAGTTTGTACTATCCAACAGGCTGATACTCAGTACCTTTTGGTACCCAGGTTAGTAATAATTATAATAATAGTTCATTCTTATATAGTGCATACAAGCTTACCTCTGCACTGCACATAATACATTACCCCAGTCATTTTTTGGGATCAAACATTGGAAACATACTCCCATAATGCAGCTAGTAATCAGTGCAAATCAGTCAAATGTAAGTAAGGTGTCTTTCCTATGAATACCATCAATGTGACTAGCGTTGGATTCGAACCACAATCGCATGATCAGTAATCAAACTTCCAACACACTGAGCCACACACCCTCACATGGTTGTAAATTTTATAGAAATATGTGTTAAGTTTATATGGCTTAGTCTAATTTAATCTAGTTTGATAAATATAACATTTGATTTTATAGCAAAATGAGCTTACCATTTGAAGATGGCAAACGCCCATCAACCGGAGGAGACTTGATTGACAGGCCAGGTAGCAAAGTAGCAAACCATGACTTAATTCTACCGTCTTCAGCCATCGCTGGAATCATCGGAGACTTAACAGACACCTTTGATGGTGACTTTGATGAGAACAAGCACCATGTGGTACCAAGCTCTCATTGCTGGACACCGAGTGGGGATCTGTATGTTGGTTGTCGTGGAGGGCAGCTGTTACTTGTAAATACTGAAACTTTCGATGTTGAGACAATGGACAGTGATGGAATGAAGAGACAGAATACGATGAATCGGACTAAAACGGAATCATCGATTCTGAAAATGCCTACAGTCATAGATGGTGAGTTCAGATATTCAAATTTATGAACTAAAGCTCTGACTACACTATCAGAGTAATTTGACAAAAAATGTGTGATGTGCCCATTTATGGTAGTGATGCTTCAATATGGTAGTAATATGACATCATCATGTCCATATATGGGCACATCACATTATTTTGTCTAATAAAGTTTGATAGTGTCTAGACAGAGCTTAAGAAATATACTTTTTCAATGTTTTAGTTAAAATGATAATCTGGTACCGCATTATCGTGCATAAATACTTGAAACAAATGGAGCATGATTCAATTTAAACTAGATTTAATTCGTCACTATGACGAATTATAGGTTATATGCATTGATTTAAATAAAGATAATTGATTTTTAAAAGATATATTGATTGATTGATGTTCTCATAATCTTTAATTATTTATAATATAATGATAGGACCTTGCTAACGCGAACACCATAGCCGGTATCACAATCCGATCAAAGATCCATATGCGTATAATGTCATAAACCACATTTGTTGTTACATAATAATAAAGACATAAGTTAATTTTTATCTAGATTTCATTATAAATTATGCGTATAATCTATACACTAAGAAATAAATTTGAACAAACAATACGGATAATGAAAAAAAAATCTTATTTCGTTTCCCAAGGTGAGACTCGATCTCGGTACCTTGAATGCCATAGACACGAGCACAGACCATCGAGCCATACACAACTGACTAAAAGTTGTAGAAAAATTCCTCCGTGTATTTTCTATGCAGTAACCACTTTGGTGCAAATAGATTATTACATACTGAAATGAATTATAATTTTTTACTATGATGACATCTTTAAAATGTAAACAAATGATGCACTGTCAAACTATATACTTTTAACTTTAATATATGAACTTTTGAAGGAAGAAAGTTAATGTTAAGTTTGTTATTTTGGCCTAAGAAAATGTCATAATTTGTTTGATTGTCGAAATTATTTTTTTTAAATTTAATATGCAATTAATCATGACTTAATCAACTTTTGTTCTCTTAATTTGATAATAATATCATACATATGATGCATACACTTCAAGAAAATGAAATAAAAAGTAGGTGTTCCCTTGCATTCTGACGATATATATTAATTTTAAAATTTAGCATATTTTCACCATTTTGTTAACTTATACGTGCGTAGCCAGTCACTTTTGACGTGCTCGTATAACGCAATTTCGAGTTGAAACGTGAATCAAATATGATGATATTATTAAAGAAAGATTGTAAAACAGAAATCGGGCAAAAAGAGTGCGCATTAACGTTTAACGCGCAGTGCGCGTGCAAAAATCTGCGCACTCATGGCAATTTTTTAAACGCTTAAAATTTCCTGAAACGTACTTTAATTTCATCGAAAATAAATTTTGACAATTTTGAACATTTTAAGCGCGCGTACGCAAGCGTTATATGCGCTACGCACGTAATTGTATTGCCATATGATGAAATATGACCTGAAATTTATGAGTACCAAATTTTGTTTAATTGTGATTCATGCTTGTGAAGATATGATTACAAACGTGATTTCGTAAAATCGCGCGTAGACCGCGTAATTTTTGATTGCGCATCGTGAAAATATAACCACATCGATTCCTGGCCATAAGGAATATACTCTGAAAAATTGATTTAGTTAGATGAAACTGATATCAAGATAATGGACGGACAAATAGTGCTAAGAAAGAATAAATAAATAAATAAATAAATAAAGAAATAAATAAAGATTCTGACAGAATCAAGAGGTTATATGCATTAATGCATATAACCTAATGATCCTTTAAACTTGTACAGTATATTTGGAAGTCATAGGCATGGTTGCAGTGGCTCTATTCCATTCCACAAGCTATGAAGTAATATTTGATTACATTTTTTTCAGAATCATTACAGGAAGATAATGCACAGAGGCTTGGTGAAGGGGCATTCAGCTGCATGACTTTACACAGAGATGGTCTGTTTGTTGGCGGAGAGGTACAGATATTTAATGTATTACTGTATATGTAATTAATTGTTCTTATGTGTATGAAGTACATTGCATTAGGAGCATAGGATCACCATGATGTAGAAGAGAAAGAAATAAATATTGTCTGGTGTTACACTTAAATGCCATGATTTAATAATTAATTTATGTGTTTGAACAGGATGGAATGTTACGTTGTCTGGATATTAGTGGGAGTGTGGTACAAGTGTCCGATAGCTGCCCTATTGACAGTCCAATCACATCTCTCAGCTGGTCTCCAACATATAGCAAGCTGGCTATTGGAAGCTCAAAAGTAAAATTTATTTCACATATACATATTATTTATGAAATTGTGTTGTGTATTAAAATTAAAGTGTTTAAAACGAAAGGTGAGAACCAATTACTTAAATAATCTGATCTTCACAACATATTGTCTTGATATTGTTCTACTGTAATAATAATAATAATAAATGAAAACTTATATAGCGCCGGTATCCTCCACCCATGTGGCGCTCATGGCGCTTTGTGCATTAACAACATGCGAGAACATCAGCGAATAGCGACGTCTTTAGGTTGGTCTTGAAACTGTTTAGACTAGTTGAGCATTTAACTGTTGCTGGTAAGCTGTTCCATACACTTGCGGCCGCAACGTAAAAAGATCTCTGACCCCATTGATTTTTCGCTCTACGCTCTTGAAGAAGGTTTTGTGACAATGATCGTAGGCCTCTGCGGGATGATTCGTAACGATCCACAAGGTCAGATAAATAAGCAGGAGCACTGTCATTTAGGATCTTAAATACAAACAACGCAAGTTTGTACTTAATACGTTGTAGTATAATAAAATACATTTTGTTTTGATGTAGGGTTCTATCAACTTGTACGATACCAGTAGCCCAGGCACTTCAGAGCTAATTTTGGATACACATCATGGAAACTTTGTTGGCCTGGATATGTTAAATCCAGGAGTACAACACTGCGTGGTTAGTATAAAGCTCAGTCTACACTTTTAAACTAGTTTGACAAAACAAGTTAGATGTTCCCTAATATGGTAGTGATATGGCCAAATATGGTTGTGATATGATGTCATCGTGTCCATATATATATATATTTTTTTGTTTTATTTTTATTTTTATTTTTTTTTTATGGTAATGTAGTAATATAAATACTGTACTGTAAAGTATTATTAATAACTGGCAATGACATATATATATCATATATATAGACTGTACGTGAAGATGGTGAACTACAAATTTGGGATATTGAAGAGAATCAACTTGTAGGCTCCTTACCATTGGCTGTGCAGGTTAGATTTTATTTGGTTTAATATCTGAGTGTTGGCTTAGTTGATTTGTCAGTAGGTTGAATAAGTGTGTGTTTCTGGGAATTGTGACTTTTTGGGATGTGAGTTGACCATGTGTTCGTGATAGGAACATCTGGATCTGAATATCATTAATATGTTTATTCAGCTCTTTATTTTGCCATTTAAATATTGTTATTGTATGTTCAAATGTATTTCAATAAAGATGTGAATTTTATTTGTAGTGTTGTAGTCTGGCTTGTAGCCCAGCCTCTCACTCTGTAGCAGTCGGCACCCACTCTGGCCATATCTATATGGTTGAAGTGACCAACATGGAAAACCCTCGCATTGTTGAGCGTATGCGAGTCCACCAACACGCTGTAATGCAGCTCACCTATGATGCAGAGGGACGGTATCTTTTCAGTGGTTCCGACGATGGACATGTGTTTGTTGTAGATACAAGACCATCAATGATGTTTAAAGTCCTTGCACAAACAGGTACATGTCTTAATTGATATTTTGATTATTATTAGTATTTTACGCCCATATCCAGGATCATATACTGTACTGATAAAATGAGAATCTTGCCAATGTGTAAAGGTGCCTCTTTATCAACAAACATTTAAAATTCACCCAATTCCTATTGAAAAACATTAATTATAAGCTCTGTTATTAGCAAAATTAAGCTGTCATTATTAACTCAACCTCTTCAGTCAAAGACTTGTCTCCCAGAGGGCCCAGTTATGGTCAGTGGTTGCGATGTACACCGGGGTAACCCCCCTACTCGTCTCGAAAGATGTACTGAGTTCTTTAAAGTGCACATGAGCTAGATGTGTACACTGGATGGTTTATAGTCTTTATCCGAGAAAACTTGTTCTACCACCAAAACTATGGAGTGAGTGAACCCTTTGCCGATGTAAGGGCTACGTAATTACGTTCCACTGCCTTAACCGCTCGACTACTCACTCACATAGTTTAGGAACCCAGCTATTGAGTATGTGTATATTCAACATATCCTTTTGAGTTTTCTTAAATTTTTTCAAATGATTTTGTTATTCTGTTATAGCTATCGAAGGCCATGTTGAGAGTATTTCAACCCACATGGCAGAGAAGCATGCTGATGTAAGAGTTGTGATAACATACACATCCAATGATGCTGATATTAACATAGGAGCTACAAAGATTACATTGTTTGATGTACCAGCTGACCTAAATGATAGTAAGCAATTTTGTATTTGATGTTATTTAACGATTAATGTATTTTATAAGTAGTAACCGAAGATAGTAGCGTACATGAAAATATGTTATATATAACTGTACACAGCTGTTCAGTGTGTTTGCCACTGGTACTGCAGAAATTTAACCTGTACCTTTATTGGCACTTTGGTATCATGATCATTATGGTATCGTAATGATTACAATATATAATGTATATATAGTATATACTATATATATACTGGAATTATAATTTATGTATACATATTTTTTTTTCATTTACCAATATCGGTAGTTATTTCATTTATAATTATCATGAAACTATTGAAATATAATTTAAATAATTTTTATAAAGAAGATGTTAGTTATGTTATTATACTGTAATTTTTTATCCTAAATTATATAATTATATATTCTAGGTTATTTTTATTTTTTTAGTAATGTGTTTTGTTATGGGTCCCTACGAGACAAGTTTTTAACTTCTAGAAGGGATCCATGATAATAATGACTACCAATTACTGCTTTATCTATGTTCACTTTAATATCTTTTTTCTATTTTGTATATATTCATTCATTATTATCTAAATAAATATTATCTGAATCTGAATCTGAATATTATAATGATTTTATTGTAATGTTATATGTGTCAACAATGGTTTTATAGGTATTATTTATTATTAGTTTATCCATCCTGTACATTGGCGAGTTTGTTCTTTCTGTTGGATGCGTATGAAATAAATAAAAAGATATGGTAAAAATTAAATAAAATATAACATTTGACCATACAGATTATAATACATAGCACTTCTTCAGTATAGCTGATTCCTTTTTAACTTCTAATTCCATCATTTGTATTGTTGTAGATGTGAGTAAATACTGTGGAAGTCTTAAAATGGACCTTCTTGAAGACAGTATTGGGAAGCTGAACTTCAACCTGAATGAATCAAGCCACGGAGGCGCTGTTACAGGTGATCGGAAGCTCTTTACACTACCACATTACTCCAAGCAGCTCCATGAAATTCGTATCCCTGAGGAGGCACCAAAGAAGGTATGCTTACAAAATTTATGAAAATTTTAAATTAAGTCTAACAATGACCATACTAAGGCTTGGTTTACACTAGTGGTGCAACGTAACGCAACCTACGCAACATAAGAAAATGCCCTTCCAATAATTGTGTTTGCCCCCACCTCAAAATCAAACCTATGATGTTTGCAGTACTGTTGCGTCGTCGGTTCCCACTTGTGATTATGCAATAAAGCACTTTGCATGCGTTGCGTCCTAGTGGGAACAACGCTTAACACATCTGTAACTTCTAAATCCTTTAAATTTTAAAGGAACATTCTGGTATTGTATTCAAATTAATATATAATGATATGTTTATGTTTCAGGCCAACAACAAAGCTTCATACTTGCAACCACAGCAAGCATGCTCAAACCATGAATTGGCCGGAGGTGTTATCACCATGTCACCTCACCACCAGTGGGTAGCAAGCGGTGGAAGTGATGGTCGAGTATTTGTTCGAGAGTTAGGTCTGCTGGAGCGTGCTGTCTCAGTGCACGCTCACAACTTCCACAGTGGAGGCGTAAGCCGTATGTGCTTCACAAGAGATGGGATGTACCTGCTTACCTGTGGAGTTGGAGATGGTGTCCTCACGTGTTACACCTGGAAGTAAGTTTACAGCATTTGCTCAATTTAACATCTTTTTTAATTTACTAATAATCTGGCATATAAAACAATAATTAGAGCTAAAATAAATTGATTCTACATTTCTATACTTGTTTTGTCTATTACGGAAATTATTTGTGAGTGTCGTAGAACAATATTAAACCTTAATTTAATTGTTTTATCTTCTTTGTTTTTAGCTTCAGTGCTACAGGTAAAGGAAAGGTGACTACAGCTATTGAGTCGGCACGTTCTCACAAAGCCAGACTTCATTCTATATGCAAAAAAGAAGATGAGATAATGACGGAGATGCCTGATTGGTCACCTTTGAAGTCCAACGCTGTATCTAGAGAGGCGTCAACTGATGCCATGCGCAGCAAGGTATTTTAAAGCTTTAGTTTTTATGGACTGGGTATACTACTGTGACAATATTTACATTGGGATTTGTATGCAGATAACCATTTGACTATGCACATGTAAAGCATTGTGATTTTATCACAAACAAACCAAAGACAGTATTTCCATTGAAATTGTATACACTTTGTATTGTTTTAGGATAAGTTTATTAATTTATTTGTATAATAATATATATTGGGCATGTTATATCTAGCACAATCATGCCAGGAGCAAGCAACAGGCATAGGCCTGAACAGAATTAACTGCTCTTACTAAATGTATGTAAACATGATTTGTTATTATAAAATAGTATAGCTATTTGAAAACATTTTATTGATTTAAATTTGTTCACAGCCGAAGACAGTAGCAATGGAAAATGACCAAATATATGTGACACCTACTCCTACACCCAAGGGAGATCCCACCTGGATGGAAGTCAAAGTCATGGAGGTACTTATATTTCTACAATTGTATTACTTTCCTATTAAACATTCTTCTTTTGATTAAGTACACCATTGATACATTTTCTTTTATGATAATTATATTGTTCATACAAAAGATTTTTTATTTGATTTCAACAGGCAATTCGTGAAGAAGATAAAGAATTTGCTGAGCAGAAGAAGACTCTACGAACAGAAATCAGAGACCTTAGGAGACAGGTTGGTTTACAGCTACTACTGTAACGATTTAAAATTGTTGATTATTATTATTATTCTAATTTACAATAGCAATGTGCCAGTTTACGGTAGGATGATATCTTTCTGTTATTTTGCAATATTGGTTGAAACTACAGTTGATTATGGTAACAACCACAATATATGGTCATAAAGTCATAAAGTGAAAAACTTATTTTAGCTGTGCAAACCACAAATAGTCTATGCTTTCTCCCGGGGCTAATATGGTCTTCTGTTTTTATTTATTACATTTAGATTCAAAGCATGATGAAAGAGAATGATTCTTTGCCTGAAATAGAGCGATTGGAAAGACATGAGTTTAACCTTGACACTGAGGATCAGGCCAGGCTGCAGAGTGAAGGAGATGAACAAGTACAAAAGGTACAAGATTATTGCAAATCATACAATAGGAGACCTACTAGATAGTGATTAGGTTCGCTTTTTAGGAATCATGTCTCTGCCTGGTTTTGTGTGATGATTTCTTGTTCTTTGTCCACGTTTTTTTATATTGTATTTTGGAGATAAAAATAAATGAAATGAAATACACATTCTTTCTAATTTAATCCTACTAGCAAAATTTGAATTATAATTGAAACAACTTTCAGTAACAAATAAAATGATAATGCTATAAAAAAGTCTACCAAAAATAGTGTGAACACTGGCTACAATTACCCTCAAAGTTAGATTAAGACAAACGGTAAATTTCTTCCAACCACTGCCTGTAAAAGTTACAGTCTAGTGTGAACAAGGCTCAAGAAAAAAACATTATGATTAAGAAAATTGTGTGAGTTTTCATTTCTTACTGTGGGATTTGTTTTCAGGTGCGAGAAGATATCGAGTTTGAAAACCTTGCGAAGAGCTATCTCAAAGAAATGGTAAAAAATGAATGCTGGGATAGTATGAATGTGAAAGGTCGTTGCACCAAGGTAATTTCAAATTATTTTAAGTTATGAAACTCTTTCAAACACCCAGACACTCATTTTCCTTGAAGACTTTTCAATTCAATTTGAAAACTGGACATATGACATATAACTACCATATTTGGGCATCACTACCATATTTTAGCACATCACACTTTTTGTTATCACACTTTAGTAATAGATTTAATTTTGCAATTCCGAAAGCTCGCACAGATGCTGGTAAATTTAGAATTTCTTTTAATGGAGCTCAACTTTGGAATAATTTACCCTTAGTTATAAAATGTACCTCTTCTAGATTTAAATTCATAAATGAAGTTAAATGTTTACTTTTACAAAAATATTAATGTTAGCCCTTGTTTACGTTATTTCTTTCATATAGTTGCTGTTTCTTTCTTATGGAATTATTGTTGATAGATGAAAATGTATGCATTATGACTAATTTATTTTTTTGTGACTGGAGTCAAACCTTGATTAGCGAAAGCTATTTTTTGGCTCTTTTTCACACACACACATACATATTTTATTGTACTATTTATGTATGATGATGTGAATAAAGTTGGTATCTTCTATAACTGTTTTAAAGTCACTAGGAATAGATAAACATGATGACATTTGATGACATGTTTTATTATGGTAGGCTTTCCACTCAAATCTTGAAGTAAGCAACTATCCAATGCGAAAACGAACAAATGATGAGAAAGAAGAACTTGCATGCATCACTAAGCTGAGGCAAATTGAAATTGCAGAGATAATGGTTAGTTACTGAACTTGTGCTTTTCTTTCAACAATCAGTTTTGTTCATGGAGTATCCATGGTTTTGTTGAACATTGCATGATATTTGGAGAATTAAAGGGGCAAAATTTGTATAATAATATTTAAGAAAACCTTACTTACTAGTAGGCAATCACTTAAGGCCCAAAGTTGAGAATCTATATTATCATTGTAAAAATATATACCAACATATGTTGCTATTTGTTTTATTGTTAAAGGCAAGAAAGGAGATAATGGAATCACAATTCAAGCAAACAACTAAGGTAAACTTGCATTTATTCATTTGATTTAATAAAAACAAGTTTTTTAAAGTTTGTAATGTATATTTTGTTCTGTATGGAAATCCGGGTACATCTGGGTACAATTTTATGTTTTTTATTATCGATTAGACTGAAAATGAGGAAGCAGATGATGAGTCGGTTGAAGGTGATGGTGCAGAACAACCCTCCACTACCGGTAGTCTTGGTGCGCAGTATGGAGGGGCTAGCGACTACTTTTACAGCCAGTTTGAACTACACACCAGACAGCAGAAACGAAACCAGATTATACTGTTAAAGGTTGGTTTCTTTAATTTTGTTTTAATTGAAAATTATCATTCATTCAGTAAAGTGTTCTTGAAACACATGACTCTAATGATAAAGAGATAATGTTAAAAAAAAAAAAAAAGTCTGATATGTCCAAATATGGTACTGATATGCCTAAATTTGGTAGTGATATGACATCATCATGTTCATATACTGTATGGGCACATCACATTTTTTTTTATAGTGTAGACCAGGCTTTATAGCAATACTTAATGAGTTAATGTTCTTTATTCTGTCTTTGATAGGATGCTATTTATAGAATCAAAGTGGCTTTCAATTCTGAGTTTGACGAAGTTTACCGACAAAAAGAGCAAGAAATTGCTCGCATTGGTGATCGTAATTCTCGCATATCAAAAATTCTGAAAGATCTGAACTCTAGTGAAGAATTATGGGAGCCAGAAATGGATGAGGATGAAAAACCTGAGAAGCTACTTACAGTAGAAGAAAAAGAGGTAAAATAAAGGGTTTGAAAACCCAATAGACAACCTACAACATGTAATATATATATAGTTATTATTATTTTATTGGCCATCTTTTTTTCATAGGTCAAAGTTGAAAAGTTCATCACTCCTGAACAACAAGCCAAACTAGACGATGAGAGGCAAATCGAAGAACAGCGCCGTCTCCTGGAGAAAGGTGATAACGACCTAGTACGAGGTCGTGAAATGATGATGGGAGGTGTGCTGGAAGTGAAGAAAGAGGACGAGTTAAAGAAGGTATGTTTCAAAATTATGTATTGTTGAACACACAAGTGAAAATATAAAACAATGTGTATGTTGACATCATCTAATAATCATGAACTGTTCCCTGTCTGATAGTTCTGCCGTAAGAGGTAGTTTAATGCTGTTCCTTCAGTCGGACATTGTACCGCAGCGAGTGAGTGGCGATTAAAGACAGTGGAACCGTAATTACGTAACCATAACATCGGCACGGGTTTGAGGCTCACTCGCTCCATGATTCTGGTGGTAGAACAAGTCTTCTCGGATAAGGACTACATCTAGCTCATCTTAGTGAGAGGTTGAATAAATTCATAAAAAATACCTCATGTCCTTACTTTCATATAATTTTCTTGTTCTCTTCTCTGTCTAGGATGTTCCTCAACCAACATTCATTGTCAACAAACCACAAGATGAGTGGTCAGAAGAAGAGCAAAAGATGGCAAAGGAATATGAAAGAAAAGTGAAGGAATTAAACGAAGAACGAGAAAAGTATAGAAAGGTTAGTTCCAACAATGCGGCGCAGTGTGTTGGACGTTGGATTACTGATTATGAGATTGTGGTTCAAATCCAACTCTCGCCGCATTGCTTGTATCCTTAGGCAAGATACTTTACTTACATCATTTGCCTCTCTCCACCCAGGTGTATAAAATGGGTACTGGTTAGATCAAGACACAACTTTGCGCTGATTACTAGCTGCATTATGGGAGAATGTTTGATCCAAAATGACTGACGTAATAATGTGTCAGCGCATTGAGAGCTTGCTTATATGCGCTATATAAGAATGACCTATTATTATTATTTATACACCTTCAAGTGAGTTTGATGTTTGTTACATCACACTTACCAAGATTAGGGCTCATAATGTTGAATGGTAATCATTAAGGTTTTTGTTTTAACTGCAGACTCTTGAGGCAGAACTGAAGAAACTGCAGACAATTATTAGTGACACCACTTCTAATTTTGATGACAAGATGGTCGAAATATTCCTCAAGAAAATTAAAGTTGAGATGGTCATTTTTCAGGTAAAAAATGATTCTGTTTTGTAGAATACAAAAGAAGAGTTATGTTTTATGAAATTAATGTAAAATTATGCTCTTTTTGTTTAATAGAGTTAAGAAGATAAGAAAAACATATATGATGATGATACTTATTTTCTTTATATTAGGAGGAGCTAAAGATCTTGCGCTTGAATCTCTCTCTCTTGATTGAGGAGGAACTAAGCACCAGAGAAGAAGAACTTCTTCGTCAGCTTGAGGATAGGAAGATGAGAAAGGTGTTGACTGTACAAGCAGTTGCTCAAACCAAACAAAGAGTACAGGATTATCGGGATACTTATGATATCCGTGTTGCTGAAGATAAAGTTCTGGATAAGAACTTCCATAAGGAATTCCATGATGTCAATAGTTTGCTTGTGGAACAGCTCTATAAGTTATATCGCAAGAAACCAAGGTTTGTATATGGTCAACTCGCTCTTGCTTGATGCCCGCGAAGTTGATCTTAAACGATTACAGCGATTCTATTCTATTCTATTCTATACAGGTTTTTATATGGCGCCCTACAAAGAACAGAGCGCCTTACAATACTTAGTAATTAATTCAAAAGAAAAGTTTAAAGTTGACGTTTAAATAGAGGTGCCGAATTCGCTCCTCTCAAATCGACAGGTAGCGCGTTCCAGATCCGCGGAGCTGCGACAGAAAAAGCATTGTCACCAGCTTTCCAATTAGATCGTGGAACGAAAAGTCGGGTGGGATCATTAGAGGAGCGAAGTCGACACCTGTAATTAAATGAAAGCTGGTCACGGTTAAACTTAATCAAATAAAAAATGTTCAAAGGAACAAGGCGGTGCGGCTGGTCTTTGCGTGTGAACGTGATCAGCCCTCGGACTTAAACCTTTTCTTTTTAATTAACTACTAAGTATTGTTAGGCGCTCTGTTCTTCGTAGGGCGCCATATAAAAACCTGTATAGAATAGAATGGAACATAATATGAAGGTTCTTTTTAAAGCTCTGTCTACATAATCAAACTTTATGTGACAAATATGAGGGACCCATATATGGACATGATGATGTTGTATCATCAGGGCTTAATTGACACTTTAAAGTAAAGACCATATTGTCAAAACATATATATGCACTCGTTCATAGGTTTCACTTTAATACTCTGTTGAATAGCAGTGTCCGAAAGAAATTCTACCGTATAAAGCTCTGTCTACACTATCATACTTTATGTGATGTGCCCATATATGGATAGGATGATGTCATATCACTACCATATTTGGGCACACCACACTTTTTTTGTCAAACTAATTTGATAATGTAGACAGAGCTTTACAATTTATGTTCCTATACTTCTGTAAATGTAATTGTTGATTTTATTTTTTTTAAGCAGCTTATTTCTTTACTTCTTTTAATGGATATTAATTTTTGCAGAGGTCAAAGGCGCCTTCACCACACAGACTCCAAGATGAACCAACAAACTACAACCAACCCGTATGGAGAAAGACCTTTATCTGCACGTCAAGCAGGTACTCTAGAAATCACTCTCAAACAACTGGATGAATTTGATGACCCATCACACATGCCAGAGGATGTGGAATTGTCTGTATGGAAACGTGTGTGCGCCGCACGAAGGTTAAAGGTTAAAAGTGAACATGAGGTATGTTTTTATATTCAAATGTTACATTGAGTACTACTAAAGCTCTGTCAAACTAGTTTCACAAAAAAAGCGTGATGTGCCCAAATATGGTAGTGATATGACATCATCATATTCATATATGGGCACATCACATAAAGTATGATAGTGTGGACAGAGCTTTAAAGTTTCAAATACTCGACTAAATATGAAAAAATGGTAGTCCTCAATCAAAAATATTTAAAATGTTCACAAATAAGTAACATTCTTTATTTTTCATTTTTCTTCAGGTTAAAGCACAAGCTTTGACTCTAGCAGATATGAATGCTTTTCTACAGCTAAGACAAGATGAAGATGAAAAACTAAAAAGAGAGATGGATGACACAATGGATGAGTTGAATCAGTAAGTAAAAATGCCAACAAAGATAATTGTATTCCCCTAAAGCTCTGTCTACACTATCAAACGTGTGTGGAAAAAAATGTGAAATGATGATGTCATATCACTACCATATTTGGGCACATCACACTTTTTTGTCAAACTAGTTTGATAGTGTAGACAGAGCTTTACCATCATTTTTTATTATCCTTGTCATCTCGTCACATAATCATCATCAGAACACCTGACCTTTTAAGGTTACGATCATGATTATTATGTTATTATGGTTATAATATTATCATTTACACAGTTATATTCAAATCCCTTTCATGTATACAATAATAATGTTGATTATCAACTTTATACTGGTATTATAGTCCCAGTATTGACTTTTGGTGTGGATGTAGGCCTCTTTCTAGCCAGTTTAGATAAGTTTTTAAAGAAATGCTTAACAATCATTTTTTTCCTGAACCAACATTTCCCCGGGTATAGTCCCACCCCACAAAGTTGGCCCAATAGTTGTGTTCTAGGGGGTGGGATTATACCAGAGGATATACAGTAATCAGATAAATAATTATTATGTACAAATGTTGTATTATTAGATTGCGTGAATCTCGTATGCGATTTAACTGTAATCTTGAAGTGCAATTCATGCTGAAGCAAGGACAGGTTGAAATTGATAGCGGTCAGTTTATTCCAAACTATCGTGACAGCATTCTTATTCATCGAAGTGTTGTAGAAGACTTAAATGGTACCATAAGGGTAAGCCAATTAATGTTCTTAAAGTGTATGTTAATTATCATGGATATTTGCCATTTTGCTTTTTAGTTTAAAGATGTATTGTCCCCCAAAAGCATGAAAAATAAAGATTAATAAAATCAGACTTTAAATAGGCCATTTTGCAGTTTAAATAAAATTGTTTCACTTATAAAAAGACACAAGAAATGGTTAATTTTAACCAATACCATAAGTATTTTGTGCTTTAAATTACATTTTTTTATGATATATGTAGCTCTTCACAAAATAATGACAATGATAACTTAAACCCAGGTTCTCAATTTCAGCTACAAAATCGATAAAACACAGAATTCCAATACAAAATGCTTTTATTAATTATAACACAACTGCTTACTTTTAAAACTCAATACTAACTACACAGATCTGACTCATCTATCCAATTTCACAGTATTTCTAGATAACACAGGCTATAAAACTTTCTTATTCCCCACCACAAAACCCACAAAATGGACCAGTTGTTATGGAAACCTAGATAAAGGAGGTACAGTCTTAATTAATTCAGAGATTGGAATGTGTAAAATCAAACTAAGGCATGATCATTGAGGATATACAAGCTACTAAGTAAATATGAACTTAAATACAATAAAATAATAATACTGCTTTTAGAGTATCGCTACATCCACCCCTCCTTTCTTGAACGTCGTCCACGACGTTCGCCTGCTTCAAAACCGAGGGAGACTTGCCGAATAATCTAGTCTTAATTAGGAATTATACTAAAACTACAAACTCTACAAACTATTAAAAAGGCATAAAATGAGGAAACATCAAAATAAACAAAACTTATCTATGATAATACTGTATAAAACAAACTTATTAGTAGTGCGGTTCATTACCACCTGAAACAGTCACATATTACCAACCATTGCAAACTGTCTATTATTAACTGTCTATTATTAACTGTATCATTACATCATGAATACTATAAAATATAAGATACATTCCATTCTAAAATGAAATTGTACAGCGCAGTACTTGCTGTTCAGACTCAAATTGACCTAGTAAATACTTACTCGGTATGAAACGATGAATAAACATAAGGAATGATTTAAATTACTACCGGTACTACAATACCATCACTATGGGTAACCACTTAACTACAGTATACGGTAATACTACCTTCATTATGCTTTGTTTATACATTTTTTTAAAGTTAATTTAATTTAATACGTAAAGTATATCAATTAAGTTCAATAGGCGATTGGAAGGGATGACATCTCACTCACCCCTCCCATCTGAAACGTCGCCCCCGACGTTAATCAAGTAGTTCATGAAAATACATAAAAATATACAATATAGTTCAAACAATTACATGTCATCAAATAGTCATATGAAAGTGTCCAAAAAGTCAGTGAAAAAAAATTTAAAAAGTGTTCCAGTGTTCACTTTAATCCAAGTCATATTCAAACATAATAGACGGTGTTTGAGAAGATTGAGGTATGAGTCTATTATCCAATGTATCTATATTATTTACAAATCGTTTATTTGGCGGCGACAACGATACAAACGGAGATGCGTATGGGTTTAGCGAAAGACAATGAGATGGTACTATGTTGCTGGTGCTGGCATCGGCATTTGGTGAGGGTGGAGCGCTTTGGTCTGGCGTCGGAGTTGATAAATCCAATGGCAAAAACATACATGGAGTCAGTAGATTTCTATGTAATGTCCGCTGACGACCATCCGCGTTTTCAACTTTGTACACTGGAATATTTGGATGTTTGAACAACACGACATATGGGGTTTCCTCCCATCTGTCTACGAGTTTTTGTTTCCCGATAATATGTTTCTTTTGCACCAGGACGCGGTCGCCCAATTCCAAAGGAGCTTGAGTTGTCTTTTTGTCATACTCGCGTTTCTGTTTGTCTTTGGCTTTCATGGAAGATTTGGCTGCTTGGTCATAGACCAGCTTTAATCGCTCGCGAAAGTGTAAGACCAACTCATCATAATCATCGTCATCACTATTATGATTATTGCTATCAAGTCCAAACATTACATCAATTGGCAGATTGGCATGTCGGCCAAACATTAAGTAAAATGGTGCATAACCCGTGGAATCGTGTTTAGTACAATTATATGCATGTGCCATATCGCTAACATATTCCTTCCAGTCCTGTTTACGATCTAGTGAGAGTGTACCCAGCATGTCGATTAGTGTTCTATTAAATCTCTCCGTAGTTCCGTTACCCATTGGGTGGTAGGGTGTAGTACGCGACTTTGCTATTCCGGCGACCTTGCACACAGATTTAATTATTGCGCTTTCAAAATTACGCCCTTGATCGGAGTGTATACGTTTTGGGAAACCATAATGTCTAAATACGTTCTGAAATAGTACCTTGGCAACAGTTTCAGCCGTCTGGTTTTTTGTTGGGTACGCTAAGGCATATCGGGTGAAATGATCGGTGATAACTAAAACATTTTCATAACCTCCTTTCGACCGTTCCAGACCAAGGAAGTCGATGCATAGTAGTTCCATTGGTTCGTAAGTGTGAATATTCACGAGGGGCGCACGTTTCACATTTGGTGAAGTTTTTCGAAGACAGCACCGTTGACATGTGTCACACCAGGTCTTAATGTCGGATGCCATCTTAGGCCAATAAAATCTTCGCCGAATCATATCGATGGTACGCTCATAACCCAAATGCCCAATGTTGTCATGCAGGTGTTCAAAAGCAAGTTTGTGTTTAGACGTTGGTAATACAAGCTGATCGCATGCTTCTCCAGTGTTGATATTGGTGGTCCTATATAATATGTTGTTTTTGAACTTTAGGCGATTCCATTGTCTGAGTAAACAGATGACATTCGGATGTTCAAGTCGACGCTCTGCTGCTGATGGCTTTTGATTGCGTCGGAGGAAGAATGTCACACGGTCAAGCACATCGTCCTCCTTCTGGAGACGGGATATGTCCGCTTGCGAAAGATTTGGGACAGGCGCAAAACCATGATTTGTGTTAACATCAGGGGCTTGCACTGGATCCCCAGCAGCATCAGTGTTGTCGATACGAGATTTGCTTCTGGTGTGGGCCTGACACTGTACAATTTGTGGTTGGACATACAGACACGGATTCACAGGGGCAGATCCTGAGAGAACCGCAGTGACCAGTTCACACGGTACGTCTTTCCTGCGAGATAACGCGTCAGCTGCTGCGTTGCTTTTTCCCGGGCGGTACTTTATATCAAAATCGAACTGGCTTAGGGCAGCCACCCAGCGTTGACCAGTCGCATCTAATTTCGCTGTGGATAGAACGTACAACAACGGATTATTATCAGTCAGTACTGTAAAGTGATTTCCAATGAGGTATTCTCGAAATTTGTTAGTGACAGCCCATTTTAGAGCCAGGAACTCCAATTTGTGCGCCGGATAGCGAGATTCAGATGGGCGAAGGCTACGACTTGCGTAAGCAATGACTCTTGGCGTGCCATTTTGTACTTGTGAAATAACGGCTCCCAGACCGATACCAGAAGCATCCGTTTCCAAAAGAAACGGCAAATTGTAGTCAGGGTACGCTAGGATTGGAGCATTTGTCAACAGGCGTTTAAGAAGTGAAAATGCTTTGTCGCATTCTGAAGTCCATACAAATGGTGGTGGTTTGGCATTCATTGCCTTTCTGCCATTCTTTTTCTTTCGTCGTGGGTCGCCGCACGTTAGTGCATATAACGGCGCAGCTATCTCCGAATACTGGCTGATAAACCGTCTGTAATAGCCGGTAAATCCCAAAAATTGAAGAACTTGTTTGCGGTCAACCGGCGTGGGCCAGCTGTCGACTTGCGCTGTTTTAGCAGGGTCGGCATGAATCCCCTCGGCTGATACAATGTGGCCCAAATAATTAACCTCAGATCGAAGGAGGGAGCATTTTGAAGGCTTTAACTTCAAACCATTTTCTCTTAGACGTTTGAAAACAGTTTCCAGTCTCTCTAAATGTTCTTGAAAGTTATTAGAAAAAATAATGATATCGTCCAAGTATATTAACAAAGTAGAAAAGTTTTGGTCACCAAAGCACGACATCATCAAACGTTGAAACGTCGCCGGTGCGTTTTGGAGTCCAAATGGCATTCGGTTACACTCAAATAAACCCATTGGTGTTGTAAATGCTGTTTTTGGTTTATCTTCTTCTGCTACCTCTACCTGCCAATAGCCGCTAGTCAAATCTAATGTAGAGAAGATTTTGGCCTTACCCAGAGCATCCATAGCTTCATCTATCCTGGGTATTGGAAACGCATCTCTTACTGTTTTAGAATTAAGTTTTCTAAAATCGATACATATGCGCATTGACCCATCCTTCTTGCGAACAATCACCATCGGTGAAGCATATGGGCTTTTGCTTGGTCGAATGGCGCCAGCCTCTAACATACCATTGATATGCGAGCGCACTTCTTGATATTGCGACGGTGGGATGCGGCGAAAGGGTAGTCTAAATGGTTGGTTGTCAATAAGTGGTATATGGTGATATATGGCCTTAGTATGGCCAAAATCGTTTGCGTCCTTTGAGAAAACATCCGAGTATTTGTCTAACAGTGATTTTAGTGCTTTGTGTTCAGAGTCAGTTTTAATGTCTGATTCTGAAAGATCTGGCAGAACAGTTTGTGATGTGATATTAAGTTGGCTAATACCACCTGTAACATCGTAAGTGTCCAAACTTGCAATTTGAGATAGAGTCGCTACCGTGGTGTTGTGGTGCAAAAAGATTGGTTTGTCAGATACATTGCAGAGTCGCACTGTAACTATATTGTTTCGCCGGATGTGGGATACTGAACGACCAACGAGAAAGTTTGTAGTACTTCCAAATGGCTCAACAAGCACAGTTGATATTTTATCTTTAGACCACACTGCAGTACATTGTATATCAATTTGTTGATTTGGGTTTATGCGAGCAGGGTGTCTATTAAAGTATACAGCTCTGCCAACATTTTCTGGTTGTATATTTTTCTCCATTTGCGCAAATGCTGCTACAAAGGCTGCATCTTTGCATTTTATGTTGTGTTTGTCGTTTTTCTGTGCACGTAGAACATTGGTCCCAATCAGAACGGGGATAGTTTTGCGGTATTTACTGTTCGGGACTACAAACACGGGAACAGCGGAGTATGTTTTATTGAGTATATTGATGTCGCTATTAATAATTCCATAGTACGGGACACTCTGGCCATTTGCCGCTATAACTTCTATGGTTGAGCGTTCCATAACTTGTGATTTTAATTCCGGAATTTTGTTATATAATTCAATAGTTATAGTTGATATCTGTGAGCCTGAATCAATAAGGGCGTTACATTTTACTCCATGAATTGATATTTCTGCTTGATTGGTTGGCCCGACAAGATATGTCTGTCCTTTGGGTGTGTGCTTTTCACCACCAACCCACCCTACTGTTGTGGTGACCTGCCGTTTCCCGTCGGCGCATTTGGGCAAAATCGTCGAATGTGTCCAATTTGGCCGCAGCCGTAGCATTCTAGTGCCCTAGGTTGTGTCGTGTTGGGCCGTTGCTGCGCCGCTTCCTTTGCCTCAAGTTTAGCGGTAAGAAAGCTTATTTTCCTCTTCATCTCCGTAACTAATCTGTGCATGGACGCGTCCTCACCGGAACCTTTAATATTTGTCGGCGTTATGGGAGGGGCTACTAGGTGTGGTGCGCACGGTTGCTGCTTTCGTTCTCGTTCTAGTAGTCTTATCTCTGATAGAACAGAATGAAATGTCATAGACCTCGGTCTCATGGGCGCTATTCGTCCAACTACTTCTTGATCGTACATTCCCCGCATTAATTGTTGTGTCAACATTCGATCCCTTTCATACATGGGACCTCGCCCAAGTTTCTCCTCCACATCTCGTAATACTGCTTCTAGTTCAATGGCATAAAAACTAGCAGACTCACCCTGTCTTTGTGTTCTCTGGTAGAAATCAGATAAGGGGTCACCAGAGGACACATTTCCGAATTGTTCTTTTAGTTCTTTGAATGCTCTTTCTGGTGTCTGGCATTCTCTCGGTAAGTTCAACACCAGCTTCCGTGCAGTTCCTCCCAGATTTCTAACTATTGTTGAAAACTGTAGGTGACTAGGCATGTTGCTACAGCTTAAGATATGTTGAACATCTCTGGTCCAATCCTCAATCAGTAGGTTGGGTGATTGTCCCGTAAATATTGGTACTCCTTTTAGTTGGTGTGCCGGGGTGTAAATTTGTACTGATTTTGGCACTGGTAATAATGGTTTTACCGCTGTATTATACCCCTGAACTGGTCTTGGTAATCGAGGTTGGCCTGGAGTTTCTAGGCTTTGAGACACATCCGGTCTCATCGGGGTAGTATAGTAACTATTTCTCTCCCACAATGGCGAATTTTCTGGTTGAACAGTTTCACATCGGGTATCTTCATATCCTGTCATATCCAATACAGTATATTCCATTGTAGATTAAAATTTGTTTAACAAAAAAATCCTGGTCACGGCACCAATTGTAGCTCTTCACAAAATAATGACAATGATAACTTAAACCCAGGTTCTCAATTTCAGCTACAAAATCGATAAAACACAGAATTCCAATACAAAATGCTTTTATTAATTATAACACAACTGCTTACTTTTAAAACTCAATACTAACTACACAGATCTGACTCATCTATCCAATTTCACAGTATTTCTAGATAACACAGGCTATAAAACTTTCTTATTCCCCACCACAAAACCCACAAAATGGACCAGTTGTTATGGAAACCTAGATAAAGGAGGTACAGTCTTAATTAATTCAGAGATTGGAATGTGTAAAATCAAACTAAGGCATGATCATTGAGGATATACAAGCTACTAAGTAAATATGAACTTAAATACAATAAAATAATAATACTGCTTTTAGAGTATCGCTACATATATATTACATATTCTCTTGAAATTTTGTAGTATTTTCATTATCAATTATTAATGTATCAATTATGAATGTATTAATTCTTCTTAGCAATTGGGAGAGCAAAAGATGTCAGCAATGACAGAGAGTAAAGACTTCAGGAAAGGAATTCACATACTAGAGTGGTAAGTATAGAGCAACATTAACAGAACATTTGATACAAACATCTTAGTGTCATATATACCAAAAACCTACAAGAAGTAATACTGAGAATTGGAGAATTTTTTTTTTCCGAAATAAAAGATGAATGAATGAATGAATGAATGATGCAATTCCAAATTCGCTGGTCAGATTCACTGAGAATACAAACTTTGATATCACTAATCATCTTTGGTCAAATGGCACTGAGTTGTGATACATGGTCTTCACAATGGTATGCCATCTAATTCCGACTCCAAACGGTGCTGACCGGTCGTGGGCGATCCATGTTGTTTTTTGTTTATGAATGTTGTCTGGCATGTATGTACTTACCAAACTGCAAGCACCCGCTTCTTTTGGTACACTATTGAACATTGTAAATGAAATTGTGAATTGTGAATAAAGATACAAAAGTGAAATATTCCCAGCAAAGACACATTCTCCACAACATCCATGAGGTTGATGGATGCAAAATGCCATCACGACCTTCAAATCTATATCAACAATCATTTTAACATTCTTCATTTTTTAAAGGGAGCACAAGAAAATGGTGATGGAGATAGAAGATTTACTGAACAGAGCTAAAGACATTCAGATGTTGAAGGTTTCTAGACAAATACAAGATGTGAGTTGAATCAATTTCTTTTTGTTTTTGTAATTGTTTGTGACTACTTTGGAGTAGCTTTGCGTCAGGGTGTTCGAGTAATTGGTCAGATGTTTTGCTCTACTCTGACAAATTATTAGGACAAAACATCTCACCAATTACTTTTGGTTTTCTCGTAGACAAATCTAATCATGTGAATCATTTCTGAACTGATTGGTTGCGAATTTTTTTTATTGAAAATATGAATACACATGTGCATACCATGGTTTTGATTTGTGCATAAAACTGCACTTATTGGAAAATCATTCTCAAGTGTTAACAAATCATAAATTCGTTTGTTTTGATTTTAGTATCTCCACAATGATGATCATGAAGCAAGGAAACAACAGGAGATCAGTGCATTAGAACAAACCCTGGATAACCAAAGAGGGGTAACTATTGTCATCATCATTTATATTTATTTTTTTTAATTTATACTGGGTAACCTCTTCAGTGAAAGACTGGTTTCCCAGAGGGCCCAGTTATGATTAGTGGCTGTGATGTACTAGTACACCGGGGTTACTCTATACTCGTCTTGAAAGATGTACTAGGTTCTTTAAAGTGCACGTGAGCTAGATGTGTACACTGGACTTATGGTGTATAGTGCGTAACCGAGAAAACACATTCTACCAACAGAACCATGGAGCAAATGAGCCCCAAACCCTTGCCGATTTTATGGCTATGTATTTACATTTACATTGAGCCTTTAAAAAAACGCAACTGTACGATTTTGGATGCGGAGTAGAAAAGCTATAGATTGCACACACTACAGATTTGTTTTTTGAAAGTGCAACAGTCTAGTTGTGTTGTACAAAGTGTTTGTAACTTCTATTCTGGGTTTTATTAGCATCATGAAAAAAATGTTAAAGAAAAGAAAGCTATACTATCCACACTACGGAAAGGCATCCGTAAGAAAGAACAAGAAAATACAAAAGTGGAAGGCGAACTGCAAGAAATGATAGTATGCGTGTCTGAACGGAAACATATCAATGAGGTTAACGGTAAGAAAGCTTTTGTTGATATAAAGTTTGCGGTACACCACGTGTATTAGTTCTGAAAAGAACTGTTGAGTTTCTCGACGTTTCGATCAATATGCTTTGATCGTCCCCAGGAGGGAGTTATTTTAAACAGTAGCTATGCACAAAATTGCATTTTTAATAATTAAAATTATTTAAACTTTTCAATTTGACTGTTGAATGTGCAATATGGGGTTTTCACTTTGTTCTTCATCTTAAGCTCTGTCTATACTATCAAAATGTGATTTGCCCATATGTAGACATGATGATGATGATTTTCTTTTTGCAATTTGTAATTTTTATCTTTTATTTTAAAATGTGTGGAGAAACTAATAAAACAAACAAACAAACAATGATGTCATATTACTACCATATTTGGGCACATCACACCTTTTTTGTCACACTAGTTTGTGCAGAGAGAGCTTAAGGATAAGACATGGATATAGTCTTCAATTGCCATTTCTGTACTTAAAAACAAAAGGCTTTCATGGTGAAAAGGTTTTATGAAGTTCTTTTGTAAGGTTTATATAAATAGAAGTTCTTTTTAAATATAGCTTCAGCCAGAGATGAAACAGCAGCTGAGAAAAGAATGAAAGACATTGTACAGAGAAGAAAACTTGTTGATCTGGCCAAAGCCCAAGCACAAGAAGTAGCTGTACTGAGAGCAGAGGTAGAAAGGCTTCGAATGAGAACATTCCCTGCCTTAGTACAACTTGAACGTTAGGCCTAGCTTTGGTTTTTGTATTGACAACTTAAAATACAGGTTGTGCCTTCATTTTGTAATATTCAATAAAATATATACAGTATATTTAATTCAGTTAAATCTGTCCAGCCTATAAATTAAAAAAGAATTGTTGATAAATAATTTGTATTCAAATATGTAGGCCTGATTATACTCTATTATTATATATATTAATATATCTCTTAACTCTATATATATTCTGCTTTGTGATTGGATGAATGTTTCTTTTTTATTTTACCTTGTATCTTAAATGATAGATTTATTTTATTTGAAAATGATATTAAAAGTTACAAATACTAAACACTTAAATTGTTTTGCTCTTTGTTTATGTCAATTTAATATTCTACAAATTCCGTTAAAAGATGCAGAAAATTAAAACATTATATACAAATATGTAAATGAAAAGAATACACTAAAGAAAGAAAATTGCAATATTTTAAAGGCCATGTGCGGGCAAAACATTTCTATTGATCATACATTCCAATAAATATCGATGTATAGTTTCCCCTATGTTTCATAATTTTTGGGATTTTATTTGTGTTACACGAGCTTGTTGAAAATAAGCACTTTCTTATCAGTGGGGGGATAGACACAGTAAAATCTCTATTCTTTTGTACACAAATTTTGTAAATAGAGAGGCATTTTAAAAAGCTATGAAAAATAAACGGTGTGGTAAAAAATGTTATCAGATGACTAAATATTGAATATTACATTTCTGATATTTTTATTCAACTTCAGATTTTTATTTTCATGCTATAGCAAAAATTATCCACCGTATATCCACCATCTTTTTTCACCGTCTAGGGAGTCACCAGACATTACATTAGGTTAACTACCTAACTACTGAAAAAAAGTCTTCCTGGTTTTTATGGAAGAATTTTGCCAAATTTTGTATTTGACCATATTAAGGGAAATTCGTTTTTTTTCGTCTTGATTTCTGTTACAAATATTTGATTTATGTACAATTAACCAAATATTATATTTAAAATTCATGCCTGTATCTGAGCTTTAAGTAGGTTAGAGATTACTTACTTACTTGTTCCGGGACATACCCGAACGTATATGACTAGATTCCTCCATAACTTCCTATCTGCCATTGTGACCACGAGTTTATCTCTCTGCATAACACCAGTATCCGTCTCTAGTCTAGCCGCCTTATTGTTTCTGTTATCTTTTGGTATGGCCAGAGAGAGTACTTCGTTACTGAGAGCTAACAAACTTCAAAGAATGAAGGAAGGTTGAAGGAAAGAGAAAAGGAGGAAGGCCATGGACAACATTGTATAAGAGTATAATATAATTGACAGTTCATGGCACCAGAGGCCTTGACATCCTTTTGATAGACATGGAACCAGATAATGGCATAGGGATGAAACAAGACTATGGCACTGCTAAGCTCTGTCTACACTATCAAACAAAAATGTGCCCAAATATGGTAGTGATATCTTTGTGTCCATACATGGGCACATCACATTTGTTGTCACATAAAGTTTGATAGTGTAGACAGAGCCTTACATGCATTGGTACATTTGACTTAATACACAGTTGCAAATGTGTTTAAAATGTAATTTACTGTAATTAATGAAGTGTTGTTGTATGGTTGATTTATCATTGCATCCGGATAATTGGTAAAACGAAATCATCCGTGGTTGGAGGCAAATCGATTTTGGCATATTTTTCAATATAAATTATTGAGGCCTACTAATATCAATAATGATCAAGATTTGTTTTGTTATCAAGTGTAAACACAATTATAATCGAACTTATAATAATATTTTGGCTGATAACTAGAAAACAGCGTTCGTTACGTTGTTATATCAGAATTGTGGCACTAAAATACATTCAGCTAAAAAAAGAACGTACCAATATATATTAAAGCTCTGTCTACACTATCAAATTTGTTTAACACAAAATTGTGATTTGCCCAAATATGGTAGTGATATGCTTGAATATGGTAGTGATATGACATCATCATGTCTATATTTGGGCATATCACATTGTTTTGTCACAAATGTTTGATAGTGTAAACCCAGCCTAAGTCAAAGAGATGATCACATGAGGACATTTTTCCATGATCACATATTCCAACTTCGAGATAAGTAAGACCCAGTAAGAGATTGAGTTTAATTATAAAACTGTCAAAGTGAGATATAGTTACAAACTGCGACAACTCAATGTATTACAACGTGACGGGCAAAATGTGACAGTAGCCTACTGTAGAAAAAGTGCGAAACATGTTATTGTTTTACCACAAAGCGCAATGTAACATGCAGAATTCACAGTCACATCGCTACTTAGGCTAAATCCAGTTCGATCTTTAAAATTGTCCAAAACTTCGTGTGAGAAAAATACTTGTTGTTGTTCATATAATTTTAAAGGTTTTCCGTACGTCTATCATCTCTTGATATTTGAATACACAATCGATAGAATGTCTAGTTTATTGAGTAGATAAATTAACCTACTATAGTGTTTCTTTAAAGGCCAAAAGTTGAGGAAGGATTAAATTAAGCTTAACTTGATCGATAGTTAGTTTGTAATACAAACAGACACGGCTATTTCAATTTATTGTAAAATCAATCGCTAATTAATTTTTTTTTCACAAAATAAAGTTACCTTTGAAAATGGAACAATTGAGGAATTTATTATTTATTATTAAATTCCATAAATAAAAGCAAACGAAACCTCAACCTCATCAGTTTTAGAGTGAAGAAACATTACAGTACTTTAAATTTCATAATGGCCTCGTGTGTATTTTATGCTTAGTACGGTAACCTTTTACCTCAAATAGTTCGTTTTCGCACAATATTCATGCGTTTAGCGTTTCACAGAAATGCGAATGAAAATGTTGAAATGTATGCATATTTATTTGATTATTGGGCATAATGATGATACGTATCCACATTTATTTAGGCCAATTTACACAGATGGGCGATAACGGCGATAAAAATATAGAATCTATGTTATTCCTTATGACAATTTACACACACCGCGGAACCAACGGGCGGTTTCCGCTCAAGATAGATATCGATACTACGTGGGACAAGCTACGCGGTTTTCCGCTTACCGTTACCGCTCGTCCGTGTAAATTGGCCTGTAGGCGTTTCTTGAATAAAAAGGTGAGATTGAATCCATTGTAGTTATACATTGTAATCGGTTGATTAGCCCATAGAGCTTAATTGTATAGCTCCATGATTAGCCTATGATCATAATTAAAGTCCTTATAATAATCATACCAATGTAAAACATTACCGTTTACACTGACAGTTTTCTGTTAAGCTCTGTCTACACTATCAAACTTTATTAACGACAAATTATGATGTGCCAATATATGGACATGATGATGTCATATCACTACCATATTTAGGCACATCACACTTAGGCACACACAAACTAGACAGTGTAGACACAGAGCTTAAGAATCAAAACCTGAAACGTTATAGGTATGATATTTTTTTTTACAATGAAAATAATATACGGTACCCGGAAAGTGTGTTTTTAAATAATATGAATACGACATCCGGCACAGTAATACAAAATATTATCCACATTTTTATCTCTATATATTATTTAAAATAATTCAGCCTTTACATGTGACCCGTTGTATTATTAAACTCTTTTGTCATGCAAACGATATAGTATTCACGGATCAATCGATATTAACACAACAAAACCCAAGGAGATGATAAGTACATGCTGCTGCTGCCAATACATTATAGTCTCTAAGAAGATATAAATGATGCAGCATTTTCCAAGGTAGGTTGTATTTAAGGCAATTAAAATAACATTTGTTATGTGCTCAATTATATATCAATATTACATGTCATTTCTAGGCTTATAATATGATAAATAGCCGTATTTTAAAATGTAGGGATAAAATATGTACGTTACCAGAGTATAGTCGCATCTGTATCCGATAAATTCTATCCATACTATGTTGTATTTAAGGTAATTAAAATGACATTTGTTATGTGCTCAATTATATATCAATATTACATGTCATTTCTAGGCTAATAATATGATAATTAGCCGTATTTTAAAATGTAGGGATAAAATATGTACGTTACCAGAGTCTTATCTGCATCCAACAAATTCTATCCATCTATTACGTAATTGCGTATAGGTCAAGTACATTACCTTTAGCGTTAGCTACATGTAGAAAATACGGATATTAAATGATGTATCTAGGCCTATTATTTATAGTATACATATTTCTTCTTAAGAAGAGAGTAATTCTTATTGGACCGTTTATGTTAATGAACCACATCTGTATAATAAACCGCGTTATGAAAAAATATTTAATAGGCCTAATACGTTCGTTATATTAGTTTTAGTAGCCTTTTGCCATTTCAATCAATTCCAGGAAGCAGTTAGTAGCCTAGTGACAGAGCATGGCGTAAACTATTTGATTAAACATCATACTATATTTATGTTGTGATTTGTGAATCAGCAGAAACATATAGCAATTGCATTAAAACGTAGTTTACCGTGTGCTTATACTGCATCCAATCCTTCTATGTAACAGCACTGTTATTGTGTTTTCCTTTAATAGGCCTAGGCCTACATATTTATTTATATATTATATACTTTTTCGTTTTTTATTCAAAGAAAGATGCTACTGCTAATCTGGAAATATCAGAACTAATAGTATGGAATTTGTATATCGATACGATGTCGTCATGCACGGACAAACTTGAAAATGGATATTACAACAACAATAATGGCTGATAATATTAATACAACAGGAACGTATATAGAAATGTACAATAATGAAACTATTCCAACTACACACTGCAATAAGACTATGAATACAAATAGTAGTACTAGCTTGCCGTCCACAATCTCTATGGAAGAAGAAGAAGACATTCCGCCCATCTCTGTTGTTGTTAAATTCGTTTTATTCATGTTCATCGTGATTGCAATAATTGGAAATATATGGGTTATAATAACTTTATTTCGATCAAGGCAATTTAAAGGAGTTATTAAGTTCCATTTTATTGTGAATTTAAGCATCATTCAATTATGCGAAAGCATCTTCGTGCTAATGGTTAGCTTTGCTGTCGCCGTAACTGGATACTGGGATTTTGGTAACGCCTTCTGTCGCGTTAACGCGTTTTTCGTTGAATTTTTTAGCGTGGCAGACGTCATTGCGTTGCTGTTTTTAGCAACTGATCAATTCTTTTCTATGCAAAAACCAGCGTTTTACATAAAGTGCTGTACTTACTCAAAATGTATTTTTATATTTAGTTATGTTTCGATTCATTCTTTTATATCTGCTGCTGCAATATTATCGTCTGTCATAGAAGTGGATTATTGTGAAACGCGTTACGGTTGTTCAGTAACGCAAGAAGTGCCCGTATCTTATATGGCATCTGTTGGAATATTCTCGTATGCAATTCCCCTGACTCTCACCATTTGTTTGTATGTTGTTGTTATACGAAAGCAGATGAAGGTAAACGGTCAATCTATTGGACTGGATGCTAGTTACCAGAGTGAACTCCGGAACATTGACATTTTTAGAGACAAAAAGAGTGTGAAGAATATTGGTATTATACTTCTACTGTGGTTCATCCTTCGCGCACCATACCACATTGTGGATTGTATTTACCTATCAAGTAGCAACTCTTACACGTATATCAGCTCATTGCTGACAATAATAAAGCTTTCGTATCCAGCAGTAATACCTGTTTCTATACCTATACTCTGGCCTGAAATCAGACGTCAAATGAAGCATGTGCTTTTCTGTCGTGTTAACCACATCGCAACCGTCCACGCAAGACATCAAGAAGTCATCATGCACAAGAGAAATGATCTACCATTCGATTTTAAAAATGTCAATACAAAACCTGAAGATTCGAGTACTGCTTACCAGGTACCGGTGTTGTTCGCTACATCAAGCGGTCTCCAGTTAACTGTTATAGGCCAAAATATTAAAGAAACCGTAAATGGAATATCGACAATCAAACGAAATACATCGGGAATTCGTCTTAATGGTGGAACAGTTTTCAAACACTTTGGTGTGGTCAATGTTAGTGAACATGAACTAGATAGCTACAGCATAGATGTAAGCGAAGATGAAGGAAATGGTAGTTTTTCCTCCTCTCAAGTGGGCAGTCAACGGTCAGATGTAACACGCAATGACATTGGGTTGTCATCGTCTGGCAACAAACCATTACCATGGTAAAGGCGTGTCGCCAGCTTCTTTCCAATCAAGTACGGCAACGATAACCATAGTCAATGGCAGGATTACCGTTGTGTTTGAACACCATGGTTTTCAACCACACCCGTACAGGACTTGCCTTAGATTAGAAACATTGAAGCCGTCCACTGAACGTAATCGTCATACACGTTTAATCTCTGTCTACACTATTAAACTAGTTTGACCAAAAAGTATGATGTACCAAAATATGGTAGTGATATGATATCATCATGTCTATATGGGCACACCACATTTTTTTATCATATAAGTTTGATAGTGTAGACAGAGCTTAAGTACGCGTGCGAATTAAATGGGTTCCTTTTTTATTTCTATGGTTTACTTGGTACGTTAAGTAAAATAAGAAGTAGCATAATTATAATTTGGCCTTTACTTCTATATAAATATAACTTATATTATAACATTGCAATTTGATGTATTTTTGCTTTGAGGCGTGTTGGCGTGTGGCGCAGTGTGTTGGACGTTGGACTACTGATCGTGAGACCGAGGTTCGAATCCAACTCTCGCCGCATTGCTTGTATCCTTAGGCAAGATACTTTACTTGCGTTTGCCTCTCTCCACCCAGGTGTATAAATGGGTACGGTTAGATCAAGACACAACTTTGCGCTGATTACTAGCTGCATTATGGAAGTATGTTTCCATACGTGTTTGATCCCTAAAAAAATTACTGGGGTAATAATGTTCAGCGCTTAGAGGTTTCATTACATTAGGCGCTATATAAATCTTTTTTTTATGCCAAGCAAAACAAATTTCCATTTTAAAGTGGACCAATAACATTTCTTGAATCTCTTACGATATGCATTTCAGCTTTATTATTATAACTTTATTTGAAACAAATTGGCATATTTATTATTACCGTTATCATTGTGCAATAGCTATTTTACAATAGTATGTGTTCACATTGTTTCCATCCACTTCGTATACATGACGTCACGAAATATGCTGTGACTCTAACATACCGGATAAAAGTGCCGCAGTTGTATGGTAATGAATATTTATCGACTGCAATGTCTGTGAATTAAATTTTTAACCTCAAAAACAGCAAATCAGTTTCAATTCAATGGTAAAATAATGAGTATTTATTGAATGCAACTCTGGGAACTACGTAATGTAATAACTCTTGCCTTTCCCTCAATGAATACTGTAATGCTGCAAGTATCGATTAGGCTAGGCCTAAATTGGTGAACATTTATTAAACACATATTAAATCAAATGACTTTAATAATTAAAACTATATTCCGTAATTATTAATGTCTTACTGTTGAATGCATTACTGTTCCCTCTTTATTAATATTAATTGAACGTTTTATATTTTTCGAAATGCAATAACATGTTAACACTATGCGTTTGCTGTTAGATTTAGAATTGTTCTACTCTACTCGACCAACAGTGAGATAGTGGTGATGATTTTTAAAAGAAAGGTGTCTTATATGAATACATAGTCAACATAATTTACACCATAAACATTCCATTAACTACACTCTCCTCTTGCAGTTGCCATGAATTGCGGTATTATAGCCTAAATGCCAATTTACACAGACGAGCGGTAAACAGAAAACCGCGTAGCTTGTCCTACGTAGAATCTGTATCTATTATGAGAAACCGTTCGTCCGCATCGCGTTGTAACATAGACTGTATTAGCGTTATCGTTATCATCATCCGTTCATTAAACGAATTAACAATCCGTTCAAACGAATTAACACTCCGTTCAAACGAACAATCCGTTCAAACGAACAATTCGTTTAAGCGAATTAACAATCCGTTCACACGAACAATTCGTTCAAACGAATTAACAATCCATTCAAATGAAATAATAATCCATTCAAACAAAATAACAATAAACGGAATTACGACTGTTACTGAGTGGCTTTCGTAGGATTTTGTTTTATGTTTGTTCATCTTAAATGTTTTACCCAAATTTTTTAATAAATACGTTCTTATATAAAACAATCAATAACTTCTAGACCTATATGATCACAATAGTTTTACTACGAACAGGCTTAGAAATCCATAAACGAGGGAGGGACTGCGGTGGTTACTGCGGTATTAGTTAAGCCAACGTGGCTTTCATAAATAGTATTGAATGAGACTCTTTTGGTTTGTTTTGTTCTCTTAACGATGCAATCAACCGTTGAATAAAAACAATTCTTATACAAAGAAAAGAATGGCCTTCCTTCTGAATCAAAGCACATCGAAACGCTTCATTTAAGTACCTGCTTCCACGACGTACACACGGTAAGTGTAACTTTTATGTTATATTATTTAGAAATAAAACATGTCTTTCTGGGTATCGATAAACTTAGAAGGACCCTCGACTTAAAACTTTTGAATGTCAAGTAAAGCATGGTGAAAAATAGCCATTAAGAGAGTCAGGCTTACCATGAATATATGCACCCATGGGTGAGCCATAGGCGTAGTCGTTTAAAAAACATTGGCGAAGAACATTATATTAGAGCCGTCATATTGGACGCATCTAAAGCTACACTATCTATTTGACTAAAAAAGTATAATGTTCCCAATTATGGTAGTGATATGTCCATATATGGACACATCACATTTTTTTGTCACATAAAGTTTGATAGTGTAGACAGAGCTTAAGATCTATTTTAAAATAAAGAGCTGACGTGATTTTATTCTCCATAGGCCCAAAAGTAGAAGCTATATTAAACACAATGAAGAAGTATATATTACCAGTGTTCTTCTGCTTCTATGTTGTAATCGTAGGCTCAACAACTCACCACAAAGGACCAGGTACATTTAAGTGTTTATTTTCTGTATAAAGACCAGAACATTTTTTGTTGTTGGATGGAGACTTTTAAAACACATTAACATAATTGTATAAATGGTATTGTGTGCTTAGAATGTCGGTGTATTACCATGGATGAATAATCTAAAATAAATGTCTATTGCCACAATCATCATTTATAATCGCATTCTTGTCAGCATACAAGGATCGATCACACCAAGGCAATCTAACCACAGGACACTGAGCTCGCCTTGCCATGATAGGAACTTGTAAAATTCTTTTGATATTATGTCTGGCTGCGACAATTACTAACTGTACTGTACTATAATATGTACATATTCTCCGTGGCGTGCGCGTAGAACTGATTGTGATTCGTGCCACAGTCACAGATAAACCCTTTAAACTCCGGAGCTCATCATCCCGTCGAGTGTCTAGATCACACTTCAGATACCTGTGTGATGATAACAATGGTACCATCTTCATAGTATAATCGTATATTTTATATAATACCTAAATAAATTCCTGTCATTTGATCGGATGATTGTGGGTCACATGGCGTGCAATAGTACGCACTATTGAACGATATTATACTGCAACATTATTGTGATTACATTTTCGTTTTTAGAGACATGCGAGGACTATGAGAAGTTGGAAATGAAACACTTTCGTTGTACCACCTTCGAGAAAGGTGTCCCTCATTGCATTAATCCAAAATTTGAATGTGATTCAATTGTAGACTGTCAGGATGGCAGTGACGAGGACCACTGTCAACAACAACATGCAGGTAAGAATATTGTTCTTGTCTTTCACCGAGCCTAAACACTGTAGAACTATATTTGATCGGGGGTTGGGTTAGGAAGTGTTGATTAGCGTCGCTTCTGAACGGCGGTACTGTTGTGAAGGCAAGTATTAGGCTTATATAAGATGGCATGTAAAACAACCTTTATAAATGATGGAACGGAGATATTTCTTTAAAATGTAAATAATAGGAACAAACAATTATCGCCGTGTCGTGATGAAATCTATAAGTATAGGCCCACAGTATTTGAAACAAGAAATAACAACAACAATAGACCTGCTTCTTATTATTTAATACTGCGCATGCTTGAACACTTATAATAGCCATGTTTGGCATACTGAATAGATTGACAACATCTAAATACTACTATAATATGTATATGTATGTTGTACAATAAATAAATTGTCACATATATCGCCTTCGATAAAGCTCTGTCTACACTATCAAACTAGTTTGACAATAATAGTGTGATGTGCCTAAATATGGTAGTGATATGGCCAAATATTGTAGTGATATGACGTGTCTATATAATGGGCACATTTTAGTTACATAAAGTTTGATAGTAGGACCTAATAAGCAGTGCATTAGACTCCACACTATACTCCATATTAAATTCATTGCAGAGTACTGTGATACAGGTTTCGAAGGGAAAATATTACACGGAAAACCTATGGAAAAATTCCAATGCGATGATGGTATGTGTATAGAGGATTGCAGACGATGTAATGACAAGGCGGATTGTGTAGACCATTCGGATGAGTCGGGCTGCTCAAAGGAAATGAAGCGTCAACGAACAAAATGTCAACATGAGATAAAACATGACCCGAATGAACTATGATCATATAATACCCATTTTTTTATATTGAAATTCTTTTTTGGCTAAAATGTTTTTGTGTATAACAATTTTAACTTCAAATTCACACGAAGCACTGTCCGAAATGCAGCTAGACGCAACAGGATCATAATAAAGTGTAGGCCTAAAAGTGAGATAGGTCAGGTCAGGTTCACAAATGACCTAGCGAAGAAACATATTTCTGCAATGATATAGTAAATTACTATAGAACTGTTATACAAAAATATTAAATGTTTATTCTTGTATACTGACTGGAATTGGTTTATGTAATATGATTTTCTCTTGGATTTGGGCTGATCAAATCAGACATCTACTGTTTTACCACCAGGAGAGAGAAATTGCATGCTGAGCGCGTTCGGCGGTCAGATCGACTAGAACTGATCTGATTAGTTGAAAGTTTTGACCAATCAGATGCGTGAGCAGCTGTTGGCGGTATGAGGCGTGACGATGCAAGATATGTTGCATGATCGACACAACAACAGAGGGACCTTAACTCTGACTTTACTGTACTTATTATTAGACTTACTATCATTACAATCAAATGACTACACATTACAATACAATATATACAGCAAAAAGACGTTAGCATACAAACACGTAAGTATGTGTTATGCGCGATTTGAACGATTTGCGCAATTTGAAATTGCGCAAAAAAAATCCTTGCGCAATTTGAATTGAAACATGTGTTTCAAATTGCGCAAGCAACGTATTAAATTGCGCAAGTAATCTGCAAATTGCGCAAGGTTTTTCGACAGATTGTGAAATCATGCACACCCATATTTTTATAGTAATTTCTAAGAATGATTCAAAATTAAAGATAAATATCGCATTTCCTTATTTTAGTAGTGCAAATATTGTTATAAGTTAGCATACCGTCGAAGAACCGACGAAGGAAAATGAAGCGGTGGTGTTCCACCAGGCGGGCGCGGCGCGGGCGGCCGGCTATAGCCTACTACTCTAGCCTAGCTAGGGTCTGGACTACTGATACTGACTAGGTTACATGGCCTAGCTTAAACTAATATTAAAAACTTAAAAAGTGAGTATTAAACATTATCTTCATTGAAATGGTCTTATTTATATAATAAAATACTACATTTTAAACTCCTCTGCCTAGGCCTAGCCTAGCCATGTATGGGAAAATTTACAGTTCGTTTTCAAATTGCGCAAAGGTGTCATATTGCGCAAGAACTATCTTGCGCAATTTACAAATTGTGCAGCGCAATTTAAAATTGCGCAAAGATTTTCTTGCGCAATTTGAAATTGCGCAAGTTGATTGCGCAATTTGAAATTGCGCAAAAAAATCCTTGCGCAATTTTAAATTGCGCAAGAATTCTTTGCGCAATTTCAAATTGCGCAATCAACTTGCGCAATTTCAAATTGCGCAAATCGTTCAAATCGCGCATAACATATGTATGCTATGGTTTTGTTTATACGACTTTTTGGTATCTTTTCTCTGGCCTCTAGGCTAGGTCTAGCCCTAGCTAGCACGTGCGCTACTCTGCTTCTAATTTTAGCCAGCAGACTGAGGAGAGAATAGTGGCAGGGCATCGAGTATAATCAGTGGTAGGCCTAGTGGAAATTCACTTTGGTAGGCTATGATACTTTACTATCAGAACTATCTAGGCCTAGGTGTGAAGATTCCAAATGAAAAATCACATCTATCTAACTAATTAACTGCTTAGGTCCAAGTCTATGTATAGGCCTACACACCACTCTACACAAACTGTCTTATATACGCAATGATGTTATCTCGTACGGCACGTCCAATGACTGCCATCTGTCCTCCTACGTGTCTAATGGATGGATGAACTACGTTGAGAACCTTTGCTCCTATAAACGTATATATAAACGGCCGCGTTAAAACATATACGACACGACCAATATCTGCTATCTGTCCTACTAGTTTAACGGATGAACAACGTTTTTAAAACAAGACAAGTTGCGAATGTTTGTGCCTATAAACGCATATATAAAAGGCCGCGTTAAAACATACACGGCAGGGTCAATAGCGTGGTTTACCAATGTCATCTGTGACGCATATCTTATTGTTTCTTTATCAACATATACACCGGCTTTTAGCATGACCAATATAACCTGAAAGAATAAAATTCAGGACTTTTGGTATTTTGTTGAAATAAATGTTGTTTACAGGATTAATAATTAAACTTATAATGATTTTAATTTAATTATTATGTCATATTGGCTTGTTGTTTTCATTGCACCTTATACAAGAACACCTCCCAGACCAAACAAAGCGTTCACTTAATAACAGGGCTTGTCGTCCCAAAAGAGCTATTCGACTGTATTAATATTATATTTATAAAGATAATGAAAGCTGAAAGTTCTTTCAAGGACAATCAACTTACCAGCCAAGGAACCCAGCAAATGGTGAATCCAAGAGTGATTGCCGTAACAGTAATTGCGAAGTTGCTCTGCGTTTTTATGACGTTCTTCTTCGATTTCTTCTCCATTGCAGTTACCACCGGTATTTTAGATATCTTATATATCTCGTATACCACCTTAGTATTGCAAATTGCACCGATAATAACTTCTGACCAACCACAAAAACTGTATAATGCCAAATGTATATCGTAGACAACAGGATCACTTGATTTGTAGACGAGTTTACAGTTACGTACGGAAGCGTCTAAGTGCCGTCGACTTGGCGACTTGTTACGTTTTGTATTAGAGGCATCGTAGTAACTACCAATACCAACATAGGGCAAAGCACATACGAGCGTCATCAGAATTAGTGTAGCCAATGCGTATAACTTTGTTTTCTTGGGTTGAAAATATTTCACGTAGCGGTAAGGAAACGAAAGCGCGACACATCGCTCAATGGACATCAATGTTGAGATGGATCCCGATGCCAATGGGAACAGGTAAATCATAAATATGAAAATATTACAGTGAAGATTGAAATCATATTCCATAACGTTTTTGGTAAGGAATATTGAATAAACAAAATTGGCAAATAAACAGAACAGATCGACCATTAACAGAATAAGAAGTAAAATGATGTGATTTTCTTCTTTACGTTTCTTGAATGCCTTTCGAAGAAAAATGATAGCGATACAGTTGGCAGTTAAGCCTAAAGCAAAGACCGTGATTGGTAAAACATGGCTAAGCTCTTGCCGACCACCTGGCCTGGCTCTGGGTAACACACCATCTTCCCCGCCACGAGCAGGTAACGTGCTTTCGCTCGCGTTAGCCGGTGGCACTGGGGGCATGCCTTGCCCTGGTGGCATGCCTTGCCCTCTTTGGGAGTCACCTCCACGTAACTGTACGATCCATTCCATGTTGTGTGTATAAAGTTTCAAGTACGTAGGTCTATTTAGCTTACATGGTAATAACTGTTTGGCACTTATCGGTGATGTATTTTAATAAACTATCATAACAAAGACGAAGCACTAAATAGAGAAATAAAATGGTGAAAGAATACTGTCATGGACCTGCCATATGGCAGATGATGACAAGATAGGTAGGTAGGTATCATAACACGTTATTCATTTCCTATATAATAATTGAATTTTGAAACATACAATTTACATGGTTTATAACCACGTTTATGACGCAAATTAAAATGTTAGACAACTATATAGTAAAATGTTCCCTCCTAAACAGACTTGTCACATCATAAGTAAACACTAGTGTTTGTGGAAATTGCTTATTAGAACTTTTTATGTTTAAATAACAGAGCAGCTGTCCAAAATGAAAAATAATTTATGTCATTTGAATTCATCCAATAATTAGTTGTTGCTTTACATAACTCGCAACAATCACTAACTCCCCCACAGTCACGGTACGTCAATCACACATCACACTAAACAGCAAATTATTATAGTTATACATACAACCAAAAAATGTACACATTATCGATGAGACATCAGAAAGTGAAAGTTAAAATCCCTTTAAAACGTGGTGTTCTACAGAGTAAAATGTTGCAAAACGAGAAATTCTTTGTATATCTATTACTGTATTTGTAAAATAATATAGAAACCTTGATAAACGATATTGCAGTATGAAGAAATATTTGTTTAAAGTTACCGCTTTTTGAGACTGAAAAAATGTTTACTATTAAAAAAGTTTTTGCTAAAAATGTGAACTACCCCCTCTATTTACACCAGCTGAAAATTCTTTGTTTTGGTGGTTAACTCTCAGTCGAAAATGGATGCTTGTCTTACTGTCGAAAGGGAAGTGGACAAAGTCCTTGGAAAATTCAATGTTGTCAACAATTACGCTGATAAAGAGACAGATTTACTTCTTCAGAATTTACAAGAGATTCAAGAAGAATTAATGCAATGTGAGTATACCTATATAGTGCTGTTTCAATGATGCCCTTAAGGCCTAGCTAGTTAGGCCTAGCAAGTCTAGCTAGCTAGAGTAGGCGGACAGCCTAGGAGGTAGGCTAGGCCTAGTGCCAATCCTATGCCCTGAATAGTATAGGCCTAGTAGGCTAGAGGCCAGGCACTACGTACTAGCTACCTTATAGGGTAGGCTAAGTAGGATACTCGTAGCTAGAGCAAGGCCTTAGGAATTACCAAGTTTGTCCAAATTATTATTTCACCAATACCATCACTGACATAGTAGCCGTATTTGAGTTCCATGTTTTACTTTCACTAAAATAAACAAGAAATATTTAATTAATTAAGAAGGCCTAGGCTAGGGCCTAGGTCTAGAACATATAAAATTGGTCTTTCTTGTCTGGAGAAAGACACCTTACAACAATAGTAATGTACCAAATTATTGAACTGATATATTTAATTATAAACTACTGAAATTTTGAATTATTGTATTATAGGTCCAACAGAAGAGGAAATTGGAAGTCAACACATGTCTTTACTTAAAGATTTAATGAAGAAAGTTAAAGATATAACAACAAAAATTAGCAGTGATCATAAAGAACTTCATAGCAGTGTTTCTAAAGTTGGAAAAGCAATTGATAAGGTTAATAAAAACTATATATTTAGTGCTTGATATCATTTTCACTTTAATATATTTTATATTTTGCCTATTAGTCACATAATAATTGACCCAATTATTACTGAACAACAATTATTGCCAACCAACTGACACAAGACATTTGATAGGATATTTAAAAGTGCGTTTAGTATTTATTTTGTTTCTGTCAATAAACACTGAAATAACAAATCCTTTTCAATTGCAAATGTATCCCAAACTCGTAATCCAGATTTGGCTTTCCTCCATTTCAACAAACTTCTGCCACTCAATATTCTTTTAGTAAAACATTACTAACCATTTCACCTAACTATAATTTTATTATTTCTATCAAGTAGTGAGCCCTCTCTCTCCGAATATTTTTCTCTGATATATTTTGCCAAGTACTTCACTCAGTTTCCTTTTATTATTTCTATCAAGTAGTGAACCTCTTCTCTTTTGCCAAGTGCTTCACTCAGTTTCCTTTTATTATTTCTATCAAGTAGTGAACCTCTTCTCTTTTGCCAAGTGCTTCACTCAGTTTCCTTTTATTATTTCTATCTTGTCTCGTTACAACAGAATTTCTACAGTGACCTTTCAAGCATGTCAGAAGACCCAACAATGGATGCACCCGAGAAAATTAAGCTTATAAACGAGGTCATCTGTGAACATTTTCTCCGCCACGGAATGCTAGATATTGCAGATTCTCTTACTGTGGTACGTATAATTAATTAAATATAATTAATTCATTTTTAAACATTTTCTAATCTGACTGGTATAAGCCCACTATGGAGTGTAATCATTTGAAATGATTTTCATGATGCAAATGTATGTGTTGAAAGGTATATTTTGGTAAAACTTTGGTATATAAATTTCGTACAGTAGTCTATCCTTTATGAAAATGTAGTGCACTACCACCAGACTAATCCTAACTAAGGCCTAACTTAAGCCATGCTTTTACTATATTCAGTCAATTTTTTAAGGCATATGTAGAATTCATTTTTGCCAGTCATAAACTAAATTATCTGAATATTAAATAATAACCTACTTTGACAATGATTCCTCCATTTTCTTTTATTTACTTAGGATGCAGGACTAGATTTAGAAAACCAAATGAAAGAACCATTTATAGAGATTAATCACATTTTATCTGCATTAAAAGAAAAGAACTTACAGCCAGCATTACAGTAAGTATACAAACTTGAGGGTGGATGTCAAAAACGGCACGTTGATGACAAAATAGGAGCTAATTATAAAGCTGTGTCCACACTATCAAACTTTATGTGACAAAAAAATGTGATGTTCCCAATTATGTTTTTTTTTCTCTTTAGCCCACTTTTATTCATTATTCCATTCATGACAAACATATACAAAGAGTACATATTTAAAAAATGTGTTTATAACATGTATGTACAATTATGGTTAAAAGAGATATCTTTTTTAAACATAACATAATTTGATATCTTTTAAAACCTAACATAATTGGTTATATTGGCACATACCCTCTTATAAAATTTAGCTAACGTATTGAAGCGTTGTTTTACTTTCGTGCCCAAATATGTTACTGATATGACATATATGGCCAAATCATACTTTTTTGTCACATAAAGTTTGATAGTGGAGACAGAGCTTTAGGATGTGGCAAAAAGTTAAGATGAGTGACACAGATTTAAAGATGAGTGACAGCAATGTAACCAATCTTCAATTGATCACTGATTCAGTTGTGAGAGCTTCGTGAGGTTTCTTTTTCCATTTCATAATGCGACAATCAAACCTTTTAAAATTATGAATTCTTGTTTTATATTCTCTTCAGGTGGACATTTCTACACCGTGAACGCTTGGAAGCTCAACGATCATCATTAGAATTCAAGCTTCACAGATTAAAGTTTATTGAACTTTTAAAAGGCGGTCCTGAAAAACAGCTTGAGGCTCTCGTGTATTCTAGAAATTTTGCACCATTTGCTGAACGACATGAACAAGGTAAGTCTACACTATCAAACTTTATGTGAAAAAAAAAGTGTGATGTACCCATATATAGACATGATGATGTCATATCACTACCATATTTTAGCATATTATTACCTTATTTGGGCACATCACACTTTTTTTGTCAAGCTAGTTTGATAGTGTAGACAGAGTAGACATGTTTGAAATACAAATCTCACATGTCTTTTTTTTAGAGACCACTTTTTTGGTAAAAACTTGTTCTCTATGTATGAATATAGATACTTCGACCATCCTGGTTAAAGATGTGTTGTCCCCCTGAAAAAATAATTCTTGACAAAATTTTTGTTGAATATGCCATTTTAATGTAACATAATATTTATCCACTTTGACCAAAAATTAGATCGAAACAAAAATGTATTTACCTGAAAAACATGATTTTTTGGTTTTTTCCCCTACGGAAGTGATTAACTTTATTAAAACTACAAAATAACAAAAAGTCTGATTTTATTAATCTTCATTTTTCATGCTTTTGGGGGACAATACATCTTTAAACATTGTAAGTGAATGTATACCAATTCTTTTTTTAGAGCTCCAAATACTAATGGGTAGTCTGCTGTTTGTTCGCCAAGGCCTAGAAAACTCTCCTTACGTTCACCTGCTCGATCCCGTGTCTTGGCTAGAGATTGGCGACATCTTCACCAGGGATGCTTGCAGTCTTCTTGGACTTTCTATAGACAGTCCACTTAGTGTCAGGTATGTCGTCTGTACTCATTTGAAATGTGTATATGATAATTATAGCACTTTCAAAACTCTGAACATTTGGTGTGAAAGTTAATGGTATTCCAGGGCTGTAGCCAGCATAAGGCAGACCATTTAAAGCATCGCGTCTCTCGCTACGGTCATGCATTCTGGATTAATATAACTTGTTTTTTTCTTTTAGTTTAAATGCAGGTTGTGCTGCTATTCCAGCATTACACAATATCAAACATGTTATGCAGCAAAGACAGTGTACAGGAGTGTGGTGTTCGAATGATGAATTACCTGTAAGTTGTTTTAAGATCTGTGCCCAAATATGGTAGTTATATGATCATCATGTCCATATATGAGCACATCACATTTTTGAAGTGTTTGAAGCTTAGTTGCTCTCAGATACAGACTATAAACCATAGTTTCAGTTTCCACAAAAAGCTTTTGTGCACTCTAAAGAATCTAGTACATCTGTTAGAGACGAGTAAGGGGTTACCCCAGTGTACTAGTTAACACACAGCCACTGTCAAGTAGGCCTTCTGTTAGTATGTTGATTGTGGAAGTTAAGATGACGAAGATAAACAACCCAATAGCCTTAACTAGTCTTAAGCGTGGTTCCCACTAGCGACGCAACGTAACAAAATGCCATTCCAATAATTGTGTTTGCCCCCGTCTACTTGTTGCCTGTCAACGTTAGCTGCCGTAGACTTTGACCTGGTTCACCCCACATACTTTTGAGCATGCGCTGTATATGTTTTCCGGTGTTTTTTTGCCTTGCATTTTTTGTTGCGTGAAATCAAACTGATTTGATTTCCTGTAGTGATGTTTGCAGCACTGTTACGTTGTCGGTTCCCACTTGTGATTACACAATACAGCACTTTGCGACGCACTGTTACGTCGTCGGTTCCCACTTGTGATTACGCAATACAGCACTTTGCGTCGATACGTCGCTGCGTTACATTGAATTGCGTTCTAGTGGGAACCACGCTTTACAGACTGATTTGTTTATAAGCCATAGTGAAGGGGAGGGCGGTATACCTCCACACTTCGACCACCAACACCTTCCAAAATGTCAGCTAACCTATGCTATTTTCATTTTTTTAAAGATTGAAATTGATTTGGGAAATGAGTACAGGTATCATTCATTATTTGCATGTCCAATTCTACGTCAACAAAGTACTGAGAATAATCCTGCTATGCGTTTGGCTTGTGGACATGCTATATCAAGAGATTCACTTAACAAGTTATCAAATGGCAACAAGTAAGTTATCTTTCCGATGCAATGTATTCTTTGCCCCTGTAAAGGCCAATTTACAAAGAAGAGAGGTAACGGTAACAGTGGTGTAATGCACAGGGCAAAGGCCCTGCTTGAGCACTCTTAAGCGTGGTTCCCACTAGCGACGCAACATGAGGACGTAACGCAACGCAAGTGAATTGACCAATCACAAGCGATGGCTTATTCGCTTGTGATTGCTAACTGTCTATAACTTCGCTTCTCATTGCTTAAAACACTTGCGTTGCGTTTACGTCCTTGTGTTACGTTCTAGTGGGAACCAAGCTTTAAGGGGCTCTCCAACGCTGGGTAGTTATATTGGACTGCTCATACTCCTAAGGGGGCCCTCCAATGTTCCTCATGCTGTGTGGCCCCTGGGTTTTTCCAGTGAGCGCTCATAGGCGTTAACCACTAAGCGGTAAGCTAAAAAAAAAAATATTTCTTTAGAACATTTGGTCTGGTTAATTTCTATAATGTAAATATAATTTTCTTTTCAGAATAAAATGTCCATATTGTCCGATAGAATCTTCGCCTTCGGAAGCAAAGCAATTGTATTTCTGATGAGTTCCTGTACAGCTCTATCTACACTATCAAACTAGTTTGACAAAAAAAGGTGTGATGTGCCCAAATATGGTAGTGATATGATATCATGTCCATATATGGGCACATCACATTTTTTTGTCACATAAAGTTTTATAGTGTAGACAGAGCTTAAGCTTGTGTCTGGTACAATTACCCATACTGCTTATAGTATTTTGACGTTTTCCGTACCTTGCTGTGACTATCTGGATGTCAAGGTCAACTTATGGAAAGCTTGATCCTACACTGTTGGGTCAAGTTGCGCACCACCATATAGTGTTTAAGCTTAGTGATGGATGTGTGCAGCATTAATAAGCCCATCGATCTGATAATCTGATAACATTTCTTTTAGTGTTATGCATGTTAAAACCAGATAAACTATTAGAAATGACACTTCATATTAAACTATAATAAATGAATTTCTACATACTTATACTAACTGTAATTGAATCACAAATCTATACCAGACACATTTGTAAATATTGTAAAGAAGTATAAAGATTGACATATTTATAGGAAATGATATTATTTATAAGTCTCTGAATTTTTTCTTGAATATTATGACATTGTAAACATTAAAATGATAATGAAATTAAAATGAGAAATTCAGGAATGTATTCTGAGGTTATTTGAAATAAATTCAACGCCACCTGAATAAAATAACACTTTTTGTTCGTAGGGTTGTCTAGGTATGTAGTGGGTATACTGCTATGTTGTCATAATAAGGTATGCTAGCAAATACCAGGTTGTAACATTCAATGTGGCTTAAATGTACGATTCAACTTTCGTACATAAATAGATGAAGTAAATTGATGAAAGAAATTAAAATATTGTATGATTTACACAGAACAAGATGAAATGTTTACACTTCCGTTTATAGTACCCTTTAAAATGCCATGGTGAAATAAAAACTAATTGAAAAGTGATTGTACAGTAATAGCATATATATATATAGTTTAAGTAATGAAATACATGTCTTTATGTCTATCTTAAATATATTCTGACAGTGACATTATTATTATTATTATTACGCTTAAATGAAATCTTTTGCTATGAGCTAGCAGTGATTATAACTACAAGAAATAAAGTGGTCCGGTTTTCGCAAGAAAAGGAAACAATTCCTGTGTTCAAGCCACTGGGATGTAAAAAAGTGGTCAGGTTGGGACCTTACCAACCGTACTAGTGGCTATGGCCCCCTGGCTAGTCAATGTTAATTATTTGAGCTGTGGTACCTCAATTGACGGATTCGATCAAGGTATGCATAGGTCCTAGAAAGGTTGTTGCAAATTGAAAACTTATTATGTCTACGAGATTTAAAGATCTTATTATACTTTGGTATAGTAATTTACATTTCTGGCATTGGTGGTAAATCTATTTCTGGAAGTGGTTGGAGAGAATTGAGCTGAAAATGATCATCAAGGGTTGCATCATTACCATCAACCATGTCTGTAGAAAAAAGCGTTGAGAGGGTACCAGGTAGAGAGGTTGATTCATTATGTCCATCTCTACTCGCTTCTAGTTCATTTTGAAGACTAGAGATTTTTTCTTGAAGGAATTTATTTTCCTCTTCACAGCTGTATAGGTTTTTCACTAACGTCATAATTGTTACGTTTAGTTCATGTATGATTTTATCTTTTTCAAAATGTGATCGCTTGGTCGATAATAATTCACTCGGGGTTTGATTTGACGTCAATGGATTGGCTTTGAAATAGTTGAAAAGGTTAGATATTCTGAACGTTACATTTCCGTTCTCTTCGTTCGTGTTTTCTTTGATGATGTGGAGTAATGAATCCGCATTCTCCATGGAGTCGTACCGGTCGTTTGTTTCTACATGACTTAACTCGTGTTGTTTACTTTTATCAACTGCTGTAGTTATTTCTACATTGTTTTCATTAATGTCTTCTCTGTCATCTTTTTCACTCATTTCAATTAGCAGTTGTTTTCTTTGCTTCTCCCTTCGTTGCATCTCCTCCAAACGTGCAGGCTGTTTTTTATGATGATCATATTTCAGCTTGAGTAATTGAACCGTGTCCACATTTCTAGTTGTTTCCAAAGCTTCAAGAAGGTATTCTGTAAAGATAATATTTTGATTATTAATTGACTATTTAGGTAATTTAAGTTTATTAATATAAATATGAGATAATGTGTAATAAAAATAACAATGTGTTGATTTGTACTTACCAGCTGCTTTTTGGTGACAATTGATAGCTTCTTCGTATTGTCTTGCCAGAAGAAATTTTTCAGATCTTCTTTCCTGCTGATTGGCCTGTACAGAAGCAAATGGTTAAACATTATTTTATTATGCGTAAAGCATAAATAAGTGTAATTGTTATGCGCGATTTGAACGATTTGCGCAATTTGAAATTGCGCAAAAAAAATCCTTGCGCAATTTGAATTGAAACATGTGTTTCAAATTGCGCAAGCAACGTATTAAATTGCGCAAGTAATCTGCAAATTGCGCAAGTAATCTGCAAATTGCGCAAGGTTTTTCGACAGATTGTGAAATCATGCACACCCATATTTTTATAGTAATTTCTATGATTCAAAATTAAAGATAAATATCGCATTTCCTTATTTTAGTAGTGCAAATATTGTTATAAGTTAGCATACCGTCGAAGAACCGACGAAGGAAAAACGAAGCGGTGGTGTTCCACCAGGCGGGCGCGGCGCGGGCGGCCGGCTATACTACTCTAGCCTAGCTAGGGTCTGGACTACGGATACTGACTAGGTTACATGGCCTAGCTTAAACTAATATTAAAAACTTAAAAAGTGAGTATTAAACATTATCTTCATTGAAATGGTCTTATTTATATAATAAAATACTAAATTTTAAACTCCTCTGCCTAGGCCTAGCCTAGCCATCCTATGGGAAAATTTACAGTTCGTTTTCAAATTGCGCAAAGGTGTCATATTGCGCAAGAACTATCTTGCGCAATTTACAAATTGTGCAGCGCAATTTAAAATTGCGCAAAGATTTTCTTGCGCAATTTGAAATTGCGCAAGTTGATTGCGCAATTTGAAATTGCGCAAAAAAATCCTTGCGCAATTTTAAATTGCGCAAGAATTCTTTGCGCAATTTCAAATTGCGCAAGGATTTTTTTGCGCAATTTCAAATTGCGCAAATCGTTCAAATCGCGCATAACATCATCGCTCTACAGGAACAGCTACTACTAGCTACTAGTACTAGGCTTTCCCTGCAGTACCGGTCTTACTATGCTTTACACTCTAGGCCAGCTTAGCCAGGTCTACTAGAAGTAGGCTAGAGGCCTATGCCTACTACTCTAGGCCTAGCTGCTAAGACTAGAACAGGCGATACCTACTCTCCTCCTAGCTGGAGTAGGTATTGCCTCTCCCTACCTACTGCCAGCCGTCGTGTGGCACTGTGGGCCGGCCTAGCTAGCTAGATAGATGATTATCATAATACTAATAGGCCTAGTATAGGCCTACGTCTGGTTACCTTATTAAGCGACGAACCCAGAAATTGAGAATCTAAACACAAACTGTAAGTTTTAATTGAATCAGATTTGGACATAGACAGCTGTTTTCTTTCGGTGTCCATCAGGCCAGGGAGCTATATATCCAATACCAAATTGGCGAGTAAATCATGTTTTACTTTAAATTAAATTTATACGCTCTTCCACAAGGTCAATTGTTAGTTATACATACAGACTATATTAAAACAATGATTTTGAACACGTAGGGCATTTCTTTGAATTCTTTCCTATTGTCGTTTTGTGGTAATTTACAGCTTTTTATATGTTTAACAAACGTACATAATCAATTGCGTCTGCATCATGCTAGACTACAACTTCCGGTAGTGACGTAATCAGCATATTTTTGGTAATAAAACTTTTTCACTAAGCTAGGGAATCTTCTGATATCAATATTCATTAGACCGTACTTTAGTTAGCCAATCAAAATAAACGTATAAACAATTTTGCGGCGATGTTGTTGAGGTAAAATATACTGTGTTTTACAATAACCAATTTGGTTAGAGTAAAACACAATGATAAAGAATAGGAAACATTTAATAATATGATAAATGTCATTTACATAGCAATTTAGCACTGTGTTTTACTATAACCAATTTGGTTAAAGTAAAGCAGAATGATAAAGAATAGGAATTTAATAATATGATATATGACATTTACATAGCAATTTAGCACTGTGTTTTACTATAACCAATTTGGTTAGAGTAAAACACAATGATAAAGAATAGGAAATATTTAATAATATGATAAATGACATTTACATAGCAATTTAGCACTGTGTTTTACTATAACCAATTTGGTTAAAGTAAAGCAGAATGATAAAGAATAGGAATTTAATAATATGATATATGACATTTACATAGCAATTTAGCACTGTGTTTTACTATAACCAATTTGGTTAGAGTAAAACACAATGATAAAGAATAGGAAATATTTAATAATAATGATTATTTACATAGCAATTTAGCACTGTGTTTTACTATAACCAATTTGGTTATAGTAAAACACAATGATATAGAATAGGAAACATTTAATAATATGATAAATGACATTTACATAGCAATTTATCACTGTGTTTTACTATAACCAATTTGGTTAGAGTAAAACACAATGATAAAGAATAGGAAACATTTAATAATAATGATTATTTACATAGCAATTTAGCACTGTGTTTTAATATAACCAATTTGGTTATAGTAAAACACAATGATAAAGAATAGGAAACATTTAATAATATGATATATGACATTCACATAGCAATTTAGCACTGTGTTTTACTATAACCAATTTGGTTAGAGTAAAACACAATGATATAGAATAGGAAACATTTAATAATTTGATAAATGACATTTACATAGCAATTTAGCACTGTGTTTTACTATAACCAATTTGGTTAAAGTAAAACACAATGATAAAGAATAGGAAACACTTAATAATATGATAAATGACATTTACATAGCAATTTAGCACTGTGTTTTACTATAACCAATTTGGTTAAAGTAAAGCAGAATGATAAAGAATAGGAATTTAATAATATGATATATGACATTTACATAGCAATTTAGCACTGTGTTTTACTATAACCAATTTGGTTAGAGTAAAACACAATGATAAAGAATAGGAAATATTTAATAATAATGATTATTTACATAGCAATTTAGCACTGTGTTTTACTATAACCAATTTGGTTATAGTAAAACACAATGATATAGAATAGGAAACATTTAATAATATGATAAATGACATTTACATAGCAATTTATCACTGTGTTTTACTATAACCAATTTGGTTATGGTAAAGCACAATGATATAGAATAGGAAACATTTAATAATATGATAAATGACATTTACATAGCAATTTAGCACTGTGTTTTACTATAACCAATTTGGTTAAAGTAAAACATAATGATAAAGAATAGGAAACATTTAATAATATGATAAATGACATTTACATAGCAATTTATCACTGTGTTTTACTATAACCAATTTGGTTATGGTAAAGCACAATGATATAGAATAGGAAACATTTAATAATAATGATTATTTACATAGCAATTTAGCACCATGTTTTACTATAACCAATTTGGTTATGGTAAAGCACAATGATATAGAATAGGAAACATTTAATAATATGATAAATGTCATTACATAGCAATTTAGCACTGTGTTTTACTATAACCAATTTGGTTAGAGTAAAACACAATGACAAAGAATAGGAAACATTTAATAATAATGATTATTTACATAGCTAGCAATTTAGCACAATGTTTTACTATAACCAATTTGGTTATGGTAAAGCACAATGATATAGAAATAGGAAACATTTGATAATATGATAAATGTCATTACATAGCAATTTAGCACTGTGTTTTACTATAACCAATTTGGTTAGAGTAAAACACAATGATAAAGAATAGGAAACATTTAATAACATGATAAATGACATTCACATAGAAATTTAGCACTGTGTTTTACTATAACCAATTTGATTAGAGTAAAGCACAATGATAAAGAATATGAAACATTTAATAATATGATAAATGACATTTACATAGTAATTTATCACTGTGTTTTACTATAACCAATTTGGTTAGAGTAAAACATTTTAACTATGATAAATGATATTTAGCACTGTGCTGGATACAGTAAAACACAAATTAAGAATAGGAAACATATAATAATATGATACATTTACATACAAATTTAGTATTGTGTTTTACTATAGCCAATTTGGTTACAGTAAAACACAATGATAATGAAACATTTATTATATGATATTATTTACATAGCAAAATATTATATTAAACATATCTTATTATCTAAACGTTATGAAAAGAATAGGATACATATAATGTAATAATATAATAAATACAAGTTACATAGTTTATCATCTTGTTTTACAGAACCAATTTGGTGACACAGTTAAACACAGTGATAAAGAATAGATACTGTTTTAGGTTATATAACCCTAACCCTAGTTTGAAGCGACATAATAAATTCATCGCGAAAAAGTACGTATCGTATTTAGAAACTTTTGAAATTTGTTAGATATGTTTAATAGGTTCTTACGTCTATAAAACAAACAAAAAATATAAATTTCACAAAAAAATCGTGATTTTAATAATTTGCATTTCTAAAAATGTACACTTATGAAATACCATACATTTTCCAACACATTTTTACTTCATTGATGATTCCCAGAAATCAAAATAAAACAAATTATGATATTTCTTTTACATTATAGATGTAAGAACCTATATTGAACATGTACCAAATTTCAAACGTTTTTTAAGACGATACGTATTTTTATCGATGAATTAAGTATGTGATCGCTTCAAACTAGGGTTAGGGTTAAATAACCTAACAGTTCATTCTTTAACACTGTGTTTAACTTTTAACCAAATTGGTTTTAGTACAACACAATGATAAACTATGTACATTTTATTTTTCATATTACATTATAGGATACATATAATGTAATAATAATAAATACAAGTTACATAGTTTATCATCTTGTTTTACAGAACCAATTTGGTTACACAGTTAAACACAGTGATAAAGAATAGACACTGTTTTAGGTTATATAACTCTAACCCTAGTTTGAAGCGATCACATACTTAATTCATCGCGAAAAAATACGTATCGTATTCAGAAACATTTGAAATTTGGTAAATATGTTCAATAGGTTCTTACGTCTATAAAACAAAACAAAAATAAAAGTTTCAAGACAAATTCGTGATTTTAATAATTTGCATTTCTAAACATTTACACTTATGAAAGACAATACATTTCCAACACATTTTTACTTCATTGATGATTCCCAGAAATCAAAATAAAACTATTAGGATATTTCTTTTGCATTATAGATGTAAGAACCTAAATTGAACATATCTACCAAATATCAAACGTTTTTCAAGACGATACGTATTTTTAGCGATGAATATTAAATATGTGATCGCTTCAAACTAGGGTTAGGGTTAAATAAACTAAAACAGTTCTATTCTTTATCACTCACTGTGTTTAACTTTTAACCAAAATGGTTATAGTAAAACACAATGATAAACGTACTTATATGTCAATTTTATTTTTCATAACATAAAATGTTTGATATTCTTTATAATATTTAATATTATATTTTAGGCCTACTATTAATGACGTATAAATGCACACTACATCTGAAATAACTTTCTACTTCATTGGCGATTCTTACCAAAAAAAAGAACTAATTTTGTTATGTATATAGAGCAACCTATTATAACATGTCTTGTATGATTTTTATCTCGTTTCAATGACATTTTATACTACAATTCAAATGAAAAAGCATCACAAAAAAATACGTCTGGTATTCAAAAAGTTTCTAAACTCGGTACACAGAAAAAAGGAAATGTTGAAAATGTATGGTCTTTCATAAGTGTGAATTTTTTGAAATGCAAATAATGGAAATCATCGATTTGTCTTGAAATTTATAATTTGTTTTGTCTTATTGAACATATCTATACAAAATGTCAAACGTTTCTGAATACGATACGTTTTTTTTCTCGATGAATTTATAATGTCGCTTCAAACTAGAGGGTAGGGTAGTAACCTAACAAGTATCTATTCTTTATCACTATGTTTAACTGTGTAACCATATTGGTTCTAATAAAAAACAATGATAAACTATGTAAATTGTATGTTTCATATATTACATTTTTGCCAAAAAAAATTATTGGGAATGTCAAATTTCTTTTTCATGACATATATCTACAAATTTCAGAAGCTTTTGAGTACGAGTATTTTACGCGATGTTTTTTTATCCTCATTTTAATATTTTGGTAATGTAATTCACATAAAGTTTTGTATCCAAAAATTGTTTATTCTTGGGTAGAAATGAGGAAATAAATAGTATTCCTGTATAATATAATAATCAATAATAAAGTATAAAAAAAAGTGTTGTGTAAACGAACGTTTTTTACGCTTCGAATTTTCTGTTACATTATGTTTGAATTGAAGCTACAGATATTGAATCATGGACCTATAAATTAGTAATTTATAGGTCCATGATTGAACATATCGTCACTCACCACACATTTTTTGTTTTGTATTTCGAAAGTATTTATTCTAAAGAACAATTGATGCAAACATCAACTGCGTATCTTATTTCATTAATTAATTATATTAATTATAATTTGGCGATTATTCGTCACACGAAGAGTCGAATATCGATTCGTCTCGTCATGGGAAGAAAACGTGCATTGCGCACACTGTTTACGCGCCTCAACAATAAACGGCGAATATGCGATTCGTCACTTATGGAACGCCGTTTTACACAAGTTTTTGGCGATGATAAAAATTGCGTCGATGATGAAATTGCGTCGATGAAAATTGCATCGACGCAATGTAGATTGCGTCGATGCAATGTAGATTGCGTCGACGCAATTTACATTGCGTCGATGAAAATTGCATCGATGAAAATTGCGTCGATGAAAATTGCGTCGATGAAAACTGCATCGATGAAAATTGCGTCGATGAAAACTGCATCGATGAAAATTGATGTGATGAATTTAATTGATTATGAAAATTCCAAATGGTTTTAATTCAATCAATGATGAAAATTACTACTAGTAAAGTAAATGATGATGTTAATAATGATGTTAATAATGTTATTATGTTGCTAAAAATTGACGGTTTCTGAATATTTTGATATGATAAACATGTTTACCGCTTGCGCTAGCGCGCGTTATAGACAAGCGCACAGTGATCGCGCACTAAAACAATGTTGAAATATATGCACTGATTAACATTTTAGTGATTTATTGTCAACACATTTTAGCAATGGATCCATTATTGTCCTTTCGGACACATTATATCTTCTAGCTAATTGCTTCCGTTAATCCACCAGTTCAGTACATAAAATCCAGATGTCCAGCATCCATGACATCATATTCAAATCATACCGGCAGGGAGATCGCAATTTTCATCGATGAAAACTGCATCGATGAAAATTTTTTTTTTTTTCATCGATGCAGTTTTCATCGATGCAGTTTTCATCGACGCAATTTTCATCGACGCAATTTTCATCACATTAACGCAATTTTCATTACATCGACGCAATTTTCATCGACGCAATGTTCATCACATCATTACATCAATACTATATTCATCGACGCAATTTTCATCACATCGACGCAATTTTCATTGCATCATCGACGCGATTTTATCATCGCCTAAACTGGCATTCCATACTAATTGCGTGTGATCTGATTGGTGTATTATAAATAAATTCATCGCGATGAATTTTTCAGTAGATGTAATGAGACAGTTCAGTAGATGTAATGACAGTTAATTTAATTGTTCTGCTCTTTTTGTACAAATCTATACTACTTTATATTATGGATTTTGTAGTACTGTTAAAATTATTAAATCTCTGGAAGTGTGTTTTACGAGTATGTCCGCAAATTTATGCGTTTACGGTTTTAAAATGTGAGTTTTAAATAGCGAACATGATCTTGTTAGGTGCACTACGCACGCAGTATTCCAAAATGTCTTACTAATTGGGAGAAAATCATATTGTATCATATCATATTATATCCATTCTTTAAATTCATATTCTTTATCCAAAACTAAATTGGTATAGTAAAACACAGTGCTAGCAATTTATCATATTATTAAATGTTTCATATTCTTTATCATTGTGTTTTACTCTAATCAAATTGGTATAGTAAAACACAGTGCTAAATTGCTATGTGAATGTCATTTATCATATTTTTAAATGTTTCCTATTCTTTATCATTGTGCTTTACCATAACCAAATTGGTTATAGTAAAACACAGTGCTAAATTGCTATGTAAATGTTATTATCATATTATTAAATTCCTATTCTTTATCATTGTGTTTTACTCTAACCAAATTGGTTATAGTAAAACACAGTGATAAATTGCTATGTAAATGTAATTTATCATATTATTAAATGTTTCCTATTCTTTATCATTGTGTTTTACTCTAACCAAATTGGTTATAGTAAAACACAGTGATAAATTGCTATGTAAATGTAATTTATCATGTTATTAAATGTTTCCTATTCTTTATCGTTGAGTTTTACTCTAATCAAATTGGTTATAGTAAAACACAGTGCTAAATTGCTATGTAAATGTTATATATCATATTATTAAATGTTTCCTATTCTTTATCATTGTGTTTTACTTTAATCTGATTGGTTATAGTAAAACACAGTGCTAAATTGCTATGTGAATGTCATTTATCATGTTATTAAATGTTTCCTATTCTTTATCATTGTGCTTTACTCTAACCAAATTGGTTATAGTAAAACACAGTGCTAAATTGCTATGTAAATGTCATTTATCATGTTATTAAATGTTTCTTATTCTTTATCATTGTGTTTTACTCTAACCAAATTGGTTATAGTAAAACACAGTGATAAATTGCTATGTAAATGTAATTTATCATGTTATTAAATGTTTCCTATTCTTTATCGTTGTGTTTTACTCTAATCAAATTGGTTATAGTAAAACACAGTGCTAAATTGCTATGTAAATGTTATATATCATATTATTAAATGTTTCCTATTCTTTATCATTGTGTTTTACTCTAATCTGATTGGTTATAGTAAAACACAGTGCTAAATTGCTATGTGAATGTCATTTATCATGTTATTAAATGTTTCCTATTCTTTATCATTGTGCTTTACTCTAACCAAATTGGTTATAGTAAAACACAGTGCTAAATTGCTAAATGTCATATATCATGTTATTAAATGTTTCTTATTCTTTATCATTGTGTTTTACTCTAACCAAATTGGTTATAGTAAAACACAGTGCTAAATTGCTATGTAAATGTAATTTATCATATTATTAAATGTTTCCTATTCTTTATCATTGTGTTTTACTCTAACCAAATTGGTTATAATTTATTTAATTTCATTTCAAAAGACATTTACCTAAATTGCTATTTAATTATAGTAAAACACTGTGCTAAATTGCTATTGTATTAAGGACGAGTTCCGAGAAGATGTATTCAAAGCTACAACCAATCAGAACAGTGTTAATCAATATAGTCCATGGCTACAGCCAATCAGAAACGTCCAAATCGCAATAACCCCTAGGCTAATAGAAATTATTGGTCCGAGTAGCCTTTTCAACCAGACGTTGCGAGGTTTAAAAAGTAAAACATGATTTACTCGCCAGTTTGGTATAGTTTATATACCTGGGCCAGGAGGAAAAACCAAACAACGGCACAACAAAAAACAGCTTATATGGAACGCCGTTTATGCATTTTTAATTGGTGAGATTTTACCCGATTCATTTCTGCTCATAGAATATAAAATATCAACGGAATAATAAATGTTTCGCGGAATTTAAAATTTCAAAAAAGTGCGCTGTGCAATAAAAAAAAAAGTAACACGGAACGTGGAAAGGTGAATCCCGTCGTAATTCACTTTTCTGCACAGGCCGATCATCGCGCACTACCTCGGGTAACGGTGTTAGCTCAAAACTTATCCAGGCGGCGGGATTTTTGACCTACTGTCGTCCAATTTCTCATCCTTGCTGATAGATCGTTGTATTCGTTATAATTTTTATTAGAATAGTGTTTTATTACTTGCATTGCTGCACATTACCCAAATCCTTATTCTTAATTTAAAATTGCGCAAATCGTTCAAATTGCGCACAACATCCACACCAGAAGTGACAAAATAACCCGGCTGGAATGTATAGACCTAGGGATTCAACTTGTTGGTTGGGAATTAATCAGTTAACTTAACCATGAAGACGTCAAATAAACGCACTAGTTGTACTATGTGAATTAGTTAAGCTTGGTACTAGGACGCAACGCAAGGGACGCAACGTAAGGGACAACGCAAGGGACGCAACGCAAGGGACGCAACGCAGTGTGCAGTGTTTTGACTCTAGAGATCACAAGCGATGGATTATTAATTTGAAGAGTCGTGTGTGATTGGTCAACTCGCTTGCATTGCGTCACATGTGGGAACCAACCTTTAGAACTACTGATACTCTATACCTAACATATTATGTATTTTAAAAAAAATAGACAAAACTGTTTTCAATTCATAGCATTTATTGACTGACTCTGACTTTTATCACCGTACAGTGAGATGTGTGAACGTGAACATCGGAGAACAGTGAGTAGGAGCAAATGCCTCAAAATGATTTAAAAACATCTTGTTGTTAAGTGAGCATAAGATATAAAAATGGATCATTTAATTGACAACACAGGAAAACAGTAATGGAAATAAATACGAGATAGGATCAACACAATTTATACTTAAATACGGTAGGCCTAAAGACGCTTGACGTTTGAAAAATAATGTTGTTAAAGAAGTGTAGTTGTAATGGAATGTAGGCCTATAATGCTTAGATCAACTATTATACGGGCCTACATTCACATTGGCCACACTGAGGATCGAGAAGAAGTGTTAGTGTTATATCTAAAGCTCCGCAATTTATTCTGTTCGTTTTGCTTTATCGTTTTGATTTTAGCTTTTTGCTTATGCCTTTTTTACTTTTATCTCCATTGAGATCCAGTCACTATCCGCATCATTGTCATTTTAATCAGTAATTTGCCTTTTAATTTATACATTGAACATTGATATACCGATAGCCTATATATATGTACGCACGCCGGGAGAGACGCACGCAGATTAACAACCCTAATAAGTTAAAACCTTGAATTATACACCTGTAAAATTTAATGTTAATAACTTTAATTGCGCAAGCTAATATACAAGTCCTGGTTTATGCTACGAACGATAAACGAACAACAATAACTAAACATGAGATGTATTATAACTAATTTATAGGTCCATGAATTAGGCTTAACTAATAAGCTTGACAACCTTGTGCAGACGAAACAATATTATCTTAAATGGTATACCACTTAATGTTCTAGTCGAGCAATTGAAACTTAACAAAGTCAAGATTGAGCTACGTCAAACCAAGACCTATATAATTATGTTAAAGATGTATTGTCATTTCATAATTATAAGTAAGTAATTTGCCTTTTGATACACTAAAATATTGATATACAGTATATTCAGTATAAGTTCTGTAACTAAATGTTAAATTAGCATTATTACTGGATCTTTACGTCTGGAAACTTAAAATAATGTCGTTTTTAATTTTACCAATTCCACGTTTAAATTCGCTGTAGGACATGCAATAGATGAACGGATTGGCAGTTAGATTTAAATCTAACAATAATACAGATACGCTGTATACAGCATTCCTGTTGACGTCATTCCATAAACAGTAAATAACCACACCAATAGCATGTGGAGTTATAGTAACGATATATACAGTTGCTATCGAAAAAAGTGTTTTTATCAAATTTACATGAGCGGTACGTTTAATGTCGTTAGGCTGTTGCCATGCTGGGCGTTCCTGTTGTACGGCATTGATTGGTTTCGTTAACACTAACATCATTTTTAGGTGACAATATGTTAGGATGGTTATAGGTACAAACCAATCAACAATAATCAAAATGATGAGGTACGATTTATCGATATCTAGTTTACATATATTTAATGTTGTGTTAACATCTTCGTATATTAGAACACATAGACCAACGAAAAAGCTAAAGATGTACGGTAAAGTAATCGATAAATATGTGATTTTACCACGTACAGTTCTCTTACGATAATATACTGGATGAACCACTGCGATGTACTGTTCGATTGTTAGCGTGACCAGGTTGTATGAAGACGCCGCAGTCGACCAATAAAAGAAAAATAGCATTTTACAAAATGCAATTCCTTTAGTAACGAAGGCATGAGGACAAAAAAATATAAAAAACATACACGATCCAAAAAAGTCAATCAGTGTCTGATTTAAAAGTAGTTTCAACGACAGAGATTTTTTGTAAGTTTTGTTGTAAACAAACACAAATATAGTGATTGCGTTTCCAACGATACCGGTTGAAGCAATAAACCATCGGAATATCACAACAAATAACGGATCTTGCCACGTTGTGCTAGGCGGCGACGTTACATTTCCAAATTCAGCAGCCATAGCCAATGTTAAATTATCGTTTACCAAGCGGATTGCATTTTATCTGTTTCAAGAAATTCAGATTCGTTGCCTTAGCTAATTTAAACAACTTTTCTGAGAGACCAGCGTTTTGTATGAAACAATTTATAAAATAGTCGCGCATGCGTCACAAATAGGGGCGGATCCACCATATCGGGGGAGGGGGATCAGAAAAGTACTTGAATTTTGGTAAATGGCATCTCTAGATGGTCGGAAATGACACTGTATTGCGCAGCAAATCAGCGATCGTAATTTTCCGCCGGTAAAAACAGGTGACAGCATTGTTGTTGATCGTTCTTCTAACAGAGTCGACGGTGTTTTGTTTTGCGTTCAATGCGTACCATAGTCAATTTATTGACTGTGTGATGCGTACCGATAGCCTATAGGCCTATATACGCACGCCGGGAGAGACGCACGCAATAATTAATGATTAACAACCCCACAATAATTAATAACCCGAAGTAAGTTAAAACCTTGAATTATACACATGCAAAATTTAACGTTAATAACTTTAATTGCGCAAGATAAAGGTCCCGTTTACCCATACTATATACGAACGATAAACGAACAACAACTGAACATGAAATGTATTATAACTAATTGATAGGTCCGGTTCCCACTAGCGACGCAACACAAGGACGTAACACAACGCAAGTGAATTGACCAATCACAAGCGATGGCTTATTCGCTGGTGATTGCCAACTGTCTATAACTTCGCTTGTCATTGGTTAAAACGCTTGCGTTGCGTTTACGTCATTGCGTTACGTTCTAGCGGGAACCAAGCTTTAGCTGATAAGCTTGACAACCTTGACGAAACAATATTATCATAATGGTGTACCACTTATATTCTTAGTCGAGCACTTGAAACTTAACGAAGTCAAGATTGAGCTCCGTCCAAATTCAAAGACCTATATATATAATTATGTTAAGTTATTAAAAAATTATCTGCCAATAGAAAGGTAGTACATTTTGTAGAAGTAAAAGACAACTCACATTACTGATAATATCTCAGCTAGAGTTCGACGAGAGGGAAATGAATCAAAGTTATCGGAAATGAGAAAGAATGGATTCTTCGCCATTATTATTCCTTGGAATGTTCCTCCTATTATCAAGATAAAATAGGCCTAAAGCTCTGTCTACACTATCAAACTAGTTTGACAAAAAAGTGTGATGTGCCCATTTATGGTAGTGATATTCCCAAATATAGTAGTAATGTGACATCATCATGTCCATATATGGGCACATCACATTTTTTGTCACATAAGGTTTGATAGTGTAGACAAGGCCCAAGAATTTTCTATTTTATTCATTTCTACTATAACTTATATCTACTTAATGTTTAATTTTATAGAAAATGTGATATATGTTTATGTATAGTGAAATGTTTTCATATCAACTGCTGTAATAAGTGTATACAAATTAGCTAGCTCTTAGCTGCACACTCAGCTAAAACTCTTGTATCTATAAGCAAAATGCCCGTTTAAATACAAAATATATAGGCCTAATTGATTCTGAATCCTGAGGGTTTTTGGTTGAATAACTGTTTAATTTGTCTTTTTTATAAGTGAAAACATTTTTCCTGTGATTTTAACTATTAAAACTAAAATGACCCAGTCTAATTTTAATCTTTAATTTTCATTTGGGGGAGGGGAGACAATACCTTTTTATAGGTAAACTATAATTATGTGTAAACTGACTTTGGGGTTGGGTAAACCGGCTCAGCTACAGTGATTAAGTTCACTTAGGTTGACCCTGGTCTCCCCAATTTCAGTTTTTTAAAACGTTTTTTATATACTTAAATAGACCAAATAATTAATGAAATGAAATGAAATATAGGTTATATGACACATAATAAAAAAGTAAAACAAATTATAAAGAAAAAAAAATGATCACCATGCTTTATGGATAGAAAGAAACACGTATGTAGGCATACCTTTAATAGAGACGTGGGGAATATCTAGATGTTTTTGAAAGTTCTCTGAATATAAAATACTGTACATAATCGTAGTCGTGACAGTTCGGAACAGTTAGGCCCGGAAACCAAAACAACGGAAGACAGGATACTCATATATTATACACAGAAAAAAAACCAATTCTAACGAATATTAGAACAGATAAAAAGAACTGAATTTGCCAGTTAAATAAATACCAAGATGAAATAGATGAGTTTGGATAGGCCACCGTAAATGACTGCATCATTACTATTAGCATTGTTATTCTACTCTTACTGAACAAAATAAATCACGTTATTCATCAATTTATAACTGAACTAAATTATATAATGAACAAAAAAACAAACGAAAAGAAAACTCTGCAGTTTTAAAAATAAATATCAGATGAAATGTTTTATTAAAACTAAACAAAGAGGTTATATAAAAAGAAAAGAATAGTAAAAGTTACCGTACGACATACAAAACAAAAAACAAATCAATCATCTCGACCATGGCTGTGAGAAGTGTACTTTTTACTATTCCTTGACCAACACAAATACAAGAACATGTTAGAAGTATTTAATGAAATAATAAATAAATAAATAACTTTGCCATAAAACATTACGCAAGAAGAAATTCACCTCGTCAAATCTTTATTGACTATATCCTCCAAAATGTCCATAATTATTAATACAAATCAGGGAAGATCAGAGTGTAATTTAACTCTTTCCCGATGATACAAAAATGTAGTATGCAACCGCCTAAGCCTTATTTGTCACTTGTCTTGTGCTGATATTTCGGACAACTCCATCGTTCCGAAATCAGGATTTTCGTCCCCATTTGGTGCTGCCAACAGTGGTGAATCTGATTGGGGGTCATCGCACTCTTTTGGTATCATGATGCTGTTATGGTAACCGTACATTGCATAAATTAGCAAACCTGTGAACAATTAATTAATTTACTCATTAACAATATGATGTACTAGTATTAGGTATTTACAATGATAATCGTATACAGTGTATTAGGTAAAATAATTATTTTCATTGCATATAATAATTGTAGGCCTGTATACGTTGTATATGGTACCTATCATGGCTCATTTTTTCCACAAAACTAAACATTATTTTTCCTGATTTGTTTGTATTTAACACAGGACCACATTGAAAAACGTGTTTTCTTTTACCTGATTGTGTAATCCTGTATAAAGCTTTGTCTACACTATTAAACTAGTTTGACAAAAAAACTGTGATACGTGCCCAAATATGGTAGTGATATGCTAAATATGGTAGTGATATGACATCATCATGTCCATATATGGAAACATCACATAAAGTTTGATAGTGTAGGCTAGACAAAGCTTAAAGATGTTGTTAAATAAATACATAATTGTCAAGTTTGGTCTTACTTGTTTTCGTGCTTTGTAAAGCTTGGTTCCCACTAGAACGTAACGCAAGGACGTAAACGCAACGCAAGCGTTTTAACCAATGACAAGCGAAGTTATAGACAGTTAGCAATCACAAGCGAATAAGCCATCGCTTGTGATTGGTCAATTCACTTGCGTTGCGTTACGTCCTTGCGTTGCGTCGCTAGTGGGAACCACGCTTTAGTAACGCATTTAATTACATTGTAATTGCAGAACTTAGTGACGTTTTTGTATTTGTATAATTTTTTTATTTGTATAATTTCGTCATTAGCATTACGATGTTTTCTTTTACTGACATTTAAATGTTACAGTGGAATATTTTTACGTTATTCAAGTAACATGTTTATTTACCGATAATCACCCAAACTAGAAAACGTATCCAGGTAAAAGCTGATAGATTTGCCAAGAGGAACAAGTTACATATGATTGACAGCACGGGAATGAAGGGAACAAGCGGAACCTAAAACATGAAAAAAAGAACAGGTTAACGTCCAGCAGTGTAGACTCCATTATTTTGGTTCCCACTAGCGACGCAACGTAACGCAACCTACGCAACGTAAGAAAATGCCCTTCCAATAATTGTGTTTTCCCCCGCCTGCGTCGTCGGTTCCCACTTGTGATTACGCAATACATCACTTTGCGTCAATACGTCGCGCTGCATTGCGTTCTAGTGGGAACCGACGACGCACAATAGTGCTGCAAACATCGCAGGTTTGATTTCACGCAGGCGGGGACAAACACAATTATTGGAAGGGCATTTCCTTACGTTTGCGTAAATTGCGTTACGTTGCATCGCTAATGGGAACCACGCTTTAAAATCGTATTTGTAGAAATATAGTAGAAACTGTTTGTCTTGAGAGTAGACTTACTTTGAATGGTGGGTTTTCTTGGTTTTGGTTATGGAGAAGAATAACACATATACTCAGACATGCCCCAACAGCCAAAGCTATATGAAAAACGCCCCAACTTTGGTTTGTATTAAACATGATAAAGATGAGGCACCCACAACATGATATGAAGACTGCGAGAGAAATCACAACGATCTTTCCTGGTGTTTCACTGTCTAGGAAACTCAAACACTTAAACTGTGTTTTAAGGGTACCACCTATTACGTCAGATTCCGTTTTATCGTGTTTCCACTCCTCGGCGTTTTCAACCCGATAGAATATGTTATTATCTTCCTCTGGCCTGTATCGGATAACAATTAACAAAGTCGCTATAATAAGATATGAAACGATGCTACCAATATTTAAAAGTTGAATCAATGTATGAAAGTTAAGAAACACGGCTAAAACGAACGAAAACGCTCCTATGGTTAAAATTGTTTTGGTTGGAACGCGATTCTGAGATAGACTTCTAAGAAATAAAAATAAAAGTCCATCTGATGATATAGCGTATATTAACCTTGATAGACCAAACAAAGCATTTAAAATGGTACCAGAAATTGTTATTAAGATTCCTGTTGTGACTAAGTAGGTAGGAAAGGTTTCATGATATCTTCGGAAAGCTCCAGGGAACGGTGCCTTTTGATCGATTTCGGCCCAAGGAACCATTAAAGTTAGACAAATAGCTGATAAAACCCCAAACACTGCGTTGATAACAATTGTAAGTATCAAAGCAATTGGAATGCTTTTGATAGGATTTGTGCATTCCTCGCTTGATGTGCAAATAACTTCAAAGCCAGCAAAGAGGAAAAATAATTGCGCTGCTCCTTCGAACACACCTTTCATTCCAAACGGAAAGAATCCTCCATTGTCCGTCCAATTTGAAAGATTCGCAAACTTCAAACTATACACGATTAATATCATTAGAACAACCAATAAACTACCAACTAAAACTTTATTTAGTTTCGATGAAATTTCAGCTCCATATAGTAACACTGTTGTAAAAACGATGATTAACAGTCCAGCTAATAAATCTGGATATTTAGCGATGTAAAGAGACTGCCATGGATGTCCATCCATAAGATATTCTACTGTTAAGTTATGAATAAGACCATCGAATGTATCACCAATGGTTGCCGCAAAACCTGAAGACACTCCAGCGGCACATCCTATGTACTCCAGAATCATATTCCAACCAATTACGAAAGCCCATATCTCTCCAACCGTTACATACGCGTAAAGATACGCACTGCCTGCTTTTGGCACTCTGCAACCAAACTCGGCGTAGCATAATGCCGAAAACAAGGCACATACGGCTGTGATAATGATAGAGAAAATGACAGCAGGTCCCGCCATAGTTTTAGCTACAGTACCAATGAGAACGAATAATCCAATTCCTAAAGTGTAACTTGTTCCCACCATTGTAAGATCAAACGTTGACAGACATCTGTGTAGCTCTGTATCTAAATTATTGATATTCAATGCTCTACGTCGAAGTACATTACTGAACGTCTGTTGCAAAAACGCCATTTAGATTGTACAGCGGAACAAGATCATGAAACTCAGATAAGTCAGTGTGCTCTAGGCCTAGGATATGTCTACTGCTCTGAATCAATCTTGACACGATATCAAACCAAATCCTTTGATCCTTTTATAGGCCTACAATTAAAGCTTTCTTTCGCGTGTTTTACTCTCTTTTGTATTGTAGTTTGTACGGTACGATGACCAAAAAAGTCAAGGACAATAAAAATGCAACAAAAGAATTTTCTGAACCGGATCAGAAAGGATGGAGACAAACGTCTACGTCTGTAAAACGGTTGGAAATTGAATAGACATTTCGTGTTGATATTAAATTGTATTGACGTCTAAGTTTACATGAGCTCAGTTTGATAATGAATTGGCCTTATGTGCGTATTCGTTATGTATTTTCGCACGAAAAAATTAATTAAGTTTTTATTAAATGTTATTTTTGATATGCCGGTTTATTAATATTGTTTCGTCACATTTTGAAACTGTTTTAATCTGTCTTAATCTTATCTGTCGTAGAAAATTATTTGATGTTAATAATGCTACCGTTATGTAGCAATACTGTTCCAAGTATGTTAATGAATGAAATGGTCACGAACAAACATCGTGTTTCTCTAAAACCGTTAATGTTGGAGAATTCTTTTAATTTACACAGCTCAATTGTTGCTGTTTTAATTAATGAATGGCATATACAATTCTCAAATAAAAAATATCTGCCAAAATGGGATATAAGGTCACATGAAGTTTTTGGTTTCAGAAATTCCATTTTCACGCTGCTGCTCTTGCCAGCTACGTCCCATGAGGACTACTCATTCAGAAGCTAAAGCAAGAAGCAGTTATAGTATCTAAGGCCGACAGTTTTGCGACTTTGTAAACTCGACTATAATTTATAGATCCCAGCTGCTGGACCCAAAAAACGTCTGGGAAAAGAGAGTCTATGAGGGCTCACGGTTGAACGATTTTGGATTCTCGCCCTTTGATTGGTTGACGTGAATCAACAGACTGGGAAGAATTTCTCACCGCTCTGTGAAGTCACAATCTCTAGCTAGAGAGTATTCAGTTGCATGCCTACAGGTTGAGGTCACACACAGCACATTAAAGTTCAACATTTACCATTTTTAAATGGGCATGTGATTCATAATTAAAAACTATCTTTGATTTGTACGTATTTTTGCGATTAAAGGACATCTTTTTAATAATTAATTACAAATAGATCTGAAGAAAGAACAATGATTCATTTTAAAATGTTAAGCATCGTTTTTTGTAAGAAATATTTCTTGTTTACCACACCAGATGGCCCTTGCGTTATTTTTACCTTTTTAGCGTTCCATATAAGCCATCTTGCCGCGGCGCCGGGAACCAGATTAAAAACCATTGTTATGCGCGATTTGAACGATTTGCGCAATTTGAAATTGCGCAAAAAAAATCCTTGCGCAATTTGAATTGAAACATGTGTTTCAAATTGCGCAAGCAACGTATTAAATTGCGCAAGTAATCTGCAAATTGCGCAAGGTTTTTCGACAGATTGTGAAATCATGCACACCCATATTTTTATAGTAATTTCTAAGAATGATTCAAAATTAAAGATAAATATCGCATTTCCTTATTTTAGTAGTGCAAATATTGTTATAAGTTAGCATACCGTCGAAGAACCGACGAAGGAAAACGAAGCGGTGGTGTTCCACCAGGCGGGCGCGGCGCGGGCGGCCGGCTATACTACTCTAGCCTAGCTAGGGTCTGGACTACTAATACTGACTAGGTTACATGGCCTAGCTTAAACTAATATTAAAAACTTAATTTTTACATTTATTTTGATTTATTTCAAGTTACAGTGATAATATTATTTAATTGTAATAATAAATGTTATGTATTTATTATACACATGTTATCTTCGCATTTATTATGTTTTATTTTGAGTTATTTAGTTTCCAATAAATTATTATAATACCGATTGTCTGGTAGAATTTTGTTGCGCAATTTGAAAATTTACAGTTCGTTTTCAAATTGCGCAAAGGTGTCATTTTGCGCAAGAACTATCTTGCGCAATTTACAAATTGTGCAGCGCAATTTAAAATTGCGCAAAGATTTTCTTGCGCAATTTCAAATTGCGCAAGTTGAGTGCGCAATTTGAAATTGCGCAAAAAAATCCTTGCGCAATTTTAAATTGCGCAAGAATTCTTTGCGCAATTTCAAATTGCGCAAGGATTTTTTTGCGCAATTTCAAATTGCGCAAATCGTTCAAATCGCGCATAACATCATCATCATCATCCATCATGGCAGCCTCCATAGCTCGCTTATGTCGATGCCGAACAGAGCAGAATTATACTACTTTAAGTCGTTTCAGTTCCAAATGTTTCCGAAATTGCAGTACAAACGTTAAGGTATTTATTCAGATGTATAACCTATTGTGTTTTCATAAATTGAATGTAAGGCTAGAGAGTTCAGTAAACTAGGCCCCGCCGGACCTCCTCTTATAGGAGGCCTAGCTAGATATAGCCATTGCGGCCCGGCTCTAGCTAGGCTAGGTAGGTACTGGTAGTAGTAGTAGGCTCCTATTCCCAGCTTAAGTCTAGCGTCAGGCCCATATCATGGCATTTCTACTAAATCTATTAATTGGCATCACATGGTTATTATTTTTAATTAGGATTGGCAGGTGCATCATTCATAATAATTTTTTTTTCAGAAAGGAGTCGTTCTTGGAGCGTATGAGAATGATGATGGTGATGGATTTATCCTAACAAAATCAGCTGAAAGTTACAACAACAAAAGCAATGGAAAACTAGAAGAACTTTTAAACATGTAGGTATATGTGTCAAATCCACTTTTTCGTGTTAACATTACAATGTTGAAGTCCCTTCAAATATCAAAAGAAGATAATTTAAAGTTCCAAATAAAGTGTGTAGGAGATAATGGGAAAGAATATCCAGAGGGGCTAAAGTAATTAAGTAAAATAAAAGCCAATTAAATTTATTCAAGTCAGTTGTTAAATTAATAATGTTAAATTTTGTGATACATTTTGATTTTATCGTGATAGCTTTCCATTTTATAGATTTTGTTTTATATCTTTTCAGTTCTGGTCCAGTGTTGAAAAAAGGCAAGACAAGAGTTTTTTATGGATTAGATGAGGTATATTGGGAATTGATTCTCTCACTGCTGATGACATTTCAATAAATTCAACTGAACTGAATTCAGACTTAATATATATTTAATGAATATATATTGTTTCAATATTTCTGGAGAAATGTGATATAATGAAAATGTGGTATGCTGTGTAATGGTAAAATATAATTTCAGGTTCTGTATTATTATTGGAAAATGAATAGTTGCAACATTTTTTTATCAAGAACCAATTGTAAAATTTATCTTAATATACTATCAATAAAGTTAGGCTGATGGCAACTTGGAACTGAAAGCAACTAAAAAAACTCAACTCAAACTAGAGCTCTCATGTTCTCAGAACTGAACGGGACTGAAAAAACATTGAACTGATTAACGGTTACTCCCTGCAAAACATAATTTTTAGTTGCGTTTTGTTCCTTTCAGGTCCGTAAAAGAACAATGCAACTCAACTTAACTGCGCTTATTGTATGTTTTTTTTTGTGTTTATTTCAAAAGTGTGCATTACTTTGAGCAGAGTTCAGTTATGTTCGGTTGTGTTCATTTTCTTAGAGCACTAATGTCGAAATTGTTGAGTTAGTTTCTTTTAGTTCCATGCCGATGTAAGCATACCTCAACATTTAACATACCATACCTTTTATTTTATAATTTAGGAATTCTCCTCGGTAGCAATTGTCGGTGTTGGGAAGGAAGAAGTTGGTTATAACGAAGCGGAATTGTTAGATGAGCGCCGTGAAAACATTAGAGTTGCAGCTTCAGCTGGAGTGAGGCAGCTTAGAGAGGCTGGTGCCAATCTGGTGCAAGTAGAACCGTTTTCTTGTGCTCAAGGTGCTAAATATTTATTATAGTGTATTTAAATGAGTGTTATTGTACAATTTGATTTTTAAATCAATGTTAATGTTACACTGTACCACAATTTTTGTATACCAAAAAAGTTCATTTTTTATTTAAAAAAAAGTTCAGTTCCCACAAATTTCAAGACTCATTTATTTGCAACATTCATATACTGTCAATACCAACTGTTTAAATAAACTCTATAATAAAGGGAGGGATCAGAAGTGGAAACAGCTATGACAGACAAGAAACTTTGGAGGGCCCCATGGTGGTTCGAGGACTCCACTCGCCATAAGTCAAGTCAAGTCAAGTATAATAAAACAGCTAGGAAAGGCATGCATTCTAGTCTTATTACAGATAATTTTATATCTGTAAACAGAACAACAGAAATTTTCAGGAAATAAGGAAAACATGAGGGTGCCTGGTTTTTGGAAAGTTGACTTTATTTTTGTATTTATTTTCTTGCCAACTGACTGAGATAAAGGCATACAAATCTTCAATTTATAGTTTTAAATTGTTCTGGTGGCAAAATATATATAATTGTATTATAATATTGTATTAACAGCATCGGCCGAAGGAGCTACACTTGGATTGTACAATTACGATGAACTGAAGGATAAGAAACACAAAAAACCTGAGGTTAAAATTGGATTATACAATGTTGATAAGTATGAAAATATTTGTTTATTTCAATGTTATATACTATGGAGCTTTATATAAGGCTTGATATTGTTTTCATTTGATACTGTGTTTAATACTGTTTTAGGAATGTATTAGAAATAAATAACATACTGTAACATACATTTCACAATCTTTAGTGATCAAAGCAATGAATGGAAGAAAGGTGAAATTCTGGCAAATTGTCAGAATTTTGCACGAAAATTGACTGAAATGCCTGCAAATTTGCTGCACCCATCATCATTTGCAAAAATCACGGAGGAGGAACTACCTTGGATTGATGAACTTGAGATTGTTGTTCAGTAAGTTGAAAACATAAATGACATTTAATCATTCTGTACAATTGTAATTATTTCCCCCCCCCCCCCACCCCCGTATAATATCTATAATTGTAGTTAAAATATGAAGATCATAATGTGAAAACAATAACAACTTTCATCCTACTTTTAGCCACCAAGCTTGGATAGATAAAATGAAAATGGGAGCATTCGCAAGCGTCTCTAAGGGGTCGTCACAACCACCAGTATTTATGGAACTTGTGTACAAAGGAGGAGATCGTTCTAATAAGCCATTGGTACTTGTAGGAAAAGGGGTCACTTTTGACAGGTAAAACAGAGGTCAATATTGTTTTAAAATGCTCACGCTCTGTCTACACTATCGTCTTTATGTGACAAAAAATTTGATGTGCCCAAATATAGACATGATGATGTCATATCACCACCATATTTGGGCATATCACTACCATATTTTGGCACATCACACTTTTGTCAAACTTGTTTTATAGTGTAGACAGAGCTTTATACTGTTTATATATTGGAAATATATGCTTCAAATTGAGGGTGTATTAATTGATGGTGAAAAATTGAACTAGCCTCACTTTCACAACATAATCATATATCATGTTTTGGGTGATGTTAAACCAAGCATATCTTTATTGTGTTTCTATGCTTAATAATATATGCTTCAAATGGTGAAGTGGCTATCTAGCCAGGCTTGCACAACAAAATCATGTACAGTATCATGTTATGGCTGATGTGTAACAATACTTACTGCAGCATTATTTCAGTTCAGGTTAGATAACTTAGATGCTTGTATTCAATACTAAAATGTTTTTATTGAAAAATTGTAGTGGTGGAATCTCGATAAAACCTTCAGCACAAATGGACCTTATGAGGGGAGACATAGGAGGAGCGGCCACTGTCGTAGCAGCTATCTCAGCAATAGCGTCATTAAAACTTCCAATCAATGTAACCGGTTTGGTACCGCTGTGTGAAAATATGGTAAATGGCATGGCAACCAGACCTGGCGATGTTGTCACAGCAATGAATGGCAAGACTATACAGGTATTTCTAAAAATTAAAAAAAAAATTATAATTAATCTGTTATACTGTGACCGAGTTGAAAGCTAACTTCATCTTTAAACAATAAAATATGATTATATGGTATTTTGTGAGTTTGGTCCATCAAGCCACGTTGAACTTTGAGGTTCAAATAAATGAAAATTAAATATACAGTACTATTATTTAATGTTATACTAGGTTGTATGGATTATATAATTGTCAGGCTAACTGTAAGTTAAGTATTTTGCTGCATGTGTCTTTAAGGTTATTTTGTTATCTTATATGAAATGAAATTGTTTGTTAAAAGCAGTTTTTTGTATTGTTTTTGCTTTACAGGTTGATAACACTGATGCAGAAGGGCGCCTCCTATTGGCTGATGCTCTTTGCTACGCTTGTCAACATCATAGTCCGGCTGCAATTGTCGACCTTGCCACACTAACAGGTTAGTTGAAGTTAAGTTGTAACATACAACCATACCATGCACGGCCATCACTCTAAAGCTCTGTTTCTGCTGCACATTTCGCCACTTTCGGCTAGTGGTCTACTAAAAGGACAATCAACAACTTACTGTTTTTACGTGGCCTAATGTTTGTCATACACTATTCACTTATTTTGATCTTTCATTACAGGTGCTATGGATGTCGCTTTGGGATCCGGTGTCGCTGGGCTTTTCACAAACTCTACACAATTATGGGATGCCTTTCACAAAGTAAGCCTATTAATGTGATTCAATAATGAGGGCCATTTTCTCGTTCTGTGCCTTTATATTTTATACTACCAGCTGAGCTCAAAATGCTCTGTATTTCTCTTTTATTGTGAAATATAGTATAATATCCTGGATTATCAGCTACCCCTCCACCCAGTTACAACCTCACCCGACCAACCTGGTCAAAACCTTTTCTATATTCGATATACATCAAACATGAGTGGCGTTGTGGCTTGGTGGTTATGATGCTTGGATACAGGGTACCGGGTTCAAGTCCTGTCAAGATTCTCCCACTCCCATAATGCAGCTAGTAATCAGCGCAAAGTTGTGTAAACAAAACATTATATAACATAATAATGTAGGATTTCTGTCTTTGCTTTGGAATATTATAGGCAGGTGGTGTTACAGGTGACAGGGTATGGAGAATGCCATTACTGCAGCATTATACAAAACAAATTACAGATAGCCAACTTGCTGATATCAATAATATAGGAACAAGTAGCAGGTAATGATGAAATGAGTATTAAAATATTGTATTTTTTCATTATTTATGTAAATGACCTTTAAAAGATTTTTTTTTCAATTAAAATGAATCCCGTATGGTTAAGCAAGGTACCGAGTCCTTAATGATATAATTGATATGATGTTTTCAATAAATAAAAAAGATTTTTCTGCTGGTTGATATTTGGATAACGTTAGGGTTAGACCAGGTTTACTCACCATTCTTAGTTTTTTGTGTAAACTATCTTATAGCAAGGTAAAACAAAAATATATTGTACTTTATTAATGTGAACTCCGATTTCTCTTGTTTAATGCTTTTAATGGCTAGGCCTAGCCTACCACTAATGACGTTAATATTTCTTTATTATTTCTGGTTTGGAGCCAATTCCTTCCCATAGATTTTGTTGGTACATACTACGCCTTCATACATACTGCATAATAAAATATATCTGGCAATGTCCTGCCATACCATTACATCCACAAATTGATGAATACTACTTATGATTAATTTATTTGCATATTTAGGTCAGCAGGTGCATGTACAGCAGCTGCATTTCTTCAAGAGTTTGTCTCTGTACCTCATTGGGCACACCTTGATATTGCTGGCGTGTTTTTGAATAAAGATGAAGTACCATATTTAAGCAAAGGAATGTCAGGTAGTGTAGACGATCAATGTTTTGAACTTTTGGACTGAAACATTCCTGGGTTGAAACATTCCTGGACTGAAACATTCCTGGACTGAAACATTCCTGGACTGAAACATTCCTGGGTTGAAACATTCCTGGGTTGAAACATTCCTGGACTGAAACATTCCTGGGTTGAAACATTCCTGGACTGAAACATTCCTGGGTTGAAACATTCCTGGGTTGAAACATTCCTGGGTTGAAACATTCCTGGGTTGAAACATTCCTGGGTTGAAACATTCCTGGACTGAAACATTCCTGGGTTGAAACATTCCTGGACTGAAACATTCCTGGGTTGAAACGTTCCTGGGTTGAAACGTTCCTGGGTTGAAACGTTCCTGGACTGAAACGTTCCTGGACTGAAACATTCCTGGGTTGAAACATTCCTGGGTTGAAACATTCCTGGGTTGAAACGTTCCTGGGTTGAAACGTTCCTGGACTGAAACGTTCCTGGACTGAAACGTTCCTGGGTTGAAACATTCCTGGGTTGAAACGTTCCTGGGTTGAAACATTCCTATTCAAAAGGCATTAGCCTCATGCCAGATGAGTGTGACTTGAAGTGTATGTATGCTATGATCATACCCTTTTCAATGGGATGCCCCTATTAAGTGAGTTCTACTGCAGATAAATAAATGATTTCCCCTGTTGTCAATGTGTACAGATTGCTGAGGAATTGCCTTAGACATCATTAGACCAAGTACTTTAACAAATGTTTCATGAATTTTTGTTTTATAGGAAGGCCAATGAGGACGCTTGTAGAGTTTGCCGAACAATTCAATGGCATCACACTGGATTAAGCATATGACTTCACACTTTTTTTGTCAAACTAGTTTGCTAGTGTAGACAGAGCTTTAGACTATTGAGGGCAGCAAAATAAAACTGAAATAATCATTGCCCGAATCAAGTCAAGTCAGTGGTGCTAAATTTTTTAATCTAAATAACATTCATAAACACTGTATTGTATATCAATCACAAAGGTGGGGAGGATGTTGAACCAAAACGCCATTGTGAAAAAGTTTTGTATGATTTGTGAATGTGTGGATTTCCGTTGATGGGGAAGGCAGACAAGATCCTTGCTCCCAGAGGTGCCCGAGACATATACCAGAAAACATCGTCCACAAAACACCAGATAACTGTTTGAAAGGTTTCAATTCAAAGAACAAAACAAACTATTTGCAATATACAACTTGTGTGTCGGGCTACTTGGAGTTTTAGTTTAGTTTACGAAATAGTACTAAATAAATGTGTATATTGCAGTCGCTGGTCATTTTTTACCTTGAATTTTCTGAAGCTCTGTCTACACTATCAAATTTTATGTGAACAAAAAAATGTTATGTACCCATATATGGACATGATGATGTCATATCACTACCATATTTAGACACATCACACTTTTTTTCTCAAACTAGTTTGATAGTGTGATAGAGCTTATCTTTTTAAATTTTTCAATACTCATTTTAACAATGTAAAAGTAATAATAGGTATTTACTTCTCCTGCATACATAAATATTTTGGCTGCTGACTACTGTCAAAATGGAATGGTCCATTTTCCTACCAAAATCATTGATGCATGTGATTTTATGCAATAATAATACAGTAATAGCAATAATGATGGTGTTTTTCCATTAAAACTATGAAAATAAAATTATGTTTCCAATTACTAATCATCTATTGACTGCTTTGGAATGTGAAGTGTGTTGGCATACATCTTTTAGTTAATGTACGTGTACAATAATAGATACAATGATAACTAATAGAATACAGAAAATTTAATAAAACTACAGAGTATGTACTTGAATTAGTGTTTATTTCAATAATTGAGGACAGTAGACACATCTCTATTGTTTCTTTTTAAATAGCTGTTTCCAGCTAAAGTATAGTATGAGATGATGTGTGTCCCAATATGTTTTTCTTTTTACGAATATTAAACTTGACTACTACCTGAGCCTCAACACTTTTTTGTGTGTAACCTGTATGTACAGTAATGTGTTACAAAATATCTGTAGCGCACACATTTTGTAGTGTACAGAAAGGAATACTGTAACAGACCCTTCGATGTAAAAGATATTTGTCCAACCTCTGCGGTACTTTAATGGCAATCTTTTTAGCATCCATTGTTCCTTCAATTGTATTTTAATGTATTCATCTTCCAGCAACCTAATCACCTATCAAAGCCACCCCCTATATTTGAAGCAGCCTGGGCCAAGTGAGCTAGTGGGCTTTGATGAGCTTGGTTTTGGAAACTTCCATGACCTGGTGTGCCCATGAACTGTTGTCTGGACATCTGTGGCATTTGTTGTTGCTGCTGTTGTGGCTGTGGTGGGGGAGGAGGTGCACCCTTTTCACATGATTGGAAAACCCCCTGCCAGTGCTGTAATCGTCTCATCTGTTTTTGGATCAATACATCTTTGCGTCGGAGCTCAACCTGCAAGTCGTCACATTCCTGCAAGAAATGGGGTTTTTAAAATTAATAACAAGAAAATAATTCATGATAATTTACATTGCTGACTTTCAGTAAATTGTAAAGGTTTATTTACCTCTCTCACTAATTGGTTTGGATGACTATTGGAAAGTAACAAACGTTTTTGAAGAAAGAATGTTTCCATTTCTTTGGCTACATCTAGGAACTTTTGAACAGCCTGTTCCACACCTTGAAATACAATACAAAACAATTTTAATTCAATAAATCAAGATGTTTTTATGAATAAAGATGTAATATTGGTGTAAATTAATATTATTATTGATGTCACTATTTTTACCTGTTTTTACTTCCATATAATCTACAATGTTAAAATGTTCTTGATTTGTCAAGTTTGATAAGCAACCCTTTAAGAAGAAATATAAATAATTTACTTTTCATGGTCACTGAACTAGAAGTAGAGTATTATAATGTTAGTAACCTATAAATATAAATACGCTATTATTCTAGACTATTAGTAACAAATGTTTTCATTCCTTTTATAATAATATACATTTTAATTTGATCTACTATATTAAATATTTAAAAATAGTAATTTTTATAATTTAAAATTGTTTTAAAAGTAACAGCCTGTCGCAATTATTAATTAGGCCTAGACAACTTCTGGTCAATAGAAAAACATCTCTTCAATGTGTGTTGTGCATAAAATGCAGAAACAGTTATGTGTGTGTGCTAGGCCCTGTAGACCTCATTGTTTATGTTCATCCGCACGGCCCTTCCAGCGTCGAACACGCCTGGGTATTCAAAGTTTATACTGCATAATGGGGGCCTAGAGTTAAACTAGTGATATGGTTACTTTAAACAATATTTCATTGTTATAACTAAAACATACAGTGAATGCATTTTCCATTTCTTCGGCCAAGTTCTTCTCTCCTCCACCAGCGGCCATATTATGTGATATATTTAGGTTTTTTTTCTTGTCTACTTTTTTCTTTCCATGCACAATAAAAAAACTTTCAAAATTTACATTTTTCTGGAATGTCATAAATGACATTTTGCGTTTTGACTTATGTAAAACGCGTTATTTTGTTAATCTTAATGCCCCTGTTTAATCCTAAACTTACGATCTGAAACGCGTCAATGTATAATGTACACTCTAGTTTATAAAAGTATTTCTTGAGGGCGACATTTTAAAAGATCAAGATGGCTACCTCCACAAGAATTTTTGCAAAGACATTCGGTAATTTTACGACAAACGTGATTAATTATAGTGTGTTAAACTTAGAGAAATAGTAATTAGGAGAGTGAAAATTAAATGGATTGCAAATATGTAGTTAAATTTTTACGTTAGCCTAGAATGCAAACGAATTAAATGTGACCGGCCGACCCGCCGGCCGACGAATGAATTTGGGCCGGCCTTCTTGCTGGCATGGTCTGTCCACCACAGGCCAGGCCAAGAGGAGCAGCAGGAGGACGTTTTGGCCCAGCCAGGCCACAGCACGGGGGATGAAGCGGCGGGGCGGGGCGGGGATGGGTTGGAATGACATAAAATGTACATGCGAATTATTATATTTTATTGTGATGTTATTTATTAGTGTTATTTGTTTGAAGGTTTGCATGGCGAAATCAAATTTTTTATAAAGTTATAAAAAAAGAACTGTTGAGTTTCTCAACGTTTTCAATATTTTGTGTTTTATACATTTTTAACAAAATACTGTACAATTTTTTAAAAACAATTTTCGCAATTTGAAATTGCGCAAGGATTTACCTGTGAAATCATGTTAATAATAATAACAATAACATTTTTTCTAGCTCGGCGACTCACTGGAGTAAGAACATGCTACACCAACAGTAGGCAGAATTTGGGCTTAACGAAAGATACGAAGGTGATATGTCAGGGTATCACAGGAAAGCAGGTTTGTATTTTTACAATCAAGGGGACACTTTCCCATGAAATATATGTGTTAACACTACGACCAACCCTTAGTCAGAGGCCACTTTACTATACTTTTTTACAATTTGATGTTTATAGTATTACTGTACTAACTTTCAGGATGTCTTTTTTTCCAGGGTGCCTTCCACACTAAGCAAGCATTAGAGTATGGTACTAAAATGGTAGGTGGTGTGACACCAGGAAAAGGTGGTGAAGTCGCTCTAGGATTACCAGTATTTAACAGCGTTCAAGAGGCAAGTAGAATGTGATGAACTTTGACAGTGCTGTCTATAACGAGTAATTGTGATTGGTTGAGGCAACACTTCAAACTGTAATTGTAAAAGAATACACGATTGGAAAATGAGTTGAAGCCTTAAAGCAGAAAGTATTCAAAAATAGAGTCCTACTGAAACCACCTATTATAGCGAAATTAATAGTCATTTTGAAATATTCATCCTCACCACTAGAACGAAAATACAAGTTCATGTCTTATACGTATGAAACGCCATATGTGCCAATGTATTTATCTTTTTACTAATTACGGTCTAGAACCTAGACTACACAGTAAGCAATATATTGTAACCATTCATTTACAATTAATAATTTGTATATGTCACCACCAAACTTGTGAGGCATTTTAAGGCATTTTGCCTATTTATCAAATGGCTCACAATCTTGATTTTAATTAATAATTTATTGTAAATGAAATATGTATTGAACGTCATTTATTTTTAAATCTTTTTTAGGCAAAGTCAGCGACTGGTGCTGACGCCACTGTTATATATGTTCCACCACCTTTTGCTGCCAAAGCCATTATTGAAGCAATGGATGCTGAGATTGGCCTAATTGTATGCATTACAGAAGGAATTCCACAGTTGGATATGGTGAAAGTAAAACATCAGTTAGTAAGGCAAAGTAAATCCAGACTAGTAGGCCCAAACTGTCCAGGTATAATAAAAGTAAGTATGTATGCTAATTATTAAATCCTTCCCAAAACTACTAAAATGCTCAAAAAAACAGGTAAGGTAATATACACTACTACACTAATACAGTACAAAATTAGCAGTTTTCTTCAAATCTTGTAAATAGTATAAAGAATACAAAATAATAATTTAATCTTTAATAATTATTTCAAGATTTAAGATAATTTTTTTTCTCAATTATTTTTTACCTAATTGGTATTTATTTAATTTATTTTGTTTTTTAGCCCGGTGCTTGTAAGATAGGTATTATGCCAGGGCACATCCACAAACCTGGTAACATAGGTATTGTATCAAGATCAGGTACATTAACATATGAAGCAGTAGCACAGACAACTGCAGTTGGACTTGGCCAGTCGCTGTGTGTTGGTAGGTTGGAAACAAATTAAAAACATACTTTTTCTGCCAACGATACATGTGGCAAGGCAATCTAAAAACAGGACACTGAGCTCGCCTTGCCAAGATAGGATGGTAACAGTTCTTTAATCTTATGTCTGGCTGCGACATATACCAACAGTACTGTACTACAGTATGTACATATTCTTCGCTGCGCTGTCCCTGTTTAGATCACTCCAGAGCTCAGCATCCTGTTGATTTCCTTGCATGTGGGTACACATCTTTCAGAGCCTCTTCCCATCTCCTCTTGTAAACCCCATCCCCTCTTGTATAACCCCATCCCCTCTTGTATAACCCCATCCCCTCTTGTATAACCCCATCCTCTCTTGTATAACCCAAACATTTGCTGGGAGGTCAAGCTTAAGAATGAGTCTGATTTCATTTGACAGGTATTGGTGGAGATCCATTCAATGGAACCAACTTTGTAGATTGTCTTGATGTCTTCCTTAAGGATCCAGAAACAGAAGGCATCGTTCTTATTGGGGAAATTGGAGGAGGAGCTGAAGAGAAAGCTGCTGATTTCCTAAAGGCTAACAACATGGTTTGTTTAGTAGAACATTTATTATGGTATTAAGCAGCAGCATATACCATAACCAGACAAATCCATTTTCAAAATGTATAAAGCTCAGTCAACACTATCAAACTTTATGTGACAAAAGAATGTGATGTGCCCATATATGGACATGATGTTGTCAAATTACTGCCATATTTGGGCACATAACTACCATATTTGGGCACATACTGTAACTACCATATTTGGGAACATCACTACCATTTTTGGGCACATCACTACCATATTTGGGCACATCACTACCATATTTGGGCACATCACTACCATATTTGGGCACATCACACTTTTTTGTCACATAAAGATTGTGTAGACAGAGCTTTAGATGGACATTATATCTAAAATTGACACTTGTATCCTAGGGTGAAAATCGTAAACCAGTAGTATCATTCATCGCAGGCCTCACGGCGCCACCAGGTAGGAGAATGGGTCACGCTGGTGCCATCATCTCTGGTGGCAAAGGAGGTGCAGAGGCTAAAATTGAAGCATTAAGAGCAGCTGGCGTGGCAGTTACGATGTCTCCGGCTCAAATGGGATCCTTGATGGCGGAGGTACAGTAGATAGAATAATTTACTTGCTTATAACCAAGTACCGAGGCAGCGTAGGATCCTATGGTTGCATTGTGTGAATCACTAATTTGGTTTACAATAATGACAGGCACTTATTTCCTATAATCGAAGAATTAAATTTTTCCCAAAGCCAACAAAAAAAAGGTTATGTTGGCGTAGCAGACCAAAAAATGTTAAGGATAGGAAATATTTTTAGGGTCGGTCTGGTTACGCCTACATAAGGTTTTTCAGATTTCCATTGTTTTTGTAACTAATAAAAATGTAATCTTTTAATATATTTATAAATATTTGTATGAATCACAGGTTTTATAATATTAGTTTGGGTTCAAATTGTGAAAATTCTGTTGTGCAAATCTTGCATAGCCTGAATTGCTTAAAACCATGTAACATTCTCTAATAAATAATGAATATAAATATTATTTTAAGAATTTATTTTTGTTTATATAATCGGTATAAAATGACTCAAAATACAACTCATAGTTATAGCTAAAAAAGAACTTACAAAGAATGTTTGTTTTTTTTCTATTTCAGGAATTCAAGAAAAGAGAACTTTAATTGCGAGGAGTGATCGATAGAAATTGAATGTTGATTTTAATGAATAAATTTAGGCAAGATATATAATCATAAAAACAAAAGCAGGCTGTTTGTACACATAGAGTACCACAATGCACAATGCTCCTGTTGTATTCAATTTTTATTAAATTTACTTACGACTCTACTGTGTCACACTTAAATTATAGTAACTGTTAATAGCTGTGTAACATCTATTATTTAAAATCTTAAATTATAAATGTTTTTCAAATGGTGAAGTCTTTAAAAATAATAAATAGAGTTACTTTACTGAAATAATACACTACGTTTTAGCTATTGTAGTGTTGTGGGTTGGCGAAGAGGATTCAGTAATTTCTATGTCTTGTCATCAGTCTGCCCATCATTAGAGCAATATCAACAAACAATGTATTATATATAATAAATTGGATTGAAATTATGAATTTGTTTTACATATTTATTATGTTAAATTTGTCCGTGTCTTGTCTTCAATCTTTTTTTCTTAAGCTCTTTCTACACTATCAATCTGTGACAACAAAAATGTGATATGCCCAAATTATGGTAGTGATATACCCAAATATGTGAAATGACATCACCAAGTCCATGGGCACATCACATTTTTTTTGTCGCATAAAGTTTTGATAGTGTAGACAGTGGAAATGGAACCAATTTATGAATAATATGTGCTTCAATCAGATTTTATGCTATTGTATCAATATTAACTCAAAATGTCCAATATTGTGCAGTTGAGTTTCACTTGCAACCAATAGTCAACTACTGTTGCGTCATATAATAATAAAGCATTGTTCATGTATCCAGGTCATGCATGCCCTTTAAATTTACTAGAACTTTCTTTAATTGCCAGACAGTTGTAGGTTTATTATATAATGTATTTTGTTATTTTAGTATACAGTTATATTTCATACCTTCAAATAATTACCTATATTTTATCAGGAATATAGTAGTCAAAGTAGTTTATCATAATTTTAGATCTGATGATGATTAAAAACACAAATTTATATTACTTTTTGTAAAAAAATCGAATATGTGCCGGCAACGATTGTCAAGTGCGCCCTCTATTTCAATCCTTCTCGCGAAAAAGAAATTTCATCAGCGTGTTGTCTTTACACACATGTGAGTTCTGATAAAGTAGAATAAAATAAATTATATAAAATTATACAAAATGCTTACAGCTAGTAGATTAACAGCATATCATCTAAAAAGTAAATGTTCATACTTTAGGAATCTTTCACAAACTAAAAATGTAGCGGAAGTTTTAAAAGTGGTAAGTCATTTCATTGTACTTTTCTGTTCAGCCTGCATCCTCCAGTTTCGTGAGTCATCCACCGGTCCCGATCTCACTTTGGCAGTCCGATATCCAGTCTACTGGAGTAGTAGTAAAGGCCTAACTAAATAGAATGATTAAGTACAGTTGTTATGCGCGATTTGAACGATTTGCGCAATTTGAAATTGCGCAAAAAAAATCCTTGCGCAATTTGAATTGAAACATGTGTTTCAAATTGCGCAAGCAACGTATTAAATTGCGCAAGTAATCTGCAAATTGCGCAAGGTTTTTCGACAGATTGTGAAATCATGCACACCCATATTTTTATAGTATTTAATTTCTAAGAATGATTCAAAATTAAAGATAAATATCACATTTCCTTATTTTAGTAGTGCAAATATTGTTATAAGTTAGCATACCGTCGAAGAACCGACGAAGGAAAACGAAGCGGTGGTGTTCCACCAGGCGGGCGCGGCGCGGGCGGCCGGCTATACTAGGCCTACTCTAGCCTAGCTAGGGTCTGGACTACTGATACTGACTAGGTTACATGGCCTAGCTTAAACTAATATTAAAAACTTAAAAAGTGAGTATTAAACATTATCTTCATTGAAATGGTCTTATTTATATAATAAAATACTAAATTTTAAACTCCTCTGCCTAGGCCTAGCCTAGCCATGTATGGGAAAATTTACAGTTCGTTTTCAAATTGCGCAAAGGTGTCATATTGCGCAAGAACTATCTTGCGCAATTTACAAATTGTGCAGCGCAATTTAAAATTGCGCAAAGATTTTCTTGCGCAATTTGAAATTGCGCAAGTTGATTGCGCAATTTGAAATTGCGCAAAAAAATCTTTGCGCAATTTTAAATTGCGCAAGAATTCTTTGCGCAATTTCAAATTGCGCAAGGATTTTTTTGCGCAATTTCAAATTGCGCAAATCGTTCAAATCGCGCATAACACAGTCATTCAGTATATTACAAATATTGTAATAGCATATAATAGCACCACCTTTACTCATAATGTTTATTTGAAATTAGACTAATTAATATAAATATTTAATTAGAGTTAAAATTATAAAAATATAATTTTGTTAATCAATCAGTTATTCAAAATGTGGTACCCCCATGCTTTAGTTTTAGTCTAATTTATTGTATATTTATACTTGAGCCCATTAATTTATGAAGCAAATATTTTTACAAATTGAATAAAATTGATAGCATGTCCAGGACCATGCCATGCATGGTTTGTCAGTTTCATAATTTAAATAAACTACACGCGCCATTGGCAAATTCGTGAAAATAGCGTGAGAACATTTCACTGTAATGCTGAGTGATGGTTTTTGTTTTTAAATGCTATTTCTATTTTAGGGATCATGGAGCTTGACCAATCAACAAACACAGAGGTTGTACTCTTCGGAGGGTACAGTACGGGGAGCAGTTGTTGGTATCGATCTCGGCACAACAAACTCCTGTGTTGCTTTAATGGAAGGAAAACAATCAAAGGTTTTAGAAAATGCTGAAGGTGCACGAACAACGCCCTCGGTTGTAGCATTCACCCCCGAAGGAGAAAGGCTTGTTGGTATGCCAGCCAAACGACAAGCAGTAACTAATTCAAAAAACACACTTTACGCAACAAAAAGATTAATAGGTAGACGGTTTGATGATCCAGCAACGCAAAAAGATATGTAAGTGACTATCGCCTTCTATTATGAATACTATGATTTAATGACGTAATATTTTATGTTTATATCAAGACCAGGGATGTAGTTAGAGAAGTGTAAGTCAAGTTATTTTTGGGTACCCAGGGGCTTCTTGGGATGAGGTGTCACAATTAGACCAGGAAAGGCCTTAAACAATGATGTAGCCACAAGAAATAAAAAGGTGCGTTTCTCGAAAGAAAATGGAACAATCTCTGTTCAAGCCACTGGGTTGAAACCTTACCAACCGTACTGGTGGCTACGGCCCTGTTAAATGGTTGACTGGGTGGAAAACTTGGAAGAAGGTGGAATCATTACCCAAAACAATTATTACATCCATGAAATTACTTCTATCACAAATGTGTACTTCAACATAATGAAAACAAAGTTTTTAAAAATTCTTGTACAGTACATTATATAAAACATTTTTGCATTGGCGAATTCCAACTAGTACAATACCTTTTCGTTCAGCAGAATATGCAAATAAAACCTTGAAAATGGATTAATATAAATTGTTATGAACAAAAATGGTACATTATGATATATTATTCATAGGAAAACAGTAGCATATGATATTGTCAAAGCAAGCAATGGAGATGCCTGGTTAACGGCGCACGGTAAAATGTACTCACCTAGCCAAGTTGGCGCTTTTGTCTTAGTGAAAATGAAGGAAACAGCAGAAAGCTACTTGGGGCAACCAGTAAAAAATGCAGTAGTGACAGTGCCAGCATATTTCAACGATTCACAAAGACAGGTAGTGTAACCAAAAAAAAAGAACCTTTATCCTTCTGGCAACAGTGTCTAAAGCTCTGTCTACACTATTAAACTTCCATATATGGACATGATGATGTCATATCACTACCATATTTGGGCATATCAGCACCATATTTGGGCTGATATCAGGCTTGTTTGATAGTGTAGACAGAGCTTTAGTGATAATAATACTTAAGACTATTTGAATTTTGTATGTAGTGTAACTAAAAAAACATTCTTTTTGTAGGCAACAAAAGATGCAGGACAGATTGCAGGATTGAATGTTTTACGTGTAATTAATGAACCCACAGCAGCAGCTCTGGCGTATGGCATGGACAAATCGGAAGACAAGATGTAAGGTTAAAAACTGTTGCGACAAAAAAGTGTGATATGACCGTATATTTAAAATATTAAAATTAAACTATAATTTAACACTATTTTTGGCATGCACCTTTGGTCTTTAATTATGGAAAAAGTTTCTAGCTTATAGTTACACTTGGCACAAAAATTAACAGCCTAATTTTGTCCACTTTAGCATTGCAGTTTATGATCTTGGTGGCGGCACTTTTGATATCTCTATCCTGGAAATCCAGAAAGGTGTATTTGAAGTCAAATCAACAAACGGTGACACATCCCTCGGAGGAGAAGACTTTGACAATGTTCTTCTTAACCACTTGGTTTCTGAATTTAAGAAAGAGGTTGGTTTTAATTGGAACTCAAATTCTACATATTACAATTAATAGGTTTGCCATGTTGTATATAACTTGTATACATAATTATAAAGTAAGATCTTTTTATATTTCACAGCAAGGAATTGATATTACAAAGGACAACATGGCATTACAACGACTGAGAGAAGCAGCAGAGAAAGCAAAGATCGAATTGTCATCATCAATGCAGACTGACATCAACTTGCCATACTTGACGATGGATGCCAGTGGACCGAAACACATGAACTTGAAGCTATCGAGAGCTAAGTTGGAATCGCTAGCGGATAGTCTAATCAAACGAACCATTGAACCATGTAAAAAGGCCATGCAAGATGCGGAAGTGTCGCGGGCTGACATCAAAGAGGTGTTATTGGTCGGTGGAATGACTCGTATGCCAAAGGTATTTATCGTTAACTTTAGAGCCTAGAGTACATAATTATATATTCAACTAACTTGTACTCCCATTTGCATATCATTTCATATTCTATTTCATGTTTTAGCCTTAAAACATATTTAAAATAATTTAAAGCTCTGTCTACACAATCAAACTTTACGTGACAAATACCACTACCATATTTGAACATATCACTACCATATATTGGCATATCACACTTTTTTTGGTCAAACTAATTTGATAGTGTAGACAGAGCTTAAGGATGAGTAAAAAGGGAAGATGTGACATATATGTTTAAATGATTTACAGATTAGTAATTAAAGAAATTCAAAATGCATTTTAGGTACATTTAAAACTTTATATTATTATTTAAAAATTAGGTGCAAGAGACTGTACAGCAAGTATTTGGTCGGCAACCAAGCAAATCTGTAAACCCTGATGAAGCTGTTGCCATGGGTGCTGCCATCCAAGGTGGCGTGCTTGCAGGAGATGTCACAGATGTCCTTCTACTCGACGTCACTCCCCTGTCTCTTGGAATTGAAACACTAGGTGGCGTGTTCACAAAGCTGATCAATAGAAATACTACAATTCCAACAAAGAAATCGCAGGTATTTAGTTGTGTTTTTTTTTTTTTTTTTTTTTTTTTTTTTTTTTTTTTTTCATACTCATCCAACAGCGAGTAACCCGCCAATTACAGGATGGATAAACTATTTAAAATTTCACAAGACAAACATATACACAAGATGCTCTACATACACAAAGACTTATTATTAAGTCTTTGGGAGTGGAGTTGTAAATTGTCATGAGAAAAAAACCCTGACATATGACAGGACTTGAACCCAGGACCCTTAGATTGGTAGCCAAGCATCATAACCACCAAGCCACAGCTCCACTCCACAAAATTTTATTTAATATATTTTTTAAAAGAAGGGTATAAAAATACTTGTAAGTACCAAAACTAAATTGTATGCTACACTCCCATTAAGGGGACACTATTGAAACCAACAAGGGAAATATATGTTTTAACACAACCCCCAACCCCTATTCAGAAGACAGCCTATTAGAGCGACACTTCTATTAAGGGGATACTTTGGTGGTTTGTAAATGTTATCCTTTAGTAGGCATTTTTTTTCACATAAAGCCTTGAAGGCCTTCATTTTATACAGTTTTAATTGGACAGTAACACTAACAATTATAAATAATTACTAATACTATACCTTAAGTATACCAACAATTGGAAAAACTAAACGTACTGTAAATATACTGTGCTTTTATTGATTTCTTCGTTGTTCATTTTTAGGTCTTCTCTACAGCCGCTGATGGCCAGACTCAGGTAGAGATCAAAGTTCACCAAGGTGAGCGTGAAATGGCACAAGACAACAAACTCCTTGGACAATTCCAATTGGTAAGCTACAAAAATGCTCCAAATATGATGGTATTACGAAAACTCTGCCTTAAAAATGACAAAATTTTTATTAAATATGTTTTTCGTGAGTCTAGACAGAAAGCATTTACAATTGTATTGGGTTTTATTTACTACAAAAACTTTTAATTTCTCTTCTCAAATTTTTGTAAAACATTTCACCAAGTTATACTCTATTTCTTTGTTTTTAGATTGGACTTCCTCCAGCACCAAGGGGCGTTCCTCAAATTGAAGTTAGTTTTGATATTGATGCCAATGGTATTGTAAATGTATCGGCTAGAGATAAGGGAACTGGAAAAGAACAGCAAAGTGAGTTGTTTTTTTATAAAGACAAGAACACCTTCCCTCTCTTTACAATGAGCAATGTAATCTAGTATAACAACAGATAATAATTGCCAAACTTTATTTAGTTGCTTGCTATGATGTTGCATTTGGCATATTTTTCGTCAACCGTATTTCTTAAAGAGAATGTGGAAGAAAATTTAACTGAGCAAGCAAATAGCATTAACATTTTATAAAGAAGGAATTTGAGCAAATAAAATATTCAGTACTTTCAGTTCTGTTTACACTATCAAACTTTATGTGACAACAAAATGTGATGTGCCCATATATGGACATGATGATGTCATATCACTACCATATTTGGGCATATCACTACCATATTTGAGCATATCACTACAAACTAGTTTAATACTAAACTAGTTTAGTATACGGCCATACTGCGTTGAAACACCGGTTCTCGTCAGATCACCAAAGTTAAGCAACGTTGGGCCCGGTTGCGTTCTGGATGGGAGACCATCTAGAAATCGTGGCGGGTGCTGTATATACTGGAGAGTGATGGTGTAATGGTAATATCGGACTAGCATGTGATAGGCATGGGTTCGAGGTTATCATACTAATTGCATCCTTAGGCAAGATGCTTTACTCTCATTGCCTAATCTGGTAGGCGCTGCACTGCTGGCTGCCGTGGGTCCGTGGAGGGCCTAATCCTAATTTCCTCACTGAGGACAAATATTAATACAAAATACAAATAAATAATAGTGTAATTTATAGAGAAGACATTTACAAATCTTTTCAACTTTGTACATTTAGATTTTTTACAAATTTAATTTCTTCACTTTAAAAATATAAATATATTTTGTTTAAAGTTGTGATCCAATCATCTGGTGGATTGAGTAAAGACGAGATTGAGAATATGGTGAAGAATGCAGAAAAGTATGCTGAAGAGGATAAGAAGAGGAAGGTAATAAAGATAAATTAGTTTAGTAGATTATTTATATCTTGTATAAATGATAATATAAAAGAGACAAGAAGCCATTTATATGATTGTTTATCACACTTTTTTTCTGATCTAATAATTTAATAATATTTACAACATACTTATAAGTACCAAGAGTGTTGAGACTTATGCTCTGTCAAACTTTATTTGACCCAAAATTGTTATATGGACATGATGATATCATGTCACTATCATATATGGGCACATCACACTTTTTTGTCAAACTAGTTTGATAGTTTAGACAGAGCTTTAGACACTTGTAGAGACTGAAAGATGAATAACCTGCTTTAAATATTCTCTACTGAATCACAGTGAAAATAATGTTTTTCAGAGCTCTATTTTAGTGCCTTTACAAACCAATTTTTTTTTTTGCAGGAAAAAGTTGAAGTTGTAAACCAAGCTGAAAACATAATACATGACACAGAGGCTAAGATGGAGGAATTCAAAGATCAGCTGCCATCAGAAGAGGTATTTATCATCTTTATCTATCAATTTCCAATCTTTATCTATCAATTTCCAATCTTTATCTATCAATTTCCCATCTTTATCATCACTCGCTCCATGGTTCTGGTGGTAGAACAAGTCTTCTTGGATAGGGACTATAAACCGTAGGTCCAGTGTACACATCTAGCTCGTGTGCACTTTAAAGAACCTACTACATCTTTCGAGACGAGTAGGGGGTTACCCCGGTGTACTAGTACACACACACTGTCGCACACAGCCCTCTGGGACTGAAGAGGCTACCCAGTTTAAATAAATAATAATGAAATCTTTTTCATGGTACTATACATTGGTACAGGTTTACACAATTGCATATATCTGTTTGTGTGCTTGCTATGATATTGCATTTGGCATATTTTTCGTCAACTGTATTTCTCAATGAGAGTGAGGAAAAGCACTAACTGAGCAGGCACACATATCAAGCAAATGTATAAATTGAGTGAAGTAAATTAAAGGGTGTTATTTTAATATTGAAAGTGTAATTGGATGTAATGAAACTGTCTTTGTAAATTTCAGTGTGACAAGTTGAAAGAGGAAATACAGAAGGTTAAAGATTTGTTAGAGAAACGAGACACAGAAGACTCTGAAAACCTGCGACAGGCTTCATCAGCCCTGCAACAAGCCTCATTGAAACTCTTTGAAATGGCCTACAAAAAGGTGAGAAATTAGTTATTTTATTTGCAAAATTCTGTATTGAAAATTGTGTAAAGAAAATCTATTTGTATTTATAAAAACAACAACAAACAAGTAAGTAGCAGGAAACACAAAAGGGAACTAAATCCCTATTTTATTTATTTATAAACTTATTTTACATGGATGACATTTTCATTAAAAATAATGTTCTTACAAATGGTCCATGATAAAAGAAATGTATGCATAATAGTGAATAGTCATAAGTTACAAAACATTTTCTTGTTGTTTTAGACAAGAGCCTGTGAATCCTCTTACCAAGCAGCACATAAAGATAAAATATAGCATTTTAATAAATATATCAGAAAATATCCGCACAAGAAATATCAAAATATAAAAATATAAAAAAATCATTCATAAAACACTTCCATTTTGAGTTTGAGTTTAATTTTATATTTTTTTTAAACTACCAATAAATTAGTTTGTATGAAAATATATGTCTAAAGTAAAGCTTTCTAATTAATATTTATGATATTTTATTGAGCTTAATTTGGACAAAGACAGCACTTTTAAAAACAACTTACTTATACCTACTGTACTACAGCAGAGACATTACTTTGCATTTATAATTATCTCTTTACCTCTTTCTATCTTTTTTCACTAGTTGAACTTTATCTGTACGCATATCCAGATTACAACATATCTATGGATCTATTTTCACTGGAAATACATACATAGTTTCATACTTATTATTTGTTTGTTTCAGATGGCTTCAGAGAAAGAACAATCGTCAGGCGGCAGTGGCGAAACAAGTAGCGAAAGCAGCAGCGAGGGCAGCACCGATGCAAGTGGTGAAGGAACCAGTGAAGAAAAAAAAGAAAAGGAAAACTAACCAAGTGACTACAATATAATTTCTTGAATCTCCTCATCTTGAATCGCCCCAGTCGTCCTACCACAAACAAGGCACCCTAAGAAATATAGTTTATTGTAGCGGTTTGTTGTGGGGGTGTTTTGGGGTAAAGGATACAACTCTCAAATAATACAATGTTTATTATATTGGATTTATATCTTAATACATTGCATCAAACTAGTTGTATTGCAAATACATTATAATGTGTCTTGTTTTGTCTTTGTTGTTACCCACATTTCCTTTTCCATATTTACATTTATCAGGCATACAGTCTGCATTTCTAGTTCAACATTGCTATATTTTATAATTGATTAAGCAATTGGTATAAATAATTTAATAAATATTGTTAAATATGAGTTTGTAGAACACTAGGAGTATTAAAGAATATCCTATTCTGAAAAAAGAAACAATTTAAATAAGTTAACCAGCTTGCAATGTACGAAATATATTCAATATTTAATTCTTGAGATCTACAGTGTAAATAAGCAAGTTGATGATGCTTTTTGTCATCTGTTATAAATATACATTATCTACTAAACTAATTCTTCTGTTGGTCTTACAATGATATAGATTTATTTGAAATTCCAGCTATTGGTTACCATGTTTGGGGTGTATAACATTTAGTAAATAAAACACTTATCAGATAAAGAAAACTGTGAACATGAATAATGTATTACAATTTAATTGTTGGCAGAAATATAAACAAGAGTAAAATCCAAGTTGTGTTTTGTGCATTTTGTGTTGTTTTTAGTACAGAAATAGATATTTAAAATATGACTGGGCTTGTAACTGGGTTGGTGCTTACAGTATGGGCTTATAACTGTGTCAGTACTTGTAGTACAAGCTACTAGCAATGTCGTACATAATACAGTAGCTTATTGTATTGGAATTTTGTAAATTAAAATCACCCATAAAGAAACTTAAATTATGTGCTTATGTGTCTGTATTGCATTGTCGTCATGTTATATTGAAATATAAGATCAGAATCAGACCTTTAATCAATCATTATGCATTGATGTTTGTGTGGTACAGTATTGTATTATTGAAAAGAAAGAAAAACTTCTGGGCTTTAGCTCAGAGATTTTTTTACCTCTAAAATTAGTCCTTGAGCGGTTCCCAGTTGACACATATAAGTACCAGTAACCTTAATGTTCTAAACCCTACAGTCTACTGGGACCAATTGGATGCTTAAATACCTGTTTTAAACAGTTATCGTACTACTACTAAACCAGCTACTTCAATAACTGGAATTTTAACTGGACTTTGGTATTTGTTCTCAGTCGGTAGTTATTGTACCATCAATCAGTTACTACAATTAACTGGTTTTGAACTGGAATTAAAACTACCAATCAACTACTATCACAGACCCAGGAGAAAATTCCAGTTAAAAGCCAATTAAAACCAGTTAATTGTAGTAACTGGTTTATTGGTTGTATGATAACTCAGTAAAATTGGTTTCATTGGAGTTTAGAACATGATTTGGTTACTGGTTCTTACAAGTGTAACCTGGAATTAAAACTACACACCAAGTTAATTGCAGTTATAAGTGTACATGGTTCGAGTATATACAAGAAAGTTAAAATGATTTATAAATATCATTTTGCCATAAACTAATTTTACATTTTACATGAGAATGAAAATAATATCACACCAGAGCATAAGTATGTTGATATAAATAATAGATTTAATTCTGTAGTTCTTGGTTCATTTCGAACACAACAACACTTGATATTTCAACACAAAAAATAACAACAGACAGAATATACAGTATTGGTATTAGGCCTACAAGATGAAATTACTGTTTTGAGAAACTAGAGCAAGAGGATGATAAATAATCTTACAATTTACTACTAAGATCTTTGGTACACATTTGTAATATAATACCTTATTGCAGTAATTCTAATATCTAATCAAGTTGTTTAATCATGTTCTTTAAATAAAAGAAGCAGGTATATTCTAATGTATGGTCATATATATGCAGTATAAACATAGCAATATTGGTACATAATGACTGAATTCTGGAAAGAAAATATTTTAGGTATTTTTCCTAGTTATTTTATGAAACTTGGTTCTATGACACAGTAATGATAACGCAGAATATGGCGTAGATATAAAGTTTATGGTACACCACATATATTAGTTCTGAAATGGAGAGAAACTCAACAGTTCATTTCAGAACTAATATATGTGGTGTACCGCAAACTTTATATAACATTTGATTTCGCCATGCAAACCTTCAAGCAGTATTATGTCAATATATATATATATACTATTAGCACACATAATAACTTCAATCCTCAATATGATTGGTTGTTCCTGCCTTATTCTTAAACTACTCGTATTGCATTGAAAATCATTTATATTTAACATATCTACATTAAAAAAACCATTTTATTTATTTACTATCATTTATATCTAGTTTTTCAACTTGATTTGATATATGATTTGTTTGTGTAGCATTCTTTAATTCGTCGTTGCTGGTTGTCGATATCTCCTCGTTCTTGGGTAGTACGTTCTTGTCCTTTAATTCGTTGCCGGTTATTTGTTTTTCCTCGCTTTTGGGCCCATAGTTTCTAGCGCCAAATATAGTACTACCTACTCTGACATTTGTACTTCCATGGATTATCTGAAATATATAAGTGATGAATTTATTATCACAATATATTGGTATCTGGGGTATTGTAATCACACAAAAATAAAGGATTTAGCACATACAGTACAACCATATAAGTTGTATACATCTAGAAGGTTTATAGTACAGTAATAAGATTGTGTGTAAACAAGTTTTTTTACACAATTTACAAGCTAACTCTTGAGGTTTTGCTGTTGAAAAATGGGTTCAGAGTTAGATTTATAACAAAAAAATAATATTTTAGTTTTAAAGCTCTGTCTATGCTATCAAACATTATGAAAAAAAAATGTGATGTGCATATTTGGGTAAATAACTACCATATTTGGGTATAACACTACCACATTTGGGCACATCACACTTTTTTTGTCAAACTAGTTGTAGACAGAGCTTAAGAAATACGCCAATTTGTATGTAGTTACTTACTGCATGTTCAAAGTCATTAGACATTCCCATACTAAGTTCTACCTGGTCAGAAGTTAGATTAAATTTCTTGCAAACATTTTCACGGCATTGTAAAAGACACTAAAAGGAAAACAATTTATCGTTCAATTTAATAAACACATATTTAAAAATAAATTGTATATCAGCTATGAACACTGTAATCCATACATTTCTTTAATAACTTGTACAGTCAACTCTCTAAATACTAGACACCTTTGGGCTGGCGTACTATGTCTGGTTTTCTGGAAAATCTGGTATTCAGAACGTGTATTTAATGGTAAAAATGAATTTGGGACATTTTGAACCTCAAGAAAAGTCTGGTATTGGGAGAGTGTCTGGTATTGGGAGAGTGTCTGGTATTGGGAGAGTTTCTGGTCTTTATAGAGTCCGGTATTTGGGAGTGATAAATGTATAACATTAAGTTACCTGAAAATCAGGGTTCGGTCCAGTGCTAAGGTCATGGTCAAATGCACCAATAGTCATCAAACCAACTGTTTCTAGGTTTGAACATTTTTCTCTCACTTCCTCATAAAGGGTGCAGCAATTGTCAGGTGCTACACCATTTTTATCTAAAGAAAAATAAACATTCTTTATATGAAAAATATCAGGAGACTTCATGAAAGCATTGCCAAACAATAGAGGGCATAATGACAACTTTAAAAATACACCAAACCATAGAGGGTGCTATTGAACAAAATAAGGCATTTGCAGTATCAAAACAATGGGTGTGCTAATTTGTTTTACCCAATCAGGAGATGATTCAATTATTGTGAAACTCCTGGGTGGGGGCAGACAATATCTGCAATTAAACTTACTTGTTTCACCACTTGTGTTTACTTGAACCATGACCTTTAACCTCTGAGGTCGTTGTAACAATCCCCAGTGTTTGTCAATTTCTTTGGCTAGTTTAAATCTATCGACCGTTTCAACCATATACAAGTTTGGTATATCTACCGTTTAGAGAGAAAACTATTTATACAGTTTACTATTTATACAGTTTACTATTTATACAGTTTACTATTTATACAGTTTACTATTTATACAGTTTACTATTTATACAGTTTACTATTTATACAGTTTACTATTTATACAGAATACTGTACATACAATTGATTGATTGAAATATATATTTATACTGGGTAACTTCTTCAGTCAATGACTGGTCTCCCAGAGGGTCCAGTTGATGATCAGTGGCTGTGATGTACTAATACACCGGGGTAACCCCCTACTCGTCTCGAAAGACGTACTAGGTTCTTTAAAATGCACATGAGCTAGTTGTGTACACTGGACCTACCACCAGAACCAGGTGATGTATGTTATTCTGTGACAATGTGCATAATGTTTATAGTGTCCCACCTATATTACAAATTTTTAACATGATGACATCATCAAAATAAAACATAGATGACATTTTGTCAGACAATCGGCTGAGCAAGAACATATTAAAAGTTTGCGCATGCACTCACAATTTATTTTGAAAAACACCTTTAAGTTGTTAAAGTTTTAATAAAAAGTGTTGAATGAATATGGAATATTGTTCAAAATAATCTTATTTATTTATTGCGGTATACAAAAAATACAGCAGAAGCTGAAAGCGTTGTATTTACATGTTATAAAAATATAAAAAAAGTATTAAAAAAATATGGAAAGAACATAAAAATCAAAACACAATACAGAATCAAACAAAAATGACATTAAAATTACATTTATTGTGAAAATGTGTACCTACCTAGAAGTTTCTTCACTTTATTTGTCTGTAAATGTCCAATAAAATGCCACTTGATGTCTGGACAAGTTTCTTGCACATTTTCATCCCATGCCTTCTCAAGTATTTCTTGAACCTTTACACAAATAATGCAAATATTAATCACGATGTTTCCTAAAGCTCTGTCCACACTATCAAACTATGTGTGACAAAATAATGTGATGTGCCCATATATGGACATGACGATGTCATATCACTGCAATATTTGGCCACATCACTTTTTTTGTCAAACTAGTTTGATAGTGTAGACAGAATTTAAAATGGTGGATGGATTGCATAACGATAGCATTATTTTTAATTTTTATGTGTATAATTTAACTCACATAATTTTCACCAAAGTGACGCTGCCCTGCGTTGAATGCAACCTGGATTACTTCTTTAGGCTTCGTCTTTGACACAGCAACCAATCGAGGTTCAATTTTTGGAATGCCCTAAGGAAGTAGAAATTAATCAATTAATAAATTGGGGACCCCTTTGGAAACAAGCCTCTGGGCTTAAAGGGCCATCCCCTGCTTTCCATGCTTATTTTCTTGTCTAGTCTTGTATTTTTATATTTAATGTTTCTTTTTATATTGCATTTACATTATACTGTTATATATATTTGTACTGTATTTGGAAAGCAATAAATATTACTTACTTACTTTACTAAATACGATTTGGCGTGAGCATCTGACAATGTATTTAAATCATAGCGAACCCCAATAAACAAATGACAAATTACCCCAACCAATATTTCGCTGTGTGTCTACTATCTACGCGTAATTCGTTCATTTATGGGGATTGTTTTGTGTTGATTCTTTGGGGTCCACTTTGATTTGTTCATTATACATAAAAGGCCTACTAATAATGTCATGTGGATGTTTCCAGGTCCTACATACACCCCTAATGCAGTTTAGCCAGTTTAAAGTGTCACTGTCAGGGTCAATCAAGGCCAGGCCTAGCCTACCTACTAGGCCTGGCTGGCACCCGGCCACAGTCTGGCCCTTTTAGTTAGTTAGGCTTAGCTAGAATCAATAAATAGAAAGGTATTTACGTCTGATCTTTTGAGACTTGCCACTTCAATTCGTTCTAATACTGATCTCAATGCTTTGCTGATATCTACGGTTGCAGTCATTGCTGATCTAAGCGTCATTTAATGAGGTAAAATTTTCAATTTATGTCATATTTATATTCCCAATACAAAATCAAATCTTTTGAAATAGGAAAAACTAGAGGGCGACAAACAGTTTTAATCTAGGCTATGGAAAAAGTTTTTTAAATATTTCTTTTCTCTTGTTTTTGTATATTTTTAACGTTAAATTGTTTAATTGTATGGACTGTATGCCACTGTTAAAAAGGTGTGGATCCAATAAATGTTATCAGCCAGGAACAATAAAATATGTATTTTTAAAAAATGTATTGTCCTCAAAACAAAATCTCACTCTAGAATTATATTTAATATTATGCGATATTAAAATTGCCAATTGAACAATTGTTTGTTCAGGGAGGTGCAATAAATCCCAAATATGTAATTCGCTATGATCAAAATTAACGTTTTGTTCAGTGAATATGAACAAATATTTGTTTGTCGCCCTCTACAAAGTTAGCTAACTTGACGTGCGTCAAGAAAGAAGCTCTAGTTCACACTCCATTCAGCTAATGTTACGCTAGTGTATCTCCACGATAAAAACCGCCAAGAAACCACAAACGTTCAGATTAAAGATTACGCTTTCAAACTGATCTTTAATTCATGATAGTCGTGAATAAATTCATTTTAATTATATATCATCATTTAATGGTAAATTAGAAAATTATTAATTATAGTTAGTATATACGATGTTTCTATCAATTACAAATATGTATTATTTACACCAAATAAACTTTTTGTTAAACAGTCTACTCTGCAGTCTACTACTGGTTTATCAATATGTGTAATGCTCCTCGAACACATAGTGAGAAATAGCAGTCAAAGTTAGTATACTGGTTTACAAAACACAGGAATTTTTGGCAGCTAAAGCTTTGTTCCCACTAGCGAAGCAAACTATGCAACGTAAGAACATGCCCTTCCAATAATTGTGTTTTCACCCGCCACCGTGAAATCAAACCTGCGATGTTTGTTAGACAATACAGCACTTTGCGTCAATTACGTCGTAGCGTTGCGTCTCTACTTTAGTAATCGCGTTCATGAGGTGTTCTGTATTCCAAGCCAAGGTGAGTAAACACATCTTCCTCCGAGTGGACCGGTAAAGGTGTTCCATTATGAACCTTTACTTTGCCTCTTCGTATCACTCCATGCCTCAGTGCATGCTCAGATAATGACATACCCTGCAGAATTTAAATACAGATATTATTATACAAATAATTAATCGTTTAATAGTGCGTACTATTGCACGCCATGTGACCCACAATCGTCCAATATAATGACAGGAATTTATTTAGGTGTTATATAATAAATGATATCGTACACTTTAAAAAAAAACAATATACAGTAGGTAATAATTGAACAAACCTTCTTTATGGCAAGCGCCCTCAATGAGCGATTGAAATGGTCAGAACCTGTGAAATGTACAAGCGCGCAGTGATACTCATCCCATGGAGACACGATAATATCCAAGCGGCGATGCTAAATAAAAATAGATTACCATAAATTATTATTTATTACATTAGATTAAATTGAAATTGTTCGGTGTATGAACAATGCATAAAGGTGTCTTGTCATCTGTATCATCGGCATTATCATCATCGTCATCAACTCCCTGATATTGCATTCGATCTATCATTGTCCCCCTGGCCTTATCTTCAACATTATCTTTGTAATTATCTCCAATGTCTTTATCTTCTACGTCATCAACGTCATCTTCTTCACAACAACAACACATCATTAATCCCATTGTTATCTCCAGAATATTACAAATGTTGGACAAAAATTTGTTTGAAGGCTAGAAAATAAACAACTTTGAACAAAACTGTAAAAGTTTTTATCTGAAAGGTAGATGGCTAAAGCTTTGTTTCCACTAGCGACGCAACGTGCGAAAATGCCCTTCCAATAATTGTGTTTTCTCCCTCCTGTATGAAATCAAACCTGCGATGTTTGCAGCACTGTTGCGTCGTCGGTTCCCACTTGTGATTACGCAATACATCAATTTGCGTCAATACGTCGCTGCGTTGCGTCACTGGTGGGAGCCACGCTTTAATATTACGACTGAACTCTCCCCATCCACTAAACATAGCTACCTTACCTTAGCGTTTTCCTTATTCAGCTTACAGACTCCCATATATTTCCGTTGTTCTTCGTTATCTTCTTGTCTAACCAAGTCATCAGTCAGAATATCTGTAAAATGTAGGATATATTTTTTTCAATTAGGACGCGTCGCAATCAGTGGCGCGTATATGAACTGTTTATCCATCAAGAGATATCTACGCAATAAACACGTGCGGGTTTAATTTTATCGTTTACCTAAACTATACTGTGAAAAAAATCATTTGGTGTGGTTATCAACCTCAACCATACTTCATTGCACAAACATGAGATGTAATGGTTTTGGTAGACTTAACATTTCTTCTTCACAGAAGATCAGAATATTCAATAATGATTAGATGCATGCATGTCTTTGAGATCGAACAGCATGAAACTGGGTTTGCCTCGTCAGTCCTTTGATCTTATGTCTGGCTGCGACAAATAATACCAACAGGACAAATAATACCAACAGTACTATATACATATTCACCGGAGGCGCGATGTCTGTTAAGGGGCGTGGAACTCATCGTGTAGCAGGCAGCCATATATAAACCGTTTGATCTCCAGAGCTCAGCATCCTGTTAGATTGCCTTGGTTGTACTAACGTCAGTATAGTTATAGTAGGAGGAAGGGAAATATCAAAATAAACGACGGTTTAAAATGAACTTTGCTAAAGGTCCTTCATCCATTCAGCAGGAACAGTAAATCATCACGACTCACAACCTAATTAATGTTGTCCCAAGTGAGCGCTATTGCGCATTCGATGACGCGTAGTCAATAATCAGACGACAATTATCAATTAACTTGATTCCCAGATGGTTAAAGGCCAATTTATACAGACGAGCGGTAACCGCGTATCTTGTCTCATGTAGAACCTGTATCTATCCAGCGAAACCGCTCGTCCGCTCCGCGTTGTATGGTCAAAAAGGCCCATATACTCATACGATCGAACGGTAACGGCAAGCGGAAAACCGCGTAGCTTGTCCCACGTAGAATCTGTTGTATCTATCTCGTCCGTCCGCTCCGCGTTGTGTGTGATCATAAGAAATAACATAGTTTCACCATTATTACCGCTCGTTTGTGTTTGGCTTTAACAAATCAGTTAAATTCGAGGGGAAGTCGAGCAAGAACCGCGCCCAAAGGTGCCATAAATTAGACGTACTCTCTTTCAATAATTAATGCAAAATTAAAATGAGTGATGAAAACATGATGAAATGGTGATGATAATATCAGATCACTCTTCCCTGATAATGTATAGCTTTCGTGTTATGGGATGAACAGATCTAATTGAAACACTTTTACGTGAATCACGGAATGCAACATGTAGGCCTATACTAGAATCAACAAAATATAAAGGTACTCACACTAAATATATTAGGCTATGATAGTCATTTTGGTAGACGTATGGACATATTTAACAGGTATTTAATAGAGTAACTGGGCTAATTTCATGAATATTCAACGTATATTAAAATTATTATATTTCCCTTTTACAGAGGTCTTACATAATATCAGTCTGCTCCCAAACGCTCCTATGGGCCTAAGCCCTGAACACTAAAACAACAAAAAATACCAGCGGAAATATATAATCTTAAAGAATTAGTGGTTTGTGCAATATGGTTTTTGTCTCTACTTGCGGATCTGTATAAGTGTCGATTGTTTAGGATGTCCTAATCTTAGTATACAAACAATTATAATTATCGTAATGTAAACACACTTCTCACGACCGGCCGTGTTATTGATACAATATTAAAATAAACAAATGTTATATCGATTTACATAAAAACTGACTATAGACAAACAGATAACGGCGATTTTGCAAACATTCACTGAGGAAAGTAGGCCGCTAAGTTCAGACCATTCTACAAGATTTACAAGCCTAAGAAGAGATCCACTACAACATCCGTATATAGTATGGCGCGCCACTGTCATTTATTCGGAAGATAGTAGATATCTTGGTTCAATAAAGGTTCCTTATTTTTAATAGAAATATCTTAAGATTGCAATAGAGATACCTTAGAGTAAGCACGGACAAATTATTTTACTTAGCGCGCCATACATATCCATCGCATCCAGTTTGAAAGCGTTAGGGTTAAAGTAAATAGCAGGTATTTGGCGCTCCATACTCGTTATCCTTGATATACCAACAGTACCATGCATTATACCATTACTCATGGGAAAAGACAAAATGTGGCAAATTACAACCAATAATAAAAATCAATCCGTGTTCCGTATTGTGACGTCATCACATGATGTAATCACAAAGCAAGGAAAGTTTATGGTATAAAATACAATTATTGGTCAATACAACATAGGCCTATATATTGAAACCACAAGGATGTGAGCTTCCAATTTGACAAATTCACAGAATTGTTATTTTAGATGGAAAAAAACATTCAATGAAGGTTTTTTTTTATTGATAAATCAATCTACCTTTCTATAATGTTACATTTAAAGAGACAAGCGCACGAATATTTATTTTCAATTTTAAAAATTGTGTTAGTTGATTAGAAGAATATCTAATAATAGTTGGAAGTACATTTTTATGCAAATCTGACATTAGGAAGCAACGATATGAATCATAAATTACGAGCAAAAACGTTTTTTTTTTTTTTTTGCCACAAACGTTTGTTAACAAAATAGACATTCTTTGCGGTTATTTTAAATGAATAAAACCATGGAAATTAGAAAGGATATGTACTACAGAGGCTACTTACGTAGAAACTACAAGAAGAAGAATTGCACCGCGGCATGGAATTCAGTTTTTAGCCTCAAGCTGCGCAGTAAGAAGGATTACTTTCAGTTGATCAACACCCAGCAAGTATTATTTTCGACAAACATTGCAAAATTTTTCTGACCATGGCTTGGAACACACGAAATGATATATATAATACAATTCCTTCTCAAACTTAATTTATCCATTTTCTTAGTATTTAATCTGTCTCAGTTTTCTTAAATTTTTTTTTTTGTAATTTTGTTCTCATGTCTAATTTCTTGTTTTGTATTTATATTTAAGTGTGTATGTATTATTTTTCACTGTAAACTTGTTGCACATCTCATTGAGACTGTGCCTCTGATTTAAAAGAGATACAATAAAAGTTCAGTTCAGTTCAAAAACACCAACACATTGGTATGAATGGATGACGACACGGTTATAACAATTCCATCGACTCCAGGAGTTGTCTCCGTAGGTCTACCATGTTTATATTAGTGTATATTGTGGCTTACAAACTAATAGTATAAAAGAATATAGGCCTAGCAATTACAAACTATATAGGCCTAACGTATTTTTGCCAATACTCTGCCTTTAGATGATAATTCTCAAATAGGCCTTAAGCTCTGTCTATAACACTATCAAATTATTTTGACAAAAAAAGTGTGATGTGCCCAAATGTGGTAGTAATATACCCAAATAAGGTAGTGATATGACATCATCATGTCCATGGGCACATCACATTGTCACATACATGTTGATAGTGCAGACAAAGCATAAATACATCATACTATAAAGGTACAGTAGGTCTCTCAATAAATTGTGCCCTAAAGGATTTTCAATCAATCAATCAATCAAAGTAACATTTATTTCTCTTGTCTTTCATAGAAAATAAAAATTAACAGTAAAAATTATTAAAATAAGAGGGGCAACATTCCTAAAAAGCAAAGCTTGTATAAGGCAGCCCATAGAAAATGAAAAAAAAAACAAAAACAGGACAACACGGGAACCGGAAACAGGACAAAAACAGTAATGAAGACTTTTAGATTCAGGGTACCGAAAAGACTAAATATCAAAACTACAATGAGTGAAAGGATAATTAAACATAACTAGATAACAGGTGCCGTTTCAATTTAAAAGAAAAAATCTTCTTAGACAAAGCACTTTTTATATTAACTGGTACGTTATCCCAAAGTTTAGGACCAGTGAACTTAATGCTATGTTTAAAAGAAGTAGTTTTAAAAAAAGGAATACGTATTTGATTTGCGCTCCGAGTACTGTGGTTATGAAAATTAAGATTGAAACTAAATAAATCATCAAAGTGTGATGGCAGGATCGAGTTTAGCCATGAATAGAGGAAAACACTTTGTTGAAGATGGTTAATATCCTGAATTTTAAGAAGACCAAAAGAAGAAAACTAGACATGTAACTCGTCACTTTGACGAGTTTGGTTATCCGCCGCGCAAGTGGTGCAACATTAACATTAAAGGGATAGGTTGAGGACAAAAGGAAGTGTTCACGTTGGCATTATGACCTGAACTGAAGAATATGATATGTTGTTATTGCTGAATTTTATTATTTAAATTCATATATAGTATACACAGTATAATCTGTATCCATATCACATACAGTGTAGAATAGGTGAAATTACGGGACCCGCTATTTATTGCAATTTTTAACATGTTGACGGTTTTAAAATGAAACGCGAAGTTAGCAATTCCGAAAGGAAATTATCTCAGCAACAACGTATTAGCGTGTAGAAGAAATTTGAATACGTTAAATATTGATGCGCGCTCTTTTAAATGTAATGAATTATGACGCAAAAGATGAAAATACGACCTTTTTTATTTAACTGGCCATATGATGACGTCACAACATCCGATTGGCAACATTTTTACATAATTTCGTATCTACAATCCAATAGCTTCCAGGAAAAGTTTTAATCGTGATTATCACATTTTATTCTTACGAGCTATAACAGATTAAAATTTACTGTAAAGATGAAATTAATGCCACACGTGATTTAAATTTTTAGGCATGATGACGTCAAAAAAATTAAAATATTTTTAACTCATGCGAAAGATAGTTGATTGACCTAGACAATATCAAAATCGGGGTGAAAATAGAAAACGGATAAGTGGAGATGCGCTCTATTCAATGTGATGAGCTATGACGAAAGATACAAAAATCCTAAATTTTATATTCGCGTGGCCATACGATGACGTCACAATGTCCGGTTAGCCATATTAATACCTGATCCGATATCTACAACTCATCTACTTCTAGAATATGTCATCCACAAAAAGTTGACCGTCTAGTTTAGAAATTACGACTGTTTAAAAAAAGGCATATTTTAAACGAATTGTTTAACCTTTTCATAAAAAACGCGCGCAAATTGTTCAATTCGACGTGCTCGTATGACGTATCTTTAAGTCGAAATTGTTTAAAATTTGGTAAAATTACTAGAAAAGGCTGGAAAAACATAAATTACGAAAAAAAATACGTTTTCAATGCTACGTGTGCACCGCACACGTAAAAATGTGCGCACGCGCGGGAATTTTTGACATGCTTAAAACGACATGAAACGCGTAGAAAGTTGATTAGAAATTAATTTTGCGCATTTTGAAATTTTAAATGCGCGTGCGCGCGTAACTTTGTTTAAAACACGGAATTTTTTTTCAACAGAAAGTTAGCGCATGATATAAATTAAACTTTTGCAAAGTTTCAAGTTGAAATGTTATTTGGTTGTCGAGCTATGTTAAATACGACAAAATCGTTAAATCGCGCGTAAGTCACGTTGCGCAATTGTAAACGTCATGAAAAGCTTCGCTTGACGACGTTACGTAAATGTCAATATGTTAAGATAGTTACCGAAATGTTATGTTTGCGAGTTTTAGAGAAAAGCGTTACACAAAAATCATACAGAATGATTTCGTACAATCACAAGAGGTTATCCTGCAACTTCGTTGCGGATAACCAATAAAGGATTGGAATGGGATAAAGGAGCATTTGCTATGTATCTTACGGTTTTCTTTTGGATCAATAACAGTTTGTTTAAGTAGGACGGGTATGTATTACCCCAAATAGTGCTACCGATTTACCGTTCTATATATTTCATTGGTGAATGCTTGAGGAGCACATGTGAAGCGCATTACAGTATTTGATTTCACAGAACTACTGGAATGTTAGGCCTCTACATGATCGAGCCTGCAAGCAATAACCGATTCTTTATAGGGGAATTTTGATATGAAGTATTCTGGTGGTAGAGTCATTGCATAACAATTCATCAGGGATTCGTTATTACGCACCTAGTTTCTGAACAATACCATTCATTGGTTGCCATATAATACATCAGGTGGTTTTCATAATTTTTTTATTGCTGACGGAAATAAAAAAAAAAACCGTTTTATTCTTTTTTTAATAAAAAAAAGAAAAGGGTAGGCCTACTTTCCCAGGGAATTATTCCCCAGACCATATCATCATTCGACTCAATTTTGTTTTTGGTTTTCCAAACTCACTGTCACCTTGTCCTTTTTTAAAGTGGCACTCAATTGCAATTTATATTTTAAATGTTTATGAATTAAAACCCTAACCATACGAAACGCTTCCCGGTCCCACCAACACTGATAACTTTGATTTATTTTGCGTGCACACGAACTACGTGTGCACGCGCGCAAAATATGGATCTTTAAAGGCCATTTACACTAGGGCGATAACAGTCGACGATAGAAAGATAAATATGCATTTTTTATACCTACAACTAAAGTGACAAAAAAAGTGTGATGTGCCCATATTTGGACATGATGATGTCATATGACTATTATACCTTTTTGAGCATATCACTATTTTGGCACATCAAACATAACGTTTGATAGTGTAGATAGAGCTTTAAGCTCTCATAGATGTCTCATAGATGTTTGTTTATTGTTTTTTTCTTTACATGAACAATCTGAAAGTAGGTTATTCATTATTATAACATTATTATCAACCTTGGCCCGAAACCATACATGAATTCACTTTTATTAACAACAAGCAAAGTGCCAGATGTTCAGGAAATTCAACTAATCAGTAATATTAACTTGTTTAGGTACGGTACTGAAGTATGCCGCTACTGCAATCAACAATAGTCATGGCAACAGTAGCAATACAGTCTACAATAAAGTACATTGTAATCTTATATAGTTATCTTGTTTAATGATATGGAACGAATTATCATTACTCGTTCAGAATTCAATAACGAGGGATGATTTTTTTTAATTGATGGTGTAGCCTACGGTAGATAGGCCTGCCGGTGATGGCATAACTAGCTTAATCGGTGAAAGCATAGAGAAATAAGTTAACTTATTCAGAGTGTGTGTATTGAGATTTGTGATAGGACTACCAGTAAATAATGGTTGAAATATTTCTGGGTAGGCCTATAGCTCTCATAGAGTAGGCTGTAAAGTTACCATGACGTACGACGTTTACAAATATATAACTGCGTCGCGCTACAGGTGCGCCACGCAATTAGTAGTTTTTTTTAAACGACCGCTTGTCTATTAATTTTGACGACGCGACGAGTAGGCCTATTTTGAATAAGATCTAGCATTTAGGCCTACTGTTGTGAAATGAGGTGCAAAAGTGATACATATAAATGACATTTCACTGTCCGTGTTTTTCAATGTTTTTAATATAAAATTGAATCTCAGTTTGCCGAGAGTGAAGAATATAATCATTAAATATTCCAAATATGTGCTTGGTAATTTGACATATAGGTAAAAAAAGCACAAACGTGTGTTAAAGATTGGCTTGCTTATAATTGTTAGCCTACATCGGGCTATCGAATGTTGCCATATCGTATGCACTACTAGAGACATGAAAACATTCAACCTGTAGAACGGAAATGACGTCTTTACTTTAAATCATTTACCACACTGTATCAATATAACAGAGACGTTGGGCCGAGGAAAACACTCCAAAACAACATAGCACATTTATAGTGGCAATGGCTTCAATACTATATTGTTGCTGTATGTTAAATGAACGCAATTTCAGTGCGACACAACATAGCATACTCTCTGTAGAAGAAAACAAGATATACCCCAATCATCAAAAACTGGAATCTTGCAATTAATTGTGGGATATAGAGTTACTAATAAAAACCCGAAAAACCACAAACTATCAGTCAAATGATATAATGACTATTATGATAGTCATTATACCATGATTATTATGACTATTATGGTAGGCCTATTTGACATTCGTCAATGTGGTCTAATATCAATACTGCATTGTATAACGTTCACACTGTAATGATGATAATTATGTTTTATCTAGCGCACCATACACACTCTGCTGCTTCATCGTTGTAGTATAACAACACTCATCTGAACGGACTAAGGTATATACCCGTTAATACCCATCTGAACGGACTGCTACCTGTATCTATCCTGTGTTCTGGATACCGACGAGGAAGTGATTACTGTGCCTATATCCGAGTTTACTTAAGAAACGTCCGAACACCTCACTATGACTCGACAACGAACACCTCCCACCTTAGGTCTAGCAACCGTCACGCCCACATACATAACAAAATATTACAACAATCAGAATAATTTATATTAAATAGTTTATTCTTTATTAATCAATTCGTGAAAAAATGCTTTTAATATCGAAATTATCTTTCCTAAAACATGAAAGACACATATGCATACATAATATAAACGGTTTGTCGGAAGGCGAAATAAACTCGTCTATATCTGTGATTTATATTCATTTAGAGTATATAGCAGCATTACGGCTATATACCATAGCAATTACTCAGAAAAACTGGCCGTTTTGTGATGAACAACGTTGAAAGTGAAGACATTTATTTGCCAAGATAAGCTTAGCTTTTATTACTTGCTGTACAGTATTATTACTTTCCAAAATGTACCTAGGCCTAATCGTAACAACATAAGATAAGGGCAGCAAAACTCACGTGAAATATGAAGTTTAGCAATAATGGTTCAGACAGACAATAATAAAACAACTTGATTACAGAGCCTTATCGATGATAAAGATTGCATTGTTCGCATTATCCCAAGAATATAATATTTCTCTGTTCCTATAGTAGTATAATATGACTTATCATATGTTTACATAATATTAAAGATAATGTACGTGTTATTAAATAATATTAATTCAGTGATTTAGTGATTTAAAAATTTAAATATACGAATATTTTAGTTTGTTAGTACAGTATTGGTTTTACATTAATGCTCAATTACTACAATATAATGTAAGACAAGCGGCGCCAGAAAAACAGTCCCCGTGACTTGGACCGTGCATTCAAAGTCTTTATGCGAGTTGGAAATGTCAAGTAGGCTCGCCAAGAACAAAACTTGCCGACTAAAAAAGAACTTGAGTGAAGAAAATGTTGACGTATGTAACTTGTACAGTAGTTAGTCTGTGTGTTTCTAAAATTTCAAAGTTCGTCTGCTAAGTTTGGTTGAACATAAGTCCTGCTTATAAATCATTAGTTGAACATTATACCGCTGTGATTATTGACTTGTATTTATATATCATTGTTTATAATAAACGAGTTATGCATTTAAAAAAGTCCTGCAAGAAAATAACTGTTTCTTTTACCACGGCCTTAATCCATATTTCCCGCGGTGCTTTGATCCCAGTGAGCTTATTCTCTGTCGGCTTTTGTCGTCAAGTATGGCTAACGCGTCGGGTAACGCGTTCCTTCGACGACGATAACAAGGAATGTTCATAATGTCCTTATCCATGACATTCGAATGCTGTCCTCCTATGCTCACATTGTGTTCATCTGCTGCGTTGTGCTTGTTATTGGCGACATCGTATGACAAAATCGACAAGAAACATTCAGATGAACTGGTGGTAACATGGGGTAAATCACAGGTTTCATCGTGTTCCTCGTCACTGGTATAGTTCGGCAAACCAAGAAGAGGTACTCTCAGGTTCTGCAACTGGTTAGGCTCAATACCTTCCATCACATTCGGCAGTGCGTTGCGCCTTGCCATTCTTCGTTCAGAGTAGCATGTTGTATCCTGGCCAAATTCTTCCATTTCAACTGTGTTGTTTATAGTATTAGTTACTTGAATTCGTTGGATGAAAATATCAAATGATAAAGTCTGAAATAAAAGCTGGTATATACCCACAAGTATAAAACACGTCTGTATTTAGGTATGATGTAATCTCGTATTTTCCAGCTCTTTTGTTTGTCAGGTTGCTTTAGTGTATGAGCTCTTTGTAAAGCACCAGTGCTTTATAGATTACGAACTATGACGTCACGGTTAGTCACGGGCATGTGTAAAAAGGATCATTACGTAATCAAAGCCAATATTTCGAGCCAATGGCAAGACAGTGGGCGGAGTCAACGACTTTGACTGTATACAGTTTAAATCATATATTGCAACAAGCAAATCAAGTGCTTGTCTGGTTATTTTATCAAAACATTTCATGTAAACACATATTCATAATGTCATCATTTTTAGTAGGTAAAAGTACGTTGTAGCACTCGTGAATCATTTGTTATTCCAATTGATTTGGGCGGTGCATTCCCTAAGATTTCACCAGCCATTTAGGGCCTATATAGATAATCATATTGAGAACCGATCTTCCATGTTCCATGGCATAAGTTTTTCATTTATGACAACGCATGTTTACTAAACAAATGTTGAAACATAGTTTTGCTTTCGATGACGTGTATTTAATTTTAAAAGCTTGGTGAGTGAGTGAGTGGCCGAGCGGTTAAGACAGTGGAACCGTAATTACGTAGCCATAACATCGGCAGGGGTTCGAGGCTCACTCACTCCATGGTTCTGGTGGTAGAACGAGTCTTCTCGGATAAGGACTATAAACCGTAGGTCCAGTGTACACATCTAGCTCGTGTGAACTTTAAAGAACCTAGTACATCTTTCGAGACGAGTAGGGGGTTACCCCGGTGTTTAGTTAGTTAGTACATCACAGCCACTTATCACCAACTGGGCCCTCTGGGAGACCAGTCTTTGACTGAAGAGGTTACCCAGTATAAATATAAATTTAAATTTAAATTCAATGGTTCCCACTGAAGCAAGCGCGCCGCAAGTGACTACTGAGCCATGACGCGATAGCTTATCCAAACTGTCGCGTGTACGTGTTAACTCGTGCGTTGTGTCCACATCCTTGCGTTCTGGAGCTAAAGCGTGTTTCCACTAGAGAACGCAACGCAGCGACGTATCGACGCAAAATATTGCGTAATCACAAGTAGAAACCGACGACGCAATAGTGTTTCAAACATCGCAGGTTTACTTTCAAGCAGGCATGATAGTAGACCATTATTTTGTCACAGGGAAAAGTGTAATTTCGTCAGCGACACCACGAGAATTATTGCATAAGAAATTGAAACATTTTTGTAGGCCTACCAGGGACTTGCACTTTGACTCAAATAGATTGTGTTTATCATATTTTACAATTCGTGTATTTAGTTAACAAACTGACAACAGTACACTGTCTGTCACCTAAATATCACACATTAATCATTTTCACGTTATGACGTGTTCTGCTTGTTCGCATCGAATAAGCACCTACTTAAAACTGCGTGATTTAAGCGCGTACAGTCGGGAGGATTATATCTGGACTAAACTCACTACCTGCGTCGTGTGTATCATCAATATCATGATGGCTGTTGTATTATCAATCAATATTATATCAAAATGCCATCTGTTATAGTCTAAATAATGCAAGACCAGGTATAAGTAGTTATCCAGTGTTAACGCAATCTCCATCACGCTCATATAATGGTACATAATATTATACAAAAACAACAGCAACAAAACAAAAACAGGTAAAGGTCCCGTATTCAATTCTGAACATAATGAGTAATGAACTGTTAGGAGCTCATCGGGGAGCTCATTTTGCCTCGGCATTATGTGGAGGGTGGCCAGTTACTTTCCACAGCGCCTTGTCCTCCCTAGTATTTTTAATCAGGTACTCATTTACAGCCGAGTAGAATTGAACCCGGTCTCTCTTGTGTGACAGTCAAATGTCCTAACCACTCAACTACCCAACTCCTAATACTCTACTGTATTCCGCTTCGTAGTTTATTTCTAAAATCAAGGACCAGTAGGCCTAATAAAATATCGATGTCTCTAACGCTCATATTACAAACTAAAGTCACATAATGAATGATAAACTTGCAATAAACACAACACAGATCAAGAATCTCAGAGAAAAAACGTAGGTGGATCCAGGGGTTGAGATATAACTCGCCCCGGGTCCTTTTATTATTTAAGGCATACGGTATGTTTTGAAATCCCCATTGAAACCCATCAATTAAAAATCTGATTTCGCAATATAACTAGGCGTAAGGGCCAACTCTAACAGCCTATGTTAATATACGAAAGGGGTTCAAATTCTTTATAATCAAGTTAATTAGGCTATGCAGGAAATATGATTGGCTGTTTTGGCTGTTATTTTTCTTTCTTTATTATACAGATTTATATTTTAGCTGATGTAGGCTTCCATGCAAGAGCCACTAGTAGGGGGCTGTATTTCTTCCCAACAGAACTACAAAACTGCAGAAAATGTTCGTCCTAAAGCGTGGTTCCCACTAGCGACGCAACACAAGGACGTAACGCAACACAAGTGAATTGACCAATCACAAGCGATGGCTTATTCGCTTGTGATTGCTAACTGTCTATAACTTCGCTTGTCATTGGTTGAAACGCTTGCGTTGCGTTTACGTCCTTGCGTTACGTTCTAGTGGGAACCAAGCTTTAGCTACAGGCCTACAATATATAATATCGTTGGTTAGTGACATTCGGTTTTAACAAAGCACGCCTAAATACTAACAGCTACAACATAATTCATATCTGTTTAAAGGGAAAGAAAACAACAGCCATATCTCCACTGCTTAATTAACTTAATTATAAAGAATTTGAAAGCCCCCTTTCTTTCGATTCTGTCAATTAGTCAAGCCGGTGTGTAATCCACGTGGCTGTGATACAAAATGTCAACAAGCAGCCATGGTGCCCACAAAACGTCAATTCAACTTAAATGCCGCTGCACAGTCATTTTGACTCACTGGAATTTTAAATCTTTAAGACATCCTCTCGTTATTAGATGTTAAGTGATTCATATTTCGTTCTTATTGTCTTTGATCAACATGATTTCAGTTGTCTTGTTATGTAAATTATTACATTACTTGCAGACAGTGATCTGCTAGGCAATGGGCCCAAACTAAAATTATACTAGAAAGTCTTTAACGCCCTTTGTCGTCGAAAGAAGGGGCGTGCAAAAAAGCGCCAGATTTTAAGGAGATCTAGAATTGGTCTTTAAAGTATGTCCTTAAATTGCCACAATGTTGTCGTGCTATTATTTCAATGTGTTTGGTAAAGATCGTAATTTTTTTTAAAATAAGACAATATTATGGGGAAGAAGAAAGAAAGTGTGCCGACTCAAGATTATTTAAATCAGGAGCAATTAAAACTAACTTGGGATTATTATCAAATCCCGACATATTAATCCATATCAAATCCAAATAATCTTCTACTAGTGATTATTATAGTGACACATTATAGTGCATAGTCATAATATGTATCTTTACGGTTCTTGAATGATATGGTAAATCAAGGAAAACCACCGACCACTGTGACTTTGACAAGACATTTAAATATCGAAGTGATCACAGTAAAGAATTTAAAATTTAAAAATGAAAACAAAAAACAACTCGAATGTTCTCAAAATGTCCACCTCTCTCGTCGTAGCTGCTTAAAGGCTTATAAAGATGTGCCAGGTCAAACTAGTTAAAAAAAATGTGTGGTGTGCACAAATATGGCAGTGATATGACATCATCATGTCTATTATGATGGGCACATCACATTTTTTTGTCAAGTTTGATTTGAAGTGATAGTGTAGACAGAGCTTTACGTTGCATCCAAAGGCACTGGCACAAGTCCATTTACCTTGTTCGGTCTCATCGGACTATCCCCACAAGGAGACTATTGCGTGTGGAATTATTGATAAGGAAGTATTGATACCCAAAACCCGGATGTTAAGATTTCAAATGATTAATAACATATGCAATATATTGAAAGCAGTCAAGTGTGACAGAATGAAACATGACCTAATTCAATTCATATAATAAATTAGTGGGTCAATCCTTTATTTGATGAACAAAGATTATAATAACGTTTTAAAACTTTGTTTGGATGGCGGAACACCAAAAAATCTCCTTTTTAATTTAAAGGTCATTCTCATAGAAATACAGACTCATTTACACTAGGACGAGAAAGATAAGCATGCATTTTTATTACACAACAAAATAAATAATAAAGGTTTTTCGTTCTAGAACTATAGGATAACCATTTATGCTGTCTTTGATAAAAAAAACCCATATTTTTTAATCACAATCAAATGACGTCATGATTATTAAAAACAATAAAATTGTTGTCACGATATTATTTTTCTTATCAATCTTGACATCATTTGATTGGACGTGTGAACATCATCAAAGGAAGAATATAGTAGTATAAGATAAGATAAGATAAGATAACTTTTATTGATCCTCAAAAAGGAAATTCAATGCTCGTCATAATAAAAAAAACAAAGAAAATACAATAAATACACATATAGCATATAACCATTCATATAAAAACAGCTAAAAAAATACAAGATAATATTATCTTTTTGACTTCCTGTTGTACTGGATGATACCGGAGGAAATAAAGGATTTGGCATATCGATTTGTTTTCACACTGAGGAGCCTCAATCTACCACTTGGATTAAGTTGGTCTATGATCACTTTGTGGAGAGGATGAGAGGCATCCGACTCAATGCGTTCGAAATCTTTCTGGAGGTGTTCTAGGTGCACATCGGTAATGGAAGGCAGTTCCAGACCAATCATTTTACCAGCCCGACGGATGAAAGTTTCAAGGCGTCCTTTATTCCCACCGGTAACATTACTATAGTTTATAGGATGAGAACTTGTTAGATTTCTTTTTTTATATATATGAAAAATGCATAATTATCTATTTATATCGTCGATCGTTATCATCCTAGTGTAAATGGACCTTAAACGTAAACAAACACCTATATGCCTACCAGTATCTCTTAAAGCAGGAGAAGTTACACGAGTAGCCTAATTAGTATTCCGAGAGGTCCTAATACAAGCGCAGATAAACGTGGAGGTACAATACCCACTCACAGAATTAAGAACTAGACATATAACTATACCACCAGAATCTCACTCAGAAAAAAGAAGGTATGCTAACTAAACAGTACAACATAATATGTATGAATATATTCGGAGAGCATTCCTAAATTCAACAAAGCGTAGGCAGCCTTCATGTGTTTTTGTCCGGGAATGATTGCAATAACTAGGCCACAGGAATTCCGCAAGAATTCTGAAAACTATGATATAACGTTATCAACAGATAACAATGACAATAAAAAAAACCTAATATCAAAATGATATTATCAAATACAAAACTAATACCGAGAAAAATTTTTAAAAATCCCCAAACAAACAAAACAAATTACTTTACCGAAAGCAAATTAATGACTATGTTTTGATGTTAATAAAGTTATTTATCTACGTAAGAAAGGTTGCGTGACATTGACTGATACATGTTGAAAACATTTCATAGAAAACATCAAAGCCTACAAAAGATTGTTAATCACATTGTAACGTCTTTACACACGACTCAGTCATTATGTCATTATACATGCATTTTCGTAATTTTCAAACAATCAATAATTATTACAGTAATAAACGAATACATTACATGGAGTGAGTAAATGCAACCATTTAGAAGCTTCCCATAAAGTGGATTTTACATTATATAGCTGTAGATATTTTGATATATTGAGTTAGGCCTACTTTTCTGGATTTTCTGCCAAACTTTTCTTTTTCTAATTGAATAATCAACTCTAAATGTACATAAACCTGCTCTCTTCTCACCCAGTGTTTCGTTCCTACAGACCTTTTCAGAAATATAAATATTGGTTTCCAAAAGTTTAATTAATTAATATTATTAATTGTAAACAGTATAATGGTATCTCCTGCAAAGCATTTTTGGAATTTTATATGAATTTTATTGAAATTTTAAATATCTAAAAGCCCATTTTCTCTGTAATTTTATTTGCCACCTTTTGAACGGCTCCGGGGTGTGTATGTATTCATTTACCGTTTCCATGCAATTTTGTTAAACATGGAGGTATAAAGTCTTTAAAGTAAAAACTACATTTTTGTAAAGGTTCGTGATTTATGAATAATAGCAGCAACCTATTGTTATGATGAAAAATGAGATAACTGTTAAAACAAACAGCAGAGTGAGCGGAAGGAACATGAGTCTATAATGACAAACATAATGATCAGGACACGACACGCTATTAATTTTCACTTTCAAAAACAGGTCATAATTTCACATTATAGACGTAACATCCGTATTTTTGAGAATTTTGTACAAGGTGTTCCAATATCTACCTTGGCTTAATGTATTAGGCTACGCCTATATGAATTGTTCTTCGTTTAGAGAAGCTGTATGAAGACATTATACGCCATGGGTAGCTACTACCAGTTTACTCCCAAACTAAAGCTTAGTCTACACTATCTAGGCATAGGTGTGATATACACAAATAAGGTAGTGATATGCCCAAATATGGTATGATATGATATCATCATGTCCATATATAAACACATCACATTTTGTTTGTCACATAAAGTTTGATAGTGTAGATAGAGCTTTAGACGATGTTCAGTCGTCGGCCTCCCGCTAATACCATTCCCATCCCCATCCCAAGAAACAAAATAATACCTGGAGCTAACTTCACTTATCATCACTATAGCTAATTCTAATAAATAGCAATAAATTACCTTCATTTTGGCTCAGTAAGTAAATTGAGAAATTGATATAGGACGCATTGATTGATTTATGTAGCATAACTCGTTCATTTTCATCCAAGCATTAAACTATATTATGTGTTAATACAATATTTAATACCTTGGAGTTAGTTACCATGACGATCGGAACTAATTTAATCCCTTGTTTTCAAGTATTCTTTAGTACATAATAAAAAGAATATGGTATAAATTTTTTGTTTGGAAAATTTGAAATGTGAAGGATTAAGAGACATTGTATTGATGATTGATTATAACACACATAACAATGGGGGGGGGGGGAGATGTGAATACTAAAATATAAAAGAAGCGAGCTGATGCAGATGATACAATCGAAGATAAGATGATGCGATGTTGACATGAAATGAGCTATATGCAGATGATACAATCGAAGAGGATGCGATGTTGACATGACATGAGCTGATGCAGATGATACCATCGAAGAGGATGCGATATTGACATGACATGAGCTGATGCAGTTGATACAATCAAAGAGGATGCGATGTTGACATGACATGAGCTGGTTCAGTTGATACAATCGAAGAGGATGCGATGTTGACATGACATGAGCTGAGATGATACAATCGAAGAGGATGCGATGTTGACATGAGCTGATGCAGATGATACAATCGAAGAGGATGCGATGTTGACATGACATGAGCTGATGCAGATGATACAATCGAAGAGGATGCGATGTTGACATGAGCTGATGCAGATGATACAATCGAAGAGGATGCAATGTTGACATGACATGAGCTGATGCAGATGATACAATCGAAGAGGATGCGATGTTGACATGACATGAGCTGATGCAGATGATACAATCGAAGAGGATGCGATGTTGACATGACATGAGCTGATGCAGATGATACCATCGAAGAGGATGCGATGTTGACATGACATGAGCTGATGCAGTTGATACAATCGAAGAGGATGCGATGTTGACATGACATGAGCTGATGCAGTTGATACAATCGAAGAGGATGCGATGTTGACATGACATGAGCTGAGATGATACAATCGAAGAGGATGCGATGTTGACATGAGCTGATGCAGATGATACAATCGAAGAGGATGCGATGTTGACATGACATGAGCTGATGCAGATGATACAATCGAAGAGGATGCGATGTTGACATGAGCTGATGCAGATGATACAATCGAAGAGGATGCGATGTTGACATGACATGAGCTGATGCAGATGATACAATCGAAGAGGATGCGATGTCGACATGACATGAGCTGATGCAGATGATACAATCGAAGAGGATGCGATGTTGACATGACATGAGCTGATGCAGATGATACAATCGAAGAGGATGCGATGTTGACATGACATGAGCTGATGCAGATGATACCATCGAAGAGGATGCGATGTTGACATGACATGAGCTGATGCAGATGATACAATCGAAGAGGATGGGATGTTGACATGACATGAGCTGATGCAGATGATACAATCGAAGAGGATGCGATGTTGACATGACATGAGCTGATGCAGATGATACAATCGAAGAGGATGCGATGTCGACATGACATGAGCTGATGCAGATGATACAATCGAAGAGGATGCGATGATGACATGACATGAGCTGAGATAATACAATCGAAGAGGATGCGATGTTGACATGAGCTGATGCAGATTCTGCAACCCAATTAGGATCATCACAGGACTATCGAAATATTCCACAAGAAGGAAGAGCGAATGGAAGCCATGCACCGATCAAAGTTTGTAACCAGAAACCGAAGTTCAATCCGTTTCACAGTCTCCAGAGACGCATTATTCAGTACAAATATCACATCCATGTAATACAATGCTAGCGAACTAAACAACGATAATATAAAACGAATGACGCAATTGGAATATCAATAATGGATTTGTGAAAAATTACAATTGATTATTTTTTAATGTAGACTTTCATTACATCGATAATGGCTTCACCAACGAACACAGATCCCTGGCGGATCTTATATTATTCAATATAGTATTAATTGATTAAATCCATTACGATCGTACGCTGATAAGAATCATGGCTTATAACACGAATCAATCATTATTTCTTGTTTTTGATATCTAATAAATACATTTGCATTAACTTAAAGAGCTAAAGATAAGTATCAAATACGGAAATAAAAAACACAATATATGCTTATATTTTAGGGCTACATATAATATAAAAGAGGAACGCAGGAGGATGATCATCATGCCATAACATAGGAAGTATTGTATACCCGTTCTTAAAGCTTGGGTCCCACTAGCGACGCAACGTAAGAAAATACCCTTCCAATCATTGTGTTTGCGCCTGCCACGATGTTTGCAGCACTATTGCGTCGTCGGTTCCTACTGTATACTTGTGATTACGCAAGACAGCACTTTGCGTCACTGTGTTGCGTTCTAGTGGGACACCTCAATTTAGGGGGCACTCCTTATGCCAATTAAGGAGGTATACTGTCCTGGAATAAGCAGGAGTGGGAATAAACGACTATTCTGCTCTCACAAAATCGACAGTCAAACACGACCTACAACCGTATTTGTTTATTTTAATGAGTTCGGCTCATAGGAGACAGAGGTTTGATTGAGATAAGTGTGTACTCAAAAAATTCTTTTGACATTAATTTTCCAATCAAACAAAAGTATTTAAAGAGCGATATAAATGACGCAGTGGTGTAAAGGAGAAAAATATAACGAAAAAGAGGAGGGAAAATAGTGGTTGTTCACACTTCAAAAGCGCCATAGAAAGGGAAATCGGCAAGCTGGAGTGAGAAATAATCATTAATCCGTTATTATATTCATATAGCCTATAACAACTGGAAGCTATACTCGGCACAAACACGTATAACGAGAAAGATGAGGAACATTATTCCACAATCACATGACCTCTAAACGCAGGTAGTCTCGGGATGGTATTCAACTACACTAATATTGTTATATTATACGTATACTAGTAAGAAACATTGAGTATTCCTAGAATGTAACTGTACGATTCGAAAGATTATCGGAAGACAATTTATAATCAGTGAGAACTATAACCCATTATTATAACATGATTTACCGGGTACGAAGTGTGTATTTTATATCCAAGAAAAAAAACCCTCCAAACAAACAAAAACGGCGTTCTAATAACAATTACAGTATTTGAGATACCCTTATTCAACCACTGTAGGCCTATCTCCACATTACTACAGTAAAATATGTGCCCAGTATATCAGGAATAATATAATCTTGTATCACAAATAATGTGAATCATTTACGGTTATGTTATAGTTTGAGATAGTAGGAGATACATGTGAAACACATGTGATGTTGTATTATAAGTAGGCCTACTCCTATGCTACTGGAGAAAGATTATAGGGTGGTAGACGAGTGAAATGGCACTGACACCAAGGTTGCAACAACACAACATGCTATGTAATTATTTTGTATGAGAAATGTGATGGATTTTTACAAAAACGCAGATTAGTTTAGATCGAATTAATATTTTTTTTAAAATACAAACCACATTATTTTTTTTTAAAGAATTATGAAGATTTTATTTTTCAAAGTTTGGAAGAGCCAGGATTCATTGAAGGAAACGATAGATACGATGTATAAAAAAAAATATATATTCAAAGAAATATATATTTTTTTAATAATTGGTAGGACAATGACCATTGAAATAAGTCTATAGTTACGACTGTTATACCAAGAACTAAGCCATACGAAACTGAGTCTATTTTGAAAGACTTAATGAAGAAATAATGAGGAAATAATACACATGTACGTAGGCCTATTATTATAGATAATAATGATGTTACTAAAAATAGTATTCAAAGAATTCATTAAAAAAATGCAGGTAAATTTAACACGTACGTGCGGGTTGACGGCGGCGCTTTAACGACGCGCGTGCGGGTTGACGGCGGCGGTTCAACGACGCGCGTGTTGGTTGACGGCGGTTGAACGCGCGACGTGAGGATTGACGGCGGTTCAACGCACGGCGTGCAGGGTTGATGGCGGTTCAACGTGCGTCGGTTGGCGGCGGTTGAACTCGCGTGCGGGTTGACGGCGGTTGAACGACGTTCGTTCGTTTTGTAAAAATCCGTCACATTTCTCAAATTATTCGGCTCTTTAGTTGTTGACAATTATAACACCAGGTTATGACGTAATAAATATTAATTACGATAATATAATATCTTGCCAACAAACAAACAATATTTATTATTTACAACATTACATAGAAACACATTTTTAATCCGATTGTTCAGATTTACGAAAATTCATAGAATAGAAACGGAATCTATCCGGAAGTATGCACTACCGCCTTCGATATTCTTATTCACGGATCGAAATTATTAATATAAATTTTACATAGAAAAATAGTTTTAATTTTAATGATTGTTCGTAATAATAAGAATACTATGAAAATCTTCTCAGTCCGGAAGTATTTAATATCTACAACCTGTTATGTTTAAAGATGTATTGTCCCTTTGACTAATTCCAAAAAAATAAAAAATAAAAGATTTCGAAAAAACGTGGGTCATTTTGAAGTATCATAATAATTATTAACTATCACCAAAAATTTTTCGAAAAAAAAATTGTTTAACTGAAATACAGACGTTTTTTTGTTAAAAAAATAACTTTGACTTCCAGTCAAAGTTTTCAATCAAAACATATCCCATAATGAAACGCGCTTGTTTGGCTACTCTGTATGCATAATCATAAAACTTACTCATGATCTGTGTGAAAATACCTTCTTAACCGTGACGAGTTGTATAATATCCTTATTTAGCATATGCATAATGCGTACTAATGGTTTGAAATATTTGTTTACTTTTGCTCGTGACGATTTTCCAGATGAAATGTAATCAAACTAATTTACCTGTTAATTACGTAAACTTGTTGTTTTTGGCTCGAATTTTCGACTTAAAGTGAATAACTTTAATACCTGTATTACTTTGATATGGCCACTTTAAATTTAGAATATTTTGACCTTCATTTTATTGTGTTTCAAGGGACAATACATCTTTAAGGTAAAAGAACTCATTTTAATTTTCATAAATAAATATCGTGTAAGATATTATGGTAAAGTATTGTCGACTAGAAAAATAAAAAATAAACCAAATCGGTTTTGATCGATTTACTTTTAGAAATCTCAATTAAATACAATTTAGATGTAGGCCTAATGATGAACCAAGCAAAAACATATAGAATTAACTAAAATGTTGTTTTCAAATGGGTTGAAGAACATTCTCATCAAAACCATAATAAACAAGGCCATGTCGCGTTCTCAAGTTAGTGTTTACCGACCAACCGACCGACAGTGAGCTGTAGAGTCCCTAAAAATATAGACGGACAAGTGTTTAAAGCTCTGTCTACACTATATTAAACTGTATGTGACAAAATATGTATGTGATGTGCCCATGGACATGATGACTAGTTCCATCGTGTAGGCAGAGCTATATAAAAAAAACACAAATAATACGGTATAAAAATATGTAAATCAGATGTAAATCACTTAACAACGCAGTGCGGCAACATTATTTGTATTATGTTATGTATGTTCACAATTGTTGTTTTGGTGGTAAATTTGTATTTTCGTCGTTGTAATACATTAAATCATTTTAACTGTTTTCAAGGTATTATTGACATACAGATGTTGCTGGTATATTTTTTATCGATTATAAATACGCTGGAGATGTTTGTAAATGGCAATACACATGCCACATTTACTGTTCATAAAATAAGCTTATTCATCAGGGATATGTAAACCTCCCTGTTTATAAATAACGAAATATTTCTTACAAAAAAAAACGCCGCTCGACTTGTTGACGTAACAGTTTAAAAGATATATTGTCCTCCTAAAAAATTATCTTTTAAAATTGTTTTTTTAAATATGCCATTTTAATGTCAAATAATAGTTATTCACTTTGACCAAAAACTGTATCGAAAAAAAATTATTTACCTGAATGAATGTAAATTAAAGCAAAAAAATACTTAAATTGTCTGGCAAACAATAGTTTTTGTTTAAAATAAAATGTCTTTTGTCTTTTTGAATAACTGGGATAGGGCCTACTCATGAACAATAACAATTGTGAAAAAATATATATATTTCTTCGTAAATACCACCACCACCACCAATATGCCCATAACATCTCAGCAAAGAATCATATATTGCTTCATCGTTACATAACAATTCTCCAATAATAAAAAGGCTTCCAATGCCATGAAGTCAACAAACATGTAATGACGTATTACCAATTAACCAATAATTGCTAATTGATCTTTGACTTAATGTGTTTGGAACTAAACAAGTTCTTGATAATTCTGTATAGTCATTCAAAAACAATAAACGTTTGTCGAAGTGTGGATTTTATTCGACGGTGGCTGCACTTTTTTCATTTTCTTCGAAATCGAAATTACAACAAAAACGCAAGCTTTGACCGTGCATAGTATTAAACCAGGGAGTTGTCTAATAACAACTCCCAGATTAAACGGTATACACAATATATTTCACAACCACAATCGCTGATGCAACATACCCATAACTACTACTCGATGAAGTACGCTACGCTCGTGTGTTGTTTTCATAACTATTATATATATTCTATAATAAATAAACAGGCACAGATGAATTCTAATAAAACAGCCCGGTGATATGCTGAAATCTAATTAATTAATTTGGAACGATTATGATGAGGCAATCTGTGAGAATGTCGAGATTCGAACCCGGAACTTTCTGCTTGATGTCCTAACCATTAGAGCACTAGGGCTTTTATGGTATTGTTCAAATTCGATTGGATAAGGACTCTTAACACTCTCGGCGTGGTACGGAGGAACAGCACAAGTCCCTCAATTGATAATATAATAAATAGGCCTCTCTATATATTATAATAATTATATGGCATAGCCTAAACAATTCCTCTATAACACCCATATACACATTATGGTCAGCCACGGCGCTCTTAATATAACGAATGATACGGTGTTTATCTACACCACCCGTGCACGCTTATTATACCGCGGCGCGTATTCTACCGCGGCGCTTATTCTACTGCGGAGCTTATTCTACCGCGGCGCATATTATACCGCGCGGCGCTTCGGTCATTTACGGTAAAGCAAAAGTGCGTTGATTCGTCTTCAATGTTAATTTTCAATACGTTTCACAATAAATTATATAAGGGATGTGAAGATAAAAATCCAATGCACTTAATAAAAAACAATATGCTGAATATCCAACAGTTGAAGACAACAACTGAAAACAAGTCATTAATCTCAAACGTGTCCTAACATCCATCAATTAATTTATTAAGAAAAGCACTTGCCTGATATAACGAATATCGACGCGTGTAACATACGATACAGGCTTACATTACTACAGTGGCATGGTTCACACCAAACTACAACATAATACACACGCTTGCTTCATTCGTATTAAAATCACCATGATACATGACTTTAACCTCTATCTACACTATCAAACTAGTTTGACAAAAAAAGTGTGATATGCCCAATGGTAGTGATGTGCCCTAATATAGTAGTGATATGCTTAAATATGGTAGTAATATGACATCATCGTCTCCATATATGGGCACATCACATTTTTTGTCACATAACATTTAATAGTGTGGACAGAGCTTAAAGTTAAATGGTCTAAATGTAAAGCGCCAAATGGTACTAAATTTGATAACCGTTGAATACGGACATAACCGCATAGCAAACGGACACATTAAGATTGGTTCTCACTCTCTAGTGAGAACAAAGCTTTAAGGTTACCACCTTTGATATTGCTATAGGGCCGACCTGTTACCAAAATCTTTCATCTAAGCCTAACGTATATAAAACATACAGTATTATATTTACTGGAATAACAATCGATGCATTTCAAAGCTCTTTGTAGAAGGCGAAAAAAGTAAAACATTTTAGGCAAAATGCTGAATTTGATTTACAGTCCAAACGGAGATGGTGACGTGTATGCATCTAAACCTTAAGTGTGAACACAGAGAAAACGATACATATTGTATGAATATGGCCTTAATCTTAGTTAAAAGCACTTACAAATGCGATTTAATATCAATGACGTCAGAGCCTGCCTTGTTTTTTAATCTAGCTCAGCTCCGTTCAATTCATACACAAATTTGAATCAGTTCGCATATCGCTGCTGTGGACGAGTTGATATATTATTGCAAGCGTTTAAAATCATGCCTCCCCTGCCTCTCATCATACAATCCTACCCCCTCTAGATCCGTGGATCAACAGACAAATGTTATTTTTTGACGCTTAATGTTATTGTTGTTGTTAGTTAAAACCTAAAATGGGTCGCATACAATGTTCTTTATAAGCATCGTGACGCAAGTTGTGTGTTGGCAGTGTGAACAAGGTCTTAGCTATACTGCAGTAAGTTCCTAATAAAATTAGCATTTTACCAAGGAATAAAAAATAAGTCTTCATTCTGTTATTGTAGAATTATGGTACTTTACTATTTTAATAATTGTTATACAAAAAATGTTTTTCCCCTTAAAACATGAAAAATGAAGATTAATTAAATCAGACCTTGAATTAAATATGTTATTTTGTATTTTAAACAAAGTTAATCCCTTCCGTAAAAAAAAAAACGGGAAAAAAAATGTTTTATCATATAAAATGACAATTTTGTTGTTGTCAAATCCAACCAAAAACCCATTGCTGGCAGTCAATTTGACTATTTGACTTTTTCAGTTAAATAAATTTTCTTTCGATTTAATTTTTGTTCATAACTATTATGTGACATTAAAATGCCATATACAAAACAAATTAAAAAAATCATTTTTTTCAGGGGGACAATACATCTTTAAGCAGTGTTCAAAATCAACAATGCGTTGTGTAATAAAAGTAATGTACTAAATGCGTGTTCAATTTACTCCAGTACACTAAAAACAAAGATGTTAACACGGAGGAATTGAACAACCATTCATTTTATAATTCATTCCGTAACAGTGTAGCGAAACCGAAAGTTGTATGGAAGAAGAAAATAATGAAAGTTGATAAGTTGCGTCCGACGAACGGATGAATGAAGGATGTTGAGCAGCACGCTAGATCACAGTTCGCCAGATTAAACACACATGATGCAGATGTCAACATTTCATTGAATTCTTTATTCAACAACACTTGTGTATACTGCTAATGCGCAACGTAAGTGAGATGACCAACCACAAGCGATGGATTATTCGAACTGTCGCTTGTCATTGGTCAACACGCTTGCGTTGCGTTTACGTCCTTGCGTTGCGTCCTTAAATTAAAGCTTGGTTCCCACTAGAACGTAACGCAAGGACGTAAACGCAACGCAAGCGTTTTAACCAATGACAAGCGAAGTTATAGACAGTTAGCAATCACAAGCGAATAAGCCATTCACTTGCGTTGCGTTACGTCCTTGTGTTGCGTCGCTAGTGGGAAACACGCTTTATGAACGAGCGAGGATCCAGGAAAGAGTGACCCAATTCGGTCATAATTAATTTAATTAAAAGTATAAACTAAATAATGAGGTGAAAATGAATAGTATATGGCTACGCTGCCGAGATGATTTCTTTTTTTTTCTTTGGAGGGAGGGGGAGGGGGTAATTAATAATTGGACTGGACCCAACTCATTAATAATACATTGCAATGCGTATGAACACAGCTCATCCATGAATGACGCATTATTGTAAGTGTAACTTGTGCAATAATGTTGTTGTTTTGTAGACAGTGGTTTTACAAGGCATCAATAATTAAATATCCTAAGTCTCTAAAACATGGAATTACAATTAGAATGTATTTCATAATCAGACAAGACAAAGGTTGTTATCTACAACAACTTTCAAACATCAATTCTATAACTGCTATGATAAAAACACATTTCTATTGTATTATTATTATAGGCCTATGTTTGACAAAATAAATGAACACACGATGAAGGCCAATTTACACAGACGAGCGGTACGGTAACGGTAAGCGGCAAACCGCGTAGCTTGTCCCACGTAAAATCTCTATCTATCCTGCAGGAAACCGTCCACTCCACGCGGTGTGTAAATGGTCATAAGGAATAACATAGATTCTCTATGTTTATTATCTTTACCGCTCGTCTGTGTAAATGCGGCGGTACAGATTTCGCCTGATTCGTATCTTGTTACCATACTCGCAACATCCCTCACCCTATAATTCACAATTATTATCGAGTTCTGTTAAAACAATGTTTTTATTATGCTTGGTTCCCACTGGAGACACAACACAAGGACGTAACGCAACAACACGCTTGCGTTGCGTCTACGTCCTTGCGCTTCGTCCTAGTGGGAACCAAGCTTTACTATGCATTGTTGAACATAAATCATTTTGCATATATTTACAATAGGAAAAAATGAATGCTCAGTTGGAAAAAATGAAAATTATTAAAAAGAAAAGTTTATTTTTTATTATCAACTAAAAGAAAGCATTTGTACCAGGCCATTATTTAATTAAATGATTCATTATCAGCGTTGTAAACTTGAACTTTAGGGCGACAAACTTGTACAGTTTAATGACTTTTTAGACTAGTTTGACGTAGAAACTCGACTTGAACAATTTCATTTTGTCGGTTGCAGTAAGCAAAGGGACGTTGCATAATCCGCCAGACGGCCAGTCACATTTAACAAGAGATGGAATCTAGAAAATAATATCCGAAAGGTGATTATTATTAATTAAATTCAGTTTTTTAATTGTTAGGTTCCTCGCTGGTTTATCAAGTTAAATTAATCTGTCTGCAAATTGACGCACCTCCTTATATAGTTAAAAAGTGCGCGCGCGACAAAGGGCAGGCTATTAAACGAAATTACTGGTAGGTATATACGCGCGACTGGGGAAACATTCTGATGATCCAGACGTCATCGGATGTTGACAAGTGAATGTATTATTTGTAATCAAGAAAGTAAAGATCTTATACTGAAAAAAGATATTCCTTTAAGACGCATAGACATTTATTGGGCAAAAGTAGTCCCTTTTTAAAGCGTGGTTCCCACTAGCGACGCAACACAAGGACGTAACTCAACGCAAGTGAATTGACCAATCACAAGCGATGGCTTATTCGCTTGTAATTGCTAACTGTCTATAACTTCGCTTGTCATTGGTTAAAACGCTTGCGTTGCGTTTACGTCCTTGCGTTACGTTCTAGAGGGAACCAAGCTTAAGAGGGCGTGCTTGAATCTGAGCGTATTATTACAGAATTGGTATTCATGACCAGATGTTTTATCCTCTCATGGTATATTTTAAAGGATCTATAAATCGAGATAGGCCAGTTTAATTTGGGTTAATTTCCAAAATAAATGTGTAGATTTACAACGTAAAGCGTGGTTCTCACTAGATACGCAACGCAAGGACGTACGCGCAACGAAGCAAGTTGACCAATTATAAGCGATGGCTTATTCGCTTGTGATTGCAAACTGTCTATAACTTCGCTTGTCATTGGTTAAAACGCTTGCGTTGCGTTTACGTCCTTGCGTTACGTTCTAGTGGGAACCAAGCTTAATAATTGTGTTTGCCCCAGCCGTAAAGCGTGGTTCCCACTAGCGACGCAACGCAAGGACGTAACGCAACGCAAATGAATTGACCAATCACAAGCGATGGCTTATTCGCTTGTGATTGCTAACTGTCTATAACTTCGCTTGTCATTGGTTAAAACGCTTGCGTTGCGTTTACGTCCTTGCGTTACGTTCTAGTGGGAACCAAGCTTTACGTTGCGTTACGTCCTTGCGTTGCGTCGCTAGTGAGAACCAAGCTTAACGTGTTATCTAATTTATCTTATACGAGCAGGCATAGGCCTACTCGGAAGGCATACGAGCAGGCATAGGCCTACTCGGAAGGCATACGAGCAGGCATAGGCCTACTCGGAAGGCATACGAGCAGGCATAGGCCTACTCGGAAGGCATACGAGCAGGCATAGGCCTACTCGGAAGACGCAGAATTTAAAAACCTAGAAAAGGCCTTGCTGCAGAGAACAATTACAGTAGTTAAACAGTAAAAATCATTAATAAATACTAAATTTAGCCGAATAATCTGGCGAGGGCGTTGATCCACTTAACGCAGTCTCGTAGGAAAACCCTGTTAGGTTAATCCTTCCGTAAAGCCCAGGGATTTGTCGGTCTCAGAGCTGGGCACGCGCGACATCCAAGCAGTTGTTGAGCAGACGGTTTATGGCGTTTTAATTACTATTTTTCTAATTCTTTGCTTTATTTTAATGCCAAACGTTAGGTATACTGCGGCTGGTTGTCACGTTCACATTGCGGTGCTAGTGTATTAAAAACTAGTTGTATACATAATTTAATAACTTCATTATCATGTCAGAATGGGTATTAATGAGAATTCAATAATGGAATTCCTCTTTGCCAACGATGTAGTTAAAATATTCGGAATAATCACAGACTATATAGTCAGCTGTGTAATGCGTTGTTCCCTCCCTATAGAGACGCAACACAACGACGTGACGTAATGTAACGTAAAATGTAACTCAACGACGTAACGAAACGTAATGGATTTGACCAATGACAACCGATGGATTATTCGAACTGTCGCTTGTCATTGGTCAACTCGCTTGCGTTGCCTTTACGTCCTTACGTTGCGTCCTAGTGGGAACCAAGCTTAAATATCACTAATCAGTTAACTGGGTTAAACCATACAAAGCTAGCGAGTTGATTTGGATTAACCATTTATGATATTTCATGAATTAGAATTTTGTTGGCCCGGAACGGGAGCTTAGCAGCTGAGGCAGGGGGTTCCTCAATAATCGAAACACATTTGGAAAAATAATTAGGCCTACATCCAAATATAAGAAAATCTATTTTAAAAATCAAATAACATCATAACAATTCTTAACATGCAATTCGCCCTAAACTCGTGATGTAATAATTCAAAGCAATTATAGGAAAATGATTGACATGATACTTTAGGCAACGTCGGCCCACCATACTAAACGCATATTACAGATACAATATAGATTTTAGATTTATTTAATCTTAACTATTCAATTCTACGTGTCTATTTTCTGTGAAATACAGCAAATAAAATATCATTGATTACTATGCTATATTTATATATGATTCACGCGTGCATCATTCGAACGACGCACCGTAACCTAGGTTACATATCAATTAATCACTTATTGACTACACCTTATAATGACCTGTTCAGAAAACGTATTTTAAAAATCTAAATTTATAATTATATTTGAAACCGTATATTATGGAAGTGTAGTGTGTTTCTAAGCGTGTAGCTACGAAACACGCCGATAATTAATCATTACTGTCAGAAAATGGCTCATTATGATTTTCCGGTCAAGTACAAATGAAAATAAAAAACGTATGCAAAGCATTTGTGAAAAGAAATAAAGCATTAAAAAATAAGAATGGTATTAATTGACATTACAAGTCACTGATAAAACTAGGTAATGAACTTAATATATGCTCATCCTTGGTTACCCTAGGTTACAGTAACAATTAAAAAAGTAATCAGCAAAAAAAAATATACGAGTTTATAACACCATGATGATGAAACGACCATACATCATAAAAACCTATAGTTATTCACGTGTTTTGTTTATTTTTTTTTGCGATCGTATTTTAACGTACGTGCATATTTTAAAAAATTATAAAAATGATCACTATAATTCGTCAAAGTGACGATATTAAATTTTAGTTTTCTTCAGCAAACATTACATAATATTAAACAACACATAAATGAATGAGTGCTGCTAAGGGGGGGGGGGGGGGGGTGATGTGACTCTTCAAATCTGGCGGCCAGAGCATAAAGTCCAATTACACAGACGAGCTGTAACGGTAACAAACATATAGAATCTATGTTATTCTTTATGACCATTTACACACAACACGGAATGGACGGGCGGTTTCTGCTAAAGGTAGATAGATGCAGATTTACATGGGACAAACTACGCGGTTTTCCGCTTACCGTTACCGCTCGTCTGTGTAATTTGGTCTTAACACAATGGAAGAGGACTGCGGAGTCAAGGGTAGATATCTATCACACTCTAACACTAACTTCCAGAACATAACAAATTATATGAAAAGATTGCCCAAAAAAATTACCGTAGTCAATGGCAAACAAACTGATACATATTCATTACAACAACAATAAAGCATGTTTTCTTTTTAAGAGCATAAAACGGAATTTTCTCCTCAATGTTACATACACTACGTGCTTAACCTGAGATAACCGGTCGAGGCTCTTCAAAGAACATTCTACATATTAACGCCACTGGGTATTTAAAAGTGACAGAACGGCCACATAAAACTGTGTAATCCAAATTAATTGTGAAGACTTCCGTTTAAAACGAGTCAATATCAACTGTAATATCCATTTCTCTAACCTACATTGAAACGTAAACTATTAATCAAACGGGTATTAGTCTTTGATTTAATTAATAGCCTAACAAACGTAACACTGTGAGGTTCTTTTACTGACGGTACCAAGGTTTTGCTGGGAGGAAGACATTATAGAACGATACATCTGAATAAAACCGCTACATACACAACAATCCAAATATTTCCGCAAACAAATTTATCATTTTTATTGCAATACTATCAAGTAAAGCTTGGTTTCCACAAGGACGCAACACAACGAAGGCGAATGACCAATCACAAGTTTAAGACCCATTTACACTAGGGCGATAACGATCGACGATAAATAGATAAACATAGATTTTTGTTTGATAAAACGAAAGAAATTAGAACATTTTTCATTCTAGAACTACAGTATAGGATAATCATATATGCTGTATTTAATAAAAATATTATTTTTGAAAAACCAATCAAATGACGTCATGATCAATGAAAACAATAAAATCGTTGTATTGTAACGATATTATTGCTCTTACTAATCATGACGTCATTTGATTGGACGTGTGGAAATATTATTTTCATAAAAGGCAGCATAGATGATAATCCTCTAATTCTAGGATGAAAACTTTTTAAAATTCTTTTGTTTTAGGTATGAAAAATGCATATTTATCTTTTTGTCGTCGATGGTTATCGCCCTAGTGTAAATGGGCCTTTAGTCCAACTGTCACATGTAATTGGTCAATTCGCTTGCGTAGCGTACGTCTTTTCGTTGCGTCTAGTGGGAACCAAGCTTGAGGGATATCGAAGTGGCGGATCTAAGGTTGTTTTGAAGGGTATGGTTCTACCGATTAAGTGGACACAACCCGTGAACTAAAAAAATGGCAGGCGAACCCAAGACATTTAAATATTTAGGCTACTTTAATAATCATCACTTGATAGGTGTTTGCTTTACAGAGAATCCTAACAGATCTGGGTTCGAAAATAAATATTCCAATGTTTCAGGTCTGTTAGGATTCTCTGTAAAGGATCCATATTGATGACAGCGTGGAAAGAAGATGAGGGTGTCCAGGCTTAGGCTTAGGCCTAAGAGGTTGAAAAAAAATCGCGAGCGGGAATGACATACGCCGCCAATAGTTTGACTTTTCAATTCAATTCAAACATTACATTCAAAACATTTCATTCAAAACATTTCGTTCAAAACATTTCGTTCAAAACATTTCATTCAAAACATTTTATTTAAAACATTCAATTCAAAACATTTCATTCAAAACATTTCATTCAAAACATTCAATTCAAAGTATTCAATTCAAAACATTTCATTCATATGTCGCGCCATTCAATTCATATCGATGCATTTCATTCACATATCGCGTCATAAAATTCATATCATCGAAATGTTGCGTAAACGGTGTTCCATATTTATATATATAAACGAGAATTTTAAAGAGTCGCTATCCAATCGAGTTTGAACAATACCATGAAAGCACCAGTGGTCTAATGGTTAGGACATCTGCATATCAAGCAGAAGGTTCCGGTTCGAGCCTCGGTTGGGCGACTTTTTCTCATTCTCACAGATTTCCTCATCAGTATCGTTTCAAATTAATTAAATTTCAGTATATCACATTTTTCTCGCAATAATAATATCACAATCGTCATACTACTAAAATCAAAGGGTATGGTCACATGACACCGTCGCCAACGTCACCATATTCTAATCAAAACAAATCATTATCTTTTTTCTCACAACTTGTCGGAATAATAGTGAGGTAAAGATCATTCATCATTTTTATTATTATTTCTTTATCTATTTGACAACACGTATTCTGGTGATTACGTCATGTGACGTGTCATCATTTGTGTCCGCATCATCCGTGTGCACAATCCGGATATGGTTCTTAATACGATTATAAAGCATGCACCTATCAATTAGACCCACGATTAAACTTAGGTCTACTATGATAAATGGTCCCAGGTAAAAGTCAATTGGGATTTTAAGATTTAAAATATTAACAGCTACAGTGATTAAGTTCCCTTAGGTTGACCCTGGTCTCCCCAATTTCAGTTTTTTTTGTTATGTATATACTGAAACAGACCGAATAAATAATGAAATGATATTTAAAAAAAAAACTGTACGTAGGCTACACATACGATCTACAACACTTGGTGTATAAAGCACTTGTCTACACTATCAAACTAGTTTTACATAAATATGGTAGGGATATGCTTAAAAATGGTAGTGATATGACATCACCATGTCCATATATGGGCACAACACATTTTGTTGTCACATAAAGATTGATAGTGTAGACAGAGATTAACATGGCTCATTTATTTATGCTTCGTGTAAGCTGCATCTATCAATCATTATTACACACATATTACCTGTAGCTGGGCATTACTTATAATATTAATTGTGTTAGAAAATGATTATGTAAGACGGTATTACGTGCAACGATTACAGATATATATTATTATTAATTGAATCCAAAGGCAAATTACTGAAAAAAATGACAATGCTGTGGGTATCAGTGGCTGGATCTCAATGGAGATACAAAAAAAAAAGCGAAAAGCTAAATCAAAACGATAAAGTAAACAGCCAGAAAAGTTAGCAGAGCTTTCGGGCAACACTAGCCCTTCATCAGTGCAAGTGAGGGAATTTGGATAAAATCATAGCATAAGAGTTAATTAATTATTATTAATTGAATAAATGTTATTGGATATATACGTAATATTTGATATTATATAGCACCTAAATAGATTCCTGACGACTGTGGGTCACATGGCGTGCATAGCGAACTATTGAACGGTCGTTCAATAGTGCTTTTTTTAGCGTACGTATTTGTATAATATTAAATTTCAATACCATTTTTTTTATTCTCTATATTTCTTTCTAAAGCGTGGTTCTCACTAGGACGCAACGCAGCGACGTATTACGGCCGGGGCAAACACAATTATTAAGCTTGGTTCCCACTAGAACGTAACGCAAGGACGTAAACGCAACGCAAGCGTTTTAACCAATGACAAGCGAAGTTATAGACAGTTAGCAATCACAAGCGAATAAGCCATCGCTTGTGATATTGGTCAATTCACTTGCGTTGCGTTACGTCCTTGTGTTGCGTCGCTAGTGGGAACCACGCTTTAGAAGGGCATTTTCGTACGTTGCGTAGGTTGCGTTACGTCGCGTCGCTAGTGGGAACCAAGCTTTATGCGGTTTTATAATCAGCGAATTATATTGGTAGTTATAACATCATTACACACACTGGATTAACAACAACGAAGGGAATCACCGATTAATTGTCACACAATATATAAAAACAAGCTCTGTAATTAAAAAAAGTTGAATGTCCGTGAAAACCCACACGGATGAGCAACTTAAATGATCAATTGGCTATATCCACAGGGTGCGAATACCAGTGAGTTGATGACGATCATGATGTACTACAGAAGCAGCAGGCGAAATACAAATGTCAAACCAGTAAATAGTCATGACACTATAGATAATAATTTGTTTTACTGTAGTGCAACGAAACGAAGTTGTTTTGAAATTTGAGATTACCTGCCTGCGGATGCTGTAACAGAAACATTTATTAGTAAATGCCGGCATCCATCTCTCTTTGTACAAGTTGATTATGTCAATCAAAGTGTATGACTACTACTCCATGAATACAGAATTTGAAACAATAAACCTACTTTAACTAGGGGTGTGAAGCTCTGTCTACACCATCAAACTTTATGTGATAAAATATGATGTGCCCATATATGGACATAATGATGTCATATCACTACCATATTTAGGAATATCACTACCATATTTGGGCACATCACACTTATTTTGTCAAACTACTTTGATAGTGTAGACATGGTGTATTAGATAACTCAAGTAAAATCTGCCTCCCCCCTCCCTACCTGCCTCTTGAGACTCTTTCATCAAAATACATAAACTCAATAATAGGCTAGATTAAAATGATCAATCAATTTACTATAGTTTACCCTAAAACTACATACATACATTGCCTTCATAGAGAAAATAATGTAAAATTTAAAAAAAATATTTATTACATAAAAATGCAATAAATTATTACAAAATTAAGTTCTAACTGTTATATATTGTGCTCTGGGAATGAATGATAACAGTAAGTATTTCACTAAGAAATCAGACCATGTCCTAATATGAATATTATACAAATAATGAATGTTTATGAGTGCAATGGTACAAATAATGGCACGAGGTGAATGATGAAAGGTTATATCAACGAGGCAAAGCCGAGTTGATATAACCTTTCATCATTCACCAAGTGCCATTATTTGTACCATTACACGAATACAAAACATTCATTATTTGTTTTATATAACATCTAGACGTTTTTTTTTCGTACACAAAAATGTTTCAAAAAGTACTATTTAACGATCGTTGAATAGTGCGTACTATTGCACGCCATGTGACCCACATTCGTCCAATCAAATGACAGGAATTTATATAGGTGTTATATAAATTACACTAACCAACTAACTGCACATTAGATTCATCTCCTCTCATTTTAAAATATTACACCTGCATGAGAGTTTATTTTTTTTACAGAAATGTTCATAATAATACTGTTCTTACGTCATGATTAATCGCATGATATTAAATTTTTAAATTAAAGTGATAAAGTTAGCAAAGATAATCTATTATTATTGAAACATTATCTGGTATAATAAAGTCTTTAGGTGATTTGTTTAAAGCCTTGGGTAAGGAATTAGTTTAGATTAATTGAATGAACAAACAATATTTAATTTATTGCACATAAATGGAATCAATCTACTATTATGGATTTATTTTGGATAGACCACAACAAAGTAAAACTGTAATTATTATTATTATTATTAAATGGAGCAATAATGTTGCTCTACGATTATTCCGTTAATTCAAATGAAGAAATTTGCTTCTTAACCTTAATACTAGACTTGCCCCAAGTTGTCTTTTGTAAGCAGTCAAAAATTTGATCAAAATGAGCTCATGTATTATACGTATGAAACGCCATATGTGCCAAAATTGTTATCTTTTTACTAATTTCGGTCTAGAAGAACCTAGACCAACTTAATTCAAGCAAAATAATGAATGGAATAAATTAGGCCTAATGCCAAAGGTTATCAAGCTGGTCCACATACATTTAAATTGTATTTTGATTTACAATTAAAAGCCTAATGATTCGCCAGGCCCACATCTGGCCAAACCTCCTTTTACACTTTACTGCTGCATTATAACTGATTTATGCAGAACCACAGGAAAATTTTTATCATTTTCGTTTCACTTTCTATTAGGTTTAAAATGAAGCAATTTGATTCATAATCTTCAATACATGCAAGATTACTGTGAAAAAGTTAATAGAATAAATTGAAGAGCAGTACGCATAATTTTGCTGAAGGTTACCCACTGTAAGTCTTTTGTAAAGCTCTGTCTAAACTATAAAACTAGTCTGACAAAAAAAGTGTGATGTGCCCAAATATGGTAGTGATATGACATCACCATGTCCATATATGGGCACATCACATTTTGTTGTCACATAATGTTTGATAGTGTAGACAGAGGTTAAGCTGGACTGGAGGCTTTGTTTTTAACAGCAATTATTTTTTAGACAGTATCATCTAGTATGACAGATGATAAGAAGGTTGGGGTGGCAACAAGATTCAGTTTAGATAATGTATATGTTTCAATTCCTCTCAACCTATTTCTTTAGAATTTAAAAACAAACAGTAATCCCTTTTAAAGAACATATATATTACAGTAACTTGCATGAAATAGCAGAAATACAAAATTCCATTCTGACATCCTGTTTAAATAATGTGAAATAGGGGAAATGCGGGACTTAGCCGAAAGGCTGTTGTAACGATATGATAACAGTATTGCAATTTAATTCATGACGAAGAGGTCGAAGGTTGGCGATATACTATTCACCTCATTTCCATGAAGATGAGTGTTCCAATTGGTTGAATATTTGCATAGTCATTCCAAGGCGAGTGTTCCAATTGGTTGAATATTTGCGTAGTTATTTCAAAGCGAGCGTTCAAATTGGTTGAATATATGCGTAGTTATTTTCCAAGGCGAGCGTTCCAATTGGTTGAATATATGCGTAGTTATTCCAAGGCGAGTGTTCCAATTGGTTGAACAATTGCGTAGTTATTCTAAGGCGAGCGTTCCAATTGGTTGAATATATGCATAGTTATTTTCCAAGGCGAGCGTTCCAATTGGTTGAATATTTGCGTAGTTATTCCACGAAAATGATGGGTACAGCAAACTTACGCAATTTTATTTACGTGTTACAATAGAATATTAAATTTCTTACCTTTTAGCCTTAGTGCATCCAGCAGTTTTCCAAGAACATTTTTATGCGATTTGCCATCTGGATGAGAGACTAATATATCAATATCGCCGCATGTTGGTTTACCTCGACGAAATGATCCACATGTTGTTAAAACATAACCAGAGTTGATTTCATGTGCCGTATTAGTAACCTTAAAAGAGGAACATAAAACTTGTAAGAATTAGATACAATAATTTAATACTATCTATATATCATCAATGGTGATATTCCGTGATATTAATCTAAACAATATCAGTCTCAGAGGAATAAATTTTCAAAGTTATTAAAATGATTTAATTGCGAAACAAACACCGAGTTCTCTGGGGATTTTTCATAAACATAATGAGCTTTTGGTAAGGTAAATTAACTTTGATTGCTTTGAACTAAATCCTTACATCAAGTATCGCTCTACTTTGATATGCTTGAATTGCTCGGAAATCACCATAATGAAAAAAAGCAGCGATAAAAGATTGTTTTTTTATAATAGCTAGAAAATCTTACAACTGTTTGTATTTCTTGGACTTCTTCCCTTGGCATACGCTCAAGAAATTCATCATAATACTTCATACCAATTGTCTGTTGTCGATTTAACGTTATATTTTTCATCACATCATCCAGACTACGATATCCCTGAATAAAACATTATTATTTATTACTATTATCATCATCATATTTTTTTGACATGACCCTAAAGCGTGGTTCCCACTAGCGACGCAACGCAAGGACCCTAACCAACGTACGCGATAACCGGAGATGGTGTTTGTATGTTACGGATACAGATTTTGTACGATTATGTTAGTTATTTTTGTTACCGCTATGTTGGTGGACTTTATTTTTGTTACCGCTATGTTGGTGGACTTTAGTTTAGATGTTCATGAAATCAAAATTTAAGAGAATAAAATATAAAGTTTACGATAATGAGAGAATCTCTAAAGTAGAAGTGGATTCTGTATATATGTTATATATGGCAATCGGTAGACAGCATCCTGGGTTGCATACCTCCGTCCTCATTGAATTAACACCCCTCTAAATGAATGAACTCTTCCTTACAAACTTTCAAGAAATGGAATATACATATTTGGGAGCAGCCTTTTTCAGTTTCGGTTCAAAATGTGGTCTTTAATTGAAGTGTTTTATTTATATGTACAATACTTACCTGTTGCACCCAGCCTTGAGCCGTTGTTGGTCCTACTCCCCAAATATTATTGAATTTATTCAATGCTTCCATTTCTTCACCTTTGCAAACATGATCTATCTTTCGTAAGTGACCACTCTCAACTATCTCGGTTATCTTATCTGCAAGTTTTGATCCAACGCCTGGTATATGACTTGCTTCCTAACAATGATTTTAAACAAATTTTTAAATAAATTAATTATGCAATTACTGGACGAAATACTTGGCAAAATGAAGAGAGCAACAGAGGGCATGCTATCTAGTATTCGGTCAACGGTCAAAGATAACTTAAGGTTTAATGAAATGTGACAAATTATTAATTTTTATTCTAGAACTATATAGGATAACCATTTATGCTGTCTTTCCTGTCAAATGATGTCATGATCAATAAGAACAATAAAATTGTTGTCTTGTCAAAATCATCTAATTACACTTGTGAAAATATTATTTTCATCAATGTCAACGTAAATGGTTATCATATATAGTTCTAGGATGAAAACCTTTTCGATTTTATTTGTTTTCTGTAGGAAAAATACATATTTATCAACTTATCATCGACTGTTTATCGTGCTAGCATAAATTAATCTGAAGCTTACCTCCCACGTTGTCACTTTAGTGGGGTGTTTTTTAAGAGCATTGATAGCTTTCTTGTAGCCAAATGCTCTCCATTGGTCTTTCGTGTTTTCATATGCATTTTGTAATACCTAAATGTAAAGTATACATTTTAAACATTGCATTAATTCAATAATGTTTATTTTTAATAATTTCTGTTATAAAAAACAGTAAATACAGTAGTATAAAACTCTGTCTACGCTGTCAAACTAGTTTGACAAAAAAGATGTGGTACAGTGATGATATGACATCATCATGTCCATATATGGGCACATCACATTTTTTTTGTCACATTTGATAGTGTTGACAGAGCTTAATATTATGATGAGAGAGAGAAATCTAAACCTGTAATTTATCCGTAATATGTTTGTTGAGATTGACTGGTTGGTTGGTTGATGGTTTTGCACAGGCCCAATCACCCTTCTGTAAAATGAAAAAGATAACACAGTTAAATCTGATATTTATCAATGTTTGTTTTGTTTAAACAGGGAGTTGTAATTCCTGGTTTATATATTTAGGAAAATTGCCAAGGATAACCACAAGCGAGTTCATTCACTATCCTTCTTAAAGGTGGCAATCCTGTTTACTAGACAAACATATACAAGATGGTCTACATAAACAAAGTTTTATTACAAGGGAGTGGAGTTGTAATTTGTCATTAGACTAAATCCTGACGCTTAACATCCAATTGCTTAAAGATCTTATTACCCATTTCTGACAATAAACTCAATTATCGACATTTCTGAAAATAAACTCAAATATCAAATATGCCAAATCCTTTATTCCCTCCGGTATCATCCAGTACAACAGGAAGTCAAGAAGATAATTTATCTTGTATTTTTTTAGATGTTTTTATATGAATGGTTTTATGCTATATTTGTTTTTATTGCGTTTTCTTTGTTATTATGACGAGCAATGAATTTCCTTTTTGAGGATCAATAAAAGTTATCTTATCTTATCTTATCATAAAAAAATAACATGAACACTTACTGGTAATTTATTTGCAGATTTTATAAAAACATTTGAAGAGCTTTCTGAAACATCATGATCATTGTCTAACTGATGTTGATCATTTAAGTTATCAGTGTCATCCTCACTTGGAACATAGCTACTATCATCACTATCTATATCATTAGCTTTAGGCTCATATTTTTTGGGACTAGTCCATTTTGATCCTGAAGCCGGGGCAATATTTTTTAAATGATCGTCATCTTTATCGGTTTCAACCTTTTTACTATCATTAATATTAGCAATATATGCATTTAAATTAATTTCAAATTCATGAGTATCAATTAATTTACGTTCAGCCAAAGATTCACTCAGCCAATTTGCTTTAACAATTTTAATTTCATTCAAATAAACGCATTTATCGAGATTTAAAATTCTATACAGTTTTTCTGGGGTCATTTCCTCGGCAACTATCACATGACTTGTACTTGAGGTGATTTCTGTCATTACTTTTCCGCCATTTTTAAGTACCTGTTTGGAAAATATTTCATGCCGAGCTTTACTCAAACTCGCTTTTAAAATTAGTACAACAATTCCTGAAAGAAAACCTGATTGAACATCCACCCCTAAAGACCCCATAGCATGGTCTTTTTCAATTTTCTGTTTTTTATGGTTAAATTTTTTATTTTTTGTGAAACCACCAGAATGTTCTAATGGCTTGTCATCACAATGTTTTCTTTTATTTTTTGGACTTTTCACAATACCTCCAGAAGCCTCCATAGTTTAATCAGGTTGGTTTAAAACAATTTTGTTATGGCCATTATATTGTAGATGTGGTCTACATTTTAAGATTAGAATACATATGAGTTACTTATAATGATACAGATGCGTAATATGTAACATGCTCCTCTGGAAAAAAAACAATAGCCTATATTAATTATTAATAATATTTTTTAAATATGAACATAAAATATTATAAAATTTGGGAACGGAGCAAATCACTGTTCTCAATTAGGATCTAATTATATTGCAGTTTAGTTTTAGTTTCAGTTTCGGGTTTATGTTGTACTTTTATGGTAGGCCTAGGCTAGCCTAGGAATGCGTCTAGTAGGCCTACTAAAAGGCCCTCTAGGCTACTTAGCTAGCTAGAAAGGCTAGTCCTAAGCTTAGACTAGAGGCCTAGAGTAGTACAGTAGGCCTACTGCAGTATACTAGTATAGTATACTAGCCTAGAGGCCTAGCCTAGGAGGCCTACTTTCTTAAGATAGAGAGCTGGTGGCCTAGGCCTACTGCAAACAAAGCAGCGGATCTACTCTGAAATTATTTAGCACACATTTAGAACACACTTTTCTACATTTAAAAATAAAAAAGCATACAAATAAAAACATAAAAATTTAGTTTGTTTACTTCGTAGCGCTTCACAGTGTTTCACCGTTTTAGACCACCACATGTTCGTTTCAGTAAGTAGTTCGTGCCAAATAATAAAGAGGGCGCAATTAAACCAAAAAAAAACTTTATTACAAAAAAATATTTATTGTTCGTTTTGTTTTGTGTTTGCTGTTTTATTAGTTAGTGAAACTGGCGTACGTTATTGACAACCGATATCTTTCTACAGAAGAGTGTATATTTTATGATCTTGTTCTGTTAGATATAACACATTTTGTTGAAAACTGTAACCTGAAACAAAGGTATTTTGATTTGTCAGAACTTGGCTAGTCCTTCCTAGGCGCGGCCTACCTAGAGCCTATTAATTAAATATTTTTCCTAGTTGTCGAGCGACGAGGCCGTCATTCCCTGTCCGGCTGCCTGATTGACAAGTACAATTTGATAGCCTAGCCCGTCGTCAAGTGGTTACGGGACGCTGACGGCCTTTTTATGTTGTTTGGACACAAATATATTTCTTAATTAAATAAAGAGGCCTATGGCCTAGACTCTAGTCTAGACCTATCTACTAGGTAGGCTAGTTAACAGTATAGGCTAGGCCTAGACTAGCCCTAGGCTAGCCTAGTACTGTATTAAAATAATAAACATTTTTAAAATATGTATTTTTTTTTCATTACATTATCATTATAAAAAAAAATGTAATTTTAAGTAAATGTATAATTTTCTCTTTTCTATTCACAATTATTATATGAATTAATATTAACCACTAATTTCCCCATCATCAATTTGTATTTTGTAGCGTTCTCGTTTTCCCACCTTTATTTAGCCATTATCGGTTCTTGACTCATCAAATAGTTCAAGAAGATTTTTGTAACCTGTCTAGCTTCTCTGTTGGTGAGGGCGACAACAGGCAAACTGTTGTCTGCTCAGATTACTTAAGGTACTTAAGTTCCATTCATATTTGAGTTACCAAACTATATGTAAGCTAAAGTATAATGCTTTTTTTTAAATGAAAGAGTAGCCTATTATTATAAAATAAAAATCTATAATATTTTATATCTTTTACAATTATTGTGTTTGTAATGCATTGATATTTAATTTACTGAACATTAAAATGTATGCTTTACTGACTTCCAGAAATATGCAGAGTGCATCCAACAAGGAACCAGTGGGTAGGGGACGAGGAAGGGGGAAAAAAAAGGTATATAATACCACCACCGGTGACAGAGAGGTGGAAAGTAAAACCTCACCAAATGACAAAGACTATTTAATGGCATCGCACCAAAAGTCTACAAATGAAAAACAGAGAAAGAAAGTTACAGATAAAGCAAGGTAATGTAGGCCAGTATCAAGTGTTTGATCTGTATTGGTGTGTATTGATAAGCTTGAATTATGAAATATCTAAAGCGCAGTCTACACTATCAAACTAGTTTGACAAAAAAAGTGTGATGTGCCCAAATATTGTGATATACCCAAATATAGTAGTGTATATCATCATGTCCATATATGAGCACATCACATTTTTTTTTTTCGCATAAAGTTTGATAGTGTAGTCAGAGCTTTATAGTGTAATGCAAAAAATAATAAAAATGTATTATCTTGTTATTGTATAAAGGAAATCAAAAAGACCTGATCAAGCATTATATGTTCCAAAATCACGGAAACCTGATCAGGCTCTGTATGTGCCTCGATCTAAGAGAAACCAAGATACCTTACCATCTGAAACTACTGATCCAACAACAAACCAAATTGGAGACATTGAAACAAATACAGACACATCGGAGAATGAGAAGATTGAACCACCACTGAAGAAAATGACGATTAACAAAAGTGAATCACAAATCATGGCATCAGTTGGTAGTGAACCAAAGGCACAAGAAAGCGATGAAAAAGCGGAGGATGTTGTTAGAAAAGACCACCAAACTTCTATACCAATTGCGTCTGAATTAGCTAATGATTCTAACAGTGACAATGCTGGTGTGTTAGAGAAAAGGCAATCATCAGAAGGAGTGCCATCACATGTGATGACATCATCAGAAGGAGTGCCATCACATGAGATGACTTCACCAGAAGGAGTGCCATTACATGTGATGACATCATCGGAAGGAGTGTCATTACATGTGATGACATCATCAGAAGGAGTGCCATCACATGAGATGACATCACCAGAAGGAGTGCCATCACATGAGATGACATCACCAGATGAGAGTGATGAGAGAATAGTGTCTGGAGAACATTGTCAAGACAATAGTAATAAAGATTTGAACAATGAAATTCATGCAGAACAGCAGACTAGAGAGTTGCAAGAGATTTCCGAGGACCAAAACAAAGAGGAGGCTATGTCTGGAATTTCTTCAGAAGATATAGTTAATAAAGACATTTGTAAAGATGATGATTTGTCAAAATTAAAAACTAAAATTTTGTTAGAGGATGTAAGTGGTGAAGAAAGGCATGCAAAAAGTGCTTCTACAGTTGCAAACGGATCAAATATTGTAGACAAAGACATTAATTTAATTAAGGAACAAGATAAACTCAGTGCAATAAATATAGAAATTTCTGGTGATGAGGAAAAAGGGGAATCAGAAGAGGAGGTTATAGTAGAAGATGAATTAAGAGATCAAGAAATGGAAGAAAGTGCAGAAAATATGGAAGAAAGTGGAGAAAAAGAGGAAGATGATGATTTAGAAGAAGATATTGCAGACACAGAAATATCGGGTGATGCAAAAGCAGTCGAAGCATCTGCATCTGCTGAATTAACAGCTGATGGTGATGATGGGGATAATTGGGATGATCTATTTGATGAAACTGGTGAAGCATTAGGAGCAAACGTTGTGGATGAGGTACTTATTTAGTATTTATAAAATAACTTTAGTATTAAACAATGATAATAAAATGATAATATTACCAATATAAACCGATTCACTAATTTAGGCTAAATATAGATATACAGTAAATCCATTGTTAATGAAATCGGAGTATAATCTCATCCCTTAATGTCCCCAAATTTCATACATTGACCCAATGAAACTACATACCATCAAAGATACAGTGTATTTTAATGGATACTCATTGTCAGGGAGTGTACACTACACTATCAAACTTATGTGATATGATGTGATAATGTCATATCACTACCATAATTTAGGCATATCACCACCATATTTAGGTAGTTTGATAGTGTAGACAGAAATTTAAAAACCTTCAAATAAACTTTACTGCATAAAATGAATGTCGTATTAATTCCCCGCCTAGTCTATGTATGAAAGTCCTTTCTTAAAATGAAAGTTACCATTTGTAACTTTATTCGCAGATATCAGAGGCAATTGGAAACGTCAAAGTATCTGTTAAGAAAACCAAGCAAGACTACTACAACTATGCTGCCAAGGATAACTTTGATTATGGAAGTAAGTCTACCATTTTTCTAATAACTTCCATAGTTCTGGTGGTAGAACAAGTCTTCTCGGATAAGAATTATAAACCGAAGGTCCAGTGTACACATCTAGCTCATGTGCACTTTAAATAACCTAATACATTTTTCAAGATGAGTAGGGGGTTGCCACAGTGTACTAGTACATCACAGCCACTGATCATAACACTGGGCCCTCTGGGAGACCAGTCTTTGACTGAAGAGGTTACCCAGTATAAATAAATGTAATAATTCGATTCAAAATTACCAGCATATCATTTTTGTGTTAATCTTTTTTTTTTTAGGATTTAACCATGTAATCGAAATTTATGACTTTCCAGCCGAGTTTAAGACGGAAGATTTAGTACAATCATTTTCAGGCTACAGGTAAGAAAACCTTAATCAATAGATCATTTTAGTTGAAATTCTAAATTCACTTTTAAGGTTGAAATGGCGGTGTTTTTTGCTGAAGGCTAGCGCCCCCATTCATGTTTTTTTTTTATAGATCTTAATTTCTTAGATAATGGATAGAAATATAATTTATTGGTAATTTCAGTTTCAAAAGTTTCAATATCCAGTGGGTTGATGAGACGCATGCATTGGGAGTGTTTAGTTCTGCCTCAACAGGTGAGTGTTAATTTAGCATAAATTAAATTGTCACCTGTATTTTATCTGTTGTGTTGAGATTTTAGCTGGATGGTTTTGCATTGGCTCAATTTAATAAGAATATGGTTAATCATCCTAATAATTTGCTACAAATGACAGCATCAGAATATATATAATACCCATATACAATGCTGTGAGTATCAGTGGCTGGATCTCAATGGAAATATAAACAAAAATTAACAAAGCTAAATCAAAACGATAAAGTAAAGCAGCCTAAAAAATAAATCAAATTACTGAAAAAATTACAATGCTGTGGGTATCAGTGGCTGGATATATATATACAGTAACAAAAGACTGGTTGCAAATGATTACGGCTATTTCATAGTTGTTGGTTTCTTTTGTTTTAAAAACAACAGCTCAGGATGCATTAGGGCTTCAAAATCCAATGCTTCGAACTCGATCACTAGACCAAGCGACAAGAGATTCTAAACTTAAAGCTAGAAAGTGTATTGAAATCATTCAACCAGCTAAGCCTAGACCAGAGACATCTGTATCTGCAGCAAGGAGGCTAGTTACTGGAGCGCTTGGTGTGAAATCAAAGCAGAGCAAGGAACAAAAGGCTGCAGAATTCAAGAAGTTGAAGGATGCCAAAGGTAGAAACGTTTTGTTCATTAATTTAAATTCTATACCATACATCCTGTTTTGGCCTGGAGACTCCCGTATTTTAGACCCGTCTCCCGGCCTAATATTGTGCTCCTGGTTTTCCACATTTTCTTCTTCTTCTTCTGATTACAAAGATAACTGATTTTTGATGTATTGTTTTGTGCATTAAAATATAACTTACACACTAGCGAATTTACGATATTTCAGCCATTGTATGACCATTTGCTGTCAAATAAGAGATTCCCCTCACATAGCCACCACACGATACTGCACTCCTTACCTCTCGATAATAAATAGAGGACGCTGTTGACCTAAAAAAACACACTTCCCGCTTTTTTTAACTTCAGACGTTGGCAGGTATGCTATTCACGATATTAAAACATGGTCAGTCTTTTACAAATTTATTAATTTTTTCTTGTTTCTCTACAGAAAAAAAGAAGGCGGATAAACGATTGTCAGAAGATGTATGGGAAGGAAATACTTGGCGACTCTGAGCTTTTTAACAAATACTGTATGCATATATTTATACACAGGGTCACCAGTACCATATAAGTTATATTCAAAGTATATAAATTTAGTAAGGTTTTATATCCATATAAATAATTAATGTATGTATAAATTTTGCACAGTTCTGCTATTGGTGCTTTACTTTTAAAAAGTATGGAATGCCAAAACTGCCTTTAGTAAAAATAAAATAAAGAGCTTTATTAATCTTGTTTTCATAGCTAACAATTGACAATAGAATTTTTCTATCAGAAAAAACACTTAATTCATCATTATCTTTATCAAACTTGATGTGACAAAAAAATGTGGTGTGCCCATATATGGACATGATGATGTCAAATCACTACCATATTTGGGCACGTCACACTTTTTTGTCAAACTAGTTTGATAGTGTAGATAGAACTTTACAATGTCATATAGAAATGTACTTTAAATGAACAGCATAAATTCCATATTATATTTAAAATGGTCAAAAAATTATTTTTAAAAGTAAATTATAAAAGCAGTTATGTTGCAATAATCGTATCGAGCATAGCTCATCAACAACGAATCAATTTTGTGAAAAATGGTTCTGATAGGATTTTAAGTTATTTTTAAGGTCGAAAAGTTATTAATTGATCTAATATAATGAAATGTACCTATTTATTATACAGATGTTTAAGTGAATTATTGATTTTAATGCACTCTAATTATATATAGAAAGTTCTTCCACATGATTTGATTATTATTATCAACTACTGTATTGGCAATTTGGCATGGATTTATAAAAATTACCGTAGAATTGACATATATTAAAAGGAGAATTTCGTACCTAACAAAGGGTCCCTTGAATAGAGGTTGGCAGTAGCCATTGTATATTGTATGTTTCACAGGAAAGTGTCTTTTTAATAGGTGTGTCCCACCAATACAAGGCAATCTAACAACAGGACACTGAGCTTGCCTTGCCAGGATAGGAACTCGTAACAGTCCTTTGATCTTATGTCTGGCTGCAACAAATACCAACAGTACTGTATAATATGCATATTCTCCACAGCGCGAGGTGTCTGTTAAAGGGCGTCGAACTGAGGTTGTCGCAGCCACAGATAAACCCTTTGATCTCTGGAGCTCAGCATCCTGTTGTTAGATTGCCTTGGTCCTACTGTATTGACGTTGAGACTGAGCCATGGTTCTGTCCATCACCATCCAACAAATGTTATGTTCAGATGTGTGACATCATTGTTGTAAAAATGTTAATCGCGTTGTAAAGCTCTATCACATCTTTTTTAGTCAAAATATTTTGATAGTGTAGACAGAGCTTAACTCTATGTATAGTTGCTAGATGGCGGACGGTTGAATTCCCTGTTATTACATTATAAGAATATGTATATAGTAAGATTTTAATATGTATTTGTTCTTTGTTACTAACATGATCAAAATAAAGTAATGATATTTTGTCAGTATTTTTGTTGAGAGTTATTTACAATTATCGCTGAAAATGTGATTGCTGTTAATTATGGTGTGTATGTGAGGTGTTTTATTCATGCTGAATTCCTAGTGTATATTACATAGACCCTAAACGTTGAAACTTATTAAAAACAGTGTTTCTAAATATATACTGACTACCACATGCATTTGTTCAATACAATATACTATATCATACCTAACACATAAATATTTTTGTAAAATGTGTATGAATTAGGAATCTACTTATAGACATTCAATGCCAATTTTAGTAAAACATATTAGTATATATATATTAATATTAATATTGCTGTGTACAGTATATTAAAATTAACTACACAAAAGAACTTTAAAACTCCACATACAGAAAATACTGTATCTATAACAATAGAAGAATTAAAAATGTTAAATATAATATCCAACTTGTGTATAATACTGTAATATATAGGTCAATAGGGCTGTTAGATATCGTAGAGACACTCAAGTACTTTTCCTTCACGCTTGAATAGGTAGGCATGCAGGTAGAAAAGAATTGATTGAATACCTTTAAACTGGGATCATGCTGTATGAATAAAAAGTTTCTTAAAAGATCATTCTTTTGAAACAATTCAAAGTCATGGCTCAATAACTCACTAAAATCTAGACTTAAAGCCAGTCAACTACAGTACAAGTTAAGGTAACCTAAGCAAAGTTGAGCTAAAAATGGAGGTTTTAACAGAATTTGCACAAAACTTGAATCGTCGAAGACGTATCCCAGTGAACACATTAGACACGGATTTGAAAAGATGCTTGACAACATTTGATTTGACTCTTTTAGGAATATCTCACATATTTGGTATAGGTATATTCATACTGATTGGTATCGTTGCGAAGACTCTAGCTGGACCAGCAGTAATATTATCAATATTTTTAGCGGTATTCTGCGCTCTCCTGTCTGCTTTCAGCTATATGGAATTATGTAATCGTATTCCCAGATCTGGAAGTGGTTATCTGTACGTTTACGTAGTTGTCGGGGAAATTTGGGCTTTCATAATTGGATGGAACATGCTGTTGGAATACTTAGCAGTTGCAACTAGTCAAGCAGCTGCTTTCACTGGTAACAGCATTTAACAACACTATTAGCAATCTAACTGTTAATTTTCTTATGAATGGAGAGGAATGGGATATACCACACCTTAACCATATACCGAATATCATAGCTGGCATATTCATCCTCCTCTTTATGTTTATACTTGTATGTGGCATTCAAACATCTGCTAAGTCATATTATGATAACGTGTTTGGTGATCGTGTTATTAGTGTTTTTTGCTTACAGTTTTAAATATGCTGATTTATCAAATTGGAAAAACTACGGGGGATTTATGCCGAATGGTATATCGGGTGTGATAACAGGAGCCGCGAAATTGTACTTTCTTTTTGGGTCTTTCGAGGTAATATGCACAGCAAGTGAAGAATGCAAAGACCCAATTAGGAGCTTGCCAATTGCGTTAGTATTATGTATTGTTATATATGCAGTATTTTCTGCTATAATGGCAATGTGTCTTACTTTAATTGTTCCTTGGAAAAATATTAATGAATTTTCACCGATTCCTGATGCATTTTTACAACATGGAGACACTTTTCCATCATACTTGTCAACTGTCGGAGTACTTTTGGGGATACTGGGGTGTGGTCTTACCTCATACTATGGTGCAACCAGACTCGCTTATTCAATTGCTCTGGATAAGCTTATCTTTTCATTCTTAGCGTATCTTTCCAGTAACAAAGTACCCGTAATATCCGTCGTAATCATAGGAATAATATCGTTTATTTTGGCCGTGTTTATACCTTTAGAATCACTTATTGATTTATTAAATATTGGTAGCATATCATGTTATATCGCTGTATCGGCGCTTGTCGTTATCCTGCGATACAGACCGATCGAAGAAAATTTCATCTTTTTTCAACTTCCTGATTCGAAAGAATTGAAATCAAAGAAAAGCAATGAAGAACCAGTCATAGGCGGTACATTAAAAACTCAATTTGAATGTTTTAGTTGTCTCCGAAGCAAAAAACCTGGACGAGTTGTGGTGATAAGTTTGATTATGTACATCCTATGTTGTTTGTGTTTCTCAATTGTTGTATTTCATACAGAAATAAATGATGTTTTTAGTATGTTATTGATAGCTGTATTTGCGCTAGGAGCCGTTGTAAGTGTTGCCATAATATGTATGCACCATCAGAACGATGACGAACCACCATATAAGGTTTGTAGGCCTTTAGTATGAATATGATGATGATGCGCATCTTTGCGCTTCACAAATTTTTATTTTGTTGGCCATTGTAAATTCAAAAATATATACCAATATTTTAAACAAGAATATTCAGTCAAAAGTTTAACGCTCTGTCAAATGAGAAATATTTGGATGACTGGTTTACCATGCTGTAAAAATAACCGACTGTCTATACTGTATATTCCCAATTTTAAAACAACCAACATCTGAAATTCAACCTACTGTACTGCAGCTAGCTAAATTCAGCTGCTTTGATCATTAATAATAATAATAACAACTTATATTTAAAAACAGATGCAACACTTGAATCACCATATTGGTGTCTTAGCAAGCCTAAAACTTCCAACAACATAACAATGAGCCACTGGGAGATGGAATTAGTATAGTAGTAAAAAACATTAAATAGAGTAGACATAAAAGAAAATGCTTTTTCTTTGTACATTTTATTTCACCTTTCTTGCAGGTACCATGTGTCCCGTTTGTACCTACACTTTCAATCCTATGCAACATGAGTTTGTTGGTGAATATCCCATCTAAATCATTCTACAGGTTTTTCATCTGGATTTTAATAGGTATGCTGCCTTTAAATTATTTCTTAAATATTTATTTTGAAAGTTAGACAACGTACCAACCGTTTTAGATGTATTCATCCAAAATATTCACTGCATGCTGTAGACTTATGACATATCTCTCCAATCTCTTCTGTTTCATAAGATCATCAGGGAAAATTCATTCCTAGCAGTACATACTAAATCAAGCCAAGTGATATATAATAAATATTAAAATGTTATGTATATTTTTACAGGTTTGGTTATATATTTTTCATACGGTTATCGCCACAGCACCACTGCAGATGTTCAGAATGATACAAAGCCCGACCGTTCCCCACTATTAAAGGATATTGATGAAAATATTGACTTTGGATCTACTCAAATGGTGGTTTTGGGAGCACCACAAAACACTAATAATAAAGGATAGAGAAAACATGTAAAATATTAAACACTATTAACAAAAGCGCCCTCACAATAATGTCTGAAATCAATAATCGACTGGTTATGGTTCACTAAACAGACCTACTGTACAGTCACTCAAATCTCCCCATACCAGACTCTCTGAAAACCCGGAAACTCTCCCAAAACCAGACTTTTTCTATGTTTTATAAAATCCATTTTTACCATTAGAAACACATTCCAAATACCAGACTTTCCACAAAACCAGTAGCCATATTCACCATCCACACTTCAGCAAAGGTAAACACCCTTAAAATTCTTCTCCTATCTAAATTAATACAATTTAAGGGAAATACTTAATTTATTGAGTTAAGTGAAATACTTAATATTTAAATGGAAATATCTCAATTAAGTGTGATTGGTGAATATGGCCACAGACGGTATTGGGAGAGTTGACTTTATGATTACTTAAAATATTTTTAAATACAGGGTTACATATTACAGTATTTTCAATATAAAAATACATCATTTACAACTTTTATTTAAATATCATAATACTATATATATATGTTTAATTTGTATTCTATTCAAATTTGATGACTTTTGAATAAACATGGGCATTATTTCATTTAAAACACAGTTAAATATTACTTTGTTTTGTATGCATACACCTTTTAAAAGACTACCTCCAGCTGCTTTTTGCAAATGTCAATGCGTAAAATCAATAAACGTTAATATTTATTATGTGTTTATATTTATATGCAAGAAATACTGAAAACTTAAATAAAATAAATAAAAGAAAAAATATAAGTTATTCAAAAATCTGTTGCTATATTTTGTGTTTAATTTCGATACAATCTTACTCTACGTCACCAATGTGCAGTATACGGTTCAACCTTTGACCTCTCGTTCTATCTGCTTTGCAATCGTGTTAAGTTGGATATTAGAGGTACCTTCATATATAGACCCTGTTGATAAAACAATATTGATCATAATACTACAAAAATCTTTGAACTAATGTGATTTGACATTCATGAACAAAATCAATGCTAAAGATCTGTCTACACTATCAAACTTTGTGACAAAAAAATGTGATGTGCCCATATATGGACATGATGATGTCATATCACTACCATATTTAGTCATATCACTACCATATTTAAGCATATCACTACCATATTTGGCCACTATACACTTTTTTTGCCAAACTAGTTTGATAGTGTAGACAGAGATTCATCATTAATACCAAGGATTCACTTTATGAAATCACTATATTGCTCACACTGAGAATCTAACTACTGTCATACTAAAGGCTATTATTGTAATATAAATAATAAGTCTTACCAATTTTACAATCTCTGAAAAACTTTTCAGCAGGGAAGTCCTTTGTAAATCCTACACCCCCAAGCCATTCAATACATTTAGATGTTGCCAAAGTTGCTACCTACAGTATGACAAGTAAAAAAGAATAAGGCACTGTGTTTAACTCTGATGATAGTGAAAAGAGTGTGTTAAATTAACTAATATTAATACCAAGCAATTTGAATTAAGGTTTAGTTTTAAGTTTAGTAAATGAACTGGTCAATCAATCAATTGGTGGCTATGAATTTAGATTAGAAATTATGAATAATGAAGATTAAAATCAGACTTTAAATATGCCATTTTGCAGTTTTAATAAAGTTAAATTCTGTAAATAAACAAAAAGTCATTATTTCACTTATAAAAAGACAAAAGAAAGTTAATTTTAATCAAAAACCACTGTCCGATCATGGAGGTATCTGAGAGATAATTTTTGTATTTTTAGCTTGAAATTACATTTTTCCAAGTAAATAATTTTTGTTTTCGATCCAGTTTTTGGTCAAAGTGAATAACTCTAATGTGACTTTAAAATGGCATACTCAACAAAAAATGTAAAAAAAATTAATTTTTGAGGGGGACAACATATCTGAGTGAATGAACTCATTCAATTGGCGGTTATGAATGTAAATTACTTAAGAATGACTTTTCCATGCTTAAAATAACAAATGGCGTACCATACCTCAGAAGCAAAGTACTTGGCCATTGATGCCTCTTTTATAAAGGGCACACCAGCCTCTTTCATTCGAGCTGCATTATAGACCAGAAGTCTGGCTGCTTCAATTTTTGTGGCTACATCGGCTATTTGATGTTGCATTCCCTACAGAAAAGTAACACATCATGAAATAAATCCTGTGTCATTCATAATAACTAAACTAAACAAACTAAATCATTTAATTATAAAACATCATAGATTATTTTGTTGAATTCTTCCAGTATGAATAAGAAATCTCACAGCCACTGATCATAACTGCGCCCTCTTTGGCAATTTACACAGATGAGCGGTAATGGTAAGCGGAAAACTGCGTAGCTTGTCCCGCGTATAATCTGTATCTATCCTGAGCGGAAACTGCCTGTCCGCTCCATGTTTTTTGTAAATGGTCATAAGGAATAACATATATTATATATTTTTATTACTGTTAACGCTCGTCTGTGTAAATTGGCCTTTAGACTGAAAAGGTCACCCAGTATAAATAAAATAAATTAATAATATAAAATAAAGCTCCTTACACTGGAAAACATAGAAGGGGCAAGTTCACTATCAACAATATATTAGATAAAAGTGTGGTATAAATACCTGAAAGGTCCATATGGATTTGCCAAACTGCTTTCTTTCCATGACATATGGAAGGGTAACATCCATAACACCTTGTGCTAGTCCAATCATCTGTCAAATAAATTAAACCTTTCTTAAGCTTTGTCTACACTATCAAACTAGTTTGACAAAAAAAGTGTAATGTGCTAAAATATGGTAGTGGTATGCTTAAATATGGTAGTGGTACCCATATATGGACATGATGATGTCATATCACTACCGTATTTAAGCATATCACTACCATATTTGGGCCCATCCCACTTTTTTGTCACATAATGTTTGATAGTTTAAACAGAGCTGTATATTATTAATGAAAAGCTGTGATTTGTGAGGTGCCTTTGTGATATATATTTAAATTTAATTTCTGTTTCTATGTTATCTCTGTATTATTCTGATCATAACACTATATATAAAAGTTAAAAATAGAGATGTGTAAAAATCAGAAAATAACTAAAAAGGGTATGAAACGGAATCTAACATATGAAATGATATCTAAATATACAAATATTGCTATAACATTTATGAAAGATTCAATGAATAAAGGTATATGATATAGTATATAATTATATGTATACATATTAAGAACTATACAATGTTAGGATACTAACTTGAGCTCCAATAGCAATTCTACCTTCATTGAGTACAGCAATTGAATACTTATACCCATGACCTGGCTTTCCGAGTATATTTTCAACTGGAACCTAAGAAAAATTATTATTACATAATCTTTAAATACCAAAACACAGTACCATGTACAGTACTAACCCACAACGACTCAAAATACAATTTAAAAATACATATAAATAATTTCATTTATTTATTTGACCAGGGAAGTATATACCTCCATGATTTGACCAACAAATCATATATAAACTAGCCAGAGATGAATTGGTCAGGGACTGCTAACATAAATAAGATTACTATGACTACCAGAGTCAGCAGTCCCATGATCTTAACTAAAATAAATTTATAATAAACAATATATTTATATGTGTATATACAAACAATTATTATATACAAAATAAATTAAAAGATGAGGGCGTATCAATTTGATATCTGGTGTGCGTGCGTATAATTAAGGGAATAGTGCTGTTCCGCCGTACCACGCCAAGACTGTTAAAGAGTCGTTATCCAATCGAGTTTGAACAATACCATGAAAGCCCCAGTGGTTTAATGGTTCCGGGAATAAATTAAATAATCATGTATTCAAACTTGTATTTAATAATGGAGTCCTACCTTAACATTCTCAAAATGTACTGGACATGTTGACGAGGCTCGAATACCCAATTTATTTTCTGGTTTACCCAATGTTAGCCCTTCAGTGTCACGATCTACAATAAACGTTGTTATACCTTTGTAACCCTAAAAAGAGCAGTAAAAAAAAAAATATTTCTTAGTTGCAATATGTAATTGTAATTGAAAGATGCTTTAATTCATTGGGGCATTTTAGTTAAGCTCTGTCTACACTATCAAACTTTATGTGACAAAAAAATGTGATGTGCCCATATATGGACATGATGATGTCATATCACTACCATATTTGGGCATATCACTACCATATTTGGGCACATCACACTAGTTTGATAGTGTAGACAGAGCTTTAGCCTAGAGAGCACAAGACACTCACGTCTTCAATATTGATGTTTGCCATAACAAGGAAGACTCCAGCATGTTCTGCATTTGTGATCCACATTTTACTGCCATTGATGATGTAATGGTCGCTGCCTTCCAGTTTGGCTGTGGTTTTCAGAGCAAATGCATCACTACCAGATTCTGGTTCAGATAAACAGAAACTGCCAACCTTCAGTAAAACAGAACATTTATTGTGACAAATACTTGTATAGTTAATTTTGTGACAGTCTGATATTCAAGTTTGTGACAAATATTCCGTTATTTATCTTTGTGACAAACATTTTAATACTAAAGTTTGTGATAAACATTCTACTTGGTTTACAGTTTCAGTACATGGTATCACACCACCACTTCACAGTGGCTATCACAGGTCAAAGTTTAGTGAACATCACATTGGCTAACACAGGTCAAAGTTCAATGAACATGACAGTGGCTAGTACAGGTCAAAGTTCAGTGAACATCACAGTGGCTAACACAAGTCAAAGTTCAGTGAACATGACAGTGGCTAACACAGGTCAAAGTTCAGTGAACATGACAGTGGCTATCACAGGTCAAAGTTCAGTGAACATGACAGTGGCTAGCACAGGTCAAAGTTCAGTGAACATGACAGTGGCTATCATAGGTCAAAGTTCAGTGAACATGACAGTGGCTAGCACAGGTCAAAGTTCAGTGAACATGACAGTGGCTAACACAAGTCAAAGTTCAGTGAATATCACAGTGGCTAACACAGGTTAATGATCAGTGAACATCATAGTGACTAGCACAGGTTCAGTGAACATCATAGCAACTAAACCAATTACAACTTACCATATCTGTTGCTAATCTTGGTAAATATTTCAATTTTTGTTCGTGAGAAGCAAAGTGGTTGAACATTGTAGTCACCACTGTATTGTGCACATCGCACAATGTGCTCACAGCTGTATCAATTTTAGCTAATTCTTCTATAACAATGTTAGCGGAGAAAAAACTGGCACCTGGCCCGCCATACTCCATTGGAATTTCAATACCCATAAACTAAACAACAAAGAAGAAAAGATGGCCATTCAAATTAGAAAATTAGCAATGATGAATTATATACAGAACTGAATTTTGTATAAAGCTCTGTCTACATTATCAAACAAGTTTGACTAAAAAGTGTGGTGTGCCCAAATATGGTAGTGATATTCCCAAATATGGTAGTTGTCACATAAAGTTTGATAGTGTAGACAGTGCTTAAAGAAGTGAAATATTTAAATGGTACAAAAATACAGTATTCATCATTTAATTCAACGTTATATACTGTATTACAGGTATATACTATATTGCAACAAAATATTTTATTTTCTACTCACTCCCATTTCAAAAAGACCCTTAAGAACGATTGGATCAAGTCGAGAATTTGTGTCCATTTCAGAAACCAGCGGACCAATCAGCTCTCTTGCAAACTTGACTACCGATTCCTTCATCATCATCTCCTCTTCTGTAAACTGCGTCACAGGTGCAAAAACAGCTTCACTGCTCATTTGACACCTCGGGGATGTCACTGCTGGTGAAGAATGCTTTTTAAGAAAACATCTATTTGTGAAGACTGATGAAGATCCTTTGAATGTAGAAATCTTTAAGCAAAAGAGAGTTTTAAAAAAATCAATGCCAGTATTATTAATGGATACAGTAAAATCTCTCCTTTGATGTACCCAAATCTAGTGGAACCCTAAGGCAGGGACAATTTCTCATGAAACAAATAGAAATTTTTGTTAGGGTCCAAGGTTTTTATTCTTATTTTGGTGCCAAAGCCATGTATAACAGACTAGCCATACCTTTTGTAAATTTTGATGGCTGCAAGCCCAACGTACTCCTCTAGCGATTGAAGACATCTGATTCTGAGAAGTCGTATCAAACCAATGCCGATGAACGAGTCTGAAAAGGCAATTTGTTATGTTATTGAAGCTCTATGATGTAATAATTTGAAAAAGAAGAAGCCGTGTGAAAAATAAATTGATGTTCGTTTTGAATTGACGCGGCCCGGCCTGGAACCTTGCCAGAACAGCAGGCATGAAAGGCACTTTACTTTTTTAGTCTGTCTAAGCCACGCCATACTACTAGGCCTTGCCGTTCCAGTAGATTCTATACTCTATCTAGTAGGCTACACTACTATACTACTACTACTACTACTCTACCTCTACGTACCACCAGAGCAGGCCAAGTTAGTTACGCCTACTACTAGGCCTCTAGGCCTAGCTAATATGGGGCCCCTGTTTTTAGGAGCTTTTAAAGCCTAATAGGCTTAGCCTAAAATTATTACTTATATTTTAACATTTTAATAACAAATACAATATATAATACATGACGGAATCATTCAAGTTAAAATTGCACTATACATATCATGGTTTTCCTTACTTAACAGTAGCTAGGCTAGGCCCCACACACCATACCACAATACAAAAACGACGGGGAATGAGATGGGGAGATAAATGCATGTGCACAATTCAATCATGCGTGTAAAAAAACGGGAACCAGGTTAATTTCACAATATGCCGTTGAGGGCGCTGTATCTGGCAATCGTTGCCAATGTCAACATTGAACTCGATGGGAACTGTTATTCAATAGAAAAAGAAGTCTTTATTTACACTTTTAACAAGAATTTTGTACGCTAAAAACATAATTGTAATGCAAAATAGAGAGTTAAATAGATAATAGAAGATGTATAGTAGATAAATAATAGTTTAAGATGAGATATATCACTAATAAATAGATTCTTTTTAAAAGGCCTCGGCTCGGTCCTCCAACAACCAACAACAAGTAGCCTCGCCTAGCTTGTAGTAGGGATGTGATGAAAACAGCTAGCTAGGCTAGCCTAGAGAGAGATATAAACTGCGGTGCTACTAAGACACCAAGGCAGGCCTAGGCTGAGGCCAATCCTGGCAAAACAAAGGCCATGTTGTTGTAGGTTAAAATAAGCCAAAGCTTAATATTATTTTGATGGCTAATTCAAATTTATATATTTTTGTCTCCAGAAATATTTTATCATCAACAAAGTAAACAAAACATCATGAAACATGCACGGTTGTTGAATTATTGTATCAACATTTTAAACGGTTTCAACAAGAAAGTTGATGGAGTTGAGCAACATCTTTCTTCCTTCATTAAACAGAATAAGGTTGGTATATTACTAAACAATAATAAACTATAAAAATAACTATAATATGCTTACTGCACCAATTTATTGGGATCTAATTCATTTTATTTAAAGTAGTAATTTCAACACATCACATATCTGTTCTGCTCTCTACATAGATATTTTAAACAAATCCAAGTTGGTTTTTCCCTTCAGATTTTAGATGGTGGGGAAAAACAGTTCATTACGGAAGTATTCTCTGGATCTGTTCAGCATGCCAAAGTAATTAACGTCGTAACTGAAGGCTTCTTCAGGTCAGATGGATGGAATTCACTTAAGTCAGATAAAAATCTATACACAGGTAAGGATAAATTGATATTACTGTACTAGCTCGAAGTATCATGTTATTTAGAAAGCTCTGTCTACACTATCTAGTTGACAAAAAAAGTTTGATGTGCCCAACTATGGTAGTGATATGCCCAAATGTGGTAGTGATATGACATCATCATGTCCATATATAGGCACATCGAATTTTGTTTTATAAAATTTGAAAGTGTAGACAGAGCTTAAAGGGGGATTCTGGGTTTAAAATTGCTTTTAAATATCGTTTATTTATTAAATAAAAAATATTATAACAATATAGACATTTCAGAATGAAGAAGTAATAACGAGAAATTAAAAAAATTAAATTTCATATACATTTTAGGGTAAATTCATGGAAAGTCTGTTTTTTAGCAGCTTAGGGAAGCTCATTAATATTCATGAGATATTCACAAAATCACGTCACCAGTGGATTCCAAACTCGCGACGTCATGTACGTTGTGTTTGTCAACTAATTTACATCTCTCTCCCCTGTCAAACGACGACCACAATTGTGATCATTGTGAAATACATTTTTTGTAGATTTTCTAAGCTAGGCCTAAAGTGTAATAATAACAGTAGTAGCATATATTTATTTGACATTTAATGAAATACAAAATTTAGTACAGATACGGAGTCATAAATTATACTATTTTTATACCTCTATAGTACAGATCGTATTATCGGCTTCACGTACAATACTACTCTAGGCCTAGCCTAATAATAATATGGGCGAGAGCCATTCTGACTAGGGATTCCATACCACGATGGCTACGTTAAAACAATGGGGCCCATGGGCCTAGCTAGCCTACTACTAGACGATTGGCCCATAAATAACAAAACCCATCCTATCAACCAAACTCCTAAACAATCTAAACCTAAAACATTCTACAAAATCGGCTGTAAATATTGAAGCAAAACAAGGTCCGATCGCCGTCCACACGTATGGTGTCCCGATCGTCTAAGTAGGCCTAAAATATAGGTTTAGTTTACTCTCCAAAAAAGCGGATACCATGCATCAAGCAAGTAGACCAGGTAGTAGGAAGGAGACCTAGCCGATCCGGCCCAGTTAAAAATTGAGCTAGCTAGTGTAGTAGACCCTATGCGAATTGATACTACCAGGCCTTTTACTATAGGCTGCACTACACAAATTCCAACTCTCTCATTCGAGCTATATTATCTATACCATTCCGGTAGGTCGAGTCGACCTTCAATCAAATACTGTACATCGTTCATGTTGTGATTATAGACGGGGTATACTCGACCCGACCAGTTTGGTATTGTTGTATCTGCTTATCACGTGACGATGCCAGGCATGGGCAGCAGAGAGAGCACGTGTATCGTCGTCTCGCTCGATCCTCAGCAGGAATGTACAGTATACGTTACGCTTCATTGATTTTGATTTTTCCCTAAGTCGGTGCGAAAATCGGCAAACGTAAAGTGCAAACATATCTAATTTTTCACTGTTTTGATGAATTTTCATAAAAAATTGACTTTATAAATGGGAAGACCGACTAAAATTACATCAGATAAGTATAATTTTACAAAATTAATTGATATGGTTTATGATAACGAGTCGTCGGAAGATGGACCATTTCACGAATTTTCTATTTTGTAACCACAGTGTGATTTTGCCGTAGCTGCACTTGTAATCTGGCCTGATTTCACAGCCTTCGTTCTGCTTCACTGGGCGCTTATATAAATTGAAACTTTTACCGTTCAAGAGACAAACAAATATATTTTACATTTTTTACTATTCATTTTAAACCCGGAACCCCCCTTTAAGTGTAGAAATGTAGAAACTCAGTCTGATCAATATTGGGGTTTGTTTTGTTTTTCAGTGTTATGCTACTTGAGTTTATACCGTCTTGATGAATTGGGAATGGCTAATTATAGGAAGTTCATTAGAACACAGGATGTAAATAAAATGTTCAAAGTAAGTATTTAAACTTAATTTTGATGCTGTTCTTCTATATTGGTTTTTAATATACAAAAGATGTATTTTTAATTTTAAGTGAAAATTAACCGATTATTCTAATGGTTTTTTTTTAAATTTTCTGTAGTACAGTTAGTTACAATATAACAATTTCTTTTAATAATGTAATATTTACTTTATGGTTTTTTTCTTTTCAGTTTTTATCTTTTTTTCTGAACGAAAAAAACTTGCACTCTTGGATAAAAGATGAATGGTGCAAAATATATGAACACACTTATGTACAGGTCAACCTTATATCGCCTATTCAACGGTATGATACTATGTATGTTAAAGGTACCCCTTCTAGACATTGGTCATAATGTTACTGCTCCTTGACCCAACAAAGTGTCCCATAAATAGAGGTCATAATGTTACTGCTCCTTGTTTTGTTTCAAGGAAGTGGAATGCAGGAGTGATATTGTTTTGAGCATGCAGTGTTTCGCTAATTGTATACAGTCAATAGCCACCATATGTGATCTACTGTAGTATGATGGTTACAAGGACCAGTTCCAGTCCCCTTAATAGGAGTGTTTCAAAGGAGGGGTTGTACTGACAGTACTGACTGTAATGAGAAATACATTGTTATTGAATATCTCTAATAATATTACTGGTATTTCTTTGAATGTAGGTGGTTGCCTGAACTGAATGAGCTCATTATTCAACTACAAGATAAGATTGACAACAAGTTGAAGGCTAAATCTCCTAAAACTGTGACAGGTATGTAGCAATTATTTATAAACAAATATTTTAAATTTGTCCATAAAAGAGAATTTTCAAAAACAATTAATTTTTTTTGTTTAGAAATATCACCTTTCAAGTTAACAAAGCCAAGACCACGTAGTGTACCAGTACCAGAAAAAATTCCAACAGTCTCAAAGCCAAAAGACGTAAGTTTACCACATTCCTTAAAATTGCGTCTAGTGTCAGAGAGAGAGAGGCTAGGTGTAGGCATTTTCAGTTTTAAAGGGGGGTTCCGGGTTTAAAATGAATAGTAAAAAATGTAAAATATATTTGTTTGTCTCTTGAACGGTAAAAGTTTCAATTTATATAAGCGCCCAGTGAAGCAGAACGAAGGCTGTGAAATCAGGCCAGATTACAAGTGCAGCTACGGCAAAATCACACTGTGGTTACAAAATAGGAAATTCGTGAAATGGTCCATCTTCCGACGACTCGTTATCATAAACCATATCAATTACTTTTGTAAAATTATACTTATCTGATGTAATTTTAGTCGGTCTTCCCATTTATAAAGTCAATTTTTTATGAAAATTCATCAAAACAGTGAAAAATTAGATATGTTTGCACTTTACGTTTGCCGATTTTCGCACCGACTTAGGGAAAAATCAAAATCAATGAAGCGTAACGTATACTGTACATTCCTCCTGCTGAGGATCGAGCGAGACGACGATACACGTGCTCTCTCTGCTGCCCATGCCTGGCATCGTCACGTGATAAGCAGATACAACAATACCAAACTGGTCGGGTCGAGTATACCCCGTCTATAATCACAACATGAACGATGTACAGTATTTGATTGAAGGTCGACTTGACCTACCGGAATGGTATAGATAATATAGCTCGAATGAGAGAGTTGGAATATTTGTGTAGTGCAGCCTATAGTAAAAGGCCTGGTAGTATCAATTCGCATAGGGTCTACTACACTAGCTAGCTCAATTTTTAACTGGGCCGGATCGGCTAGGTCTCCTTCCTACTACCTGGTCTACTTGCTTGATGCATGAGTATCCGCTTTTTTGGAGAGTAAACTAAGCCTATTTTATTTTAGGCCTACTTAGACGATCGGGACACCATACGTGTGGACGGCGATCGGACCTTGTTTTGCTTCAATATTTACAGCCGATTTTGTAGAACGTTTTAGGTTTAGATTGTTTAGGAGTTTGGTTGATAGGATGGGTTTTGTTATTTATGGGCCAATCGTCTAGTAGTAGGCTAGCTAGGCCCATGGGCCCCATTGTTTTAACGTAGCCATCGTGGCATGGAATCCCTAGTCAGAATGGCTCTCGCCCATATTATTATTAGGCCTAGAGTAGTATTGTACGTGAAGCCGATAATACGATCTGTACTATAGAGGTATAAAAATAGTATAATTTATGACTCCGTATCTGTACTAAATTTTGTATTTCATTAAATGTCAAATAAATATATGCTACTACTGTTATTATTACACTTTAGGCCTAGCTTAGAAAATCTACAAAAAATGTATTTCACAATGATCGGGTGGTCGTCGTTTGACAGGGGAGAGAGATGTAAATTAGTTGACAAACACAACGTACATGACGTCGCGAGTTTGGAATCCACTGGTGACGTGATTTTGTGAATATCTCATGAATATTAATGAGCTTCCCTAAGCTGCTGAAAAACAGACTTTCCATGAATTTACCATAAAATGTATATGAAATTTAATTTTTTTAATTTCTCGTTATTACTTCTTCATTCTGACATGTCTATATTGTTATAATATTTTTTATTTAATAAATAAACGATATTTAAAACCAATTTTAAACCCAGAATCCCCCTTTAAGTGCCAGTCTTGAGAGTCTTACTGAGACATCACCTCTTGCAACTTTAAGCGGTGAAATACTCTACATAATAAAGAGATAATTTGCGCTCCTTCATTGTACATAATTTTAGAAAAACAGCTGATTACACTTATCTAACAATTTTTTATATAGGTACCAAAAACCACATATAAATTGCCTTCAGAGCAGAAGCTGATCCAAGAAGCCAGAGAGAGGAACCGACGGCACACTGAAGAACAACTCCTTGGCGCAACAAAATCTCAATTTAAATGTGCGTCGAAAGAAAAGTCAGAAAAAACTAAAATTAGGATGAAAAATGTTATTGCTGATCAGGAGAGTAAACTGATGTTTGAGGGTAGCAGAGCACGACCACTACCTACCAACACAGCTGACAATATACCAATTAAACTTAATATGGCTACCATTCTTAGAGAGGGTGCCTTGTACCAGAAACGGGAACAAGATGTAATAAAAAAGTATGTTTATTGAACATTAGATAGAGTAGAACAGGTGTGTCCCCTGAACAGGTGTGTCCCCTGAACAGGTGTTTCCCCTGAACAGGTGTGTCCCCTGAACAGGTGTGTCCCCTGAACAGGTGTGTCCCCTGAACAGGTGTGTTCCCTGAACAGGTGTGTTCCCTGAACAGGTGTGTCCCCTGAACAGGTGTGTCCCCTGAACAGGTGTGTCCCCTGAATAAGGGTTGGCCATGGAGTTGAAACATAATTGTCAAAAAGAGTTCTAGTGTAGATAGATAGCTTTCATAAATTGTAAACCAGTAAAATAACTTGTGTGTCAAGACAGTAACCAGATGAAAATGTTTCCACAATTATGAGTTCTAGTGTAGTTTTTTTATCCTTTATACAATATTTTATTATAAGTTTAACATGTATATAAAAAAAATTGTCACTCGTTTATTTTTAGGCTAAGCTTACTTGAAGCAGGTGCTAAAGATGGCTCGGAGTTCCAAACGTGGCAAGATGAGATGCGGCAGAAAGATCTAGAAAAAGAGCTGAGCGAGATTGAAAGGAGACGCCTTGAAGGCAAACTGAGTCACGAGGAAGCTATACTAGCACGCCAATCCTTGATCCAAGACAATCGGCAGAAAGTTTTAAAGATGAAAGAAGAGGCTGAGGAAATGATGCAAGAGTACGTTGCCAGACGATTAGATGAAGAGAAGGTGTTGAGAGAGCTTGTTGAAGATGTCTTGGCAGGTCATCAAAATGCCAAAGAAGCGAAACAAAAACTACAGAATTACAAACGCAAAATTGGTAAGCATTCTTAAAATTATTCGGTTCAATACATTGTTTATATGAATAAACTGCATAAATTTACTAATCTCCCATTTTTTTACTCCAAATAGCTGAGGAAGTGAGCGAAGAAAGTCGAGAATTACTTCGTCAAGCATTTGAAGAGGTAAGCTTTCACAGTTCAGTGAATATTTTAATTTTATAATAATGTAATCCTTAAAACAAAACTTAATGCTTGAATGATGGGTTTTTCCAATCCTGTTTTTTACTGTTTTACATCCGATAAACAAAAAATAAAGATTGTTTCTTTCAATGTTGCAGGCAGCTCAAGACATGCGTCGTAAGATCGACTTAGTCCAGGAGATTCGTGCGATGGAGGCAGCACCAAAAAACAATAGGAAATTCATTGATTGGACGAGTACAGCTGGGCACGCATTGTTGAGTGAGATGTCAATAGCAGAGGTAAGGTTCTCTGATTAATAACTTCTAAACATTACATTGAGATTGTTCAGATTATGGTCAAGAAACGCTGTTTATAGACATACAGTACTTACTTGGAACAGGCTAATATTTTGTCCTTTTTTTGTTTGCAGCTAAAAGAAAGATTATGCTTAATGAAATCCAAGCAGCTTGAAGAGGAGGAGAATAAACGGGACACTATCTTGGAAGCTAAAGAGGCCAAAGAACAGATGCTTATGGAGAAATTGGAGCAAATATCACGACATAGAATTGCTGAGGGCCAATTGGCATCCAAAAAGTAAGTACACCTAATCATCACATGAATTACAGATGCGTAACTAGCTATCCTACTAAGATGTTATACTCAAGATGTCTGCTTCAAACTATTATTCATTGATACATTTATTTCTAGACAAGTTGAAAAGCAAAAGAAACCTGAAAAGGCAAAGCCTGTTGATCCAAAATTAAAAGCTCTACAGGACAAATTGGAACAGAAAAAGTTAGAGAGGTTGCAGACCGCAGAGCAAAACAAGATTAAGCCAACGAAGGAGTCGGCTGCAGTCACAAGCTCACTTAACAAACAGAAGGTTAGACAATATTTTGATAATACTACTATACATCACTTCAGTGGTATGAAATTATACTGTATATGGCAGACTAATAGTTGTTGTACAAGAGGATCAATTATAAATATTAGGCCTGGCTTTGATAATACTGCCAGAAAATAATAAATAATATGTTCAATTTATATAGCGCCGATCATGGCGCTGTGTGTTACACTTTTCAACTACATGCTTCTCCCTTTAGGGTCATGTTAGTGCTGCCAATTCTAGCGCTTATTCGTCTGTCCACGACAGTGAGCTAGTACACTGGGGTAACTCTCTACTCATCTCGAAAGATGTTCTTTAAAGTGCACACAAGCAGTTTGTGTACACTGGACCTACGGTTTATAGTCCTTATCCGAGAAGACTAACCACCTGAACCATGGAAGGGGTGAGCCTCAAACCCTTGCCATAGGGCTTTGGATTACGGCAACCTACTCATAAATAGGTTGTAGCATGCAATATGTAATATTTTTACTATAGTCTCAAATTTGGCTTATTTTTTCAGAGGATACAAGAAGACAGTCGGTGGCGAGAGCTTGAGCAGAGAAGAGAACGGCAAGCAGCTCTACAGGCCGAGGGCGTCCTTACAAATGTTTCGGGACAAAAATTAAGCTCATTCAGTCAGCGTAGTCGGTCAGCTGGAAAACTGGCATGCTAAAAAATATGTATATAAATAATATACTATTACATAATATAGACATTAATGTGCTTTTGATAATTTTTATGTATAGTACATACAAAAAATTATTAATGAAGTCATATTTTTAGTATTTTAATTTCTCGAATTACTTATATACTATAATAAATCACATTTTTCTATTCAAAGTTAGTACGGTCAATTTTATTTAAAAAAAGAAACGTTACTGGTCCTTTTTAAGGCATGCTTAATATTACATACAATTGTATTTTATTGAAAATAATATAGTAAACAACATTTTTGGAGCATTATTATTAATGTTAAGCCAGATACAAACAGTAAACTTCTGCCTACACAGTATCAAACTGTATGTGACAACAAAATGTGATATGCCAATATATGGACATGATGTCATATCACTGCCATATTTGGTAGTGTAGACAGAGCTTATATATTAGCATACACAGACAATGACTCAAGGTTTCAGTAATGGAAAAACATACCAACTGCTATTAAAACAGTAGAAAAACATAGTACATCATTTTAAGTCAATTAAGAAATCTATATTTATAGTCCCAGGGTCGATCATATCCAGATAAATCTTTACCCTGCTTACCAACTATTCATAATAGAAAAGAATACATAACAGCAAATGGTATTACGTTGAGCATTTAAATTCAACCTTTTACAATGTTGTCTGCATTAGTGAGTACTACAAGACACAATAATTCAACCTCGCTCAGAGACTGACCCATCCTCCATTCCAAAGTATACCTTCTTTGCCATCTTCACAAATAACCCTGTATCAACAACCCCTGTTTAAAATGTATAAATATTGCATTACATATATATATAGACATATCACTACCATATTTGGGCATATCACTACCATATTTGGGCACGTCAAACTAGTTTGATAGTGTAGACAGAGCCTAAGTTACTGAAAATAAATGATGATTTGAAACATTTCCTACCTGGAATCATCATAAGAGTCTGGTTAATATCTTGCCAATTTCCAGAAACTTTATCAAATTTCCAATCCACAATCAGGTTACCATTGTCCGTAACAACAGGACCCTAAACAAGATAAATAAATTATCATTAGCTCTGTCTCCACTATCTATTTTGATAAAAAGAATGTGATGTGCCCAACTATGGTAGTAATATGACATCATCATGTCCATATATGGGCACATCACATTTTTCGTCACATAAAGTTTGATAGTGTAGACAGAGCTTTACAAAAACTTTTTAACACAATTTTTAAAAACTAGTTTATCTGAATTTTTTAATTTTTCCTTTCAATGTTTTCCTACAATGACAATAATCAATTCGATCGTACTATAGGCCCAATTAAAATTTAAAATGTTAAAATGTTCTTGTATAAATATGTACAATTATAAGCATTTCTTCTGAATATTACGCTGCTTCATATGTCAACTGTATACTCACAGCTTTAGCTTGTGCCATTCGTAGTACTGCCTGTCCACCTAGGAGGCTCTCTATCTTCTTCATCACAGGTTTGTAGGCCATAGCAATCACTTCTATGGGAACACCTTTCTTCCACTTTTCACCAAACTGTTTTGAATCTTTCCTAAATATTGGCAGAATAAAATACAACAGAAGTTACGCTATTACCGTTTTTTAATATCTAGTTGGGTCATAGGGCAATAAAAAGAAACGGCAATAACAACGGACCTGTGTTGATATAAAGTTTGCGGTACAACATGTATATATAGTTCGATAAATATACTTTGATTGTCCTCAGGAGTGAGAATGCAGAAAGTCTAGGAAACTGGGAATAAAGCCTATACTACAAACTTTATGTGACAAGAAAATGTGAAGTGCCCATATATGGACATGATGGTGTGTCATATCACTACCATATTTAGCCATATCACTACCATGGAAACATCCTACTTTTTTTTGTCAAACTAGTGTGATAAGTGTAGACAGAGCTTTAGTGAAATAGTGTAGGACAAACCTGTAATCAGCTATGACAATGAATGTCTCAGCATTGTATGCTATGATCTTCTCTTGTGTTAGACATCCACTGAAAATGCACATAGATATTTTGTTATTATAAATGATGAATTACTGAAACTTTAAACCTTATACCAATGAACTTTTTATAGTTCAAACTAAAATGTGACCAACACACATCAACTTTTTCTAAATGTAATACCTACACACTACCTTTTTTGTTGTTGCTTTCAAAGGGGAGAGGGGGGGGGGGGCAGGTGTACAGTAGTCCTAAATGTAATACTTACCCACCACCTTTAATTAAATTTAAGTCAGTGTCCACCTCATCTGCTCCATCAATTGCAACATCCAACTGAAAACACACAAAAGCATATTTTGTAAACAGTTAAAAAAATTTATTTAAAAATTTTCTATTTTAGTTCAAAACGAATATTTATCAAATACATGATGATTGCAATTTATAGCTCCATTCTCCAACTAGAAAACTAAGAAAACACAGATCATCAAATGATTGGTTGGTTCGTTATTTGGATTGTTCCATTATTAATATGAGGGTAGGTTACTATTACTTATAGTAAGTACTCTACGAGCAAGCTTCTTATTTGTTAATAATGTTAATTATATTATATACATTCAACACTTAAATAAATTCCTGTCATTTGATTGGATGTCCATGAGTCACATGGTGTACAAAGTACTAAACAAATTTAACAAAATGTACAATTGAATCCAACTGATGGTTGTAAAAAAGACACTTTTCTTACACATGGAGTCTTTTCTAAATCACTCAAGTTTAAGTTGTTATTTATAATCAGCTGACGGGCTTGAAACGAGGTTGGCACACACTGTAGTGTTAGATTTTCTTTCTTGACACGTTCAGCTGTAAATAAATTCATAGAACATAGATAATTATAAATGAGCAATAAACCTAAATTCTAACTATTAATAAAAGAAATATTAATTTTATTAAAGTTGTATAGAGAAGTTAATTTATGGAGAAAACATATAACAAAAAGTTTCTCATACTCATAGTATGCAATTCATTTTGCTATATTTCCAATTAAATATTTTACTTAGAAAAAAGAGATATTAATTCAATTTTAATAATATTATTATTATTATATAGCATTAAAAATAATATTTATGAATTGTTACCAAGCCGTTCAACAGCATAAACAATTGTTGATCCACTTCCTATACCAACAATCTGTTTGTCCTGCAAAATAAAAAGAATTTTAAACGATTAATATGGTGATCATCTCATACTTGGAAAAGAAAGGGTGCAGCTACTGGTAGGAAAGCATAGCGGTGAGCAATGTTCATGGAAGGACCCTATACACCGATCGCAGCATAATAGCATACCATTCCCTGCCCTGGATATATTGCTGTAGTATCCTATTCCACTATCTTATCTATCTAGAGTAGGTAGGTACCTTAACATGGTTGTTGACAGCAGCAATTGCAGCGGCTTTTTTTGCAGATTCTGCCATTGGTATTTTACAAAATGTTCTTGAAAAGAAATGGGGACGATGCCAGGAACAACACCGATTGTACTTCCGGCTAAGAGAAGCGGAAATAAAGGACCTGAAATGTCCAAGAACGTACGCACTTCTGGCGTTTGAAAACAACATGTGGAAGTTCCTTGTTTTTTTGTGACCCAACCAAACTGGAAATATTATTTTCATTTCCATTTTATTTTTGGATTATTATATTTTAAAAAGTGTTAATATATATTTATATATAAGTAAATCATAAAACAAATATTTGTGTACAGTCCTAACGTAAATAATTTTTTATTTGCATAAAAATGCAACGTTTACAAACAATGACATTATAAAAAGGGAATTTCCCTTTTTTGCTGGGTTTTAAATTCTAGAGTAGGCAATTGTATTTTGCGTCTCATCCGTAATAAACGCGTTATAAACGCACCTTTGTTAAATACATATATTAAATTAAATACCAATATTGTCTTCTATATCATCAATATTAAGTTTTAGTATTAGAAACTTGATTTAATGATAATAAAGTTGAAAAAAAACTGTCCATTATGTTTTGTAGAATAACACATAAGTTTTTATGACGCATCAATGACGCCTAATTCGTTTGATGTTACGGTACTTTCTATAAATCGAAAAATGGCGGAGCAGGTACAAGCACGTGTTGAAAAGGCCGTTGGAGACCTTGTAAAAGAGTTAGATACTCAGCATATTCGCAAAATGCAGGTACAGTAATAGGCATAATAACTTATTTTAATGATTTAAATAGTATTTAGTAGTACTACAGGTGTAATACGTTTAGGTAGGCTACTAGCTAAGCCGGGAGCTTTGGTGGCATGAGTGAGCTAGCTAGGAGGAGATTAACGGCTCGAATAGCGTGACTGCGGACACATAGGCCTAGTACTAGTAGATGTCTAGGCCTAGCTTAAAATGTTTGGAGTTTCTATATAAAGTGAAGTTATGAAATTTTTATAAACATTCAAATATATTTTTAAACACAACACTTTAGTGCCTAGGTAGGTTAGGCCCATGATTTAGATAAAAAGGAAAAGATGATAAATTATCATATGAATGTGTGTGTGAATTATGTCTTTCTTCACGACAGGGAAATATGTATCGTTGCAGTGCAAAATGTTGTGATAATACTTCAAGCAGTATGGAGGAAGCTCAACGTTGTATTGAACGATGCTCACAGCCCTTACAACAAGCACAGAACACAATTCAACATGAACTGCAAGATTACCAGGTATTATGATGTTATCATGGACCTATATAAATATGCTATAGGTCCATGATGATGGTATAATCGGGAATCTTTCAACACAACGACATAGCCTACTTATTAAGGATAGTGAGAGAAGCTATACAGTCAGTGTATAGGAGTGGTAAAATTATACCTTACAATAAACTACAATTACTAGTGGCGTAATGTACAGGGCAAAGGCCCGGCCCTGGTTTAGCACTCCTAAGGTGCCCTCCAACGCTGGATAGTTGCATTGGACTGCTCATGCTCTGGAGTCACTTGAGCTCTGGGGGCCCCTGAGTTTATCCAGTGAGCGCTCATAGCCGTTATGCTCGTAATTACAGGTTGTTTTGTTAGTGTTAACTGTTACGTGTTCCAATTTTTTTGTATAGTGGTCACTCTTACGAATTAATTTAATAACAAAAAATATTTCTATTTCAGGAAAGGCTACAGCGGTGTGCAATACAATGTCAGGATGATGTAAAAGATCGGCTATCACCAGGAGCCAGTCAACAACAAGTAGATGCCTTGAGAGGAGAGATAGAAGGGTGTCTAGTCAAGTGTGGAGATAAACATATAGCAATTTTACCAGCTATGATGAAGAGAATGAAGGCAACATTAGCACAATATCAATAGTAGTTAAACTGATATTAATTTTATATAATGACACATAATAGGTTAACATAATGTATACAAATTGAATGTTTAATCAATTAGTATTGTGGGTTCAGTAAATTTATAAATATAAATTGACATTAGGCCTTTAATTTACATGTGTGTAAGTTGGTGACCCACCCACCAAAACGATAATTAGCAAAAACAACCATACTCGCACAATTAAGCCTGAACAGTGATATTTAATAATTGATGATTAGATTGAAATTATCATAACCACCTTCGACCTAAAAAGTGATAATGATTATAGTGTAGTTCGTTTAGAATTATCTACTGTATTCTGTAAACTGAAATGTACAGTATGACCTCCAGTATGACCTCCGTGAGGTGTTTGTATTACTGTAGAATTAAATAAATATTGAAGAAAAGATATATTGTATTTGTATATATATACTACTTCCAAAGGCAAATTACTGAAAAAATGACAATACTGTGGGTATCATGTGGCTGGATCTCAATGGAGATACAAAAAAAAGCGAAAAGCTAAATCAAAACGGTAAGTAAAACAGCCAGAAAAGTTAGCAGAGTTTCGGGCAACACTAGCCCTTCATCAGTGCAAGTATATAGGCTATTGTATATATATACTGTTATAGATTGTTTTATCATCATGAAAGTGGAAACGTGACAATTTTACTCGGGTGAAGTCAAGACGTAATCATCTGTTGCTGGGAAGATTATTATACGGTCGCCGTTACGTACGCAACACTCGGCACGCGATCAGTTGCTAGGATAGATTAACTAGTGTCGCACACGCATCCACCATAGCAACATACGTTACAGTAGTCTAATAGTACTCGTCCTCTTGGTGGCCGGTTCTTTTACCAAAATGCCGAAATCGCAAAACGAGCAAAAAGTGCTTTCGAAAAAGATATTCTTTTTGGATTTAAAGGGAAGCCCAGCAAGCAGGACACGAGCTCTTGAAATACGCCTCAGAAGTCTTGGCGCTAGCGTTCTACACAACTTTACAAAATCGGTCAATGTTTTGATAACTAATCAACAGCTTGGAGTACGAACTCTACGGTTAGTAAAGTATCTGTTAAGCTCTGTCTACACTATCAAAACAGAGTGATGTGCCCAAATATGGTAGTGACATGACATCATGTCCATATATGGGCACATCACATTTTTTTGTCACATAAAGTTGTATAGTGTGTAGACAGAGCTTTAGATATTTATTGAAACGTAACAAAGGTTATGATAAATTTACGAAGGATGAAGAATACATGTTGGAGAAAATATTTATGATTTACGGTGATAATACTGAGATAAAAGTTGTTTTTTTTTATTTTCAGATCTAGGGCTCGACCTACATCTAGGAATTCAACTAAAGTAAGTATGATATTCGCAGTAACCATAAACTATGAATAAGGCCTATGATTTTGCCGAATAATATAAATATCTACACTTATTTTTGTCTTGTATTATATTATTTTTACCATATTAAATCTTTTTTTTCAAAGGATGCTAGGAAAGAAGTTTTAGAGAAAGCTGAACTGCAACGAGCAGAAATCAAACATATCGATGGTTGGTACAATCAAACAAGAAATATTTCTTACAAAAAACGCCGCTTATCTGACGATAACTACCGTCTACATGCATCTCAATTATTTATCAGCAAATGTTATTTCCCAGACGTGATTTGGGGTGCGCATGTCCAGTCAGAGTTTTCAAATACCAATGTTTCAGTCGTAGTAAATTATAAGCGACCGCATGGTAAAAGTTTCCTAATGCTTCCGTTCTGTCTAAAGGAGCGGCACAAAATTTTTTTTTTTTTTGGCAAAAAAAAATTGCTATGGCCATGATACATGTGATGATCTGACGGAGATGATTTCGCATGAGTATGATAATCATGGCGATGGTAATATGTAAATAGCATTTTGAGGTGTTAGGTAGCGGTAGAAGTTTTACCTCTTTTACCTACCTTTTATCTCTTGTACAAATAGGTTTTGTAACAGCTTTTATTACCATTTGAGCACTGAATGCTTGTCAGTATACTGTACGAGAGTGATGTGATGTGTGTAATTGTTTTTTTTTTATTTATCTTTTTTCGAGCATACACCATTTCCATGTATATTGTATATGCAAATGACAATAAATGGAAGTAATTTTCCACTGATGAATGAATGAATGACAGCTTTCTGTATTACATTTACTGTACATATTTTATATTAATTGTAGATGTCTCAAATTGGATAAATTCACTAACAAAAGTGACTAAACCGAGACGAACTCCACCACAAATTACAAAAGTCAGTCGATCACCAAAAGGTAGAAGAAATGTGTTAAAAGTGGAAGATAACTCAAGGTTAGAGAACCCGCAAAATGGAGCAAAATGGTTTTCACATTTTATTTTATATTTGTAGTTTCATCATAATTCATTCATTCATTCAATCTTTTATTTCGGAATCTCTGTTGGTCCATAGAAAGTAAAATTAATTATCTTTGACTTATATAAGACGTTGTCTATAATCGTTGAGACTAAAACACTTTCACTTGAATTAAGTCTACACTTGTATCGATTTTCTTAAAAAATCATAAAAGAAGGAATTTTACTTTCTTTGAACATAAGGTTGGAACTCAATGTTGATAAGAATAATCATCATCTTCATGGTTTGATCTACGTTCTGAGCACTATTATAGTTCATACTAAAGTATACAAGAAATATTTCTTACAAAAAACGCTGCTCGCTTATTGACGTAACAGTTTTAAAGATATATTGTCCCTCTGAAAAATATTTTTTATTTCAAATTTGTGTTTGAATGTGTCATTTTATTGTCACATAATAGTTATTTTACCTGAAAAAAATGTAATTTAAAGCAAAAAATACTTAAATTGTCTGTCAGACAATGGTTTTTTAGTTATAATTAAACGTTTCGTTTCTTTTTTTATGTGAACAAATATTATTTTTTTGTTACAGAGTCTGTGTTTCATATTAGTCACTTTAGTTTATTTTTATTGCTAAGGTCAAGTCTGGGGGTCACTTCATCACCCTAGATACTTCATTCAAGTGTGAAGTATCATCTGACAGCGAATCATGGGACTCATAAATACCACAAATGCTTTGGGATTTGTCATTCAACCGTTAGACTCTTTCCGTTTTTTGGTGGTACCTATAAATTACAGTCGATTATGCATTTTAGCAAAACTGTCAACCTGAGATATATAACTGCTGTTTTACTTTCGGTTTCTTAATGAGTCATCCTCTGGGACGTAGCGGGCTAAAGCAGCAGCGTGAAAAAATTGTAACCCATATAATCTTTCCCTCATCAGAGCATATCGACCCATTGTTAAAAACATCTATGAATGGCCAACGATCACAACTAACAGTAGGCCTAGCACCAGACATGCTGAAAAGGAAACTGCTCCCACTGGTAAATCGACGAGACGTGCCGCTATTACTGGTGCTAATCAACCTGGGTATTGCGAATCTTGTAACGTAAGGTAGGCGTATACGACATGACGGTTACGTTTCGATTATGAAGCTCTGTCTATCAAACTTTATGTGACAAAAATGTGATGTGCCCATGGATTGATGATGTCATATTACTATACATATTTGGCCATATCACTACCATGGGTACATCACACTTTTTTTGTCAAACTAGTTTGATAGTGTAGACAAAGCGTTATGCTTGGTTCCCACTAGAAACGCAGCACAAGGACGTAACGCAACGCAAGTGAGTTGACCAATCACAAGCGATGGATTATTCGAACTTTCACTTGTCATTGGTGAACGCGTTTGCGTTCCGTTTACGTCCTTGTGGGAACCAAGCTTGAGAATGGCATCATTGTATATGAAAAAACCCCGATTAAACGACAAAAATATAATACGGTACAGGTAAACGTAAGTACGAATACGATGCTATCTTAGGACCATGCTTTTCTTTTGCAGATTTTTGAACGTTATAGCGCATCTGAATTCAGTCAAGCATGTTAAATTTTCTTCAAATCGAGGAAACTTCAAAAATCTTGATAAGCAATTAAAGAAAGGCAAAACGGTAGATGATTTTCTACAAGAAATGGCTATCCAAGATTCGGTGAGGAAATGCTACCATATTTTTCCAATAAACTTCATATTTTATGAAAAGTAAAATTAATTATCACACCAGTAATTTAACCATTTCTTGTTATAATTTAGAAAAAGTCGTCTGCCAGGAAACGTAATACGTCACGACCACGCAGTGCACCCACTTCAGGCGCTAAGTCCCGAACGTCTTCTAAAAAAGCTGAACCAAAATTGCAAAGGACACCTGTTAGAGGCATCGGGGCGTTGCGTAGCCCTCCAGATGATGAAACCCCGACAACAGTGGCAGGTACCTCTCAGGCAACAACTAACAAACGTCACCTTAACGCTGTTAAACGTAAGCTGTTTTCTGATGATGATGAGTCGAAGCCGCCTCGCATTCCTAAACCAGATTTGTCTAAAAAAGCTAGACCGGATTTCCAAAAGACACCTGTTAGGGGCATTGGGGCGTTGCGTAGCCCTCCAGAAAATGAAACCCCGACTCCAGTGGCAGGTACCTCTCGGGCAACAACTAACAAACGCCAACTTAACGCTGTTAAACGTAAGCTGTTTTCTGATGACGATGATGAGCCAACTACATCGTCGAAGAAGAAAGTTGTCGTCAAAAGGAGAAGACCATCCAGCGCAGGAGTTTTCAAGGTAAAGCTTCCATGGTTCCCACTATGACGCAACGCAAGGACGTCGTAAGCGAGTTGACCAATCACAAACGATAGAATATTCGAACAGTTGCTTGTCACATTGGTCACTCGCTTGCGTTGCGTCTACGTCTTCGCGTTACGTCCTAGTGAGAACCAAGCTTTAATCATAGTCGCTGTCAGTATTAAAATGATGCCCCTTTTTTAAACAATATTTAGAATACCATAACGTTTTTACGCTCGACTTTTTCTTCTGCTCTTAGGATTTACAAGAACGCATCCATCGCCTTCCATCGCCGCCGTCGTTTGCAGGCGTTCAAAAACAAGGAAAGCGTGGAAACCAGTCAAATAAAAAGACCGCGTTATTGATACGCCGTGCTGCTGGAAGTCTAAAGAAAAGTTTAAAATCCAATAGCCCTGTCCTTACTTCAATGGAAATGAGGAATGGAAAAATGAAAATATGCAATGGCGTATAATGACATGACTGTAATTTAATTTTAAGATATAGATTACTTTTAGTTTATAATATTTAATTTTACTGGTATTAACAATTTCGTTATGATAGAAATACATAATATAATGCATATAATAATGAATAAAATAATTGATATAAGCTTGGTAGGTGCGCCTTTTTTTTTACTTCAAATTAATTGATATTGAAACATACAAAGAACAAAGAATTACAGTACAGTAGACAACAATGGCGTCCGGCGGTCCCTAATACGAACGCGTCAATTCTACTGTTTGTAAAACGCACCAGTAACACCGAACACAAAGAAGCACTTTTCATCGATGCGCCTGTTGTTGTACGAACGCGTCAACTTTACTGTTTGTAAACGCACCAGTAACCCTCACAAAGAAGCACTTTTCATGATCGCCTGATATATACGTGTATTTCAATTATCCATAATATTGTGTAATTAAATGATTTTAGCGACAATACAATACTATAAAGACATTTACCACACAACCCGTGAGAATCTCCAAATATAAATTAAGTTACAGATAATTGGCAATCATTTTAATTAAAGACGTATGACGTCACTAGGTCTATCACAATCATGGCACGTAACATTGGTGAGAACTAGTTATGTTAGACAATAGGTATGACATTGCCTCACACCTTTTGGTAAGAAAACCATGTGAATGTCCATTAAATTGCAATAGGCTTTTACTTAATGAAAGTAATGTGTTATTTATTGTTTTTGTAAGTTGCGTTCACACGTATTTTTGATGTAGCTTAAGGAAAATTGTTAATAATGAATCCCCCCATATAGTTCGTTAGCTTTTAAACATTTGAAAAAAGACAACTTATATCTACCCCAAATAAATAACTCGTTTGTGTCTACCACTATCAAACGTTATGTGACAACAAAATGTGATGTGCCCATATATGGACATGATGATGTCATATCACTACCATATTTGGGCACATCACACTTTTTTTGTTAAACTAGTTTGATAGTGTACTCTGCTTAGTATTCTCATCGGTTTGGTGGTATGGAAGTGTAATGTATTTTGAAATTACCGGGTGGAGCTTAAGTTTTATATCTCATAAAAAATTCAATGTCATTTTTAGGAAGTTGTATTTATCCTAAAGCTCTGTTCACACTATCAAATTATTTTGACAAAAAAAGTGTGATATGCTTAAATATGGTAGTAATATGACATCATCATGTCCATATATGGGCACATCACATTTTTTTTTGTCACATAAAAATTGATAGTGTAGACAAGGCTTTAGGTATTGTTATACAGTGTATATATGGGCACATCACATTTTTTTGTCACATAAAGATTGATAGTGTAGACAGAGCTTTATAGAAAATGTTTGAAGAGGTATTTATAGGCATAGGTCGTATATATATCTTTTTTATGCGAAATATTTGGTAAAACAAATTGGTTAACAGATTGATATTGTGTTGAAAAGGCGATATTAATACTATAGTAGGCCTATGTATTACTAATTATAAAGAGCCAACTTATGAAACAAATAAATGCAGGTACAATCAACACAACTTCAATTTGAAACTCGATGAGAAAAAAACCACTGTATTTAATATTAATGACCCTTCGAAGAAAAATCGTAACGTCTCTCCATATAAGGCTTATCGTTTTATCGTCCTATAACTGTCGTTGGTGATACTACACACCTACTACATTATAATATGGTGTTTAATATCACCGGCGATAGTGACGATAAAACAATAACGTGAATTTCTTTTGTGCATTTTGTTGTATTAACAAATACCGTTCTGCGCATCTCCTAATTAGCATGCAATCTGTGCAATTTTTCTTTTGCAGGTATTCTTAAATAAGAGCGCGCAAACGATAATTCGCCAGTTGTCTGTTTATTTTCAACTCGACACTTGTTCTGCAATAACATATCAATGTCGTCGCAATCTTCAGACGCCGCTACGCCATTCTCAATTGATGACATTTTGGGAAAGAAACTTTCCGAGTCCAATGAATCCGAGCATTATCACCAACATCCCTACCATCATCCGTACCATCTCCAGGCAAAGAGACACAAGCCAAACTATCGCCGCCCATCTGACATGCAAGGTGTTACCATGAAATCCGTCAAACAAGAGGAGGCAGCGAACGAAAGACCAAACTATCTAATTGATTCTTCTGATGATGGAATTGATGAAGAAATCACTAAAATCAGACAAGGATTTGCTAGAAATTACTCCAGTTATGCTTTCCCTCGCTCTTACAACAGTGCGACAAGAGTTGCAAGAAATGATCTACAAGAGGTTAAACAACTTCATTCAAAACATACGATGTCTCCTCTTTTACAGCAAGATAAACAACAAGGTGGAACCAGCGAGGAGACACTGCAGCAGTCCCCGTCGACGTGTTCTGTGGGTGACATAACCGTTATCCTGGAGAACTCTGACTTATGGCGTGCATTCAACAAGTGCGGAACAGAGATGATACTTAACCGCTCTGGAAGGTAGGTCTACCGTTTAATGATAATCATCAAAATATTTTTTTTTAATATAATAGTATACGTGATAATTATTTAAGTTAGTAATATTTGCCCATTTTTCGACAAAATCTCTGTACAAAAGAAAAATTTCTCTCAAATGATCTTACACTCTAATCAGGCTGACGTAGGTTTTTTTTATAGGATCTACTACCGCTTCGCAATCATGCTATATGATTTTATATCATTGCTATTTATTTCAAACGTCAATAATAATAGAAATGTTTTTTAATTATCTTGTAGGTTTGAAAAAAAATGTAAAACACTTTAATAGCTGGCACAGATAAACAAGAGAAAAGCAGAAATGTTCTCGACTTTCTTTGATATTAACTGTGTAAAAGTGCAAATCTATTTCACGCCTGTTATACCACCAGCAGGACACAAAAATAGTTAGATATTAATAAATCTATCAGTTTATTGCTGTTCTGTTATTTATTGTTGATTAATTAACAGGTCATAATATACTGGTGTATTGCCTTTTAAATAATTCGTGAGCATACGGTGTTGACTTGTATAATGTTTTATGCATGGTATTTTTTTTTTTTTTTTTTTTATTTTACACGCAATCAAACAGCGAGTGTAGCCAATTACATGACGAATAAAATAATACTGTATCGTGCTTATAAACTAAGTCTCATTTGAGGCTTAAGTGTGGTTCCCACTAGCGACGCAACGCAAGGACGTAAACGCAACGCAAGCGTTTTAACCAATGACAAGCGAAGTTATAGACAGTTAGCAATCACAAGCGAATAAGCCATCGCTTGTGATTGGTCAATTCACTTGCGTTGCGTCCTTGCGTTGCGTCGCTAGTGGGAACCACGCTTTAGGGAGTGGAGTTGAAAGAGTCGCGAGTTACAACCCTGGCACTAGGTCAGGATTGAACCCCGGACCTTGGGATTGGAAGGCAAACACGTTAATATATATAAATATAATAATTAAAATATATTAATAATTCTGAAGATCTTTGCTATATATACTTATTGTTGCAAAGTACTAAACTATTCACTAGTATTAAGCTCTGTCTACACAGAGACAAAACAAAATGTGATGGGCCCATAATATGGACATGATGATGTTTTAACACTACCACATTTGAGCATATCACTACCATATTTGGGCACATCACACTTTTTTCTCACAAAATTTGATAGTGTAGACAGAGCTTAAGTTATTTTTTATTTTGAAGTTTTCACGTGTTAAATAATTACTCTTATTTATTAATTTTTTAGGCGAATGTTTCCATACGTTAATATTAGGATCAAGGGTATGGATCCAAAGAAAAAATACTCGGTGAAAATCGATATTCGGAGTGAAGACGATCGGCGGTACAAGTTCATAAATTCCAAATGGATCCCGGTAGGGCTAGCCGATATGGACAATGTCAACAGCCTAAAACTGCACGCCGATTCACCAAATACCGGGGCATATTGGATGAAACATGAGATATGCTTTGCTAAGTTAAAGATCACTAACAATAAAGATACCAAAGATTCGAGGGTGAGTTGAATCATGGAGGTATAAATATACCTCCATGGTTGAATAGTACATCATTTTCTTCTCATTATTAACATTTTTAATAATAGTCTAGTAGTATGTAAAAACATGTTAATTTGAACATGGAGGTATACAATTTTGGAATACAGAAAAATACTTACACACTCGTTTTAAATACAACAAATAAATTAAATAAATAACGAAATATTCCAGGAAGGAATAAGAGAACTGCAGAAAATAATAAGACTTAAAACCGCACGGATTCCAGTTAAATGCCAATTTACACAGGCAAGCGGTAACGGTAATATATAATATAAATATATAGAATCTATGTTATTCCTTATTACCATTTACACACAACGCGGAGTGGACGGACGGTTACCGCTCAGGATAGATACAGATTCTACGTGGGACAAGCTACGCGGTTTTCCGCTTATACCGTTACCGCTCGGATCGTCTGTGTAAATTGGCCTAAAAGCGTGGTTCCCACTAGCGACGCAACGCAAGGACGTAACGCAACGCAAGAGAATTGACCAATCACAAGCGATGGCTTATGCGCTTGTGATTGCTAACTGTCTATAACTTCGCTTGTCATTGGTCAAAACGCTTGCGTTGCGTTTACGTCCTTGCGTTACATTCTAGTGGGAACCAAGCTTTACGCTTATCCATTTTATGTAGGCCCTATAAATGTATTGACTTATTGTTTTGTTTTTTCCTTTCCTTGTAGCAAGTTATTCTTCATTCGATGCACAAATACAAACCATGGATTGTTATAACAGAAGAACCAAATGAAGAAGAAGACATTGAATTGAATAAAGCTGTACACTTTGCATTTGACATCACCAGCTTTGTGGCAGTGACAGCCTACCAGAATGAAAACATCACTCAGTTGAAAATACATAATAATCCATTCGCCAAGGCTTTCCGTGATACTGACGTCACTGCGTATGTATTGTGTTAACATTATTGATGGAAATAATATAACTTATTGAGAATGGTGGGCCTAAAAACGAACTCATCATCTTAAGGAATTTTGTTTTCATTTAGCCAGATGGTCTTTTAAAGATCTATAGGGCAATCCGTAAATGCCCATTTACACTAGGACGTGACGATATAAATATATATTTAAAAAAAAAAAATCTAAAAAGTTGTTATCCTAGAACTATAGGATAATAGCATAATCTGCCTTCGATGAAAATAATATTTTCACACGTCCAATCAAATGATGTCATGATTAGTAAGAGCAATAATATCGTGACAATACAACGATTTTATTGTTTTTATTGATCATGACATCACTTGATTGGATTTTCAAAGACAGCATAAATGGTTATTCTAATAGTTCTAGAACAAAAATCTTTCTAATTTCTTTTGATTTAATATTTAATAAAAATGTATGCACTTTTATTTATCGTCGATCGTCCAAGTATAAAAGGGCCTTAAGGCACTTATTTGTGATAACTAATATGATTGTTTCCATTTTAGAATCATTGAAGGAGCGTGTATGTTGGCAGGGAATCCGACCGCAGCCATCAATGCCATGTATGGTAATGAAACAGGTATGCTTATTATTCAATTGCCGGATCGAAAAAAAACATCGGCTTAACAAAGTTCTAGAAACTTAACAATTGATTTTAAAATACGGACATTAAGAAAAAGGCATTTTTAAATTGAGTGAAAAAATATCTGGTTTGTAACTTGAATATGAAAATAATACATTTTCCGCGAGTAGCTATCGTTTTCTTTTATTAGTGAGCGATATACTTAAGATGATTGTTAGAATTAGTAATCAGGTTTTGTCAAACAATATTTGTTTTGATAAAGATATTTTCTATCACACAAATCGCAATTCTTATTTCCTCTACAGATGGGCAAATTAGAAATGCTATACTGTCACGGCCAACCGCGTATCGAATACCTGAACTACACCAACGTGACAGACGAATACATTACTTTACCGATGATCAACGGTTAAAATTATCGCAAGAACATCGCTTCCAGGCACTACGTCATCACAGCAACTACCCTCTTAACACGTATATGGATTATTACATTGGTCAACGAAAACATTATTTCAATCGTAACTACCCATACGCTTCCTATCTGCGATCATTGCCAGCCGTCGCACCATTCAACGATTCGTACCCAGGCCATTACAACAAGGTCAAGAAATTAAATCACGACATAAATGAATGGTTTGACTTAAGTAAGAGTGCAAAATACCAAGAACGGTTAAAAAAATCTAAGATAATTAAACCAACAACAATTCAACTGAAGGAAGAACAAGATCAACGTAAACATGATGAGGAGAAGGAATGTGCAAACACTGTAAATGAAAGCGTTACGAGTGTGCATAATGATGACGTCAAGAATGAACATAACGATTTAAATGAAAGAAAACGAAAACATCCAATGATTCGTGTTCCTGCTTTTTATGTTGGTGCTTCCAGTGACAAACTCAACTCAACTGTTAGTAATGTGGTGCTTAACAATAATGAACTTAACAGTAAATAAGAGACAAATAGTAAATGTTTTAATATTCTCATAATCCCTTCTTTTTCTCTGTAATTATAAAGCTCTGTCTACACTATCAAACATTATGTGACAACAAAATGTGATGTGCACATATATGGACATGGTGATGTCATATCACTACCATATTTGGGGATATTACTACCATATTTGGGCACATCACACTTTTTTGTCAAACTAGTTTAATAGTGTAGACAGAGCTTTACTCTTCTTCTGTTCACCATTATTTAATAGATTTCGAGTCTGACTGAAATCCTGAAAAATCTTCCTCTCATTCTAATCTGATCAAAAATGAGATTTAAATTATATTTTTCTTTCTTTGGTGGAATAAATGTATAAAGTAGAGTATGCATATTACATTATGTATTTTATTTATTTGTTAATTTCATAAACGATGATAGCTATGGAAGGCCAAACTAAAGTATACAGGCACTAAAAAACATATTTAAACATTAGATATTAAAAGCAGCATTATACCTCAACTAACAATCTGTTCTAAGTTGATTATGTCTGGTTGAAGATTGATCAACGTATTACTAGCTTCAGCAAGTTCAGTAATTGACACACGCCCTCGCTGGCGGATAAATCTTGCAAAACCATCTAGTTCATCTTGAGATATGTAAATAAACTTTCCACGGTCGTCCACAACACCAGTTAATCGACCTTCCTCTTGAAGTTCCTGGACACGTTTAATGGCATCCTGATTATAAAACAAAGATATTAAATTATTAATATAACACACGGTTTCAGATATACCTATATTGTCTACCACACAGTTATGCATTTTGTATGTTTTATAATAGAAATCAAAACAAATTGTAGAAATTGAGAAAGATGTAAAACAACATGTTACACAAATATAAAATATATAAAATAAATAAATTGATTGAAATTGATTGATTGAAATATATATTTATACTGGGTAACCTCTTCAGTCAAAGACTGGTCTCCCAGAGGGCCCAGTTGGTGAACAGTGGCTGTGATGTACTAATACACCGGGATAACCTCCTACTCGTTTAGAAAGATGTAATAGGTTCTTTAAAGTGCACACGAGCTAGATGTGTACACTGGACCTACGGTTTATAGTCCTTATCCGAGAAGACTCGTTCTACCACCAGAACCATGGAGTGAGTGAGCCTCGAACCCCTGCCGATGTTATGGCTACGTAATTACGGTTCCACTGTCTTAACCGCTCTGCCTCTCACTCACTCAGATACTGTTGTAAATATAAGTTGACAAATTACCTGTGTTCTCATGAAGAACTCTGCAGCAAGGTCTTCTAAAATGACTACTTTCTTTTGCTTTATATAATCAACAAATTTCTGTAGCAAGTTTTCTGCCTGAAATAACAAAATTGGTTGTAACATTCAGTTAGATACAAGATTCGAATCTAGGTAAACAAACATTGCCAATAAATCAGCGCCGTAGAAAGCATGAGGCAGAAAAGGCACTTGTTTTTCAACACCCACCCCAATTCCCCACCACATATTGTCATATTTTATATTAATAATTAAATTTAAAGCATCTTTGGCTCGTCTGTTTTTAACCTCTCACTACGGCCTTGCTAAATCATTAGTTAAGAAGTAATGTACTTTTATGATACCTACCTCATCTAAAGACATAGCCTTCTCTTGCCCTTCTTCCTCAACAGTAAAACTCTCTTTTAATATTAAATATTCTTCATGCTGTCGTTTTTCTTCCTCCTCCTTCTTCAACCGTTCCTCTTCTTCCTATGAAAATATATATATAAAATTAATTAATAAAATTTTAGTATACCACATCAATTTATTCTGTGCCTGTGATGTTTATATATGTAAAAGTAGCTCTTCGGAGATCCTGTGAATGAATATACTGAAAGATGAGGGTATATCAATTTGATCTTTAGTGCGTGTGCGTACAGTTAAGGAACGAGTGCAGTTCTGCCGTACTACTCCTGAGAGTGTTAAAGAGTTGCTATCCAAGCGAATTTGAACAATACCATGAAAGCCCCAGTGGTTTAATGGTTAGTATATCTGCATATCAAGCAGAAGGTTCCGGGTTAGAATCTCGGTTGGGGCGAATTTTTTTTCATTCTAACAGATTTTCTCATCTTTATCGTTTCAAATTAATAAAATATCAGTATATCACCTGGCGAATTAGAATTTATTCTGTGCTTGTGATGTTTATAAAAAAATAAGAATTAAAACCGAGTAGCACTACATATTTCCAGCGTTTTCATACCTTCTTTTTTTCCTCTAACTCTTCAAGTTCGGCTTCATGTCTACGCTCTTCCATTAATCTTTCTTCTCTTTCTTTCTTTTCTAGTCGTTCCTCTGCTTCCATCTACAAAATGAATATTAATTATAAAAATGAATATTAATTAATTAATTTCTGATATATATGTTGGTGATATCTTCATATATTTCATATATGTGTTCATAAAAAACATTATTTATTATCTGTTAACAATTACCTCTCTCATTTTTCGTCTTTCCATTTTCTTTTCCATCTTTTCTCGCTTCTTTTTACCCATATTTTTGTCATCAAATGTAAGAAATTCATCTGGATCCATTTCTAAATCAAACAAAATGAACATTATTAAAGCAATGTATCTACAAGTTTATGATGTTGTGTTTTTTAAATAAGTTTATCGATTCTGAATAGATGAGTAGAAGAGCATTTAATAATTGAGATTTGTGCATCTGTAACACATAAACAGCTTGCTTGTTGGAAATATTAGAATATATGGTTTTTCCTGGAAAATTATAAACAGACAAACAAAAAATGTTTAAAATTGGTACTACATTTTTTTACCTTCATGGTCATCATCATCTTCTACGCCTATTTCTTCCTCAGGTTGTTCCCTCACCATCCGCCGTGGTCTTCTCCTTGCCCCTCTTCTAACTCCTAAAATGAATTAGTTTGGCCATTATTGTATTATTACAGTGGTAAATAAAACCAGATTGAAAATATAAGGGAGGTTTATTGCAGTAAATAAAACATAATTAAATATGAATACCTCCTGCAACATCTTCACGGTCTACAGGCACTGGTCGAGCAACCACTGCAGGTTTTTTTACTACAACTAAAAAGAAAAAATTAATATAATTATTAATATTGTTAAGGCCTTCAATTGCTTCAATTCTTTTTTATTCTAAATAAGAAGTTTTTTAAACATTTGTAAAAATTGGTAGCAAAACTTACACATAGGCCTATTTCTATAAAATAAAAAAGTTTCATGGTCGACTGGAAGGAAACAAGGCATTAGACGCATGGCTAGGGCGAGGCCTGGTCTACTATCATTATGGCTGGCTTATCTCTAGTACTATACTGTATAGGCCTAGGTCTGGGGAGGTGGTGCAGGTGCGCTCGACTTTACTCCTCCTGTCCGGCGGCTGGGCAGGGCCTAGCCTCTAGCCAGTTAGGAGCCTAGATAGGACAGAAATATAAGGTAATGAGTAATAACTATCAACTATGTATATATTAGTTACCTTTTCTTCTAAATTTTGTGACAATTAATAGAATTAAACCTACAAAAACTGAACCTAATGCTAACAGAATAATTATCGCATCCATATTGTCACTCTTGTGTCGTCTGCTGTTTTTTTGTGTGCAATATGACAATAGAGGGCAATATTAATTTACAAAATGGCGGCGCCCATTCGGTGTTTTTGTGCTTGTAACAAAAAGATAATATTTCAGCCTCTGTTCATGACGTAAGTATCTAATTATGGTTTTAAAATGTTATTCTTATATTTAGTAATAATACTTTTAAAAAGCAATATTTTAAACGGTCTATTAGAGACAGAGGTTGAGCCAGCCAGTACCGCAAAGAAAGTTGTTAGGGGTAGCGAGGCTCGTCGGCGTGGTTTTCGCCATGTGCATATACAAATCTGGTCGTTTCGACCTACCTTGAATTACCTTGAACTTCGGACATTGAGAACTAGCTCATTTGTCCCTCCATCGTCATAACTGCAAACTCTTCAGTAACGTACGGGCAAAACTTGACATAGGCCTAATCCTACTTTAGGCGTAAAGGCAGCATTCACTTTGTTTTGTTATTAACTATTTTCTTTTTATATATACAAGATCAAGGAACAGTTATCTTACATCATGTGTGTCAAAAGGAGTGCAAACAGAAGACAAAATTGTAATTCCAAAGAAAATAAAAAGGTAAATTACTAAGTGTTGTGTATTCTTTCTAAATTTAGTAAATACTGTATAGCCAGGCTTACACTACTGACATTATTATTATTATTCTCTATACAAATCTAACAAACTTTCTTTTGTTTTTTTATAGAGATTCACTGACAGTACTAAAAACCTTGTCTCAAACGGTTGGGAAAGTATGTCTCCATGTTGTTGATTACACTAGCTGTCTTTATTAATTAATTAAAGATCGTTTAAAGCAAGGCTCGCTATTAATAGATAGTAACTAAACTTTCTGTCAAAATAAAAGCATTTTTATATAATAAGACGTGATTTGATATATTTTATATAAGTTTATTGATTTACCATTAGAAAGATTATATTTATTTAACTCAATATGATGATATTATAGTAAACGTTGCTGTAGCAAAAGACTTTCAAACAGGGAGTCCCTGGTATTATATTCTGTATAATGAACCATCTTTATCTTTCAGGATCCAACTGCTTTTCCATATGGCTACATAGATGATGCATACCTTCTTCCAAGAACAGTCAGTGAACGGGTAATGGTTTCATTTGGTCTCCATCATGGGTAGTAGCTTGAGGCACTATGGTAACATATCCATGGCATCTTTGTATGCTTGGTGGTTATGATGCTTGGTTAACAATCCTGGGTTAATGTCATGTCACGATTTTTTCTAATGACGATTTACAACTCCACTCCCAAAGACTTTGTTTATATAGAGCATCTTGTGTATATGTTTGTCTTATTAACAGGATTGCCACCTTTGAGAAGGATAGTGAATGAATTTGCGTATGGTTATCTTTGGCAAATATATACACACAAAAAATACTGAATATTAGAGACACTCAAAGTATTTTCCATATACGATGCCAGGAGAATTCTTTTAGGAGTAGTTGTACACATTTTGTTATATTTGAATATAATTTTTGGAGTAAATAAATTATCCAGTATTATCTAAATTGGCATCTTAAATGATTTAATTCTCTTTTTAGCGGAGATATTTATTGTCAAAGGAGTCTGGCAAACGAACAGCAAGGTACATCTTAAATAAATACCCAGAACTATTTAAAGCCTATCAGCATGATGAACCACGAATTGAGGTATTATACAATAATATTATCTTTTTTGTGTATGTAAATTGTAAATTACTGTTTTAATTTCAGGAAACATCATACTTATTATACAGTTACAGTAGGTTTATAAAGGGATATCTTATCAATAGAAACATTATTTCATGGCATAAGATTATTCTTCATTTGTAGAACTATCACCCAATAGGTGAGTATACAACGCAAGAACCAAGTGAAACCGCCCTCTTGGAGAGAATCATTCGACGAGATGTTACTGAAGCTTTGGCCATGCATAAACAGCTTTCAGATGCTGGTATGTATGAAATATGATGTCAATTATCAAATACTGTCTGAGAGAATATTGTTGAATCTGAATACTGCACTATAAAGCAAAGGTCTAAAAATTATGTGCCCTAAAGTCTTCCAAAGCACAATGAATTGTCGAAATGAGCATATGTAAAGCACATACAAGTTTTTGTCAAGAGAGAATGCTAAAATATAACTCGACATTTTTTATATTAATGTTTTTCTATTTTTATTAAACTTTTTTTAGATGTTAAAGTATCATCAGAAATCAATAATGAACTTTTAGATCTACTTTGTTACTATGGCAGTAAAAATCCCCCAAATGAATTTGATGATATTGAGAAAAGCTTGATGGTGGTACGTATACTAATTCATTATTATATTCAAGATATCTTATTAATTTACGGTATTTGTCGTATTCGATTTGGACTTGAACCGCTGAGTGCAGTTTTTCCATTAAGTATTAGTATTAACAGGAGTATTTTGAGTTGTTAACGTTTTCTATTCAAATGATTTTCTGTTGAGCACAATCTGTTTACAATTTGTACAAACAACAACAAAAGTACTCAATGAATCTTCATGTTGACAACGAAAGTTCTCACTCGGATACAACACTTCCCCACTATTCAAATTTAAATTGGAGATTAAGTCAAAATATTCTCATAGATCATTTTACATGACAGTTTATTTTGTTATTTATACTTTTTAACAGTTTTTGAGTCAAGAAATAATTTATATTGTGAAAATGATGTGTGGTAATGCTATTATATTTTAAATATTAAATTACTACATTGTTTATATAATTATTGTTTATAGGAAGAAACGCAAGAAGAGGAGTTGGAGGTAGAAGAAAGTGGTAAAAATGACAGTAAAAAATACAAAGGAGGCAACATATGGGTGTAAGTATTAACAATTCATGAGACAAACATGACACTAGCAAAGGCTCTGTCTACACTATCAAACTTTATGTGACAAGAAAATGTGATGTGCCCATAATATTGACATAAAGATGTCAGATCACTACCATACTTGGGCAGATCACTACCATATTTGGGTAGATCACTACCATATTTGGGCAGATCACTACCATATTTGGGCACATCACACTAGTTTGATATGGTAGACAGAGCCTTATTACACCTAGGAACCTGTACACCAGATCACTGTACACCGTCACCCACTATTAAAATATTTGGACTTTATTTTCTGTGTAGAGATGGCAATCCAGCCGAAGAATTGTTTGAAAATATGGAGAAAGATGATAGAAGTTACAACACAATGATACAAGGAATGGTGAAGGTAAGATGTACTTCATAACATTAACAGCCGTACATCTTTTGAAAGAGTAGGAGTTAGCCGGTGTACTGTCCATCTCAGCCCCTGTGGGGTTGTGGACAAATTAATTTGGTGGCATCTCAACACAACAAAACCATTTGGGGAGATGAAAGTTGTTGTACTAGTCCATTGCGCTTCAATAAAGTATGTAGTTGCTTTGAAATCACTTATCACAGTGGTCTTAAGCTATGTCTACACTATGAAACTAAAAATATGTAATGTACCCAAATATGGTAGTGATATTCCCAAATATAGTAGTGCTATGACATCATGTCCATATATGTTCACATGACATTATTTTGTCACCTACACTTTGTTAGTGTAGACAGAGCTTAAGGTACAATTCAGTGTGAATATATTATTTAACGCTACAGCATCGGGCATTTACCAAGGCATTCCATCTTTACAACGAGATGCAAGAGAAGGGTGTTAAAACCGACGTTGATGCCTACACAAGCCTATTACACGCTGCAGCATTTATAAGATATGATCACAATCAGAAATGGGTCATTATGGAAGTAAGTGAACGTTTCTGTTTTTGCTGTTATTTCAATTCAATTCAAAGTGACATTTATTTACTTTAAAAAAGACCAGAGTTAAAGAAAGAGAGAGTTAACAAGATGTAGGTAAATAAAAAACGGTAACAGTTGCAGAAGGCATGTTAAAAAAAAGCAGAATGTTTTGTGATAAGCTTGTCTACCTAATGATTTGACCCTTGACCTTACTCATGGATCATTGAAGCTGGATAATATTTCTGTTGTCATAGCAATTGTTGAAACAAATGCAACTTGAAGGTGTACAACCAACTCTGGCGACGTTCAACACTACTTTAGAGAGACTGACTAGGATGGGTGGTAAGGGACGGCAGAAAGCCGCGCCATTGGTCAGTGAAATGAAGGCAATTGGAATAGGTAAGACATATGAGGGTGTCTAGAAAATTCAGATCTAGAAAACTCAGATCTCAGATATATCTGAGTTTTCTAGATCTAGAAAACTCAGATATCTGATTTTTATAGATCTAGAAAACTCAGATATATCTGAGATCTGAGTTTTCTATATGATAACTAATTTAGTCTTTGTTCTCCCGACTGTATTTAATGCATTTGAAATTGAATATAGGCTTTATCCTCAACATAGTTTTCATCATTGATAATATGCCATATAAACATATACAGTATATTTTTATTTATATTCTTGGAACTAAAAAATATATTTTATGCTGTTAAACTATTATAATTATTATAAACAAATATTGTATTCTATTTTTAGATCCAAGTCTTGGAACATTTGGACTTCTTTTAAATATTTTCTATAAAGATAGTGAGTACAGATTTATGGATATAGACAGGGAGCCCAGAGACATTGGTACCTAGTTCATTTAACCAAATATCTCTGGGCTGGCGGTCTAATAGAATATATTAGGGACTTTACAAAACAGTAGGGGGAGGAATTTCACGCTAAGCTCCGCCCACTTTATGCTTAAATTATTAATGAGCACTGTCCTGTGGCTTCCTGTCGTGTTTTGTAAAGTCCCTATGGTAATAACCACATAGCTCCATGTAATAACTAAGGAGATACTTTAATTAAAGTTTGGTTTCCACTTGCACACCGCATGCAAATGCGCAACAGTTGACTGATCTATCGTGTCATGATTGGTCAAATAACTTGCATGACACTTATGTCCTTGCGTTGAATCCTAAAAAATTTCCAAAGACGAGCGGTTACAGTAATGAAAATATAGAATCTATGGTCGTGTTTATACAACACCCTAAATTTGAACACGGCTTTAATTTTTAGCATGTTGTTCGGACCGAGGTCAACCCACCTTAACGTTTGCTGTTATACTAGAAATCACGATACCGTGTTGTACCGGAAGTTTCATCAACACGCAGTGCATGCTAGGATAAAAGGTCAAATGGTTGATCGCTTGAATTGGCGGAGTTGTCAACAATCATCGTCGCCTCCTCGCTGTATGTCCGATGTATTCGCGCGGTTTTTACCATTTTCATTATTGTCTTCGTTCACGTTTGCATTGTGTTTATTTTGTTCTCGTTTCATTTAAATTAATAAAAGTTATTTTAAGGGTTTCATTGTTTCATCTATACACTCTATACACTATATGGAAGAAGATGCCATTTTTGCGATGTTATTTTTTATTCTGTTTGGAGTGGGAAATGATAGAGGCCTACTACCACCTACGAGTTGGCCCCACTAGGCTAGGCGTAAGACGTGGTAGGAGGATGATTGCTGGCAGCGAAGCAGCAATAAATGGACCCAATCTTGTTAGCAACGTCGCATGACATGATTGATATTACGACCTGTTTTAACGAGAGGTCAAAATATACCCTGAGGACACTTCCAACACGGTAACGGCGACCGGGAATCCACCAAATTTTAGGATTCAGCCAAGTAGCCTTTTTTGCAATTAAAATCTCATTACACGGAATCTCTTTGTTGTTATACAACACACTTCTCGTAGGCGTGTAGAATATGCGTGTAATAGCGTGTTGTATAAACGCGCCCTATGTTATTCCTTATGACCATTTACACACAACACAGAGTGGACGCGTGGTTTCAGCTCAGGATAGATATAGATTCTATGTGGGACAAGCTACGCAGTTTTTCACTTACCATTACTGCTTGTTTGTGTAAATTTGCAATGGGAACTAAAGATATATTTTCACATTATTTTTCTTTGTTTAGACCTTCCTCCGACTGACATGCTTTATGATATTATGGATACAATTGAAGGTCAACATTTTACTATAAAACACAAAACAGATGGTAAGCAATGTAACATGTATTTAAATTCGCTACATTATATATTTTTTAATGAATTTAACTTTTTTAAATCATAATAAAATTTACTCATTTTCAGAAATTTAAAATTTAAACATTTTTTTTTCCAGTTTACTTTTTCAAAAACGCTATGGATGTCGTAAGTACAGTATCTGTATATAGCATATTTATTAGCGTTTTTAAAGTTTGTGGAATGTAAGGGTAGTTATCAGTAAATTAGCAAGTTTGTTGTAGGCCTTGTGTTTCCTTAAGCTCTGCCTACACTATCAAACTAGTTGACAAGTGTGATGTGCCCACATATGGTAGTGATATACCAAAATATGGTAGTGATATGACATTATCATGTCCATTTAAGGGCACATCACATTTTTTTGTCACATAAAGTTTGTAGACAGAACTTAATACATTTTATATATTTTTTTTGTTATTCTCAGTGTTTCAGGCTTAAAGATGTTGAACTTGCTTATAGAGTGGACGAACTTGTAAACACAGGGGAAAACAGTCGTCTATTAGGAGACAACTATCTACAAAATATATATTAGTAAGAATAATAATCATGTTTTATCTAGATAAAAAGATTTGAAATTGTAAAGATACACTTTCTATTTGCTTTAATTGTACGATTGATTATAATAATTTAAAAGTGTTATATACGGTCATACACCAGTTCTCTTGAGATCAGCAAAGTTAACAAATGTTGGGCTCGGTTGCATTCTGGATGGGAAACCGTCTGGAATCGCGGCGGGTGATGTATATACCGGAGAGTGATGGTGTAATGATAATATCGGACTAGTATGTGATAGGAATGTTTTCAATGTTATCTGTACCATACTTACTGTATCCTTAGGCTTTACTCTCATTGCCTCGTCCTTCGGATGGGATGTAAAGCCGTTGGTCCCGTGTACTTAACAGTGGATTGTCTCCCGGTGTGCTGATCAGTAGGCGCTGCACTGCTGACTCCGTGGAGGGCCTAATCCGAGTTTCCTCAGTTTCTAGTTAAGCTTGGGGACAAATATGAATACCTTTTACCTTTATGTTTTATATTTCTATATACATTTGCTTACTATTGCAGTAGTAAATTTCTACATCTAATTTGTTCAATGGATGGATCAGAGAACATGATGATATATTATCACAAGCTTGTACCTTCTATACTTTATCCAAATTCATCCATTTACATCGATATGTTGCGTTCATTAGAGACAGCATTAGCCTTCAGTACAATACCGTCTCTCTGGAAAGGTAAGATACATTACCCACTACCCATCAAAATCCGAAACTCACCCCCAAAACTGCTGTGGCTAGGTACTGTCCCTGAGGGTTTCGAAATGTTCCCACTTTAATGTTCCTATTAGATTATATTTTATTTATTAGATAATACTAAATATTTACATATAAATAATTATATATATAGCTCGTGGTGAATATAAAGCAGATCATGTAAACGAAAGTGCTCAATACAAGATGTAGAGCCAAATAGAAATAAATGATAAAGACGTTCGTAAATTACCAATTGACAATTTTATTGCACTACAGGCTGTTTCATAAGTATGAACTCAATCTTCAGGTGCTTCGCCAAGATTGAGTTCAACAAAATAAATTATCTACCTATTTACGAACAAAGTTTAATAAAAAAAAAATTTATTACCACCGCGCATATATTTGTTTTCACAACTTTTGTTAACACAGTAATGCAGTAAAGAACTTTGAATGAACCTTTCCACCTTTAAAGTTGAAAAGTTTTCATGGACCTTGTCTGTCTTCATTTAAACAACAACCTTTCTTTATATGTTGAATTTACCAATTTAAGTTAAAATATGTATTTTCTCTTCCTACGTGCATATTTAGATATTAGCAATTATGGGCAACGCTATCGACAAGACATAATTAACACCGTGTTGGAAGTGATGGCCAATTCTTTTGACTTAGAAACAGAGGTTATGTAGCTATTAATCTTTCTATACAAAAGTTTATAATCTATAGAGGGCGCTATTGTCTCTATAATAATAAAATATTAATATACTTCATATTTTAAAAAGAGGCAAATTCTAAACTAATTTCCATTAGTTTGTTATTTTTTTATCTATTGTTTTGAATTAATTTACTTATATTATTAATTTATATTTTTCTTATAGACGCACAGAGAATTTGTAGGAGTTACAAAAGATGTGATGAATGCATTTGAAGAATCTCTTTCAAGGAGAGACAATCCTCTCAGGTATTTCATATAACATTTAAAAAAATTAATTTATAATATTTATAATTATTAATTTTAATGTATTATTGTAATATTATATCATTTTTTTTATTGTAATATTGTATTAATGCGTACTCCGAACCTTCTGCTTATATGCAAATGTCCTAACCATTAAGCTCTGTCTACACTATCTAACTATATGACAAAATATATGATGTGCTCATATATGGACATGATGATGTCATATCACTACCCTATTTGGGCATATCACTACCATATTTGGGCACATCACATCTTCTTTGTTTGTTTGTTTTATTAGTTTCTCCACACATTTTAAAATAAAAGATAAAAATTACAAATTGCAAAAAGAAAATTACAATAAACAAGAAAAACATCAAAAATGTGCGGATGGAGGTCAAAATAAGTTGCGGACAACTTGTTTGATAGTGTAGACAGAGGTTTAGACCACTTTGATTTAAAACCAATTGCACACAATCTATTGTTCTTTCATTATGTGACTTGTTCAATTTCAGGTGGACAGCCACCAATTTAAGTCATGTACTCATTATATTAATACAAGGCAGAGATGTAGCATTAGCCAGGTAAGCCTAATTGTAGAGATTTATTTAATTGTTTCTTTATTACGATATCCAATACATTTCCTATTATAATAATAACTTACTAACTTAATACCTCTTACTATCAGTATCATCACAACAGCATTCAATTGATATGATACTTTAATGATTTATAGTTATTAATTGTTAAATTTGATTCAATATTTTTGAAATCAGATTTTCGTTTTTCATGAAGGTGGAAATAAACGTTGAAACTTACCAACGTTTCGTGCGTTAGCATCGCACTTTTTCAAGGTAGTGGTATCAGCTTGGTTTGCCGACACTGATCATGGCATAGTCACGTGATGTTGTTGTGACACATATATGATGACCTGTTAGAAGTGAGACGGCCGGCCGGGGCGGACCCCTCTGGGATTCACCCAGAGGTATTCAAGAAATAACTCGGAGAGGGCGCATGTCACAACAACATCACGTGACTATGCCATGATCAGTGTCGGCAAACCAAGCTGATACCACTACCTTGAAAAAGTGCGATGCTAATGCACGAAACGTTGGTAAGTTTCAACGTTTATTTCCACCTTCATGAAAAACGAAAATCTGATTTTAAAAATATTTTGGGAAGGAGATGAATTTTTTCAATTTGATTCAATATGGTATTCAATTATCAGTTTCTATAATTTAATTTATTTTTTATTTTATTTAAAACATATTTAGACAGAATAAAAACATATCAGGTATAGATATTGCACCTGTTTTACATATGGTCCTGTTTTTTTAGCAATAGATTAAAAACATTCATTCATTCATTGTTATAACCAATAATTAATTTATTTACTGAATATTTCCGTTCTGTTTGTTCGTTGCAGAAAAGTGTTGCAGATTTTTCATTCCAACCAAATTAAACCAAGGTATGTTTACCTAGATAAACCTTGACACATAATGTTTTGTAACATTAAATGTTTCACTGTCAACTTTTAAAAAACAATGGTGAAAAGATTAGCTTTGTTTAAACAGGGCCGAAATTCACACACGATCAGCTGACGAAGTAGAGGCATGTGATCAATTTGCCGTGGCCTACACAAACTATATCCTACAACTTTAGGATATTGTTTCAACACATTACATAATATTTGTTTACATGGTTTTTAGCAATGTTTAACTTTTAAATTCAATATAAATATGACAGCTCTAATATCAGATTATCAACATTATAGATATTATTGTCATAGTAAGTGTTAAAGTCTTACCTTATGCAAGTTTGATCTTTGGCCATCTTATTTAAACAAGACAATCTAAAGGGGGTAATTACTACAAAACAGCAAAAGTGGGGCCACTAAGAGTTTGTGGCAGACAATTTATGTTTTTATTACTGTATTGACTACAATATACACTTAGGGTTAGTGCATTTACATAATTGTCTGTTGTGAGCTTATGGTCTGGGGTCCCCTGTAGAAAACTGAAACGGCTATCCAATGGAACGAATTTAAATGTGCAGTTGGCAGTGCCCATAGCATACTTGACGATGTCGAAAATAGTAATTTTAATTGTATAACTATAAAAGCAAATGTTCCTAAATTGGGCATTTACTGTGAGTGCGTTGACCCCATATAAATATCAAACTGTTGAATAAATAACTTAAAGTAAACAATATCACTTGCACCCCTTTAGCCCTGGTGTAATGGAAAGTTTTCTAGATGCCTGTGTAAAGACAGACTATAAAGAAATTTCATATGTAAGTACATATAAACAAATAATTGCCATGGTTATTTGTGGCATAAACATAACATGTATATACAGGTAATAATAATAAAATGATTTCATGATCATACTGATTAAATGTTTATTTTGTTTATTAATCTCAAGTTGTTATAGACCACAATTTATATTTAATTTTCAAAAATGTCTTTTTGTGGTTTTTCTTCATAGGCATTAATTTTAAACAATCTGTCATTTATGGTTTATAGTGTACCTTTCTGCAAACAAATGCAGTAAGACTTTACACCTGTCAATTGCATGCAATAAAACTCTAAAAGTCCATTGACCAGATAACATGATTATGATGATTATAATAACTGATATTGTATTTACAGGATATTTTAAAATTAGCAGTTTCCAACGGGTTGACACTGGCTTCAAGCATGGCTCAGCGTATCAAATCAGACTTTACCTTAGATGACAATGAAAAGTAAATTTTTCTGTTTTATTCAATTCTTTAAAGATATATTGTCCCCTTGAAAAAATACTTTTTAAATTTTGTTTAAATATGCAATTTTAATGTTACATAGTAGTTCACTTTGAACAAAAATTAAATTGAAAAAAACAATTATTTTCCTGGAAAAAAAATGTAATTTAAAGCAAAAAATACTTAAATTGTCTGTCAGACAATTGGGTAAAAATGTAACTGTTATTTTTGTCTTTTTATAAGTGAAGTAATTATTTTTGTTTTGATTTGATTTTTTTTTCTACAGAAGTGAATACATTTATTAAAACTGCAAAATGGCCTATTCAAAATCTGATGTTATTAATCTTTATTTTTCATGTTTTTGGGAGACAATATCTTTAATTAGTCTTTCAAAAATATAAACTTGTTAGCTATTTGCAATTACAATCATAATGTCTATAACTAAAAAACGTGTTTAAACTTTGTAGTATTTAATGTTTATATATGTATGTTGAAATATTTTAAAATATTTGTCGTGTTTTAACTTTGGTTTTTTAATATATCTTTTTATTTCAGAAAACAGATTGACGAAATTCTGATGGAAGCTGATATTGCTATTTAGTCGCATTTGAAATTCTGATAACAGAACTATTTTAACGTGAAAAGTTTATTTTATATTGTAATATGCAATATTACACTGTTTATCCAACTCACAAAAAATTATTTCCAAACTGTCTGGCCAATTATGAAATATAAGATCATCATCACTACATCATACCGTGAGCTTTAGAAGATAGTGATGTCACAGTCAATAAAATACTTATTATACTTTAATGTATGTTCCAGGCTTAGTTTGTGCCCAAAAGACTTTCAAACAGAATGTGAAATACAACATATTCAGTTTTTTAGTTTATGTGACCCTTATGTGACCCTTATGTGAACTTTTTCCATCCATTTTTTACTAACCAAAAATCATGTTTTGGTTTTTTTTTCCATTCTATACCTGTTATTCATACCTTATGCGGTTTTGTATTAAAAAGGCTTCTTAGTGCTTTGCTATAATAATAGCAAAAACCTCTATTTCTTTTATTAATAGATATTAATCATGAACTATGAGCAATTGGTCAGTGTCCGAAATTGAATGGTCAGTCATTCTGATGTATTTGCACGCTGAAATGGCATGATTTTGATTGGACTAGATAATTTAATCTTCACAAATGGGTTTTTATCATAAATGATTACTTATTGATTGTTGCTGGTGGAATTGTCACACTTCAATTGTTTGGAACAAAACGTATTTGTATTTGTTTCAGATTGTAGAATCAAGAGTATCTTTTCCACAAACACTTATCATCGGGTAATTCCGAGGTCAAAATAAAACTACAGTTAACCAAGAATTTACAGTATATCGCATTTAAATTACAAACAGAATCTATGTTTTTGGAGCTGTAAATATGGGTTCCTCAACAATCGTTTCCCAAAAATGAGTGAGACATTAGGCCTAAGAGACGCTACCTCCAGTATTCTAATAGTTATTTGCGTCTTTAGACAAGATTAAACTTGATTTTAGGCTTCCGTCGCGCACTTTTCAAAACTCCAACATTTATCTCACACAGAATTGCCAGAAAATGAATAGATGAAAGAAAATCTATCGATCCAAGTCTGTTGTGAAAGACAAGATTGAGACCCAACTTTAAATCGCGTCACGCACTTTTCATAACTAAAAAATCTTTCTCAAACTGCAAGATTGCGTACCATTGTGCGATTTCTTTTGCTGGATCAAAGATGTGATAGCACTAACTAACCGCAGTGTGTATGCTCTTTAAACTGTACAATAGTTTTTAATACGTTATCGTATATTGCATGTGGTGATATAGTATGAATAGCACTTCTTGCAGTCTCTATGGTATAACTGAGTTTGTACGGTTATAAAACCGATCACCCAGATATCCGAAACAGGATACATGGCATTTTGCCAAAACAACTTTATTTATTTATCAAGCTTAATACCTCATATCATAGAGATATTACACTATAATATCGCTATGCTCACTTTATAATATCATCTTTTTATCTACCCAGTATTTGTACATTACTTGCTAATGCCTCATTAAGAGAAGACAGTTCGTACTTGAGTATGACTATATTACATGGACTCCGATAGCAAGGTCAACGGGTTCAGTAAGGCATCTCTTCGACCCGTCTACACGTGTACCCAATCTTTAAATTGTAATAAAATAACCTAACGAACAAATCAGTTTGAAGGAAAGATTGTCCAGTTTTAAAATCCTTTATTCATCATATTGATTATATTTACAATGTCGAATATTTACATAGTAGTTCATCATTATTTCATCATTATAGTACAGTAGTCCAAATTTACATTACATTCTCGTATGGTGTAAAATTTCTAACACCAGAAACTGCGGGAAATACTGTATAGTTCATATCAACCGACATTCTCTTTGTTTCCCGCCATTTTCTGTTGGTGACAATCTCTACAGCCTCGAAGAATCGACGATTTATCTGATATATACATTATTTTTATTTAATTATTTTTTGTTCACGATATGACGGCGTATTGGATTAGAGTTTTCGGCTGTTATTTTGACTAGTGCTGTTCTTGTTACGACAGCCTTTCCTTACTTGGTAAAGTCTAATACCCAATTTATTTAAGCGCCTCTGTTCTTCTCGAAAAGCCTCTTTTGATTTGTATATATTACCATCACTTGCACAAATTGGTTTACGTTTCTTTTGACAGTTCGTATCGATTTCGTTGTAAACGCATTCGATACCACCATGTCTTTTTTCCATACAGCTATAACCCCCAGGGCAGGTCACTGCTAAACATGGATCTATAATCAATGAGAAAATAAATAAATACAAAAAGATGATAAGATAACCCTTTCTTGTTGTATTGTTTCCACAGCTGGTGGCCTATTGATTGTCTTTTTGGAAATGAAATTTAAAAAAAAGAATAGGTAGATATGTAATTATAAAGGAAAAAGTATGTACGTGCTATAAAATACAGAAGAGAAGGAAGGGGCGAGAAGTACATTTTTTGCAAATGTTGCAGACTTATAGTTTATTCATATATTTATTAGAAAAACCATTAGGCCTACAATAGAAAAGTTAGTACCTACTTAAATTATTAAAGATCATATCTAGTACAGTTTGCGTTTAGCTTGCAATTTATTTTTCATAAAATTAAGTCCATTTTTTAAAATGTTGGTTTTACTCGTGCCGCAAATCCATGTTTACAATATATTACCTTTATTAGACCTACCTCTTTCTATGGCTGCTATATGCGCAATATGGTTGGCCATATTTTGAATCAAGACTGGTTTTAAATTTGAATTGTTGGCTGCATGTTGCTGGTTTGTCGATTGACTTTGTTTTGGAATAGCATCAACAACACACATCGGTACGAACGCTAAAAAGCAAATTATGTACATTATATTTAGAATTTTAATATAGCATGTTTGTGTAAATAATACTGCTTCTAAAGGAGAACTATTTCATAGAACCATATTTTAACAACGTATTAGGGATGTACATATGATTTCAGAACAATCGCGAGATTCACGATATCACCGCGCGCGCGCTCGCCGTACAGCCGTCGCCGTAAATTTCTGTGAGTGCATGGCAAAATCTACCTAATGATTTTCACTGTTAACATACAAAAGATAGGTACCGTCACTTCAATTGCTAAATTGACCTGTATTGGGCCTAGGCCTAAATTTGCCAAAATGTTTAGTCTGGTATTTCGAAGAAACACTTCAATATCCAGATAAAATCAGACATTATTTTGTAGTTTAATAAAGTTAATCACTTTTGTAGAAAAAAATGGAAAAAATAAATGTTTTCACTTATAAAATGACAAAATAAATGGTTAAATTCAATCAAAAACTCATTGGCTGGTCCGGTTTCCTATTTTTTGCTTAAAATTTTTTTAGGTAAATACATTTGTTTCTTTCCAATTTTTGGTCAAAGTGGATAACTATTATGTGACATTAAAATGGCATACCAACAACAAATTGTTTTTCAGGGGGACAATACATCTTTAGAAAGTGTGTTTACTAGAAATGTTCGCGCTTTGCGAGACTTGTCACATGATGTTTACCTGTGGGCGTAGGTTTGATTTTGCATACTTTGCCACAATTTGAGTGACACGTGCATTCCTCACTTTCAGTACAGTCCTGGTTAGTTCTACAATATCTTCTATTATTGCATAAGTACGTCCATACTCCAAAAAACTTCTTGTATTTATCTTCTTCACGAACATAACAATCGTCATGTGTAACAGATGGTGACATCATTTTGGCCGATATTGCTACTCTGGGTGACGTCAATTCCTCCGAGGAGGGTAATGACGTGTTCGTTAATGACGTTACATTAGTGACATAATTGGTAGTTGGTGCTGCAGCAGATGCGTTGATGGCCGTGCACTTTTTTCCACACGTTGTTTGGCAGCACCTACTGGATTTATCTAGACAATGTTTGTCTTCCTCGCATTCATTTTCACACGATGTCTGTATTTCAAGTACATACGGACATATTCCTGGTCTAAACTCTGAAAGAAAGCAGATAATGAATCTGTTATTTAACAGCATATCTAAAAATTAAATAAGTATATCCCCAGTGAATATAAATTTCAAAACGAACATTCAACCTAATGTTCGATGATAAAACATTTTGATGTTATTAACCGTAGTAATAGGAAGCAAATATCACAATTACCATCTAGATTACATCTTTAGCAACACCACAATCCCCTATTTAATCAAATTATTATTAACTATTTAATCCGCCTGCTTGATGCCTGATCTCATTGTATTTCTTTTTTTTTCATCTTTTTATGTATTTTAAGTTGTTAACAGTCTGTATTAAGCATTGTCCATAAGTTGTGACATTTATTTATTGTTTTCTGAATAAAGTATATAATAATATTAATAATAATGCAATAATAGGAAACACTGTTCGCTTCGGTAGAGAGAGATAGCACCAATGAGTACTTTGCGGTTTCGTTTGATTAATCTTTTCTGTTAAATTATTTTAAAAACATTACACTATTATAACAAGAATAAATAAAGGAATTGATAGTTACCAGGTACAACTTTTGGTTTTTGACAAGAACGTCCACATATGTTAGAGCATTGGCATGTTTGGTTGAGATGTTCGCAATCCAGATCATCTACACACGCAGGCTTGTCAGTACAGTAATTCCCCTCCATTCCGAAAACACGGTATTCTTTAGATCGATATGGACAATTATCACCTTCTTGTACCAGTGGAGCTAAATTAACAAAACAAAATACATTATTTAAATCATTCTTGTTTCGATGAGATACAATCATCAACCCTGATTTATAAATGTTTTTATGGCCCTGCTCCTACTTGTCAGTATCATTATAGTTCGCCTCGTGTTCACGTCTGAAGCTTAGTTCCGAGATGGACTTATTTATGTTATCCACTTCAAAAACTTTTGAAAGAAACCTTTGTTTCCTCTCAAGCGCCCGTACATCTGCCAAGGCAATCTAAAGCTCTGTGTACACTATCAAACTTTATTTGACAAAGAAAAATGTGATGTGCCCATATATGGAAATGATGATATCACTACCATATTTGGGCACATCACACTTTTTTTGTCAAACTAGTTTGATAGTGTACACAGAGCTTAAGTCTTCTTAAAACTCACTTGTAAACGTTCAAATAGACTTTATAGGTCTTATAGGCTTGTGAGAGAGATAATCATTTATTATCAATCTGTTATGAACAGTTAACTCAGAAACACATTTTAGTAAAGTCTCCAAATTTGATTGCTGCAACTGTTTACATTGGTAATGATTATAGTAAATAAGAAATAAACAAAATAATATATGAATGTAATATGACAAGAATATGAACTAGATTTAATTCGTCACTATGACGAATTATAGGTTATATGCATTGATTTAAATAAAGATAATTGATTTTTAAAAGATATATTGATTGATTGATTTTCTCAGAATCTTTAATTATTTATAATATATGATAGGACCTAGTACCTTGCTAACGCGAACACCATAGCCGGTATCACAATCCGATCAAAGATCCATATGCGTATAATGTCATAAACCACATTTGTTGTTACATAATAATAAAGACATAAGTTAATTTTTATCTAGATTTCATTATAAATCATGTGTATAATCTATACACTAAGAAATAAATTTGAACAAACAATACGGATAATAAAAAAAAAATCTTATTTCGTTTCCCAAGGTGAGACTCGATCTCGGTACCTTGAATGCCATAGACACGAGCACAGACCACCGAGCCATACACAACTGACTAAAATTTGTAGAAAGATTCCTCCGTGTATTTACTATGCAGTAACCACTTTGATGCAAATAGATTATTACATACCGAAATGAATTATAATTTTTTACTATGATGACATCTTTAAAATGTAAACAAATGATGCACTGTCAAACTACATACTTTTAACTTTAATATATGAACTTTTGAAGGAAGAAAGTTAATGTTAAGTTTGTTATTTTGGCCTAAGAAAATGTCATAATTTGTTTGATTGTCGAAATTATTTTTTTTAAATTTAATATGCAATTAATGATGACTTAATCAACTTTGGTTCTCTTAATTTGATAATAAATCATACATATGATACATACACTTCAAGAAAATGAAATAAAAAATAGGTGTTCCCCTGCATTCTGACAATATATATTAATTTAAAAATTTAGCATATTTTCACCATTTTGTTAACTTATACGTGCGTAGCCAATCACTTTTGACGTGCTCGTATAACGCAATTCCGAGTTGAAACCTGAATCAAATATGATGATATTATTAAAGAAAGATTGTAAAACAGAAATCGGGCAAAAAGAGTGCGCATTAACGTTTAACGCGCAGTGCGCGTGCAAAAATTTGCGCACTCATGGCAATTTTTTAAACGCTTAAAATTGCCTGAAACGTACTCTAATTTCATCGAAAATAAATTTTGACAATTTTGAACATTTTAAGCGCGCGTACGCAAGCGTTATATGCGCTACGCACGTAATTGTATTGCCATATGATGAAATATGACCTGAAATTTATGAGTACCAAATTTTGTTTAATTGTGATTCATGCTTGTGAAGATATGATTACAAACGTGATTTCGTAAAATCGCGCGTAGACCGCGTAATTTTTGATTACGCATCGTGAAAATATAACCACATCGATTCCTGGCCATAAGGAATATACTCTGAAAACTTGACTTAGCTAGATTAAACTGATGCCAAGATAATGCACGGACAAAATAGTGCTAAGGAAAGAATAAATAAATAAATAAATAAATAAATAAAGATTTTGACAGAATCAAGAGGTTATATGCATATCATGCATATAACCTAATAAAGAACGATGTAACCAGGGAGGAGAGGAGTTTAACTCGTCCCTGATTTAACGTAATAACTCATGTTAGTTGAAGACAATTATTTACCTGAATTAGCATACAGCAATGCTACAGAAATCACCATCATTTTAAAGAGCCCTCTTGTAGATGAAGTTGTCGTACATCGCATGGTTCCAAAAGTATACGAACTTTGATAATATAATTGAATAACTTATGGTTAATTGTTCATAACTACTGTTAGTTACGATGTGTCGGTTAAACGTCCCTGCGCCGATTTGACTTTCGCTAGTTTGTGCACCGGGTTGGTAAATTAATTCGGAAAACATCAAACGCCGCCTTACCTAGTTCAGGTAATATATCAAGGGGTACTTGACCAAGATATGACGTAATAAGTAAGCCTACAGTACGGGTGAACATGCGCTGTACAAATGCAAAGTTTGTCAAAACCTTGATAAGTGATTATAAAAATTGACACTGTCAATTACAGTAGGCCTATTGTGAATGTTATAATAACGTGTATTTGCTTTGAGGTTATGTGTGACCTTTCACTTCAGGTACAAAAGTGTATCACAGGTTCAAATAAACTGTTCTTAAGGCCTATAGCTTTTTGGTAATAAAGAGAGTGACATTTTGGTGTGAAACTACATCAACTTTCTGTGGATGAATGATGACGTTGGTGACTACGAAACACAAATCAATTATCCATACCAATAATCAATAATCCATGCCAATAATAATCAATAACACTATGCAACAAGAGTATTAAAAATACATACATTAATTTATTTACGAATGTATTACTATGTACAGTATGTGTTTCACAGTACTCACACTATATTCACATCTAACCCTGTCTATCTAAAATATTATGTACATATTACAGTATAAATATTTACTTACAACGTTGACTTGACAGAAAATAACTGCTTTTCAAACATGGTTGATAATAAATGGGCTATAAATATTTTAAGAATCTGTTTTCAAGACATTAAATTCACATTTTACTACACTGGTCATAACATTACACACTACACTCGGTTTTACGGTGATCGTGCTTTCGCCGTAGCAGCCCCTAAACTCTGGAACACTCTACCCCTCGAAATACGCTCATCAAAATCTGTAATCACATTTAAAACTAAACTCAAAACTCATCTCTTCAGAGAAGCATAATCACACGCTATTACTTGTACAGATCTTGGAAAACACAGCGCTTTGAAACCTTTGTCTCTTGCGCTTTATAAATGTTATTTATTATTATTATTATTACACTGCATTACACTGCATAGATTGTGTCATGTACATTTTAAATATTTGGATGTGTACCTGTTACTGGTCCTTGTAACCATGATACTAGATCACAAATGGTGGCTACTGACTGTATACAGTTAGCGCTTATGGACACTACTATGCTAAAAACAATATCACTCCTGCATAAAATTAGACCACTACCATATATATATATTATGCATTTAAAAAAAAATGTTTTGTAGCTGAACCCATCTCCGAGGAACTGCGACCTGTCAACTCCACTTCTGTCTATTAATACACCTGTTTTGTAATTATATATAACAAGATTTGTTTATAACTATTATAGCCATTAAATTACACGTTGAATCAATCACTTAATAATCTTTATCCGTTTTCGTTTCTGCTTCAGATCTTTAATGGCAACACTTGCAGCATTTCGTCCAGGTGCTCCCATCACACCACCACCTGAGAAAAGAAAAATTCTGTATTCATTACAACAGGGTTCATACAGAGTTTCCATGACTTTCCATAAAATGTACAGCAAAAACCACATGACTTTTGATCAGTTTCACATGACAGATATTAATGCAAAATAACTGTAAAAATGGCGTCATCTTATATAAGTAATAAGTGAATGTTTTAAGGTTTTTTATTCATGTATGTTTTATAATTTTATGGTACGATATCTAATTTTAATAAGATGTTTCTATTTTTATAGCAATTTTAACTAATTTTTAGTTATTTGTAATACAATTCATTTCAGTCCTTGACTGACGTTTTGTAATATATTTTTATATACCGAATAAATAAATAAATAAAAATAAAAATATATTTTCTTTCTTTCCATGACTTTATAATGAAAGCCATATTTTCCATGACTTAAAGTAATTGATGTTTGTTTTGTTTTTGTTTGTTATGTTTTTATATATTTAGGCACATTGTCAAGGATAACCATAAGCAAATTCATTCACTATCCTTCTTAAAGGTGGCAATCCCATTCACAAGACAACATATACACAAGATGCTCTACATAAACAAAGTCTTATTACAAGCCTTTGGGAGTGGAGTTGTGATTTGTCATTAGAAAAATGTCCTGACATATGACAGAACTTAAACCCAGGACCGTTGAATTGCTAGCCCAGCATCATAACCACCAAGCCACAACTCCACTCGTGATAATGCCAATAACATGTTGAGGGCTTCATTACCTGGATGGGCACCACTACCACAGAGATAAAGACCGCTTAGTGGAGACCGGTATCCAGTTCTAGATGAAACCGGTCTAGCAAAGTATAACTGGTCTAGAGACATAGCACCATGGAAAATATTCTATAAAAGAAAAATATCGGATTTAGAAAATTATTTAAATTATTTAGGATACAACAGGAATTGAATTGTATTAATGGAAAAATTAATAAACGAATACTGTAGTTATCTAAAAATCAATTATATTATTACATAGTTATTTTTATTACATAAACCAAGTCAATCTAACAACAGGATGCTGAGCTCAGGAGATCAAAGTGTTTATCTGTGGCTGCAACACGATCAGTTCCACTCCTCTTAACAGACACAGAGCATCAGAGAGAATATGTACATAGTACAGTACTGTTGGTATTTGTTGCAGCCAGACATAAGATCAAAGGACTGTTACGAGTTCCTATCTTGGCAAGGCGAGCCCAGTGTCCTGTTGTTAGTTTGCCTTGCATAAACCAATTACTTACCCCTCCTGTTAGTCCAAATATTCTTTCTAGTTCAGGAGGCGGAAGAACATCAGCACCAATTACGCTGTCTTTGAACCCAGGGGCATAATTCTCAATGCCATCAAATACTGGAATTACAAACAAGGTAAAACACTCATTATAAACACCTATATTTGTACTTAGACCACTAAAAAATGTCAAACAAGACAGAAAATGTATTAATTGAAACAAACAAAGTGATTAAATTAGTTACCTATGTCTCTGTATTTATCCATCATATCTCCATCCCAATCACGCCCATCTTTGAAATGATATGGTGTGTATTGAGTGAACAACGAGATTACATGACGACCCTCTGGTGAAATGGTAGGATCCAAGGACGATGGTATACACATCTCTATCATTGGCCTAAAATTTGAAAAAAAAATGTTTTTGGAAAAAAATAGATTGATGACATGTTTCACAAGAGGTGGGGGGTGTGGTGTGGTGTTATGGCACTGTGGGGACGGGTGTTGTTGTGGTAACATACTTATTTTTTTTAAAAGGGCACATGATACTTACTTTTCAGGGAGTTTGCCCTCCATAGCCACCTTGTATGCATCCTCTATCATTGGACAAGTCTCTGAGTTAAGATGAATTGTACAACCATGGTGTGGGCCTGGTTTGTTCTTTGGTGTAGGCATTGCAAGAAAATTAGGTATGCGATCAACAGCCACTGAAATGTAAAATCATCATTTAACTAAAATACATATACAAACGGCATTTCCTATGGTTTCACTGGCAAAAAGAAACAATAAAAAGGCATTGTCTAATTAAAACTATATAGTAGAACTCCTCATTTGAGACACTTCAACACAGATGACAATCCTATTAAGAGAACACTAATAATACAGTCATCTCTCCCAATACCGGAGTCTCTGAAAACCGGAAACTCTCCCAATACCAGACTTCTCTTAAGGACCAAAAGGTATTAAATTCCCTTTTACCATTAAAAACACATTCCGAATACCAGACTTTAAGGAAAACCATGCATATTAGCTCAAAGGTGTCCGGTATTGGGAAAGTTGATGTTTTGCATGTTTTAGCACTGTGACCACCACCAATTCGGGGAACACTTTTTACATGTTATTGCTTCAAAAACAAGGTAAACAAAATATATCAAATGTGAACTATGATAAAATAAATTACATAAAGCACTGTCTACACTATCAAACTTTATGTGACAAAATAATGTGATTTGCCCATATATGAACATGATGATGTCATATCACTACTATATTTGGGCATATCACTACCATATTTGGGCACATCACACTTTTTTGTTTGACAGTATAGACAGAGCTTTAAGAAGTAACATATTTCTCACCATTTATCTTTGTAACTGGTGAAGTATAATCAATTTTATTGACTTCTTCAACAAAGTCACTGGGAAGGGATCCCTCTGGCACAAGCTGTTTGTACGTCACATGTGGTGTAGCGTTTGATAGTATAATGTGACTGTGGATCTCTGTACCATCCTCTAAGACAACGCCACATGCTTTGTTATCAGCATTTAACATTATTGAAGACACTGGCTAAAAATGTTAAAGATTACTTAGTGGAATAGAGATTTAAATCAATTATGAAAAAGAATTGTAAAACTCAAAATGATACTACAGATTAGACTAGAAAAATAATTCATAGTGCATACACAATTAAGGGATAAAAACTTGGTGATTTATAGTAAATAGTACAATAAATAGTACAATGATGATAACATAAATAATTTAATTATTACAATTTCTGCTAATTAAACTTTTTTTTGCTTGATTGTACAGTATACAGAATGTAATGTACCACTACTATGTTTTAGCATTTTCTGCAATGTTCTCACCTTTTCTGTTAAAATAGTGGCACCGTGTTCTTTAGCAGATTTACCAATGCACTCAGAAAGCGCACCATTTCCCCCTTCAACATACCCCCATGCTCCTATTTTACCCTCTAATTCACCCATGACATGATGTAGCAAAACATAGCTAAAAAAACAATACCATTAGTATGATGATATAAGCATGGTTTATTAATAAATTGAAAGTGCAATTAAATGTTATATTATATAGCCTTCAATATTGAAGACGGAAGAAGCAGATTTATTGAATAAAAGTTTACTTTAGTAATAAATATAAATAAATAATGAACATTTTGTATTTGTTGAATGGAGAGAATATTTCATTCTTTAAAAGCCTGACTAAAAAAAACAGTGAATTTTTTAACTCATAATATTCTCTTTACTCAACTCATACAAATTCATTATTTGTATGCTGTTAACAAAAGAGCACAAGAGTTAATTGTTGCTTGAACTGAAATGTTAGTAAAATGATGATACAATAATATTCATAGTTCTCCTAAGCAGTACTGCTATGAGCACTCACTGGCTAAACCCAGATGCTCCAGAGCTTAAGGGGCCAAGTGCAGCTCCAATGCAACTAACCAGCGTTAAAGATCCCAGTGCATGTTGGAGTCCCAGGCATGAGCAGCCCCAATCCAACTACCCAGCATTGGAGGTTCCAGTGCAATAGGAACCCAAATACAACTACCCAGCATTGGAGGTCCTCTTAGGAGTGCTAAGCCAGGGGCCTTTGCCCCATGCATTACACAACTGCTCCTGAGGTCAGAAGATTCGAATACTCATTCAAGCCTGCTAAAACATACCCACTGCCTGGCGTGCTTGGACTCAACATGGCTCCAATTACTGCATCAGTTGCCAATGTTGCTTTCAAAGGCTCCGATTCAAACCACTTTTCAAGAACCTGTATGGGAAGATGATTTCAATACTGTACATAAACTATAACTAATAACGTAAAGTTATATAATAAATAAAAGCAAAAACTGTATACAGTAACAGACAATGTTTATATTTAAACGTTTAATGAATCTCTCATCACAGCCTAATAGCACTATTAAACTGTATTTACATCCTATACCTTTATAGCTGGTGCAGTGAGCAGTTCATAGAAAGCTGGCAGATCCGATCCAATCCCTTGCCCTTTAACATAAAAAATATAATTATATATATATATAAATATAATAATATTTATGGCATCAACTTCAGAATATCCCAAGATTAGTAATGAAACATAAAGATGTATTTTAAAATGGCATATTCAACAAAAAAATCCAATATATCTATAAGGAAGACATTATTTCTTCAAGATGAGGAATCATGAACAATAATTACAAAAATACAGATTATAAAATATACTTTAAATATTACCTGTGGAGAGTAGGGCCTTTAGCGAGTGCACCTCCTCCAACTTCTGTAATAGGGAACCTGTCATGTTTCCAAGATTTATTGGAGAATTGTCCAGTAGAGGTCCAAGCGCTTTGGCCATATTCAGAAGCTGATGTTCATAAATTGGATAATTCTGGGAAGAAAAGTGATACATTATTGTACTGTACTTTTGAACAACACAAATATATTTAATATATAATTTACTGCTTATAAGGCCAATTTCCATAGACAAGCGTTAATGGTAATAACAATATAGAACATATGTCATTTCTTATGACCATTTACACACAACGCAGAATGGATGGCCGGTTTCCACTTAGGATAGATAGATTCTATGTGGGACAAGCTACATGGTTTTCCACTTACCATTACTGTAAATTGGCCTTTACAGTAGCAAGTTCTCGTTTAATCTTATCATTATCAAATATTTGTCATATGTTCTAACCTTAGCATCTTTTTTTGAAAACTGAGCAATTTGTTTATAATTTTCATCATCATGTGAACCCAGAAGCAATGACCTTGGATGACCTCCAACGACAGGATCTTCAAGAATAGGTGTGAAAGCGTTGTATTCACGGAAGTGAATTTTCAATCCATGTCTCTGAATAAAAAAAACATAGAATTTTAAATACTTGGTATAGAATTGTTTGTAATGTATTTTATTTTGTTAGTTAAAATGAAACTGAATGGAAAGATACTTCATTTAAAATTTATGTAAAAAACAACTTAAAAAATACAAATTAAACAAATATTTTCATTACTTAATTTCACTAATTTGACACTAACCTTCAATTCTAGATCGTCATAAATATCTGGTCTTAACAGGCTTAGGACATATGAGCATCGAGAAAATTTGAATCCTTAAAAAAGTTAAATAAAATACATTTACTATTTTAAAGTATTTAAGTATTTTTTCAGACCAGATTATACTGTCGTCACCATGGAGCTATAGAATTAGAGCTCCATGCTGTCACACTCTTGAAAGTCAGTAAAAATGAAGAGACAGTTAGATTTTACCTTACATGTGTTATGCGCAATTTGAAATTGCTCAAAGATCTTTAAATTGTGCAATTTGAACTTGCGCTACGCAATTTGAACATAAAATAACACGAAAACTAGTATCCATACATAGTGGAAACTCTGTTCGTACGTATTCACGCATGCATTGCGGAATTTCACCTGGAATTAGTTCTTCAGTGACGGAAGCTCCACCAATCACATGCCTTTTCTCAAGTACTACAGTATTCAAACCAGCTTTCTGTAAATATGCAGCCTGTTGTTGGGTAAAATAATAAAAAATAATAATAAATATTTTTGACATTTAATTAATTATAATTCAATGTTATATTGCAAATTCCAATAACCTAAACTTTAACTTGTCATCAAATAATATGATGATTCAAGAAATGGCCTTATTTCACTCAAACAATTGTTTACCTGTCTAGGCCTAGACCTTGACTTACCGATACCAGACCGTTATGTCCACCGCCAATAACGATCGCATCGTAACTTGTCTTCGGTTCTTCGTTCGGGGTAGAGTAGGTGGAAGTTGGCCTTGAGTAAATGTGCCTTTTTCCAGCTCTTGAGAGGTTAGCTAGCGATTTATAAGATCTAAGACATGTTATCTGAGATGGTACTAGTGATAAAAACATACCTACAAAGTTAAATAACCTTGTTTACAACAAATATTAACTTTGTTTTGATACGCTATTGATGATGGTGAAACACGTGCCTAGCCCAGGTATATAAACTATACCAAACTGGCGAGTAAATCATGTTTTACTTTTTAAACCTCGCAACGTCTGGTTGAAAAGGCTACTCGGACCAATAATTTCTATTAGCCTAGGGGTTATTGCGATTTGGACGTTTATGATTGGCTGTAGCCATGGACTATATTGATTAACACTGTTCTGATTGGTTGTAGCTTTGAATACATCTTCTCGGAACTCGTCCTTAATACAATAGCAATTTAGCACAGTGTTTTACTATATAACCAGATAAATAATAGGAAACATTTAATAATTTGATAAATGACATTTAAATAGCAATTTAGGTAAATGTCTTTTGAAATGAAATTAAATAAATTATAACCAATTTGGTTAGAGTAAAACACAATGATAAAGAATAGGAAACATTTAATAATATGATAAATTACATTTACATAGCAATTTAGCACTGTGTTTTACTATAACCAATTTGGTTAGAGTAAAACACAATGATAAAGAATAAGAAACATTTAATAACATGATAAATGACATTTAGCAATTTAGCACTGTGTTTTACTATAACCAATTTGGTTAGAGTAAAGCACAATGATAAAGAATAGGAAACATTTAATAACATGATAAATGACATTCACATAGCAATTAGAATAGGAAACATTTAATAACATGATAAATTACATTTACATAGCAATTTATCACTGTGTTTTACTATAACCAATTTGGTTAGAGTAAAACACAATGATAAAGAATAGGAAACATTTAATAATATGATAAATTACATTTACATAGCAATTTATCACTGTGTTTTACTATAACCAATTTGGTTAGAGTAAAACACAATGATAAAGAATAAGAAACATTTAATAACATGATAAATGACATTTACATAGCAATTTAGCACTGTGTTTTACTATAACCAATTTGGTTAGAGTAAAGCACAATGATAAAGAATAGGAAACATTTAATAACATGATAAATGACATTCACATAGCAATTTAGCACTGTGTTTTACTATAACCAATCAGATTAGAGTAAAACACAATGATAAAGAATAGGAAACATTTAATAATATGATATATAACATTTACATAGCAATTTAGCACTGTGTTTTACTATAACCAATTTGATTAGAGTAAAACTCAACGATAAAGAATAGGAAACATTTAATAACATGATAAATTACATTTACATAGCAATTTATCACTGTGTTTTACTATAACCAATTTGGTTAGAGTAAAACACAATGATAAAGAATAGGAAACATTTAATAATATGATAAATTACATTTACATAGCAATTTATCACTGTGTTTTACTATAACCAATTTGGTTAGAGTAAAACACAATGATAAAGAATAGGAATTTAATAAAATGATATATAACATTTACATAGCAATTTAGCACTGTGTTTTATTATAACCAATTTGGTTAGAGTTAAACACAATGATAAAGAATAGGAAACATTTAAAAATATGATAAATGACATTCACATAGCAATTTAGCACTGTGTTTTACTATACCAATTTGATTAGAGTAAAACACAATGATAAAGAATATGAAACATTTAATAATATGATAAATTGCTAGCACTGTGTTTTACTATACCAATTTAGTTTTGGATAAAGAATATGAATTTAAAGAATGGATATAATATGATATGATACAATATGATTTTCTCCCAATTAGTAAGACATTTTGGAATACTGCGTGCGTAGTGCATCTAACAAGATCATGTTCGCTATTTAAAACTCACATTTTAAAACCGTAAACGCATAAATTTGCGGACATACTCCGTAACTCGTAAAACACACTTCCAGAGATTTAATAATTTTAACAGTACTACAAAATCCATAATATAAAGTAGTATAGATTTGTACAAAAAGAGCAGAACAATTAAATTAACTGTCATTACATCTACTGAACTGTCTCATTACATCTACTGAAAAATTCATCGCGATGAATTTATTTATAATACACCAATCAGATCACACGCAATTAGTATGGAATGCCAGTTTAGGCGATGATAAAATCGCGTCGATGATGCAATGAAAATTGCGTCGATGTGATGAAAATTGCGTCGATGAATATATTATTGATGTAATGATGTGATGAACATTGCGTCGATGAAAATTGCGTCGATGTAATGAAAATTGCGTTAATGTGATGAAAATTGCGTCGATGAAAATTGCGTCGATGAAAACTGCATCGATGAAAACTGCATCGATGAAAAAAAAAAAATGTTCATCGATGCAGTTTTCATCGATGAAATTTGCAATCTCCCTGCCGGTATGATTTAAATATGATGTCATGGATGCTGGACATCTGAATTTTATGTACTGAACTGGTGGATTAACGGAAGCAATTAGCTAGAAGATATAATGTGTCCGAAAGGACAATAATGGATCCATTGCTAAAATGTGTTGACAATAAATCACTAAAATGTTAATCAGTGCATATATTTCAACATTGTTTTAGTGCGCGCTCACTGTGCGCTTGTCTATAACGCGCGCAAGCGCAAGCGGTAAACATGTTTATCATATCAAAATATTCAGAAACCGTCAATTTTTAGCAACATAATAACATTATTAACATCATTATTAACATCATCATTTACTTTACTAGTAGTCATTTTCATCATTGATTGAATTAAAACCATTTGGAATTTTCATAATCAATTAAATTCATCACATCAATTTTCATCGATGCAGTTTTCATCGACGCAATTTTCATCGATGCAGTTTTCATCGACGCAATTTTCATCGACGCAATTTTCATCGATGCAATTTTCATCGACGCAATGTAAATTGCGTCGACGCAATCTACATTGCATCGACGCAATCTACATTGCGTCGATGCAATTTTCATCGACGAAATTTCATCATCGACGCAATTTTTATCATCGCCAAAAACTTGTGTAAAACGGCGTTCCATAAGTGACGAATCGCATATTCGCCGTTTATTGTTGAGGCGCGTAAACAGTGTGCGCAATGCACGTTTTCTTCCCATGACGAGACGAATCGATATTCGACTCTTCGTGTGACGAATAATCGCCAAAGTATAATTAATATAATTAATTAATGAAATAAGATACGCAGTTGATGTTTGCATCAATTGTTCTTTAGAATAAATACTTTCGAAATACAAAACAAAAAATGTGTGGTGAGTGACGATATGTTCAATCATGGACCTATAAATTACTAATTTATAGGTCCATGATTCAATATCTGTAGCTTCAATTCAAACATAATGTAACAGAAAATTCGAAGCGTAAAAAACGTTCGTTTACACAACACTTTTTTTTATACTTTATTATTGATTATTATATTATACAGGAATACTATTTATTTCCTCATTTCTACCCAAGAATAAACAATTTTTGGATACAAAACTTTATGCATGTGAATTACATTACCAAAATCAGACCTGACCAAAATATTAAAATGAGGATAAAAAAACATCGCGTAAAATACTCGTACTCAAAAGCTTCTGAAATTTGTAGATATATGTCATGAAAAAGAAATTTGACATTCCCAATAATTTTTTTTGGCAAAGATGTAATATATGAAACATACAATTTACATAGTTTATCATTGTTTTTTATTAGAACCAATATGGTTACACAGTTAAACATAGTGATACAGAATAGATACTTGTTAGGTTACTACCCTACCCTCTAGTTTGAAGCGACATTATAAATTCATCGAGAAAAAAAACGTATCGTATTCAGAAACGTTTGACATTTTGTATAGATATGTTCAATAAGACAAAAAAAATTATAAATTTCAAGACAAATCGATGATTTCCATTATTTGCATTTCTAAAAATTCACACTTATGAAAGACCATACATTTTCAACATTTCCTTTTTTCTGTGTACCGAGTTTAGAAACTTTTTGAATACCAGACGTATTTTTTTGTGATGCTTTTTCATTTGAATTGTAGTATAAAATGTCATTGAAACGAGATAAAAATCATACAAGACATGTTATAATAGGTTGCTCTATATACATAACAAAATTAGTTCTTTTTTTTTGGTAAGAATCGCCAATGAAGTAGAAAGTTATTTCAGATGTAGTGTGCATTTATACGTCATTAATAGTAGGCCTAAAATATAATATTAAATATTATAAAGAATATCAAACATTTTATGTTATGAAAAATAAAATTTACATATAAGTTTATCATTGTGTTTTACTATAACCATTTTGGTTAAAAGTTAAACACAGTGAGTGATAAAGAATAGAACTGTTTTAGTTTATTTAACCCTAACCCTAGTTTGAAGCAATCACATATTTAATATTCATCGCTAAAAATACGTATCGTCTTGAAAAACGTTTGATATTTGGTAGATATGTTCAATATAGGTTCTTACATCTATAATGCAAAAGAAAATATCCTAATAGTTTTATTTTGATTTCTGAGAATCATCAATGAAGTAAAAATGTGTTGGAAATGTATTGTCTTTCATAAGTGTAAATGTTTTGAAATGCAAATTATTAAAATCACGAATTTGTCTTGAAACTTTTATTTTTTTGTTTGTTTTATAGACGTAAGAACCTATTGAACATATTTACCAAATTTCAAATGTTTCTGAATACGATACGTATTTTTTCGCGATGAATTAAGTATGTGATCGCTTCAAACTAGGGTTAGAGTTATATAACCTAAACAGTGTCTATTCTTTATCACTGTGTTTAACTGTGTAACCAAATTGGTTCTGTAAAACAAGATGATAAACTATGTAACTTGTATTTATTATTATTACATTATATGTATCCTATAATGTAATATGAAAAATAAAATGTACATAGTTTATCATTGTGTTGTACTAAAACCAATTTGGTTAAAAGTTAAACACAGTGTTAAAGAATGGAACTGTTAGGTTATTTAACCCTAACCCTAGTTTGAAGCGATCACATACTTAATTCATCGATAAAAATACGTATCGTCTTAAAAAACGTTTGAAATTTGGTACATGTTCAATATAGGTTCTTACATCTATAATGTAAAAGAAATATCATAATTTGTTTTATTTTGATTTCTGGGAATCATCAATGAAGTAAAAATGTGTTGGAAAATGTATGGTATTTCATAAGTGTACATTTTTAGAAATGCAAATTATTAAAATCACGAATTTTTTGTGAAATTTATATTTTTTGTTTGTTTTATAGACGTAAGAACCTATTAAACATATCTAACAAATTTCAAAAGTTTCTAAATACGATACGTACTTTTTCGCGATGAATTTATTATGTCGCTTCAAACTAGGGTTAGGGTTATATAACCTAAAACAGTATCTATTCTTTATCACTGTGTTTAACTGTGTCACCAAATTGGTTCTGTAAAACAAGATGATAAACTATGTAACTTTTATTTATTATATTATTACATTATATGTATCCTATTCTTTTCATAACGTTTAGATAATAAGATATGTTTAATATAATATTTTGCTATGTAAATAATATCATATAATAAATATTTCATTATCATTGTGTTTTACTGTAACCAAATTGGCTATAGTAAAACACAATACTAAATTTGGATGTAAATGTATCATATTATTATATGTTTCCTATTCTTTATTTGTGTTTTACTGTATCCAGCACAGTGCTAAATATCATTTATCATAGTTAAAATGTTTTACTCTAACCAAATTGGTTATAGTAAAACACAGTGATAAATTACTATGTAAATGTCATTTATCTATTATTAAATGTTTCCTATTCTTTATCATTGTGCTTTACTCTAATCAAATTGGTTATAGTAAAACACAGTGCTAAATTTCTATGTGAATGTCATTTATCATGTTATTAAATGTTTCCTATTCTTTATCATTGTGTTTTACTCTAACCAAATTGGTTATATTAAAACACAGTGCTAAATTGCTATGTAATGACATTTATCATATTATTAAATGTTTCCTATTCTATATCATTGTGCTTTACCATAACCAAATTGGTTATAGTAAAACATTGTGCTAAATTGCTAGCTATGTAAATAATCATTATTATTAAATGTTTCCTATTCTTTGTCATTGTGTTTTACTCTAACCAAATTGGTTATAGTAAAACACAGTGCTAAATTGCATGCTATGTAATGACATTTATCATATTATTAAATGTTTCCTCTTCTATATCATTGTGCTTTACCATAACCAAATTGGTTATAGTAAAACATGGTGCTAAATTGCTATGTAAATAATAATTATTATTAAATGTTTCCTATTCTATATCATTGTGCTTTACCATAACCAAATTGGTTATAGTAAAACACAGTGATAAATTGCTATGTAAATGTCATTTATCATATTATTAAATGTTTCCTATTCTATATCATTGTGCTTTACCATAACCAAATTGGTTATAGTAAAACACAGTGATAAATTGCTATGTAAATGTCATTTATCATATTATTAAATGTTTCCTATTCTATATCATTGTGTTTTACTATAACCAAATTGGTTATAGTAAAACATTGTGCTAAATTGCTATGTAAATGTCATTTATCATGCTATTAAATGTTTCCTATTCTTTATCATTGTGTTTTACTCTAACCAAATTGGTTATAGTAAAACACAGTGCTAAATTGCTATGTGAATGTCATACATCATATTATTAAATGTTTCCTATTCTTTATCATTGTGTTTTACTATAACCAAATTGGTTATAGTAAAACACAGTGCTAAATTGCTATGTAAATAATCATTATTATTAAACGTTTCCTATTCTTTATCATTGTGTTTTACTCTAAACAAATTGGTTATATTAAAACACAGTGCTAAATTGCTATGTAAATGTCATATATCATATTATTAAATTCCTATTCTTTATCATTCTGCTTTACTTTAACCGAATTGGTTATAGTAAAACACAGTGCTAAATTGCTATGTAAATGTCATTTATCATATTATTAAGTGTTTCCTATTCTTTATCATTGTGTTTTACTTTAACCAAATTGGTTATAGTAAAACACAGTGCTAAATTGCTATGTGAATGTCATATATCATATTATTAAATGTTTCCTATACTTTATCATTGTGTTTTACTCTAACCAAATTGGTTATAGTAAAACACAGTGCTAAATTGCTATGTAAATGTCATATATCATATTATTAAATTCCTATTCTTTATCATTCTGCTTTACTTTAACCAAATTGTTTATAGTAAAACACAGTGCTAAATTGCTATGTAAATGTCATTTATCATATTATTAAATGTTGCCTATTCTATATCATTGTGTTTTACTCTAACCAAATTGGTTATAGTAAAACACAGTGATAAATTGCTATGTAATGACATTTATCATATTATTAAATGTTTCCTATTCTTTATCATTGTGTTTTACTCTAACCAAATTGGTTATTGTAAAACACAGTATATTTTACCTCAACAACATCGCCGCAAAATTGTTTATACGTTTATTTTGATTGGCTAACTAAAGTATGGTCTAATAAATATTGATATCAGAAGATTCCCTAGCTTAGTGAAAAAGTTTTATTACCAAAAATATGCTGATTACGTCACTACCGGAAGTTGTAGTCTAGCATGATGCAGACGCAATTGATTATGTACGTTTGTTAAACATATAAAAAGCTGTAAATTACCACAAAACGACAATAGGAAAGAATTCAAAGAAATGCCCTACGTGTTCAAAATCATTGTTTTAATATAGTCTGTATGTATAACTAACAATTGACCTTGTGGAAGAGCGTATAAATTTAATTTAAAGTAAAACATGATTTACTCGCCAATTTGGTATTGGATATATAGCTCCCTAGCCTAGCTAGATGTAAATGTTACGGTTGAGTAAACACAGCAGGCAAGACATACTAGCCTAATCTAAGAAAAAATGTGTTTAAATACAATTTGATTGCAAAACGTTTTATTATCTTATTTAGGTTTATCAACTAAAATATATTTATTTGATACAAATCCTAAAATAAAACTAACTTTTTAATATAGAAATATATTTTTAAACCCTTGTTGTTATTGCAAAAACTGGTTGAATAAAATACATTTTCGCGCGATTTCTGGGTTTCATAATCCAATTTAAAATCCACCTGTCATACAATAGAAAGCACGTGTTATTTGCGTAAGTCTTTCTTGTAAAATGTAATGTTAATATTGTTTTAGTTGACATAAACTAGCCTAGTTGTATATTTATAAATGGCAATCAATGTTTGTAAATTAACCGAATTCAGCATATCAATGACAATATAACATATAGGCCTAGCCTAGCCTAGCTAGAGGCCTACCCAAACCATCCATCATGTTGTGGTGGTATGTCAGGCCGCGTTGCAACAGCTTTTTAGAAAGGCAGTACGTCCTCAGTACATAGACCCAGAGGTCACCTGTATCCAGCACCTCGCCACAGTAGAGGCCCCTTCATTGGACATCTTATTGTAGAATTGTAAAGGGTAATTTACATTACATTATTTGTTTGAATTATCAACAGATATCATATTGTCATTTATAATATAAGAAGAGAACCAGTCAAAATGCCAACTGCATTATCAGAATATGAAAAGATTCGATTGAAAAATATTGAGGAAAACAAGAAGGTTCTTGCTGAACTGGGCATTCTCAATCCTGTAAGTTATTTAAAATATTATTATTGATTTCTTAATTTAAAAAAAAATAAATTGTACTTGTATAGATTTATCTTCATGTATTTCAGTGCCATGTTTATGAAATAGGGGTTGGGGGGGGGGGGGCGGGACTTCCTTAAAGTAGTGAAATAAAGTGTTCTTAATTTGATGTCTTATCTTTTGCATTACAATTTGCGAAATTTAGAGGGGGACTGTGGAGACCCAGCCGTATCATAGCCGTAGTATAGCTTACTATTCCTTTTAATGCAACCATTGATGCAGTAAACTAAATATATAATTTGTCATAATGCTAAAATTGTTTCTGCGTAGTTTAAAAGACTTCCTAAAGTTGTAAAGAAGACTGTGAAAAGAAAGCGAGAATCCCGTCCAGAAACACCGCGAAAGGTGGTCATTCGTGAAGAAGGTGTCGAGTTCAAATCAGAAGATGGCAGTGATTTTTCTAATGGTCACCGTCGATCCCGAAGACTCAAAGGACAGGTATTTATTGTTAAATACAAAGTGCACAAATAAGTGTTACGATAATAATAAAAATTTTTGCATATAGAATTTTTTTTATAGTAATTAATATATGTTTATTGTGATTTAAATCAATATTTTAGAAAGCACTAGAAGGCATGGAGCTGCAGGAGGACTCTTTCTCTGAGGATGCTGACTACAAGCCAAAGAAGAAAGCACTTCCAAGAGAGAACTCATATGGCAGTATACCAGGTGTGTAGTTTAATGATAATACAATGCTTGGGAAGAATCAATCCAGCTTTTTAATCAACAAAGTTAATTTCATTGTTTATTGTAGCTCTGTCATATTTTTCAAATATTTTTGTCTTTTTCTGTATTACTAACCTTCAACTAATTTTTTTTACAATTGTATGTTAACATGAATTTCCTTTTGGACAAATAAAATGAACTATAAATATTGAATTAAAATATACGTGTGCTTAACGTTTATCAGAAGATTTGAAAACAACAATGTACATTGAACATCATTGTTCTATATACTTAATATTGTATCAAGTATGTCAAATAACAAATTCTTGTTAAATTTTTAGGGGTAGAGGTTGGTACTTGGTGGTGGTCTAGAATGGAATGCTCAGCAGCTGGCATTCATAGGCCAACAGTAGCTGGTATTCATGGCAATGAACAGGAAGGCTGCTACTCTCTAGCGCTATCTGGGGGTTATGAAGATGACATCGATCTTGGTGACTGCTTCACATACACTGGATCTGGTAAGATGCTGATAGAATTACAAAACCCACCATGTGCACCGCTTTCCCTCCACCCCAAATTTGAGAACCATGTTTAATTTACACTGGATAGTTATCCTACAAGAGTATAAAATGATTACTAGAATAATAAGGCGGCAAAGCTCTGTCTACATTATCAAACTTTGCCAAAAAAATGTGATGTGCCCATATGTCATATCACTACCATATTTGGGCACATGATTTTTTTCGTCAAACTTGTTTGATAGTGTAGACAAAGCTTAAAAAGTAATTGTTTTTTTTTTAGGTGGAAGAGATCTGAAAGGAACAAAAGCTAATCCAAAGAATCTGAGAACTGCACCACAGTCGAAAGACCAAACCTTAGCCAAAGGTAGGCCCTTCATTTGAACAATATTATTGACTTTGCACCTTTTATAACTAGTGTACCTTAAGCTCTGTCTACATTATCAAACATTATGTGACAACAAAATGTGATGTGGACCATGTATGGACATGATGATAGCATATCACTACCATATTTGGGCACATCACTACCATTGGGCATATCACACTTTTTTTGTCAAACTAATTTGATAGTGTAGACAGAGGGTTATACCTTGCACATAAAATTGAAGTCTGCACATGTCCCCCACTCTGTTTTTTTCCTTTATAAGTTGATATTATTATTAACATAAATTGTGTTGCAGTTAACTTAGCGTTAAGTCGCAATGTTGATAACGGCAAACCGGTTCGCGTAATCCGTGGCTACAAACTTGACAGTCCTTTCGCACCAGAAGATGGCTATCGCTACGATGGTATGTGTTCATTATTACTCTATACTTAGGAAAAGTAATATAATAATTTAAATTCATTAAAAAAAAAAATAAACACTTATTCAAATCGATTTAGTAGACATGGTTAATACTTATTGAAGCTCTTCAAGTTATTAGTGTTATTTATATAATATTTTATTTTTAGCATATGATATTTCATTGTTTTCAGTTTTGGTTACAATTACATTATTGAAACAAGTTTTGAATGACCATATATTTAAAAAATGGTGTTTTTTTTTTACCTTATTTATAGAGGGTGACCCTAAACAGCGTATGCTGACGAACCAGGGGCCTTCTTGATTAGTATTCCGTATATATTTGTGTTTTTTTTATAGAAGGTGACCTAAACAATTTATTTTTTTTATATTTTTACAGGACTATACAAAGTCGAAAAATACTGGTTTACAACTGGAATGTCTGGGTTCGGTATTTTCAAATATGCCTTGCGACGTATCAAAGACCAAGCCCCGCCCCCATGGGACTTGATTGACAGGGGTGACAGTCCAACGAAGAACAATAACTCAATCACCAGTCCAACTAAACTCAGTTTAGATGTAAAACCAAAAACAGAAATTACTGATGAAAAACAACATAACTCAACCAAAGGTAAACTACACAATGTTTTACAAATATACAAATTTATTATTAATTTAATAAATATGAACCATGTATGGAATTCCTTATTAAACATTATACTGTAGTTTATGCATTCTATTTTGAAATGATTTTATTGTAAGTATATTGTCTTACTAAATAAATCTATTTTAATTTTAATATAAAATAAATTGCACATTTATAAATAATAAAATATTATTTATTTAATAAATATGAAATGTACGTATGCAATTCTTTATCATATACTGTACTGTAATTTATGTGTTCTAATTTTAAATGAATTGATTACAAGTATACTTTCTTTCTAAATAAATTAATCTATTTTAATTTTAATATAAAAAAAGTCGCACATTTAGTATAAATTATAAATAATGATAAATTTAATATGCATATTTTAATTCATAAATGCAAATATATCTTTTCAGAAACAGAAGAACAGAAGTCGTGAAAACTTTCAATCATAAATTTAATTGTGGTGCTAGATAAGCCCAGATATGCAGATTATATATATTGGTGTTTTTATACACATTTTTAAATACATGTTTGCCTATTATTTTGTAGTGTTTTATTGTTTTAAATATTAATTAAATGGGTTTTAAACAATCGACTTTTATACTGAAATTGAAATAAAGTTTTTTATAAATATGTTATTGCACTTCTGTCTTCTTATAGCATTTGTAGATATTTTCATTAAGAATATAAATTAAATGATTCTTCACGATATCGATAAAGATATGTAAATGTAGGCCTGTACATTAATCTAAAGCTCTGTCTATCAAACTTTGTGACAAAAAATGTGATGTGCACATAATGCCATATCACTACCATATTTAAGCATATCACTACCATATTTAAGAATATCATTACCATATTTAGGAACATCATCAAACTAGCTTAAGAATAAACAATTATATCATGAAGATATGATTCCTGTAATACCTAGCCTGACTCCTGGCCTCACCAGTGGTGATTAGCAACCACACCTAATGTGTTGCAATTCCAGTTTGACACCAAAATCACCGTCACCACACCCTTTCACGACCAATGCTGGTGTGTAGCATTCGTTTCGATGACTTAATGCAATTTGTAAATGTGATCTGGAAAAAATAAACAAGATTTTTAAAGTTGATAATCAACTGAGTTAAGCCATGTCTACATTATCAAACTTGACCAAAAAAAATGTGATGTGTCCATATATGGACATGATGATGTCATATCACTACCATATTGAGTGTATATCACTACCATATTTTGGGAAATCACTTTTTTTTTCAAACTAGTTTGATAGTATAATGAGACAGAGCTTAAGTGCGTAAACAATTTTTAAGGAAATGATGGTTAGCCTCTCGGTTTGAAAAGTTTATAAAATGATCATTACCTGCATTTTTTATCTTTAGTCTGGTAAACTTTCATCCTGGAATCAACACTTTCGCCGTAAAATAATTCCACTTTCTCTCAATGTCTGGTATACCCGATTCGTTCAGGCGTTTTCCCAGCACTCTTCTCGATGTCATTGTTTTGTGTTCCAGATGTATCCTCTTTATCTGGTTGATTTCTTCGTCCAGCCCTTTTAATTAATGCCATTAATGATTTCTCATTATGAACAAGAAGACTTCTTCGTATCTCATGTTGATTGATCTCTTGGTATCTTTTCTTAATATCTTTGTCTTTTAAATCTCGGTACAAAACATTTTTTTCAGCAGTTTCTCCATCATCATTTAGAAAAATATCTTGACGAAGAATTCCACCAAAGGCCTTTAATATAAGATTGGTTTGCTTTTTCGTTCTAAAAAAATAATTTTCAAAAAACAATAAAAAAAAACGAAGATTGACGTTAAATTACTGTAATTGTTAATGTCAATTAATAGTGCCACCCACACGTAAACGTTGACGTCACTTGTATCTCAATACGGATATAGGTTTTGTTTTACCCCCATGAGATGAACCAGACATCCTTGAGAAAAAACAGACAAATTTATATGGGTGTTCCCTTTATTGCTGGCTATGTTGTGTAGCAGCGCGACTCTAGTTCACTATGTCGGTCGGTCGGTCGGTAAAAACTAACTTAAGCACGCGACTGCAGCCATGTATATTTTCCACAATAAACTAAACATTTTTTCCCTGATTTTTTTTGTATCCATTTTGTACCACAATGCAAAACAGGTTTTCTTTTACCTGATTGTGTAATCCTGTATAAAGATGTTGCTAAATGAAGAACAAATATATAAAGCAAACCGTATTTTGTTTTTTTTTTTTCAAAATACTGTATTTCATTCTTTTCACTATTTCCGAACATTACATTGCACAATGATACTTATTTTGTTTATATAAATAAGTATAATATGCAGTATAATAATTACATGCATAATATAAGATTTTATGATGATGAATATAATATATTCATATATAATAGACATTCATTGTAACTTACATTGTACATTCACCAACGAACATGTACACATCTTCATCGTCTTCAATTTTTGAAACGTGTTTATTTTGCTGTAGGCCTATTTCATTTCTTTTAAGCATATTCAAAACCGATCGTTTCTGATAGTTACGGGACGTTAAGCCTCTCAACACCGGCCCCTTCGTTTTACCTAGACTGCCACCGTCAACTACCACCACCAGAACAATAACTATCATTGGCAATAACATCTATTAAAACAAAATTTTAAATGAAGGTTTCAAATATTCCGATATTAAAATTATAGCAAGAACAGTACGAAGTATGTGTAATATTCTAGTCGTCGCGCAAAAAAAGGTTCGTAAATTTTAGTCCTAGTTAATTATAAGTCTTACTGTACATTGACATAATTCGTTCACATAATTTTCAATATGTTTAAACAATTTTTATCATACTCACCATTTTTCTCAATTTGATCATGCAGCAAAAATAACGTATACGAAACGTAAGGTCCGAATGCTCAAAAGTTACTAAAGTGATTGCTAACTACGACTACATTTTATATCTATGGCACGCGGCTTGTGACCAGTCAACTGGAACGATTTCGAATGTTGGTGGTCACGTAAATCTGAACGTGGCCGTATCTAATGGGAACGGAAATAAAACACATTTAATAATAGAATCATTGGCAGATGATGTCGATATTATATCAGATTATTTGTAATCTTTTAATCCTATTTATAATTCCATAATGATTTATCTAGTTGAACCAAGGACCAATATTTGTGTATGTGTGTCAGTGACATAACTCTTGTGTCGCACTCTGTACAACTTTAAAAAGAAGTTAGATTACCTTGAGAATCTTAAACTCTGTCTACACTATCAAACTAGTTTGACAACAAAAGTGTGATGTGCCCAAATATGGTAGTGATATATCCAAATATGGTGTGATATGACATTATCGTGTCCATATATGGGCACATCACATTTTTTGGAACAAAAGTTTGATAGTGTAGACAGAGCTTTAACCTAAATATAAAAATGCGTTTTAATCAAATCAGGATTTTTATTATTACTAAAGATGTATTGTCCCCCAAAAACATAAAAATGTAGGTTAATGAGTTTTAAAAGACTTTGAATAGGCCATTCGCAGTTTTAAATAAAATTAATCACTTCTGTAGAAAACAAAATTTTAAAAAAGGGATTTCACTTGTAAAAAGACAAACGGTTAAATTCAACCAAAAAAAACATTGACTTCCCGTCACGTTGACTATTTTTTGCTTTAAGTTACAGTATTTTCAAGAAGACAATTTTTTTTTCGGTCCAACTTTTGGTCATATTAGTGACATTAAAATGGCATATTTATCAAAAACTTTTTTTTAAATTATTGTTTTCAAGGGCACAATATATCTTTAATATTAGTAGGCCTACTAAAACAAATTAGAAAAAAATTTTTTTTTTTTTTCCTAATGGAATTTACGTGACGTAATACAATAAATTATAATCGATAGTGGTAGTTAGGATTAATATTTATTTTCATTTAGCCTATTTTAAGCACACACAATCAAATTAAGTAATATAAAAATATAGTCACGTTCTTCCATTACTATAAATCATTCTTGATGTGTAAAATTAAAATAGTTTAATATTGCATTTAAAATTAGTAATGTTTCGTCGATATGACGTCACAGACATTAATGTAACAGTGTCCCACTTGGTTGTCGAAGTCACGTGGTGCGAGGATAGACACTTTTTTGTATACTTACTGACGTAAATACGTTGACCACGAATTGTTATTGTTAATGCTTTTAGGAAACAGGCCGGAAACAGTTTTGACTGACTGGAAATCAATTGGAATTTTGTGTTAATGTTTTTCTTTATTATTGTTGACGTAGTTTGTGGTAAATTGTGTGTAGTCCCTCGATGTTGTGGTAAGTATTGAAGAATGGATATCCAAATAAGAACTTCTTTACAACCTACGGATAAAGTTGTAGGTAACATACGTAGGACTAAAGGCTTCTCTTGCAAAGGAAACAATGTTATTCTATAGTAGTGTACTGTAGACCTGGAATATGGAGGATCTTTATTCGTTCGCGTCAATTTTTGACACGCATTTTAAATCCTATGTCCTCTCTTTAAGCAAGTCGTCTGTCCTCTCTTCCAGTCGTCGTCCACTCTTCCAGTGGTCTGTCCTCTCTTTAAGCAAGTCGTCTGTCCTCTCTTCCAGTCGTCGTCCACTCTTCCAGTGGTCTGCCCTCTCTTCCATCCAGTGGTCTGTCCTCTCTTCCAGTGGTCTGTCCTCTCTTCCATCCAGTGGTCTGTCCTCTCTTCCAGTGGTTTGTCCTCTCTTTCAGTCTTCTGTCCTCTCTTCCAGTGGTCTGTCCTCTCTTCCAGTGGTCTGTCCTCTCTTTCAGTCTTCTGTCCTCTCTTCCAGTGGTCTGTCCTCTCTTCCAGTGGTCTGTCCTCTCTTTCAGTCGTCTGTCCTTTCTTCCAGTGGTTTGGCCACTCTTCCAGTGGTTTGGCCACTCTTCCAGTGGTCTGTCCTCTCTTTCAGTCCTCTGTCCTCTCTTCCAGTGGCCTGTCCTTTCTTCCAGTGGTCTGTCCTCTCTTTCAGTCGTCTGTCCTCTCTTTCAGTCCTCTGTCCTCTCTTCCAGTGGTCTGTCCTCTCTTCCAGTGGTCTGTCCTCTCTTTCAGTCTTCTGTCCTCTCTTCCAGTGGTCTGTCCTCTCTTCCAGTGGTCTGTCCTCTCTTTCAGTCTTCTGTCCTCTCTTCCAGTGGTCTGTCCTCTCTTCCAGTGGTCTGTCCTCTCTTTCAGTCGTCTGTCCTTTCTTGCAGTGGTTTGGCCACTCTTCCAGTGGTCTGTCCTCTCTTTCAGTCCTCTGTCCTCTCTTCCAGTGGCCTGTCCTCTCTTCCAGTGGTCTGTCCTCTCTTTCAGTCGTCTGTCCTCTCTTTCAGTTCTCTGTCCTCTCTTCCAGTGGCCTGGCCACTGCTCCATCCATTAGTCTGTCCTCTCTTCCAGTCGTTTGTTAGTATCATCCACTCGTTTGTTTGTTCATTCATTCATTCATTCTTTCCATTCTTTCCTCATACATGTGATCGTCATTATTCTAGAGAATGCAATAGTTTGTGTGTTTTTTTTTTTCATTTTTAATCTTTATTTATTTTATATACAAAGAGTCATTTTTTTAAAACAATACGCTCATTATGCGTTAAATTTGTAGGGAACGGCCGTATTTGCATTTTTGTTTCATTCATTCATATTCATATCATTATACAAAATAAAACAAGTTGATCAAAACGTTGAGATTAAAATGAAATAGTATAAACTACATTCGTTTTCATATTATGTTTTACAAACAAATAGATTAAACTGTGAAACGGTTGTTGATAACTCTTGGCATCGTACATCGATGGTACGCGCTTTAATGCATCATATGAATTATCAGTCACACCCTATGTAGCCCACCATAATCCTGGCTTATTATTGGTAGCGATCGTCTTTGCATATGCAGCTACATGGTTGTTTGACCTCTTGAAACTCTAGATTAACGCCGAACTGAGCGTCTCCGCAGCCTGTGTAAACCAAGACCTGTCGATAGCAGTATTTAACAGCGCATTTAGATTGTCCGTTTGCACCACATCTACCCCTGTTAAAAATAACAATTTAATTTGAAATTTAATGTATAAAAAAATAATAATATCGAACATTGCACAACGCAACATAGGTGAGTTTTCAAGAGAGATTTGAATTGAAAAAGGGATGTAGTGTAACGGATGGAACGAGGTTGGTTCCAGATCTCTGGTGTCTGTGCAAAGACATTCTTTTGCAAAGAGTTGGTTTAATAGTTTACAATGTGTAGCCTAACAATGGAAATTGCCAAAAATGTCATATCAAAATTATTTTTAGACGCTATAGCTCACTATGTTGGTTGGTCGGTCGGTCGGTTGTTAAACACTAACTCAAATTTGAACACGCGACTGATGATCCAGCCATGTATATGGCCTTGTTTTAAATATATATAGATTATTTTAGGTAAAATATTAACCAGGTATTGAAACTTATTGGGTGTGAATGATACGTGTTCATCATTGTCACTACAGGTTACTTACTTGCATTTTATCTTGTCTATGGTCTGATACCATTTCGTTCCATCGGAAAGTGTTCCCTGAAATACAGATACTGATTTTCCACTTTTGTTTTTTCCCTTGGTAATAGTTTTGCTCTTAGTTATTGTAGAACATGAGTACCTGGTCGTCTGGCTCGTTGACGAATCACGACCCCGTGGTGGTTCTTGTGTTTCCTGACCTCCTTGTGGTCCAGTAGGCCCTTGGATGACCGATGAACCTTGTCTCGCGCTGGGTCCTTGATTGCCTGATTCCCCTTGACCTCCTTTGGGCCCTTGTTCTCCTTGAGGTCCTTGACTACCCGATGCTCCCTGTCCTCCTTGAGGTCCTTGACTACCTGATGCTCCCTGTCCTCCTTGAGGTCCTTGACTACCCGATGCTCCCTGTCCTCCTTGAGGTCCTTGACTACCCGATGCTCCCTGTCCTCCTTGAGGTCCTTGACTACCCGATGCTCCCTGTCCTCCTTGAGGTCCTTGACTACCCGATGCTCCCTGTCCTCCTGTTGGTCCTTGACCTCCACGTGGACCCTGTCCTCCTTGTGGTCCTTGATTACCCGATGCTCCCTGACCTCCAGTTGGTCCTTGACCTCCACGTGAACCCTGTCCTCCTTGAGGTCCTTGTCCTCCACTTGGTCCTTGTCCTCCCCTTGGCCCTTGTCCTCCTTGAGGCCCTTGTCCTCCTTGAGGCCCTTGTCCTCCTTGAGGCCCTTGACCTCCACGTGGACCCTGGCCTCCTTGAGGCCCTTGACCTCCACGTGGACCCTGTCCTCCTTGAGGTCCTTGGCTACCACTCGGCCCTTGTCCTCCCCTTGGTCCTTGTCCTCCTTTAGGTCCTTGACCTCCACGTGGACCTTGTCCTCCTTGAGGTCCTTGACCTCCGCGTGGACCCTGCCCTCCTTGAGGTCCTTGGCTACCACTATGTCCTTGGCTACCTGATGGTCCTTGTCCTCCCCTTGGCCCTTGCCCTCCTTGGGGTCCTTGACCTCCACGTGTACCCTGTCCTCCTTGAGGTCCTTGGCTACCACTAGGTCCTTGGCTACCTGATGGTCCTTGTCCTCCCCTTGGCCCTTGTCCTCCTTGGGGTCCTTGACCTCCACGTTGACCCTGTCCTCCTTGAGGTCCTTGACCTCCATGTGGACCCTGTCTTCCTTGAGGTCCTTGGCTACCACTAGGTCCTTGACTACCTGATGGTCCTTGTCCTCCTCTTGGTCCTTGTCTTCCTTGACCACCTGATGGCCCCTGACTTCCCCTCGGTCCTTGTACGCCTCGTGGACCTTGGTCACCTGACCGTCCTTCGTTTCCTCTTGGTCCCTGTCTACCTGATGAACCCTGTCTTCCTGTTTGCCCTTGCCCGCCTTGAGGTCCATGATTTCCAGTCGGGCCCTGTTCTCCTCTTGTTCCTTGTCCACCTTGACTACCCTGAGTACCTCTACGTCCTTGACTACCCGAAGGGCCTTGTTGTCCAGTAGAAGTTGTCCACCAACTTGACCAAGATGAACTACTTGAATAAGTTCCTTGACCGTCTCGTGTTCCCTGTCTCCTCTGATTTGATACTTGGCTTGTAGGACCATATTGCCAATTAGACGTTCTCCACCAATTGGCCCTTGCAGTACGATATGGACTTTGACTTGTTGATGGCTCTGGACTATTAGACGGCGCTTGTGTGCCTTGATCTTGCCATGTCCTCCACCAACTTGATCTAGTATTGTCAGAGTTAGATGGAGCTTTCCCGCCTTTTTCTCCCCTTGGGCCCTGTATTCCAGATACCCGATGACCTAGTGAAGCCGCCTGTCCTCTGTTTATCTCTGACTGCTCTTTATCATTTTCGCAATCATGGTCTTTGCTCCCAGTTGGTTGCTGTCCATATGTAGACCAGGTCTCCCAGTAGGTATTACCAGACGGGTTCTGTCCTCTCTCTGGTCTTTGGTCGGTTTGTGGTTGTTGTTGCCCTGTGAACCATGTCCTCCAGGAATTCCAATCATTACCAGACGGGTTCTGGTCTACACCTTGGTCTTGGTTATTTATTGGATTATGTGGTTGTTCCTGTTGTCCCGTTGACCATGTCCTCCAAGAACTCCAAGAACTCCATTTATTGCCAGACGGGTTATTCCCGCCATCCTGATCCTGGTAGTTATCGATTGGTTTCGGCGTTGTTTGCCGTTGCAAGTTGGTTTCTATATTGCCGTGTCCTGCCTCTTCTTTGGTTTTGTTGATGTCTTGTAGACTTTCTTGAGGTGCGTCTGTTGCATTTTTGGCTTCCAATAATGATTCACTTCCTGTTACATTTGCTGTTGGCTCCACTGTCGGTTCATCCGTTGTCTGTAAGCTGCTACTGACACCAAATAGACCAGCAGCACGAACGCTTCTCCCAGTCCTTCTTGGAACGTTTAGTATTTCCCCATAAAGAGCGGTTATTAGTTTTGCTTGGTCACTAGTACTGTAAAAATAAAAAAATATATCAGTAAATAAATAGAAAATTATTATTATTTTTTTTTTTATCTTTTGTGGTTAACTACCACCTTTATTCAACAATTACAGAATCTCATATATATATTTACATTATTTTCTGCATATTTTTTTGTTATGTTATCTATTACAAAATATATTGCATGTTTAATGAAAAAAGTTGTTTAGTTATGAAACGTTTGTTAACTTATTTATCATAATTTGTGTATCTTTCAGTTTATATATTTGTATTTGATTTGCCCTTTAGGGAAATGCTTAACAGTAGTATACCATGCTATCACAAGAAAATTATTTATGTATATCTAATCGTTACTATTATTTTCTGACCCAGATTTGTGTTTAGGGATTGAAATAATGATGAAACTGTTATCATTATATCTATGGAACATTTTTTAACAACACCTTTGTTTTATTTAAGTTCTATATACTTGTTCTTATGTAGAAGGGTTCTACAAAAAAACGAAGCTACAGCTTTTTTATGCAGGATCCCTGTTTTCAGTTGTACTTTAATTATGATGTAATGTAATTGATGACTAAATAAATGTGGAATAAATGAAATGAAATGAAATGTGGAACGCAATCACCGCGATAAATAGGTACTAGTCTTATTCGTTGTTTCCTTGCAAATGTAAACATTCCACATTAAATCTGTGAAAACAAAGGGATTAGGAACTGTTGAACTGGTTTTTTATAGGTAATCTTTTTGACAAAAAAATGTGATGTGCCCAAATATGGTAGTCATATGAAATCATCAGCCACATTTTGTTGTCACATAAAGTTTGATATGTGTAGACAGTGCTTAAGATACACTTTGACAGTAGCAGATAGGCCTAATAGATTATTAAAAATAAACTCTTTGTTATTGTGTAATGTATTGATATCAACTTACATGCGACATCCTTTAAATTTCAAAACTACATCGGACGCAGCTCTTACTCGGCGCGATACCTCCACATCGCCTCTTTCCGCAGCAGCAAAAATTACCAAAGCAAGTATCTGTAAAATTAGGTGCAGTCCATAATGGAAATTAGTTGGAAAGCTTTTGGAAGCATCTAAACAATAAGTATACATTAATACACAATAATAAACATAACATGCGCAGTCCGCCGTATCCTTCGATTTTTAATTTCATTTCATCTTTTATTTCCGAAAAAATAATACAGAGTACAAATTTCTCCATAGCTCAAGAACAAATTAGTGTCTACATTATTATAAATATAGGCCTAAAGGAAATATATATATATATTATAAATAAACCGACGCTACATAGTCACGTGGTTAATACAATAGGCCTAGCTATATACAGTATAGCCTCGACATTAATGTATACTCATTTTGATCACTTTAGTAGTTCAAACCCTAAATAAAATATATATCTAACTACTAAACTAACTATAAACAACTACTTACACCATAAATCGTGTATCTTACCAGAATATATGATGTTGTGGCCATCTTGTCTAACCTGTAACCGAGTAAAAATGAGCGATCTCAAAGCATTGTCTACATTATTAAACGTCTCAAGCCCATACTTAAACGTCCGCTTAAAATCTAAGCGATTTCCTTTGTTTTATCCCTGAGTAGGCCTATCATCCCAATAGCATACTATCAATTTTAAAACCCAGATGACACTTGATTAAAGACACGCCTAAATGATTGTATTACCATGATTAATCGGTGGTAGTTTCGAGGATTCGGACAACTCCGTCCCGCCGGTTCCCACCAGTTAGGAACGGATCGATCGGATCCTAACTCTCTAGGCTACATCTACATTGAATATCATCTTATTATCTACTACAGAAAGAAAACCTCCACCATCATCATAGCTTTATGCTTTAACTCGAACGTTAGGTGTGGGGATGAATCTATAGAGTTCACATTTAAGTGAACCAGTTGTAAATACCAAAAAACAAATACCATTCAGAAATAATCTACCGCTGAAATGTAATTATTTAAAACGAAATCGAAGTGATATGTAATCCACTGCTTTTCTTTAGACCACGTGGTATTATTCACGACGGGGAATTTCAATGTAAAGAAATCGACCCGACATAATTAACTAAACGTGTTTTAAATTAAGAATATTGATGTATGTTATTCAGTTTTTAAATCGAAGATTTTCTTAAACAATGAAACAATACGATTGTTCTATTTCAAGGTTACTCGATATTACCCAATGCTTATTAAACTGCTCTTACCATCAATATTACGTATTCTTTTTGTATCTTGAATCATTCACTTAGGAAACAAGGAGTATTATTAATCAGTTGATATCCTCCAATTGAAAACAGCCAACGAATCTTAAGTAGATCCACAGTAAAAACACTTGTACACCACTTTTATCACCACTTATATCCGTGTGTTGACGCTATGCGAGAAGTAAAATAAGGCGCCGCTTAAAATAATAAATGAAAATGTTTTGTTTGATTGACTTTATTTGGTTACTGTTCTTGACATAACGAAAACAAATTATAGAGAATACATATAATTTTACAGACAATTACATGACAATGTTTGAACCAACCAGTGATTCAAGCGTACACTTACATTCATTTGTTTTCCTAATTATTGTCGATTTTTTCATTTCATGCTCGCTTTCTTCTACATATGCATCCATCCTGAATAAATCTGTCCACAGACTTCTAATGCGCATGCGTAACAAGGTCTATACTGAATACATCGGCTTTTAGGTAAAATTAGCAAAAAATATACTTCGAATGTCAGTATTGGAACATCTTTCCTCCTAGCACTGATAGGCCATCTCATTAAGCATTCATTAACGTGGCCATAGATATTTGGTAATCCGGTAGTTTTTACCAAGTTATACTGGTCATTTACCTACTGTTAAAATATATTTACATTGTCTCAAACTGATCCAATAAACGGGGTATTGGTATTTGGAAAAAATTAACTAACCTATATTTTGTTTTTATGATCAGCAATAAAAGTGAGTAATTTGTCAACGTATACAAAATAATGGAATAGTTTTGTTTAAAGGTTGAAAAGGTTAAATAACAACAAAGAAAAAAAAATACATCGATAAAATTACTTTATTCTACGTTTTAGTCTATGAAAAATAATTTATGGCATATTTGTTTTATTTAGCGACCCATTTTGATAATAATTAATATTAGAGAATATCTGTCTGTTTTTCATTTTTCTACGCCTTCAACCGCCTGGTAGTCGGTTTGCTTCGAAGTAACGTACGTAATTGGCATCTCTTCATTCATCAGAATCATCTAAAAGTGATAATCAAGCAAAAAAAATGTAATAAGTTATTCTCAATATATCAACATAATTCTAAATTCTATTAGGAAATGAAAAATCATTATCGGAATTGTAACAAGTGTATTAAGGCCAATTTACACAGACGAGCGGTAACGGTAAAACGTGGTTCCCACTAGAACGCGACGCAACGTAACCCGGCGACGTATCGACGCAAAGTGCTGAATTAAAGTGGGGATTACCGACGATGCAATAGTGCTGCAAACATCGTATAGTATGTTTAATTTCACGCAGGCGGGGGAAAGCACAATGTTTGGTGTTGTAATATAACGCCAAACGTGTTTACGTCGCTAGTGGGAACCAAGCTTAAGGAATAACATAGATTCTATATTGTATTACTGCTCGTCTGTGTAAATTGGCCTTTAGGCAGTATAGTCATTTCTGTAAATTAATTGGGCAAACCATCATCAAACATTAATTCAACAACAATTCTACAAACATTATTATTTTACCAAACATTATAGGCCTACCTGTTTGTCTTCTGTTGGCGGTGGATTTCGTAGAAAAATACAGAGTGGTGCAAACGCTATATTAAGCACGGCCATACCACGAATCATCCTATAAAAAATATTCAAATGTTCATCTATTTTACTATTGATTAATTATGTACACCGTGACAACAAATTTGGGCACATCACATCACATGATGAAGTTTGATAGTGTAAACAGAGCTTTATAAAACATAACAAAATATTGAAATGGGTGAATTATGTGCACATTATTAGGCCTAATTACAATTATAATAGATTAAAATAATAAATAATAAATTAATTAAATACCATAATTTAAGGAATAGTATACATTACCATGGAAACCCCACTATTGACATCACTTCTCCGCTTAAAGACGGACCTTCAAGAAGAAAATATTATTCCGTACTTAATAATCAAAAAATGTACAAATTAATTTAAAGCATGATCAGTTCTTTCTTATATTATACACAGCAGTGGTATCCAAAAGAGTGATGCTATTGTATTATGCTTTAAAGATATTTCAGTATCGTTTGTTCAGTTTAAAAAAAATAACATCATTTTTAAAATGTTTGTATAAATAATCAGTTTTAATTATCATTTTAAATAAAGTCAATTATATATTACCTTAGAAATAATGCATCACCCGATACCCCAGCTGTAGAAACTTCTACTTAGTATAATACATTACGAAAAGCCTTTGGCTTGAACTCAAAATGTTCATAATAATAATAATAATACAATACTTGACATAAAATGTATGTATAAAACGTACCGATAGCAAAGCCAATGCAAAAAGCTACGTCAGCAATTGCGTACACGCTTCCATAAACAGACACGTGACGAATATCCACTAAGTATCCCATCAGTGGCAGCATTGTGGAGTCTACCATACCTTAAAAGTAGATTTTTAAAAATACACTTAAAAACTATATTGACTTAATGTACAACTGTAGCTTTTTCGTTGTTTGCTTATGTTATGAAATGGTATACGCTACAGAAATAGGCCTATGAGAAAGAGAGAGAGGTAGTTTGACAGCGAAATATTATAATATGCTGATGAATAATTTGTTGATGATTCAAATATTCTTGGGAGCGGGGGGTGGGGTGGAGATGGAAAATAGAATGAAAATCTAAAATAAAAACCTAAAATGACCTACCGACAGCAAAACCAAGTAGTAAATTTGGAGTAATAATATCTGGAATAGATGTGCTGAATGATATCTGAAAAATGAACAAATGTATAGGCCTACGTAACATTATTAAGTTTAGCATAAAATATGGAGCTGTCAAATTGGGGTTTTTTTTGGTTAGGTTAATCCCACTTGTATTTCCATCATATACATTTTCATATAAATATAGAAATGAATACATATTTGTTCTAACATTATATTTTTGTTATGTGTTTATATACATGATTTTGTTCTCATTTATTATCAATATTTACCATCATTTTCTCTTATAATAATTATACATACCGAATTGTTTTTAATTGAGTTACTGCAGTAGCGAACCATGGGAGGGGTCGGGATGTAGAACGAATCTTGGGAGGGGTCGGGATATAGAACGAATCTTGGGAGGGGTTGGGATATAGAACGAATCTTGGGAGGGGTTGGGATATAGAACGAATCTTGGGAGGGTGGGTATAGAATGACCCTTGGTGAGGGGTGAGGGTATACTAGAACGAAGCTTGGGAGAAGTGGGGAGCTAGAACGAACCTTGGAAGGGTGGGGTATAGAACGAACTTTGGGAGGGGTTGGGGTATATAACGAACCTTGGGAGGGTGGGTATAGAACGAATCTTGGGAGGGGTTGGGATATAGAACGAATCTTGGGAGGGTGGGTATAGAACGACCCTTGGTGAGGGGTGAGGGTATACTAGAACGAATCTTGGGACGGGTCGGGATATAGAACGAATCTTGGGAGGGTGGGTATAGAACGAATCTTGGGACGGGTCGGGATATAGAACGAATCTTGGGAGGGTGGGTATAGAACGAATCTTGGGACCGGTCGGGATATAGAACGAATCTTGGGAGGGTGGGTATAGAACGAATCTTGGGAGGGGTTGGGATATAGAACGAATCTTGGGAGGGGTTGGGATATAGAATGAATCTTGGGAGGGGTTGGGATATAGAATGAATCTTGGGAGGGTGGGTATAGAACGACCCTTGGTGAGGGGTGAGGGTATACTAGAACGAAGCTTGGGAGAAGTGGGGAGCTAGAACGAACCTTGGAAGGGTGGGGTATAGAACGAACTTTGGGAGGGGTTGGGGTATATAACGAAACTTGGGATGGGTGGGGGTCGGGTATATAACGAACATTGGGAGGGGTAGGTGTGGAGATATAACGAAGCTTGGGAGGGGTGAGGTATAGAACGAAGCTTGGGAGGGGTGGGTACATAACGAACCTTGGATGGGGTACTGTATATAACGAACCTTTGGAAAGGTTGGGAAGATTATGATAATTATAACGAACTTTTGTGTTACTTACCAACACCATTGCCCCTGCTGTTATCAAAATACCAAGCATCGCACACAGCCACCTAGAAAAAGACACATTAAATACACATATTTAAAGTATTGTCAACTTTCGCTATCCTAATTATCCTTAATTTTGAAAACAGATGTTGATAGTTAATTTCTACTCATTTTAATTATGGAACATTATTACGTAATTATGTAATTAATTTACATGAGATTCCTTGAATCGTTATCGAATATGACGTATGATGCATTAAGATACCCTAATTAGGAAAATTTAATTCAATAAGAAATAATTATTTATTATATCATTGTTGTTCTGTGAATGGAATCTTAGCATGCAAATAACTATTATACTAATATGAAGTGTAGCAGTCGAATAATACTACTAATTAATGTGTAATTACCAACAAACAAAGAAAGCAATTGAAATGTTCATGTCACACTTATTGAACTAATGATGCCAATTATAGATTACAATTAGTGATTAATAATTATTGATGATGACCTTTGACCTAATTACCTATATATAGATGATGATTATTACCATAGTACTGTACGGTAATGTAAGAGGTTCTTACCTGCCGATTCGGTAGCCATATGGTCCAAAAATATTTGTACTAATCAAATACGATATACTTGCAGGCAAAAATATTATACCTATTGACAAAAAGAACGATTTTTAATTAAATAAATGTGTCTATTATTAAATTGGGGTTTTATTTAGTTGTTTGTAAGCGGTAATTTTAATTATTGGTGCATTATTGACAGATTGAATTTGTAGGTAAAATTAATGTTTTTAATGTAACTTATTTATTTATTTATCAATTTTATTTATTTTATTTTATTTATTTTATTCAAACTCATTCAACAGCGGGAAACCCGCCCCTTACAGAATGGAATAAACTATACCATATAAAAATATATATAAATCTTAAAATCTAGCAATACAAATTTATACAATTTTACTAATTTTATTACAAAAACAATTATAACGGTCAAAAAAGAGATCAATAGAATTATCTTTAACAACACAATTATTAAAAAGAAGACAAATACGTGAAATAAATCCATTCTTGGTAACATTAACACGACAAAACGGCACATAAAGAAGATTACATCTTTATACAGGATTACACAATCAGGTAAAAGAAAACACGTTTTGCATTGTGGTCCTGTCAGGGGAACAAATATTTAGTTTTGTGACAAAAATTAGATCGCTCTCTGTAACTTTAAATGAAGCAATATTGTTGAATGTTTAATTTTAGTTAGTAGGTTATTCCATTTTTGCGCCTGCAACTTTGAACGACGATCTTACTAATGGTAGGCCTATAGTATTGTATTGTTATATTAGGTGTTCTGATAATGTTTATCATAATGTTTAATGAGAAACAGTTTAAGCATTTTACCAAGTTGCCATTTTTCTGGGTTCATCGTCTCTATCATCCACATTGGTAATGAAGGTTCCAATAACGCCATTGCCATGTTTCCACCCGTTATTGTTACTAAACAAAAATGACAAGAAAAAAACCGTTCATAAATCAGATTAGATTGATGCATTGAATGATAGCAATGGTGTTTTTGGAAACGGGTGCAACTGCAGTAGCCGTGCTCAAGGCAATCTAACAACATGACACTGAGCTCGCCTTGTCAAGATACGAATTCGTAACAGTCCTTTCATCTTATGTCTGGCTGCGACAACAGTAGTTTTGTACATATACTTCGCGGCGCGCGGTGTCTGATCGTGGAACTGATCGTGTCGCAACCACAGATAAACCCTTTGATCTACGGAGTAGCAAAGTAACGAACTTACGGGCTCCAATGAGGATATATGGATCTTTTAAAAGTTGCAGTAACGGCGTCCCTTCCATTACTGAATTTGAATCTTCTCTGACTGGATCCACCACAGATAGCTGCAAAACTAAATAATAATAATTATGTTGTGGATAAAATTAATATGAATCAAGTGAGAAAACAGAAAACAGCCAAAAAAGGAGTGGGTATTGCAGGGGAGGATCCTGGGGTGGGGGAGGTATTGGGTTTATGACGTCAACTAAAAGTCATAAATTTTGTATAGCGCGGTCTCACCGTATTCAACACTTGTTTTCTTTCAAATATAATATACATTTATCTCTAGATAAATAATTAGTTCAAACTAAAAATGATTAGTCTTTGATTGCCATAACGCTGACGTCTTAGTTCGTATTTAAATGTCTTCAAGATAAAAATTAATTATGGTTGCGCGCGATGTGTACACACAGCAGACGACAGGAAGTGCGCCGTCACGTTCAATCTAAAGGTAGTGTTTCAGAAGCTCCAAGTTTTGGTATATTAAAGCAATCGTTGATCATCCAAATATAAACTAGGAATGTAATTGAAAACGGCACGTTTACCAGGTAGATTGCTTAAGTTAAATGCTGTTTACTGTATAATCATGGTTAAACCATCACTGATTATATTAACACAATTGAAAAAGACAGCAATAATAAACACGGGTCCGATTTTGTGTTGTAGATTTCTTCCATATTTTTGGGAGACTTTACCTCTGGATTCTCACTCAAATATGGTAGTGATATGCCCAAATATGGTATAAGTGATATGACATCATCATGTCCATAATGGGCATATCACATTTGAAATAGTGTAGACATGAGAGCGTAAGAACATAGGCCTATTTTGACATCGTCATTTGGTTTGCAAAAACTGTGTGTTATTTTAAGTTACTTACAACCGTTAAGTAATGCTAGTCCAGCTATCACCAAAAATGGAGATTCTTTGCCAACAAAGTCGTACATCAAACCACCAAAAGGGGGACCAACTATAAAAGAAAGAAACTGTTTTTACTATTACCAATAAGAGACGAAAACTTAGTGCAAACCAATGTGTAGTCTTGTAGATAGTCCTGTGTTTGAAATTAAAAAGCCCTAACCATACACGCTTGAAATGTGAATATTCAATAGAAAAATAGAAGTACTAATGACCACTACCATATTTATATATCAATTCGTTTTTTAGTAGCCTAAACTTACTTAAAACACCGAATGCTAGGCCTCCTAATGCAATTCCCATTGCAGCTCCTCTCTCCTCTTGGTCCGTGTACCGCTGAGCAAGTAAGCCCATTCCTAGCATTAAAAATATTAATGTTGAATACCTAAATTACCAGCCATTACTATGGCATTAAAAATAAATATAACTATTAGCTGATGGATTATTTATCATATGTACTATTTTATTCCTGTTTATCTTCATCCACATTAGTAGTGTAGTTTTGCGTAATTTTTTTTGGCAAAAATAGAAATAAATTCGGGCCCTAACAAAGTGTCTCCATAATAGAGTTATCCCCTGAATAGGAATTGGATTGGCTTGATAATGTTGAAGCATTGCCTTTCTCTTGTCACGAGAGTTTCGCCTGAATAGGGGCTGTTACACAGGAAAAATGAAGTATGAGTATATTATTATAATATTACGCACAAATAAATCATGATTATTGCCGATGGTACAACCTATAATTAAATCCACAGACTATTAAGTAGTAGATTTTAATCAAAGAATATGGATATACAATATTAAGTAGTTATTACGAATGCCTTCCTGAATTTACTATTATAATAAACGTTTTATATTGGTATACAAGATGATATCAAACTCATATATATTTATGATACAAGTGTAGGCCTACGTTATGTTTCATCATAATCATCATTCTTGTTTTCGTCATAATAAGACATTACGACTTGCAGTCGAATTTAGTTTTCTCTCCGGGTTGAAAATTGATAGTTTAATAAAAAAAATAAATAGTTTAATATTGAAACATTTTAGACATTTTTCTTGACTAATTAATATATTGATTGTATATGTGTGTGTAAGGACCGTCTATGATTGGAAGCTATAAGTAATAGTAGCCTATAACTCGCAGAGTACTGTATAATAACTCGCAGAGTACTGTATATATAACTCGCAGAGTACTGTATATATAGGCCTAACTCGCAGAGTACTGTATAATAACTCGCAGAGTACTGTATAATAACTCGCAGAGTACTGTATATATAGGCCTAACTCGCAGAGTAGGCCTACTGTATATATAACTCGCAGAGTACTGTATATATAGGCCTAACTCGCAGAGTAGGCCTACTGTATATATAACTCGCAGAGTACTGTATAATAACTCGCAGAGTACTGTATAATAACTCGCAGAGTACTGTATATATAGGCCTAACTCGCAGAGTACTGTATAATAACTCGCAGAGTACTGTATATATAGGCCTAACTCGCAGAGTAGGCCTACTGTATATATAACTCGCAGAGTACTGTATAATAACTCGCAGAGTACTGTATAATAACTCGCAGAGTACTGTATAATACCTCGCAGAGTACTGTATATATAGGCCTAACTCGCAGAGTAGGCCTACTGTATATATAACTCGCAGAGTACTGTATATATAGGCCTAACTCGCAGAGTAGGCCTACTGTATATATAACTCGCAGAGTACTGTATAATAACTCGCAGAGTACTGTATAATAACTCGCAGAGTACTGTATAATAACTCGCAGAGTACTGTATATATAGGCCTAACTCGCAGAGTAGGCCTACTGTATATATAACTCGCAGAGTACTGTATATATAGGCCTAACTCGCAGAGTAGGCCTACTGTATATATAACTCGCAAAGTACTGTATAATAACTCGCAGAGTACTGTATAATAACTCGCAGAGTACTGTATAATAACTCGCAGAGTACTGTATAATAACTCGCAGAGTACTGTATATATAACTCGCAGAGTACTGTATATATAACTCGCAGAGTACTGTATATATAGGCCTAACTCGCAGAGTACTGTATAATAACTCGCAGAGTACTGTATAATAACTCGCAGAGTACTGTATAATAAGTCGCAGAGTACTGTATAATAACTCACAGAGTACTGTATAATAACTCGCAGAGTACTGTATAATAACTCGCAGAGTACTGTATATATAGGCCTAACTCGCAGAGTAGGCCTACTGTATATATAACTCGCAGAGTACTGTATATATAGGCCTAACTCGCAGAGTAGGCCTACTGTATATATAACTCGCAGAGTACTGTATAATAACTCGCAGAGTACTGTATAATAACTCGCAGAGTACTGTATAATAACTCGCAGAGTACTGTATAATAACTCGCAGAGTACTGTATAATAACTCGCAGAGTACTGTATAATAACTCGCAGAGTACTGTATAATAACTCGCAGAGTACTGTATAATAACTCGCAGAGTACTGTATAATAACTCGCAGAGTACTGTATATATAGGCCTAACTCGCAGAGTAGGCCTACTGTATATATAACTCGCAGAGTACTGTATATATAGGCCTAACTCGCAGAGTAGGCCTACTGTATATATAACTCGCAGAGTAGCCTACTGTATATATAACTCGCAGAGTAGGCCTACTGTATATATAACTCGCAGAGTAGCCTACTGTATATATAACTCGCATAGTACTGTATATATAACTCGCAGAATACTGTATATATAGGCCTAACTCGCAGAGTAGCCTACTGTATATATAACTCGCAGAGTATACTGTATATATATAGGCCTAACTCGCAGAGTAGCCTACTGTATATATAACTCGCAGAGTAGCCTACTGTATATATAACTCGCAGAGTACTGTATATATAAATTGCAGAGTACTGTATATATAAAATGTCTAAGAATCAGATTTAAAGAGTGCAGTGAATTTTAGGTGTTTTTATTGGCATTCAGAAGCTCGTGATTGGTCAAATTATTCACGTAGTTGCGCGTACGACGTCATCGCGTCCCGGAGTGGGACCACGTAGGCCTACTTACCAGAGACCGTTGAAGCCGAGGAGCCAATTCCTTGCACCATCCTAGCCGTGAGTAAGACGCCATAACTCTCACCAAATGCAAATACTAAAGATAAGAAAAAACACAATGAACATTGCTATAATTATGCTTCTTCGGGATGACAAATTGCAACATCGTAATTTCCCCTATTACCGTTTAATCTGAAGTACAATTTATCGTAATTTGACCTCAATAATATACAGAGTTGAAATGAATTTCTTTATAAATAAAAATTAAACGGTAAACTGAAATGTAATCATTTTTAATGTTTAAGGCATGATAGGTGAAATTAATATTCTAGTACTGTAGTCCCCAATAACAAGTTATTTGGCACAAAAATGTTACATCTATTAATTATTTTTGTAATTCTCGGAAGATATGATGAAAGTAATAAACTTTCACCTGAATTGTGAAGCACTTACCAAGTGTTGAAATAAACATAATAATAAGACCAGTAAACATTGGTATATGATATCCAATCCTGTAAGAATAAAAGCAGATATTTATTTCTATTGCAAAAAAAATAATATTTATATATTAATATATTTATTAATATACTGATGAAGAGCTAGTGTTGGCCGAAAGCTCTGCTGTTTTACTTTATCGTTTTGATGTAGTTAGCTTTTCCCTATTTTTTTTGTATCTCCATTGAGATCCAACCACTGATACCCACAGCATTGTCATTTGTCAGTGCTTATTTTGTATCTCCATTGAGATCCAGCCACTGATACCCACAGCATTGTCATTTGTCAGTGCTTATTTTGTATCTCCAATGAGATCCAGCCACTGATACCCACAGCATTATCATTTTTTCAGAAATTTGCCTTTGAATTTAATATATTTATATATATAATAATCTATTTAAGCCTATAATATATACTTTTTTATTTATGTTATGACAATTGGTAGACACGTCTCTTTGAGGATAGTATTGAGTTTAGTTGAAATATATAACAGTATAATAATTGATCAAATTGATGCTTAACAACCTGTTACCAGTAATATTCATTTTATTTTGTTGACTAATAAATAAATAAAAAGCTTCAGATAAGGTTTGAGATAATAGTACAGGTGACTTTTCAACTCAATTGTAGCGAAATGTATTGTGGCGTCGTAAAAACAAAAAAATCGCTAATTTAATTGACTCGGCAAGACCCGAACGTTCAATATCGAAGCTAAATGAGTAACCCTAATTATTATTTCAAACACGACTTGACTCTATGGTATAACTAATGCAAATACTTATAAATTTACATCGTTAGATTAGATTTTTCTTTAACATTTTAATTTGAGTTGTTTTTTGTGTTATAAAGGAGGATACTGACCTGTCACTGGTATATCCTAGAGGCTTTTCACATCAACATTAATAACCGTTTATCATATTTCGTGGCAAGCAGATATCTGACTTTACATCGTATAATTATACGTATAATTATTAATTTTAAATTACGATATTAAAATTTAAAATGAATAATAGAAATGTCAAAAACGTCCCCGAGAAAAAATGAACTGCATCTTCACTATCCAATTTTTGTCGATTTCAATCGGTATACAATTAAAATTTTAATTTTGATCATCAACGACGATACGTATCTTGAATATTTTATATAGAGAACAGTTTTGGTCTATTTTGTTATTATCAAGAATCAGTGCAATATGACGTATTTAAATTATACATGCTAAGCAATGATTTGTATTATATAACACCTAAATAAATTCCTGTCATTTTATTGGACGATTGTGGGTCACATGGCGTGCAATAGTACGCACTATTGAACGGTCATTCATTAGTACTTTTTCGTGGAAAATATTTTTTAATGTATTTGGTTATAATTTTTAAAAAATCAGTGCAATTTGACGTGTTTAATTTAAACATGCTAAGCATTGATTTGTATTAGCCCTATTTGTCTCCTATAACTATTGGTCACGGAGTTATTTCTCAATGACTACCCGATTATCTCCACATGGCAATACGGTCCAGTATCTTAGGCAAATCCCGTAATACAGCAACTCCTGTGTATCACATGTGATGGATGTATCATGGAAGATATAGGTTATGGCCTATGATACAGGTGTCATATAAAATGCTGTTTTACGGATTTTGCCTAGATACAGTCCAGCATGGTACACACCTATTTGTGAGTGGTCCAACAAACGGATTCGTAATAAGCTGAGCAATAGCTTTAGAAGCAAACAGTATTCCTATGTACACACTTTCTTGTCTAACAGTATCTTCGACAGGTATTTCAGGTACTGTGGGTTCGATGGGAGTATAATTGGCAGAATAACTATAATTTCCATACAATTCTTCATATACTTCGCCTGATTCTGTCGCCTGCAATGCCTTTTCTCTATCTTCCGCTTGCTGCTCATATAAGAAATCCGGAATTATAGGCACTGTATAAAATGCAATTTAAAAAAAAATAATAATTACGATCAAAATAAAAGATATTTTAATTTTGAAATACATTACCTTATATAACATGCAATATTGAAAAAATAAATACTTAGGCCTACAATCAAAATAAATATTTTAACTGTACGTTAATTTTCAAAGCTATCACATTATTTGTAATTTGATAACTGTAGGCCTTATCTGATTTTAATTATAAAAAATGATTGAAAGAGATTAGCAACGAAACCAGCCATTTCAGGCCAGGTATTATCTGTTATATTGTTATTGTAGTAACATGACAAATAGGCATAGGCCCTATAGGTTTTTTTTGTTCTGCTAGTCCTAAAGAAAATAATTAAGTCTATTTTCTGACTAAATTGATTGAAATGTGTCATTCTTGCCTTTACGATGTGTGCTGGTTGTGTCTAATAAATCTACAACATGTACTAATAAAATACGTGTGAAAAACATACTTAAAGATCTCTCAAGAGTGTGTGACACTGTGTGACGTCACGTGAATATCAATGAGAATAATTAGTTTAGTTTAATTAGTAAATCATGCAAAATGAAGTTCTTTTGGTCTTCTTTTATATCTGTAAACGTACTCTGTCAATATGATGAGACTATTCAACTACAAAACTTACGTTCCCACGTCACTAGGATGCAACGCAAGGACGTAACCCGCGCCCGCAACAACACAAGCGAATTGACCAATCACAAGCAGCATTTGGAATGATTTGATCGGGTTGCGGCTTACGTACTTGCGTTGCGTCTTAGTAGGAGGAACCAAGGTATATGGGAATTACACTACTAAGTTGTATTTTAGTTTACATCAATTAATTAAATTGAATTAATTATAGTCAACCGAGGCATCATCCAACCATTAGCCCCATCGACTTCATTGTCCACTGATAGAATTACACTAAAATAATTAAAATCCCATTTGAGGAAGTCACGTTTCTTTAGCGTGGTTCCCACTAGCGACGCAACACAAGGACGTAATGCAACGCAAGTGAATTGACCAATCACAAGCGATGGCTTATTCGCTTGTGATTGCTAACTGTCTATAACTTCGCTTGTCATTGGTTAAAACGCTTGCGTTGCGTTTACGTCCTTGCGTTACGTTCTAGTGGGAACCAAGCTTTAAAGGTTAAAGAATAAAATTAATGTATACATTACCTACGACTGTCACAAGTATGTTGTCGAGTAGAAGAGCCATAAACACGATAAACAATAAGAAATTTTTCGACTGTCGCATACGATAAACTTTTTCCGTAATCCTAAAAACATGGTTGCTTTCGGTCATCACGCCCTGGTAATTTCAACTTATAATCGTATAATATCGGATGAAGTGCTGTAAGGGAAAGGAATGAAAATACGTTTACTTATTAATCTTTTCAATCCGATAAACGGACCGATAATCGAAGAAAGAAAATATATGACAAAATACATGACAAAAGGTTAGAAACTAATGTACTTTTATATCCATATACTCAAATCTATAATAATATTTAATTTATTCACTTTCATAATTTACAATTCGCAAATTCCATAAAAAAATAGCTTTTATTAAAATTTGCTAACAATTAAAAATAAATGTAAAATAAATTAAAATTATCATAATTTTGTTTTTAAAAAATCGCTGGAAACGTGCTTTAGTACTTTTTACTGTAAATATGAGTAAGAAGAAATAAGTAAAATGGAGATTATTTTTTTATTAACCAACATTTACAAATAGTAAACCTAACTTAAATTCTTTCAGCCAACAAAATATGAAACATAAATTAAACTTACGAGTATAATTAATTTTTACCAAAAAAACAAGAAATATAATAAATATTTACGAATATAATTTTTCTTTACCACCAATGTATAAAACATAATGTAACTTACCGTTACGAATATAAATTTGAAAGATAACCTTTAATTGTGTGGTAATCTTGTTCCTACCAGAAACCATAGATTATGAATGAAATGAAAACACACATCGTAGATTCCCCTTCTACAACGTACTTATGATTTTTAACCAATGATGTGCAGTCGATCGATTTTGATCTATAACACAACTGCCAGAATCAACTGTTTCTTGGAAAATTGTGAGTTAAGCTTGGTTCCCACTAGAACGTAACGCAAGGACGTAAACGCAACGCAAGCGTTTTAACCAATGGCAAGCTAAGTTATAGACAGTTAGCAATCACAAGCGAATAAGTCATCGCTTGTGATTGGTCAATTCATTTGTGTTGCGTTACGTCCTTGCGTTCCGTCGCTAGTGGGAACCACGCTTTAACAATACAATGTGTCTAAGCTGTCAGAAACACTCCCACGTGATCATGAAGTAAGCAATTTCGGCTCACTTTAAATTTAAAAGACTTAATTAAAAAATCTTCTGTATATTCTTCTGTTAAATTTGTTTAGTCTTTCAACCTCCACACTTGATGAACAAGACTCGATGAGTATAATTAAACACTACATTGCTGTATTCATGTTCAATATTATAAGGCCCTCTAAAACACATACAAAAGTATACAGCCATAAGGCCTAGAAATAAGTCGTGTTCTTATGGAATAAGTTGAGTAAAATGTGTGTTGTTGTATAAGGCCTATACATTTAAAACAGGCGTAAATGGTCCGAAGAGACAACATTCCTTATTAACTTAAAAGTCTAATTGTATCTGTGTTAGCGGACCTTAGTTATGTTTCCTTTTTTATAAAACAAACATTCTAAACACAATTTATTATGCGATGATAACATTTCATTGTGTTTTCCATAATTGTGAGTCTGAGGAGTAGGCCTAGAACATTATTTTCACCCAAATTAAACGGAAGTGCATTGACGTCATGTCTTGCGTTTGGAAAGACAAACACTAATTTACCGTATATTTTCTATAATGCTCAACATGCACTAGTCATTAAGAGAAAAAAAATGACTTTTGCGAGACTTCAAAATTGGCGTCTATGACGCCTGGATAATGGGCGCAGATTTTATAGAGGTTTAACTTTTACCGATTGGAGATTTAATCTTCCAGACTAGCCTATAACTAATATTACATTTTGCTAGTGGTTTATTATACGAGAGTGCCTGTTATATTATAGGCTCAGTTTTACCAAGCGAGCATCTCCCTGGTTTTACCCTAGTAGGTTCCTGGGTTCCTACCCATCAAATTTAGCTCTTACTCTACCCATCATCCAATTACCCGGGTTCAAATTAATGTTTATCCACCCCTACCAATGCCATCCCGAGGGTACCGCTTCTGTTCTTTAACAATAAAATATATTAGTGCTCCAGTTATTCAAAGATAACTATAATATTCTTGACAATATCAGAAGAACAGAAATCATTGTCAAGACATGAATTGAAAACACGAAAAATACAATTTAATAATTTATAAGCGTTGTAAAGCTTTGTAATTCTCAACACGAGTTAAGCATCAAGGCACTGAATTGCTTCTAATAAAAAGCTTATTCAAAAACAATGTTGTTGAAGAAGAATTGAGACAATTGAAATCACGTTTCATAAAATTCTGATTTGTTTTAAATCCTTCAAACTTCGGTATTATACAATTAGTGTTACGTTTTATTTTATTATTATTATTTTTGTTATTATTATTATTTTAAAGAGAGAATCAATATGTTAATAAACGAATATCATATTTTTGGATATTGAGATATTAAAATTAATAATTTGAATCAGTTTTCTCTCTATTGACGAGCAATTTTGTCTTTCAACTGAAGGCAACATAGAAGTTGAAGCTTAACCAAGACTATGTTATAGATTCAACAAAATTAAAAAACAAAACTATTATATTTTGCAAATTAATTATTATGTTATTACAAAGATGTACGTATACGTAACGGGATTTACGCTAGAGGCGTGATTTCATGTTGCAGCGTTATACGTCATGGAGCTTGTTGTTGTGATCTACCTACGTTGGCAATGCGTGATTTAATATTATTTTTGCATTCTTTCTTTTAATATCCTTTCCCAAACCTCCTTCAATTTCCAACCACGACCGCAAATACAGAATATTATTTCTAATAAATGACGACCTTTCGCATAGTTTAATCAGCATTCGATAACATACCTTTGAAGAAGGCATCGTGAATTTGAACAACAATTGTCCAAAAACAGTCAATTCATATTGGTTTTTCTGTAATTGAACTCAAAACAATCCTTTAATAAACGTACAGTTATTATCCAATGTTACGTTGTGCAGTGATTTGAACTTTGTAATATTAAACATTTAGGCTAGCGTATACAGAATATTTTATATATTAATTGTACAGTTATGATATGTTTATCATTATTATTTGGTTCAGTGTAGGTATAATTTTTAAGTGTTTTTATTTGAAAGGAGTTAAAATTGTCCCATCATGAGTCTCCACCTGTTACAGGCCCCTGAATGGATTTAGGCTGATTATTTCATATAATAAGCATTCTTATAACACTTGACCGGACCGTCAAAACACTTACAAACAACGGAACAATACAGTTAGACAAAAGTGTTTCGGCCTCATCAAAATTCAAAATAAAATTTATAACTAAAGTACTTCAGTAATCAAAATAAATTGGTTTATTGAATTTAAAGGCATCGTCATCTAGTAGCCGTGGCGATGGATTTAAATTCAACTTATTGATTAGTATGGAAAAATATAAGGAATTTCAGTTTTATCATTTTAATAAATTTAAAATGTCTTTACGATTTTTTTAAAACCAGTATGTGAATTTTAAAATTAATGAATAACATTTTGTTAAATTGAAAACGTATTCATGCTGTCACATTCCATTGTTTACAAAATCATTTCTTACTCCTAATTCGAAAGGAAATCGTAATTCTGATGATTTGTTTCCTTCCCTAAACTATTGGAACAAATATCAAAAAATTATTTAAAAAGTTCAATAACGATTTCATGTATACTTTTATTTGTATTAAAATTGCTTAATTTTGTTTTAGTTTTAGATTTTAGTTGTATAATATAAGAGATCGTTAAAGTCTGTTGGCCTGGTACATTAACTAAATATGTATGTAATAAGTATGGTAATTATGTTACTTCAGGACAAACATGAGTGTAAAGCTATCATGTCTACACTATCAAACTTTATGTGACAAAAAAATGTGATGTGCACATAATGTCATACCACTACCATATTTGGGTATATCACTACCATATTTGGGCACATCACGATTTTGATTGTGTAGATATGGCTTAAAACTATTAGGCCTAGTGAATGTGTCTCGTTCTTCCCTCACACTTCATTTTTTTTTTATATAAATCTCTTAAAAATTTACCACAAAACATATCTGAAATAAACTTAATTTAGTTCAGAATGTCTTTACATGATTTTAATCCAGTAATGCATTCAAAATAATATATTAAAATATGTTTTTTGGAATGCATTCCTGGAAATCGTTTTAAAATATTATTGCATGGTTAAACAAGAGTGTAAAATAATTATTTAATTACTCAAACGCGACGAAATTAAGAACCGGGTTGGTTGATTAGTCCGTGTTATTGAACTGAATCAAGATAATTAGTTTCTTAATCAGGTCTTGAGAACAGAGACAAGATAATTGACACCGATAAATGAAGACGAATCATTCTCTCAGTAAATTATAACAATAATAATGATTTTAATTATACTGCATGCATTGCATGAGATAATTAAGATTCAGGATTCAAATGAGAGACATGCGGGAAAATGTGTAATAGTCATTATAAAATTTGAAAACTTAATTATATTTAATTACAACGATAACCTATCTGAGCCTAATATTACAACACTTAATTTTTTTTATAGTTTGAGAGGTTTATTTACCAGTAATAAGCTGAAACAAACAGTACTTACATGACGATTTCTTTAATAAGTATTATCATCTGATGTCTTTCTTTCTACGATATTATTTCTTCTTTCTACGATATTTCTTCTTCCTACGATATCTCTTCTTTCTACGATATTTCACCTTCCTACGATATTTCTCCCTTTTACGATGGTTTCTTTATGTAGGCCACATTAATAAACCCGCTATTTACCTGTTGCAGCTCCTGCTCCTCCTCCTCCTCCTACCGTTTAATTATTAACCACCTGATAAGGTACCGGTATAACCGTGTCTGCGATGATTACACTTGTTAGTTGAACGTTAGATGCTGCTAGTGGATCGGATATTACAATTCATTCGATGTACGATGCTTTCTACGCCATCTATTATTATACACTATGATTAGAATCGATTGTTTTTTTTTTCATAATGTTTGTTTAAACCGTTTAAATTACACACTACATCTTTTCTAATATTACTTTAGTTCTAGTGATTAAAATTGGCTTAAAATAAACATGTCATAATAACTCTTTGGCCTGTTTACGGTAATATCCATTGACAATGATAATTAATAGGCCTAAAATAATATTTTAATATGAGGATGATATTAATTATTTATATTAATTTCTTTTGATATGGCAAAAATAATGTTATTGGATATGGTATTGATTGATAATTATTGATTGATTGGTAAATTTGAATGTTTAAGTTATTTAATGTAATGGCCTACAATCATAATCAAATAAATTATTATAAGTGGTCTATAAGCATTAATTTCATTTCGAACCGAATTACACAGACGGGAAAATTGTCTTGAATTAATTTAATTTCAAAAAATAAATAAAATACATAAGTCTCATATGTAAACCTCATTTAGGTCCTAGGGTATGTAGGACACACGTGCATTACCAAGAGGATGGTTAGTGCGAAATATAAAACCGACCTTTATAGTATTAATGTGAAAATAATTGGAGCACGATCATTTGGATATAGCGTTTTCGATATTAAAACGAAGATTGTTTTTCTAAGAAATGTTTTAATCAGTCGGAGTCTAAAAATCTATAATAGTTTAATAGGCCTACTGATAAATGATGGGAAATAAAGCAGTGACTTAATAGTTCTTCCTTAGATTCATTCGTGATTTGCTCTATCGCTATGTTTCTAAAAGAAGAAGAAGTGATGATTAGCCTCCGTCAGTTTAAATAACTATTGGATACTGGGGTACGGCCCCGTTTGTTTCAACACGCCTGTACTTTGCAGGCTATGCATCATGGAGATTTCTTCGACACATTGCAAAAAAATAAATAATTATAAGTAGTTTAAAATAATAGGTAAACAAATGGTTTTATTAATATTTTAAATATTTATGTCTACTAGTTTATTATTAAATAAGTTATTGAGCATTATTATAGGCTATATCAAGGCCTAGGATAGGTTTAGTAGGCCTATTTTTAATAACTTGCTAGGCCTGTCCTCTCCGAACTCTTCGTTAAATGTGCAGTCAGTCGGCCTACCCTACCGTCCTGACTGACCTCTTGATAATGATAATAATAGGCGTGGAGAGGCCTAACTGTCCGGTCATACTAAATCTACGCCCCGCAGGGTTTTATGATAAAAAGTGATCAAGTAGGGCGCCTACATGTTACTAATAATACATCCTCTAGTCTAGGCCTAGTAGGCTAATATAGTAGCCTAGCTTAGTAGTCAATTTACATTTATTGATATATTTTGTATAATTATTTAAAATTTATTTTCTTTCCAGAGCAGAAACAAGTTTTTTAAAAATCAGTTAAACTATTGTTAAACTTTCCATTTAAAAACACATAAATCGTCAGTTTCTTTGCAACAAAACATCGCTTTTCACAGATGGCAGTCTTTAGCAATAAAATTGAACATTTAAAACATGTTAGCATGACGGACGATACAGAGGCCCTACCGCATAGATTATGCACTTGTCAATTGTATGACCCACTATACGACCCCCGGGAGAGGTGCGTTATTGGTGCGTCATTTACTAATAATTACTGATGCAGGGGTGCGTCAAAAAACCTAGAAGATCGTCGCACACATCGACATGAACGATAGTGTGTCAATGTCCGTCACTTTACCACTAAAAATATCATAAACACATGGTCACAGTGCGTCAAAATGGGTGCTTCATGGTCAACTAAAGGTAGGTCACATGACGCACCTCTCCCGGGGGTCGTATAATGGGTCATACAATTGACAAGTGCATTAGTATAAGGCAGTATGACCCTGGGCCAGGGCCTACTAAACTGGTTCCTTTGGTCATGGAGTGAGAGAGGGCATGGAATATACAAAAGGCCATTTTAGTGATCGTTTTTCATAAATAAATAAGCTGTTTAATAATAATTGAAAAATAAAGAAGATGAAATAGCTTATCAACAGTGTTCCTTGTCGTCGTTGCACATATACCTCCCAATGGTTTATTTTAACTGAACATGCGCCATGAAGCTGACTTCTGATTTAGTGAATTCAACACAAAACAAAATTACCTAGCCTTACCATTATCCACAATAAAACTTCATGAGAGTAATCATAGCCCTGAGACTTTCTTGCTAACATATAAATAAGGCTTTTAAGTGCTCACTATTCATCAACTCCTGCGAACAACAAAACTTCTTTATTATTTGTATTAATTTGTTTAATTCTAGTGTAAAGTTGTGAGTGTGTTGTACAAGGATCTGAAATGACATCAAACAGTGTAGAGGATATCAGGAATCTGTTTAGTAGGAACCGGTAGGTTTCAATACAATTTATTTATAATTCATTGATCTGTCAATTATTTTCTTTATTAATATTATTGTGATTATTATTAAAATTAGAAGAATGGTGGAGGTGGAAAAATAGAAAATATTGCCACTTTGTATCGTTAAAAAAATTTATATTGTTTATTTATTTATTTTATTTTTAACAATATTTTACAAGGGTGGTCCATCTAGCCAAAGCTGATCATTAGGAACGCTTACAAAAATACAATTTGACTAATTGTGCTCTATATAAAATTAGTGGGTCAGTTGTATGCTCTCCTTTTATATTGCATTGCATTAGGTATACATAATGCACTGTGTACATAGTGTACTGTATGCATAGTGACCTATAAAAAAAACAACTATGGAATGTGAGAAGATGACCACAGTTGTGTCAATTAAATCATTCTGGTTTAATTATTAACAAACATACAATAACATTCACAAAACAACAAACTAATATTAATATATCAATAAGAATGAATATATCAATAGATGCACTGATTAGGTTTAAATAACACATAGTATATACTAACTCCAAATCATGGCTTGCCTCTCGTTATTTGGAGTCAGTTTTAATTCTATGTTTATATTATATAGAGCATCTTGTGTATATGTTGTCTTGTGAACAGGATTGCCACCTTTAAGCAGGATAATGAATTAATTCGCTTATGGTTATCCTTAGCAAGTAAAGTAAAGTAAACATAAGTATATATTTTGAAATGCATTTTTGTATAGGTTTCCAAGTGGATTAGTAGCATACCTATTGGTTCCATACTTTCCAGTTGGTCTTTTTCTGGTGACTATTAGAATATTTATTGGATTGCATACATTCCTCATCTCTTGTATTCTTCCAAAGTCTTCTCCAATAAGAGCGTAAGTATTTAACCAATAACAATAATAATAGTTACATTATTTGCTAAGTTAACAAAAACATTTTTTAGTATCAAATGTTGATATAGAGTTTGCGGTACACTGCGTATATTAGTTCTGAAAAGAACTGTTGAGTTTCTCTACGTTTCGATCAATATGCTTTGATCGTCCTCTCGAGAAACTCAACAGTTCTTTTCAGAACTAATATACGTGGTGTACCGCAAACTTTATATCTATATTTTTTAGTTTACCAGGAGCAAATACTGATTTGAAATGTTGCAACAAGTGACTCTCAGAACTGATTAACAAGTAACAATTAAATACTAATACTAATTAAGTAGAAATTGAAATTTTTAAATTTATTCAAAACTAAAACACTATTTAAAGAACAAACAAAAACATGAAAAATGAAGATTAATAATTCAGACTTTAAATAGGCCATTTTGCAGTTTACTTCTGTAATAAAAACAACAAAAATGATTTATTTCACTTAGAAAATGACAACAAAATATTTATTTCACTTAGAAAAAGACAAGAGAAACGTTAACCATTGTTTGACAGACAATTTAAGTATTTTTGGTTTAAATTACATTTTTTTCAGGTAAAAGTGAGTAACTATTATTTTACATTAAAATGGCATATAAAAAAAATGAAATAAATTTAAAACACACAATAAATTTGTATTTGATATATTTTGTCTTAGGTTTGTTTTGCGTGTCTTTTCTCTTGTTCTTGGCTTGTGTGTTACTCAAGAAGGGATTGAAAATTGTGATCCAAATTCAAAAGTTATTGTGGCCAATCACGTTTCAACGTTAGATCATGCCGCTATTGACCTTATCTTGCCTTCTGTAATCGTAAGTGGTTTTTTTTTATGCAAATGTGGTGGTCCTAAAGCTCTGTCTACACTATCAAACTTTATGTGACAACCAAATGTGATGTGCCCATATATGGACATGATGATGTTATATCACTACCATATTTGGGCATATCACTACCCTATTTGAGAACACTTTTTTATCAAACTAGTTTGATAGTGTAGACAAAGCTTTACAGTAAATGGTAATAGCAGCATTTATTTTGTTAATTCAATATTTTCAAGGTGAGGTGGAATTACTGACCAGTACGAAATGAGACAGATTTTAACTCTTCACAAGGAAGTTAAATGCATGTCTCAGAACATCCACATTCAGGGAAGACACAGAATATATATTTTTACACTACAGCCAACCCCTTTTCAGTGGTGTCCCCTCATATAGGGGAACTACTGTGCATGTCTAACTATTTTTATATAGCGCATATAAGCAAGCTCTCAATGCACTGCACATTATTACCCCATTAATTTTTTGGATAAAACACACATGGAAACATACTCCCATAATAATGCAGCTAGTAATCAGCGCAAAGTTGTGTCTTGATCTAACCGGTACCAATTTTATACACCTGGGTGGAGAGAGGCAAATATAAGTTAAGTGCTTGTTACATGCTTCTTGTTTTACTGTTTTAGCCAAGTGTATGGAATCTCCCCTCAGTTTTAACATGGCTTCTTGGATTCAAGGAGATGGGAGCCAAGCAAGGTAGAGACATTCTAATTCAAAATGTAAAACAACATTGTCTAACAAAGAAACTGCCAATCCTCAGCTTTCCAGAGGGTGCTGTTACTAATGGAACACATGGTTTACTTAAATATAGGTAGGTAGACTATATTGATTAAATAAAATATTAGTAGTTATCTCACTTATCAGGTGTTTAGTTCAATATCAAAACTGTAGCTCTATCATTTTAAAGGGTAAATCCGTTTTTCTTGTATATACTGTAGCTCATGGTCATTTTCACTTGACCAACCAGTCCAGCCAGTGCTAGTTACCGCTACACGTCCATTATTTCCAGTCAGCTTAGAAGTGTTGGGTAGTCGATGGTGGCAGGATATCTGTTGGTTTTTCTTTGTTCCTGTGACAGTTATTCATTTAAAGTAAGAGCATATTTTACAAAATGATGACAAGTGATAAATTGTTTGTATGTGCCCCAGTATCATAGGCAAATTCTGTGATACAGTGTCACATACTGTATATATGTGACTCCTATATCATAGTCAAATTCTGTGATACAGTGTCACATATGTATGTGACTCCTATATCATAGTCAAATTCTGTTATACAGTGTCACATATGTATGTGACTCCTATATCATAGTCAAATTCTGTTATACAGTGTCAATCTGGTGCCTCCTTGCTGATTATCTAATAATTTGAATGTCTTTGCAGATTTTTACCAGTTATTCATAAAGAGGAATCTCATAGCGTTGATGAATTTGCCCATAAGGTACAGACAATAATGGCAGAAAAATTAAAGATTCTGGCAACCAATCATACAAGTGCCGATAAAGTAGCGTATGCAAAAAGAATGTTGTTTCAACATCCATCAGGTTAGCATTGAGAAATGTGAACAAAACAAGATCAGTGTCATATTAAGGAGCAGAGTGTTGACATAAAATGTCAAAACAATTATTTTATATTCAAGCCCAAAAGAAATTATTATTAACATTACTGTATAAATAATTTAATTATTCTGATTTTCTTTTTGAAACATTCAGGAGCAAGACTAACAGAAAACAAAATTGAAGCCACTTCACGTCAACATAAAATGGCTAAACAAGTTAAAGAAGTTTTAGTTGATGTTCCCATTCAAGTTATATTACAGGATATAGGTATAGGCTTGGACCGGCCCCGCCTGGCTAGGCTAGGCCGGCCCCGCCCGGCTAGGCTAGGCCGGCCCCGCCCGGCTAGGCTAGGCCGGCCCCGCCCGGCTAGGCTAGGCCGGCCCCGCCCGGCTAGGGCGGGCCTGTATATTTTTTATATACTTTAAAGATGAATTGTCCTCTAAAATCCTGAAAAATAAAGATTTCTAAAATTTCACTTATAAAAAGACAAAATAAACAGTTACATTTAACCAAAGTGAATAATGATTATGTTACATTAAAATGGCATGTTCAACAACAAAAATGTTAATAATTTTTTTAGGGAGACAACACATGTAAAGGTATCTAAACAACCGAACAAATGTTATTTATCTAGTCAAACAATGTTGGTGATAAAATAAGTCAACTATTAACATGTAACTAATATTAATTAATTTTTTACATTTCAGCTCGAACAGATAGCATTGATACAACAATTTCAAATATACTAGAAAAAAGAGTTACATATACACCCGAGTCTTTGTCCAGTCCTTTGTCATCTAGTCAAAAAGATTCGAAACCACCTATAGTACCACCTGGGGTAAGGCTAATAAAAACGTTTTTAAAATAGTTTATTTAATTTCTGAACATCCTAACACATTCGCAACCGTTTCGCATTGGAAAAAAATTGCGCTACCCTTTTCAACTAGAAGAACGAATAGCAATTTTTATGTTCATGGCATGTCTGATGAGCTTTTTGATTCACATGAGTGCTCATGAACGTGTCAAAGCTCATTTCATGAGCTCTGATTGGTTGCGCAATTTTTCGCTTCACAAAGAGTAGAAACAATTTGCACTACCAATTTACCAATTTCACTGAAGCGAAAAACTCTAGAAACTAGACTTCGTCACAGAGGGTGATTTGGAAGATGGAAACATGAATACGCATGTATTTTTTGATTCACGCGAACAAATTTGCATACTGGAATATATATTTTTTTTTTATTTTATTCAATTTCCAGGTAACATACAAAAATCATAAACAAGGTACGGCATCATTCAACAAAACAGAACAAAAGTACTATCAGCACCTGCGGGTAACCAAAAGTGGATCAGTTCAAAAGAACTGCACTGTCGAGTGGCATTCCCAACTAATAGTACGAAAAACGCAATAGACATAAAAACACAGAGATAGTCTAGATGAATTCAATATCAGTAATACATTTTTTCAAATCCCTTCTAAACCCCCCAAAGTTAAACAGGACTTTGTTACGAACTTCATGCGGGATACATTCCCATATTCGAGGGAAATTAACAAACAGGGAGTATTAAAATGCATTAGTTCTAGCATACATGTGTTTAAAGGTGAGGGACTCTGGATACCGAGAATTAATTGTAAGGTATTCAAATATATCAAAATCAATTAAATTATGCAAACACTTAACTACAAAAATTAAAATCAAGACGGTAAGACTTGCCCCATTCTAATAAAAAACCCACTTTTATGTAATGATCATAGATTGTGTTAGCGTACATAGGCTATTGATGGCAAACTTATCAGTACAAATGGCATACAAATGGATTTTATAAATCAGTTTCGAACAGAGTGAGATTGGCTATGACATTTATACAGTACACATACATGTATACATAAAGGGGTTTGTATTTAGTTCAGTTTGTAAGTATAGTACCAATGTGCAATATCATCTCCCAGAAGCGTTCTATACTGAAGGCCTGCATTACCGTTTTGAAGAAGATAGGTGAGGAAACGTAAACATTAACTGGGTTCCCTGTCCATGTCTCGTCATTCCGGAGTTTATGCTCGACTCCACATATGGTTGCTGTCATCGTATTTATATGCAGTCCGAAGATCCAATTATCTCCTTGGTAAGGCAATCTGGATAATAGTGGTTTTATAAGATCAGCGACACCATCCGTATCACCTTTTTTCACCGAAACAACCAGCTTTACTTTCATTGGTTTGCCAAGTTGTTGCCAATTGAAAATGAGAACGTCGGGAGTGGAGATATGTGCCTCCAACTCATCACTGTCACTCGATTTAGATGAGGACAATCTGGGACGGGTAGTTACTGGGGACGATGATGGATCGGGCAAAACATGTCCTTTGAATTCTGGTGAATCAGAATCTTCTTCTTGTGATGAAGAGGATGGAGACCTTTTATCTTTAGCGATTATTGAGGTTGCAAAGCATGTCACGTGGGATGTGGACCCTGTTGGTACGGCCTCAAAGTTGAGTTTTAATAGGGTGATAATTTTTTCGGCTAGCGATCTCATAGTTTCTTTTCCATTCATGTCATCCATGCCGTATAGCAAGACGCGCTTAAGTTTTCGGGATAGTCCTCCTGCCATCTCCATTTCTTTGCCATGGACATCAAGCATACCCCAGTTGCCATCAGGAGGTTTATGAAACAAGTATCCCAGTGGCTGGATTTCTGTCCTCAATGGTGTTAATATGGACACCATCTGATCATAGTTGCGGTTATCTATTAATTCGCTCAATTTACAGCCACGAACTAAGTTGATTGTAGTTGTATATTCAAACATTTTGTACCGGTACTTCACGTCGATAAAGTCCTAAAGGGACACCACTTTTGGACGACTAGTAGTTATCGTGACTGTCTCAAGGTCTTTTTTGTTGGTTCCCCATATCTGCAGTCTTTTGGGGTTTTCGGTTAAATTATGAGCTCGTTCTGTTTAGATGCCGCCATTTTGTACGGATCCATTTTGTACAAGAGTCTCCAAGATATGTTTAAAGTAGGGGTATATAAATGGGTTTGACTATTATAGAATGAAGGTAACCTATGATAGACTATAATCTCACAGGAGGTTTCACATTCCAATTGACTTCAAACAGAAATTTTGCTGGTTTGGCTGAGAATTTAGTTTCTTGAAATTGAGATTTCTTTAAATTTCAGTCTGCGAAGTATGCTGCAGCTACATTTAGTAGAAACTCGCATGAACGAATGCAGTCTTTTGAAGAAAGAAAATCTGCATTGCTTGACAATGCCAGAAGGTATGTAATAAATATCTAACTTAATATTTGTTTTCTTTAAGATATATTTTGTTAAAATGGGCATTATATATTATTACTGAAAACTTTTTTAATTCCATTTTACAGTCCCTGGCATAGTCTAATGTATAAAATGTAAATAATTATTTTTATTTTTTCAGACGGTATAAAGAGAAACATGGAATAATGTAGAAGACAATGTCGAGTGTCAAAGGTCAAATCAAGTTATATAAATAAGCTATGTGGCGCATTTATTGAATTTAAGTCCTTTCAGTTGAATGAAACAAAATGTTAATAGACATGACATGAGGTTTCATGATGATTGACTGATTAAGTCTGAAAATATCCGGTTAAAATATCTGGTTGAAATATCCGGTTTATTTAGAGTAGCAGCTGTAGCTTGGTGCTAATTTCTTAACCACAAATGTTTGGGTTCAATTCCATGTTCATACCCAAACAACAATATTGCTACGAAGGCCTCGTAAGGATGCATGATATCTATTATCTATTTGAGGGAACGATACACATGATATAGCAACCTGTAAAGCTCTGTCTACACTAAAAATACCCAAATATGGTAGTGATATTCCCAAATATAGTAGTAATATGATATCAGCATGGCCATATATGGGCACATCAAATTTTTTGTCACATAAAGTTTGATAGTGTAGACATAGCTTAACTGACTGACTTCATCATCATAGTAGTTTTAAATTCTTGTTTTCTAAGCCTACCTCCATCTATCTCCTTTGTCCAGTGGTCAACTGAAACACTTTGGTTGCTGTGACCGTTGCTATGGCCTTCAGTACTTTTAAAAGTACAGGGTTTAAAAAGGCTTTACTTTATAATTTCTATGTATCTGCCTCATTATTTAATGAACTTCCATTTAAAAAAAAACAATAATTTTTCTTTTGTTTGTTTCTTTTTTAAAGTTTATCTTAAATGATAAACCAACACATCATATTTTGATTTTTCATTAAAAATTGGTGTAGTTTGCTATGTGATCTCCACAACAAAAATCCAAGCGAGAGCCTTAAGTCATTGAAAAAAAGGGGCAAGTGTGTTCCTTAAGTCATTGAAATAAAAAGCAATTAAGCTCCTTAAGTCATTGAAATAAAAGGTCAGTATTGCAATTGTATACACTAGCCGATCCATCAATATTTTGTTTTGAAATAATAAATTTATTATAAAAGTGACAATGTTAATTAATATTTATCATTTGTACATCCTAGTTTTAAGTCAGTTAATGAAGAATATTTGAAGACGACTTGGGGAGCTTTCGAAACGGGTAACGTGACGGTGTGCGACACGCAACCGAGCATGCAATTTATAATGCGCATGCGGATACAAGAAAATTTCAGCGATTTGCCATTGCCTGGAGGAAGGCAATGCAGGGTTGTTTCTGACTTGCGTGTCTCTACTAACCCGTGTTGCTATTTCGAAAGCTCCCTTATGGTTGAAAACAAGGACTCTGGATCATAATGAAAATAATAGCCAGACAAAAATTTGAGAACAGCCGATATTGAATAATTATTTTGAAAACTGTTCATTTAAACTTTCTTATGTTCGTCAAGATGTTGATTAAAAATTGCACGCAACTTATTTTCGATATCCCAGTCATCTGATAATTGGGGTGTTAATGTGCCTTCTCGTAGTGATTCCAAGATTTCTTGTCTGGCCTGGTTTAGTTTCAACGATTGTACTTTCATCTGTGATTTAGGCATTCCCTCTTCTATAAAGGCAAGTTACATCATATTTATTATTTCCTGAAGGGTTAAAGACAGAACATTTGAGGGGGCTTTTTGTTGTGAAAACGTGAATATACTTGTTACGGAATATTTTCGCTCCTTTGCAAAGTGATGATATAACAATTTATGTTATCCTGTATAAAAATACATATTACAAAATGAATTTTATTGCAAAAATATAGAAATTCAAATATATTTTTTTTAAATAATTAAAAATATCAATTTTTGGAATCCATCATCAAAATTGTCATTAATGTTGTATAACATTTATCAAATCAATATTTTAAATAATGAGAATGTATCGAGATTTCTGACATTTTAACATCTAATTTATAATCCTATGATTACTGAATGAAGCATCTTGAACCAATCCATAGATAATACTAACCTTTATTCATCTTCATCTTCTCACTAATCAGCCGTCTTAGAGTTTGATCTCCTTGGTGGATTATGCTCTTTAAACAACCGAGTCTGCTTTCCTCCTGAAATTGCAAAAATTAAATACAAGAATTTGAATATCTAAATGGCATCACTCTTTTCAATTTACATTTAATACATATTGTTTTGAATCTCAATAAGTTGAGTTCCTTTAAGTTTGAAAGATATGAAAAATAATTAGATTGGAGGAAAACCTTAAAAGAACATCACTATCATTTAACTTTAAATTAATTATATTGTTTTGTAAGACACAAATACACAAGATGCTCCCATACACAAAGTCTTATTACAAGTCTTTGTGAGTGCAGTTGTAATTTGTGATTTATGACAGGATTCGAACCCAGGACCCTTGGATTGGTAGCCAAGCATCATAACCACCAAGCCACAACTCCACTCATATTTAATTCAAATCTGATAATAATCTTATAATATAATTTCTAAACAGACTTTTTGTAGATGGTCTTCAACTTCAACTGGTGGTACTGGATGAGACCATGCTTTTTGTACCAATGCAAAAACAGTAAGCCTATACAAAAATAATTGGAACAAAGAAAACTACATGAAGACATACTACATACACACATACTTAATACTAATTTTCTATGTAAATATGTTTTATTGCAGAAGATTGTTCAAATGGCTGAGATTATCTTTAGGGTTAGGTTTAGACAGACTGGGTATGGTAATGATAACAATAAACCTAGGTGTACAGTAGCACACCCATTTAATATATTCTCGCTAAGTATCCAAAGTTGGATTGGATTAAATAATACTAATTGTCTTTTGTATAGCACTTAAATAAATTTTCTCTAAAGCGTTACAACCACAAGGCTCGAACTAGGTGGAAATTACATCATTCATATGCTATGCGAAAGATTGTTAATGTTAAGAGTTTAGACGGTGTGCAATTGTAAAGAATGACAAAACCAAAGCATTGTGTGAAAATAATTATGTGCAGTATGCATTGATTGCCTGAATTACCAAGTGTCTTCAGTCAGTTCTTTACTGCCATCTATTTCAATTGACATCATTTCCCAGGAATCTTTGCCGCTGCCACTTAGTGCTTCAAATCTAGTTGCCATGTCAATGATTGTGTCATCTGCAACTCTGCTTCTTCGTGAGCGATTCCTGATGACAGCAACTTCTAGTGGACAATTAATTTGAATCTGACAAAAAGAAATACTATCTGAAACCAAAAAAGAAGATAAAGTGTTGAGAAAATGATTTTTCTTACTTTAAAATAATTATAAGTCAAAAGTTAACATTGTATGTACTATACTTACATTTTTTACAAATTTGAAAATATTGATATCTCATACTTTTGTAATAAAAATTATCATCTAAAATAAAGATAAAATTGGTATTATTTAAAACATCTTGATCCAAAAATGTCCCCATCTCATAATTTTCATCTTTACTGTCACTACAACTACATCCATTCGTTTTGAGAAATTTTTGTAAGCTTGATTTGAACTGCTTCTGGACTTTCGTTCGTACATATTTATAAATATTGTCCGTTCCATCATCTTGTTCTGGTTGTTCAGTCAATAGTGGCGCACCATCTTTAACAATCTTGGATATAATCTCATCAACTGTTCTTAGTATACTTATTCGATATTCTTTCCAAATCCCATGACGCTTTGATTCCTGTAACCAGATAATAGAACATTTTAAAAATACTGATTAAATAATATTAGTATGAAAGTTTATTTTTCACATGCATACATGGTTGTTTGAACTGCTCAACATCTCATCTGAAGGATCCTGCAATATTACGAATTACGAAGGATATTACGAATCACGAAGGATATTACAAACAATGCTCCGCATCTCCCGAACAGTAAAGCAGTATTATATTATTATATTATGCATTAATATCATACACATTTTTTACTAATAAATTAGTAAAAACTCTAGGCCCTTACATCGTTTGGATTTGACACCAGATACTCTACATCAAGACCATCGTTTGGGATAATATCATCAAAACAAACCCACGTAGTGGCTACTTTTCTAAGCTCATCAGCATCATTGGTTTTTAATTTTTCTAATAAATCTATTGCGAACGTTGATTTTCCTACTGCTGGAATACCACATAGAATAATTATTAAACACTTTCGTGTCATATTAGCCTTTATTTACTGACATTATTTCACAATAAACATTTAAAACATATTCTTGGTCCACATTTTGTTAATCGAGAGAAATGAACATGCTCCAATGTTTACTTTCGAAAATACCCCGGAAGTAATATTTTTCACCTCGACCTCGTTTTGATAAATTTAAATAACATAGAGGGCGTTAGAAAATTTGGTCTTTTGAGACATTCCATTTTTATTTTATGTAATAAGGAAATATACTTATTTATAATACAATATTATTATCATTACTTATATTATTAATAGATGTATTATTTATTTTATAATGTGTTATAAAGGAGTTAGTATAAATGTAAATGGATAATATAATTTGTTTTAATTTTATAATAGTATAGCACTTTTATTTCACCCCTAGACACAAGTTAATGGGCCTTATGACGTAAGGGCGCTCACGACATCCTTTCATCACATGTACGAAATTTTGTTCATGGTGTTTCTGTCATGCTTTGTTGCTAAAAATTGTGAAATAACAATTTGTCAGAATAATATGTACGTAAACAACCATCTTGTAAAGTAGGTTGATTATAAGACATTTTGTCCAACAAAATTATCGTTCGTAAGCTTTTCAGTGTATCGTTTTCCCGCCCCGTGTTTGTCACGAAGGTAGGAATACATTTTGGTCGTTTTACCGCAAACGCCTGTGTGTGTCTCCTCTGTCTGTCTGCCTGTGCGTGGGATAGGTCGATATTGCCTGTGTTGTGTATAGATCAAGAACACCAGCTGTTTTCATACTGTAAATTTCTTGGTGTGTAGGCTTAGATCTAAAACTGATAAAAACACTGATATCGGTGGCAGTCTGTTGCCACTAAACTGTTGTACACATATTTTAATTATTTATCAATTGACTTGTCGGTAGTAACTTTTTATAGAAGAAAAATTTTAAAAATAGTCGAAAATGTCGGGAACAGCGGAGCCAGAAACTGCTGCAGACAGAAATGTCGAAATGTGGAAAATTAAGAAGCTTATAAAGAGCTTACAAGCAGCAAGAGGGTATGTATTGTATTGGACATATAATGTTTGTGTATTTAATATTAAAATAATTTTGTATTAAGCTTGGCACCCTACTAAAAACAGAGTCTGACTGAGCACCTCAATACTTAAACTACTTGACAAAAAGAATGCAGCGTAAAAAGAAAAGTCTTCAGATGACTGTGATGTTTAATATAGGAGAGGTGCCGAATTTGTTCCTCTCAAATAAACAGGAAGTGCGTACCAGATACACGGAGCAGCGACAGAAAATGCATTACCAGCTTTCTCTTTAGATCATGAAACAAAAAGTCGACATGTAATTAACAGTAACCATATCTCAGTTTAACTTAATTAATTCAAAAAGGTATCAAAGTTTACCAAACCAACTACCATGTTTAGTTATTTTTCAGTCACCATTCCGTAATAAATTCATACATAAACAAGATAATGCAACCCAATGATAACCAATAAAAAAGTATTATTTAGTAATAATTATAATTTATTTATATTATACAAGGAAGCACCTGTAGTCCACTTTTAAATATGTCTACCTGAACAATAGACTTCCTAAAAATATTGTTTTTTTATAGTTATTTTAACCAAGAAGGATGACATGACATGTTAATTTGTTTATTAATGTAGGAATGGGACCAGTATGATATCTCTCATTATACCTCCAAAGGATCAAATTCCACGAGTCGCCAAGATGTTGGCTGATGAATTTGGCACTGCTTCTAACATTAAGAGTCGTGTCAACAGGTATATATATATGTATAAACTTTATTTAGACACGAAATAATCAAACACCATATAAATATGAAGAAAGAAAGATGTATTCATGACGTTTTTAAATACAATCATTATGTAATTACTTATTTTCATTCAAATGTCCAGTCATCAGTAGGCATGACATTTATTAATTAATATTCTAAACAGCTGATTCATGAATTTGGAGTTTCTTTAATTTATTCATTAATTTTCTCATCAATATTCACTTTGCACTTTCATTAAAATTGTTTATTAAAGTATTATCCCCCAAAAACATGAAAATAAAGATAAATACTTAATCAAACTCAGAATATCACGTTTTTAGTTTTAATAAGTTTGAGGTTACTCACTTGTCAAAGAAAAACAAAACAAAACAGATTAATAATTTCACTTATAAAAAGACAAAATAAACGTAACTTAACCAAAACCTTGTGGCAATAGTCTTCTGATTTACTTTGTTTCCCCAATCCAATGTTTTTTATGTGACATTTAAATGGTGATTCAATTTAGTGATATTTAATTAAGTATTATTCATTATGTGAGTGCTGTATTTGTGAGTATAATTAGTTTTAAATCTTTATTCTAAGTAGCAGAAATTCACTAGTCTGATGGTTATCATAATATTGATTTGATTCTTAGTTATTTTTAGACACTTAATTCTTGTTTTCTGTCTGCGAGTATTCTCAGAAAATACAACCACTTTCCTTTCAGTTTATGTAAATCATTTTGAAAAAAAATCATTAATGTGCTGCTTTTTGTTTTCTTTAAAATTGTACAATATACAGTATGTTAGTTTAATAGTTGACCTTGAAAGCCATGTTTAATCAAGATTCAGATGACATTGACCTTTGTTTGACCTCTGACATAATTTTTGAAAAATTTATCTTGATGAAAGCATACTGTATGCAATAGACTATATATTTTTAACCACTATACTTCACCATTAATGTTATTTTTATGAGGGTGTGGTCTGTATTGACAACCATATTTAAATATTTATTTTTGTCACTATCAAATTGTTTATGAAGCTTGAATTATGTTTGTAGGCTGTCTGTTCTATCAGCTATCACATCTGTACAGCAGCGTTTGAAATTGTACAATAGGGTACCTCCAAATGGACTCGTAATTTATTGTGGAACTATCGTTACTGACGATGGCAAGGAAAAAAAAGTGAACATTGATTTTGAACCGTTCAGACCAATCAACACTTCCCTATATCTTTGCGATAACAAATTTCACACAGAGGTGAGCAATAAGTAAAGTGTTGTTAAATAAATGTTTTCAATATAAACTTCTGTACTGCTCTCCGTCAAATAGTATGGTAGTTATAACAATTATATTGGCATAAATTAGTATTGACATCACATCCCCATGGGGATGTAAGTTGTACAGAGGTGGAAAATACTTGAGTGAAGACTAGTGATACAGTATGTGGGCAAAATACATGATTTCAATGTTTCTTGCATTATTTCATTCCTTGAGAGTATTTGTTAAATTTTCTTTACAGCTAGATGTTTTATTTAATATGTTATGATTTATGAACAGATGTTTACAGTAAGAATTTCGCATCATGTACAGTGTACACTACACAAGGCGTTCTAAATCTATGAAGCCCTGTCTACACTATCAAACTAGTTTGACCCAAAAAGTGTGATGTGCCCAAATATGGTAGTGATATGCCAAAATATGGTAGTGATATGACATCATCATGTCCATATATGGGACATCACATCACAAAGTTTGATAGTGTAGACAGATCTTTAGAGAGACATGGTAGGATTTCAATTCAACCACCGGGGATAGAATGGGGAGCATCTTACTAATCTAATCAATTTCATGTTTATACAGTCAACTCTCCCAATACCAGATACATTGAGCTGGCCTAATATGTCTGGTTTTCTGGGAAATCTGGTATTCAGAATGTGTTTTTAATGGTAAACATGAATGTTGGACCTTTTATACTTCAAGAAAATTCTGGTTTTTAGGAGTATTTCTGGTTTTCAGAGAGGTATTGGGAGAGTTGACTTTAATATTGTGTTTAAATAATGCAATTTAATTTTTTTTCTTAGTGAAGATTTCATTATATCTCTTGATAATTTTTCTATACAGGCTCTCATTGCTCTCCTCGCCGATGACAACAAATTTGGATTCATTGTGATGGATGGTAACGGCGCCCTCTTTGGTACACTCTCTGGCAATACACGAGACGTTTTACACAAATTTACTGTGGATCTACCTAAAAAGCATGGTATGTTTAATATGCTCTACTTACAGTTAATAGGGATTCAACAATCTTTTTAATTTTTTTTTTTTATTTACTTTTTTGTTTACAATGAATTATAGAACCATGTTTTGTTTTATTAATAATTCAGGACGTGGAGGTCAGTCAGCTCTACGTTTTGCACGTCTACGAATGGAAAAACGACACAACTATGTACGGAAAGTAGCAGAAACTGCTGTCCAGTTCTATATTACAAACGACAAGCCAAATATTTCTGGCCTTATTTTGGCTGGTTCAGCTGATTTCAAAACAGAGCTCAGTCAATCAGATATGTTTGATCCAGTAAGTATTAGTTAATGTCTTGTTTAGTCTTGTTTACAGTTAGTTAAATTATTCATTTTATTTATATACTTAGATTAGCGAAAGCTATTTTTTGGCTCCTTTTCAGTTCACACATTGTACTCTTTGTTTGTATGATGTGAATAAAGTTAAAAGAAAGATACATTATTTATTTTATCATGACACCGTAGTTAAGGAATATTAATTTTTGTTCCTAAAATATATTGATTGAGATTTTTTTGAAAATATTATCTTTATGTAAAAGATATCAAAATAAACATATATTCATCCTACAGGATGTTACTCAATTAATTGTGGAATAATTTTACACCTACTAAGGAAATGGTACATCCAATTGTTTTAAAATTCAGAAATTAGCCTGACTTGATTCTTGCTAGCATAGTGTACACTGTAGTAAGCATGGAATGATTTGTCCATACTTGACATCATGGTGTTGTACTAATAGTATATTTAGTTCTTGTCTTGATTATTCTGTACATCAAGCATCATTTCTATTTATAGCTTATGAGTAATATCCAATGATTTCATAGTGAATCATGATGATGAGTTATGTGGTTCTTGAATCATTTTATGAATTATGTTTGTTCAACCAATCAGAATTCATTATTAATGTTATTGGATTCAATAATAGTTGTTGCCTACCTCGTGTGCATTATTAACATATTATATTGTACTGTAATATTTTATATTGATGTATTGTATATTAATATCAAATAAAGTCTCGTATCAATGTAGCAACCAAAAATTAATCTTTTAATTGATGTGAATTTTGGTTTTGAAAATAAGTTAATAAATATTTAATAATTTCCTTTATTCACTTGCATAGAAGCGTTTCCCTAAAGCTCTGTCCACACTATCAAACTTTAAGTGACAACAAAATGTGATGTGCCCATATATGGACATGATGATGTCATATCACTACCATATTTGGTCATATCACTATCATATTTGGGCACACCACACTTTTTAGTCAAACTAGGTTGATAGTGTAGATGGAGTGTTTATGTGACTAAAAAATAGGATCAATGGAGTTATTTTAAATTTTTAGCATAAAAATATGTAATTAAAAAACAAGTAATTATTCATTACAGAGGCTGCAAGCTAAAGTGTTGAAACTTGTAGATGTGTCATATGGAGGTGAAAATGGCTTCAATCAAGCTATTGAACTGTCCGCAGAAGTGCTTTCGAATGTCAAGTTTATCCAAGAAAAGAAACTGATAGGTAACTAAAAAATGTTATTAAAATGGAAATGTTTGGCATAATTAAGACAATAAAATAACAAAGAAAAATACATAAAATTGCAAAAGGCAATGTTAAAATACTATTTATAGAACTATGTTTAAATACTGTTTAAAAACTCTTAAACTATGTTATGGGAATTGAGATAACAGAATTTCTTTTACTCTGTTTTGTCTTATAGGTAGATACTTTGATGAGATTTCACAAGACACAGGCAAATATTGTTTTGGAGTTGAAGACACATTGAGGGCGCTGGAGATGGGATCCGTAGAAACGTTGATTGTATGGGAAAATCTAGATATTACACGATACACACTAAAGAACCACTCAACAGATGGTAAGGAATATTGTTTATTTATGATTTTTTTTTAAATTGTATTTTGTCAAACTTTATTGTTAGTTTTTATTAAAAGTTGGTTTGATATTCAACGTTAGATATTGTCTTAATATATCAAACATTTTGTTTTTTTCAGAGGAAAAAGTTCTTCATTTGAACCCAGACCAAGAGAAAGATAAAACACACTTTATTGACAAAGATGTAAGTACAATCTTAAATTTTATAAAGGTTAATGACCATTTCCAAATAAGGAACGTGATCTGAATCATGTCTGTATTCTTTATTTATTTATTTTATTAATTTTAGCAACATTAAAACAATACATAAACTTTGAGTGTGCCAAGGAGTGGCAAAAGAGGTCAAAGGACCACTGTCGCCATAAGGCGTGCCACACCAGCACTCAAAGCATACATTAAAACATAAAACATGCAATATTAATGCCATAATTATATACATAAAGAGGCATAGTGTTTTTAAAGTGGTCCATTAACATGTTTTTAAATTGTACCCAACTTCCGCATACAAAGGCGTCTTTAATATTGACCGGTATTGAATTCCACAACATGGACCAAACTATCAAATAGTGAGCACTCTCTCTATATTTTGCCAAGTACTTCACTCATTTTCTGAGTGTTTTCATATTTATATTCTTTATATTTACAGACCGGTGTAGAGCTTGAATTATCAGAAAATCAAGCATTACTGGAATGGTTAGCAAACAACTATAAGACATTTGGTAAGTAGCATTATGGCGTGGTGTCCTACCAATCTTGCTGGCCTGGGTTCAAATCATATCTGATGTCAGTCTTTTGTTCATGTGACTTCATTCCTAAGTAATTGTTTCCAGGCATTGTTTAATATCAAGCATCATGTGTGTTAAATTGCCACCATTTAAGCTTAGTTCCCACTAGCGACGCAACGTAACACAATCTATGCAACGTAAGAAAATGCCCTTCTAATAATTGTGTTTGCCCCTGTGTGAAATCAAACCTGCGATGTTTGCAGCACTATTGCGTTGTCGGTTCTCACTTGTGATTACGCAATACAGCAATTTGCGTCGTTACGTTGTTGCGCTGCGTTCTAGTGGGAACCACGCTTTATGCCAATGATTTAAGCTGGCCTTTACCAAGCATAAACATACAATATATTTCACTTTTTCAGGAGCTACTTTAGAGATTATTACCGATAGATCACAAGAAGGGTCACAATTCTGCAGAGGTTTTGGTGGTATCGGTGGCATCTTACGTTACCGCGTTGACTTCCAAGACATGACCTTTGATGACACAGGATTAGATGATTCCGATGATGACGACTACTAAATAACCTTTATGAAGGTGAGGAGTTTATCGTGAATGACCATATTGGTTGTATCATCCTTATGCCTAAAATATAGAGCTCACAAGAATTTCAGAAACATCATAACAGTCGTATTTAAAACCAGTTACAAACACACAATACTAAATCTTATGTGGCATCTATTGGCTGCCGAGCATCTCACATATTGGCCGATAATTTCCACTTACCAGAACATAAGAATTTTGAAGTGGATAACCAATTTTTTATGTTGGTCATGCTTCACCAACTTTGACAATTCACTAATATCCTGTGGGGGTTCAAATCTCCCTGACTGCTATTATTGTCTTTGCTTTCTGATACCCAAGATATTAACTTTGCGATGTTAATTTTTCTACAACGTGTATGAAAATGAGGACCTAAATACCTGTAGCCATAAGTGGCCAAAGATTATTATATTTGAAATATTCATGTAAACAATACCTAATTACTGACAATGCATTGTGGGTATATATACCATTTGTAGTTTATCTCAATCCTTAAACTCAACAGAAATACATAATCCATTTTAAACCAGTTTGTGCGTCTTGTTTTATTTGAACTTTGACGACAATTTTTTACATTGTCTGCTTTAATTGTTTTCCGCATATATAAATATTCCCGTTTAAGATGCTTTTTTGTATGACAAGATGAACGTCATTCCATTATGTCTGTGATCATTGGTATAGAGAATTCTAAGGTTAAAAGGTCAATTATTGAACTTTGATCTTTTGACCTTAGATTTGTTGTTTTAGTAGTATGTACAACAAATTATACAAATATATGTATTTTTTAATTTGATACTTTTCCTGCCATGGGGTGACTTCGTGGCACACTTCAATTTAAAGATATTATAAATTTTTTTTTTTTTTTTTGACTCGTCACAATTTCATGAGCATAGTGTGTGATACCACTACCAAAATTAACATCTGATAAAAGTGAGAGTAAAGCTTGGTTCCCACTAGGATGCAACGCAAGCGAGTTGACCAATGATAAGCTACACATCAAATAATTTATCGCCTGTAACTGGTTAAATCCCATACGTTTCGTGTTGCGTCTCTAGTGGGAACCACGCATAAATATCACTTGGTCACAGTTTAGTACGTTGCAACCAAAATACTTTGAATAGGAGTGTTAAACACAAAATTTAAAAAGCAGAGGTGTTAACTGATGAGTATTTGACTGGGCTGTTTTGAGCAGATGATCTAGCTCCTCAAACTCCTTGCTGTATATATGCCAACAGTGGGAGCAGATCACTGCAAGGTGTTTTTTAGTGTAAGTTAAATACATCTATTGAGTCAAATAAATACCTTAAAGGGTAGCTCCGAGTTTACAATTTATATTTTTAACAATAGGTCCTGTAACACCAATTTGTTACAAAACCTGATTCACCCTTTTCTGAAAATATAGGGTGTTATTATAAATATAATTATAAATCCTTATATTGTATATTAAGCAATATGAATTTGAAACCCGGAATTCCCCTTTAAAGGTAGAAACAAGTTTTTTCATTGTTTTATTGTACATATGGGGAATTCCCTTATACGCATACAATAAGCTTGGTTCCCACAAGGATAAAAGTAATTTGACCAATCATGATCATTCAAATTATTTCATTGTGATTGGTCATTTCACTGCGTTGCGTCCTAGTGAGAATCAAACTTTACAAGGGATTTTCCTAAAGTGATCTATTACGAATTTGATTTAAGAAGAAAGCAATTGATTGATTTTGTAAACGGAGGGTAATTATCTTTATATTATGAGTCGTATATATTTACATTTAATAATATTTTGCTACTTATTGCATATAAATATGCAATTCACTGTATATTGCTCTTTAGGAGTATGAGAATGGTACCAAGAAATGTATTTTCCAGAGCCTCTGTATTTATCATAGTCACTGGGATTTATTATACTCTTATCTCCCAATAAACAAAACATAAAATCTGGTACATTATTATAATAATGTATTTATGATAAAATTTAGTTTTTTAAGTTTATTAAAATAACATTAAACTATAAGATATTTTTTTTGTTCTGTTTAATTTTGTGCCATTTGATTTTTGAATGACTCAAAAAAACAAAAATAAAATACTGTGAACCACGTTTTCCGAAGTGACAATTAAATATAGACTCTTAATTTTGATGTTGTTGATCGATTGTGTTTTTTGTCAATAACTGGTATGTAACCTAAATAAAATCACTTCAGCAGGACTCGAAACATTTGCTTTGGCAAAGAAGGTTATTTATATTTTATTGTTGGTTAAATTTGAATATAATAAGAAAACAATTTCAAACAAAAATCAACTTTAGTATTTGTTTACTATAGTTTAATTCATATATCATTTAGACTAAATTCTATATTTCAATTTAATTCAAGGTATTTCAATTAAATATACTGTAAATTGTAATTAATTTACAGTCAAAATGTCCATAAATCCCTAGGATTTTAATTAGAAGGTTAATAATACTTAATTTTCTTTTATTTTATTCCATTAATACAAACTGTAAGCAATAACATTTTCGGTATTTTTACAATAACCAAACTAAATTCAAAATGTGCACATTCCTTAACTTGTAGAGTTTTGTCTGTGACTAAAGCTCTGTCTACACTATCAAACTAGTTTTGACAAAAAAAGTGTGACGTGCCCAAATATGGGAGTGATATGACATCATGTCCAAATATGGGCACATCACATTTTGTTGTCGCATACAGTGTGGTGGTTTAGACAAGGCTTAAGACTGTCCAACATAAAGGAGTTGGTTAACAGTATTTAAAGGTACGTTGTTAATGACATCTTTTGTACTTGTGCTTATTAGTTTTTCTCTAAGTTGATCCACACTCAAGTTTGGTTCTAGTTGCAGTAATATGCATGCTGCTCCTGTCAATAATAAAACATAATTGTTTAATATATTTTGGATGCTTTCCTCCTACTTTTAAGCTCTGTCTACACTATCAAACTAGTTTGACAACAAAAGTGTGATGTGCCCAAATATGGTAGTGACATGTCCAGATATGGTAGTGATACATCATAGTGATACAGACATCATCATGTCCATATATGAGCACATCACTTTTTGTCACATAAAGTTTGATAGAGTAGACAGCTTTACAGTAGAACTGCTACTTTTTTGTTAATCAACTATACTTACCAGAAACGTGTGGACAAGCCATGGAAGTTCCAGAGACAACGGCCGTTGCTGTGTTTGAGCCAATATATGCACTAGTAATGTCAACTCCAGGAGCAATCAGATCAACGCAGCTTCCAGTATTAGAAAAGCTTGCCCAATTGTCAGAATTATCTGAAGCACTAACACTGAATGCCTAAGAATAGATTAAGATATCAAAGGTCACAGTTTGATACTGTATCGAAGGTACTGGGATGTATAATTTTCCCAGTATCATAGACAAATTGTGTGATACAGTGTCACGCATGTGTATGTGACACCAGTATCATAGGCAGATTCTGTGATACAGTCTTACATATGTACCATGGGCCATAAGGCTAACCATAACATAGTCCAGGCGCCATGTGTTACATATGTGACGCTGTATTATATATTTTGCATGATACTGGGCATATTATGCCATATCTGGAGATAAAGAACGGGTAGACAGTAGAGGTCGTTTTATTTGCGTCTCATTAAACATACAAAGATTTCTTCATTCAACGGACACCTTTATTAAGGGGGAATGTACGCTGCAGTTTCGTGTTTATTGTGCCTTATTTGTGTTTATGTTGATGGAATCATTACCTCTTCCGCGGATGCCGGTGACGTATTACATGCATCACTTCCTTCGTTTCCAGATGCTGCCACTAACAGTATACCAATGTCATATAATCCGCCGACTGCGGTATTAAGTGATATGGAGTATCCACCGCCTAGCGACATTGAAGCAACAGCAGGTTTTTGGGCATTTGCCGCAACCCAATCCATTCCTTTAAAATAAAATCAACATTAAATTTTTGTTAAACTGCAGGAGAAGGTCTTTCTAATAAAGAGGATTTATTATTCTTATTCTCAATGTTATATAAATCAAAAAATAAAAACTGTATAGCATGGCATAATCGTAGATCTTGAGTACACCAGCAGTGAAATCAACTGATACTAAGTATCCGTCAATGGCGGCCATTTGTCTTCAGAAGAAAACGGCTACAAGAACGGTAACAATAAAAGAACAGCCTATTGGATAGGAGAGCCTGAAATTGAGCTACCTTCTAAAACATCAGACGTCAGTCCAACTCCCTGGCAATTCAACACTCGAACCCCATGAATGTTCACTTTTTTGGCCACACCATACGTCTTCCCACCAGCAGTCCCGGCAACATGGGTTCCATGTCCATTGCAATCTACACCCTTTAAGAAATTCACAACTATTTATATTCGGATTTTACTTATTCAGCTCTGTCTGCACAATCAAACTAGTGTTATGTTCCTAAATTTGGTAGTGATATGCCCAAATATGGTAGTGATATGACATCACTATGTCCATATATGGGCACATCACATGTTTTTGTCACATAAAGGTTGATAGTGTAGACAGAGCTTAATGAATGTTTTGAAATATTATTATCATCAAATTTTCATTCTTAAAATGTTTAATGTGATAGGGAAGATAACTCAATAAATTTAAAAAACGTACATCACCGTCTAACGCATCATACGCTGCTTCAGCTCTATCCTCGAAGTCGACATGAGTGGCTAAGATACCAGTGTCAATTATGTATATATTTACTCCTTCTCCAGTTCCTAAAAATGTGAATATTTCAGAAATTATCTTGAGAGTAACATTGCATAGAGTATTCCTGGTATTGCATCTATAATTTGTATGTGACCCCAGTATCATAGGCCAATTCTATGATACAATGTCACATATGTATATACGGTAACAGTCTAAATTAATTTCTTACCTGAAGGTGTATATTGATTATCAAGTGGTAGGTTACGCTGATCAATGCGATCCAGTCCCCAAGATGCCACGTTTGAAATTGAAAACTCACTGTCCACCTCAACATGAGCGACCAACGTGAGTTCTCGTACCTGCAATATCATGTCAAGAAGTGCATCCAATGTTTTGCGTACAGTTTCAAAATTAAATTATACTTTTAAAGCAAGCAACAGACAGATTATACATTGTTAAGAATTAAGAGTTACTTTTTTACCAGAGAGTTTTAAAATAAGTTTACAACTCTCTGAGTTTACTATGAGATGTTTCTACGGCTATAACATCATGAAAGAGAAAGTGGTTGATCACGTTAATAGAGCATGATAATTTGTAGACTGTACCTACCATCTTAAGAGCATCAGAATTCATGTTAGCAAGAAATCCTTTCAAAATCGTATTATAACTCAATGAGATTTGACAGTCGTTGTAGCGCAGTGCCTTGAATATTGATTTTACATTGTTTAGGAAAATCTCTGCATCAACGTTATTCTATATAAATGATAAAAATAGGAAATGATATACAGTCAACTCTCCCAATACCAGACACCTTTTCTGAAAAGTCTTGTATTTGGAATGTCTTTCTAATGGTAAAAGTTAATTTAGGACATTTTAGACCTAAAAAAAGTTTGGTTTTGGGAGAGTTTCCAGTTTTCAGACAATCCGGTATTGGGAAAGTTGATTGTAATAACACACACATGATATAATTTATTAGTAATTGTGTATTCATTATTATAATAATAATCTTAATTGGATTCATATCAGTAATTTGTCATACCATCTACCTGCAACACAAACTGAACATGAATAACAAAACCAGAAAGGCAAGGATGGAATCTCATTACCAAACAAGCTGGTTGGCTAACAAATTACTAGTCGAATTAAATTAATTAATATGAAGGAAAACCATTAGAATAAGATGATATATGAATACTAGTCATTTATTCAATATATAATAATTTTGAGACTGATGACTAGTGTCAAAAGCTGGTATTGCTGTGTCACGTATAATTATTTGTAATATATTTCTTGATACATTGGGCAATTTCTTTGTCAAAACTATGCTAGGCCTATAATAAATTTAACGATCCAATGATTGATTTTTTAGTTTTGCTTATATTTCATGCCTCCATTACGTTTAATAACATATCCACTTGACTGTGAGTACCATAGACCTATCCTTTTATCAAGGCCATCCAACAGGATGCTGAGCTCCGGAGATGAAAGGGGTATCTGTGGCTCCACATGATCAGTTCCACACCCCTTACCAGACACCGCGCATGTTCGAAGTATTTACATAGTACATAGTACAGTACTGTTGGTATTTGTTGCAGCCAGACATAAGATCAAAGTACTGATTACAAGTTCCTATCTTGGCAAGGCGAGTGTCCTGTTGTTAGATTGCCTTGCTTTTACTTATTACAAACTGCGTTATATATAGAATCACAAGAAGCATGTGTTTGAAACTAAATTTCACTCTGATAGGAAGCTACACAATATGTAGATCTGCATATAAATGTACAGTGTACAACAAATTCTACATATTATTAATGAATTGTTATTACCTGTAACTTCACAATATATTGGTTTTCCACCCGACGATGATTTAAGCTTGAGTATAGGGGAGCAAGCCGTTTAGTTGTACTCCCAGATCCTATGCACATTATACATATTAAGGCTATAAGTAAACTAAATACTTGATGTACCATGGTTAAAGATTTCTTAAAGTATATAATTGACTACACCCGGAGTGTTGTCTTAGTTAGTCTATGCATTTGTTTTTGAATTAACAATGTCCCCAACAACCAGCAACTTTAACTATCATATCACACTGTGTAATTTGTAATATAATAAAACAGACAATTCATGAATAAACTTAACTGCTGGTACAACATGTTAGTGACGTCGTACAAACACTGGTAGCTCAATAGGGATACAAGATTTTACACTAGAAATAGTGTACACAAACACACACATAAAACAAATTTCACCACCAAGTTTACTTCATATATTAAATTATATTTTATTCTGATATCTCTTCAAGTTATACATAATTATAACTGTTATTATAAAATATATAGTAATTGAAACCAATTGATGTACACAATATGTGTAACACAATTATGTAAGAATATTAAGTATATAGAGAGCAGTAAACATTTATTTTGGAATGAGAGAACACTGTCGTACAATAAGGATGGGGTGTTTAAAAAAATGCCTGGGTGGATGTTTCTTTAACCCATGCTTTAACAAACCAATGGTTTCTTCAAATTTTATTTTAACTGGTGAACTCTATACACCAACAGCTGCGAAAAGTGTTATCATATGGAATGTATTTCAGCACATAGTGCATGGCACTGAACATTGTTTTTTTTAAGCTTGGTTCCCACTAGGACGCAACGCAAGTAAGTGTGTTGACCAATGACAAGCAATAGTTCGAATAATCCATCGCTTGTGATTGGTCAACTCACTTACGTTGCGTTGCGTTACGTCCTTGTGTTGCGTCTCTAGTAAAAACTAAGCATTAAGGATGAGATAGGGAAGAGAATATGTACAGTATTCTATGGAAAGTGAGAGCCATATTTTTTTTAACGCCTAACGTCCGATGTATACGGTGGCCCACAACTGTCACGCACACTATATAAATCATATTCACACAATTAAAGAAGGAATCACACAATTAAAGAAGGAATCACACAATTAAAGAAGAAATCACACAATTAAAGAAGGAATCACATAATTAAAGAAGAAATCACACAATTAAAGAAAGAAGGAATCGCATATAAACAAAAGAAAGCATGAAAATATAAAAAGAAATGCACAAATAAAGAAGAGCTAAGCACAATTAAAGAAGTCCGCACAAATTCGAAAGCTCCTCGCACAATTAAAGAAGTTCGCAACAAAATCAAAAGTACCTCGCACAATTAAAGAAGTCCGCAACAAATTCGAAAGTACCTCGCACAATTAGAGTACAGTAGTCCATATGGAACGCCATCGCTGCCTCCGGCAGCAGCAAACTTTAATTCTATTCGGCTCTTTTACCATTACGTTCGGCTCTTTTACCATTCGGCGCATTTCTATTCGGCCTTTTTACCATTACGTACGGCTCTTTCAGCATTCAGCTCATTTCTATTTGGCCCATTTTTTACCATTACGTTCGGCTCTTTCAGCTTTCGGCTCTTTTTTATTCGGCCAATTTACCATTACGTTCGGCTCTTTCAGCATTCGGCTCTTTTTTATTCGGCCCATTTAACATTACGTTCGGCTCTTTTTGATTCGGCCCTTTTTTATTCGGCTCTTTCTGCATTACGTTGGGCTCCTTTTAAATCGGCATTTTTTTATATGGCGCAATTAAAATCTAACCTTTGACATGGGGTCAAATGGAAGAAAATCAACGACTGGAAATGAGTCTATGAAAAGTTTACAAACATTTCATCATCATGGCGCCAACCATGAGTAGCCAACCGATTAAAGATGTGTTGAATAACCTAAATTAATTCATCTTTTAACAAATTTTGGAAGAGAAAGGGTAAATTATTATTATTAAATGTTTGGCTGACACTAGGCGAGGCCTAGCTAGCCTAGGCCATAAATCAAACCTTTTCTCTCTCAAAATGGTCAATAAGGTGGGACAATTGCAAGTTCTCTAACTAACACATTAATCATGTCAATAAAATGATTTAGTTATATTGAAATAGCCTTCAAATTCATTTAATTCAACCAACCAAACACTCTACATGCTGCATCTATATGTTTTGTAAACTTTTCATAGACTCATTTCCAGCCGTTGATTTTCTTCCATTTGACCCCATGTAAAAGGTTAGAATTTAATTGCGCCGCATAAAAAAGGGCCAAATCAAAAAGAGCCGAACGTAATGCAGAAAGAGCCGAATAAAAAAGGGCCGAATTAAAAAGAGCCGAATGCTGAAAGAGCCGAACGTAATGGTAAATGGGCCGAATAAAAAAGAGCAGAATGCTGAAAGAGCCGAACGTAATGGTAAATGGGCCGAATAGAAATGCGCCGAATGCTAAAAGAGCCGAACGTAATGGTAAAAGAGCCGAATAGAATTAAAGTTTCCTGCCGGAGGCAGCAATGGCGTTCCATACGGACTACTGTACTTTAATTGTGTGTGAGGTACTTTCGAATTTGTTGCGGACTTCTTTAATTGTGCGAGGAGCTTTCGAATTTGTTGCGGACTTCTTTAATTGTGCGAGGGGCTTTCAAATTTGTTGCAGACTTCTTTAATTGTGCGAGGAGCTTTCGAATTTGTTGCGGACTTCTTTAATTGTGCTTAGCTCTTCTTTAATTGTGCGTTTCTTCTTTATTTGTGCATTTCGTTTTGTATTTTCATGCTTTCTTTTGTTTATATGCGATTTCTTTTTTAATTGTGCGATTTCTTCTTTAATTGTGTGATTCCTTCTTTAATTGTGTAATTCCTTCTTTAATTGTGTGATTCTGTGTTATAGTATGCGTGACAGTTGTGGGCCACCGTACGGTGGCCCACAACTGTCACGCACACTATATAAATCATATTCACACAATTAAAGAAGAAATCACACAATTAAAGAAGAAATCACACAATTAAAGAAGGAATCGCATATAAACAAAAGAAAGCATGAAAATATAAAACGAAATGCACAAATAAAGAAGAAACGCGCAATTAAAGAAGAGCTAAGCACAATTAAAGAAGTCCGCAGCAAATTCGAAAGCTCCTCGCACAATTAAAGAAGTCCGCAACAAATTCGAAAGCTCCTCCCACAATTAAAGAAGTTCGCAACAAAATCAAAAGCTCCTCGCACAATTAAAGAAGTCCGCAACAAATTCGAAAGTACCTCGCACAATTAAAGAAGTTCGCAACAAATTCGAAAGCTCCTCACACAATTAAAGAAGTCCGCAACAAATTCGAAAGTACCTCGCACAATTAAAGTACCGTAGTCCGTATGGAACGCCATCGCTGCCTCCGGCAGCAAACTCTAATTCTATTCGGCTCTTTTACCATTACGTTCGGCTCTTTTACCATTCGGCGCATTTCTATTCGGCCTTTTTACCATTACGTTCGGCTCTTTCAGCATTCGGCGCATTTCTATTTGGTCCATTTACCATTACGTTCGGCTCTTTCAGCATTCGGCTCTTTTTATTCGGCCCATTTACCATTACATTCGGCTCTTTCAGCATTCGGCTCTTTTTTATTCGGCCCATTTAACATTACGTTCGGCCGGCTCTTTTTGATTGGGCCCTTTTTTATTCGGCTCTTTCTGCATTACGTTGGGCTCTTTTTAAATCGGCATTTTTTTATATGGCGCAATTAAAATCTAACCTTTGACATGGGGTCAAATGGAAGAAAATCAATGACTGGAAATGAGTCTATGAAAAGTTTACAAACATTTGATCATCATGGCGCCAACCATGAGTAGCCAACCGATTAAGGATGTGTTGAATAACCTAAAATTAATTCATCTTTTAACAAATTTTTAGAGAGAAAGGGTAAATTATTATTATTAAATGTTAGGCTGACACTAGGCTAGGCCTAGCTAGCCTAGGCCATGAATCAAACCTTTTCTCTCTCAAAATGGTCAATAAGGTTGGACAATTGCAAGTTCTCTAACTAACACATTAATCATGTCAATAAAATGATTAGTTATATTGAAATAGCCTTCAAATTCATTTAATTCAACCAACAATCTACATGCTGCATCTATATGTTTTGTAAACTTTTCATAGACTCATTTCCAGCCGTTGATTTTCTTCCATTTGATCCCATGTAAAAGGTTAGAATTGAATTGCGCCGTATAAAAAAGGGCCAAATCAAAAAGAGCCGAACGTAATGCAGAAAGAGCCGAATAAAAAAGGGCCGAATTAAAAAGAGCCGAACGTAATGGTAAATGGGCCGAATAAAAAAGAGCCGAATGCTGAAAGAGCCGAACATAATGGTAAATGGGCCAAATAGAAATGCGCCGAATTCTGAAAGAGCCGAACGAAATGGTAAATGGGCCGAATAGAAATGCGCCGAATGCTAAAAGAGCCGAACGTAATGGTAAAAGAGCCGAATGGAATTAAAATTTGCTGCCGGAGGCAGCAATGGCGTTCCATACGGACTACTGTACTTTAATTGTGTGTGAAGTACTTTCGAATTTGTTGCGGACTTCTTTAATTGTGCGAGGAGCTTTCGAATTTGTTGCGGACTTCTTTAATTGTGCGAGGTACTTTCGAATTTGTTGCGGAATTCTTTAATTGTGCGAGGAGCTTTCGAATTTGTTGCGGACTTCTTTAATTGTGCTTAGCTCTTCTTTAATTGCGCGTTTCTTCTTTATTTGTGCATTTCGTTTTATATTTTCATGCTTTCTTTTGTTTATATGCGATTTCTTCTTTAATTGTGCGATTTCTTCTTTAATTGTGTAATTCCTTCTTTAATTGTGTAATTCCTTCTTTAATTGTGTGATTCTGTGTTATAGTGTGCGTGACAGTTGTGGGCCACCGTAGTTAAGCACATGCCAGTGTTCATCGTACTACCCCAGTCTACACTCACTACTGGCGTCTTGTGGCCTACAGGGATTCTAGTGGGTTAATAGCATAGTGACCCTTAAACGTCCATCCATTTTTGTATGACAAGATGAACGTCATTCCATTATGTCTGTGATCATTGGTATAGAGAATTCTAAGGTTAAAAGGTCAATTATTGAACTTTGATCTTTTGACCTTAGATTTGTTGTTTTAGTAGTATGTACAACAAATTATACAAATATATGTATTTTTCGCGCCGCGGCTCTAGCCAGCTATGTCCCAGGAGGACATATTCATTAATAAGCTGTTTCATAGCGGTAGCTTTAGTATCTAAGGCTGACAGTTTTGTGAATTTAGAAACTCGATTATAATTTATAGGTAGCTGCTGGACCCAAAAAACGTCTGGGAGAAGAAGGTCTATATGAAAGCCTTTGCTGATAATACAGTATTATTGAGATGTAGACGGAAATCTGTAAAATCTTGTTCAATAAATAATAACTTCGTTTTTGCTGTCAACCAGGCCGGTGTTATAATAAGTCACTGTCAAATAATCATTCGATAATGGTCAAAACTTTAATTTGGCTCTGTCAACATAAAGGGAGGTATTTACAATGACTTTCTTTTGACTGTAAATCTAGGCCAATGTTATAATAATACGCCGTCAGATATTGAATCATTGAAACAGTGTCCTGGTAAATTTTTTTTTGGTTATCAGATGCTGTGGGGGGGGGGGGGGGAGTCTAATCAATTATCGTCAGAAGGTGAACAATCAGTCTAGGTAGCAGCAGCAGATTATTATTAACGCCTGCTTCATTAATTAATCCAGAAAAAGGTTTGTACATTATCTATTTGTTTATTAGCCTTCTCCTAATACAATTATATTTTCTTTAAAAAAAGGTTTTATAAGTGGTTTCAACATTTATGATAGTAATGTCACAGTTCTGTGTCTGGACGCAAGTTCATAGACCTACTAGTTATATTATTCATATTAACTGACACTTACTCTTCATTTACCGTAAAGTTCAGATTTAATGAAATATATAATATAAATTGGCTTCGTAACAATTAATTAGTGTTAGTTTTTTGGTGATAGGTGAAAATGACATGTAACTTCGTAATCAATTTATTTTTTTTGTATAAAGGCCCAATTACACTATGACGATAACGACGGACGATAAATATATAGCATGCATTTTTTTTACATAAACCAAAAGAAATTAGAAAGGTTTTCGTTCTAGACCTATAGGATAATCATTTATGCTGTCTTTGATAAAAATAATGTTTTTCAAATTCCAATCAAATGACGTCATGATAAATAAAAACAATAAAATCGCTGTATTGTCACGATATTAATGGTCTTACTAATCATGACGTCATTTGATTGGACGTGTGAAAATATAATTTTCATCAAATGAATTGTTTATATTTCTTTTGGTTTATGTATTAAAAATGCATATTTGTCTATTTATCGTCGATCGTTATCGTCCTAGTGTATGGGCCTTATGCTGTAAATGTTTAATTAATTGATCATTCCGATTTTATTAGTTGGACTCTTGCACAGTTGCTGTCTAATCGTTGTTGTGTAATATCATTTCGAACCATATTAAAATCATAAAGAGATTCATATTCCTTAACATGTGGCTGTGCATGGAAGTCCGGTCTACAAAAACTCGGGCCCGGGATCATTGTTATTGGGCCTGAAAGTGTTGGTGAATTCATAATTATACTTAATATTATATTTATATATATATATAATTATATTATTATACAATTGAAAGCAAAACCCGTTGAATCTCAAATCATTAGGACTAAAAATTTGGCTTATCAATCAAATAAATACTTTCGTAAAAGATTGAACTCGAAAACGGACCGTTTATTGAATTGGGTATGTTGAAACATTTCAATTTTCATTAAAAAAAGTACATTAATTATGGTATTGATCAGTGGCTATAGAGGCGTAAAACCCCTCGGTCAATATCATGTAAAATGCACTGTGGAAGGGTCATTATTAAGACTGCAAAATTGGGCTTATCAACAACAAAATATTTTATTATTAGACGCGATAACATCAAGGATAATCAGTATAATTATTAATATAGCCACTGTTACTAGTTTTATTGTACATGCTAAAGTAAATAAAAATCCGCTAGAAAACAAACCAGTCTGAATGCTATGCTTATTAGCCATGTTATGTTTGTTACTGTAGGCCTATGATTGTTTGCAATGTCCACATATTATTTTCGTGGGCATATCCATAGTGTATCACTCACAAAAAAGACGTGTGAGGTTCTTTCTTTAGATTTTGAAGAATGATTTGTGTTACAGGTTGACATGAGTCAAAAACTCAAGATATTGGCTAACGCCATGGGACCCTTGGCTTATCAATGAATAATACAGTACTACTGTACTTTCGTTCAATTGAAATCAGAATCTGACCGTTTCATTAAATTGGGTGTGATTTGGCCTAAACATATAATAATTTATTAAAAAGGTACAATAAAAACAAATGCATCAGAGGCGTAAAGAACCCACGGTCAATATCATGTAAAATGTATATGGTATAAGCACTGTGGAAGGGGTCATTATTATTAAACTGGAAATTCGGCTTATCAACAAATAAATACTTTCGTTTAAAATGTAAAATAAGACTGCAAAATTGGGCTTATCAACAAATAAATACTTTCGTTCAAAATGTAAAATAAGACTGCACAATTGGGCTTATCAACAAATAAAATACTTTTTTTTCAAAATGTAAAATTAAGACTGGAAAATTGGGCTTATAAACAAATAAATACTTTTTTTTCAAAATGTAAGAAAACATTTTTTAAATATAATCCTTAAGCTCTGTCTATACTATCAAACTAAATATGATGTGCCCATATTATATAGACATGATGATGTCATATCACTACGATATTCGGGCATATCACTACCATATTTGGGCACATCACACTTTTTTTGTTAAACTAGTTGGGACAGTGTAGACACAGAACTATGTGATCGAAACATAAGTCGGAATTGGACTGACGCGATTGATTTAATTGGGTATTTTTAGTAATGTAATGATTCATTAAAAACTATAATACAGATACGCGTTTGGTATTGATCAATGGTGCAAAAAACTCTGAGAAATAATGTTATAACGCGATTTGGTGATAGCTTAGCAATAATACAACCCATATACTATTATTATAAATACCTATATTACAAATCCATTCATATAACTTTTCATCGCGAACCGAAAATGTATAAATGTTATTCTACAGACAGTAATTATATATTCAAAAGCCATATTATTATTATTATCAATACCTAAATGCGATAGTAATAACCACATAAACATACATTACTCCCAATACAAGTTTGTGCGTAATTCTAGAAAGAAACGACTGTGCTGACAGGCCAATGACATAAATCACAAGTAAAGTCCCAATTGTTCACTTGCGTTTTGATTGGCCGACCTATTATATTAGATTAATGCAGGCTGTTCTTACAACTGTCCAGTCAAAAAGTTACGCGGCATTTTTTGTAAGAAATATTTCTTGTTTATTTGATACTTTTCCTGCCATGGGGTGACTTCGTGGCACACTTCAATTTAAAGATATTATAAATTTTTTTTTTTTTTTTTTGACTCGTCACAATTTCATGAGCATAGTGTGTGATACCACTACCAAAATTAACATCTGATAAAAGTGAGAGTAAAGCTTGGTTCCCACTAGGATGCAACGCAAGCGAGTTGACCAATGATAAGCTACACATTGTCATCAAATAATTTATCGCCTGTAACTGGTTAAATCCCATACGTTTCGTGTTGCGTCTCTAGTGGGAACCACGCATAAATATCACTTGGTCACAGTTTAGTACGTTGCAACCAAAATACTTTGAATAGGAGTGTTAAACACAAAATTTAAAAAGCAGAGGTGTTAACTGATGAGTATTTGACTGGGCTGTTTTGAGCAGATAATCAGCAGATCTAGCTCCTCAAACTCCTTGCTGTATATATGCCAACAGTGGGAGCAGATCACTGCAAGGTGTTTTTTAGTGTAAGTTAAATACATCTATTGAGTCAAATAAATACCTTAAAGGGTAGCTCCGAGTTTACAATTTATATTTTTAACAATAGGTCCTGTAACACCAATTTGTTACAAAACCTGATTCACCCTTTTCTGAAAATATAGGGTGTTATTATAAATATAATTATAAATCCTTAAATTGTATATTAAGCAATATGAATTTGAATTCCCCTTTAAAGGTAGAAACAAGTTTGTTCATTGTTTTATTGTACATATGGGGAATTCCCAATATACGCATACAATAAGCTTGGTTCCCACAAGGATAAAAGTAATTTGACCAATCATGATCATTCAAATTATTTCATTGTGATTGGTCATTTCACTGCGTTGCGTCCTAGTGAGAATCAAACTTTACAAGGGATTTTCCTAAAGTGATCTATTACGAATTTGATTTAAGAAGAAAGCAATTGATTGATTTTGTAAACGGAGGGTAATTATCTTTATATTATGAGTCGTATATATTTACATTTAATAATATTTTGCTACTTATTGCATATAAATATGCAATTCACTGTATATTGCTCTTTAGGAGTATGAGAATGGTACCAAGAAATGTATTTTCCAGAGCCTCTGTATTTATCATAGTCACTGGGATTTATTATACTCTTATCTCCCAATAAACAAAACATAAAATCTGGTACATTATTATAATAATGTATTTATGATAAAATTTAGTTTTTTAAGTTTATTAAAATAACATTAAACTATAAGATATTTTTTTTGTTCTGTTTAATTTTGTGCCATTTGATTTTTGAATGACTCAAAAAAACAAAAATAAAATACTGTGAACCACGTTTTCCGAAGTGACAATTAAATATAGACTCTTAATTTTGATGTTGTTGATCGATTGTGTTTTTTGTCAATAACTTACTGGTATGTAACCTAAATAAAATCACTTCAGCAGGACTCGAAACATTTGCTTTGGCAAAGAAGGTTATTTATATTTTATTGTTGGTTAAATTTGAATATAATAAGAAAACAATTTCAAACAAAAATCAACTTTAGTATTTGTTTACTGTAGTTTAATTCATATATCATTTAGACTAAATTCTATATTTCAATTTAATTCAAGGTATTCAATTAAATATACTGTAAATTGTAATTAATTTACAGTCAAAATGTCCATAAATCCCTAGGATTTTAATTAGAAGGTTAATAGTACTTAATTTTCTTTTACTTTATTCCATTACTACAAACTGCATGCAATAACATTTTTGGTATTTTTACAATAACCAAACTAAATTCAAAATGTGCACATTCCTTAACTTGTAGAGTTTTGTCTGTGACTAAAGCTCTGTCTACACTATCAAACTAGTTTTGACAAAAAAAAGTGTGACGTGCCCAAATATGGGAGTGATATGACATCATGTCCAAATATGGGCACATCACATTTTGTTGTCGCATACAGTGTGGTGGTTTAGACAAGGCTTAAGACTTTCCAACATAAAGGAGTTGGTTAACAGTATTTAAAGGTACGTTGTTAATGACATCTTTTGTACTTGTGCTTATTAGTTTTTCTCTAAGTTGATCCACACTTAAGTTTGGTTCTAGTTGCAGTAATATGCATGCTGCACCTGTCGGTAATAAAACATAATTGTTTAATATATTTTGGATGCTTTCCTCCTACTTTTAAGCTCTGTCTACACTATCAAACTAGTTTGACAACAAAAGTGTGATGTGCCCAAATACAGTAGTGACATGTCCAGATATGGTAGTGATACATCATAGTGATACAGACATCATCATGTCCATATATGAGCACATCACTTTTTGTCACATAAAGTTTGATAGAGTAGACAGCTTTACAGTAGAACTGCTACATTTTTGTTAATCAACTATACTTACCAGAAACGTGTGGACAAGCCATGGAAGTTCCAGAGGCAACGGCCGCTGCTGTGTTTGAGCCAATATATGTACTAGCAATGTCAACTCCAGGAGCAATCAGATCAACGCAGCTTCCAGTATTAGAAAAGCTTGCCCAATTGTCAGAATTGTCTGAAGCACTAACACCGAATGCCTAAGAATAGATTAAGATATCAAAGGTCACAGTTTGATACTGTATCGAAGGTACTGGGATGTATAATTTTCCCAGTATCATAGACAAATTGTGTGATACAGTGTCACGCATGTGTATGTTACACCAGTATCATAGGCAGATTTTGTGATACAGTCTTACATATGTACCATGTACCATAACATAGTCCAGGCGCCATGTGTTACATATGTGACACTGTATTATATATTTTGCATGATACTGGGCATATTATACCATATCTGGAGATAAAGAATGGGTAGACAGTAGAGGTTGTTTTATTTGCGTCTCAAACATACAAAGATTTCTTCATTCAACGGACACCTTTATTAAGGGGGAATGTACGCTGCAGTTTCGTGTTTATTGTGCCTTATTTGTGTTTATGTTGTTGATGGAATCATTACCTCTTCCGCGGATGCCGGTGACGTATTACATGCATCAATTTGTTCGTTTCCAGATGCTGCCACTAATAGTATACCCATGTCATATAATCCGCCGACTGCGGTATTAAGTGATATGGAGTATCCACCGCCTATCGACATTGAAGCAACAGCAGGTTTTTGGGCATTTGCCGCAACCCAATCCATTCCTTTAAAATAAAATCAACATTCAATTTTTGTTAAACTGCAGGAGAAGGTCTTTCTAATAAAGAGGATTTATTATTCTTATTCTCAATGTTATATAAATCAAAAAATCAAAACTGTATAGCATGGCATAATCGTAGATCTTGAGTACACCAGCAGTGAAATCAACTGATACTAAGTATCCGTCAATGGCGGCCATTTGTCTTCAGAAGAAAACGGCTACAAGAACGGTAACAATAAAAGAACAGCCTATTGGACAGGAGAGCCTGAAATTGAGCTACCTTCTAAAACATCAGACGTCAGTCCATCTCCCTGGCAATTCAACACTCGAACCCCATGAATGTTCACTTTTTTGGCCACACCAAACGTCTTCCCACCAGCAGTCCCGGCAACATGGGTTCCATGTCCATTGCAATCTACACCCTTTAAGAAATTCACAACTATTTATATTCGGATTTTACTTATTCAGCTCTGTCTGCACAATCAAACTAGTGTTATGTTCCTAAATTTGGTAGTGATATGCCCAAATATGGTAGTGATATGACATCACTATGTCCATATATGGGCACATCACATGTTTTTGTCACATAAAGGTTGATAGTGTAGACAGAGCTTAATGAATGTTTTGAAATATTATTATCATCAAATTTCATTCTTAAAATGTTTAATGTGATAGGGAAGATAACTCAATAAATTTAAAAAACGTACATCACCGTCTAACGCATCATACGCTGCTTCAGCTCTATCCTCGAAGTCGACATGAGTGGCTAAGATACCAGTGTCAATTATGTATATATTTACTCCTTCTCCAGTTCCTAAAAATGTGAATATTTCAGAAATTATCTTGAGAGTAACATTGCATAGAGTATTCCTGGTATTGCATCTATAATTTGTATGTGACCCCAGTATCATAGGCCAATTCTATGATACAATGTCACATATGTATATACGGTAACAGTCTAAATAAATTTCTTACCTGAAGGTGTATATTGATTATCAAGTGGTAGGTTACGCTGATCAATGCGATCCAGTCCCCAAGATGCCACGTTTGAAATTGAAAACTCACTGTCCACCTCAACATGAGCGACCAACGTGAGTTCTCGTACCTGCAATATCATGTCAAGAAGTGTATCCAATGTTTTGCGTACAGTTTCCAAAATTAAAGTATACTTTTAAAGCAAGCAACAGACAGATTATACATTGTTAAGAATTAAGAGTTACTTTTTTACCAGAGAGTTTTAAAATAAGTTTACAACTCTCTGAGTTTACTATGAGATGTTTCTACGGCTATAACATCATGAAAGAGGAAGTGGTTGATCACGTTAATAGAGCATGATAATTTGTAGACTGTACCTACCATCTTAAGAGCATCAGAATTCATGTTAGCAAGAAATCCTTTAAAAATCGTATTATAACTCAATGAGATTTGACAGTCGTTGTAGCGCAGTGCCTTGAATATTGATTTTACATTGTTTAGGAAAATCTCTGCATCAACGTTATTCTATATAAATGATAAAAATAGGAAATGATATACAGTCAACTCTCCCAATACCAGACACCTTTTCTGAAAAGTCTTGTATTTGGAATGTCTTTCTAACAGTGGCGTATCCAGGATTTTGAAGTTGGGGGGGCCGGGAATTGCCAATTTGCCGACAAAATTGGTGTCATTATCTGTACATACACGACGTCTCTGATCAATATGTTCTAGGATTACATAGTCATATTGTCTTATATGGGATAACGATGCAAAATTAAAACCAAACCAACATAATCTGTTAGTAGGCCTATGTTGTATTCATATTACAATAAAGAAAGAATTAGGAAAATCTGATTTGTAGTTTTCGAAATATTGGGTCTAAAACATCGCCGAAAATGATCGTTTTTAGCCACGAAAGAAGTAAAACAATTTGCGGCCTCAGTCGACAATTCTATTAACTACGCCATTTTTGGTTAAAATAATTACATACAATTACGTTTTTAGTAATTTATTTTATATATCACCATTGGAAATATCAATAAAACATGTTATTAAATGCTTATCAAATATATAAAGTTGTTTACTTAACGGAATTCGGACAAATTCATTGCTCTAACTTTGATCAGAGAGATTCATGGTACACGCGCGAGAGAAAACATTCCGCTGCGGGTGATTCGCATCCACCAATCAAATCAGCTAAAATCCTAAATCATTCAACCGTGAGCAATGCCAATCCCGAGAAAGCTCAGCTTTGATTGGCTTACGATGACATAATATCACAAAATGGTGGTTTTGTAGTTGAGCCTCACGGAATATTCTGTTCCAAAAATGAAATACATGGATATTTTTTATGGTATATGTGCTTTTTCTTTAAAAATTTTGAATAATAAAGGCCTCATATCGAGAAAAAAAAAACGGGTTTTTGGCACTTATAACAAATATATCTTAGACAAAAAAGCACATGGCATGTGGAACTATAATCTCTTAGCGTAGGAAGACATACAAATCCCAGGTCATAAGAGGCTCAACTGCATGCAAAAACAAGGTTTTAGGGTAAGGTCAAAGACTTTTGAGTAAACAATCTACCGCGTACGGCCGTACGTAGCCTACGTGCTACACATTTTTTACGTGTTTCGTTAGATGTAATGAAAATAAAAAATATTTGATCTGAAGGGATCAATGATGATATGATATGTAAATAAACAAACACTCAAAAGAATTATGTTTACAGTTCAAATATTGTCAGAATAAATAGTTTATTTTTTCCCCGGCACCTTTGTTTGCCGACGGCCGCGATGATGTGCCGACGGAAACGAAATCAGGGGGGCCCGGGCCCCCCCGGCCCCCCTACTGGATACGCCACTGCTTTCTAATGGTAAAAGTTAATTTAGGACATTTTAGACCTAAAAAAAGTTTGGTTTTGGGAGAGTTTCCAGTTTTCAGACAATCCGGTATTGGGAAAGTTGATTGTAATAACACACACATGATATAATTTATTAGTAATTGTGTATTCATTATTATAATAATAATCTTAATTGGATTCATATCAGTCATACCATCTACCTGCAACACAAACTGAACATGAATAACAAAACCAGAAAGGCAAGGATGGAATCTCATTACCAAACAAGCTGGTTGGCTAACAAATTACTAGTCGAATTAAATTAATTAATATGAAGGAAAACCATTAGAATAAGATGATATATGAATACTAGTCATTTATTCAATATATAATAATTTTGAGACTGATGAATAGTGTCAAAAGCTGGTATTGCTGTGTCACGTATATTTGTAATATATTTCTTGATACATTGGGCAATTTCTTTGTCAAAACTATGCTAGGCCTATAATAAATTTAACGATCCAATGATTGATTTTTTAGTTTTGCTTATATTTCATGCCTCCATTACGTTTAATAACATATCCACTTGACTGTGAGTACCATAGACCTATCCTTTTATCAAGGCCATCCAACAGGATGCTGAGCTCCGGAGATGAAAGGGGTATCTGTGGCTCCACATGATCAGTTCCACACCCCTTACCAGACACCGCGCATGTTCGAAGTATGTACATAGTACATAGTACAATACTGTTGGTATTTGTTGCAGCCAGACATAAGATCAAAGGACTGTTACAAGTTCCTATCTTGGCAAGGCGAGCCCAGTGTCCTGCTGTTAGATTGCCTTGCTTTTACTTACTACAAACTGCATTATATATAGAATCACAAGAAGCATGTGTTTGAAAATGAATTTCACTCTGATAGGAAGCTACACAATATGTAGATCTGCATATAAATGTACAACAAATGCTACATATTATTAATGAATTGTTCTTACCTGTAACTTCACAATATATTGGTTTTCCACCCGACGATGATTTAAGCTTGAGTATAGGGGAGCAAGCCGTTTAGTTGTACTCCCAGATCCTATGCACATTATACATATTAAGGCTACAAGTAAACTAAATACTTGATGTACCATGGTTAAAGATGTCCTACTGTGTCCCGGCTAAAGTATATAATTGACTACACCCGGAGTGTTGTCGTAGTTAGTCTATGCATTTGTTTTTTAATTAGCAATGTCCCCAACAACCAGCAACTTTAACTATCATATCACACTGTGTAATTTGTAATATAATAAAACAGACAATTCATGAATAAACTTACTGCTGGTACAACATGTTAGTGACGTTGTACAAACACTGGTAGCTCAATAGGGATACAAGATTTTACACTAGAAATAGTGTACACAAACACACACACATAAAACAAATTTCACCACCAAATTTACTTCATATATTAAATTATACAGTACTTTATTCTGATATCTCTTCAAGTTATACATAATTATAACTGTTATTATAAAATATATAGTCATTGAAACCAATTGATGTACACAATATGTGTAACACAATTATGTAAGAATATTAAGTATATAGAGAGCAGTAAACATTTATTTTGGAATGAGAGAACACGGTCGTACAATAAGGATGGGGTGTTTAAAAAAATGCCTGGGTGGATGTTTCTTTAACCCATGCTTTAACAAACCAATGGTTTCTTCAAATTTTATTTTAACTGGTGAACTCTATACACCAACAGCTGCGAAAAGTGTTATCATATGGAATGTATTTCAGCACATAGTGCATGGCACTGAACATTGTTTTTTTTAAGCTTGGTTCCCACTAGGACGCAAGGACGTAAACGCAATGTAAGTGTGTTGACCAATGACAAGCAACAGTTCGAATAATCCATCGCTTGTGATTGGTCAACTCACTTACGTTGCGTTACGTCCTTGTGTTGCGTCTCTAGTGGGAACCACTCATTAAGAATGAGATAGGGGAGAGAATATGTACAGTATTCTATGGAAAGTGAGAGCCATGTTTTTTAAACGCCTAAACTCCGATGTACAATTCCATCCATTGACCCTGTTAAGCACATGCCAGTGTTCATCGTACTACCCCAGTCTACACTCACTACTGGCGTCTTGTGACCTACAGGGATTCTAGTGGGTTAATAGCATAGTGACCCTTAAACGTCCATCCATTGACCCTGTTAAGCACATGCCAGTGTTCATCGTACTACCCCAGTCTACACTCACTACTGGCTTCTTGTGACCTACAGGGATTCTAGTGGGTTAATAGCATAGTGACCCTTAAACGTCCATCCATTGACCCTGTTAAACACATGCCAGTGTTCATCGTACTACCCCAGTCTACACTCACTACTGGCGTCTTGTGGCCTACAGGGATTCTAGTGGGTTAATAGCATAGTGACCCTTAAACGTCCATCCATTGACCCTGTTAAGCACATGCCAGTGTTCATCGTACTACCCCAGTCTACACTCACTACTGGCGTCTTGTGGCCTACAGGGATTCTAGTGGGTTAATAGCATAGTGACCCTTAAACGTCCATCCATTGACCCTGTTAAGCACATGCCAGTGTTCATCGTACTACCCCAGTCTACACTCACTACTGGCGTCTTGTGGCCTAGGATTGTAAGAGTAGATTCAAACCTATCATCATCAACCTATAAATGATAAATAAAACATTAAAAAAAATAATCAACAATCTCACCAATAAATACACAATCTTAATTGAATTAATCTCTAATATTACTATATATATTACTTATATTTTCTTTCTATGTTTCTCATAAAATGTGATGATAAAGATATTCTTTATATTAATTACTTTATCAAAGTATTAATAATACCTACCTTGTATACTAGAGATCCATTCATTGCACATGTCATCACATGACCTCCACTGGGGTCAAACGCAAACAACTTCCCACAAGGAATTTGCTCCTGTTTGTAGCCTCCATATCCAGACACTACAAAGGGGCCTGTTGCACCATTGTGTATTGGTAATTCGTTTATCTTTTGACCAACCTGCTGGATACTCCATTGACAAAACTGTAAATTAGTAAAATTATTAATTTCAGTTTAAACAAAATTAGAAGGAGAAATATATCAACGTACATCTTTCTCTTTCTTATAATTACAGTACTGTTCAGCTCTGTGATGTGCCCATATATGGACATGATGATGTCATATCACTACCATATTTAGGCATACCACTACCATATTTGGGCACATCACATTTTCTTTGTCAAACTTGTTTTTTAATTGATAAGATACTAATCTTACTTTGCCATCTTCCCCCATGCTGTACACAGAGTTCTCATCCGGACTAAATTGTGCAGAGAATACCTGACCACTGTGGGCTTTCCAGCTTAAAAGACTTTCATACCGCTGCATATCTAAATAAAAATATTACACGTTCCATGAAACATATAGATACAATACTGTAATTAATACGGGAGTTATTATGGAATATGTTCTGTATAGAACTGTGTCATCATATCAATGCATGAAATATTAAAGATGTATTGTCCCTTTGACTAATTCCAAAACAATTTAACAAAAATATTTCGAAAAAAAGTGGGTCATTTTGAAGTATCATAATAGTTTTTAACTTTCACCAACAATTAGTAAAAAAACAAATCATTTAACTAATATACAGACGTTTTTTTTGTTTTTTTTTACTTCCAGTCAAAGTTTTCGATCAAAAACGTATCTCATATGCAACATGCTTGTTTGGCTACTCTGTATGCATAATCACAAACTTTCTCGCGATCTGTGTGAAAACACCACCTTCTCAACTGTGACGAGTTGTAAACAATCCTAATTAGCATCATGCATAATGCATACTCGTGGTTTGAAATCTTTGTTTACTTCCGCTCGGGACGATTTTCCAGATGAAATGTAATCAAATTAAAGATGTATTGTCCCTTTGACTAATTCCAAAAAAATAAAAAATAAAAGATTTCGAAAAAAGGTGGGTCATTTTGAAGTATCATAATAGTTATTAACTATCACCAAAACTTTTTCGAAAAAAAAAAAATTTAACTGAAATACAGACGTTTTTTTGTTAAAAAAATAACTTTGACTTCCAGTCAAAGTTTTCAATCAAAACATATCCCATAATGAAACGCACTTGTTTGGCTACTCTGTATGCATAATCATAAAACTTCCTCATGATCTGTGTGAAAATACCTTCTTAACCGTGACGAGTTGTAAACAATCCTAATTTAGCATATGCATAATGCGTACTCATGGTTTGAAATCTTTGTTTACTTTTGCTCGTGACGATTTTCCAGATGAAATGTAATTAAACTAATTTACCTGTTAATTACGTAAACTTGTTGTTTTTGGCTCGAATTTTCGACTTAAAGTGAATAACTTTAATATTACTTTGATATGGCCACTTTAAATTTAGAATATTTTGACCTTCATTTTTTTGTGTTTCAAGGGACAATACATCTTTAAGTTACCTGTTAATTATGTAAACTTTAAATAAAAGGTTTAAAATAAAGGTTAAATAAAATGCTCACCAAATATTCTGATCTTTCCATCTGAAAAGCCAGTAATTAACAGATGACCATTATGGTTATACGAACAACAATTGATGCAGCCAGAATTAGCCAACAGAGGGAGCTCTTTCTACATGAAAACAAAATTTGACAGTACGAAATAAAGATTCACTGGAATATTCAATGGAGTATCTATTAAGTATCATGTGACCCATAATCCTCCAATCAAATGACAAGGATCTACTTAGATGTTACATGATTTACAATCATTGTAATTCCTAGAATTGTGTTTTTCAAGAGGAAAACCCAGGAATCCTCTCTTTGGGTGGGGGGGGGGGGGGGGATGTTCATCAGTCAAGGTCATTAACATCACGTTACCTGTAATTTCATTAATTTCATGTCCCACACCATCAGCTTGCTCTCAGGGTAAGATGAAATATCAGGAGACATAACATCATTAGGATTCCGAGAAGCTGAACAAACAAACGCACTATCATTCGGGCTACATGTTAGTGACTGTATCCTGCAAAGAACATGGAAAATAGTTTATTAACTATATATTATATAATTCTGTATTATGATGAAATGCCAAATAGGCATAAATACCTTGGATATAGTGGATCAGTCTCGGCCACATACAATGTCCAATTGGAACTAAGAACATGCTGGAAAATAGTTTATTAACTATATTATATAATATGACAAGGTATGAAATGCCAAATGGGCATAAATACCTTGGATATAGTGGATCAGTCTCAGCCTCACACAATGTCCGCTTAGATGTTGTGTCAAATAGTTTAACAGCACCACTACAACTTCCCAGTAACAACTAATAACAGATAAATTGGGAAAGAATAAACCTAAAACGATTCACAATGGCATCTTTAAATAATGAATACATAAAAACAGTTTGATATAAAAGAAATGAAATATACTAAGGCATATTTACAAGTCTATCTGTTTTTGAAGCCCATTCTAATGATAGTAATGGACTTTTAGACATGATTGTTGCCACAGTAGCAGGAGAGGGCGAAAAACGCCAAACTCTGCAAGATAAAACAATTCACGTATCATAAAGCGGTCATTTGGGGTTCTCACTTCTGGTTATTATTCATTGGTGACCAAATAAATATTTTAAAGAAGATTAAGAAATATATTGTTTGAAGGTTTGCATAGCAAAATCAAATGCTGATATAAAGTTTGCAGTACACCACGTATTTCTGAAAAGAACTGTTGAGTTTCTCTCTCAACAGTTCTTTTCAAAACTATATATACATGGTGTGCTGCAAACTTTATATCAACAAGATTAAGAAATTGTTATTGCTTGTGTAATTTGCAGATATAACAGGGTTACAAATTCATTATCATGATAAGATGTTATAATCGTTCATCACATGAAAGTTAAAAATGAAATTTTTTAAAACAAGATACAGTCTATAAATTGATTTTGACAAGGAGCTGACATTTTAGGAATACTTCAGTGGCTCCAATTAGAGGACATCTAAAGCCTTGTCTACACTGTGACAAAAAATGTGATGTACCCATATATGAACATGATGTCATATCACTACCATATTTGGGCATATCACTACCATACTTGGGTACATCACACTTGTCAAACCTGTTTGATAGTGTAGACAGAGCTTTAGTAATATAATGTAGTCTATACATTGTGTATTTTTAATATATGGGTAGTTTGTTCCCTGTGTTTTCAATTCAATTGGTCCATACTTACTTGACTACACCATCAATATCAGCACTTGCTACCATTGAAACGGATGAGGAAAACTTGCAGGTAGTAATAGCTGAGTGGTGTTCAATATACTCATCTTGACTAAGTACTAGGAATGGTTGTTCATTGCTATATGCTGGAACTAAGAAACAAGACAACAATCACATTATAAGCACTTCATATTATTAGAAACTAATGGGGCCCTTATGTCGACATGGAACTCAACTCAAAGTAACTAGTTGCGCAAGAGTGCTTATGTTGACATTTTGATCAACTGAACGGAACTGAAAGGAACCAGTGTGCGAGTGCTTATGTCAGCACTGGAACTAGTCGTTGCTACCTTACGGTGCGCACGACGCGATTCATAGTTGTGAAGGAACCAGTATGCGCAAGCGCTACAGTAATATCAAACTGATCCCTACTGGTCCGCGGTGACCCGTACCACACGCGTGACTCAATTCAAAGTTTTCAGTTCCTTTCAATTCCTGGAAAAAAAATAAAACAGGGGCATGAAAGTAACTAAGCTTATGTCAACATTTTTTGTGTGCCTGTCATTTGTGGTCAGTTGCATTAAGTTGAGCACTTATGTCAACACAGTTGAGTTGGGTTCCACGTCGACATAAGGGCACCTTAATGTTGTTTGATAAGTTATTACTGGGTTGGTTTTTTTTTCTTTTTACAAACGCTTTACCAACTCATTTGTACAAAAATAATTCAACATTTTACTTGCCTCCTCCACCATCTGTTGATGCATGTCCTTTATCAATTTCAGTTTCTATGGGGAAAAAAGGAAAAATTTCATTAATTTTTTTACTCCAATTAGTTCCATAAACTACAGTAAGATGGTATGCACTTTGGAAAGGTTGTTGGGGCTCAGATCCAAGATTAGCCTCTTATTGCAAACACTCATATTTGTGAGTTGGCAACAGTTTAAAATTCAAAATTTCAAATTCAAGAAAAATCAATTTTGTTATCACAATGGGAAACTATTCTGGTCATTGGTAAATACAAAATGCAGACAAACATTTGTTAAAAACAAATGCAACTTGCAAAAAAACTGATGATTTTCTATGACATTCTCATACGGAGAAAAGATGACATTCATTCTAAAATAACAGCTTACCTTGGGAGATATTAATAGCAGCAACTTTAGTTTCTGTTGCTGCCTGCTGCTGTGTATCTGTCGTACTCGCTTGATGTTTAGGACTTTCCTGATGTTTAACACTTTCTTGTGTTTTTGTGTTCTCTTGTATTTTTGTGTTCTCTAGTGTCTCTTTAACTAGTGTTTCTGGTGCTTTTGAAAGCAACTGTTGCCTTTGTTTCTGATACACTTGTTTTTGCTGAACATGTTTTTCTTTTGTTGACGAATTTGAGGTAAACTGAAAATTAAAAAATGTATGTATGTCTCAAAAAGAAATGATGATGGTGGTTTGTGGGTAGGCTCTCACATGAGGGCATAGGTCATGGACTATACCATTTGGGAGAGAGGTGTTCATGAATATTTCTACTTTTCGAGTTATATCTCGCTCTTTAAGGAAAAAGGGCTATTGTCTGTTTATCCAGGTAAGCTAGGCACAAATAGACTCTGCTGTATACTCAATTTGTGAGGCCGTAAGTTAGAATCTGGTGCCAAAACATTTTGTCATACAGATTATTCTTCTCCGATTTACTGTTACCTAACTTTAATTTAGAAATACTTAAAAAAAGGCAAATTACCAATAAAGACATGGATGAAATGGAATGAACTTAAAATAAATACCTGACTTGATTGTTGTCTAGCTGTAGGTATTTCTCTGCTGACTTGTGACCCTCCCTCAACTTTCTTATTCTTTAATAGATTGTTATCCTCCTCTTTTTTGACTGGTGTCTGTTTTGCACTTGATTTTATTATTGATGAAGGTAGAGATTTGGCTGCGTTTGCTTGTGTCGTTGTTGGAGGTTTACAAACGAGCTGAGGTGACGATGACTTCTTATATTTACTGCTTAAGACATAAAAATAATGGAAATATAACACAACTAAACAATGGCAATCTAACAACAGGACACTGAGCTTGAGATAGGAACTCGTAACAGTCCTTTGATCTTATGTCTGGCTGCGACAAATACCACAGTACTGTACTATGTACATATTTTGTGTGGGGGCATGAAACTGATCCTGTCACAGCCACAGATAAACCTTTTGATCTCCGGAGCTCAGCATCCTGTTGTTAGAATGCCTTGACTAGACTAATATAGATGTACCAATATGTAAAAAGTACTGGGAAGGTAAATCATGAAACTATTGAAATGGACACCACAACCATTATCAAATAAGTTTGACTATCTATAAATAAATACTAAAATGACTGTCGTTAGAAAAATATATTTAAATGAAAAATCAAAAAAACCTTTTAAAGTTGGTAAAATCGTCTGTAGCTTCATCTGTTGAACTCGCTGTGGCGGCAGATGGTAATAGCATTATTTCTCTTTCTTTCTGTGCAAGCTGAAGAAAGAAAAAACATTTGGCTTTCCATTTCAGCACTAATCTCAAACACATCGTGTTCCAGGCCCAAGCCAAATAACAATAACAATAACACTCTCCAACCACAACAACAAAATAACACACTGTAATTTAAAACACACATACCTGATTCCTTAGTCTGCTGTTTTCTTCTTGAAGTTTTATCATCCTTTGTTGTTCTAGGTCATAGTTCAACAGGGTAGGAAGAGGTATGAAATGTTAAAGAACTTGATAACTATGTATAAAGCTCTGTCAACACTATCAAATGTTATATGACAAAAAAAATGTGATGTGCCCATATATGGACATGATGATGTCATATCACTACCATATTTGGGAATATCACTACCATATTTGAGCACATAACATTATTTTTTGGTACTACAGTACCGTATTGAACGTTTGGTGTCGTGTGTAATCAAAATAACTAGTTTATCAAAGGATATGCATAGATTGAAATATAACACTCAGAAAGTTTTGTAGTGAGATGGTTAGCGTTTCTTGCCACTGTTTGGAAAAGTAGAGTTCAAACGATGGTTGTTGTTCAGGGTTCTTTAAAAATGGCAATACTGAAGGAACAATTAAGAAAAGTATATTCATTTAAAAATGTATTGTCACTCAAAAACATGAAAAATGAAGATAAATAAAATCAGATATTTAATAGGCCATTTTTTAGGGAAAAAACGAGGAAAAAATGTTTCCACTTATAAAATGACCAAATAAACCATTAAATTCAACCAAAATTAACTGGCAGCCAATATGACTATTTTTTGCTTTTAAATAAAAAAATTTTTCAGGTAAATAATTGTTTTTTCCCATCCAATTTTTGGTCAAAGTGAATAACTATTATGGAACATTAAAATGGCATATTCAACAACAAAAATGTGAAAAACAAATATATTTCAAGGGGACAATACATCTTTAACATTGCAGTTAATTGTACAACAAAGGTGCTGTGGTGATATTGTTGATAATAAATGTAATGTTAATGATGATATTGATAATGCTTATTAATGTTTATGGGAAGGTAATGTTTACAATGTTGCTGATAAGATGATGATGATACAACAGATATTAATAATTTGTAATTCAACCATTTCTCATCAAATTTATCTTAAAATACTTACTGAACCATTCTTTCCATTCTATTGCATTTTGTAGTTCATTTGACAATTTATCAAAAAATTCTAGTACTTTGTCTTGCTTACTGTTCTGTATAGCATTCACTAAATATAACCTGAGATTAAATAAAATAAATACTATTAAGCTCTGTCTACCTGTATCAAACTTTATGTGACAAAAAAATGTGATGTGCCCATATATATAGACATGATGTCATATTGCCACCATATTTGGGCATATCACTACCATATTTGGGCACATCATACTTTTTTTTGTCAAACTGGTTTGATAGTGTAGACAGAGCTTTAGATAAACATTAGGAGACTGATCTTGACTTGCCAAAGATAGAGGATTTTAACACTCTTTTGATCGTACAGTATCTCTGGCTTTGACAATATTTATGCATGCATTTAACGGTAGCTACAGCCATCAATATTTCATCTATTTTTAGATGATGTACACTGTGCTTTTTAGGGTGCAATACTGTATTTAATGTTGGTACTTTGGAAAGTGTTTGTTCTGGTTCAACTCTTTATCTGTCCTTTCAGGCTTGTAGGCCTGTATGTTTATACATTATTAATGTTTACACAATACAAAAATAATAACGGTGAACTTGCATTTCAAACTTCAGATTATGGACGGTACCTAAAACTTGCAAGTGTATATAAAATATAGTGTAAAATGTTCTGTATTTAGATTTGGTTAAAATGCATTTTACAGACAGTGTAAAATTGCATAGAGCCTACTTATAATAAGTGTACCAGACATAATGTTATGTTAAACTTTATTTCAATCCTATGTGTATCAATGGATTTTAAAATAGAAAATGAGATTTCAATTGCAACTCTTTTTACTTATAATTTTAGTTTTCTCGGTTGAAATCTTTTAATCAGCTCCCATTCGTCGAAGATGGGTACTAATGCTAGTACAAAATTTAATTCACAAACCTCAGGACACTAATTTGAAGACGTTTGACATTAGAACTGTAGGTGGATTCTAATCGACTGAACAACCTCCTATCCAGGTGATCCCAATAGCTGCGTAAGCCCATCAAGTCATACATGTTGATGAAGGTAAAAAGTTGATCTACTATCCGGTTACTCTGATTTTAAAAAAAAGTAAAAGTCATATTTCAATAGATTGTTGTCCAAACATGGAGGTATCTAATTTTATACCACCATGATCTAAATGCTGTTAAATTGCTGTTCTGCAAACACATTTTGGGTAAATTCATTCATTCAGATCATAATCATATATGAAGATAAATAATAATATTATGTATCATTTTACTTTTTATCAGGTGGTAAGACCAGGTCCATAAAACAGTAATATACTCTGCTGCCGAGAAACTCTACCTTTTAATTTACTAAATATTACGGCACGCGTGCGCGTAGTCAATCATGTTGATACTGATAACATGGAGGTATAATACCTCCATTTAATAGGCCTAGGTCTTACTTATTATTAGAAAATAATTAATTAATATATTAATACAGAATACAGAAATTTATTGGCCCGAAAGGAAATTTTGTTTCGTTGACAAGCTCTCAACAATTAATTATAAATATCGCTGTGGCTAAAGATACGGTACCGTATTCTAACTTCTGTTTACTAAAGGTACGGTAAAATTGCATTACGTCATAATCAGCCAATGGGGTGCTGGTACGTGTGTGACGTCATCGTATAAGGACTATTCTTTTTCATATCGCGTCTGTTGTGTTGTATGTAGAGAATTCCTGTCGGCGGCGCCAGGCTGCATGGATGTGTGCGCTGATGAGGGTTTTATTTTTATTCCAAATGGCCTTTATGCCTATATTTTTTATTAAACTTTGTTTACAATGGTGACCATAAACAACAAGCAAATGCGGACAATAAAGGGGTCCTCAAATACTATGATTTTTAGACAGTAGCCCCAGGTCTGAGTCACAGAAATCAGCGCACACACGCGGCTGGCCCCAGCCTGGCATCGCTTTCCCTACACAAACAAACTCATAATGAGGTTATGGTACGTAGGCCTAGGCCTCTTTTCAAACGGTTTTTTGTATTCTAGAATTAAAATCCGACATGTTTTGGCTTTTCAATAATAATAATAATAACAGACGTAGGCTACATTTAGTTTTTGTCACACACGACGGCGATAAATGAAGCATAAAGAAAATGCGGTTGATCACTGTTTTCGCGATATGAAAAAAATCCTAAGTCTTATACGATGACGTCACACATGTACCAGCACCCCATTGGCTGGTTATGACGTAATGCAATTTTACCGTACCTTTAGTAAACAGAAGTTAGAATACGGTACCGTATCTTTAGCCACGGCGTATAAATATACATATAAAAAGTCATAAATACAAAAATACAAGATCTTATAAAAATACGAATAAACATCAAACATAGACAAAAATATAAAAATACTAATAAACTAGCTAGCCTAGCGTGCCAGGGCTTATCTTGCATACACTATGCCTAGGTCCTAGCTATAGTAGGGTACTTCCCCTACACGCGGGTATCTCTGAGCGCCTGGTGGCCCTGTATTAGCTATCTCCTAGACTCGAGACGCCTAGCCTAGATGAGGTAGAGATAGCCTAGCTAGGTCAGAAATAAAATATCACCATACTATACACATACTCGGAAACCCTTATCTTTATCCACTTTTAATTCTGCTTCAAACGTTCTTAATGTGTTTGTTAGGCCCCGAAAAATTAAGTAGTCTTTAACCATTTCATCTGAACGTATCGCTGCTGAAGCCATCTTAACTTTTTTTGCGTATAAAAAAATACCTGTGGAACGCCGTTTTTGCCTTTTACACAATTAATAAAAAAATAATAGGAGAGCCCGCGAGCAAAAAGCGTTGAAATTAACACGGAGGCGCGCCTATTAATGATGTTTTACAAAAATGTAGGGAAAAAAAAAAACTCGGCGTTTATTTCTTCTACATCTATAACTAACTCTTGATTTACTATCAACGATTGACAACCATATGAATGAGATATTGATATCGGAATGTTATCAATAACAGGTGTTTAGTTGACGTATAGCTGTTCCATAATGAAAATTAGATTTTTAAAAGGAATTATTACCATTTTATTATTATAGTTTTTTTTTTGCTTTATCTTACTATAGTCCTACACTTTTCTTGTCATGTCAGCTCACATTATATATCTATTCGCCAAACGTTGCGTTCTCTAATTTGTAGCGAATTTGTTGGTGTACTAATGTTACACATGTTTTACATTTTAACAATTGCAAGTTGAATGGAACATCAGTGAAATTCTATTTAGCATTTCGGATAAAATGTCGTATGTAATAATGATGGTACGATGTGTCTTATTACAAGACACATGTTTAACCCTTTATACAACTATAAACATAGGCCTCCACTCTAACAAACCTCTATGAGAAATTGCACAGGCAATAATATAATACATATATAATAATAATTTCAATTGTTTAAAATTCAAACTTATGAACACCTGTTGCGGTGGTTACAAGGCACCGGATCAGTCAATTAATGATTTACTCGTTATCAAGACATCTACTAATTAAGTTTTTCTTTAACTGTTTATAATGTTTATTGTTCACAATTGAACCATATGGATGAATATGGCCTGTATTTGATGTAGGAATGTTATCAATCACAGGTGTTTAATTGACGTAGGTTTTTAGATTAAATGTGTTATTGATTGTTATTTCATCATCAGTAAGTTTCTTTACTAAGTTTGGTGAGTTGGCATTTTGTCAATAATCAATCATGTCGTCATCGATCAGTATTTTAAAATTAGCATATTATATTAACCGTATTTTAACATTAGCCTAAATCGTTTTTCATGCAATTTGATTTTTTCTTGTAGTTTTATTATCTTTTAGTGTCTTAATTATGCCAATTAAAATGATTTTCCATTATAAGTGAACCAATACAATTCCTTGAATCTTGAATCTTATATTCATGTTATAATAACATAATTATTTATTTCCTTCAAAACAAATGTATATCAATGAATACAAACTACATACAGGAGGAGGGCTAAGAAACCGAGGAACAAGTTCGTATTACCTCAAAAGGGCCTGTTGTTGGGGTTTGAATTAATTTACAACCTCCAAGACTACTACCCTTTCCTACCACCCGGAGGATGATGCGTAGTACGTAGCCTATGTATTACTACCGCCTGCCTTTGAAAGATTGAACTTGTAGTCGACCCACTATATAATAATTGCACCAACTAAATTGTGTAGCAATGAATATGTTATTATATAGATGTACATGTATCTTGGCTAAGTTTCAATTTGCCGGAATCTCGATGCTATTACCCTCAGCTTTTCGTCTTTCAGTTAGCATGCTTTTGTATTTTTTTGTATTTGTATATGTATGTAAATCTTATAAACTCAACGCTTTACACAAAAAAACAAGTTGGGTTCATTTTGATGCAAATCTAATATTACAATGTCAAATATACCTAATTTCTAACAACCAGGCGCGCCGCGGGTCATTTTCTAAATTGCTACAGTATAACAGTAAGCAAATCATACTCAAATCATACCACCAAAATTCAACCCATTTATCAAATTCTTATTTTCTTGAATTCGAATTGAAGTTGGACCTATACAACCTATCAACTTAATTACGAAACTATACGAGATATCGTGATATCTGCTTACATCAACTTGTTTTATTTCTTGATTGAATACTGATAGAAAAATATTACAGAACAATTGTATTATCTTGCATCTGGTATTATTTGCCCATTCTATTTTAGTTATCATTGTCACGTGACCGTAGAAATGCAAACATTTTTATCTGAATTTGCCTATAAAACTCGAAGATTTGAAGCTACTTTTTATTCGTTTCTTCTGATCCGACCAAACGACACCACCACTACCAAGCTACAAGATGCGTTGTTTCATCGTACTTCTCCTTGCCACCGTGGCCTGTGCCAAACTAGCACCTCTCGAAACTCATGGAGAAGACAGAATTCCCGGCAAGTACATCATTGGACTCACGGTAAACTTTATATCTTTTACGTAAGAAAAGTATAGGTAGTCATGTACTAAAATTACCGAATTGTTATGTATGCGTCCTATAGGCCTATTGGTTATACACAGCTCTTTCATCTATCTTCAGGCCTAGTGCTACTGCGTCGTAGCCTAGTGCTACTGCGTCGTAGCCTAGTGCTACTGCGTCGTAGCCTAGTGCTACTGCGTCGTAGCCTAGTGCTACTGCGTCGTAGCCTAGTGCTACTGCGTCGTAGCCTAGTGCTACTGCGTCGTAGCCTAGTGCTACTGCGTCGTAGCCTAGTGCTACTGCGTCGTAGCCTAGTGCTACTGCGTCGTAGCCTAGTTCTACTGCGTCGTAGCCTAGTGCTACTGCGTCGTAGCCTAGTGCTACTGCGTCGTAGCCTAGTGCTACTGCGTCGTAGCCTAGTTCTACTGCGTCGTAGCCTAAAGTGCTACTGCGTCGTAGCCTGCCAGGGAAGAGTATAATTTACTGTTCCTTGGTCCTACAAGTTCCTTTACAACCTTAATATTAATTGTTGGCAAATAAATCAAAATTGGACGCTCAGAACATGGAGGTATAACATTTATAAAAATAATTGTATACCTCCATGCTCAGACCGTCCTGCAAGGAAAACAATCCAAACTAATGTCTTTTTCTTCCAAACACTGTAATTGGTTGATGTAATTGATGTAATTGATGTTGGTTGATGTTGTATTATATAGCAACAATTTGCAATAAATTTTATGTATATTCTTTTCATTTTCATGGTAAACCTACAAACTGCTAACAATGTCTCAATATTGCATATGAAATGAACGCATTGCTTGTTTTTCCCCCGAGTCATACATGAAAGAAGATTAAAAATCCACGAAATAATGCATAAAAATGTTTAATTCTAATATCATTTTACTTAATATTTCCAGTATAATTTTAATAATTTACAATCACTTTTAGGCAAGTGCTGACTTCAGCCGTGTTCCACAAGAGTTGAAAGAAAAGATCGTCAGAAAATTCAGAAACATCAAGGCATTCGTTGTTGAAAATATGGACGACAAAATCATACAAAAGGTGAGCTCAAAACACACACAAGTTATTTTGTCAACACTACCATTTTCATTATTTAATACAACGATATTTTTAGGCATTAATAAAAACTATATATATTCAAATATGTGTTTAGTCAATTTTATAATGACAGTACTTGCTGTCCATCAATGTTATGATAAATCATGTCATCATGTTAAGCTCTGTCTACACTATCAAACTAGTTTGACAACAAAGTGTGAAGTTTGGAAATAGTAGTGATTTTTTATAATCATTACAATTTCAAGCGTAAATTAATAATCTATCTTCGATATTCAGATCCGTCAATTGGACATCATTGACTACATTGAAGAGGACAGCATCATGAGAACACAGGCCGTTACCTGGGGTTTGGATCGTGTTGATCAAAGAAATCTCCCATTGGATGGCGGATTTTCCGTCAGTGGTAAGTTCTCCACTATTAGACATATATACATAGACATAGACATGATATACTTTATTGTCACATAATAATTATATGCGAGACTCAGCTTCCCGTTACATTCGTAATAAACAAGGCCAACAGCCATAAGTCGCGTGCTAAAACGCATAGTGATACCGGACCGACAGACAGACCGACAGACCGACAGACCGACCGACCGACCGACATAGTGAACTATAGAGTCGCGTCAACGCGACTAAAAACAGGCCTATTCGACGTATTTGCTGGGCTTAAATTCTGAAGCATAGCACTTGGCTTATTGCATACTGTACTTATCCGATTCAACTGTCCAATTTCTTATTCTTTTCTAATTTATTTTTCAATTTCTAATTTTGAAAGTGTAACAATTACCTTTGTCGTTTTTTTTTTAAATCAAGGAACTGGATCCAGTGCCCACATCTACGTCATCGACACTGGAATCAACCCATCTCACAATGACTTTGGTGGACGCGCATCAATCGCTTATGATGCCACCAGAAATGGTGATGTGAGTTGCCGCCATTTCATAATTATTATTTAACATAACCCCTGATCCACATATGGCTGTTACCAATCAAACAAAATATTTCTTTGATTTGCATAGGGTGTTGACTGCAACGGACATGGAACCCATTGCGCTGGAACCACCGCTAGTAACACCTGGGGTATTGCCAAGGGAGCTAAAATATACGGTGTTAGAGTTCTTGGATGTCTTGGATCTGGTACCACTTCTGACATCGTAGAAGGTAAGCTATAAGTTTTCGTTTTTATCAATATATTCTCCAATTCATGGTAAAATTGAAGCAATTTTAGAGCACCATATTGAACTTTTCAATAATCAACCAGCTAAGCTAAAGATGCAAATGACAGTTATGCGATTGGTGAAATCACAGTACATCTTTGCGTTGCACCTAAACTACGCAAGCGTGCTTCCCACTGGCAACGCAAAGTAACGCAACGTAATGTAAAAAAATGCACTTCTGATAATTGTGTTTTCCCCCGCCTGCGTGAAATCAAAACTGTGATGTTTGCAGCACCCGTGCGTCGCCGGTTCCCACTTGTGATTACGCAATACAGCACTTTGCGTCGATACGTCGCTGCGTTGCGTTTTAGTGGGAACCAAGCTTTAAGAAAGCATTGTCAATGCGCATAATACATACGACTACTCTATTTTGTATTGAATGTCACAGGTATGGATTGGGTCGCATCTAATGCCAATACACCATGTGTTGCATCTATGTCTCTTGGAGGTGGTGCATCCACAACAACAGACAGCGCTGTTGCAACACTTGCAAGCACATGTGTAGTTTCAGTCGCTGCTGGTAACAGCAATGCTGATGCTTGTAACTACTCTCCAGCCAGAAGCAGTGACGTAAGTGTAGACTTGTTTGTAGCACTGAAAAAAATAGTCAGAAGACTTTTATATATGTCAGTGGTATGTTGATCAAAAACATGGCAGCACACGGTGGGGACATACAGTACGTCATTTTAAATATCAGTTGTTAATGTTTAAAGGGACCATGTCTTCTCCTTCTTCTTAACCTATTTCTTTCCACTGCAGGACGAAGGCCTCTTCATCAATTCACCATTCACGTCTGTCTCTAGCTACTCTTTGCCATGCAATGCCACTATGTGTTGTTAATTCATCCCTCCATCTCATCTTTTGTCTCCCTCTGCCTCTTTTGTAGGTTCATGTCCAATTTGTCAGTCTGACTGTCCATCTGTTGTCATATCATATATATTGTCAAATTACTACTATGCACTTGTTTATGTTTTTTCTAGGCCATCACTGTTGGAGCTACAACCATTAGTGGTGTCTGGAACTCTTATGACGACAGATCATCATTCTCCAACTATGGTTCATGCGTTGATATTTTCGCTCCAGGCTCTGACATCACCTCCACCTGGTACAACAGCAACACTGCCACCAACACCATCAGTGGTACATCCATGGCTTGCCCACACGTCTCTGGTGTGGCCGCTGTTCATCTTGCTAATGGAGTCGACAAAAGTGGTGTAAGAAATAAGATTTTGAGTGATGCTACTTCAGGTGTTGTCAACAATCCCGGATCTGGATCTCCAAACCTTATGCTTTATTTGGCCTAAGTTACTTTGCCTAATTCTATTCGTTATTATAATTCTAAATATCAATACAATTTGGTAGGCATATTAATAACAATGTACCCATAGTACATAGGCCTATATTCACTTAAATTGATTTCAATTTAATAAATGAAATGCAAATGAAGTAAGTTTGTTTGATTTGTTTGTACACAATTATGACGTAACTTGATGACGACAAGCTCACGGAACCGTGTTAAGCCGTGAAATATGCAAAACCTCACATTTGTGCAAACTTTTTGCAAATTTCAAGGCTAAACAATCCGTCGATATTGGTAAAACGAGTTCCGATGCGTCTATCTATGCTCTGGCGTTTTTCTTCTATAGTATAGATAGGAACCAGAAGAAGATGATCCTTGTGAACTTGCTATTGTTTTTAGTTTTCACACCAGTCCCACCCTATTCCACTTATATTCCCAGTTTCCTTGACTTTCTGGATTATCAGTCCTGAGGACGATCAAAGCATATTGATCAAACATCGAGAAACTCAACAGTTCTTTTCAGAACTAATATACGTGGTGTACCGCAAACTTGATATCAACAAAGATGATCTAACTGTCATCACCACTACCATAACCACCACTGCGCTAATACCACAACCACCACCCCCACCAAAACTACCACAGCCATGGAGATGATAACGATGAGTGTATGAAGGGCTTGTGTAGGCCGACATCGTTGTACCAGGAAAGATTCCTTCTGATTGTTTACTCAAACTCAAACAAAAAAATAATTTGACTCAAATCAATAACAAAATGTATTATTTAATACATAATTATTGCATAGCAATATAAAACGGATAATAGGGACTTTTGTGACCGAGGAGATGTCAACAACATGAAACATCCATCATCTGTAGGCCTATTGAGTGTCCAGTTATTCCTATGCATAATTATAGAAATAGTCCCTAGATAATCGATGTCAAGCCATCGATATCTCTAACAATTTTGCCAAAACGGCAATACATTTTGTTTTATAATACATCGTTTTATACTTAACAGAAAAGCATACAATCCCGTGTTTCTTTACACGTGTTTCTTTACACGTGTTTCTTTACACGTGTTTCTTTACACGTGTTTCTTTACACGTGTTTCTTTACACGTGTTTCTTTACACGTGTTTCTTTACACGTGTTTCTTTACGTTTATCATGGGATTAGAACTTACCATGATTTGTATGTACGTATCTTAATATTAATGTTTATTTTTTTTATATTTACGTTTTTTACATATAAACTTCCTTTCTACAAAGTTAAGCCTAATATCATAGGCCTATGTAATAAGCCTATCCGAGTAACTCGATTGACACTAGATAGAATAGAAGAAGTGTCTATGAGGTGTGTCTTCGAAGAAGTGTCTATGAGGTGTGTCTTCGAAGAAGTGTTTATGAGGTGTGTCTTCGAAGAAGTGTCTATGAGGTGTGTCTTCGAAGAAGTGTCTATGAGGTGTGTCTTCGAAGAAGTGTCTATGAGGTGTGTCTTCGAAGAAGTGTCTGTGAGGTGTGTCTTCGAAGAAGTGTCTGTGAGGTGTGTCTTCGAAGAAATGTCTGTGAGGTGTTTCTTCAAAGAAATGTCTGTGAGGTGTGTCTTCGAAGAAATGTCTGTGAGGTGTGTCTTCGAAGAAATGTCTGTGAGGTGTGTCTTCAAAGAAATGTCTGTGAGGTGTGTCTTCGAAGAAATGTCTGTGAGGTGTGTCTTCGAAGAAATGTCTGTGAGGTGTGTCTTCGAAGAAATGTCTGTGAGGTGTGTCTTCGAAGAAATGTCTGTGAGGTGTGTCTTTTAAGAAGTGTCTGCGAGGTGGGTCTTCGAAGAAGTGTCTGCGAGGTGTGTCTTCGAAGAAGTGTCTGTGAGGTGCGTCTTCGAAGAAGTGTCTGTGAGGTGTGTCTTCGAAGAAATGACTGTGAGGTGTGTCTTCGAAGAAATGTCTACGAGGTGCGTCTTCGAAGAAATGTCTGCGAGGTGTGTCTTCGAAGAAATGTCTACGAGGTGTGTCTTCGAAGAAATGTCTATGAGGTGTGTCTTCGAAGAAGTGTCTATGAGGTGTGTCTTCGAAGAAATGTCTATGAGGTGTGTCTTCGAAGAAATGTCTATGAGGTGTGTCTTCGAAGAAATGTCTATGAGGTGTGTCTTCGAAGAAATGTCTGTGAGGTGTGTCTTCGAAGAAATGTCTGTGAGGTGCGTCTTCGAAGAAATGTCTATGAGGTGCGTCTTCGAAGAAATGTCTATGAGGTGCGTCTTCGAATAAATGTCTAAGAGGTGCGTTTTCGAAGAAATGTCTAAGAGGTGTGTCTTCGAAGAAATGACTGTGAGGTGTGTCTTCGAAGAAATGACTGTGAGGTGTGTCTTCGAAGAAATGTCTACGAGGTGTGTCTTCGAAGAAATGTCTACGAGGTGTGTTTTCGAAGAAATGTCTACGAGGTGTGTCTTCGAAGAAATGTCTACGAGGTGTGTCTTCAAAGAAATGTCTACGAGGTGTGTCTTCGAAGAAATGTCTACGAGGTGTGTCTTCGAAGAAATTTCTACGAGGTGTGTCTTCGAAGAAATGTCTACGAGGTGTGTCTTCGAAGAAATGTCTACGAGGTGTGTCTTCGAAGAAATGTCTACGAGGTGTGTCTTCGAAGAAATGTCTACGAGGTGTGTCTTCGAAGAAATGTCTACGAGGTGTGTCTTCGAAGAAATGACTGCGAGGTGTGTCTTCGAAGAAATGACTGCGAGGTGTGTCTTCGAAGAAATGACTGCGAGGTGTGTCTTCGAAGAAATGACTGCGAGGTGTGTCTTCGAAGAAATGTCTATGAGGTGTGTCTTTGAAGAAATGTCTATGAGGTGTGTCTTCGAAGAAATGACTATGAGGTGTGTCTTTGAAGAAATGTCTATGAGGTGTGTCTTCGAAGAAATGTCTATGAGGTGTGTCTTTGAAGAAATGTCTATGAGGTGTGTCTTCGAAGAAATGTCTATGAGGTGTGTCTTCGAAGAAATGTCCAACAAGAAGAAAAGAAGCAGACTATAAAAACAAGAATTTCTTAAAATAAAACAAGAGAAGATGAAGACAACTAGAAATATGTTCTTATAAGAAGACAAGTAGAAATCTATTTGATAAGGAAACAAGCAGAAATTCATTTTTTAAGAGACAAGCAGAATTTTCAAGTACAGCATTTTAACCGCATTTTTAACTGGATCCAGAAAAGCAGATAGCCGATTTTTCCAAATTTTGTGTAACCATTGGATGAAGACGAGCCGATCATCAAAGAAGATACGCCAGAAGATTCAAAACGGAGACCTGAAGAACAGAAGCAAGCGGACAAGAAGGGCCGTTGTTTGATCATTCATCATCGTTAATTTTTTTTCAAATTTTGAACACTTTGAACGTTGTTTGAACATTCATCATTTTTTAATTTTGCAACTTTTTGAACGTTGTTTGTACATATCATTTGAACATTGTTGATTTGTTTTAATTAGTTTTTGGATATGAAGCAGTAAGTAAGTGAAAACCATTTTGATTTTGAATTGTAACCTTGAGTGAAAAGTGGGAGTTTATATATGTATACACTAATTTTTTTTTTTTTATATATTTGGTAACTATTATTATAAAGTATGGTTGGCGTTGAAAACGAAGTAATTATAAATGCAACTCGACACTCACGTGGCCTAAAGTGTTTGTCATTTGATGTATTTTTTTGTAGTTTATTATCCTTTATTGTCTTAATTATGCCAAGGAAAATGATTTTCCATTTCAAGTGGCCCAATCAAATTTCTTTGTATCTGGAATATTATACCGTATTAATGTTATAATAATATATTTATTTCCTTCAAAATAAATGTATATCAATGAATACTAACTATACATACAGGAGGAGAGCAGAAAAACTGAAGAACAATTTCTATTACATAAAAGGGCCTGTTGTTAGGGGTTTGAGTTAATTTACAACAGCCATAAATAGCCTACCCTTTCTGACATGAGGATGAAGCGCGTATGCATTACTATCTTCTTGCTTATGAAAGCTGAACTTGTAGTCGGCCCTTACCGTTATTATAATTGCACCAACTAAATGATATTATAGCAATGAATTTAACTTTTTATTACAGTAAAGATACAAGTTTAAATTTGCCGGAATCTCGATGTTATTACCCTCTTCGTCTTTCAGTTAGCATGTTTTTGTATTTGTATATAACATGTAAATCTTATAAACTCAACGCTTTAGAAGAAAACAAAAGTTAGTTCATTTTGATGCAAACGTCCATGTTAAATCAATACCTAATTTCTAACAACCAGGCGTGAGTCAGTTTCTAAATAGTAACCAAATCATACTTTTGTAGTACATACATAAATTTAAACCATATGTCAAATTCTTATTTTCTTGAATTTTATATCGATTTTGAGTCAACTTAATTAGCATCCGGTATTATTTGCCCATTCTGTTTTAGTTATCAGTCACGTGACCGTAGACATTTTTATCTGAATTTGCCTATAAAACTCGAAGATTCGAAGCTACTTTTTATTCGTTTCTTCCGATCCGACCAAACGACACCACTACCAAGCTACAAGATGCGTTGTTTCATCGTACTTCTCCTCGCCACCGTGGCCTGTGCCAAACTAGCACCTCTCCAGACTCATGGAAAAAACAGAATTCCCGGCAAGTACATCATTGGACTAACGGTAAAATATTTGTATATTTTTTATTTATTTTTTCCTTTCAGTGACACATAAAATGGAAGCGCTGAGAAGAGACAAGAGCTAGCTGTCAAAGACAACTATTGACAAAGGGTATGTTTCTCCCTTTTATACATTAATTAAGAAAATGACTAAGGCATAGTCGTGGACCTAAACTAGCACAGTAGTAAATTATTAGCATAAAATCATCAAGCACCAAATCATTAAAATTTCAATTGTAAATTATTAGCATGTATGTGAAATTGCTTGTGATGCGCCATGGTACATCCTTGCGTTGTGTAGGAACCAAGCTTAAAGCTAATTGATTGAATACGCTTTTTCATCGGCATCAGTTACAAACTTGATACTCAAAATTGGACGCTTAAAAATCACCCTCAAGTTCCAAATTGATGTCTTTTCTTCCAATTGTAGTCTGTAACACTGTGATTGGTTAATGTTGTACTATAGGCCTATAGAGATACCAATAATTAATACCATATATTTTGGGTTTTTATTTTATGTTTTATTTTCATGGTAAATCCTCACAAATGCCTTCATATGCATGAAATATAAAATTAATAATACATAATAATAATAATTCTTTATTCACCAAAGGCAAAAAACGGTATAAACAAATAACTTTCGCTAGTCAATGGTTTACACCTGATTAACAAATATAATACTGTTCAGTCCAAACGATTTTGATAATATAATACAATAATTTAAGAAAAACACAATAATGACAAAAAGTAAGAGGTGGGCCAGCATTAATCAGTATCTCGATAATAGTAGTTCAAGTTATATTTTTTACGAAATTAATTTTTGATGTATTATTTTTTATGTCGAGTGATAAATTATTCCAAAATTTTGTGCCAGTAAACGAAATTCTAAATTGACCTGCCATAGTACGGGCTTTTGTGATAGATACCTATCTTATTACCCTTGTTTAAACCTAGTAGTTCGTAAATGATCAACTTTACTAAAATAATAACTGATTTGATGTGCAGAGTTTCTATTATATAAATCAAAAACAAAATTAAGTACACATAATTCGTATAGTTTATGAACATCTAGAATATTAAGTTGCTTAAATATCGGAGATGACGAAGCATTAAAATCAGAAAAAGTTATACACCGCATACACATTTTTTGAATAACACAAATAGGTTGTAAATATGTTTTATACGTGCTACCCCAAACTTTGATGCCATAAGTGATACTTGGTTGAATAAACATTTTATATAATAAGATTAATATATTTGTGGGTACAACATATCTTAGTTTAAATAAAATGCCTGCCTTCTTTCTAATATTGTTTTTAACATCATTAATATGACTATTCCAAATTAAATGTTTATCAATCTTAACACCAACAAACATTACTTCTTCTGCTTCATTAAGTTGTTTATGTTTTACGTATATGTTACCGTTAGTAGAAACATTTTTATTCCTGTTACAGAATACAATATGATTTGTTTTACCAACGTTAGTTAATTTGTTTGCATTGCACCATTCAATGACATGTTGAAAATAATAATTATAGAGATGAAATAAATTAGTATCATCTGCAAACAAACAGCCTAAATTCAAAAAGATTAGTAGAATGAGAAATATCATTTATGTAGATCAGAAACAGGGTTGGACCCAATACTGATCCTTGTGGGACATGAGATTGGGAGTTTATCAGAACTAATTTGGTCAGCAGCCACGTATTAGATTAGATTTATAAAACATTCAGATAAAAAATGACTATAATCTCTACATACAACACTCTCCTTAACAAAACTTGACAAATTCAATTCAGAGAATATAGCAAATATCGGTAAGTGATCCGAAATATCGCATGCAATTGTTCCAGAGTCAATTACATTATTATCTATGTTTGTATAAATGTGATCAATAATTGTTTTCGACGTTGGTGTTACCCTTGTTGGAACAGTTATTAACTGATGTAGATAAAGGCAATGCAACGCTGTACAAAATGAATCATTGATTCCATCATTCCCCAATAAATCAACATTAAAGTCGCCAAGTAATATACAACGTTTCTTATCTAATCCAATGCAATATATAACATTTAACAATTCATCTTGAAAATATTTCAAATTTGTGTTTGGTTTTCTAAAAAGAACACCGACAACAATCACTTGCTTCCCATCTGTTATCTCTAACCATATTGATTCGGAGTTAGCAACGCTGTATGAGTTATGGACATATGCGCCAACGCAACCACCCCTTCCTTCTTCACGGCAGCAATATTCAAATGAATATGAATCTAATTTATAGCTTTCTGGATTATCGATGTTCTATGTTTCTGAAATTCCAATTATTTTAATTTTTTCTTTTAAAGATCTTCATACAATAGTCTCATTGCATTGAAATTGAACGAATATTTATATGAGAGGCTGTAAATATGCGATGAAAGTTTGATCCATATGTGTCGTTGAAAGCTGAATGAGTCATATGGCGTTAATTGAATTGTTATTCAAATCAGAATACCTATTCTCGTCAGAATTCAAATATTCAAATTCCGGCACATTACATACTTTAGATAACAAACAAACAAAACAATGATAACAATCTCTTCTAATTGTAGTAATAAGTTCCTCATAATACCGTACATAACACTGGTTGGCGCCAGCTACAACAAATATAATCATATAAAATACATAGTACTGTATACGACAAATACGACAAATAATACGAAGAAATAAAATAAAGTTCACTCCTACCGATGAGTTTCATTGAGATATTCGAAAGCCATATAGGCCTAGGCCTACATTAGTTTGGGTATACTCGTTTCAGCTTACCCTCGCCATCTTTCACCAACATATATCCCGGCACGGACCACGGAATAAGCGCGAATTTCCCATCTTTTCTACTAAGCTTACTTTGCTCAACTTTTAGTTTAGCACGGTCCGCTCTCTCACGGTGGATGTAAGTCATCAGAAATAAAGATAAAGTCACCGTGGTATTGTTTGCCTTTCAGTAATTTAGGAGCCGCTCGCAGAATTCGATCCCTGTCTGTGTACCTCAACAGCTTAACATGGATTGGGCGTGGCGTAGATTTCCTAATGGTCTGAGCATAGCCTAATTTCCCCATCGGGCTTCTGTGAGCTCTTTCAATTTCGATATTCGTTTCAATATTAAAATATTGTTTAATGATGTCAGTAATTACTTCACTGCAGTCCGATGATGTTTCCGTGCTTTCGAGTACACCCCAAACAACTATGTTATTTCTTCTAGATCGGTTTTCTAGCTCATCCAGGCGTTTTTCCAGCCTGCCACTGGTGTCGGTCTTGGTTGCGTTAATATCTTCTTTTAATTTTGAGGTTTCCGATGATAGGTAATCTACACTAGCCTCAAGTTGATTTGTTGCACCTCGTAGTTCTTCTTCTAGCTTTTTGTGCTTGGTTTCCACCGCATCAAGTCTAGCAACTACGGTATGCAACATGTCTGCAATTTCGTCTAGTTTGTTCAGCTTTTCTAATTTACATAGTATTTGTTCTCCCTTTTCTTTATCAATACCAGTGTACTGGTCGCTATCCTTATTGCGTTGTGATTTTCTTTCAGGTTGCTTTTTTTCATCAGCCATTTCAGTTACACCTGTATGCCGTAGAATCTAAATTAAGAAATACTTGTCACACACGTCCGCACCGGTCGAAATCATTGAATCCTATGGTTTCCTTATTTTTACCTCGAGTCTTGTATGGAGATTTATGAAAAGCTACGACATAATAACTACAAATTTATTTCTAATATAATTTTACTTAATATTTCCACTTTAATTTAATAATTTACAATTTTAGGCAAGTGCTGACTTCAGCCGTGTTCCACAACAGTTGAAAAAAAAGATAGAAAGAAAATTCAGAAACATCAAAGCATTCGTTGTTAAAAATATGAACGACAAAATCATACAAAAGGTAAGCTCAAAACACACCAAGTTATCATTTTGTCAAACATTAATCATTTTTATTATTTAATATAACGATATTTTTAGGCATGAATACAAACTGTATATTTAAGTATGTTTTTAGTCGATTTTCTAATGACAGTAGTTGCTGTCCAATGTTATGATAAATCATGTTAAGCTCTGTCTACACTATCAAACTAGTTTGACAAAAAAAGTTCCCAGATGGTAGTGATATGCCCAAATATGGTAGTGATATGACATCATCATGTCCATATGCCTATATAGGCACGTCACATAAAGTTTGATAGTGTATATACAAGGTCTTATGTTAGATAAATACTGTAATACAAACTTTCATACATTTTTAAAAATCATTAAAATTGCAAGCGTAAATTAGTAATCTATCTTCGATTTTCAGATCCGTCAATTGGACATCATTGACTACATTGAAGAAGACAGCATCATGAGAACACAGGCCGTTACGTGGGGTTTGGATCGTGTTGATCAAAGAAATCTCCCATTGGATGGCGGATTTTCCGTCAGTGGTAAGTTCTCCACTATACCCTATTCGACGTATTTGCTGGGCTTGAATTCGGAAGCATAGCACTTGGCTTATTGCTTACTTATCCCATTCAACTGTTAACCGTTTGTCCAATTTCTTAATCTTTTCTGATTTCTTTTTCAATTTCTAATTTTGAAAGTGTAACAACAATTACCTTTGTCGTGTTTTTTTTTAATCAAGGAACTGGATCCGGTGCCCACATCTACGTCATCGACACTGGAATCAACCCATCTCACAATGACTTTGGTGGACGCGCATCAATCGCTTATGATGCCACCATAAATGGTGATGTAAGTTGCCACTGTGTAATTATTATTTACATAATCCAACAATGCCTATGTTATGCGCAATTTGAACGATTTGCGCAATTTGAAATTGCGCAAGGATTTTCTTGCGCAATTTAAAATTGCGCAAAAAAATTCTTGCGCAATTTGAATTGAAACATGTGTTTCAAATTCAAACTCCCGAATTTTTTTTCCGAATAAAAAAAATCTCGAATTCCCAATGGTTCTATAAAATACCATATTCACACATAATATGAGGAGAAGGCATAAATAAATACCAATAGTAATATAATAATTTCAATTCAAATATCAGTACTAATGACGATTAATAAGATTAATAACGATTGAATTTTTTTTAGAAACAATAATTATTACGAATTATTAGACGTTTACTATTTAACTTAAAAATTAAATTTAATGACAAAAAAGATTGACCTTTCGGTACCATTCTCAACAACAAATGAGTACAATAATAAAAATAACAAACAGTTCGTTTTCAAATTGCGCAAAGGTGTCATATTGCGCAAGAACTATCTTGCGCAATTTACAAATTGTGCAGCGCAATTTGAAATTGCGCAAGGATTTTCTTGCGCAATTTGAAATTGCGCAAGTTTCTTGCGCAATTTAATATTGTGCAAGAAAATCCTTGCGCAATTTCAAATTGCGCAAGAATTCTTTGCGCAATTTTAAATTGCGCAAATCGTTCAAATCGCGCATAACACCACCATGTTACCCAGTTATCAGAAGCTAATCAGTGAATTAAAAATAATCCGCCTGATCAGCCCTATCTACCTGTTACCAATCAAACAAAATATTTCTTTGATTTGCATAGGGTGTTGACTGCGACGGACATGGAACCCATAGCGCTGGAACCACCGCTAGTAACACCTGGGGTATAGCCAAGGGAGCTAAAATATACGGTGTTAAAGTTCTTGGATGTCTTGGATCTGGATCCACTTCTGACGTCGTAGAAGGTAAGCTATATATTTTCGTTTTTATCAATATATTATCCAATTCATGGTAAAATCGAAGCGATTTTAGTGCACCACATACTCTATTTTCAATAATCAACCAACTAAGAGATATATGCAAATGACAGTTATTATGCGATTGGTGCAATCACAGTACATCCTTGCATTGCACCTAAAATACTTTTATTAAAATGGGAAACACGTTAGAAAGCATTGTCAATGCGCATAATACATACAACTACTCTCTTATATTGAATGTTACAGGTATGGATTGGGTCGCTTCTAATGCCAAGACACCATGTGTTGCATCTATGTCTCTTGGAGGTGGTGTATCCACATTAACAGACAAGGCTGTTGCAAGACTTGCAGCCAAATGTGTAGTTTCAGTCGCTGCTGGTAACAGCAATGCTGATGCTTGTAAATACTCTCCAGCCAGAAGCAGTGATGTAAGTTTAGACTTTTTTTGTAGCACTGAAAAAAGTAGACTTTTGTCTATGGCAGTGGTATTTTTGATCAAAACATGGCAGCACACGGTGGGGACATACATCATGTTAAATATTCAGTTTTTAATGTTTAAAGGAACTGTGTACCGTGGCACTATACTTGTTTAATTTAGAAAACTAGTAAGCAAAAATCAGTGACGTGAAAGATGTTTTCTCAGATTGGTAGAGAAATGCAGGAGCGGGAGAGCGGGATATAAATTATTGTGTGTATGATTACTATTACTTATGCACTTATGCTCTTTTCTAGGCCATCACTGTAGGAGCTACAACAATCAGTGGTACCTGGAACAACCCTTATGACGACAGATCATCATTCTCCAACTATGGATCATGCGTTGATATTTTCGCTCCAGGCTCTGACATCACCTCTACTTGGCACAACAGCAACACCGCCACCAACACCATCAGTGGTACATCCATGGCTTGCCCACACGTCTCTGGTGTCGCCGCTGTCCATCTTGGTAATGGAGTCCGCACAAGTCGTGTAAGAAGCACCATTTTGAGTGATGCTACTTCAGGTATTGTCAACAACCCCGGATCTGGATCTCCAAACCTTATGCTTTATTTGGCCTAAGTTACCGTTGCCTAATTCTATTCGTTATTATAATTATAAATATCAATACAATTTGGTAGGCATATTAATAACAATGTACCCACATTATATTCATTTAAATTGATTTCAATTTAATAAATGAAAAGCAAATGAAATAATTTTGTCTGATTTGTTTGTACACAATTATGACGTAACTTGACCAGTGATGACGACAAACGACGAGACAAGCTCACGAAACCGTGTTAAGCCAAGTCTTGGGCAAAACGTCACATTTGTGCAAACTTTTTGCACATTTCACGGCTCAACAACCCGTCGATATTGGTAAAATGAGTTCCGATTCGTCTATCTATGCTCTGGCGTTTTTTCTATAGTATAGATAGGAATCAGTACAAGATGATCTTTGTGAACTTGCTATTCTTTTTAGTTTTCACACCAGTCCCACCCTATTCCACTTATATTCCCAGTTTCCTGAATTTTTTGGATTCCCAGTCCTGAGGACGATCAAAGCATATTGATCGAAACGTCGAGAAACTCAACAGTTCTTTTCAGAACTAAATATACGTGGTGTACCCCAAACTTGATATCAACAAAGATGATCAACTGTCATCACCATTACAACAACCGCTGCGCTAATACCACTACCACAACCACCACCAAAACTACCACAGCCATGGAGATGATAACGATGAGTGTATGAAGGGCCTATGTAGGCCTACATCGTTGTACCAGGAAAGATTCCTTCTGATTGTTTACTCAAACTCTAACAAAAAAATAATTTGACTCAAATCAATAACAAAATGTATTATTTAATACATAATTATTGCATAGCAATATACAACGGATAATAGGGACCTTTTTGACCGAGGAGATGTCAACAACATGAAACATCCATCATCTGTAGGCCTATTGAGTGTCCAATTATTCCTATACATAATTATAGAAATAGTCCCTAGAAAATCGATGTCAAGCCATCGATATCTCTAACAATTTTGCCAAAACGGCAATACATTTTGTTTTATAATACATTGTTTTATACTTAACAGAAAAGCATACAATCCAGTGTTTACAAACACGTGTTTTTTTACCTTTATCATGGAATTAGAACTTACAATGTATGTATGTACGTATCTTAATATTAATGATTACTTTTTTTAATATTTACGTTTTTTATATAAACTTCCTTCCTACGAAGTTAAACCTAATAGGCCTATGTAATAATCCTATCCGAGTAACTCTATTGAAACAACAAAGCATACAATCCAGTGTTTAAAAACACGTGTTTCTTTTACATTTTACATTTTACATCTTTTACATTTATCATGGGATTAGAATTCTTATTATGTATGCACGTCTCTTAATATTAATTTTTTTTTTATTATTTAAATTTTTATATAAACCTGATCCCACGAATGCTAAATCTAATATCATATGTAATAAGCCTATCCTTGTGACCGCATATGTAAGTATTATAAGAATTAAATCAACATAGGGCTATCACCCTCTATCAACTATCATTTACTAAACTGACGGAGCTATAGATTGTGAAACACCTAAAGCTTGGTTCCACTAGCGACGCAACGTAACGCAATCTACGCAATAATTGTGCTTGCGCCTGAAATCAAACCTGTGATGTTTGCAGCGCTGCGTCGTCGGTTCCCCCACTTGTGATTACTCAATACAGCACTTTGCGTCGATACGTCGCTGCGTTGCGTCCTAGTGGGAACCAAGCTTAAGCCTGTTTGCCAAACAAAGGCGACTGCGGGTTACAGTGACAAACTCCATGGTGCTCAACCAGTTCATCGTTTGTATCCATGTGATGATCACAAGCAGTACATTTAATGTGTTCGCAGTCTTTATGATCGCATTCCTGAAAATAAAGCATATCATTATAATGGTTAAGCTTTGTCTACGTTATCAAACTAGTTTGACAAAAAAAGTGTGAAATTAAATATGGTAGTGATATGCTCAAATATGGTAGTGATATGACATCATCATGTCTATATATAGGGCACATCACATTTTTTGTCACATAAAGTTTGATAGTATAGACAAGGCTTAAGGCTGGTTTTTCTAGTTATTACGGACAATGGTTATTCGACCCATGGAGTACATTTATAGTTGATAAATGGCAAAAAAATAATTTGCAATGGATTTTCCCAATTGTTTAAAATATACTTTCGTGAGGTTCATTTCATAGAACCAAGGCATGCTTGGTTTATGCACTGTGATTAACAGGAAACAATACTGTAAGAACTTTACTTATTCACTCCAATATAAACAAGGACATGCGTGCACACATATAAAAAAGGCCTGATTAACCACTACTTATATACACATTTAAGGCTATTATAGTTAATACGCCTACGCCTATATCTGAATATTTCTACCTCCTGTGTGTTATCCTCCATCTCTACACTAGAGTCTAAATCGTGTCTTGCTTCTTTCTGTCAATTTTAAATGATAAATGAAATGTTAAATTATACAGCCAATGAAAAGAAAATTGAAAAGAAAGTAAAAAGGCCACAGGATCAAGACCAAAAGAAAACTGGATAAACCAAATAAAAAAGAAAAAAATTGTAGACTTTAGCACAATAACAAACCATTCTGCCCAAAACAGAAAAATATAGAAAAACTCGTGAAAGCGTAATTGTCGAAATGACGGCGGAAAACGTTTCAAGAGAGAGAATTGAATGTTAAAAAGTAACCACTTAAAAGTTCTCTACTAAACATATTATTTATTATTATAATTATTATCAATTTGTTTCAAACAAATTGTAGCCTACCTCTTCTAATTGTTTTTGAAGATCTTCAATTTGTTTTACACGGATAGCTGCAATCTCATTTGTCTGTTTCATTTGTCTCTCAAGTTCAATGCACTTCTGTTGTAGAATTCGCTTTTCTATCTCTGAACGTTGACCTTTCAGTCTCTCGTCTTCTAACTCCTTCGACTAAATAAACATTACAATGGGATTGTAAATAAAATACTTCTCATACATATGTAATAAGGGACCCCGTACAAACTGGTATAGGGCTATATCCTGGCTATATTTAAAGATGTAGGCCTATATTGTCCCCCAAAAACATGAAAAACTGAAGATTAATAAAATCAGACTTTGAATAGGTTATTTTGTAGTTTTAATAAAGTTAATAAAAAAAACTAAAACAAATGTTTTCACTTATAAAATAACATAATATAAATTCAACCAAAAATCCATTGGCTGACAGCCAATTTGGCCATTTTTTGCTTTAAATTACAGTTTTTTCCGGTAAATCATTTTTTTTAGATCCAATTTTTGGTCAAAGTGGATGACTATTAGGTGACATTATTATTCAGGGGACAATACATCTTTAAAAACCTTGGTTGAATCAGGGGTTTCCTTGGTTGATTGATCCTTTTATTGAATAAATTATTCTTGACGTCACACGAACAATACCATGGCATACATCTAGAGTAGCCTATTGGACCTGGCCTTTATACTATTAGTATTAAATAATGTTTACATTTTACATAGTTTGTTTATTTGGAAATATCAACTAAAACATAACTAGAGGCAAAATAAATCATGGAGAACGATCATAGAGATCTCCTCTCCATGTATGTTGTATACATTAACCATGGAGGTATTTATACCACGGTTATACTACTGTACCTCCCAAACTAAGTATTTATAACTGCTTCGATGCTAATGGAATTTATGTGCAAGAAAAATCACATATGCAAAGTTGTTGAATCAAAATAATAGTTGCATATTAAAGTACCGCTGCAAGTATATAAAAAGTAGACAGTGATTTCGTTTCTTTATCAATTAGGTAATCTTTATCATACAGGTAGCTATAAATATACCAGGCCACACACTCCATTATTAGATGAGATATTAATGTCTACACAAGGCTTAAGTATAAATTCAATAATAGTTGCCTACCATTGCGACTTGAGTGTGTGGGCAGACCTCCTCCAAGTCAATTTTAGGTCCGTCCTCCATGATAAGAAGTTTGTCGTCTAAAACCATGTTAAAAATCACAGTTTTTATAAGGTAGGTAGGCTACGGTGAAAAAATCATGTGATTCAATATTTACTACTGTGACGATTATAGAATTTGAGGTAAATTGAGGGCGCATTGCATAATAATAATAATAATATTGAACACATGTCGTTAACCGATTCATAACGTTTTATTAGGCCTAATGGTCATTTTAAAATGAATCCTGTATATCTACCGCTAATTAAACCACTTTTTACTCGGGCAAACTCTGTGCCAATCAGAGAAGGAGTAGAGTAACCAATCAAATCATCCATATTTCCCGCGATTGTAGAGACGCGGTCATCAACACCACATCAACAGTGACTAAAGTGTTCAAAATAGTTATCAAATAAAGTTAATGGCTATGGCAGCTGGAACTTAACGGACATGGCATTTATGGCAATACATTACTGTCATAGGGACACGAAAGCCTTATAGGCTACTATTATGAATTTCTGGATCGCATAACGGTAATAACAAAAAAATATATAGAATCTTGTTTTAATGACCATTTATGAGCCATTTAGTATTTAGGCCTACACACAAGAAGAGTGGAGGATGGGCGGTATTTCAGGATAGATAGAGTTCTATGTGGCATAAGCTACGCGGTTTTCACTGTAACCCGCAGTCGCCTTTGTTTGGCAAACAGACTTAAGCGTGGTTCCCACTAGAACGCAACGCAGCGACGTATTGACGCAAAGTAATGTATTGCGTAATCACAAGTGGGAACCGACGACGCAATAGTGCTGCAAAAATCGCAGGTTTGATTTCACGCGGGCGGCGGCAAGCACAATTATTGGAAGGGCATTTTCTTACGTTGCAAAGCTTGGTTCCCACTAGCGACGCAACACAAGGACGTAATGTTTACACCTAGTCAGGTCAGGCTAGTAGAGATACACAGTTAGCAATCACAAGCGAATAAGCCATCGCTTGTGATTGGTCAATTCACTTGCGTTGCTTTACGTCCTTGCGTTGCGTCGCTAGTGGGAACCACGCTTTAGGTTACGTTACGTTGCGTCGCTAGTGGGAACCAAGCGTTACCACCCGTCTGTGTAAATTGGCATTTAGCAGTTCGGAATAAAAGGAGGAATAAATAACGATTCCATGTGTTAAACAAATATATATTTTTTAAAGTGAAACAAATTATATTGAGTTACTATCGAGGATGCAAGGTAAATGACCTACTACCTTTATGTTTAATCTGGTCGAAAATTAGGCGTAGAGTATAATGTCTCTCAGAGACGCAGCCAGTGTGGGGGAGGGGGTGGGGTGTCACGGCGGTCCTGATCCCCTAATTTTTTAGCCATATGTGCCAAAATAGTTCGGTCTAGAACATAGACTCTGTAAGCATGAACGCATTATATTGCAACAATGCAAGTCATTTTATTTCTATTTTTTGTTTATTTAATAATTACCATTTCAGTAATTACATTAACTTAACTCTGTTCCTCTAACTTTAATCGAAAAGTAGGATTGTACAATAAAATTTTAAAAAAACAACAATTTTAATTGTTTTACCATTGTAGAATTGAGTTAGTGATGACTTGGATTATATGCTATGAATATGTTTAGCTTGATGACAAATTTTAAGAATTCAATTAAAATTGACTTTTAACTACATATACTCCTGAACCTAGCTTACTTTTCAATAAGTTGAAATAAACCAATTGTTTTAGTATTGTACTAAATATTACATTCATGCAGCCTCGCCTATATAGTACAAACAGTTAAAGTTGTATATATAACTTAACTGTGATACACATTATGATACAGTACCCAATTTATAAGACAATTAATATTTGCAAACAAAAAAGCAGTTTGGTCTTAATTAGTACAATAAATTTAACTATGTCATATGTTATGATTATACAGTAATATAAAAGGTCAAATAGGTTTGCAGCACATATCGTTACTTCAGCACACATTTCAGAAAGAGGTACTTGAGACTGTATGCTAGAATGGCAGTGATGCAAGGAAGAGATAAATTACATGCAGTCGTGCTACTACTACAGTATTAGCTTCCTAAAGAAAAGAAATCCATAAAGCCAACCTCCCCCCTCTTCCACTTTCTAAAATCGCGGCCTGAATCTACCTAGTTCAGTGGCAGTATGGGTATAAAGCTCTGTCTACACTATCAAACTAGTTTGACACAAAAAAAGTGTGATGTGCCCAAACATGGTAGTGATATTCCCACATATGGTAGTGATATGACATCATCATGTCCATATATGGGCACATCAAATTTTTGTCAAACTAGTTCGATAGTGTAGACAGAGCTTTGGACTTATATAAGTTGTGTCCTAAACTGTTAGGGCTAGGGATAGAAAAACGCCAAAACTGTGCCGAGGAATTGTGTAAAAGGTAGCTTGTCCAAATGTTCCTCCACAATAAATTAACATGAAGTAACTACTTTCTAGGTCATTACAAATAAAAAGCGCCCCCTTCTGTTGCGACTCTCAACCTGCCTGTTCTAATATTTTGGTCCTTTAAAAATTAAGTAGTCGTACTTGAACATATTAAAAACATTAGGCCTTTCCCTAAAATAAAATATTGGTTATCTGTTAAAAGTGTTAATTTTAAAGTCTACATTAATTAAAATGATTAAATAATATTAGCTAATCTAGTATATAATTATAATCTAGTATATTATAAATGATGTTTTCATAAAATTGTCTTTTTTCTGAAAGACAAAATTTGATGAAAAACATTTACTAATCTACTGAAATGAAGATAAATTATAGATATACCTGATTTTCATTATTATTATTATTTTAATACTGTACATAAAAAACAAACAAAAAATGAGGTATGGTACGCCATACCCTTTTTGTATCTATGTACAGTTAGTTTGGTTTCACTTTACAATGAGTAAAATTAGCATCTTCCAATAATACCTTGTGTTAAGTTTTAGTTTTTTTGTTAAATCAGAGTTACCTTTAATTAAAGACCACTTTATGAGGTGTGGTCCCTAAATAGAAAGGCACACCTATATGTTGAGATCATTCTGGTCACAGAGCAGTCTCTACAAAGAGACTTAGTATCTAAAATGAATAAATTCAATATTGCAAAATGTGAGTTAAAATGTTGGTTTTTTTTTTCATTTTTTTTTTCTATGACAGTAACAGCCATCATGCCATCTTTATTCTTCATCATCTTCATCATGGACATGTGTAATGTGTGGTGGGGTCAGAGGTCGGACATACAACGGCCCGGAAACAGTAGCTGCTCGGTGTGTGCCAAGCCTGTTTTCTCTCTCTGGAGTTTTGCCAATTTCTTTAAGTGTTCGTTTACGCGACGTTCCTGGTGACATCATCGATTCCATGAATACGTCTGTGTGTTCGACCGTTGATTCGTGAGGCATCTAAAGAAAGCAAAATCCAGTTAGTTAATTTTACACAGTAGAAATATGATTCTCTGCTCTAGTATATACTAAAGTAGAATAGTAATTTTTCCATCAGAAAATTGGCTTGCAAACAATCGACCAATACAAAGGTGTATAGATGGTTAGTTTAAGCGCTGTCTACACTATCAAAGTTTGACAAAAAAAAGTGCGATGTGCTTGAATATGGTAGTGATATGCCCAAATATGTTAGTGATGTGACATCATCATGTCCAAATATGGGCACATCACATTTTTTTGTCGCATAAAGTTTGATGGTGTAGACAGAGTTTAAGGTTTTTTTATTATTTAATTATGAAGAAAGAAAAATTTAACTTACCAGTTGATGAGGAGCTCTAAAAAGATAGCTAAAAGGGTAATGTAAGAAATTCAAGAACGTTCCGGAGTAAAGGTCAGCGTATCGTAGCACTTGGCTGGCAAAGAAGGTCTGACGGGAACCTAAAGAAACATTTAAAAATCAGTTTTTGGCTGCTAGGATCAACAAAACATAGTTCTTTCATAGAAAACAAAATGGGGTATACTCGTTGTACTCTAAATAAGCTAGGTCATTGTAAGTCTCTTCATCAGTTTTTACCGTCAGGCTGTAGCCCATCATATGGGACCTGGAGGACTGAGTGAGTGCTGGAGAACGAAGCAGTGTATTAGGCACTATATAAGACTACCATTAATATTATTATTAAGTTTTACTGTATTATTTATTAGCATTTAGTTAACTAAAAAGATTAACTTACCGCTTCTGAAAAGGCTGCCTAGTTTGCCGTGACACATGTCCATCTCATGTACTACATTCTAAATGGAGGTACAAATAAAATAAGCAGTTTTATTTACGGAGCACCAACCTATCTGAATATGCTAACCTCCAAACTGAGACAGTGTTAATAAATTATTTTTAAGTCTGTTTAAAAAAATATTTGATGCTGAAAGAAAAATTACTACGTTTTTTACAGTGTATTGTATTTTTTTTTTAGTTGTATAGTATATATATATATTTTAAATATAGTCCTTTGTTTTTTGTTTATATAATTATGTTTGTTTTATGTTTGTATGAGGGATCTTTGATTGTCAGTATATGCTGTTTAGGATTATCCTCTTTAAATAAGGTTTAAGAAATATTTTTTAAATAAAGCAGAAAGCTAATACGATAACATACATAGAAAGAAATTATTTAGTTATCTTACTAATTGTTTTATGAATAGAATGCCATCATACAGTACCTGTATTGAACTTTTGATATGACTAATGTCAGGTGTTCTGTCTGTACTACTATCCAGGTTTCTACATAAATGAAACAAAGCATGTTTAGTTTTAATTTCTCATACAGTATGGCAGGTACATCACATAATAAAATAAGATCATTAATGGTAATGACTCCATATGACTAGTAAAAAGTTTAGCCCCCAACTGAACTATGTATACTGGACTTTTCGCATGCACGCAGAGCAATATTTTGTATAAATTTATTGTTTATTTTGCTGATCATTCCAAAAAATAATATCAGAGGTTCACAAACAATGATCTCAGAATATAAATGAATTCTATTCTTACTTGTACATATCCGCCAAAGCAACATCTAACCTTTCCAAGTTTTCAAAGAGACCTGAAAATTAAGGTACATTTTGATTATATTAATGCACTACGGTATTATGAGCCTTTCTACAGGTCTTTCTACACTATCAGACTTTATTTGACAACAAAATGTGATGTGCCCATATATGGACATGATGATGTCATATCACTACCATATTTGGGCACATCAAACTAGTTTGATAGTGTAGACAGAACCTAAAATGAGGAAATAGTTTAATTTTACATGTTTGCTTGGCCATTTAGGTATCACTGGTGTGTTTTCAAATTTTTTCACACTTACTTCGTTTGTCAGTCCACACATGAAGTTCCTGCGATAATTCTGGTACAACCAAAAACGTTCTCCATCCTCGTTCTTTCTTTGAGCGCAGAATATCGCCAAAGATGTGATCACCGACGTAAAGAACATCGTTACCTTTGACCCCAAAAAGCTCGCAGAAAACTTCAGATGAACCTCCAGAATATACCTGACCTTTCAGGAACGGACCAATGTGGCTTCCAATCTTCAGAGCACCAGTTTCCTAAAAGGAAGGTGAGCCCTCGATTAAATAACTCTCAAACATCAAATATCTGAATGACGTATTTTACCTTTTGATTTATTTGACATTAAGTTTTGTATTATACAATCAACTCTCCCAGTACAGGACACCTTTGAGCTGGCCTAATATGTCTGGTTTTCTGGAAATCTGGTATTCAGAATGTGTTTTTAATGGCAACGAGAAATTTGGAAGTCTGGTTTTAGGAGAGTTTCAGAATTTTCCAGATAGTCTGGTATTGGGAGAGTTGAATGTAAATCAACCAATTGACTGTGAATTGGTGTGTCTGATAAAGAATAAAATGTGTAATTTACATGTGGTTTTTTTGTGTTACTCACCATGTCTACCTGTCGTAAGATAGTTCCTTCACCAAAGAAAAGTGGCTTCTTAGCATCTACAATACACACGTCAAAGTATTCCCACCATTGTTTCTGAAATAAAATAAATATTAAACTTTATGTGAAAAAAAAAAGTGATGTCCCCAAATATAGACATGATGATGCCATATCACTACCATATTTGAGCATATCACTGCCATATTTGTACACATCACACTTTCTTTGTCAAACTAGTTTGATAGTGTAGACAGAGCTTTAATTTAACAAAATTGAACAATTCTTTGGCACATTTCAGCAGTTTTCATGCAAATTGCTAACTCTTTATATCACTGTCTTGGAGTTTTTGTTAGTTCTCAATTGTTTTCCTCTTAATGGGAAAAAGGCCTTCGTTGGTTTATCCAGGTAAGCTAAGCATGAAATAAACTCCAGAACTGAGACTGAAACTGACCAATATGCAAAATATAAAATAATTTTTTACGGTTTTATTTTTTAAGAAAACAAACTTACTGCTCCAGGAAAATCAAACAGATATTCCATAATTTTCTGAAAAGAAAAGAAATCCAATATGAATAGATTACATATAATAGATACATAATAATATAATACTACTATAATTGACGAGTCGTTTTATTATGAATAAGAAATGAATACAAATAATACCTTGGTGTAATTATAATCACTGTTGGTCACTAAAAACACTTTGCGATCATGATCTTGCATTCTGGAAAAAAGGCAACAACAAACTAGTAACTAAATGTCAATATTTATCATTATTTATTCTATTAATATAGAAACCATTGCAAATTGTTTTGTTTTTATATATTTAGGCAAATTGCCAAGGATAATCATAAGCAAATTCACAAGACAAACATACACAGATGCTCTATATAAACAAAGTCTTTTGGAGTGGAGTTGTAATTTGTCATTGGAAGACAAGACTTGAATCCAGGACCCATAGACTGGTGGCCAAGCATCATAACCACACCAAATATTCAACTCAAGATTATTGAATACATTTAAAGTAAATCTGTACAGATATCCCAAGACAAAGAGAATGACTAATTGAAAAACCATCATTTGTGACAGACTACTTTAGGACAATGAACTTTTTATACAAGAAAACAAGGAAATCGCCTGTCAAAATATCCAATGATACGTGAATCCTATAAACCTAATATAATTGAATGTGTCTAAAGCTCTGTCTACACTATCAATAGTTTGACAAGTGTGTCATGCCCAAATATGGTAGTAATATGCCCAAATATGGTAGTGATATGACATCATCATGTCCATATATGGGCACATCACATTTTTTTGTCACATAAAGTTTGATAGTGTAGACAAGGCTTTAGATTTGATAGTACAATGGATAAATTAGTTTATATTTATTTCTCTAGGATAATACAATACCAAATGATAAGGGTAAAGAAAGCATTTCAAAGGCAGTGTTTATGCTAAAATAGACACTTAAAAATTTCAATGAAGTTGTTCACCTTAATTTTTGTATAGAAAACAGAAACACAAGTTTAACTTTACAAACTAAAAAGTGCAAGTATGTCACCAATAGCTTTTTGAAACATCATCAGGACCATCAGGACTAAAATAGCCATTTCCCGACATATATAAAGTAAAAGAGTAATGACCCTGTACCTAAAGGACTTGGTGGAGCTGTCAACGTCTTTATTAATAGTACAATGTATCAAACACATAACCATGACCTACCACCATCATATATACACACAAGGTAACAGGCCATTTGGTCAATTCACTTTCCTGTTATTGACCATTGACAAATTAGACATTAAAATTAGCTTATTAGCCTTTGTTTTTGTTGCTTTACTAATACCCCTTTCACACCAAAACTCCGGAGTGTCTCCGGAGACACCCCGGGGTTTATGACCATTCGAAACGTCGAGAAACTCCGGAGATACCCCTTTCACACCAACCTAGCAACACCGGGGTTTATAAAATAAAATTGTAAATGTCGCCCTCTATTTTGTTTGTTTACATAGCGACGATCATTAGAATAATTTTAATTAACAATATTTTTAATTTAATAATTACTTTCAAAAGTCTCAGAAGTAATATAATGTTTTATTGATACTACTAATTATTTTTTAAACCCGCTATATATTTTGTACAAATATTTAAAGTATTTTGAAATAAAACTAAAGCAATGAGTGATCGTGTGAGGATGACCTTTTGACCCGAAACACTCCGGAGTTTGATGTTGGTACCTTTCACACCAAAACACCGGGGTGTCCCCGCAGTTCGCTCTCCGGAGAATGTTCAGCTGTTCAACCCCGCAGTTTTAAACTCCGGAGTTGCTTGATTTTACCTTTCACACCAAACAGCGGGACGTCAACTCCGGGGTGTCTCCGGAGTTTTGCTTTTGGTGTGAAAGGGGTATAACTCTATAAAAATAAAATGTTCAGGACAGCTGTGCTACAGCAATGTAGTAAGGAGGAGCTGCAGTTTGCGTGTAATGTAAACAACTCATTAAATCTAATGATACAGTACACAATGGGTTTACCTTTGTAATAGCACAGGCAGTTGAGGATCTTTAATTACATATTCTTCAACATTTTCTACTGTTTTGTTCTTCAAGGCACCCTGATGAAGAGAAAAATATGCACATTCAATCACTACCCTGGGCTTTTATGTTCAAGTGACGGGCACTACCCTGGGCTTTTATGTTCAAGTGACGGGCACTACCCTGGGCTTTTATGTTCAAGTGACGGGCACTACCCTGGGCTTTTATGTTCAAGGGGCAGGCACTACCCTGGGCTTTTATGTTCAAGTGACGGGCACTACCCTGGGCTTTTATGTTCAAGTGACAGGCACTACCCTGGGCTTTTATGTTCAAGTGATGGGCACTACCCTGGGCTTTTATGTTCAAGTGATGGGCACTACCCTGGGATTTTATGTTCAAGAGTTAGGCACTACCCTGGGCTTTTATGTTCCAATGATGGGCACTACGCTGGACTTTTACTTTCAAGTGTTAGGCTCTATCCTGGGCTTTTATTTTCAAGTGTTAGGCACTACCCTGAACTTTTACGTTCAAGTGATGGGCACTACCCTGGGCTTTTATTCTCAAGTGATGGGCACTACCCTGGCTTTTACATTCAAGATTTATGAATATGTCACTAGACTGGGTTTTATATTTAACATAAACATTTATAGTATTAAACATATGTTTCTTTTGACATGCAAACCTTATCGTGAATCCAGTTAACAGCGCTTCGAACATCTTGGAAGACACTTTCCCATGACATATAGAGGTCGCCATTCTTCACCCCTTTTGGCATCAACTGGTAATCCTGAGAATTACTAAAGAAATCCACTAAACAAGCCAACAAATAAGTTTCTGGAAGAGGAAATTATGGATGAATAAATTAGAAAAACAATTTTAAGTTTAAAGTTTTAAAACTTTTCGACTTATCACAAGCCACTATATTTGTTTCTTGTTATGTATGACACTTTCTGACATTTTGTATTGGTTATGACAGTTGATCTGTGCAAAGAGTTTTACTTTGTTTTAGGAGTTAAAAAATGTTTAGGATAGGAGCCAAAGAGTAGTTTGGTTTGTGCTAAGGTCTTTTATTTCTAGTAAGCTGGTTAACTGTCTAAAGTACTTGAAGGTAATAACTGTTTACATGGCAAATAAGAATGATCAGGCATATTGTCTATTCTATTTTATTACAAATTCACTAGACACATGAACACAGAATATTATTATTAGACACAAAGATAATATAATGCATGACTAGATAGTCAAGTGAACTGCATTATATAGGCTAATCTGGTCTAATTGTGAATGGTGAACTATTGTACTATTGCACTATCTTTATGGGAATGTAAGCTTAACAAAAATTAGCATAGCCTTGTCAACTAAAAAATGTTGATATATGGATCATGAATCATAATAATTTTAAATTCTCATAAAAAATATAAGAGAATCGATGAAAGAAATATGGTGAATCAGAGATTTTTTTTTTTTTAAACGTCCATAAAATAAAGATTTGGGGTTGTTATTTAGACCCCAGAGATGCACTGTAGCTAGAGAAGTCTTCCAGGTAGTGTTAGTTCAAATAAAGCTATAAAGCTATACTGTTCTGTCATCTCTTTGCTTGGGTACATCAAACTTTTTTTGTCAAACTTGTTTGATAGTGTGGACAGAGCTTTAGACTGGGTGGAAGACACGGCCAACATAATTATATAAAAACTAAAACAAATTTAATAAAACTTACCTGGTAGATTGAACAAGGTGTTGAGCACATAGAATCGAGATGGCTCTTTTGATAATGATATGAATTTATTTGGGTAAGACTCATTGAGAGCGTGTGAAGAGATGAACTTAAAACCATGCACACAAACTAGTATGTAACCATATGTATCAATCTGAAAAACAAAATTATTTCAATACGTAATGGTACTAGATATTTTTAAAATAGTTTTTTAGTCATTCTGACGATGAGTTAACAATATTAAGTCTTCAGTCTCAACTTTAGAATGTCATGATACTGACAGGTGGGGATATATGTTGAAGAGGTCATTGAGATAAGAACAAACACAGTATTGTAGCAAATAAGGATGCAACAGCACTACACTATCAAACTAGTTTGACAAAAAAGTGTGATGTGCCCAAATACGGTAGTGATATGCTTAAATATGGTAGTGATATGACATCACCATGTCCATATATGGGCACATTACATTTTTTTTGTCACATAAAGTTTTAAGGAAGCTTAAGATGCTAACACTTCATAGCTAATAGAGAGGTTTCGCAATCTTACGAATACGATAACGAAAACGGATACGTCACGCACACGTATTCGTTTTCGTAAGCCATAAAAAAATCTGTTTCGCATGGCAACGAAATATTGAGGCGCGTCCAAAATATGACTGCGGTAAATTTGAGCGAAGCGCAGGTATGTGTAGCTTGGTGCTTGGCTGCCTAGGCCTAGCGTAACATCAAAGCGAGTGAGGACTTTAAAAACTGCTATTTATCTAAATTGACCTGGAATTTTAGTAAATTACTTTAGTAAATTACTTTCAATAAATATATAATTATATTATAATCATGAATCATTCCTAATTCAAATGCAAAATGTGCAAAATAGATCAAAAACTATACTCGTTTTGTAGTTACGAATATGACTGGTGATATTCGTCAACACGAATACGCTTTACGAATATGAAATGGGGATCAGCTCAAAAGTTTCACAAATGTATGACGTATCCGTTTTCGTTATCGTATTCGTAAGGTTGCGAAACCTCCCTATTATTGAAACACACTCAGAGGACCACCTGTTTAAATGGCAATACAACGTTAGCTGGTGGAGAGGAGAGGGGTAGAGCATTCTGCATTTCTATAGTATATTCAGTGTATGGAAAAATTGCAATAAAAACAATTGATGATCATGAGTGGGTGCCGTGATACTGAAAAAAATAAAAATCTCTTTCTCTTGAAACTTTACATTATTAGTTATCAATATAAAATATGTTAAAAGTTATCTGCATTTTGAAATAAAAATATGTGAGGGTTGCAATAAATGTATGTTTGTTCGTCTGTCCCTGTCAGGGACAATACTGGAATACAACTAACTGTAGATTATATAACAAAAAAATTATGAAAGATTCCACTGCATAATAGTGATAATCCAAATGTTGGAGTGTGCAAAAATGAAAGGCATACAATCTTAGATAATATGCTGTAGTTAATATCTCATTTATCTCACAGGTGCAAAGTTCTTGCATATTTGCAGATCGTTCAAAAGATGAGTTTGACATTTTATAAAGAAATATCATATATACCATTACCACCAAACATTCAAGTTAAAATCAAGATTGTGAGTCATTTGATAAATAGGCAAACTGCCTTAAAATACTGTGACATGTTTCGAGAATACTATTCTCATCATCAGAACAGAAATCAACGCCCAGAGTACTTATACCAATAACACAGGTTGTGTAATGAGGCAGTTAGCATGATAAAAAATGAGGTATAAAGAAATATAATTTCCCAGAAATAATTATTATTTAATATTCATTTATTTTACCACCTGACCTCAGTTTAATTTTGTTATTAATTAGTTTCATTAATTTGCTCATTGACCTTCATACAGTAGTACTGTATTAAGTATTACCATGGACTGGACCATGATATTGCAAAAGAATATGTAAATACTTTGTGACTTTGTTTACTCACCATGGAGAAGTTTCTCCATGGCTAACCACAAAATATTGTCAACTTTTAATTATTTAAAAACCTTATCTTACCTTTAGAAGGTTGCCATACTTTTTGTCAAAGATAAGGCCTCTAGTAGGGAATGATGGATCGTACTGGAATCCCTCTAGTTCTTGGGGATAACCAATCGATATGAGTCGTTTGACAACAAGATCAAAGCCCATTTGTTCATATTGTGGTGATTTGTAAACTGAAAAAAAAAAGTTTTAAAACTGGTCTTGCACTTAATGTCCATCATCTCATACAAATAGGTTTTGTAACACCTTTTATCCAGCTGCCATTCGTGCATTGAATGCTTGTCAGTATACCGCACAAGAGTGATGTGACACTTTGTAATTGTTTGTTTGTATCTCAGAGCAAACATAATTTCTATGTTATATGCAAATGACAATATATGAAAGTAATTTTCCACTGATGAATAAATGAAATTAATTTGAACATTTTCAAAAAAGTTGACTTTCATCTGCTCGCTAATATCACCACTCACTTCAATGCTTAAAAATTAATAAACTTTAAACATGTACTCATTAATGATTTATGGAATTTACAATTTTCATTCCAATACATAAAGTGACATTTAATTAATGAATTTTAATTCAAATTGAAAAAGTTAATCTTGAGAATTACAGTACTATAAAATAGCAAGTTTAAAAAAAAAAACAAACAAGTGTTAATAATTTTTTGATATAATAAATATTTAATCTTATTTATTAGTTTAAATTCTTTTACCTGCAAGAGTATAGTCTAAATCAAATCCGAAGAATTTAATCTTATCCAAGCTCAAGCTTCTGTTGACAAAGATTCTGTTTGGCGCATCTCGGCGGTATTTCTTATGGTAAGGCTTGTCGTCCAAGTGTTGCATATTGTTAGAATGACCGTTTGGTCTGCTCATTTTCAACCCACGAAATACTAAAAATAAAAATTAAGTAATGTACTAGGAACGTCAAATTCAGTTTTTTTAAATGTATAATTTGACAAATTTCCTAAAAGAAACATTAGTAATTATTATAGAAAATTATTTTCATTTGTTGTCTATACTAGAAAGCCAAATTAAGTTTAAAAAAAATTTTTATTGACAAATTTCCTTTTACAAAATACAAAAAAAATTTGAAAAATGTTGCAATACAAAAATTAAATTTATAAGGAAACAAAGAAAATATGTTAAATAGTAAAAAAAGAGGAGGAAATTACATTAAAATGTTTTCAACTCGCATAATAATAATAATACTTTTTTATTGTTTTGTCTGATCCTTCTGCCTAATTAATATTTAAAGTAGAGCCACTAAGACAATAGGAAGCAAGTGACAATACTTTGTTGATGTTTTGTTACAACCACCTGCTATTCCCAAGTCACTATAAAGAATTAGCTCAAGCAATTGTTAACTGATAACAAAGAAAACTCTATTTCTTGTAATAATTGTTTTTGAAAAATAGTGTGCTTTTATTGTTTATAATAGATTTTACTTGAGCATTACCATTTTTTTTAAATTAAATATTTTTAAATATCATGATCTACTAATTCTATGCTATAAAACAACAATGATTATATGAATTATTGTCATTACAATGCATTTTTTGTATAACCCATTGTATTAACTACAGTGGAACTACAGTTTGTGGTTCACAACAAGGTTATTCAGAGAAAATATACAATACAATTATAATATTATTAAAGGCTTAAGCAAAACTAGTCCAATTGTGCTAAAAGAAAAAGATTGTTTATTATGTTTGTATACAAAATGTGACTCTGTTTTTAATAAGAAAGAAGAATTAAATTTACGTTTGCAAAAGGAGAATCCTGATTTAGTGTTTTTAACCGAGATGTTCCCGAAAAACATAAATTATGAAATCAGTATGGAAAGTTTAGTTTTGGAAGGTTACCACTGTTTTCTGTCAAAAGATTCTGTGCGAGGCACTGGGTTATATGTCAAGAATGGTTATTCCAGTATCAGAAGTAAAGTTTAATGAATTTAGAGAGTCGGTTTAGGTTATTATTAATTTACCTCTTGACCAGAAATTACTTGCAGGTTGTGTTTATCGTAGTCCAAGCAGTTCTAAAGAGAATAATGTTTTATTAAATTTGTTATTGGAGCAGGTAAACCATTTTCAAGCAGATTTTCTTTTAGTTGCAGGAGACTTTAATTACAGGAATATCGATTGGGTTAGAATGGAATCTCAAGGTGATTCAGATACTTCAGATTTTTTTGAAAATATTTCAGGAGGTTTTTTGGTTTCAGCATTGTGTAGAACCTACGCGTTTTCACGGTAGCGACGTACCAAGTACATTGGATGAATGTTTCGTTGATGCGATTATAATATGGTCCTCCTCTAGGCAAGAGCGATCATGCAGTTCTGTGTCATCATGTGTCCCATGTAATTTCTTTTGCTAACAGGAAGTTAGGTATTATATATCGAGCGTTTAAATTTTTGGACCCTGAGAGTTTTTTGCTGTTATACATGTCGCTTATACGTCCAACCCTGGAATACTGTAATAATGTCTGGGTTCCTAAGTTTTTAGCGGATGAGGATAGGTTGGAGAAGCTACAACAAAAGGCCACCCGATTCATTCCGGAACTAGGGGTACAGAGTATGTATGTAGGCTAAAAATACTTGATCTTCCTACGTTAGTTTATAGAAGAAAGAGAGCTTCTCTGATCCAAGTATTTCAAATACTTAAAGGATTCGATAAATTGGACATTGAAACCTTTTTTAATATGTCAACTATCCATTATACTAGAGGTCATTCTTTCAAACTATTAAAGCAGCGGGTCAAAACTAAATGGGGATCAAATAATTTTGGAGCAAGAGTAGTTAACGATTGGAACGCTTTGCCGAGAGTTGTTGTAGAGTCAAAGTCATTGAATCAGTTTAAGTCTAATTTGAAAGAACACTGGAAAAACCACCACCAGAAGTTCCAGCTGTATGTAAGAGATTTTTAATTCCAGAGAGGCGAATAAGCAATTTGCTTTAGCCTTAATTTCAAGGTAATTCAAGGTAATTCAAGGTAATATTTATTAAGCTAGGCTTAGCCTGGCCTTGTTGTGATTGTGAAGTACTAACTAACTACTATTTCTAAAATGAATGTTTAGGATAATTACTGTAACAATAGGATCAGTCAGGTGCCGTTTTCAGCCACCTCAACTTATATGGACTATACCATTATTATGATAGGGGTGTGGTGTATTTTTTTTATGTAGAGAAGGGTGTCTATTGAATGGGAAGACAATACAATTGTTCTGTTATGTAACCTACAGTACAAACAACAAGGAACAATATAAAACATCAAAAACTAGCAAGCATGTACTTTTTATAAGGCATGTTATTATTAGGTACTGTGTTAGGGAATGCCAAGATTTTGTAACAATATTACTATATTAAGTATACTTACTTATTATATATAAAAACTAAACTAAACACTACAGTATAATCAAAATTAAAGCATATTAAATACTAGGCCTATGTTATGCCTATCTGGATTTAAACACATTAAATTTTAGTACAATCGGATTCAAAATTAGAATTAATCTTAAATACTACAATACAATCGGTATTAAAACATGTTAAACTACAGTACAATCGGAATCAAAACATATTTAAAACTACAGTACAGAACAGAATTCAAACATCCTAAATACGGTACTACATTACAATCGGTTAAATTACCTACACTCTATAATGTTGTGAAATATTTAAAAGAATGTTGGCAAATGCATTCTAATCGGCCCAATCCTATCGGTATAGATAAACTATATTTTTTATTTGCAAGGGATAAATCCCAACAACATGGATTTGAACCCAAGAAATGGCATCAGTGAGACGAACAATTGAAGATTCATTGACAGCTAAAACGTTTTCTTTTTTTTTGTCATTGTTTGGTCAGTTTTGTGAAGTTGTGAAATTAATAAATTTAAAAAAAAATTATAAAACAAATTCAGTTAAGTATGATGTTTGCACACCGAGAGACGCACCCCCTGGCGCATATACCCATGTGGTCCTTCGTCAGTATTCATCCAGATCCAGAAACGATTGTAGATACAGAAACAAAATGGTAACGGATTCATTGACGACATAATTATATGTATTTTTATTTTACGACGACTCGGCTATAGTTGGACTTATACCAACAATTATTCTCTGTACCTTTCTGAGATTATTCGATTTACCGATTATGGCAACAATTTTCTTGAACTAAACATAAATAAAACAACTTGAAATAAGGATTGATTTTCGAAAACATAATTGGTCTGACTGTACATCAATTAAATGAAAGGAGATTGTTAACAATTATAAGTAAATGGGTGGACAACCGACATGTTGGTCATAGTTAAGAACTTAAATACAATTAGACTGTACTGCTTTAAAGGAAACTCGGTTCTTTGGGGTAAAGTAGGATATTTGTACTATAGAATGTTTATGTTTGACTAATCAGTCATGTTCTATTTGGGCATATTGTATATTGGGCTGGGAATATCAGTAAGGAAATGTAAGGGGATAAAGACCGAATTGAGAAGCTGCTACGTTGTTCAATTAGAACATGTATTTATACACACTACAGAAACGTTTAAAAACGTGTTTCAAACGTTTTAGAAAAACCAAACCTAAAACACGCAATATCAAACGCTGTGTTTTCTGGGAACAAAAATGGTACAGAAGATTCATTGACAAAATTATAATGTTTATTTGTTTTACTGATTACCTAATAATCAGTAGCCTGTGTGTGATAGATCTTATTAAATGTACTACTGTCATCTTTATTAAATGTACTACTGTGTTATCGTTAGATAAATCATATTTTTTATTTGTAACTGGAATAAAAACTAATTTCTTTATATACTTTCTATATCTATAAATCCGTAAAAATTATTCAATATTCACCTTAGGGAATCCACCTAATATATTATGAAAGGATACCTAAAAATGATATAGAAATAATTAGAGCCATAATATACTGTATTAACTTGAAAACTGCAATTAATTCTACAGCATGCAGGGCGTAGTTGTTTTCCTTTTGTTGCTGAAACATAATGCACTAAACAAAAGCAGCAGTATTTTAACACATTAACACACTCAAATAATAAATGGGACACCCCTATTTTCCCATATTTTTATAATGGTATAGTCCATACAAGTTGAGGTGGCCGAAATCTATCCTAGATCCTGGCCTTGTCTGTATTAAACGAGGGAAGACATACAAAAAACATTTCATCAGTATTTCGTAACGTTTACTGTGTATATAGGCCTTGTGTTAGGCTAGCCTAGGCTCTACGGTGTATACAGCCTTGCTAACATCTCAAACACATCTCAGCCAGTCTGTGTCGTTTGTTCCAACAACCTGCTCATCATAAACTGTGTTGTAGAGTACCTCAAAACTATCTACAAAACATCACAATAAAGTCAACTTACTTAAATAATTGCGTACAGAATATCCCTTGAATGTTATTCTATAAATTGTTTCGAAAATGCCACGTTTCAATTAACAATTGACGGAGTTTTTTTTAAAGAAATAGTTTGTTGTTTATCCCTCTGCACTGTCGACGTTCAAACATACAACAGCTGATCCATCCAGGTTCGTTGTTTTTTAAAGTGGGCGACGGCGGCGGTGTCACACACACACAAAGGTCACATCACCGCATAAACACGCACAGTCAAAACTGACCAATCACAAGTGAGTACAAACTTGGTTGAATCTTGGTTGAATGTAATTATTATGTAATACGGTATTTCTTTTAAACATGGAATACATAAGAATTATTGTGTTGTAACCATTTTTTAGCAATGAAATGAAAAATGTTAATACTATTTGACACCAACTTTATTATGTACTCAACACTGTCACTATCAATTGTTTGACAATAATTATGTACAGTATGAATGATTTTTAGAATTTCGCAATAAAACAAAATTACATACTACACAACAACAAAAACACCCCAAAATTTAATACATATTTCTGTATTTTATTGAACCTTCAAATACATTGTCATTATCCACAAACAGTAGATAATATTTAAACTTTCAGTTTGAATTATCATATTAAAAATACTTATTAAAACAAAAATGTGATTTTGATTTAGTCAAAAAATGTATTATTTTGTTTAAAACTAGTCCTCAGACAACAATATACTACAACATTTTACAAAATACTGTACAGTAAAATAATTACACTGTGCATTAAAACTGTCAAAATCTTAATACAGTAGTTTTGTACTGGATTTTCCAGGATTCCTTTTGCCATCATGTTTCATTTTATAACAATATTTTCTTAAGACTTTTTACACTCGCACCAAGGGCGGTGGTGGAGAAAATTATACAGTAGTTATATTAAATAATCAGAGAATCATTGGCCAAGTCACGTTGAAATAATTACATTTAAAAAATGCAGCATTGAGATAACTTTTCATTTCGAATGTAAAAAGTTTGGGAATGTTGTCACATGCTGCATGTTTAGATTTTCATTTTTATTATTTCTTGTCTCCTGCAGCGATGCACAGGATAGAGGGCAGCAAACTGCATAAAAATCTCCTCCCTCCTGTGTAGAAAAAATAAATAAATTAAAAAATGTCATTAAGATATTACTCATCTTGCTCATATGTAGTTATAACCAAATTAAATAAATACACATGAAAACAAAGTTGTTGGCAGCCGTCTGTCTCGAGAGACAATAGGTATGCGCCCTCTATCCGTCATTCGGTGCAGGGTCACAGCGCCTGCTGTGACTAAAAAGTCCAATTTTTGAGCGGCATGATTTGTCACATTTTGGGCAGATGTACGTTGGCTCCTGATCGGTTGGAGCAGAGGATGCTCTCTCCTTTCTACGTTTCTTGAGTAGCGTCCGTTTCTTGTCGCGTCCACTCTCGCTTGTTTGGACACACATCTTGATAGTGGATCTCCACATACTGCGATCGGAGGCAACAGCCTCCCAGTTTGTGACGTTTGTGTTGCCCGACTTAAGATCACGCTTGCATACGTCTTTAAAGCGTAACATGGGCCTTCCTTTAGGTCTAGTTCCAGTGACAAGCTCACCATAGAGTAAGTCTTTTGGTATTCTTCCGTCATCCATGCGCCTTACATGGCCCAGCCATCGAAGGCGTCTCTGGGTAAGTAGTGAGTACATGCTGGGCAAACTTGCCCGAGTTAGAACGGTTTTATTTGAGACATGATCCTGCCATTTGATGCCGGGATCTACTACTATTAGTATTCATCATCATCTAGCATCTTCATCATCATCTCATCTCATCAGCACCTCATCATATCTGATCATCTCATCATCATCATCTAGCATCATCATCATCATCTCATCATCATCTAGCATCATCATCATCATCATCTCATCATCATCTAGCAGTATAGTGGACTGTTCATGGTAGTTAAATTTCACATTGTTCTCTATTTAGTTGCCATGGAATTTGTTATCGGTATTAAAATAGTATACGTTATATATATATGTTAAACCATACTTATAAATATATATATATACCTAAATATTATATTGCTTGCATTAAAACAGTTTTCTTTGTGTAGGCTAGTTCCTTCACTTATCTTGAAAATTCAACAGGTAGTGTTTCACTTGTCCATTTGTACCTTTGCCCGATACCCACCTGGAAAAAAAATAGTAAGTATACTGTATAACTACAGCTTACCTTTTTTTTTACTACTAACTAACCTAGGCCACCTACTAATAGTAATACTATTGTACTAGTCTACTACCCTATCTAGGCTATACTCCAGCCAGGAGCCTAAACCCGAATTAGGGCTAGGCTAGGCCTACTAGCCTCCTAGAGGCCGAGCTGACCCTCTAGAGGCCTGCTATTTACAATATTGCGTTTTTAAAGCATTTATTAAAATTATTAGTTTATAGCTTTACCACTGGCATGTTTTCTGTCTTTGTTTTATGTTTTTACCTTCTCGAAAAAATGCCTGCAAAATCAAAACAACTGAATTCATTTCTCACACACTTTCTAATAAAATTCTCTCTCTGAAAAAAAACTCTTTATGTCGATATAGAGGGAGATAGACTAGTTTTTATAATAATCCGTCTGCTTCCCTCTGTTGACAGGTGAGCCCATGATGAAAGTCATCGGTCGGTGGTTTTTTGTCATCAGAAGACGATTTTCACCGGAGAAGGTTTTGGCCTTGGAATGGAGGATGCACTCCTAGGCCTAGGTCTAGTTTGAGTATTAATATATTATAGTATCTAATTCCGATGTATATTACTGTATCATTTGAATTGTAAGTGTCATTACTGGTCGCCAAAGTAGTTAAAATGTCATTATTTTGTTTAAAACAATACAAATGTATAATAGACTAGCCTCTAGAGTAGGCTAGCCTGGCCTAGGCCTAATACTGAGTATTACTCTCTCTGGGCCCGGGGAATGCCGCCTAAGGCCTACCTAGCTAGGCTAGCTAGGCCTGATAAGCCAGTAACTAGTTAAGAATGGATCGGCCACTGTATTCAGTACTACCAAGGCATACTACAAATAGGCAAATACAACAAGCTATCATCAGACTAGGGATGTTCTGCTACTATCAAAAACCACCAATTTTATTCAAGATGTCTTCCATCAATAATATTTAATAAAATGTGTTTTTCACACCTAAAAATATAAATTTTATCTTTCAGGAAAATTTATTCTGTTTGTGAGGAAGAGTTAAGATGATGGCTGTGTTACGGCGGAAACGCTATCTAATAAAAACTATTTTATTATTGGCAGGAATTACATTATGTTCATTTTATTTTTCTGCAAGTAGTCAACCGGGAAATGCAGAAACTGATAACAAATTTTCCAAAGGAAAACGATCAGACAGTATAAAATACGTTCCGCCAAAAGAAAACATTAAGACATTGTCAGGAGGGCAGCAGAAAGCGTCAAATGTAAAATTTCCTACTCCACATAAAAATAATAATAAAATTAGTAGTATATACATAAATAAAACTTTAATGAATTTAGAAAACTCAAAAAACATTTCCAATAATGCAGAAACATTAAAACGGACCATTTTAGAAATTAATCGTATACAAGAAATAAGGAATTTAGACAAGTTTCCGACGAGACCACCAAACGCACCTGTCCTAGTCGTCATGGTTCATAAACGCTTAGAATATTTACGATTTTTAATTGATTCGTTTCGTAACGCCAAGGATATAAGTCAGACCCTGCTTATCTTCAGTCATGATTTTTATTCAGAAGAAATCAATGAATTGATTAAAACGATTGATTTCTGTCAGGTAAGCGCTTTTACTAATACTTATATATATATATGAAGGGCTAGTGTTACCCGAAATCTCTGCTAATTTTTCTGGCTGTTTTAGTTTATCTTTTTGATTTAGCTTTTCGTTTATTTTGTATCTCCATTGAGATCAAGCCACTGATACCCACAGAATTGTCATTTTTTCAGTTATTTGCCTTTGGATTTATACAGCATGACATCATGTATAAAAAATCTTGATGTGAACTCTATTTACACAGTTATCAAACTTTATGCGACAAAAAAAATTGTGATGTGCCCAATATATGAGGATGTCATATCACTACCATATTTATGTATATCACTACCATATTCAAGCATATCACTACCATATTTAAGCATATCACTATCACACTTTTTTTGTCAAACTAGTTTGATAGTGTAAACAAACTCAAGCTGTTGTGATGGTGTGATCTATTATAACTAATAAATCTGTAAAAAGTTTACGTACATTGTGAAAATTTTACTAAAAGGGCATAAGTATATTTTCCGAGAATGCTTTTTAATTTCTAATTTCTAATTAATAGTAATAACGCCTGAAAACCTACTGTTAGTCATTTTCCCTAGAGTTTTAAGGGTCTTTCACACCGTTTACGGTCAGGCGCTGGCAAATCCAATCGAACGTCAATGTTTCGTTTCTACATGCATATCGATTGGCCCATAGACACGTGGAGTTCGAGAAAACGAAACATTGGCCATCAATTCGCCGTCAAAGACCCTTTACACATGTTTTTACTAATGCCTATTCAATAATAAAAATGTGCAGCATCTATAGACAGAAGCCTGGGAGAAAATAAGTGCTATGTATACATAAAACACAGTAGCACCACTATTTGCTTTATTGATTTTAAGCTGTTTGTATTGGCTGTTAGTGTTATATGTAATGATCAAGCTATTCTTTACAGGCTATTTATATCCAAGTATTATAAAGTCATGTTGTTGCTTAACAATGATCTACCGTACTTCAGATAGTAATATTATCATTGTAAACTACTAAAATAAAAATATTGTTATTACATGTAGCTGTCTGTTTAATTAGACTAGTTTGTAAAGAAGCATACTTTTTAGTATTGGTTGTCATGGATATTGTACATCATGTTATAGAAAATAAAAATGAAACACGTTGATATTTGAAGGTTAATTCAGTACAAAAATATGTAATTGTAAAATATTCTAAACAGTTACTGTATAAATATATGCTATTTGTTTTTACTTTAAAATTGTTTTTATTTTTTAAATAATTATAGTTATACTGTATGTTACAGCAATTAATCTTGCCATCTCACAAAAAAATTATCTATCTCAGCTCAAATCTAGATTTTACTGTACGCATTAACTTGATACAAAATTTTGAGTTATAATGTTTTTAATGTCTTTGTTTTTTCAGACATTGCAGATTTTCTATCCTTATTTACTTCAAATTTATGAAAAAGAATTTCCAGGAGTGGATCCTAATGACTGCCCACGGAATGTGGATAAAAAGAAGTAAGTTTGCCATTATATTTTATTGTAGGCCTACTGTATATATATGAGAAGATACAGTGGCATAACGGCTACAGTATGAGCGCTCACTGGCTAAACCCACGGATCCCAGCAAGAGGCCCCACAGCGGTCCAATACAATACCCAGTGTTGGAGGGTACATTAGAATTGCTAATTGTCTTATTCCCCTGTTGTTATGCCACTTACAGTAGAAGGTACAATCAACAGTTGTCCACTTTTTTGGCCTTTTTTTTTTCATTGTTTATCTTTTTTTCTGTATTGAAAGTAGTTGATTAGAGAAATGTTGTACAGTACATTATTTTTTGTCAAATTATTGTAATGTTTTGCTTTCTTTATTGTTAATTTTGACCTTGATGGTTTAGTTCGCTTACTTCTACAGTATTTGTATCACTAAGGCTATGTTCAGACCCATAGCGTTAGACCGTTTTAGCGTATAACGTTACTAGCAAGGTCACATTACAAACCGCAGAGAAAAAATGGTGTTCAGACCCATAGCGTACGATTATCGTTACAACGGAAGTGCGTCATTCAGGTTGTTTCTAGTTGCATATTCATGTGCTCTTATACCCATATGTTTTCATCATTATTTCCACTGTATATAGGCGTAGATCTCAGCCCTACAATTATGACAAAATTTGTCATAAATAAAACATACCTCTGCATTTATTTTACAAAAATATAGTACAGCAAAATTTCTGTTTCTATTGTTTTTATTTTGTATTAAAAAAACATTTTCCCCAGGCCTAGTGTTGTTACGTAAATAAAGCAGGCCTCCTAATGAAGATGGAGAATGACTGTGTTTTATAACCACATGGTGGAAAAAATTGATTGTGATTAGTCCGGGGTTCATTAGTCCAGTTCAGTCGGTTGAAAATAACCCTTAACTTGCTAATAAAAAAGAGACAGCTTGCCTCTTTGTTTGTTTACTGAATTTTTTAGGAGTTAGGGGTTTTCAGCATTAAACTTGTCCAGTCTAGTCTGCCTTGTACTGTGTATGAGTGACTTGATGTTCCATTCCACGCTAGTTTTTAGCTTGAATGAAATGCGTGAATGGCTCTTAGCTAGGCCTAAAAGGGGGTAGTAGTCACTATGTTTAAATACAAGGTGCATTTATTTAGTCAATTGTTAGAAAATATAATGCGTAATGGTAATCAGTTGATAAATGTAGTTTGTAGCCTAGTGTTTTTTAACAGTTGTATATAGCCTAGTTAGGCCTTATTTATTCTGGCCTTTTTGTTGTTGAAATCCATCTCTCACACATTGCCGATACAAGATGTCATCAGCCTAGGTCAAACCTTGTTTCGCGTGATAACCGGAAACGTTCTGATTGGATACAACGTTGACTTACAGTAGCGTCGTACGCTAAAACGGTACTATCAACCGTTCCTCTACAACGCTACAACCGTTGTACGACGCGTTGTACGCTATTCCCCAACTGTTCAGACACACATTCTTTTAGCATCGTACGCTAAAACGGTCTAACGCCATGGGTCTGAACAGGGCCTAAAACATCTGGATTTACTATGACATTAATGATGTAAACAAAGTACAATTGTTTTTTTAAGAAGATGATTAGTTTGTGAATGACACGGACAGATGTTTAGGAATCTTAAAATGCAAAACGCCTGGTAATATAGAGAAATCATTATTTTGTATTAAGCATAAGAAGTTTTCAACTGGTCCAAATCCAGAATAGAATTATGAACTACAGTACGGTATAACATGGTATTACGATTTAATGTATAACTGCAAGGTTTTTGTGGGGTTGACCTCGGCCCGTGCAACACGCTAAAAATTAAAGACGTGTTCAAATTTAGGGTGTTGTATAAACACAGCCTGAGTGTGTGTGACTGAATGAGTTTAAAAAAATATGTATAATATAATATTGTGCGACTGTACTAGTAGCTAGAGTAATTAATGAAACTAATCTATGCAAGTGTGGATTGTATAATTATTTATACTAGCATTTTGGCAGCACCACAAAGACTAATAAATCAATCTGTGTCTAGAGTGGTTGTTGCTGCTGCTGCTTCTAGCTAATGTGTGTAAAATCTATCATGAGGTTTTGTTTGTGTGTGTGTTTGACCCGAAGTTGAACTTAGATTGTAAAATACACCTACCATGGAAGAATTAAAAACTGAAGTGGTCTAGTCATTTAAATGTTAATATGTTATATTGTTGTTAATCCCTGTGGTGCAATTTCTTTTTGTACCTAAACCTATGCTTTGTTTAATTTGACCCTGTTGTAATAAATAAAATGGATTTTGGACTGTATTGTACTTTAGTAGATTACTGTAACTACTAGTACTATACTGTATACCTACAGTAATAATCTGAATAGCCTGTAGATAAATAGCTTGAATGTACAACCAGAACAGTATTATATTAGCCTTGTTTTGGTAATTCCATACAAATTGCAATTTCTATCTGTGTCTGGCTGCAGTGTTTATTTGAAATTAATGAAGTTCTTCCAATATTGAGATCAATAAATGATTAGTTTCATCCAGGAGTTGATTTCATGTACAGTCAACTCTCTTAATACCGGACACCTTTGGGCCGGCCAAATAAGTCTGGTTTTCCGGAAAGTCTGGTATTCAGAATGTGTTTTTAATGGTAAATATAAATTTGGGACCTTTTGGTTCTCAAAAAAAGTCTGGTATTGGGAGAGTTTCTGGTTTTCAGAGAGTCCGGTATTGGGAGAGTTGACTGTATAGTTATCTTGCTGGTAATTATAATACTATACAATAGTATTGTTTGAAGGTTAGAAATTGGATATAGAATAACATGAGTTTGTATACAGACAGTAGTTCTGGGTCTACTGTACCTTTGTTGAAGATTGGGTTAGTTAAGTATTTAGGCTAGTTGTCTCAACCAACTCCGCCCAGCACAATCTACAATATGGTACTATGTAATTATGATTTATTAGGGCAAAGACCAATTTCTAACCCATGCATAGATAGCAAGCATCATTTGTGTGGCAGTAGGTGCTAGGTTATAACAGACATCAACAAAAAATCTACAGTCTATTTCGTGCTTATTGTAGTAACTCATAAAGCTCTGTCTGACACACTATCAAACTTTAAGTGATAAAAACATTTGATGTGTCCATATGGACATCATGATGTCGTATCACTACCATATTTAAGCATATCTCTACAATATTTGGGCACATCACACTTTTTTTGTCAGAGCCATTAACACGACACCAGGTTTATGTAATATGTGTAATGTAAATTACTGTATAACATTTTAAACTGTACTCTAACTGTACAATATTATATTTTCCATAATATCTGACCTTAATGCAATTTACAATGTGTAATTTTAGTCAAGTATGTTTATCAGATAAATTCACAAGGTGATTTGCAGTAATATTATCAGTTTGTATCAAATTTATTATCGCATTGTTTAACACAAACAGGCTTGCAATATTTACACAGGTAGAAAAATCCATGCTGAAAATGATTCGATTTTAAAATTTAAAACCCTTAGAAAACAAGCTGATTTTCAGTGTCGGTAACGTGAGAAACTTCGTTACACAACTGGGTATGATTTTAACACTTGCTGTGACACATGCTGAATAATAACTACACTTTATAAACCATACAGCCAAACTGACATATTAATAAAATACTTGATAGTACCGTGTCTGTTTTTATAGCAAGATTAAATTATATTAGTTTCACTCGACAGTATTTATGTATTTAATAATTAATATTAAATTTATAACCCTATGATATTTGACTCAAATTGTTATATTTTATTAATAAACAAAAATATGAAAATTTACTTTATATTATTTTATTTTAAAGAAAAATATTTAATACCTTGATTTGATACCTTGTACTAGGGCCAATGGCCAATATACCAGGAATACCTCCCTGCAACCTTTTTTTCTTTCTTTAAATTTCTCATAAAGATATATTGTCCCCCTCAAAATATACATTATTGAATAAATTCCCTGAAAAGGAGAAAAAAGAAGATTAAATTAAAGTACTGTTTTATTCATATAATTCATGCTATACCTTCTGTTATTGTTAACTATTGATTATATTACAATGAGTTGAGGGAAAAATGATTAAACCACCATGCTTAATCTAAAATCTATCCTGTTTGTCTATTGCAAATCAATTAGGCTTCTGTGTACAACAGGATAATATTAATTGCTAATATTATATCATTTTAAATGAATTTATATCCTCTATTCTTTCATTATAGATTGAAATTGTAGTTATACATAGCTAGTAACATAGCATTGTAGTTATACATAGCTAGTAACATAGCATTGTAGTTATACATAGCTAGTAACATAGCATTGTAGTTATACATAGCTAGTATTACATAGCATTGTAGTTATACATAGCTAGTAACATAGCATTGTAGTTATACATAGCTAGTAACATAGCATTGTAGTTATACATAGCTAGTAACATAGCATTGTAGTTATACATAGCTAGTAACATATCATTGTAGTTATACATAGCTAGTAACATAGCATTGTAGTTATACATAGCTAGTAACATAGCATTGTAGTTATACATAGCTAGTAACATAGCATTGTAGTTTTAAATTCTGATTCCCAACATGTTTTATTGCGTTTTTATACTTACAGGTATTACTAGGTTTTGTCTGTTTGGCAATTTATTTGGGTCAGCTACTCTGGCCCACTAAACTGAAAATAGGGTTAAAGCTACTACCGTACCTATTCAGGATTTGAACTTTGACCCTTCAGCTCTCTAAGTTGTATTTTTTACCTTTAAAATGTTATTATTATTGTACTTGAATTTGATGGCATAAAAAGATTTTCGAAATAAATGCAGAATTAAGCGATTCATGATTTCTACATTATTCTGGTCAAAATATCCTAAATGAGCAATGGGTTTTGTCTACTTGCCAAATAGTAGTCATCATCCATTCCTAAATAGAAGCACTGATGAAGAAAGTCTATCTGGTGGTGCCTATGGAATGGTCCAGATACATGACAAAACTTCGGCTTTAGTTGATAGAAGATTGAAAATATAATATGATGTTAAATGCTGATTGTATACGATTACCATACACAGTATGTGGTAAAATGAACATACTGCACACATTACATGATTGTAGCTGTCTTTCAATATTATAATAATTTAGCTTGTGTTAAATTATTATACTACTGTACAACTATAATGCAGAGTTATTTCTTTCATACAGCCTCGTGGAAGAACACATTTTGTTGTGAACAAGCATCCATTTTAAAATAAATATTTTATTATTATTATATTGTAGAGTTAAGAGTTTAATGTCTCGGTTTGATTTAATTTTACGAACGCTTGGAATAGTTTTTATTTCATTTTCTGTTAGAAGCTAAATGGAAGCTAATGGGTAACATTTGATCTTATATAATGTTTGTTACATTTTGCTAAAGGCTAATACAATGTAGTTAGGATGTAATGATCTGTGTCAAAATTGAAGAGAAATTCAGATGATATCATGTCAGTCAAAATATAATGTTACTTGCTCAGCCATTTTATTTTTAATCATTATGAACAATGGCATAAAAGATTTAGGTGTATAATAAAAGAAATGGGATGACAAGGACTAGTTATTAGGTGCTGCTATTTATGCAGTATTTTAAATTATAATAAATTTTATAATTTTAAATTAATAATTCAATTTTTTTTTTTAACATTACAGTATCATTTTGGCTGTACCTCTCATAAAATGTCTTGTTTATTATAATTCTTACCATGAAATTGAAGTTTATTATCTTTATACTGATAATGTATTTTAAAAAGAAAGTATATTTTCAGTGTTACTGCTATGTTTTTTGCAGCATCTGCCTTCGATACATTCAGTAAACAATTTCCAAGATCATAAATGTGTCTTCATACTGATAATGTATTTTAAAAAGAAAGTATATTTTCAGTGTTACTGCTATGTTTTTTGCAGCATCTGCCTTCGATACATTCAGTAAACAATTTCAAGATCATAAATATGTCTTCCTGCCTACGGTACTGTTGATGACACCAAGAGACACTAGCCACACAGATTTATTTATTCAATGTCTGGATCTGAATACTAAGCAACCTATTTAATGAACTGTATATAAATATAATACTGTTACTATAGATACCCTTGACTACAGTAAGGCACTTGTTTGTAGATTCCATTATCAACTGTGTTTGGCTTTATTTGTGCCATAAAGTCATTATTGATATCGTACATTACCTCTGGTTCACAACTCCCTGCTGATAGGGTCAATACCAAAAACTGTAAACTAATATTAATAATCGCGTACATGCCAAGACTCCTGTATTGATCAGAAAACTCCCATATTTAGACTCGTCGCCCGGCCAAATATTGTTCTCACGTTTTTCCACATTTTCTCCCTGATACAAAAATAACTGAATGTTGATCTACTGTATGTGTGGTTTTCTGCATTAATTAAAAATATAACAAAAGGCTTACACACAAGCAAATTTACGACCATCTGTAGTCATAAATTTATGATTTTTTTTCTCAATGGGTATTCCCCTCACAAAAAATAAAATATGTGTTCTTTTTTAGTTTTGCATTGTAAAAAATAGGAAATAGGTAAAGATGGCGCTGAAATCCCTGTCTCTGATCCGTGCAATGTTTTTGATACGCAACATTCAATCTATTGATTCAACTTAAGTAGATGGGTCCATTAGGAAAAGTCAGTGTCATTTGCCTTTAGGCTTTTATAAATACTTACTTTGTAATATCAAGAAAGTCGTCTGTAACTCTATGAATTGATAATGCTACAGTTTGTCTGGGATGTAAATTCTACAGAATTTAATGGGGCTTCAATTTAATTCCATGTACGAGGTGAAATTGAACTAAATTCTAAAGCTCTCTACACTATCAAACTAGTTTGACCAAAAACAGTGTGGTTTGCCCAAATATGGTAGTGATATGACATCATGTCCGTATATGGGCACATCACATTTTATCACAGAAAGTTTGATAGTGTAGACAGAGCTTAAGGCCATAAAATAAACATTAGGTTGGGTGTTTAAACTGTTTTCAATTTGAAATGTAGGTTCGGTTTAATCGTTTCCTTTTTGATTCCCTTTATATTCCCTGAGTATGTTATGAAAACCCATGAGAATGCCCACTATTTCCTGTCACTGTCCGTTCTTCACTCATTAAGTCCTAAATGTTTTGCTAATAGAGTATTGTGTGTACAGTAACCATCTTTCCTACATGGTGTAAACATCAATTATTAAATTAAGATTGATTAAATGCTACAGTCTACTACTATCCAGTTGTCCAAATAGTTTGTATACAATTAACATTGGACACGCAGGTATTGATAATCTATAACAATTTATTTTGTCCAATTCCAATTGTAAACAGATTCATTTAACATCGCATAATTGGCTTAAAGTTGTCTTAATTGGCTCACTCGTCATAAGCAAACTGTACACAGAATAAACAGCAATGTTGCAGTTAGAGATTCTAGACTACAAGTGTCTGTCTACAAACGTACCTTTGACATCATTGCAGATAGTAATGTTGCTTAAAGCGTTGCATTCTTTCATATCATCTATTCCCTTTACACAATCCATTTAAAGACAAATTTACCAAGAACCATATTTTGACAACGTATTAGAATACATATAGGATTTCAGAACAATTGTGAGATTTCAGATCTCGTCTCGCACCATACAGCCGTCAGCGAAATCGTAAATATCTTAATTGATATGAAATCATACATCCTAAATACGTTGTCAAAATATGGTTCTCGATAAAGTTGTCCTTTAAATTATCTAAGATAATAAAACAATCTTCAATCTTCTTTCCCGTTTCTGTACCACAAAGTAACTGGTATATGATCTGTATTGCCTGCTATAGTTACCAACATTTAAATTGTTCCTATTCATCCTGTCCCAATGGCTTTAATACTGAAACTGATTTTCAAATCTTCAAATCCGTATTTGTACGTAATAACACAATTTTGAAGTTTTTATTACCAATCAAAATTTTAAATGTAAAGCCTTGTCTACACTATCAAACATTATGTGTCAAAAAAGTTTGATGCGCCCATATATGGTAGTGCTATGTTTAAATATGGTAGTGATATGACATCATCTATATTTTTTTGTCACATAAAGTTTGATAGTGTAGACACGGCTTAACTGATGATTTGCAATAAGTTTATTGTTGCATTGTTACCCATGTTTTGTGGCGTTTTCTTTTTTTTTGTAATTGTTTACCTTTTGTATTGTTCCATATTTTTATATATTTGTAAATCGAGCAATGAATTTCCAAAAGGAATAATAAGATTAGGATAATTTTAATTTTAATGATCTAAACATTGGGAAAAAATGCCAGCAAATGATTTTTTTGTTGACATTTTTAAAAATTTTTTTTTTCTAAAAAATGCATATTTTTTCTTGTAGAGCCAAACAGTTAAAGTGCAATAATGCTGACCATCCTGATAAATATGGACATTATCGTGAAGTCCAGTTTGTGATGACCAAACATCATTGGTGGTGGAAGGTATGAAAACAGTTATAATTGTAGCTACAGTCGTATTAATTAAGTCTATTAAGACCACTGTGAATCACGGTAAAAATGGTCTTTAATTAATGTGATATAAATTACCGGAAATTGTTATTTAGTTTGTCCTTCCAGCAGTCTGTCCACTTCCTTTTTATATTGATTTAATGATAAATCAAGCTATGTTGTGTGTTGATTTTTCACTTTATGTCAAGACTTATAATAACATTTAAAAAACTAGTTTTGACCTCTTGAAAGTTTGCAGTACCCTACTTTTAATCACTCTTCAACTTTACTCATGCAATACACTATATAGAATGCACTGTTGTCTAACGGGTCTTATTTTTACTATGACATTCTGTTGTGAAGCATTTAAATATGTTAAATTTATTTTATGCTTGGTGCTTGGTTTGTATTTGAATTCATTAGCTCATGGATTCATTTACAAAATAGCTACACATAATTCTCATTTGACCAAATTGCATAAAAATATGTTCCGGAAATCGTGAGTACCGGTGCTTTCGTCAAGGGATATGAAATTGATCAAAATTCAATACAGCATTTGGGCTATTATGCACGTTTAAAGATTATTGAATACCCTGGTGGTAACTGTAAAGGACAGCGTCTCTTATTTGTTTCGGTTTTAATGGTGGTTTGATGAATTCCTAGAGGAATTAATGAAACAGAATGTTTTAATCTTGATTTTAATGATAATAGAACATAATAAAAAATGAAATAGTGACCTTTCTAAGGCCACGTGTACAGACCAACTTCCTATACAAATTTTCATTCCTGTATTAGTACATTATCAGTATAATTATACACCCATAAACATATTACAGTACAGTATGTGAACATCTGGTAAATACCCAATGTGTTTCCATACCTAATTCATTTGGAAAAAAAAACCAATTTAAATATTTAAAAATAGAATAAATAGATTTTTAATTTGTGGCTTTACTGACAGGAATGATAAATCAATAATTGACTTGATTAAATTTATTTAATAATCAATATTAAATAAATTATTATTGAGTCCGTATTCTACAGTATAGTAATTAAGTATTGATTTTTTAAGTATTTTCGCCAAAAGCTACAGAACAATTATTTATCTAATGTCTTTCTTTCAATTGTATTTAAAATGTAAACTAATTTAGTTCACTGATGAATGCAATTAACATATTTTAGATGCTGTCAGTACAAATGATAAATCAATTTTGTTGTCATTAGTGTAAATCAACTAATGTCTTTTCAGAACTTTCTGCAGGCATTACCATATTTTTCTTTAAACCTGTGTTACTATTTTGTGTATTTTTAGTATCCCTGTCATCATTATCATTTATTTGTGATATTGATTCTGCTAACTGTATGAGGTCTTTTTTTATTTTTGCCCTACCCTCTTGGAATAATTGTCTGCACGAACAGGTCCATTTTGTGCTTTGTATTTTGAAATGTAAACGTTGTTAATTAATATAATTGTAAGTAACCGTATTATTGTGTCCTTGCACCAGGGTAACGCGTAACAATAACTACACAAATATATTTATATTTTATTTTATTTCATTTTATCATATTTATCATCATTATATCATTACCATATTTGGGCATATCACTACCATATTTAAGCATAGTCACTACCATATTTGATAGTGTAGACAGAGCAGATTGGCATGAATACAGGTTTATATGGTGTTGTTAATGTGGCCTTCAAATACACCTGTAGTACAATTTACTGAAATTATTTAATCTTTGGCTAGTAGAAATGTACTTGTTTGTTAAAAGTGGTCAAATACAGTACATCCGGTTCATTTGAGGTGTTTATTCACAAAGACATAACCTTCAATTACTCAGATGGTCATTTCCACATTGAATCACATACAATTTTATACAAATCTGTATAATTTTTTAAGCTCTATCTACACTATCAAACTTTATGTGACAAAGAAATATGATGTGCCCATACGGACATGATGATGTCATATCACTACCATATTTGGGCATAACTCTACCATATTTGGGTATATCACTACGATATTTATCCATATCACAATTTTTTTTGTCAAACTAGTTTGATAGTGTAGACGGAGCTTAAGAAATATTTCTTGTTTATTCATCATGTACAGGCTATAAAGCAAAATCATTACATTTTTCTAGAAACATTCTAATCTCTGATTGAAGATACATTTTGAAGAATCACCTAAAAGATAGAAACTATAACATTCTCACTTTCTAATAATAAATTTTAAAAATGCCGACACAAACGACTTGTCAGTTGATTTATAGCTAGATTCAATTTCAATAGCGCAAGTAGAGAAATGTCTGAATTTGATTTAGATTAGCAACATTATTTTGACATTTTTAAATGAAATTATGTAATAAAATTACTTATACATATTTTTAACATAACAAGTTGTACTTCATTCAAGATAGTTATTAATAGATTTTTGTCCTTGTCATGAAAATATCGCAATAATATAAACTGAATGAAATTAGATTTTTGAATAATTTATTCATGTTCTGTTGAAGTAGTGGATTTATTTTTCAAACTTAAAAAAATGTTATTAATGTGATAATATCATGTATAAATGATGTATAGCAGCTTTAATAATTCAGGAAAAACTGATTATTTATGCAATTCTATATAAAACGTATGATGTTTCGTTTTCTTATTGAATAGAATAATTTCATATTTTAATAGAGATATTAATAATTTTTATAGTAAATGCTTTTATTACATTATACAGGATAATACAGTGCCTCGTTCTAAGGGGAAAACAACATCCATTCTTGGTTACAGCCTTGTCTACATTTCTTTGATAAAATCTGATTCTGTCTGTGAATAGAATATACAAATTTACTCCTCTTCTCCCTCTCCCCCCTCCTCTCCCCAGCACTTCTTTCCCAGTTAAGCGTGGTTCCCACTAGCGACGCAACACAAGGACGTAATGCAACGCAAGTGAATTGACCAATCACAAGCGATGGCTTATTTGCTTGTGATTCCTAACGCCCTTGCATTACGTTCTAGTGGGAACCAAGCTTTATAAACCAACTTCTTTCCCAGTTATAAACCAACATCCTCTGGTATGACAGACAGTAAGTACACTCCTCGACTAACATCCAGTTTTAGTTTATGTATGTATCGTTTTAATCAGATTTTCTGACAATGATATTGACAACCCCAACATTTCTCTGTTTTTTATTTTTCGAAGACAAATAAAGTTTCTAATAAAACAACCCACATTTTGGTCTAACTAAGTTAGTTGTTCTTCTTCATGGGATAGCCTTATTATTATTATTAGTTATTATTACCTTGTACTGTAGTACTGAAAGGGTTATATTCAGTCTGTATTAATATTGATTTAAATTAATGATATGCCTAGTATAATATCATATCCTGTTGCCCCTGGCTCTTTAAGTTACTCTTAACGTGAATCTTCATAACCGGTAATAATATACATCTTTTTACCTTGTTTCTGCATTTTGTTAAGGCAGGTAAATTGAAATCATTCTTGAAGGAAATATTACTTTATTAGAGAATATGGATTATCAATATCCTTAATTGCACATGTGAACAAGAAAGAAACCTATGATTTAGGAGAGAAACCTATGAGTTAAGAAAGGAATGCTTTAATTAAGAAAGAAGTATTAACTAATTAAGCGTCTATAATTAAAAGTACTGTTTTGATAGATGACATTTTCACTGTCAAAGGAGATTTTTTCGCAATAGATATTGTGGGTAAATCATCAAAGCCCTTGCAGCATGTACAATGTGAATCATATATTAAACACTATACTACTGTAATATTCTTCAAATATTATTTATTTTTTCTTTTGACTGGATTGCATTTTCAGTAATGTAGTACTAGTAGTACTGCTTTTCAAAAAATTAAATATTTTATTTTGTTCTCTAAATATTATTTATTTATTTATACTTTCTTTTGACTGGATTGCATTTTCAGTATATGTTACTGTACTGCTTTTCAAAAAATTAAATATTTTATTTTTGAGATTTTGAGAGGAGACTAGAAAAGACTTCACTCTGAGCATGGAGAACCAAGAAGAAGATGCCTGATGTCATATAATAACTGTAAGATGATATCAGGAAACTTTCTCAAAATTGGACCCCATTGGGTTGGCTTGCTGCCCTATATTCACAGTTCATTTCAACTAATATAGAAGATTTGCTATTGAATTAGCATTCATATCTTTACTTAAGCTTTGTCTATCAAATTTTATGTGACAAAACAATGTGATGTGCTCATAATATAGACATGGTGATGTCATATCACTACCATATTTGGCCATATCACTACCATATTTGGCCATATCACTACCATATTTGGGCACATCACTACCATATTTGGACATACTTTCTTTCAAAGTAGTGTAGACAGAGCTTTACAGTTGGTAGTTTTATAATGAAATTAGAAATAATCCGAATTAACGATAGATTCGTCATTGAATAATGAATACTACAAATAACATTGAAAATGACTTAATCAACTTTTTTATAATGGATTGGAGATCTAATTGAAATTGCATACATTCCGCTCAAAGGAAAGTGAACAAATATCGACGTAAAGGAGACAGTGATTTGCAATTGACAAGATATCTGTATACTGTAGAAATCAATTGGGGAAAATTGTTTCAGATGGGTAGTGATGGGACATATATTCAATATTCAATTAGTACGTAATTAGTTTTGTATTAAATTCTCTTTCCACATGAATACCACGGTAAAAAATAATTAGAAAAATTCTATAACAATTAGTGTTGAAAATCACTAGAGGAATTTCAGGGAATTTTTAATTTGGGGCCTAGAGATGTCTCAACAAAAGTTGTTTAAAGAAACAAATGTGCATAGTGATGTTCATAGGGTGAGAGATAATTGTTTACATATAAAGTATCACATAACTTATTTAATATATAATACCTATTGTGTTCACACATGTACTGAGACAAGGAACAGAGTTAAGTTTGATTCAAATCATATCCGAGTTACAACCGACCTTAATAGTGTTAACTTATTGTGACCATCATCCACATTTTTTTTTTAATATTTAAAAATGTGTTAAGAAAATGACTATCTAACCTCCATGTTTCAGACTTATTATTTATTTTTTTATTTATTCTTTCTTTTGACTGGATTGCATTTTCAGTTAAACTGCTTTTCAAAATGGTCCAGTTACAAGGTTTAAAATTAAAGAAAAAGTATAGACGAGCGATATCAGAAATTAAACCAAGTGTATTTTTTTGCATTTAAAAAGACTATATGCAGTTAATACTGTAGACTCCGATTAGACTCGCAATTTAAACTTAAAGGATGTACAGTACAGTCCCTCAGAAACATGTGGATGTATTCACAATTCACGCTTAGGCTAAGGGAAACACCCTAAAATCTTATAAAGTGAATACAATTTTAGGGAAATACTTAAATATGTATTGAGTGTGATTGGTGAATACAGCTACTGAGGTACATCAGAGTTATCAGGGTTAACAACATAGAACAAGATCACATGAGCACATAATACTGTAAAGCTCTGTCTACACTATCAATTTTTTTGTGACAAAATAATGTGATGTGCCCATGGACATGATGATGTCATATCACTACCATATTTTGGCACATACACTTTTTGTCAACTAGTTTGATAGTGGAGACAGAGCACATTGTTGTAAGTGGAACGAGTGCATAATCTGTTTGCGCAAATTGCCTATTATCCTTAACCATTAAAAAAAATAAAACAAAGCAAATCTAAATCGTTTGCTGACTAAGGTTTTGTTTTCTCTTTTGATTTTGGGTATAACTCCTGGTATACCTCCTACGTGGCTTTGTTTACCTTAGGCCTACAAGTCATGAATCAACTGACTGAATATTTGTAAGACTGTCGTTAATAGAAATCACATACTTTAGAAACATATTACTCCTATGGAATGAGTAGTGCATAAAGCCAACCAGTTGATGACTCATCAACAAGATAAAAAAAATGGAAACCTACTTTAATACTTGGTCAGCAGCTCGTAAATGGATAACAATAAACTCGTGCTATGTTTTTACAAAATCCCTCTAGATCTTTCAACATTATTCTTCATGTGCAATTTTTCTTCATAGTATCTTTAATCTTGCAAGATTTTGAATTTAGCTGTCTTTCTGTTGATCGTTGTTATTTTTTCCTCCTTTTGCTGTCTTGTTATGTCCCTGTCCATACGTCCTGTAATTTGAATCCTATTTTCTTGAATTTTAGTCCGCTTTACCTGTGTCTGTAAATAGGCTGGCCTGCCACAAGATTTCTATATTCTTGGGCACTGCCTACTTCTTCTTATTGATATGTATACTTTTTGTTATCATCAATTGCCTTGTTATAAATTTTACTGGAATTTATTATGTTTACCTCATTTTCTTCAAGGAAGAAATCAATGTTAATTGAATTGAAAAAAAGATCCTCTATTAATGGTAATTGTTGTATTGTTTAATTATTGTATATTCCCATTTTTTATTTTATTGTTTACCATTGATAGATTTTAATAAATGTTGAATACAATGCCTTTTTTAAATTACAATGATAAATTGTTTGAAGGTTTGCATGGTGAAATCAAATGTTGATATAAAGTTTGCGGTACACCACGTATATTAGTTCTGAAAAGAACTGTTGAGTTTCTCACTCCTGAGGATGATCAAAGCATATTGATTGAAACGTCGAGAAACTCACCAGTTCTTTTCAGAACTAATATATGTGGTGTACTGCAAACTTTATATCAACATTTGATTTCGCCATGCAAACCTTCAAACAATATATCACTGTAATTTAAAAAAGGCATTGTATTCAACATTTATTAATTTCTATCAATATGTGGTGTATCGCAAACTTTATATCAACATAAATTATAGTGATTTTACAATACATTGTTTGTAATTATTTTCCCTACAGCTTCAACATGTATTCACTGGTATTAGAAGTATACACAACCACACAGGTCCTGTTTTATTACTGGAGGAAGACCACTATGTGTCGCCGGATTTTTTACCAGTCCTTCAACAAATGTATGAAATTAAACAAAGGTACATCAGTCTCAAAATATCATTGTAAAACTGTAGTAATAGTCTTCCTGCCCCTTTTTTTTTATTGCAAACGTATCCTACAGCAACTAACTCGCTAGAATGGATGGATAAACTATTTTGTAATTTATCGTGCTTATAAACTAAGTCTCATTTGAGGTTTAGGGAGTGAAATTGAAAGAGTTGTGAGTTACTTACAACAAAATTGAACCCTGTACCCTGGGATTTGAAGGCAAGCATGTTAACAACCAAGCTACAGCTTCACTACTTTCCTGGTTATTTTTACAGTATATTAGTTAATGTAAAAACACATTATTATATTTTTTCAATATACTTCAATATTTTTAATATTTTATTTCATTTTTTTCCTGTGAAAGGAAAACAGCAAACTAATCAATAGCAATTATTTAAGATGCTGGCGTAAAGCAAATATGTTCGCTTCAATAATATTGGTCATAAAAGTACAAATAGATCTAAATAATGTACAAAGTATTGAATGCTTTGTTACGGTATTATATTTGAACTGTACAAACCTATACAGGCATACTGAACCCAACCCAAGTGTAAACAATACAATCGTCAACGCGTTTTGTCCACGCTGTGCTTCATTTATATTCTGCCCTCACAAAATTCTATCGATTGCATTGTTCATAGAAACTATATGCTGTATATGTTTTATCTACAGTAATAATTGTTATGGAAATTTCAACATTTAAAGCTATTTCTGTATATTAGGCCCTATTACATTCTATAATATTAATAATCTTTGTGGTAATTATTAGAAATTACTACTAAATTACTATAATAAATTGTATATTAACGTTGAAGTAAATCTAGTGATGGTTTTAAGTGGAACATGTCAATTGTCATACTCAAGTATGATGAAAATTCTGGCTTTATTAAAAATATTAAATATATTTTCCACAAAGAAGAATTTCCAATCATATTTTGTCTAACAACTGTATAGCATGACAATTAAATTATTTTTTAAAATGGCATTACACCTCAAAATGAGTCAAATACAGTTTTATAACAATATTTTATGCAGTGTATTTAGTAGTTTCTGCTGTAATATAATATGCATTTAACCACACTGTTTGAATATTAATGTTGACAGTTAATAGATTATTAAAAATTAACTGAATATTTTATATATTATTTTACAGTAATTGCCCAGAGTGTGATATTCTTACTATTGGAACGTATGATAAAAGTCCTCGCTATAGAGACAGAGCTAATAAGGTATTATGAATGGTAGTAGTAGTATGATGGAAATGGTACAGTATTCCAAGACAGGCTTACCATTATAATTTCCCACCTTCATTCCTCGACCCTCCCCAACTAAGTGTTTATATGCCTCCAAATAATATCTATAAAATTCTATAATAGTTAACCGGAGACAGGAGGCTTGAGATGTGATTGGTCAACATTATTACATTAACACTACTCGATTTCTTCTTCGTTGTTGTAATGAAAATATTCGCATAAATATCACTCGTCTTGAGAAATCAAACAAACAAGATACTACAAGTATAAACTGTCAATAAACCTGAGAGATAATCTTACATGTTTGCATCACTAACATTTATCACTAATCTCACTGCTGTCTCTTCTAATAGCTTTCATACTCATTAGCCTGATCGTTACGATCAATATTACGTATCGTATCTAGATGAATACGTAAATTGTACAATTTCAAAGATAGCAGAATAGCTCTATGCCGTTTTCTAATTTTTTTAAGTTGATAATATCACCATTGTTATTCGTTTTCATAATATTATTCAAAATGTCTAACAACATCTGGTGGAAATTACCAAAATTGGGTTACTTCATGGTGATTTTAAGCATTCAGACTTTTGTTTAGTAGTTATGGATAAAGGTTTCCTTTTCCAACTTTCTGGGATATTATGCTATAATCATAACAACCCATGTACGATTTTGTTAACCCAGACCAATGTCTGGTGCTGGGAACTAGCTCATCTCCAGCTCACTGCACAAGTGGTTATCTGGGGAGGTTGGTCAGTTACTGTGGTTGAATGGACGAATGATTAAACAAATCATTTGTGGCATCTCTTCATAAGCTTAATCTTAGATATCATGTCATTTTGTTTTAGGTTGATGTTCTAAATTGGCAGTCATCCAAACACAACATGGGCATGTCAATGGATAGAGCCACCTGGCAGAGGCTTCAGCCATGTGCTGAGGTAACATAATGTATACGTAGATAAAGTATTCATTAATATTTAACTTGATTGACTTCTCCTCATTTTCTGATACTTCATATTAAAACAGTATCACACTCTTAGAACAACCAACCCCACCCCGTCCCCCTATTACGGGGAAACTTTCCTGTTCAACTAATTTGCTTTAACACTACCATGGCAAAATCAAATCAGGTAGATCTGGTGGGCACACTAAACTTGTTTTATGTATCAACACATGATATTAACAGGAAGAACCTAAGGTTCATATTTCATGATTGTTGGACACATGTCAAGAGATAATTCTCATCTTCGTCTCCATTTTTTTTTCCAATAAAAAGGGAAAGTTAATTCTGTTTGTCCCACAAGTGGTTCCCTTAAATTGGAATATCACCAGTATTAATTATTAAAAATATATATCAATACAACTCTTTCAATACCGAACAGCCTTAAGCTCTGTCTACCTTGATGAGACAAAAAAAATGTGATGTGCCCATATATGGACATGATGATGTCGTATCACTACCACCATATTTGACCATGTCACTACCATATTTGGGCACATCACACTTTTTTTGTCAAATTAGTTTGATAGTGTAGACAGAGCTTTACTTTATAATATATACATGAGATTTGTGCTGAATGCCGTTTTAGATTGATCATATTAATTCATATATTTAATCTATATAATTAATGCACCTGTTAATATTATCGCGTGCAATATGATTTGATTATCAGATTATGATATAAGCACATCAGAATCCCTGGAAAGATAAATGCATCTTACACCAGTCTTGTTAGATAAATATTGTTCTAAGCTTGATTAAATGTATCCTTGTGAAACTGTAAACCATGCATAATTGTTATGCTCAATGCACTGTAAGAGTACTCTCTCTTTCTTTCTCTTGGTAATCAGAATCTACTGCAGTTTAAGGTCCATTTACACTAGGACAATAACAATCGACGATAAAAAGATGCGTTTTTCATACATAAAACAAAAGAAATCTAACAAGTTTTCATCCTATAACTATAGGATAACCATCTATGCTTTCTTTGATGAAAATTATATTTTCACACTTCCAATCAAATGACGTCATGATTGATAAAAGCAATAATATCGTGACAAAAAACGGTTTTATTGTTTTTATTATGTCGTCATTTGATTGGGTTTAAAAAAAAAACTTGTTATCAAAGACAGCATAAATGATTATCCTATAGTTCTAGAAGGAAAACCTGTCTAATTTCTCTTGTTTTATGTAAAACAAATGCATGCTTATCTATTTATTGTTGATTCGATTTTGCATTTTTTTTTAAATGTATTCATCATCAATCATATTTGTGATATATGTAAAGTAAACATCTGGCCAGAATATATTCATAATATGGTTAATAATTGTATGTTAATTTTCCTGTTTATATAGAATATTGATTGATATCTTTTATTACCAGAGATAAACAGAGCTACTTGAGCTCTGTCTACACTATCAAACTAGTTTGAAAAAAAGTGTGACATTCCCAAATATGGTAGTGATATATATGGAACATCACATTTTTTTTTGTCACATAAAGTTTGATAGTGTCGAGACAGAGCTACTTATTCTTTATATTCTGGATTGCAATTTAATGGAAAAAATGAATACTTTACTAAATATTAAATACTCAAATCATAACTTGATCTTATACAATATCCATTTGTTTGTTGTTTTTTAGGAATTTTGTCGTTTTGATGATTACAACTGGGACTGGACTTTACAACATATAAGTACTGGCTGCCTCAAACCATCTATTGGAGTCATGGTTCCTAAGTCACCTAGGATATTCCACATAGGAGAATGGTATTGTATTTCATTTGTTCTTTTTTTCATATAAACCAATTTATTTTTTACATTTTACAATATAAAAAAAACAAAATATTAAAAAACATTTTTCAATCATATTTTATTTAGTTATTTTACTAAGTTACCCTTAGAGTTTTGTTTTACCATAATAGAAACTTGATGTCATATTTTCTTCTTGTTTTGTAAATGTACAAAAATAGAAACAGGTTTCATACCTAAAATGAACATTAGGATTTCCCTCTGCGCTGGTTTTTACCACAGAATTACTTTCTATAATGTTGTTTAGAACTAAACACTATTTACTTTCAATTTTGGTTTAGAATTGCCTCTTTTTTTACATCATCAGCAGTATTACATCATCAGCAGTATTACATCATTGTCAAAGTTATAATAATACTGTTATCTGCATCAATATATATGTATATTCATTATCATCACAGGGCACTAGCTTTAGACATCTGAGGCCAAAAAGCAATGGGTGGGTGGGAAAGATACAAAACAGTACTTTAAAGCTCTGTCTACACTATCCAACTTTATATGACAACAAAATGTGATGTGCCCATATATGGACATGATGATGTCATATCACTACCATATTTGTGCATATCACTATCATATTTGAGCACATCACACTTTTTTGTCAATGCCTTACCTGGTTTCCATTTTAAACTGAGGAGCTGAATATATACATTCACATGTAGTTATAACTTTGTTCAGCTAGGATCTTAAGTTTATGGTTTCACATTGACAAATTTAGCATCATATTTGTATTGTCGTCTGCTCTTAATAATGTTTTCAATCCTTGTTTTATTTTTCAGTGGTATACACCACAAGGGCAAGTGCAATGCCGATGATTTAGTAAAGAAAATCAACGGTATATTGACGACAAACAGCGAGTTCTTATTCCCGTCCAGCTTACAGCTGACACCAAAGACAAGACCAATCCGCAGCAGGGAACCAAAAGCTAACGGTGGCTGGGGAGATATACGAGATCATACACTTTGTATGACATATGGAAGAACCACGTTATGATGATGAAGTTGAGGAAACGTTAAGAATGTGATTTTTTTTTAAATACTGTACTTTGGTGAAATACACCTTTTTTTTTTAAGTACCATATGATCCCAGTGGCCGTATTTCACCATTCAAACTAAGGCTAAAGCTCTGTCCACACTATCAAACTACTCAAAAAAGTGTAATATGACCAAATATGGTAGTGATATGGTCAAATATGGTAGTGATATGACATCATCATGTTTTTTATATGGCACATCACATTTTTTTGTCACATAAAGTTTGATAGTGTAGACAGAGCTTAAGGGAAACATGCTTATATTTAAAACATCACAGTAAATACATTCTTATACAGTATAACACCTCCTTTGGAGACCCCTATTCTGGGGACAGCCCTACTAAAACAAACAAGCTGAAATGCTTTGTTTTAACACCTCGGTCACCTCCTTTGGGAGACCCCTATTCTGGGGACAGCCCTACTAAAACAAACAAGCTGAAATGCTTTGTTTTAACACCTCGGTCACCTCCTTTGGGAGACCCCTATTCTGGGGACAGCCCTACTAAAACAAACAAGCTGAAATGCTTTGTTTTAACACCTCGGTCACCTCCTTTGGGAGACCCCTATTCTGGGGACAGCCCTACTAAAACAAACAAGCTGAAATGCTGGTTTAAACACCTTGGTCAGCTCCTTATCAGTGGACACCTCTACCAAAGGGAAAACTTTCTTTTTCGGAGAAAAACAAGGGGTAATATATGTTTTAACACTACAGTCAATTCCTATTAAGGAGACACTCCTATTGAGGAGACAATTTGTTGGGTCCTAAAGGTGTCCCTCTAATAGAGGTTCTACTGTATTATTCATTCATGGATATAAATATTTGTAAATAAGATAGTTTGTATAATGAGGCCTTGATTAATTATTAATTTCCCATTTTTAATGCATCTTTGTAAATATTTGAGGTATAAAATCTGTTTTTGGTGTGTTTTTTTTTAAGAAAACCTTTTTAGGGGCTAGGGTTTTTATAAATTATTTATGTGAAATTGATGATGTGTTAATATGTATGTATGTTTTAACATAAATCATGCTACAGATTTTGGTTTTCATATAGAACAATACATTTTATTGTTATATCAAATAATTTCTATTAGTAATTTTAAAAATTAGATAATGTACCAATATTAAAGCTCAGGTACAGGCATGAATTTTAAATATAATATTTAATATGGCCAAATACAAAATTTTGCAAAATTCTTCCATAAAAACCAGGAAGACCTTTTTTCAGTAGTTAGGTAGTTATTTATTTATTTTTTTATTTTATTTTATGTCTTTAGGCAATGTGGCCAAGGATTACCAATAGTGAATTAATCACTGTCCTATCAGATAGGTGGTAATCCCCCTGATACAGGGGCTATTGTGTGAACCAGTTCACCGTGGTAACCCCCTACTCTTTTTCGAATAATGAACTGGGTTTCTTTAAAGTACACACAGGTTATAACTGTGTACACTGGACCTACGGTTTATAGTCCTTATCCGAGAAGACTTGTTCCACCACCAGAACTAGGAGCGAGTCGGCCTCGAACCCTTGCCGATGTTGTTGTTGGCTCTTTAGGTACGGTAAACGGCGCCCCTGCCTTAACCGCTCGGCCATATGACTCACTCACTTAGTTAACCTAATGTAATAACATGTCTTGTGACTCCCTAGAAGGTGAAAAAAGATGGTGGATATACGGTGGATAATTTTTGCTATAGCATGAAAATAAAAATTTGAAGTTGAATAAAAATTCCAGAAATGTAATGTTTAAGTTATATTACCTATACTTAGTCATCTGATAAAATTTTTTACCACACTGTTTATTTTTCGTAGCTTTTTAAAATGCCCCTCTATTTACAAAATTTGTGTACAAAAGAATAGAGATTTTACTGTGTAATTTGAACTATCCCCCCACTGATAAGAAAGTGCTTATTTTCAACAAGCTCGTGTAACACAAATAAAATCCCAAAAATTATGAAACATAGGGGAAACTATAGATCGATAATTATTGGAATGTATGATCAATAGAAATTTTTTGCCCGCACCTGGCCTTTAAATAATATTAGTATTCTTCTACTAAATCATTCTTACAAATAAAAAAATGAGACGCTTCTGCTTGTTTTCACAATGGCGTACTATTTATTCACTACACACTCTGCCTCCATACAAATAAGTAATTAAGTTCTGTAGTTGAATAAGTGCCCTAATCAAATAAGGACCTCAAATAATGTTTGTAATTCTAAAGCTCTGTCTACACTATCAAACCTAAAGCTTGGTTCCCACTAGAACCAAGGACGTTAACGCGAAGCAAGCGTTTTAACCAATGACAAGCGAAGTTATAGACAGTTAGCAATCAGAAGCGAATAAGCCATCGCTTGTGATTGGTCAATTCACTTGCGTTGCGTTACGTCCTTGTGTTGCGTCGCTAGTGGGAACCACGCTTTATGTAACAAAAAAAATGTGATGTACCCATATATGGACATGATGATGTCATATCACTACCATATTTAAGCATATCACTACCATATTTGGGCACATCACACTTCTTTTTGTCAAGCTAGTTTGGTGGTGTAGACAGAGTCTTATATTGTAATATTCCTTTTGCTTTTATGCTTGCTTTTCTTTACATTTAAATGAACAATAACAAAGTTAATAATTATATATTAACTACAAATACATGTAGTATACTTTTGTATAGTCTAAAATATAGCATTGGATTAATTATATTTTAATTATGCTTTTTATTAAATAGTTGCTTTTATTTGCATTTGAATTATTTAATTTTACGTGCCTTGGATATTTGATGCAGTTTTTTGCCTTTATTGAAATAAGTTAATTAATTACAACAAATTGAATATATTTAATCTTATTGTATACACACATTTAGATGTTTGTGTTAAATGATTTAAGTGCAATTTACGCTGATTTTATAGTAAATCAAATATAGTTTGTGTAGAAAGTTATTTATACACGCAGTTAGTACAGTAAAGTTGGTACAATTAACGTCCTATCGCCTAACTGCACTAAAATATGTATTATAAATGGTAACCCTAAGGTTGTGTTCACACTATAATCTTCATCTAAATAATGAATGGATGTGCATGTAAATGCTTTAATGGTAAACTCTGATTGGTCGATATAACCTTTGCTATATTCGGTACATCGCATGGTATAGTGACTCTGGGTCTGTGTTTCTTTCTATGAACAAAAAGTCTTATTTACATAACTGAATAGTCTATTAGAAATTCATAAAAGTGTACAGCCATCTAACGTGTAAAATGCTTTAAATTGGTCGATATCACTTAACCTTTGCTCTGTTTGGTACATCACATGGTATAGTCACTCTGGATCTGTATTTTTTTCTATGAACAAAAAGTATTTGTGTTATTTGCATAACTGTATAGTAACTATTACAAATTTATAAAAAATTGTACAGCCATCTAACTTTTCCCTATTAATGATGTATTGTCACACACAAATGTAACAGTTACCAGCCTATCTATTGTTAATAGTTGGCTGTTATATCAATTCCTTTAAGAGTTATTCAGTTTGATTAGTCCAGGGAGGTGAACAAATAATAATTATTATTATTTTTTCACCTCCCTGATTAGTCACTGTTGCCTACATGTATCCATTAGTTTATCAGTTCATCAGTTTCTATAGATCTTAATAATAAAAACTCTTTAGTGTAGTTTAGATCTCTTATACCTAAAAAACTCTATTATATTAACTTTAGTCATATTCAATATGGTTTCATTTCTGTGAATAACAGAGTTTCAGTATTAATTCTGTTGTATAACAAAATTGAGTGAAAATACGTTTGTAGAAAATTAGTTTCATATTGCTGTGTTATACTTTGTACATCTTTGATATGATTATTTTACGTTTCCATGGAAATAACAACAACAACATTCCATTTAATACATTTTAATGAATAATGTTTAAAAAAAGTAATAATTAATTAATAAAATTTTAATATAGGGTTCTCATAGCTGTTGGTATTTGTGTACGTTATTGCTATGATGTCTTGTTTGTCAGACAAACATATCTTGTATTGAAAATGTATATTTTAAGATTTGATATCATGTCACACTATATATTTACCACATTTTCAGTACTGTGTCTATAATATGTACTGTATCATAGGCGCATTCTATAATACAGTGTCACGTAAGTATCACAGGCCATAAAAAAAACATTGTAACTGTTTTCACTGGATTTATGTATTCAATACTTATATCTATAAATTATTGGTTATGCAGACAGTAGATGATTACACAGGTTTTGAAATATATAATTCAGACTGACAACTATTACGTATATAAAACTATGTCTACACTATCAAACTTTATGTGACAAAAAGTGATGTGCCCATATATGGACATGATGATGATGTCATATCAGTACCATATTTGGGCATACACTGCCATATTTGGGCACATCACATATATTTTGTCAAAGTAGTTTGATTGTGTAGACAAAGCTTTAGTTTCTTTTCATATTCACAAAATGTATAGTATTATTAGACCAGAATTGCTATAATTTGTAGCTGATAAATGATGGTTTTATTTAGTTTAGTTTTGGTTTTCATTTATTTGGTTAAATTTATTGGGATTTAAGACATATTTTGATTATTATAAATACAGTTTGTTTGATATATTTATTATGTAAACATAAGTGCTTTCGAAAGTAGTAATTATCTGATTCCTTCACAAGTGGTTTTTTTTTAGCAGATTACCAAATACTCAAAGATGTTATATAATTACCTAATGAATTATATAATCTCTTTGTAAATACTGCATTTGTAATTATATGCGTCATTTTAGTGATTATTTTATATTCGGAATTTTAACAAATATATAAATTGAAAGGATTTTCTCTAAAAAATTCGTGAAAATTAAGGTGGTCACAAAAATAAATACAGTAGGCCTACGAATATGGTATAAGAAAGAATTATAATGTACAATTTTGAAGGTGACCAAATAGTGTTTATTTGACCACTATGTAAAAAGTGCGGAGTGAAATAATAGTCAGTGCAGGTAACCACAATATAACAAGGCCCACAAATAAGACGAGTCATGTGTTCAAACTTTAATGCTTGGTTCCAACAGGACGCAGCACAAGGACGTAAACTCAAGCGTGTTGACCAATGACAAGCGACAGTTCAAATAATTCATCGCTTGTGATTGGTCAACTGGTTTGCGTTGCGTCTACGTCCTTGCGTAGCGTCCGAGTGGGAACCGCGCTTTAATTGTAACGCTATGGGTTTTACTGTGCGGCTAATAGTACACATTGCGTCGCTTAAGTATCACTGTCGACGATAAATGTCGTATTTTTGCAGTACTTCGCTGATTCAAACCATGATGTACAAAATTTAAACTGTAAATAATATTATAACTTGTTATGGTTTTGTATTGTTCAATAATTATAAATTAATTGAAAGTACAGTAAAGTATTCCATATTTTAATTGCAAGGGAAATGTTTAATATACCAATTTATATAACACCTAAATAAATTCCTGTCATTTGATTGGACGAATGTGGGTCACATTGCGTGCAATAGTACGCATTAATAAACGATCGTTTAATACCATTACACTCATAAACATTCATTATTTGTATAATATTACATTAGTAAGTGATGAAAATATTTTGTTATATTGGGGTTTTTTTTCCATTTTTAAATACAGTATCAAGTTTTGGTGGCTTTTAAGAGGTTTAATATAGATTATACTGTTTGCTTTTAGCCGATTCTCAGTACTGTATCTACATTTCCACAGTATCATAGGCAAATTCTGTGATACAGCATCACATGTGAAAGACATATTATGAAGCCTGTATCATGACCTTTCCTAACCTTCAGTGATACAGACATCACATGTTAAACACATGGGATGCTGTATTGTGGAATTTGCCTATGATCTGGATCATTGAGTTGCTTGTGTAAATGTTAAATTGGGTTTTTTTGGTATTATTTGTTTTTGTCTTAATTTCAAGGTTTACATTTAAACAGCATTAATCAGTTTGTAACAATTAAAATGATGTTTTTATTCTGTTCATTAAAATAAATCCAAAAGTACTATGCAGAAACGTTTATTGGTGTGTTTTTATTTTCTGTGATTATAAACAAGTAAAAATAGTATTGATGCATTTATACAGTCATTATTGCAGACAGCATAACTTTTCCGGTTTCTAGTGAAAATGACGATGTACAATACTCAACGCCGCCTACACGTTTTGTCTTTTGTTGACGGTAAAGTCCGTCTCCTGTACTTTATGAACTCAAACCATGGAGGTATACCTCCATGCTCAAACGTAAAAGACATAAAGGCCCTTTGTGGTAATAATAATAATGGTTGGTAAACTTTAAATAATAACAGTTTTGCACTTTTATATAATTCAATGAAACTAAACAGGTTGTTGTAGACAACAGCAAACCGTAAGTACAAAGAGGATTTAATAACCGCATGGAAGGATTTTTCACCTTTATAAGCTTCAATAAACCCATAGAGATATTATAGTTCACTATAATATCTCTATGATAAACCTAATAAACAGGTTAAAATGTAACATAGGTGATTAAGATCAATCTACAGTACAGTATACTGTATATAACAAACAGTATAATCAAGATTTGATTATTTTAATAGTTTTAGGCAATGAAAGGTGTAGGCGGCAATAAGTATTGTACATCGTCATTTTCACTAGAAACCGGAAAAGTTATGCTGTCTGCAATAATGACTGTATAAATGCATCAATACTATTTTTACTTGTTTATAATCACAGAAAATAAAAACACACCAATAAACGTTTCTGCATAGTACTTTTGGATTTATTTAAAAATATGTATTTCCTTATTAGTAATTTGTCATTTATTAATTAACCGTTATACGTACACGTATAGAAAGAATATGGCATAGTACAATGTCACTTAATTATCTTGTAAAAGTTAGTTTGTACAATTTTATTAATCTGTAATTTTTAAAATAATTATACAATGCCCCACTGAGTAGTATAATGTACAATGTTTTAATATCCGTTGTCCATTTATATTCACTGAGTCTATTCAGAAGTTGTACTACCGTAAAATCCACTCAATTTCTTAATTCTTGAATATATATTTTCTTATATATAGCGTTATCTATATCTCTTTTTTTTTGTTTATCTATTAGCCTATGCACTGATCTGGTTTTTTTTCTATACGTTTTCTTAACCTGTATTTACTGACGTGTTTTTTTTTTTTTTGCACTAAGCACTTTTTTGACCATAGGCCCACTTTTCTCCTTCTTCTCCCAGCATTAAAGCAGCCCCAAGTAGTGTTCAGTTTTGTTTTGTTTTGTTTTGTTTTGTTTTGGTTTTGTATTGTTCAATAAAATAATTATAAATTGAAAGTACAGTCAAGTACTTCATAGTTTAATTGCAAGGGAAATGTTTAATAGGCCTATAGGCCTACCGTGGAGTAGCTTTGAGTCAGCTGTTTACAATGTTACTCAACTTTATTTTTCATACGTGCATGAAATGGAACAAAGTCAATATCAATCAATCAGATAAAATGCATTGTGATATTTGGTCGAATCTCCTTTTGCCGACGGCGTAGCTTTCTGGTTTCTCGTGAAAATAATAATGTAATTTGAGTATAGTACTCAAACACTGAACTCAAAGGGACAAGCAGTACCATGCTTCTACCCTGTAATAATGTTTAAAATAGAACAATTAGGCCTAATGTTTGCACTTGTACAAAAATTCAATGAAACCGAACAGGTTAAAATGTACCATAGATGATTTAAGATCGATTTACAACAAAACAAACAGTACAATCAGGATTTTATAATAAATTTAGGCAAGACACACTTTTTAAAATTTATTTCCTTGTAGTTTTTTTTTCTAGGAAATCGCCGCCTATGTAGTCTTTTGTTGGCGGTAAAGTCCGTGTCTGCTTTATATTTAAGTTCTTCAACATTATGAACGCAAACGTAAAAGACATATAACTATATGCGAACTTTATTCAATCAATCGTACAATTGTTATAATGGTAACCACAATAAGGTATAATATTACAGTAGATTTTTACAAAAAAACAAGACCAATATAAATGGTCCTTTGTTACAGTGGTTATAACTTTTATTTTCATTCGATATACCCTTTAATAATGTTTAGTAAATTTAAAAATGGAAATAATCGTTTTGCACTTTTATAAAATTCAGTGAAACTAAACAGGTTAAAATGTACCAGGCGATTTAAGATCGACCTATATATCTATAAACAACAAAGTGTAAAATCAGGATGTAATAACCGTTAACATAGAACAAGAATCTTTTTTCCCCTTCAATTCAATGAACATAACAAACAGTATAATCAAGATTTGATTATTTTAATATAGTTTTAAGCAATGCACACTTTTAAACATGTTTCCTTATTTGTAATGTTTCAGTGTATTAATTAACATTTATTAATAAACCATAATGGAAAGGATACGGCCATAATAATATTGATTAGGCCTAATATTGTATATCATGTCACTTAATTATCTTGCAAAAGTTAGTTTGTACAATTTTATTTTGTTAATCTGTATAATTTTTTAAATAATTATACAATATGAGTAGATAATGTACAATGTTTTAATATCCGTTGTCCATTTATATTATATTAAGTTGTACTACCGTAATATCCACTCAATTTCTTAAATTCTTGAATATATATTTTCTTATTTATAGCGTTATCTATATCTCTTTTTGTTTATCTATTAGCCTACGCACTGATCTGTTTCAGTATCTATATATATATTTTTATACGTTTTCTTAACATGTATTTACTGAAGTTTTTTGTTTCTTTGCACTAAGCGCTTTTTTCAATAGACAGTTTGCCATAGGCCCACTTTTCTCCTTCTTCTCCCAAAATTTAAGCAGTCCCCAAGTAGTGTTGAGTTTAGTGTATACATGGTCTTGTTCAATAAGTCTAACATATTGGTTTTCATCTAACACCAATTGCCCTAGCTCTCCTTGGTCTTTTCTCAAAAACAGAGTGCAATTACTTTCTTGAATTGTTGGAATCTTTGAATAAAGAGATACATAGCCATATTCGTCGACTATAACTTCATTTTCAGATTCATTTGAAATGTATGTGAAATATCCATTGACGAGACTGTCCGCAGTTACTGATTCGGTTACCAAAAGATATCCGTCTTCATCGACAGCAGTAAACTTGTAGTGTAGTTCCGCAGCTTCGATTCCGTTTCTAGGAATCGGCGTGTTTAGTTTGGTATGAAGAGACGACGTGGAACTCTTTCTATCCAACAAAAATCCATTTTCCGTAACAAAAGTAATCGAATTAGCGGACTGGATCTTTACACCGACTGAACTGATCCCAGAAGGTGGTTTCACAGGCGTGTGTGGGGCAGATGACTGGGAACATATATGAATATCTTGTATGGCAGGCCTATTTTTTTGCTTTGATTTGGTTTGTCTTTCTTTTTTTCTTCTCCGTATATATGCCACAACCACTAAAACACATAGGCCTACAGGGACAAATATCAAAAGAACAAACAGCACTGAATCAGGCGATTCAGATGTCACATTTTCTTGTTCACAATGATTTGATTTCGTCGGAGAACATGTTTGTACTTCTTGTGTGACTGTGCCATTGTAGATAACCTTTCCAGTTATTGTGTAAAGATACGTTTCATGGCATGTGTGGAACTCTTTGTAACTGTAATCACCAGATATGTCTAAATGATTGGCTTCGGACAAGTTGAGAAAACCTTCTTCTGTTATACTGACAAGGTCTTTGATCTCTTCACAAGCATCTTCAGGAACATCCCAACAAATGTCCATCACTTCGTTACGAAGGTGAGGCTGTTGTTTATGACCGTTGCAATTACCTGACGTAGTTTCCTGACGAGAACTACCTGACGACAAAATGTTTGAATCAGAATAAATTGTGTCTTTTATTGTGACGATTGATGACTTCTTACATTGTTCTGGTAAATTCACGTTTACATCTTTACAAACACGTGTTTTTATAGGATACAGTACCTCACAATCACATTTTAACTGCGGATTGCCAGAGAGTAGCAATTCTGTCTCGTTAAGAGCGGCTGCTATGGATGTCGGAAGTTTTTTGAGATCATTATGTCGGAAATCTATTTGTTGAAGGTTTTGTACTTCATACGTACACTTTTTAACTAATATATTACTTATTTTATTGTTTTGTAGGTTTAAGAACTGAAGTTGGTTTAAATCCAGAATGAACACAGTTTCTAACATGTTATTTGCTAAACTTAAACGCGTTAAGGATGGTGTTTGTTTGAGTGCCTTAGCAAATTTGGTAAAATCTGTAAGTCGATTTCCATCTAAGTTCAGCTGCTCCAATTTGCACAACCCGACAAACGCATCAGTGCTAATTTCAGATATATCATTATGTGAGATATCAAGTATTTGTAGATGTATAAACTTCGTAAATGTTTTTTCTGAAACCTCCATAATCTTGTTCTTAGAAATGTCTAATGTTTTTAAGTTTGGTGGTAGATAAACGCTTGGTATTGTTTGGAACGCGTTTCCTGATAGGTTCACGTTAACAATCTTAGTAAACGTAAGATTTAATCCATTTGGCCATGTTGAAGCTCCCTCACTGTAAAGTGTTAAGTTTACAAATTCTGTCAAGTCTATCCCTCTTGACCATTCTGAAGTGTAGTTGTATACAACTACCAGAGTGGTTACTCCTTTGCAGTTTAATTCTGTGATGTTCTTCTTGGTTAAGTCACACTCACATCTCGTATTATCTCTGATGATACAGTTTGCATATGTGACGTAGCATTGTTGTACCAATGTGTAGTACAGCAAAATACAGGCTAATGAAACAGACAACACCATCTTGCCAAATTGTCAATATTATCTATATATTAAAATAAAATAAAAGTAATGATTATACACGTTTGTGGATCATGACATAGGCTATGATTTAGTGACGACCAAGCATTGATAATAGAAAATTGAAATAAAACTCCAGATCCTCAGTGCTGCTGTAGGCTATGTCCACATACTATCTTTTCCGAAGCATCATAGGATCGGAATAGGCCTGCATATCATATTTGTATTACATGTGGTGCCTCAGTCATAAAGTTGGTTAAGGCTTGGTTTGTTTGTACATAACATAACATAACATAAAAAGAATACTACACTAGCACAAATAGGTTACTATGCCTACTAGATACATGTGAAACACATGTGATGTTGTATTACCAAATATTCCTATGATACTTCGGAAATATTGGTAAATAAATAAAGAAAGAATGAAATAGATACAGTACCGAGAATCGGCCGAATAAATGAAAACAGGGAATAACCGAATTCGTTAACAGATTAATGAGATAAAGGAAAATTAGGCTAGTTGTTGTCGAAGAAAATGCCAAAATGATAACAAAATATTTCTTACTTAAGTTAGTTGTAGTAGATTAGCACCAGATACGTCTACGATAAAGTAAGTTTTGTGTCACTTCCTGTATTAATCCTTTGAAAAATTGTTCAATAATAAAATAATTACAGACTCGTGGGCACATTATAAAGGAATAGGCTACACAAAGAACCACAACTCTAAAATGCTTTGATAATATGCATGATTAATTATGTACTGTAGGCCAGATTCCTTATTCAATATTCAATTCATAATAGTGTTGCGTTTTGAAAAATCACCATATTAAAATAGCAACTAACGTCTCTCATTGTTGTGCTATGTCAACATAATGTCAATGACGGCGAAATGTCCCCAATAATGGGGATAGCTATGCAAACAAGTAAGTAAGTAAGTAATGGGTGATTTTAAACTCGCCTATCATAAATGCTAGGCCTATTACAGATAGGTACAGCATTCATTCCAACAACAAACACTTTATACGTTTTATGTCATTTTTTAATCGTCCTGTGATAGGCTAGGACGATTAAAAAACATTAATATTAATTTATTCTATTTAATTTTACAATTTGTCTCATTTAATGTATTATTGTACAGTAAATTAATAACCTTACTGAAACAATAAATTCTGACTTTATTGTGTCTTAAAAGATGGCTCATATGCAAAAACTTAGCCTAAATGTTAAAATAACTGAATTTATGTTAGGCCTAATTGGAACGAGACAGAAGTTAAGTAAACTATCTGACTTACAAGTCAACATTAACATAGATGGAGAACCAATCTCTCGTGTAAATAAATGTAAACACCTTGGTGTGATATTAGATAATAATCTTTCTTGGTGCTCACAAATCGATAATGTAAAATCTAAGGCTTTGCAGAACTTGTACTACTTAAAAAAGACTAATAATATATTTCCAAAAGAAATTCAATGCAAACTATACAAATCACTTATGGCTCCTCATCTTGAGTATTGCCATGTTGTTTGGGGACGTTCAAATATAACTCAAAGTAAAACACTACAAGTTCTTCAAAATCGCGCAGCAAAAGTTATTACAAACAAATCTCAAACCGACTCTATAGTACTCAAGCTCTACAAAGTCTAAATTGGATGAACTTAGATGAAAGATTATATATAAATGAAGCTATTGTTATGTTTAAGATTATGAACAACCTTGCACCTCCATATTTATTAAATAAGTTCAATATCAAAAACAATTACTATAATATTAGAACTAAGCCAAATTTAGTACCAAAACCAAAAACAAACTACAAAAAACGTAGCTTATCATATTGAGGTGCCAAGGTTTGGAATGAGCTACATGAAGATATTAAAAATGTGAACTGTCTCTCTTTTTAAGAAACTGTTAACTGCTTATTTAATTTTATAGTTAGTAAGTGTATCCTTGTTTCATTTTATTTCATTGTAATTGTTTTATTATCTGCTTTTGTTTTTTGCTTCTGTAATTGTTTTATTATTTGATTTGATATCTGCTTTTTACATTTATTATTGTTGGTGTTTTCCTTTGAGCACGGTCTTACTGAAAAACAACTTTTAGTTGAGTTAAGTATCCGTGATTAAATAAAGCTTATTATTATTATTATAAATTATTTGTATGGGTTGAACAGTTCCTCCGAGGATGACAAAGAGAACAAAGTAAAAAGGTGAGAGCGACCTCTATAAAAGGTACACTAATAAAATTAAAAACGGCTGCTGCAATTTCCCATATACGTCGTACGTACGTCTTCTCTCTCTCTAGGACTTTTTCGTGGTTTGTTTTGCAAGGTATCAAGTTTAAAAGCCCTAATTAATTGGTAATGTACTTTATTATTCACATTAAAATAATAGGCTGGCCTGACTGGCTAGGCTCTACACATTAATCATATCTAGGCAGACACACACAGTGTGCAGCAGCGGCATAGATAGGCATACCCGGGCTGCCTCTCTACTCTATCTAGGCTAGGCCTAGGCCTAGATTATGTAATCTTTAGAATGATGATTACATAATTATGATTGTAGAGGTGCGAGACGTCGAACAAGTGTTCCAATAATTGTTGACCAAAAGACTATCACATGATCATCATGACATAAGCCACGCACCATCAATAACAAGTTTACTTGTTTACTCTTCTAAACTCTACAGTGTCCAAACATGAATTCTGCTATCTGCTGCTGCTATGTCTGTTGAGCTGCAACTCTCTGAACTCATACCAATCCTCTTGTTGTCTGCTGTCATCATATTCCTTAATATCATATTTTGCTGTTACCTTTTAAGGTAAAATGATAATTAATAGTAATACTCATTGTTTTAACTATTAGATTAACAATTGTATTCTTTTTTACCTTAGATTTTAACTTATTTAAGTTTTAACGAAAATGTTGAATGTTGATTTCTTTAATTCTACTTATAACATTGTTTACAGTACTATATACTTTATTAAATATTATGGTTGTTTCAGATTACGATATGAAGCGTCAGTTGAAAGTGGATTTAAAATGGTAAGAGGCTAAAACACTGGTGCTCCTGTCACAACATTATTAGTTTAGAGGGTGTCCTCTTTTTGTCAAATAGAATTTTCATTGGGCTGACCGTCTATTAAAAATTGCAACCATTAAAAACATATTCAAATTGCGTGAGCGATGCATAATGAGAAGGTTTTGGGAGCAATAGCGCCACCACCAGTATATAAAGTTTGTATTATACGGGTGGCGCTATTGCTCCCAAACCCTTCCCATCATGCATTGTGCAATGAAATTTCTCGCGAAATCAAGGTATTTGCGATAAACCTTATTGATAGGCCTATATGCAATATACTTGGCCTCTATTCCCAGGAATCTGATTTCTTTTCTCTGGGAATCAAGTAAAAAAACCAACAACCTTGATTATCAAGTCAAGTCATTTGTCATAAAAAAAATGATGGTGCGTTTAGAATTGGTCTGCTGCTAAAAACATCTGGTTTTTCAGAAAATTGTTTTTTTAATGAAGAGTAGAAAAGAGTTTTAGAAATCTTTGTTTTTGTAAAAAATTCCTTTATTTAGAGGCTTTTAGGAGACGAGCTATTTAATAATGTTATTTTTTAAATTATTTTATAGATTACATATTCAAAGAAAAAATCAGCCAATGAAGTAAGTATAATATTAAAGACCCCTTCCCTGCAATTTTGGACGTTTTTTTGGAAAATAATACATATATATCACTTTAAAAACATTAAACCATGTCATTCCTTGTCTTAAATGTACGTTTTATGGTAAATTATGATAAAAAGTGAGAAACAATGCACTACCTAAGTAGCTCGCAGCGATCGACCTCTCGTGGACGGTCTTAGGCCTAGCTGGTAAACATCGGTAACGTACGAACATCATACGCTAGCTATATACCTAGCCTGACGTATAGTTGCTGCATTAACTGTCTTTCTATTTTTGCCAGACTCTGTTGATACAAATTGGGGAAACCCCGGTATTTTCGCTGAAAAGTTAGGAGTCTTCCATTTGTTTTGGCCTCACGATCGATCGTAAAGTGGGCGAATTACAGGTGAAAAACAAAAATATCAATACGCGCGCAATGCATTTTGGGATTTATAGCGGGCCGCTATTATTATTAGAATCGACTTATTTTTAACATTTTTAACCGTTTAAAGACGAAAAAAGTTATCGCAATAGGACCATATAGTATTATTTTTACATTAAATATAGTTTGTGATCTTAAATTAGATCTAAAAAAAACGTAGGGAATGGGGCTTTAACATACTGTACCTTCAATTTCCTCATCTTCAATATATTTGTATTATTAAACCATGGATTTTGTAAATCCACAGTCCTACTTAAAAAACATGAAAACTAAAGATTAGGCCATTTTGCAATTTTAATTATTCACTTCTGTAGAAAAAAAAAATAAACAAAAATAATTATTTTACTTACAAAAAGACAAAAGAAATCATTGCTTGACAGACAATCTAGGTATTTTTTGCTTTAAATTACATTTTTTTCAGAAAAATAATTTGTTTTTTGATTTATTTTGGTCAAAGTGAATAACTATTATGTGACATTAAATTGGCAGATTCTACAAAAAAAAAATTAGGGGGACAAGTTAGTTATCTTTAATAGTTTGTGTACATGTTTATTATTTTTTTTAATGCATTTTTAGAGTTGTCCTGTGTGTTTAGAGGATTTTATACCTGGTGAGAAGTTAGGACAGACCCCTTGTCATCATTTATTTCACTCACCGTAAGTGGATTCATTTCAAAATGTTATTTTCAAATTAGATAATAAGCTTGATATATTTTACTCTTCTAAAACTGGATATGAATTCTGGAAACTCTTCCAAAAAAGAAATATTTTTATGTTACTAAATGGTCCAAGCCCTGTAGCCAGTTCATTTGAACCTCACAAACACCCCTTTTTCCTAAATGCCCTTTTCAAAACTAGATACCAGAAATGAAAGTTCTAGTAAAATAGGCTTAATTTGACTAATTCTACCTAGCCAGCAAGCAAATAGTTTTCATTTACTACTAGGCCTTTAAATATCTTTTCTTCGGTTACTTATCTGATTTTGGTAGAGTTGAATCTGTTTACACTAAAATGTCTATAATTATGAAGTGAAATGTTTGAATTAAATAAAATCTGTAAAATTGTGTATTTACAATTTATAGATGTATATCAGAATGGCTACAGCAGCGTAACACTTGTCCAATATGCAATGCAAGACCAAGGCCATCATCAACGGAAACGACTGCTTTAATTAGCGTTTCAGAAAGAACTTAGACTACCAGCAACAATTGCTCAACATGCAGTCTTCCATATACTGTAATTTGTTATTGTTTGCTGGTGATTTATTATCTCGTCAGCACATGATGATGATGTCATTATTTTGTAATAGGTGTTTTTAAATATTTAGATTTTGTGGGGTTTTTGCGGGCGATTACTCAGAGTAGAAAAGTTGCTCAATATGTATAATTGTATGAAGCTTTGTCTAGACTATCCAGCTAGTTTTAAAAAAAAAAAGTGTGATGTGCCCAAATATGGTAGTGATATACAGTACCAAGTCCATATATGGGCACATCACATGTTTTGTCACATAAGGTTTAATAGTGTAGACTGAGCTTAACACTACAAATTCCATTTAAATTATGCATAAGATGTTCAAAACAAAATGAAAGTTTGTTATTGGCTGTTAACCAAATTTTATCTCTTACTTTGGAAGAAAATAATTATAATAAATATTTATGTGCAATAAGGGAAAGGTTTTTTTTAAAGGGTTTTCTATTGATTATTTGTAGCCATTGTTTTATGATCAAGTTTAATTGCTTTTTATACTCAGTTGTTCATATCATTACAGTAGGCTGAAATTATAAAATAATTATTTATACCAAAGGTATGTGTTTCTTAATTCTTTATCATTTGGAATGATTATCAACAATAACAAATTATTTTCTAAAAATATCATGAAATATATATGCAGTATTGGCTTAATATTAATTAAAACTATACAGTAGGTATCTATATAATATAAGTTTATAGGAATAAAGAAACTCATTAGGCTCTAGAAAATAATGTATAGTTATTGCATTGCACAAAAGAATAATTAGTTATCCGCTTAGTAGCGGATAACTCCTTGTAATCGTCCTGTTTCATCAAATTTTTTTTTTTTTTCTGTATTATACTTCTTTCTTTCTGTCATTTTTGTGCGTCGCGTTTCTCTAAAACGTGTAAACAGAACATATCGTAACTTTGTCAACACATCGACATTTACGTGAACTTGTGCACCTCCTATTTTTGAATGACGTCAGAGTTGTGCAACGTGACGTACGCGCGATTTTATGAATTTCAATGATTGATCATAGACTAAAAACCAAACATAATTTTGTTTTGACACTTTGTGAAAATTTAAGTCATATCAAGCGCAAACTTTCTATGGATTAAAAATAGCATGTTTCACAAAAAGTTACGCGCGTACGTGCGTTTAAAATTTTAGGATGCGAAAAATCAACTTCTAATCAACTTTCTATGCGTTTCATGTCATTTTGAGCATGTCAAAAATTCCCACGCGCGCAAAAATTTTTACGCACGCGGTGCACACGTAGCGTTAAAAACATATTTTTTTCGCGTGATTTATGTTTTTTCAGCCTTTTCTAGTAATGTTACCAACTTTTAAACAATTTCGACTTAAAATTACGTCATACGAGCACGTCGAATTACATAATTTGCACGCGTTTTTGGTGAAAAAGTTCAAAAATTTGTCAAAATTATGCCTATTTTTAAACAGTCATAGATTCTAAACTACATGGAGAACTTTTTTTTAATTACATATTCTGGAAGTTGATGAGTTGTAGATATCGGATCATGCATTAATATGGGTAACCGGACATTGTGACGTCATCGTATGGCCACGCGAATATAAAATATAGGATTTTTGTCTCTTTCGTCATAGCTCATCACATTTAATAGAGCGCATCTCCACTTATTCGTTGTCTATTTTCACCCCGATTTTAATATATTCTAGGTCAATCAACTATCTTTTGCATGAATTAAAATTTTTTTAACGTCATCATGCCTAAAAATTTTAATTACGTTGGTCATTAATTTCATCTTTACAGTAAATTTTAATCTGTTATACCTCGTAAGAATAAAATGTGATAATCACGATTAAAACGTTTTCAGGAAGCTATTGTATTGTAGATACAAAATCATGTGTAAATTGTGCCAATTGAATGTTGTGACGTCATCATATGGCCAGTTAAATAAAAAAAGTCGTATTTTCATCTTTTGCATTATATTTCATTACATTTAAAAGAGCGCGCATCAATATTTCACGTATTCAAATTTCTTCTACACGTTAATATGTTGTTGCTGAGATAATTTCATTCTGAAATTTCTACTTTTGCATTTCATTTTGAAACCGTCAAGATGTTAAAAATTACAATAAAATACGGGTCCCGTAATTTCACCTATTTTACACTGTTTGTGATATGTATACAGATTGTACTGTGTATACTATATGACACAAAATAACAGAATTCAGAAATAACAACATATCATATTCTTCAGTTCAGGTCATAATGCCTTAATATTTTTCTGTGCGCAATATTGTAACGTATGACGTGCACGTGGCGTTTGTCGAGCGGATAACTAACTCGTCAAAGTGACGAGTTTCATGTCTAGTTTATTTTTGTTTCAATAAAAAACAAAATATTGTTATTAAAAAGAATAATGAAAATGCATAAAATCCTTTTCTACTACAATTCATAGTAAATTAATTATTAAATTGATTGAGAAATTGTATTCGTTGTGGATCTTTTTGTTAGTTCTGATAGTAGTCTTCTCGGATTGGACTATAAACCGTAGGTCCAGTGTACACATCTAGCTCCTGTGCACTTTAAAAGAATCTAGTGCATTTTTAAGAGATGAGTAGAGAATTACCTGGTACAGCCACTTAACATAACTGGGCCCTCTGGGAGACCAGTCTTTGACTGAAGAGGTCGCCCAGTATAAATAAAATATTTCAATTATGTACACCTCTGTGCAAAAGATTTTCATGGCTTGTCATGTGTGAGCTCCAGAGAACAAGCAAGACTGATATTTGAATTCTGTCATATTTTATATGTTAGAACCCCTATTCGGGGAGACAACACCTTATATCCAACAAATGTTCTCCATATGATGTGTCCCCTAAAATAGAGGCAGGATTGTCCCAAATGAGGGCCTTCACTGTATTTTGTATTGACTATTTGATTACAACTAGAAGACACAGAATCAGCATTGAACATATAGATTTTCAATATTGTATGTACACAAATTGCATCTTTAATTTTCATAACATTTACAACACCAAAGTTTAATATCCCAAACACAGTCAAATCCACATTGGAGGTATTTGTTATTTGCATGTTATGCTTGATTTTAAATTCACTCTTAGCAAATACGTCATGCAATCATTATACCTGTACCAATATATATTTAATAAACCATAAGCTCGGTATACTGAAAATTAAATAAAAAAATCGAAAAAAAATTTGTTACTAAACTGTATTACATTAATTTCTAGTACTCCTGTACAATTACATATATTTTGTATCACTATTATTTTCATATTAATATCACTCTTTAGATTTCATTTTAGACACTACTATATTTCTAATATCATATCATATTTATTGTTTTTCCACATGTCCTGCACAGTTAAGTCTATCCATTGTAAGCCACAGTATTTTTATCCTCAAGACTGTGTAAGAATAGTAGTACTGCTAGGCTTCAGTATGGTAGGCCATATATTAATTAAACATCATTCTTGTATTTCAAAATAAATTATTACCGATATGAGATTCCTGTCAATATTGTACATGACTGATATATATTTTATTGTTTAATACATATTATTCACTGGGTTGCCACTATATTTCGGTTTTTCTTATCTAGTGGATTATAATATACAGGACACTATCACAAATAGGTGTACATGAGTACTGAATAATATGAGGCTTACAAATTATTGTACGACTATAACTTCAATAATATTTTCTTCTCTAAATATATTTATGTATACACAGCTCCTTTCAACAATATTGACCTTAAGCTCTGTCTACACTAACAAACTAGTTTGACAAAAAAAGTGTGATGTTTCCAAATATGGTAGTGATATGGCATTATCATGTCCATATATGGGCACATTTTTTTGTCACATAAAAATAGTGTAGACAGAGCTTTAGAATAGTTACTCTATAAAATATTTATAAAGAGTTTTCATTGTATAGAATTGATTGTTCTTTGTGAGATAAATTAGTCTGTATTTTTCCAATCCGATCCAATATTAGGTATACTATATTTGTCGTAGATGATGGAATGTTTCCCTTGTTAGGTAAAATAGAAACTTCTTGATTTTAGTCTGTAACCACCACAATTCTAATTCTGAAATGAAAAGAGAAAGCAGAAATGTGTTTATTATCATTATGCACTGTATGGAGAATTAATCCACCACTTTAAAAATGAAATTTTACAAACAAATATTTAATGGGCCATAGCCTCCAGTACGGTTGGTAAGGTTTTAATTTGACCCCTTTTTTTTAGGCCTTGAAAACCCAGTGGCTTGAACAGAGATTGTTCCCTTTCTTGTGAAAACTGCACCACTTTATATCTTGATGATACATCACTGATGGAAGATTGTCACGGTCATGCTATTGTATATTAACATGTGTTTTAAATACCACTTTTGCAAATTATTAACTAGGAACACAGTCCTGCACAAATAATTTTTATTATTAAATTTTCATAACTTAATTGATCAAATTAAGACCATATCTCCAAAGGAAGGTTGACTTAAAAGGCTCTAAAAAAAATTGTCAAAACACAGGATATTACAGGTATTAAGCTCTGTTTACAGTATCAAACTTTATCTGACAAAAAATGTGATATGCTCATATATGGACACGATGATGTCATATCATTACCATATTTAAGCATATCACTACCATATTTGGGCACATCACACTTTTTTGTCAAACTAGTTTGATAGTGTAGACAGAGCTTTTTGTTATTATAATTGTTGATGACAACTTACACTCTGTCCCTCCCATTCCCATCGTATAGCATTGATGACTTTAGCTTCAAGTTGAGGTCCAAATAATGGATTCAACTGCATTAAATAAGCAATTAACCAACTGAAAAAACAAGCAGTTTATTAGATGAAATTAAAAAATATATATAATAATAATATATACAGATCGAAAAAATGAGTGAGAGTTGTGAAAATATTATAACCATACTTACAACAGGTAACAACAAATTGCTGTTAAGACAAACATCATCTGAATTATTCTGAGGACAAAAAAGAACAGCTTGCATTAAATTTAATTTATACAATCTCATACATAGATGACCATTCCAACAAACAAATGTTACTCTAATTTATTCATAATTATATGGCGGTACCTTTTAGTAATTAACAATGCCTGATTTCACAAGAATACATTAATACCACTTGATTTAAATAATTCTAATATGAAAGAATAAATAACTTGAGAATGTATATACATGAATGAAAAGTATGTAATTGTAATACGGAAAAAAAACTATATTTGGGTACGAAACGACCTGTACCATTCAGTATACTTCGAACGGATTGTTTTATAGAACAAGCTAGGCTCACTAGTGAGAAAAAAGGTCAGTCTAGGCCTAACATATCAGTATAATTGTATGTATATAAAACAACTTACCCTTTATTTGGTCCTTTCCTAACAAAAAGTGGACACACAATTCCAACTATCCCCCAAAACAGGGTGACAGATAAGACGGTAACCCATAAATTTGCCATTGTAAAAATAAACAAATTGATTGAAAAAGATGAGGTTGATCCCGTGAGTTTTTCTCGCTACACATAGAGGGGGCTGTTGGTGAGGGCGCACTCTAAACATTCATTTTGTTTTTAGCGCTGAGAGTTTTGTGGTTTTAAAAGTTTAAGAAACAGACATAAAATGTCTTCATCTTGGTTGCAATACTTGCAGTCAGCAAAGAAAACTGCATTAGTACAAGATGGTATTGTTTAAATGATATGTTTTACGTTTTTATTAGGAAAAATACCACTGTTTTAGGCTAGGCATAATAAGAAAAAGATAGGCCTCTAGAGCGTAGGCCTGGACTTGAAATTGAATTAGGCCTACTATAGCCTAGGCCAAGGCCCAAGAGTCTACTACTAGAGAGAGCAGAGCCCTCAATCAGTTCTCTACAGTTACTAGGCCTAGCTAGCCAGTCGTACTAATCTATACCCGGTATCGCCCCGTAAGGTTTTATAATATAAGATTATCAAGTACATGTTATTCACATGCTCTAGTAGGGCTGGCAGTGTGGTAGGGATCCGGCCTGGTATATTTGTCTTTCCAGAAACAAGTCAAAATCAGTTATCGTAATTTAATTATTGTTCAACTTTTCATTCTGATAAAATGTGTCAGCCTCTTTGTCACAAAACTACGCTTATCACAGACAACGGTCTTCAGTTTCAAAATAAATCTGTATTTTGACAGTTTTTTTACATTAAACATGTATGAAATTAAAACGTCCAATTATATCACAATATTAATATTTTAAATATTAAAATGTATTGTAGCATGTACATTTTTTATCCAGTTTTGTTATAAATAAAATGTATTATCTACTTATTCTAGCCCAGTTTGTCATTATTGAACAATCAAGAAAAAATAGGAATGTTTCACCTAATGTCATTTTTTTCTGTTTTGGTTTTATTTAAATTTAAGGAAGAAAAAAAGTGCATTACAGCTTTTCTGATGGGACCGAAATGGCTGAGGAATATGATCTAAAAGATAGTCAACTACTTGGTATTAATAATTTGATTACATCCATTATCGCAAACAAATGTTTAAAGCTCTGTATCAAACTCGTTTGACAAAAAAAAGTGCCTAAATTATATGCTGTTGATTTGCCCAAATATAGTAGTGATATGACATCATCATGTCCATATTCATGGGCACATCACATTTTTTTGTCACATAAAGTTTGATAGTATAGATAGAGCTTAATATAGGAAAATGAAACCAATAGGTTGATTTAATTGGCTCCTGAAGCTTGTGCAAATTTGTTATGCAGTATATTTCCAAATAACAATCTATAAAAATGAAATTCTAAAATGTTTAAAAAACTTACTGTATTTTGAAAAATTATTATTTATTTCTTAAAAATTATTATTTTAGTTTGTAAACCTGAAAGCTAATTTTTTTTGTCAAACTGTTTTGTTTAGTTCGTAAGTGGAGGAAAAAGACAACTTTAGGTGCAGCTGGAAAATGGGATTTTGAAGTGGGTGAGGATCTGCAGTCCACAAGCTTGGAACAGACTTTGTTGAAAGAAAGTAGTTCAAATGTAAGTTGAAAATAGTGATATATTATTTCCATTAAATCTATATTATAAGTGTGTAGTGTGACATCATCTATGGGCACATCACATTTATTTGTCGACATGTAAAGTTTGATAGTGTAGACAGAGTTTAAGATTAGATGTCATTTCATTTATTCAACCTATGGGGCACTCAAAATACAGGATATAAAGGTGCTGTTCTATCCATTTTCAATACTGACCAGGATGTTTCTTGCATCTTATCTGAATATTTTCTATTCCCTGTACAAAAACAAAATATACTGTAAAATACAATACAGTCTTGAGGCCAATTTACACAAGCGATAATGCGGTAATGTTAGGCACTAAACTGCGTAGCTTGTTCCACGTATAATCTGTACCTACCCTGAGCAGAAACTGCCCGTCCGCTCAACATTGTGTTTAAATGGTCATAAGGAATAACATAGATTCTATATTTTTATTACCATACCGCTTGTATATGTAAATTGGCCTTAAAGATTACAGTAGTTGTACATAATAATTTAAATGTAAAACTTGCCAAGTGTACTCTCTTAATAAAGATCATAAAAGGTAACATTTGATGGTTACCTTTATCTCTCTACACTTATATATTGCTGTATTCATATTTATATTTTTATATCTGTTTATGTAAGTTTGACTGCAAGCACTTGTAATATCTTCGCATTGTTGGAGATGAATAAAGTTTTCTTATGTCTATTTATAAGGCTATAGTATATAAACAGTGAAGATTTTTTTCTTCTCTTAATCTCTACAATGGCTCATAGTTTGTCAGATAGGCAGAGTTAGTCCTTTTTTTTCCACATTTATATTATTTCGCATATCTGTAATTCAAAATAATCAGGATAGCAGAATATTAATATACAGTATAACAATAACTTAAATGTATTCAATGATTCATTGTTTACAGCCAATATTCATTAGAAAAGATACAGCAGATTCATTTCAGTGGCGAGTCCGGAATATTCCTTATCCAGTAGAAACATATGATGTGACAGTAGACCAAGAACAGAGATGTTGCATCATTCGAACAACCAATAAAAAGTAAGGCATAACAAGGTGTTGCAATTGTTTATTATTAAACAAATAATGCATAAGTCAGAGAGCATTAGTTGAGATGCGACGCACTCGATGGTATTTACAATGTTGCGACATGAACGACATTGTGAATACCTCCACTTACTCCACGAACTTGGACGTGTGCGTTATTTGTTTTATAACATGGATGTATGAACTATTTTCATAATAAACCTAGTCTAGGGCCTAGGCCTACCACGGCAAGCACCACTCTGTTTGCGACCAAATCACTGTCTAGGCCTAGCAAAACAGTCATGTACCAGAAATGACAAGATATACGTGGTGTGTGTTTGTTTTTAAATGGTGCCTCAGCACAAACAGTAAATCGTGTAGCGTCTAGTGCGATTGGTAATCTGCCATACGATTTACACACAGTGTTGTTTTGCCTTTTTGATGCTCACTTTTTGCACTCCAGTGCATGATAGTGAAAAAAATAAAGAGCTCACACATGACTCATTTCAGAGTGTCTGATTGGCTACATTCTTGAACAACAAGCAATTATATGTTGGTGGGTGGTGGAATTGAGAAGGCTCCTCCCTGCCTCGATTTCTTGAAGAAGAAGAAGAAGCATCTTTTTTTTTAAAAGTCATACTGTTTACAAAAAGTAGCACCTACCCTAAGCTACATTGACATGCCCTACTACTTTTGCTAGCTAAACCTAAAGCTTAGTAGACTTGATATTATCAATTTCTCACCAATAGGCATGAACATAACTCTATCAATCATGGAGGTAACTGTCAAAATGGTATTTTATCTAATCTAGAGGCTTATCACCTTTGTTTCTATGCTGCAGAAGCAATTAAACTGTGTGTCGATCTAAAGCTTTCTGGATAAATGTTGTTAATAAATAATAGTTTAGTTTGATTTATATGCTCAAATGAGAATATACTTAAAGAAGTTCTATGGACTCTGCATCTCTGTTTGATTTTGCCATGTGCTATTATGGATATCTTTGTTTCACACATTAGTCTGATGAAAAGCTGACATGGTACACTATTCAGTCAGTGGAGTAACGGCTATGAGCACTCATTGGCTAAACCCTGAGCAGTGCCTAGAGGAAAAAAACAGGCATTACAATATGTCGAAAAAAGGCTAAAAATGCCTGAGGCCTCCAGTGCCTCTATGTTACGCCTACTGTATTAAGTGTGGTAGACTGCATCATTTGCATCTCCCAGTGTTTTTAAAATGGTAGCCGCTTTTTCATCTCCGTCACTTCGTAGAGGACCAAATTCAAATTGTAGCTCACATTTTAATTTTTATCTGTGATTTTAATTTTTTTTTTTTCAGATATTACAAAAAATTTACAATTCCAGATATTGATAGATTGAAACTACCCTTGGAACAGAGTGCAATTAGCAAAGCCCATGCAAACAATACCCTCATTATTAGTGTAAGTATTATAATCAAATATATTTTCGGTTTAAGACCTTATAGAATGCATTTTATAGACAAAAAAATAAATAATAATAAAAATATTGTAATAACATTGGCAAGCGTTCAAGGCTCACTCGCTCCATGAGTATTCTCGGAAAAGGACTATAAAACGTATGTCCAGTGTACACATCTGGCTCATGTGCACTTTAAAGAACCTAGTACAGTAGAACCTGTGTTTTACGTACCCTGATTTTACGTTCCCTTGATTTTACGTACGCTTAAAATAACCAATGACGTCATCATTTTCTTACATTGAGGGCGCAATTTAACAACAACAAAGCACAACAAAGCTGTGGCTGTGTGTGTTGGTGTGTGTGGAATTCTGCTGTGTGTTTGAGACAAGCTAGCTACGCACGTGCATTTAAGCAGCGACTGTTTTTATTGATAGAAAATACAAGAACATTGATATTTTACACTTTATTTAAACATCTCACAGCCTGTATATACTGTACAGTACTGTACTTTTCTAGTTAGGCCTCACATCTTGCTAGCCTGGCCTGAATAGTCTAGGCAAGGCCTAGCTAGTGACAACCTGCATGCTGTTCAGTAAAGTAGACAAACAGGGTAGCCTTTATAGCTACGATCTCTACGTATTTGGGGTCAATTTAAGGTCAACCTTGATTTTACGAATCCTTTGTTTTACGTACGCCTTTCGGTCCCGTACCGTACGTAAAATGGAGGTTCTACTGTACATCTTTTTCGACCAGTGGGGGGTTACCCTGGTGTACTAGTACATCAAAGCCACTGATCAGAACTGGCCACTCTGGGAGACCAGTCTTTGACTGAAGAAGTCGACCAGCATAAATAAAAAAAAGTAAATAGTACTGTACATCTTTCAAGACAAGTAGGGTGTTTTCTTTGACTGAAAAAAAGGCCACCCAGAATAAAAAAAATAAATAATGCATATAAATTCTTGATTCTCTGATTTTTAGAGAGTAGACTCATGGATGACGATAATCTTTCATTCACTTATTTTTATACTACAGTATTCAAAACCTTCTGAAGTTCTTAAAATGGAAAAGGATGTTAGGCAGGAATTGTTGAAGTTAAAAGCATCAAAAGACGGAGACATGGAATGCAAACCAAGCTAACAATGTTAGGGGTACTTGTTTTAAGTCAACTTGTTTTAAGTCAACTTGTTTTAAGTCAACTATCTAAAAAACCAGACTTGTTTTGGAAGAGTTTCCATTTTCAAGGAGACTGAATTTTTCTAAAGGGGTCCTGTGGTCCCGCTATAAGTTTCGACCAGTCTGTGGTCCCAAGTCTTATTGCATAAATATTTGATCGATAAATAATTGTGTAATATCCTTTTTACATGTGCATCACATTTTTATCGGTCAAAGCGGTGATTCGCAGTTATCAAGAAATTTCACTCCCAATCACAAATCTAATGGCCAATTAGTTGATCGTGATTAACTTAATCATGGTGTAATAGGTGAAAATGCAATAATGTTCATTATACTCTTTTTATCATGTTAAAGTAACTTGTATAAATAATATTAAGCTTGGTGTATTGATAGGTCAAAAGAGCGTAAGATGATATCTGCATACATCGTCATTGCATTTTTAAATTATTGGTTTCGCTTCTGCAAATAGATTAAAAACACCATGATGCTATTTTTATGTGAATGTTTTCATTCTCTCACCTGCGCTAGTTGATCGTTATTGTAATGTAAACAGACTTTATGTGTTACTATCTTTGTCATCAAACGAGCAAAGTTCCCAAAAATGCTTATCCTGAAACGCATGCCTTTAGGGGTACAGAGGGATTTGACTTTAATTCCAAATATTCAAACTGCCAAGCTATCCAGCTCTCACCTTTTATCATCCCCTTAGGTGACTGTAATTATACAAGTACAACAGCAATGATATATGTAATGCCTAGTGACATGGGAGAAGCATGAAGTTTGAATATGTTATTACTCACAACAGGTAGGCAGTAATCACCATCCATTTATGAGACCGCAGAGACGTTGTACGTATAATATACTACGAGTAGATGAATGTATAATGATAAAATGTGTGTGTATCATTTGAACAAAAACTTAATTCTAATGCAGAGAGTATAATACTGCTATCGTATCCATCTACCACGGTGTAGGGCCTCACTCATGTATTCTGGTGCTGCAGTCATGCAGAACATTGTCATGGTTAATTAATAGGTAGCCTAGAGCATATTATGGTTACAATATATCATGAATACCCTTAATTATGTTTTGTTATGTTATTGACGTCTATGAAATTCCTCTGTGCATACATGATGTTGCTAATACTCCAATGGGAGAGTCTCTGCTTGTATGTCGGTTATTGTATGACGATCATAGCAGGGAGAAGTGAAATTATTCTCATTGATCCTTGGTCATGCGTGGTATCTAAACAATAGGTCAAACTATGGAGGTACAATAATACCTCAATGGTCAAACGAATAACAAGCACAAAGAAATAAACACAAAATAATTTGAATTGAAGTTTATTTCTGAAAGTGAATAATACTGTAGGTCAGTACTGTGTACACTATAAAACACACAGAAAAGAAGCTGTATAGTCGCACGCAGATTAGAAATAAATAAACAAATAATTTGAATTTAAGTTTATTTCTGAAAGTGAATAGAGTTTAGTACTGTGCATACAATACTATAAAACATACAGAAAAGAAGCCGTATAGAATCTTTAAAAGCAGCTGAAGAGACAAAAACTCGCTTTAAATTGTACAGTATTTTTATCTGTATAAATTTTATTTTATATACTGTATTGTTTTGAGATTGTAAATGGAGACAGCGCCTTTGATTGGAAAAGTAATCGCGAGTATAAGCTAAACAATTCAGGTTGTGCAGAGAATGTATTCAATTCATGTATTCTTGTTATCAATCAGCTTAGAATACTAGTTTACATTAATGTATTAGCATCATCCCCAAAGATAACTATCACATTATTGAATGAAACACAATCCTATATATAGTATCATATTTTTCATTTGATAATGTTAGTCAGAATAACATTATTTTGTATATGTAAATATTTGTAATCTATCTAATGTAATATGTATACGGTAAACTACATCTTTATCTTATTACAGTACTTCATTTAGTTTTTTATAAATATTCTTATCACCTTGTTGGTAATCAAGTTTAAATATGCAATGTAAATGTTATATAACAATCACTAATTTACTGCATTTCATTTAATACTATTGATTTTTTGCATTTCACTTGCGTAAACCGTTGATTTTAATCACAATCTATATTGTAAAGCTCTGTCTACTCTGTCGCACACTATGTGACATTAACAAAATATGATATGCCCATATATGGACATGATGATGTCATATCACTTCCATATTTGGGCAATCACATATTTTTTGTCAAACTAGTTTGATAGTGTAGACAGAGCTTTAGAGATAGTGTGTGTAAGTTTGTTTGTAAAGTTCTGTCTACATTATCAAACTTTATGTGACAACGAAATGTGATGTGCCCATATATGGACATGATGATGTCATATCACTTCCATATTTGGGCAATCACATATTTTTTGTCAAACTAGTTTGATAGTGTAGACAAAGCTTTAGAGATAGTGTGTGTACGTTTGTTCGTTAAGCTCTGTCTACACTATCAAACTTTATGTGACAACGAAATGTGATGTGCCCATATATGGACATGATGATGTCAATATCACTACCATATTTGGACACATAAAATTTTATTTGTCAAACTAGTTTGAGAGTGTTGACAGGGCTTTATAGATAGTGTGTGTTTGTTCGTTAAGCTCTGTCTACACTATCAAACTTTATGTGACAAAAAAATGTATCCCCATATATGGAAATGATGTCATATCACTACCATATTTGGGCATATCACTTCCATATTTGGGCATATCACTACCATATTTGGTCATATCACTTCCATATTTGGGCACATCACACTTTTTTATCAAACTAGTTTGATAGTGTAGACATAGCTATATACACATTTTCCCCACTACACTCATCCATACACATGGGGTATCATGAATGACCACAATTGTACTGAGAATGTTTTACACTATATAAAAAAATCCGTGAGTGCGTGTGGTCCGAAGTAGCGGGGTTATAACCGAAATTTGTAGTAGGTAACTTGCTGGAGTTGGGTGCAGGAGAGGTACCCGCTTCGCAGAAGGTATGATAAAATGTATGCCTATACAATTTTCTATAGTACATTTGGAGAAAAAAATATTACTGTGTTTATTTTAATTTCATGTGGATAACCAATAGTATAATTAGTGTCTCGTGCCATGATAATTATATTCTTAAATCATGACAATGAATTAATCATAATACTTAATACTATTACTCCTAATTTTGGATATTAAAACCAATTTGTCAATAAATATAATATAATAAAATGCACGTAATATCCAGAACAGTCGCCAAGTTCAAACATCACATAAAAAGAAAAACAACATCGTAATTTTAATTGAAAAAAGGACCATTTTCTACGCGCGCCTTCAAACATTGATATAGCGCGTATGTCGTCTTTGTGATGTCACTGACTAATTATTACTATTGTTAAACAAAAGTACATTACTAATGAAATATTGATTAAGATAGAATTTTTATCACTAGTTTATTTAAACAGCTGTTGTTGAAGAATTGACTCAAAAATACTGGAGGTTTAACTTTCCGGCCAAGTATAACTTGAACCATTTGGGATTGAAATAAAATATATAAAACGCTGTCGCTTTAGGCGAAAACTGACCATCAATGACTGTAAATTTTACTGAATCTGTTAAAAATCCATCCAGTTTAGATACATTCCTTCGTAAAAGCCTTAGGCAGGGAGTTTAGGTAACATGATTTTGTTAGTTGAAAAGTAGAAATGTTGTCACTTTTAATGACTGTGATCCCTGGAACGCTACATGCCTGACATGGCCTGTAAACAATCAGTCTATTACGATATGATATTGTCCCAGTTTGTAAGAATTGGATTTCTATCTTTGCTCCAGTTTACATGTGACTTTTCGGTGTCCCAGTTTGTTTATGATGGAGGTCTTCAGATGCTAATGTATATGAAGATTATTTTATCATTTACTTTTTTAAAAATAAAATCATTGCGTTATCATTAGATGAAGAATATATTTGTGCTTAAATTGATATTACTACGGTACGGTACGGTACTTAATTCTTTTCGATGAACATTTTCAACGTCTTTTTTTAATTCAACCATCAACAAAAAAATTCTATATGAAAATATTTAGATGAATTTTCATTTATATTCATTTGTTTTTTTATAAAATAAAAACATAGTCATTTAGAGATGCTTTCGACGTGAAATGGGAATTATTACCAACGATGATGATGATAGGAAGACCATGGAATGGCAACGATGTGATAGGAAGACCATGGAACGGCAACGATGTGATAGGAAGACCATGGAATGGCAACGATGTGATAGGAAGACCATGGAACGGCAACGATGTGATAGGAAGACCATGGAACGGCAACGATGTGATAGGAAGACCATGGAATGGCAACGATGTGATAGGAAGACCATGAAACGGCAACGATGTGATAGGAAGACCATGAAACGGCAACGATGTGATAGGAAGACCATGGAACGGCAACGATGTGATAGGAAAACCATGGAATGGCAACGATGTGATAGGAAGACCATGAAACGGCAACGATGTGATAGGAAGACCATGGAATGGCAACGATGGGATAGGAAGACCATGGAATGGCAACGATGTGATAGGAAGACCATGGAATGGCAATGATGATAATAGGAAGTCCATGGAACGGCAACGATGTGATAGGAAGACCATGGAATGGCAACGATGATGATAGGAAGACCATGGAATGGCAATGATGATAATAGGAAGTCCATGGAACGGCAACGATGATGATAGGAAGACCATAGAACGGCAACGATGTGATAGGAAAACCATGGAACGGCAACGATGTGATAGGAAAACCATGGAATGGCAACGATGTGATAGGAAGACCATGAAACGGCAACGATGTGATAGGAAGACCATGGAACGGCAACGATGTGATAGGAAGACCATGGAATGGCAACGATGTGATAGGAAGACCATGGAACGGCAACGATGATGATAGGAAGACCATGGAACGGCAACGATTAGGAAGAGATCGGAACGGCAACGATGTGATAGGAAGACCATGGAACGGCAACGATGTGATAGGAAGACCATGGAATGGCAACGATGATGATAGGAAGACCATGGAATGGCAACGATGTGATAGGAAGACCATGGAATGGCAACGATGTGATAGGAAGACCATGGAATGGCAACGATGATGATAGGAAGACCATGGAATGGCAACGATGTGATAGGAAGACCATGGAACGGCAACGATGTGATAGGAAGACCATGGAACGGCAACGATGTGATAGGAAGACCATGGAACGGCAACGATGTGATAGGAAGACCATGGAATGGCAACGATGTGATAGGAAGACCATGGAACGGCAACGATGTGATAGGAAGACCATGGAATGGCAACGATGTGATAGGAAGACCATGGAACGGCAACGATGTGATAGGAAAACCATGGAATGGCAACGATTAGGAAGAGATCGGAACGGCAACGATGTGATAGGAAGACCAAGGAATGGCAACGATAATATTAGGAAGAGCTCGGAACGGCAACGATGTAATAGGAAGGAGGAAGAGTATGGAATTGGCAATGTCCTGATTAAAGGAAGAACCTGGAATGGTGCGACGTGATGGAAAGAGAACGGAATTGGCAACAAAAGATCTGATAGAAATATTTTACTATAGTATCCAGGATAAGAAATAATTCAAACATAAAATACATTCCAAAGGTCAGTGGCCGATAGAACGTTAAAATCATTCAAGCGCCGATAACGTACTTCCCCACTGAAGCTAAAGAAGAAAGTCAATTAATTGTATTTAATTTACTTAAGCATGCAACATAATCTTGAGTATCCGACCCAAGAGACCACCACCCGTACAAGCAATATAGTTTAATATTTGCATTATTGATATTAAACACATCAATTCGATCCGCAAGGTTTGGGTATAATTCATAAAGAGATGACAAAATAAACCGCTTCTGAATGTGTCTGTTGATTGGCGTTATTTCAAATTACGAATGTCGTTATTGGGTTATAAAATCAAATCGCCGGCGTATTTTGTGTCGACGTCACGTCTTCATTGTTTTGTCGATTCTTCGTTTTACGCTATAATCGTTCTCGTTGTTTTGCGCCAACGTTTTAAACCTGCGTTACGTCTTTATTGGTTTTATCCCGTCGTCTTCGTTTTTACGTAGCCTTACGCTTTCATCGTTTTTCTATAGCGTCACGTATTCGTTGTTTTGCGTCGACGTTTTCGTTTTTACGTAGCCTTACTCCTAACTCGTTTTACGATAGCGTAACGTGTTCGTTGTTTTGCGTCGACGTTTTTGTTTTTACGCAGATTTACGTCTTCGTTGCTTGGTTCCCACTAGGACGCAATGCATGAACGTAAACGCAATGTAAGCGTATCGACCAATGAAAAACGACAGTTCGAATAATCAATTGCTTGTGATTGGTCAACTCACTTACGTTGCATAATGCACCCTACATTTACAGATTTATAACGCGTATCATATCTCCACAAATTATTTTCCATCAAAAACATACAACTACTGCTGTCCATACTCTTTGATCAGGATTGTCATTCTCTTTGATCAGGATTGTCATTATGATTGCTGTCGACGTTCACTGATACTTGTTCACCCCGTGTTTATGGGCTACGGTGTGTACATATGATAAAGTAGGCCAATTGGGTCTCATTCTTGATCCTACTTACTCACGTCCCCTAATATGAATGTGTTTCTTTTATAATTTATCATATCTGATAAACAAACTATGGCAACTGCCTCCATGTATCTTGGGAGTGTGTTGACCTAAATAATACATTGCGACAAACTTGTTCTTGTATCAGCTTGATTTTTCGAAAATGTATCATCGTCACATTTTGCATTAAGCTCAGTTCGCTTCGGTGCTTTAAGTGTCAACAAGAGAATTCTTTCTGTTTGTTCCGCTCGTCAAAATATATAGAAAAGTAATCGTATATTATGCAATGATTCATTAATTTTTTACTGAACATTGCGTTCCGTAACAACCACGATGACGGAAAGTTTTTGCCGACCAACACGTCACACCGGAGGCGCGCTGAAGCAAAGCGTCATTGACACCACCAAGAGACACAGAGTTGACGCGTGCGGACAAAAGTCGTACCATTTTCATTGCGTTTGAACACGTTTGTCAAATTGTGTGTCGGTGATTCGTGATGTCACTGACGGAATCTACTGTGTACAAGCAAAGCCCGATTCGACCGACTTGGGAAGGAGCGTGATGTACAAAACTTTTCTTTAACGCCCGGATTTTATTTTAACAACTTAGTTAGTGAAGTGTACAAAACGGATTATGCATTTACGTGATAGTTTTAGATTTCACGAATGGCAAACGTGCTACAAAGAAGTCGCTACTATATAATGATACAGAAATTGTTTTATTATTCAAGGTAGGATCTTAAGAACAGACTTATGCTTAAGACGCTGGATCATACTTTTCAAAATAATTGATTCAGAGAAACGTGGAAATCAGTGTTATTTGTCAAATCGTAGAGCCAACATGAAGTGACAAAAACTTAACGCGCGCGTAAACAACATTGGTACGCGCACATCAATATTATTATTAGTATTTGTACGCGCACATCAAGTTTGTGTTGGTACGCGCACATCAAGTTTGTGTTTGTACGCGCACATAAAGTGTATTATTGTTTATACGCGCACATACATTGTATTATCAGTATTTGTACGCGCACATCAAGTTTGTGTTGGTACGCGCACATCAAGGTTGTGTTTGTACGCGCACATCAAGTTTGTGTTTGTACGCGCACATAAAGTTGACAGTTATTACAAGAGCCTCAGAGATGTTGGGATATGTTTAGTAAGCGACCTTTTTTTATGAAAACGGTAATATCATTCCCTTTAATACGTGGATAAAGAGAGGCTTATCGACAAGTAATTTCATGCACTGGGGAATGACGATATCTGCAATACCCCCACAGTGGAAAGCAAACATGAAGCTAGGGTTTTTACGAAAAAATTATAAAAAAGAGGGTTTATAGTGGAAGTGAAGAATGAAGAAAAAATTAGAAAGTATGAGTACAAAAAATATATACAGAGCCTTAATTAAAAAAATCGTTAAAATACCAACATCTCCAAGTAAATTGCAGGATGAATTAGGTGTAGATAGCGATAAATGGGAAAATATCTATGTATTACCATTTAAATGTTCTCAGGAGGTAAGAACCAGAATATTTCAGTATAAAATTAATGTGAATTGCTTGTCAACTAATAGACTACATAAAATGAATATTGTACCGAGTAATATGTGTTCCTATTGTGAATCAAATATTGAAACTATGACCCATCTTTTGGTTGAATGTAACATTGCAACCAAACTATGGGATGAATTCACGACTTGGTGGGAAAACATTTCAAAAACAAAGATTAACCTTGATAAAACCTCCATATTATTTGGTTACAATACAGAAATCCTGATATGCTATTAAATCTATGTATTTTGTTGATTAAGAAAATTATATTTAGTTACAAATTAACTCACAAAAAGCCAGTCTTCCAGGTTTTCTTTAATCGGTTAAAATTTAATTATAACGTAGAAAAAAACATTGCTTCTAAAAGAAGTACATTGTATAATTTCAGACAAAAGTGGAGATTAATAGAAGATTATATTTAATAACTTAATGATACTGTTTCTCGAGGAAATGAATTACTTTTGTGTATTATTATTATTACGCTTGCTCTTTATTATTGTATTAAATTAAAATGTAAACCAGAAATTATTATTTGCACTTGCTAGATATTTTTAATTATTTATTATAGGCATACTATTAGTTCCTTGGTTACAATACAGATAAATTAAAAATATATACTGTATATGTATTATTTTAAAGAAACAAAAATGGTTATGTTGTTAAATGTAGTTATCTGATTTTAATTAGCACAATTATATTATAGTTCCTTGGTTATAGTACAGATTAAGATATATTTGTGTGTATGTATGTGTATGTATATGAGTATTATTTATTATTACTTATAATTAATATGTTAGTAAATGTATATTTCTGGCTAATTTGATTAATACAATTATATTTAGTTAGATTAGTTACATAATTGTGGAAAACACAGCATTTACCCAATTAATTAATTATTTACTTTAAAAAAAATGGAATTAATAATTTATAGTTTTTTAATATTGTTTGATCACTGTAAGTTACTTTATTTAAACGTTCATATCATTTTGATACCTATTACTTTATATTTAAGTGAGTTTGTGTTATGGTTGTATTTTTTGAAATGAATAAAAAAAAATTAAAAAAAATTAAAAAGTTTACAGCGCGACGACCATTCATTAACTGTGTCTCCGCTGAATGCCCACATCCAATGCGTGTGTGCATTTATGTCTCTTTCTTCGACAAGATCATCATTAATTACATCGTAACACCACACAAAAGTGCCTGTATCAAATACTAGCCTTGTCTTGTCTAGCCACGAGCCAAAAATGTCAAAAATAGAATATAGAACCTTGTAAAGTATTACTTTATATCCAAATGCCGCTTGGAAAATGAAATTACACGACGAATTGATTCGAGTTCGACATTTTATTTTCCATTTTTCGTTGCCAAATGGCCAAGGTTCAGACGCCATATATATGAATGGGTATGACGTTGCCGCCAATATTATTGACGGATGACTGATAGTTAAGTCTAGAGTAAACACCTGATATTACAGGAATTATTATTTCAAGCGTTGTTGCATCGTCGCATCCTGTTTCGGCATTTTGTCGAATGCCGACTTAAATAACAAGTAATTAGACTAGTAGTAGTAGTAATATCAAACTTGAAATAATGATCACAACGCCGCGCTTCTTAACAGGTATTCATACATTGATCTATATAATTGTATGCTAGTATTATATTTGTTTACCTTTTTCATTTTTAATCGATTCCCACATTAACAGATAATATCAAAGGACAAATCGATACCGGATATACACGCGGTTATATACACGACTGGTTTACTTTCGAACATAAGAAAATGACCTAGCTATACGTAACAATATTTCCAAAACCAACGTTCTGGTATATACGCCTTAATCTTGAAAACGGTGTTGTGTCACAGGTCAATTTGTGTCCTATATGCGATATTATTTCAACCAACTTTCGGGTATATACGCCTTAATCTTGAAAACGGTGTTGTGTCTCAGGTCAACTTGTGTCCTATGCGATATTATTTCAACCAACTTTGGAGAATATACGCCTTAATCTTGAAAACGGTGGTGTGTCACAGGTCAACTTGTGTCCTATGCGATATTATTTCATCCAACTTTCGGGTATATACGCCTTAATCTTAAAACGGTGGTGGGTCACAGGTCAACTCGTGTCCCATGAGATATTATGTCATCCAATTTTGGCTTTTCATACGCCTTAATTCCAACTCCTTAATCTTGTGGGTGGGTGGGTCACATGTCAACTTGTGTCCTAAGCGATATTATTTCATCCAACTTTCGGGTATATATGCTTTAATCTTTAAGTGGGTGGGTCATAGGTCAACTTGTGTCCTAAGCGATATTATTTCATCCAACTTTCTGGTATATACGCCTTAATCTTGTGGATGGGTGGGTCACAGGTCAACTTGTGTCCTAAGCGATATTATTTCATCCAACTTTCGGGTATATATGCTTTAATCTTTAAGTGGGTGGGTCATAGGTCAACTTGTGTCCCATGCGATATTATTTCATCCAACTTTCGGGTATATACGCCTTAATCTTGTGGATGGGTGGATCACAGGTCAACTTGTGTCCTAAGCGATATTATTTCATCCAACTTTCGGGTATATGTGGGTCATAGGTCAACTTGTGTCCCATGCGATATTATTTCATCCATCCTCTACCCCCATCACATTCCAAATAAACACTCGGTCATCATTGAAGTTAAGTAGGTCGAAGCATTGTCATGTACGACGACAACGCTTATCAATGTTTTATGCCTGTATGCAGATAACAAAATGAGAAATGATAGCATTAAGTTGGTTACATGTGATGATAAATGACCTAATTAATAGTGCTTTGCTTACGCAAACCCCTATAGATGAGGATCGATCGATTATTACAAGTGTTCACTGCGGCCGTGATAGTCTGCTTGGCGCTGACCTGAAGTACAGCGCACAACACAACGTACCTTCCGGACTATGACAATCATGTTTGCAGAAAATTATACCAAAAATACTACAAGCTCACGGCTAATAGGATAAATTTGTCTACATTAATGTCGACGACGACGAAGCATAGAACAACATGTTTCTGGGTCGATTCTCTTCGTCGTATAAAGATTGTTATTGACTTATACCCGCGTCCCGACATAGATATGCCTCCATATTATGCTTCTCTAGTACACAACATTTGATAGATAATAATTTTTAGACGGATCGGAATTATAATCGGAAACTCAACTACATCCATCTAACACTTAAGCTTAGTGGTTCCCACCGGTACGCAACGCAAGGACGTAACGCAACGCAAAGTGATTTGACCAATCACAAACGATAGATTATTCGAACAGTCGCGTGTGATTGGACAACTCGCTTGCGGTACGTCTACATCTTTGCGCTGCGTCCTAATAGGAGACCAATCTTTGGTGGTCCGGTGGTCCAAGTGTAAAGTTAAGCGGGAAATTCTATCCTTATAAATAAACGGGTTTGAAATTCATCGTACAACATCGTATTCAATTATGTAATTGTATGTTCAATGTTCAATTAAATCATATATTTGTCAATCTATTATTATTATTATTATTATGCTGATTTTGTGGGGAAGAGAGCTGCGGAATAGAAGCACAAAGAAGAGGCGAGAAACGGAATTTCATGTTTTTGTGTCTGTGTAAGATATTTACGAAAACAATTCATTATAATGTGCGTTTGCACAGTCTGCATGAGTCATAGAGAATATATACGAAAGACGTGCTAACGACTACATATTATCACATTATTTATTTTGATTTGTTGCGCAAATCTTCGAAGTGAATAGTAATCCACGAAGGAATGAAACCATGGTGACAAATTGTCCAGGGGCTGATTGCAACAATGCATATACATAGTTGCGAGTCGTAAATGGGTGGTATGGTTGCTTACGAATCCATCTGCTGTAGGCCTACTTTTCGTACTATATTGATTTAAAAATATATAATATTAAAACCCAATAATATTTAAAAGTAGCATCTAATCAACAAGTATAATAAACTAAGTGCTAGTATTATTTCAGATTAGTCCTTACGGAGTAAAAATCAGAAATTTCTTTCTAGCAAACTTTTCTCCAAAAAGTTTTACACATAGCGCCCTCAATCGCCAAAAACTTTGCGCGAATCAACGTTGCTCCATTCCGATCCACAGGGCTTGTCGTCAGGGCATACTATCCAGTCCAGATATACATCCGATAAGTGCATTACCTTATCGGGATAAATTAATATATAATTCTTAATTGAATTAATGTTGATCGAGTCGGGAGAAATAAAAGAATTGAGAGTAGGTAATATTCAATCGATATATTGAAGCTGCCTGCATGTATGGTGATGAGACAAATTAGAACAAATTGTGTGGAATAATCAATAAGCACAGTGTAAAGCCATAAAGTATATTGTATGCAGATGCAAACACTACACACACACACAGGCTAATCGTTATAAGCATGGGCATAGCAAATGTATGGCGCGCTAATACTGCATAAAACACGTTTGATGAGTGCTATGTGCGTATATGCGTAGACCTATTAAGTATTTAAAACTCTTGTACTTTTTAAACTGGTAATAACTTGATTTTATAAATTGTAACCCCGCACCCCTCTCTCTCATCATCGGGTGACATTGTCCTGTTTTCGAAGAGGGTCGACAAATGATAAAAACGGAACGCACACAATCAGGCGTACTCGGGGCTTATTTACTCACTGTTGCACGTATCGTGTGCAAAGAACGGGAAGTTTACATTAAACTGTAAGATTTCGATAAGGGATAAAATTGACGATGTGATTTTGTTTCCTACGACCGTCACAAATATGTGGAATAACAGGAAACATGATTAAATGCACAAGAAAGCTGTCTACATTTCAAAGAGGAGAAAATTAAATCGCACGAGGGCCAAAATATGCCGTGCCTACTACGCCTACTTGTGGATTTTGTCCAATTTAATGTCATGTTAAACATATATCAAAAATGTAATATGGGCTGTCAACAATAATATTTGTTAGGCATTTGGGCTAATGGACCGTAGGTAGGTAGGCCTACCGTACTTAATTTAGGAAATTGTGTGTAGGCGTCAGGAGGCCTCTGGGCCTACAATTCATTCGTTTATATTTAGGCCTACATTTCCAATATTATTATTAGAGCAGATAAATTAAATTACATAATATTTAATTGAATTTTAATATACGGCAATCAATAACCTCAATGTATGGAAAAGAGCCCGCATCGATCGTCAATATTTTCGCGCCACAAAAAGCAGCAGACGTGTACAGTACTAGTAGTACGAGGCACAGTACTAAAATGTAACAGACAGAGTATCCAGTATCCTCTGATTGATTTTTTTGGTAATAATTTGTATACTCTTCAACCTGTTTCTAGTGTTTAAATCTATATATAAATTGGTTAATAGACTATGTACAATAATTCTTCCCTGCATGGATGAAAGGCCTACAATATATTAATTATAATATTGATCGAGAAGAAGAGAGAAATTGACATTCACATTTCAATGTGTGAAAGCTACCCGAAGTTCTATGAGCAACGCATTTGGATTGGGTATCCCGACAACGTGACGTTATCTTTTTGACACAACCATTTTTTGCTTAGGGGTGTAACACAACATGTTATTAACTTTTATAGTAAAAACTGGGTTTAGAACCCAACAGTACTTATAAATAAAGTATATAATTTAGATATTTAATATTTTCCTTTGAAATAAAATAAAAGATATGATTTTATCAAAATTCCTGTTATACAATAATCAATACATTTACCTACTATTATTATGGATATTTAAATAGGCTTACGCTCGAGTTTAATTTTAGATCTTGGCAGTCGGCCTAACAAACACATTTTCACAAAATGTTATGATTATGATACATTTTTTAGTGCTCAAAATCATTAAATTTAACAGGTTGGTATTTTTCTTGAAATTTGGCAATATATTTTTGCTTCATTTCATGAAGGTTTTATCCAGTACCAGGGGAATTCCTCTGCGGCTTTACTTGCGATCTGAATGAATGACGGAAAGAGGGAGACCCCGCCTTCGTGTGTGATAATCAAATAAACACAAGCATTGACCCTTCGACAAGCAGCTGTTTCGCGAGTACATTGCCTTGTTTCGCGAAACCATTCGCTCATTCAGGCTGAGAGCTGGTATGAGTAGGTTGTGTATAAAGGCAAGAAAATCAGGCATAGAAAAGGGACTTAGTTTACTCCGTGGTAAGCGTTATTTTCTTCAAATATAAACAAGTATATAGAATTAGGCCTAGCCTAATAGATATTTTTATTAAACTAGTCGGAAATGTTAAGTATGAAGATTATTTGTTTGCTTATATTATATTTAACGTGCGTCGTGTAGCCTAGTAAAATAAGTAGGCCTAGTTAGTAGTAGGACTCGAGGCCTAGGCCTGCCCAAGCAGGCAGGTTATTCATTTTTGTGTGGTGGCCTAAACTTTTTTTGGAAGCAATTTTTGACCCCAATATTTCATAAAAAATGAATATTTTTATATATATCATGTCTTTAATTTAGTTGCTTTTAGCCTTTATTTTTATGTTAAAGATATTAAATTGCATTAGTTTTTAGGGCCTAAATAAAACTAATCTAAAAAATAGGGCCTCTAGTAGGCTGCTTGGGCCTAGGATACTGGCTAGCCATTATTATTAGATGTTGCCTACAGTAGGCTAGGCCTATTAGTACTGTAGGTACAGTAGGCTAGGCCTAGTTTCTAATTTAATGATTATACCGCATAATCTATCGACGCACCACAAGTATATTTGACCAATCGTGACACGCTGGACCATCCAAACTGTCACTTGTTGGTCAACTGAAGAATTTATCATTTTATGTTGTATCCACATAAACTGTCCAATGAAGGACCAGACTTAAATAAGTAATCATACGGACCATGTCAAATTAGCACAAAGCACTCCGTAAAGTAGGAATGCAAAATTGATGAAAAAATATTAAAGACCCCTTCCCTGCAATTTTGGACGTTTTTTGGAAAATAATACATATATATCACTTTAAAAACATTAAACCATGTCATTCCTTGTCTTAAATGTACGTTTTATGGTAAATTATGATAAAAAGTGAGAAACAATGCACTACCTAAGTAGCTCGCGGCGATCGACCTCTCGTGGACGGTCTCAGGCCTAGCCTAGCTAGGCTTAGTTTTGTAGGCCTAGCTGGTAAACATCGGTAACGTACGAACATCGTACGCTAGCTATATACCTAGCCTGACGTTGTATAGTTGCTGCATTAATTGTCTTTCTATTTTTGCCAGACTCCGTTGATAAATATTGGGGAAAACCCGGTATTTTCGCTGAAAAGTTAGGAGTCTTCCATTTGTTTTGGCTTCACGATCGATCGAAAAGTGGGCGAATTACAGGTGAAAAACAAAAATATCAATCCGCGCGCAATGCATTTTGGGATTTATAGCGGGCCGCTATAATTATTAAAATCGATTTATTTTTCACATTTTTAACCGTTTAAAGACGAAAAAAGTTATCGCAATAGGACCATATAGTATTATTTTTACATTAAATATAGTTTGTGATCTTAAATTAGATCTAAAAAACGTAGGGAATGGGGCTTTAATATTCCCAGAATTCTTATTCGTTTTTATGTAGACTTATTTTTTACATCGGTATATTGACCAAGGTACCACAATTTAAATTTACAGTGCCATAAATAGTCGATAATTTTTATTTTTTTTTGTCAAGTATAGCCTAGGCCACACTATCTGTGTGTGATACAGTGTGAACATTAATCACAAGACAAGGTATTTTTAAAATCTTGGCTTTATTTGCAATAAAGGTTTGGTTTGCAAACTTGTCAAATCACAGTCGCTATATTATTTTGGAGTTTAAACATTGCAACTTGTTATTTATTGCTCTGATGACATTACGTTTTTTGTTTATTCAATCTACAAACAATCTGTCCAATATGGAGTTTATAGATTGTTTATGTTGTTTTATGGCTTTGGATATTACAGTGTGAGAGGTAAAAAGAATTATGTTTTCCAATTTATGTAAATTTATTCATTGTAAGCAGAATGTGAATGATGTACACACTTCCTTATTCTTTTGTCTAGGCCAGCAGCTTTGGTTCTGTTTAAAGCTCCTTAAACTTCCTGCGTCAAATGAAACTTTAATCACAACCGCATCCTGCTAAATTATATTTTGAGATTTAAATGCAAGTGTACGTAATTGAATAACTGAATGATATGCTGATATTCACACTCCCTGAAATTGGTTTCTCATTTAAAATTAATTAAAATAGAACTGTAAAATTAATTTCAATTCGATATAGGAAGGTACAGTAGACCTAATATTCTCGCTTGCGTTGACCTTGGTCCGTATATTAACCCAACTTATAGAATTACCATTATTAATTTAATTATCTATAATTATAATATTATACAGAGATTTAAGAAAAGGGATGATTCTGTATTTAAAATTTAATGCTTTTATAGAATATTTACAAGATTTGTGCTGTTTTTATTGATCGAGGATCCTTCTTGTATTTTAAATTTATAAAATGTTTTTGGATAGAAAAAATAGCCAATAGAACATCAGAGTTAAAATATGTTGCATTTTGATTTTAACAAGTACACTATGCTTAATGTACCTTTCATGTATATAAAATTTAATATAGAATTATTAATAGTATGTTTAAAATAAGCGATTATCGTCTTTTATGCTAATTTCCGCCTGTTAATCAAATCACAACATTGCGATCACATGCACAGGTTGCATGTGTACTTTATAATTCCATCAAATAATAATAAAGCAATCCTTACTTGATCAGTTTCCATAGAAACATGATGAACATTTAACCTGACGACGTGGAATAGCAGTTCGCATGCGTTTACTGTAGGTATTGGATAGAATCATATTATACATAAAAACATATGCATCGTAGGTAGGCTGAAGTTTATGCAGAGCAACAAGATAAAGAAATTGTATAATACAGTGATTAGTAGTACCAATCCCTGTGTATTGATATTTCCCAACAATTTTAGGCTTTAGAGTATTTTGGCTGTGGTTGCCAATACAGTGTGTAAGCTATAAAAACAAATGAAGGTCAGACTGTTTTGTACACATGGCTGCCATTTCCTCTTGTATCACAATGTTTATTCATACTTTCATTACCATTTGACCCGGTTTTTTATACAATAAGATCTCACATTCACAAGTTCATACTGTCTTTAATGGTTGATTTTTGGTATATTGTCTGGTGTAAAGTCTAATATTTTGTTAATGATAATACATTACATGTACTTATAGATACAGTAATTATATAATATTATCTTACAGTATATTGTTAATTTCCTGGTGAATTGTTTTGATATTTACTATTACTATAGATGTACTATCTGAAATAAAGGAAATTAAATGAATATTGAAGATAATGTGTTAAAAAATAAAATCAAATATTTTTCTGTTACTGTATGTCTAAGAAGTTGCGTGTTTCATGCCAAGTACGGTATCAGTAATAATGGTATGGTACATTGTGTTAGATCTTTATGGATAATCTTTTCCTATTATTAACATGTTTATGGATATTTAGGATCCTAGCCTAACACTCGTATTACTAAATCCTGTGCAGGTGGTACAGTATGCTAATTAGATTTTAATTTTCCATGCAAAAAAATATAATCTACATTACATCTAGATCTGTCTTGTTTTTTAAAAATTGTATATTATTATTAATCCAATTGTAAACATCTGAAAGTCTCTTGAAATGTATTCATAGCCCAGAGTCTTGGCTCGGTTCCAAGGAGTGAATTCTATCGGCTTTAAAAATCTGGATTATCCTTCGCATGGTTTCTGTATGCTAATTATATTAAAATATGGCCCCTAGTCCTGTATCATGGATGTTTATCATTTGCTGAAGCATTTGGAATCCTCTCTCTTACTATACACTGACACGCTCCATTCCTGCAGTTCTATTTATCCTTCGGTCACGCTTGATAAGTTAGGCACAATTGGCATGCTGTAAGTGAAAACTAAGTGTAAAAGAATTGACAATATGACCGGTTGCACTGCAGGAAAAGAAGTTTAGAAAGTTACTAGGAGCGTATAAAAATTGAATAGGTGCAGCTGCCTTGTCTCACGATATAATTATGAACTTGTAATTTATTGTAATATTTTTAGGCACCTGGTGTTATTATGGTGGATACTAGATGAGAAAGTAGTATTTTAACATTCATTATTAGTGTTTAATTGATCCTACTATAGGAGCTACAGTACATGCTTTGTTGATGATCATACTACTGTAGATGTACAATAAACAAACAATAGACTTTCTCTTTTTCCATTAGCATTATACAGTACAGTTATACAGTACAGTACTACACCTGATCCATGCCTTGGCCCTTATTAAAGTACTGCACTATCTGTACAGTATCTTTAGAATGCCAATATCAACTTTCTACAGTATCTGCAGTACAGATACTGCTTTCCAATGCTAGGTCGAGTGACTGCTACATTAATGTGGTAAGACTGGACCATTCAGCAATCTCTATGTTAAAAGCTAACTGTAGTCTAATAGAATACATACTGTAGTAGAATTTCTTTTCATTTCACAAATTAGGACTGTTTTGCCTTGTTTAATTCAAAATAGTACCTTGAAAGGTTTATTGAACTGAATTCAAAATTAAAAACTGAATTTTCTATACGTCGTAAACTAGTGAGCCCCAAGGTATGTAAATTTTAGAATACTAAATTATCATTCATGTATATTAATTGATGTATTATTGTATAAGTATTACAGTATTTTCATTATTGAGGAATACTGAAGTTTAAACTCCTGTTGTAAGTGTAAAGCTGGAAAACAATACAGAATTTAATATACTATGGAATGTAGCAAACAGCCTTATGCATGGAAACAATAGGTCATAAGGTCAGACCAGTTGTGGGCTGGTATATTATGCCAGTGTCTGAGTGTGCATTAAGCAGAGGAAGTGACCATCAATATATTTAAATATTATTATACAATTTTTAAAACCAACATTTTCCCTAGTTTTTTTTTTTTTTTAATTTTTACATATAGGCCTAAACACATTAAAGTTGCCTAATGTACAGTACAGTTACTATTCTGTTAAATCAACAACTTTGGACAGACAATCCCCTTAATATTTCCTTTCACAATCATAATTTTTGTCGCAGTTATTAATTTAATAGAGGACTATCAGGAGGACTATACAGTGTATGTTTTTGTGCTATAATGTACAGCATTATTCATGAAATGAAAACTTATACTGATAAGTAGAACTTTAAAGATGTATTGTTCCCCAAAAACATGAAAAATAAAGATTAATAAAATCAGACTTTGAATAGATTATTTTGTAGTTTTAATAAAGTCACTTCCGTACTGTAGAAAAAAATACTGAAAAAATTAATGGTTTTACTTATAAAATGGCAAAATAAATGGTTAAATTCAACCAAAAACCCATTGGCTGTCAGCCAATTTGACTATTTTTTGCTTTAAATTACAGTTTTTTAGGTACTGTAAATACACTTTCTTTTCGATCCGATTTTTGGTCAAAGTGGATAACTATTAGGTGACATTAAAATGGCACTTTCAACAAAAAATGTTTTAATAATTATTTTTTTAGGGGGACAATACTGTACATAAAGTATGTAATATCACTTTGCTGCATACGTGTCTGTTGTCATGAAATGTGCAAGAGTACCCATAAGGCAATTGGATATTGCAATTCACTATATAGCCGATGACATCATCATCATTGTCGTCATCATAATCATCATTATGTTCTTTATCCCTCTGCAGCTGCTGTTATTGTCCCAAAATTAAAACTTTGCTACAGTACTTCAAAGTGCAGGAAGGTGTTTCAATGATTGGTTAATTATTAATCAATTTATTTAAGAATGGAAAATGGCACATACTTTAGTTGACCAGTTCAATATACTGTAGAAGCAGGACTTGTACAAAGGATAGAGGTGAACCTGGTGGTAAACCGTTGGTAGACCAAGTCACAATCATTTTTAAGGGAGTTGGAGGGAGATGGGAAGGGGAAGATTTTTCTTAACGTTTCATTCAAGCATAAGAAGGCATGTTGGACCACCAAATGACGAATCATACACCTTGAAATTATTTGTCACACCCTTTTCCAAAACATTAAATAAAACTTGTTTCTAAAAAAAAATGTTTACTACAGTATTCACTACGGTATTGTAAATTACATTAGTTCTAATTCTATCCACTGATTGTACAGTATCTTATATCTTATAATCATATGTATTGTTTTTGTTGCATCTATTTTGTAGTAAATTAATATTAATAGCGTTTCTTTAGTGCTACATTTTATCATTATTCCATTAATTATCTTTAGTAGCAACATAATAGTTTGTATCATCATTTCAATGTTTTGTGGTTTAGATACAATACAGTTAAATCAGTATTAATTACCCATAATGAGGCATTGTATAAAACCACTACACATTAATGGATCCTCTACTAACTTAACCTTTAAATTGAAATTTCTATTTTTAATGAAAATCCATTAAGTTTCTCACTAAAATACATTGCACATTAATGATATTAAAATCTATGAATTTATTAACTACATACAATGTGATTATAATAATTATAACAAATGGCGTACAGTAAGCTGTGTTGTAGAAGATAGTCGCATGTCTATTTCCTGTATATAATTTTAGAACTCGCTGTAGAAACGATTTAAATTATAAATTTAATTAACAGTTAACAAATGGGTGGGCTTGCAATATTATTCATATGAGTGAGCACAATAGGCTAAAGGCTCTCTTTGAACCACAAAGAGTTGCCATTTGTGAATGTTTGTTAAGATTCTATAGCAGCTCGATATACTAGATACAGCTGTGCTGTGCATAAATTGTGTCCGGTACGCTGATGAACTCTAGTAATTAGTTTAATGCCAAATATGTTTTGTAGGTAAACACACACATAACAGTGTGTGGTATTTTGATTCATTTTGATTTACTATAGTATAGTATGGTTTTTAGAGCCATACTGTAGTTGTTTAAAAATGGTTTCAATGGTTTTTGTATTAAGATATCGGAGACAGGAAAGATTAATAGGGGAGACCATTTTAGTACGCCCTATTCAAGGAAGCCTCTAGCTTAGGCTTGGGGGTGGGGGAATAGCCGAGGCTATTGCTAACATCATCATTGTCATGATACTCGTCACCTGACATCATCGTCACCTGACATCATTGTCACCTGACATCATCATAATTATTGCTGTCTGTCATTTTCATCAAGTCTATCATTTTATCCTCATAATTGAATTTCGTCAGCAGTCATTATTATTAATACTGTATGTGTTCTTTTCATTTTAAAATTTACATCTAAAATTTAGTATTTAAAGCATTCTCCGTATGGTGCTGCATTCTGTTAATGATCTTATAGATTAAGAAGACATGTTCCCAGTTTCTTTGTGTTGATTAAGTCGACTTACGAGGCTGCATACATGCTCTTATCCATAAAACTAGAAATTTATTTGACAACATCAGGTCAATAATTCCATTAAAAGTAATGGCGTTGTGAGGTTTTCATTGGACAATGAAGCAAATAGATTATTTCATTAGATTTTTTGCTACAGTTTACATTGTTTACTTGTTTACTTAGTATTTCCATTTCTAATATATGAATAGTATTGACAAAGGTTAGAAATAAGCACACAATTGAAATATGAAAATGAGATCTTTCTTAAAAAGACTTTAAAATTGTTATTTCTTTGTTTATTTCTTGTTCAACTTCCTATTTCTTCAACAACCGGACGTAACCCTCAGAATTTCTTCCAAAATTGTTGCGGTCTTCAACCATTGGCCTGTTTCTGCTACAGAACGTTGAATTGTGATTATAGGATAAAATCTATATCAACCTCATTTAAGTTTAAAACCATTTAAAAAAAAAGAGGTTATTAAAAATGCAAAGCGCTCAGGCGGTAAAACGTTCAGGATGCTTTGGTAGTGTACTGAAGGTCAACACCGGTCAATAAAGTATTTATTTATTTTTTTTCATTGTATTGAAATTTTTCAAAGCGAAATTTGGTGAAATGACATTCAAATCACCCAATTGGGTGATTTTAATAGTTATTTTGTGGACGTCATATACTGTACAATAACTTGTTAATTGAAATTTGTCCTGTTTCTGCTGTTTTAAGAAATTATGGATAAATTTTGTTTTACAGTACGGTATTAATCGGTTATTTGATCGCAGGAGGAATGGGCCCCAAGATCATCATATAACTGAGAGTGTTATATACAGTAGTCACCAGAAGTTATACAAGTAGCATACATATTAATATTCTTAGTGTGTTTAGTATTTAATTATTGTTGAAGTATTCATTTTGCTCTTCGTTCAGTAGTTCCCAGGATATACAACAGTAACTGAGTAGCAGCTGTCCTGAGAAACTGCAAATAGCATAAAAAATGAACATCAAAATGATTGCATGAATCTGTAAACTTACAACCAATCTGGCATGTACTGTATAACTCACGAGCAAATCCCAAGACATTGTCTTTTGTCATTGCTTCTCTCGTTTGATTGGCTACTTGATCGTAAACCCTGGATTTGACAGTGGCAATAGTCTCTAGGTAAACAAAAGACCTTGTACCATTTATATAATATCATATCAAAATTGCACAATGCCTAGCAACAGATTATCCAACAAGTATTTATTCATTCATCGTTGGAAAGTTATTTCCATTGTCAATTGCATAAAATTATATACAAATTATGTTTCATAATGCTAATATAAATCTTAAATAATAAGAATTTTTTTTGTAATTAATAGAATGATACTACAGTAATTTGTTATTCAATATCCAGTCTTAATAAACATACAGTACAGTACATGATGCCATAATATTAAGAAATTTGTTTTAGCTGTATAGACTTATTTATTATGCCAAGTTATAATATGAAAATAGAACAGTTGACATGTAGCCAAGATGCACTTACTAGTATATAGTACTTTTATTAAGACATTAAATTTTATTCTGAAGTATTTTGTTCCATAAACGTTGTATCTTAAACTTTAAAGATAGGCCATAATACGGCCATTTGCATAGTAGTAAAGTTTGTTTGATTTATTTAAATGCCACTGCCATTTGTTCATCAGTATCACTGATACTTGGTCCAATTTATCATTTTGTTTACATACTCTTACATTTGATGTCAATATTTAATGATCATTGGCTAACATTCCATATTTATCTACTCTACCCTGTTCACAATATGTATTTGACTTAGGCAGGGGTTACCAAGTGTTAAATTTGATATGGAATATATTACAGTTTTCCTATTATAAAGTTTATCGCAAATATCGTGCGCGACGCATGGTAGGAAGGATTTGGGAGCATCTAGGCCTAACATAATTTATTTCCCTTAAATTCACAGTTGTTGTTGGAATTAAAATATGCTGTGTAGTAATGTATACAGTAGTATAGCAGCGTACAGTACTATTTATTATTAATTTTTTTTATCATATTTAATGAGAGTGATCTATCCAGCAATTGCTGATCATTAGGGACCCTCAGAGGTTAACAAGACAAACATACACAAGATGCTCTACATAAAGTCTTATTACAAGTCTTTGGAAGTGGAGTTTTAATTTTTTCCTTAGAAAAAATCCTGATATGTTATGGGATTTGAACCCATGACCCTTGGAGTGGTAGCCAAGCATAACCACCAAGCCACAACTCCACTTTTTAAACTACTCTGAAGTCAATACATTAGGCCTACGATTCTAAAGTAAACCTTTATCAATTATACTATATCTACCGCTTCCATCTATAATCAAATATCAAATGCAAACTACAATCGCTAGATGTTTGAGCCGTAATACAATAATAAAATTGTATTTTATCTTTTGCTTTGTCAACAAAATAAGCAATTTTAATACTGTATTGCAAGAAGCGCGGCCTTTTCAATTTTTAATTACCATCAGCTCGTAGCTTGTGTAATATCTCAAATGGAAAAACTGTAAAGCTTTTCATGCCGTACATTTAATTTTTTATTGCACCGAAAGGTTTTTGATGTTTTGTGTGTTTAGTTTAAAGCCATACTATCCATCCACTCGTAAAATATTGTAGATTATTCATGGTACAGTAATACTAAATTCTAGTCCTGTTTTGAATTTTATTTAAAGAGTTTTCACGCACGTTCGCTTATGAAGCGATGCAAACTCTGAGGTATGGAACTAGTAATTACATACTGTTATATTACCACAGTGCAATATATAGTAACCATTAGCATTAGTAGGAAACTGTAACATAGGATGATTCATTCTTTGGCCGGTAGCCAATACGGCGACAGATGAGGTATAATAGGTGTTATATAGACAAGTTTGTTGTTTAATGAATTAGCACAAATTCACAACTTTTTTTTAATGAACTTTCAAAATTAATTTTTCATTATAACAACACCCGATTCTGTATGTTATCACCACATTCATTATCTGTTCACTAGCATCATACTGTTTATAGGCAAATGTTTAATACAGTGTAACATGTGGCCCTTATAATATCATGTAAGATTAAGTTTAGGATTATGGTGCCTATGATACAGGCGTCACATGTGATGTTGTATCACATAATTACAGTTATTTATGTCATTAAAGTACAATGTTCCATTAGTTTTATTGAAAGTAAATATAGTAAGATAATCCGCTATTATTGGTATTAAATCATAGTTTAATGTGTAAAAGGGTAACATGAAAACAATAAAACCTACTACCAGTAGATTACGTTGCTTTTCTAAGTAGTGTAGCAGAGAGTATTAAACTTTATTACTGATCAAAATTGATTTATGATAGCAGATTTAAATAATAAAAGACAAGACAAAAGGTTTTAAAAGTTTCAAACCAATAAACTTTAGAACTATGATGATTATAGTAGAAAATGTACAGTCTGTCCATGTCCATGTTTTTTCTCCTTTAGGATATTCCTGGGCCCTCTGGGAGAACAATCTTGTACTGGAGAGTTCACCCACAAAGAAAAAAATAAATAAATATAAGTCTCCCCTCCACAATTTGTTTTCCCTATTAAGGTGTCTTGTTCTGCTAAATATAATTATATCTAGCTAAATATAATTATTTTTATGTTGACGTTATCAAGTTCTTGCTGAGAGGGCCATCAGGTTTGTTTGAGGCAAAGTTCCGAGGTTAGATGGTCGCCATAGTGATGTCAACCATTTATTGAATGACATGTGATTGAATTAGCCATTCATAGTGCTTGCTATGCTAACAGGTAGATTAGTACTAGGCATGATGGGATTGTCTCAAGCGGCTTCAACTTGAAGCTGGTTCTTGTGAATTCACAATCTTTATAAAATATACTGGAGGAGGGTGGTCATAATCATATTTTTAAGCATTTTCCTTTCTTATGGCTTGAATTAAAGATGCCAGCCTTCCAATCCCATGGGCTTTGGTCCAAATCTACCTTGCTTTATAGGATTTTTATGGCTTATGACTGATTTTGTATTAAAGCATACACATTGACCTTTGAACTGTACTCAATATTATTTTCATAACATTTTATTTTAACATCAAGCTCCTCTTCACTTAAATGTAACAAGACGTATGGTACGATGGCGCCTTTACGTCCTCAAACTTTTGTACGCAAAAGTTTATGGAAAAAGTTGAAAATTATGTCAAACACATTCTTTTTTCTTCAAAACAGTGTGCATGCTGTTAAATTCCGATTAATTATCTCTTTTTTAACAAATATACAGTAGTATGCAAATTTATAATTTTTTTTATAAAAGATTCTGTAAAAAATTAGCATTTTTATAGGTTTCCTCTTAATAAATTAATAGCAATATATTTTATTACTAGAAATTAAAATTGCAATTTCATAATATATATTGATGTTTCATGGTTGTTTTTTATTCATTTTTAATATCAAAATGTTTGTGTAATTCTCGTATAATGCAAATGATATAAATTAGTAAAGAAAAATGCATTTATTGCTGTACAAATTTCATTTTAATAATTGATACAAAAATGATAATGTGAAAAGCATCGTCTATTTCGTGCCTAGCTTACCCGGATTAACCGAAAAATGCCATTTTTTCCTCGAAGAACGAGATATACTCAAGTGAAAAAACACCCCTCTCCCTAAATGGTACAGTCCACAAATACAAAAACATTCATGTTAACGACCCAGAGAATGTTAATTATACATTACAAATGATTAATGCTTTAAATGTCTCATTTCATTATTAATATCATGCCCTGGAAAATCCCTGCTGTCATTAAGAAACGTAATGAAAACCAATGCCCAGATGACCATTAGAGAATGAAAGCTCTCGGAATTGAGAATGCATATGTATTACGAGTTTTGATTTCTTTGTCATTAATTTGAGTTTGTATGGATTTTTGTATACAAGAACTACTGTACAACTACAGTATGGATAATTTTTTGTAGGAACCTCAGACCCCGTAGTAGTCTGGTTCTTTTTGTTACAAGCTCTGTCTACACTATCAAAGCACATCACATTTTTTTGTCACATAAAGTGATAGTGTAGACAGAGCTTTAGTATACGGTAAGCATTGCAGGAATAATGTACAGACAAGTACAATTATGATAAAAAAATAATACTGTATAGTGTCTTGTTTATTTTAGGTATTAGAAATGGTAAATAATCAGATTTTACCTGTCTACACTGAGACAGCATTAGATGAACTTATTAACTTTGGCAAAGCTTGTTGGGTAACCCTATCAACTCACCCTAAGCCTGTTTGAAAAGCTGATGCTTAGGCCATTCAGGCAGGCTTAGTTTTAGATTGAGTCTGCATGAAAAGCCACAGGGTCAACTGAATGCATATTGATCATATCAGAAATGTTTAAAGCCACAACTCTGTTGATTAATTACGTAGTAGGCACATTAGTAATGTATTTTCTGTTAATCATTAATTGAAACTTCAAAACTCTTTGAGATTACTCAGTTATTAAGAAGTTTAGTTTTTATTGACTCACGTCATATCAATCAATGAAACAAATCCATTAAAAAAAAATATTTATTTATTATCATTTATCTGTTTACTGTATGGTGTTTTCTGATATTGAACTTGGCAATGCCTAAGTTTTCAGCTCTGTTCACAATAACATCATCATGAGTAAGTTAATCATGAGTAAGTTAATCATGATTAACTCAGAAGCGATGTTTGTTACTGTTGTTTACATGTCTCATCAGTGTCAAAAATAACACAGCTATTAAACAACTGGCATGACTGTCCCCAGCCATTTACACAAACACAAGACAAGACAGCTCTCTGTGATTCATTGGCTTCAACTGTCTAGCCACCCTGGGACAAAGTAATTAATCTAGACTTGTTTGTCCAGCTACCCATGAGCTATTCTTGGAGTCTCTATAGACTCCCATTACCAGACACATGAATGATGTTGTAGACTTGTTTACCAGCTGTTTATACAGTGATCTATTTGATGCATATTTCAATTTTTATTAAATGCAGAAATCATGCTTGTCACAATATAAAAACATAATTTGTTGCTGTCTTGCTGATTTATTTATACAAATAGTTATTCTGGAATGTTTCCAAGAAGTTTCAGTATAAACCAATCAACTACATTTTATCCATATCTATTCCAATGATAGACTTGCTACACCAGCCATTCATGTAGTCTTACTGTTCCAGCTAATCTTGCCAATTTGTATATAGTAAATACCATAATTCATTATGAATTATTATGTATGAGGAGATAATAACTTAAATCACTAATGAAATTTGGCCATCATCATGTTGCAATTATTAAGTGTGACTATTTATTTGATTCCTTAATATTTATCCAGTTGAAGGACTAATGTGAGATGGCACGATGAAAGTTCGCAAGAAATTGGTACACAGTGGATGAGAACAGAACAAAATACCCTGTTATGGAGTTAATTTTATACCTTCCCCCTGCATTGAGTTAAAAGTGGCTAGAGCAATGATGATGATAGAAAATACACAAATAAGAAAGAAGGAAAATGATTACATAACATAATATCATTCAGATTAAATTCAAAATATGAATGTTCTGAATGACCTTTAACCTTGGGAAGTGGCAAATTGATTATTAATAATAATATTAACCTACTGTAGACTCACACTATAGTAATTTTGTGAAGCATGTGCACCAGTAATTATTCATTGATGATTACGACAACCATTGGCGCTGTTATTGTGAAATGTTGCCGCTACAGTACTTAAAGCATACATAGTAGGCTGCCTGTGACGTAAGCAGTCACTACTAAGATTTGTAGCATTAATTCTGCTGATCTACACAGACCTGGAGATTTCTGAATTTGCCGTTTTACTACGTCAGCTTAAATAATGTTATTTTCTGGTCAACTATATAGTTTCATACCAAACACATGGACACAACGTTTCTGAAAGAGTATTCTTTATTCAAGTGACATTTATTTTAGTTAATATAATTTGCCAATTATTTAAATGGCAACATGTGCTTATGAGTCTCATTTGAGAAACAGTATAGATTTATATATTTTTCAAACCCTTCAATAATGAATAATTTTGTAGCATTGTATATTAAATTGAACATTATGCATCGTTTAAACACGATTAGGTTTTGAAATTCTAAATATGATTTATTTAGTTTCTTCTAGAATGAATTAAATTATCTTTTTCATGGTCACCAATTTAAATTCAGAAAGCTACAACATATTGCATTAAAATAGTCTCTAGTTTGCTTGTACCAGAAGAGACACAGCATTAGTAAGTCCTCAAACGTAATTTTGCTCCTGCCTTGCGATGTGTCTTCATCTTTGATATGGCTTACTGTTCTTTCCAATTTTCTTCAAAATGCAATCTGTTAATGGGAAAGATATCTAATTTAAATCTGTTCGTAACTTATTCATAAATTCTGTCAGATAGATCATTTAGGCACATGCTTAGAGCTTGGACATTTCAATAAATGTCCATACTAGCCTCAAGATGTTACAACGTTTCTATACTCACCAACACCTATTCTCTATAGTGATCACAGATATAACTATGTCTTTAAAACATATCTTCTGATGTATCTCGTTACACATTTTCTGTAACCGAGAATATCTTCACAATATTATATTTTCGTTCATTTCCTATACCAATCTTGCATTTCAGTCCAACAACAACCATCATTTCTCAATATCATTTTAACCTTTAAACTTTAAGTCAGTTCCACATAGTGAATACTTTGAAATCTAAACCCATTTTAATATGATATATTAAAGAACTCATTTTCTTATTTCCAATACTTATTGCATTTTTGTATCGTTAATACAATACTGTATGTTAATTTAAATGTAATTACTACTACTTTACTTCATCTTTTATACAAATCCCAATGTAAAACTTGATATGTTTCAGTTGAGGCTTTGTGCTCAAGTAATCTGAAATATTTTCTAATATCGAAGATGGAATTTAAAAAAAATATTTTTATCATGGTTTTTTTTATGCATTAGTTATTGGCATCTGAGGGTTTTGTTTAAAAGTAGGTTGGCTCTAATCGAGTACTAAAAATGATTACGCTGTACAATCATTTACTGTTAAAGTAATGTACAAAATTGTATAACTTTGAATTTCAATGAAATATGATCATGTGATATTGTGTAGAATGAAAACTGAGAGAACAATAATTTATGATAATAAGTACCTCTTTGTTTAAAGGCAAATAAATAGAGATCACAAATGAAAGAATCTAAAATAACTGTAGTAGTACAAAACAACATGAATTATTTAAAATGATATTGATGAAATGATCATGGTACGATTATTTACCTGGCGTACAATGCTAGTATTACTGCAGTACTGAATGCAAGCAAGGCATATTGATTTCTCAAAATTAATTTTCAAGCAAATATTATCTAATATCAAGATTTTTCCAGCTATATTATAAATTTGACCTTTAATTGTATTGATAAGGATTTATCTTATAATTTATTAATAATAATTATGATACCAAAAATGCAAGTTTAATGTTAAAAATGATAACTCAATAGGCTAAAACACTACTGTACCGATTAGCTTGGGGTGGTACAGTAGCAGTGGCGTAGCAGCTATGAGCGCTCACTGGCTAAACCCAGAGGCCCCGAAAATTATGGGGTATTCTGACCAGTGTCCAGAGGAAAAAACAGGCATTAAAATATGTCAAAAAAGGATAAAAACGACTCCAGCATTGGAGGGCTACTTGGGGCTATTATACGAGGAGCCTTAGGTCTGTGTGTTACGCCACTGGGTATTAGTACTATACAAGCCCACCTAGCCTCCTAACTTGACCTTTTATAGTCGCTAAATTAGCTGTATGTAAACTGTATTAAATCTTGTTAGGATAAGAGGCAATGTTATTCCGATACTTGTTATGAACTATTATTAATTAAAATCAATTTTGATTCTCCAGTTGCTTGTGTTTGTAGGCCAGTGATCGGTGATAACCTGATTGTCAACTAATACTGTAATACAGTGAATATGATAAATAGATTTATGATGAGATGGGGTTAACGCCCAAGTCAATGGCACCATTTTACCGATTAAAATTCAATTCAAAGATTACTACTGTAGTTTTGGAATTGATACTAAAGTAAGATACTTACTACTTTAGTAAAATGTGTCCCAGTTGGCATTAGAAAAGATATGGGCGCAAAAACTTTTTAGGATGGTGGCATAAGATATAAAACCCTTCCTTGACAGTTTTTGACACCAATATATGGAACACTTTTCTGTGAAATGAAAAAGGTTCAATATGTTTTCTTCGTGTAAAGACCCCTACTTTTGTTGGATTCCAAAATGTCCCCTTAATCTATTATGTTATTATTGACAACAATACATTGGTATAAATAGCAACTTTTAAGTCATTTACTGTTAAACTCTGGCAGGATTACTTGTAATTTACTCCTTAAATCTTTATTTTGTGTTTGTCTTTGTTCAGTCTCTTCACTAATTCCCAATAGTCACACATTTTGCTACAATAAAGACTTCGATTCTACTTGATAATGGTTTCTATTGGACTGCTTTTGTTTTGTTTTACGAAGGCTTTAGCTAGAGATCTGTGAATACACTTCCTCTACAGTGTATTCTAACATTAGTAAATAAATAAATAATTAATGTAATTTTAAACAAATGAAGCCATCCTGTACTCTATCTTTATGATGTATCATACTACCGTATATACAGTAATAGTGCACAGTTCGCAACTATTTGTGCCAAAAAGGCTTTTGTCAGCATGATGAATACTAAATGCCTAGCATCACATTTTTCTTGGTTCACTATACATATCCACGAGACAAATTGATGGTTTTAATATTCATTTTGTCCATTCCAAAATATCCATTCTCAAATATCAAATTAAAAGAGATGCAATATTAATCTTTTTAATGATGACTGACTACAAAGAAGTAATACGTTTGTAGTCTTTTTGTTGAAATATAATCTGCAGAAGTTAGATGAGAAACATAAAAAAGTAGGGTAATATCCTTAAGTATAAATAGGGAAAATGTATTGATTTTGCTTGCATTTCAATATTATGTTCAAAGGAAATTGCAAGCTGGCTGTATCCACATATAAACCAAATTTATTAGTTTCTTTGAAAGCCTTGAATATTGGCCGATTATTAGTTAGTCTTGAGTTCTGTAAATTTCTTTCCATTTGAAAGCAACTTGGAATAAAAGCAGAAAAATAAGCGCCGAATAAAATTGCTTTACTTATAATTATATCGGAACTAGTCTGACCAACTTTAGTTTCGGTATTAAGTTTGCACCTTGATTGGACAATTTACATAATGCACCTAATGATAATGTGTGTTACCACAATACAATCATGTTAAATTCTATGAAATGTTGTCATGGTTTGGTTTCAAAAGGGAAATAATAAAAAAAAATAAATCATGATTTAATAGTCTTGCACATAAAGTAATATGTTGAAGTTAGAAGTGTAAAAAAAGATGACTATGAAGCTCTGTCTACACTATCAAACGCTATGTAACAAACACAATATGATGTGCCCATATATGGACATGATAATGTCATATCACTACCATATTTGGTCATATCACTACCATATTTGGTCATATCACTACCATATTTGAGTGTAGACAGAGCTTTACACTATGAGCTAGAACAAGTTTGAACATTTCATTTCATTTATGCGAGACGAAATAAATGAAATGAAATGTTCAAACTTGTTCTCTATGTCTGTAGCTCTAGTTTTAGATACCAACTATGTGGACTTTTCCTACTGTATTGTCTCTAAGACAGTAATCATCGAGCACAAAAAGACTTTAATTGAAGGCCTTTGAGGATTGAATAGAAATTTCAAATTTGCCATTTCTATTTAAGGGAACTATTCCGAAACTATTGACCCTCAGCTCCTCACAAGTGGAGAAATATTGATTTTGGAGCTTTATGGTTTACTGTAGTTTTAGTTATTGATTTTGTTTAATGTTGGGTCAATGAAGTGGAAATAGGCAGCTTTTGCCTTTAATCTACGAGCCATGTTTACAGATGATAGCTCTTATAAAATAAGGTCCACCCTACAGGATTGTGGTGGTCAAACTGCCAATTTTGTTTATTGTATGGTACAGGTTTGGTAAAATGCTATTTGAGTTAAGAATACTGTATTGATATTTTTGGTAAGTTAGTAAAGTAAATGCTATTTTAATTTAATTGTTATTGTTATGTTACATGTCTCATGATGTATTTTTGTGAAGGTCCCTAATGATCAGCTTTGGCTAAATGGACCACCCTCGTAAAATATTGTTGAAATAAAATAAATAAATAAACTGACCAATGGTAAGACTAGTATTAATTATTGCTTAAAAAAACCCCATGTTTTCAGTGTGCGATTCAAGTTTACCATGCTTAAAACATTGAAGGCCATGTAGTCGATAAACTTGATGTAGTCATAATTTAAATAAAATAACATGAAAATAATCTTGTTTCAGCGATTGAACTCAATTTAAAGGATATCATCCTAAATCTGCTTACGCCATTATTCTTAATACAACCTTGAAAGTTATATAAATTTTTCCTGCTTCGAGTTTCAATTCCTATATTATTTTCAGGATAGTTTGAATTTAAGCACTTCTGATTTCTATAACATACATACTTTGAAGGGGTTTAAGTCTATGTATGTTACCGAGATTTCATTGAAGTCAATTCTGTGTTGTTCTGATTACCGTTCAGATATTAGTGTAAGCTAGACTAGCTAGACTTTTTTCCCGTATCGTCTTATTGTGATGGAATAACAACTTAATGTTGAGAGCAAAAACGCTGGTTGATCAAACCATTTGATCAGCCAAACCATCTGGTTCACCCAAACCATTTGATCACCCAAACCATTTCATGGGCTAGACCATTTCATCGACCAAACCATTTGATTGCCCCAAACCATTTTGATCGCCCAAACCATTTGATTGCTTAAACCATTTTGATCACCCAAACCATTTGGTTTTTGCCCAAACCATTTGATTGCTTAAACCATTTAATCGGCCAAACCATTTGATCGCTTGGGGGAGTGATCATCTCCTTTCAATATTTGCATTTAACATTGTAGTACAGGGTGAGGTTTCCTTATGGATTACTTGCTAGGTTAATGTGCTTTGTTTATTATCACACAACTTTTCAAGATTATAACAAAAGATTAAAAGCCTAGAAACAACCATATACAGTATAAATACTATATGTACAGTATAAATACTATATGTACAGTATAAATACTATATGTACAGTATAAATACTGTATATGATTATGTTTATTCTTATAATCAATCATAAATGAATGAGCGAACATCATCACTAGCAACATAAGTTGGTTGGTGGGTGGGTATAGAACCCATCACCCCATTTTTCCCCGGCATATTGACTCGTCTATGAATATATGTGATATTTGTCAATTTGTCTTCCTAAAAGTTGTTTGTACCGATAACTGCTACAAATACATCTTATGAGCTCATAATGTTTACTAAGTACATTCAATACAAGAGTAGAGTCTATTTAAATGCAAAAGACAATCTGCAGTGATGTACCATATTAACCTGGCAATTCAACCAAGTGGCTATTGGTAAAAATTTTACCACGGCAAACTGATTTAATTTGACTCGTCCGGATGAAAACGTGGCTAGGTCACACTTTACGTAATCCAATATTGAAATGATCTTGTTGTTTGGAGCCTGCGGTTCTTCTGCTGTTAACCAAATGGGCTCCTCGTTGTCTAAAGAAGTCGTATACTCTATAATTGTGTTTTGTTCATGGCTAGAATTCAACGAGTAGATAAGAAACTTTTGGATGGACCTTTCATATTGAATAAAGATGCGACAATCAATCTAGTTATTTGCCTGGAGTGAATGTTATAGCTGGACATATGTTTTAATTCATAACTTATTAATTACATCTGAAAATGAATATGCGACATTTATACACAGGCAACAATATAAATGAATTAAACAAATTTGAATATCCTAAAATATTAATTAACAGGTACAGTAAGCTGTGTTAAACTGTAGGGCTGGTTAGAAGCACCCCAGTTACATATTGGTCAGGTACATTAAGCTGTGCAAAACTGTAGGGCTGGTTAGAAACACCCCTAGTTAAAGAAACAATGGAGTGATCTTTAATAAAAGAAGCTATTATCCTAAATGAGGTCATTGAAGACTTTATCTGTGCAACTATCAAGTATTTAAGAGTTCTTTTTATCTCTGTGAAAGTTATTCCCATTCAATTTTTCAATAGTAAATAAACACACCATGGTAATGGTGGCAAGTACTCCGGAATTTCTTGCAGCAATTGTGTACTTCGTACTCAGCTTTTCTTTCTTTTTGTCTTGCAGGCAAGCATATTATTTTACATTAGCCATACTGTAACTCTGGATGGTGTTTAAGACAAGGTAGCCTACATGAACCAACCAGATAAACAAATGACTCGAAAGTAGACCAGAACCAAGAGGCTTTTCCCAAAAGGCACGTCATTTACCATGGTGACTCTCATCACGGAGAAACTTCAGAATCAGTCTCTCGAAGATGTAAACATTCCAGAATATCCTCACGTAAGTTCACACTTTATGAAAAGTTTTTTGTTTTTCCAGGCTTAAATGTTAATATTCCGAAGCTTAAATTTTGGTCCCACACTTAGCAGGACCCCAATGTAAACCAGTTTAACTGTTTGGTCTACCTTGGGTAAAGAAATGTAATAATAATAATATAAATTAATAATAATAATAAATGAAATCTTATTTTTCCGCTTTTAGTCTCAAAATATATATTTTTTTTGGCCTAAATTTCAATCAGAATTATTTCCTGCAAATTTCAAAGAAACTGAGTTTTCAAATAAAGAGCTGAATAAGCAAGTGCTTTTAGAGACTTGCGTTGCTAAGTAACCGCTAAAACATTAAAGTTGTTGTAGTCTTAGAGTCTTATTTAATAATGATGTGTTTTACTTTGTAGAGCTTGTCTTTATTCAAAACAAAATTTATTTTAGTTATAAATAAAAACATTATACCAGTAAATTGCTACTCAGACCGTGCTTAGCATTGGTGCCAAAGATATTATACTGCCCATTCAATCTAGAATTTAGAAAAAAAAACAATTAGGTAAAATTATGGTTTATAAATTAGCTATTGCAAAACTAGTACAATATTATGCATCAATTTTTCATTATGTCTTTTGTTTCCATTGTTATTCATTATACAAATGCAGGTTTTATGTTGTACACTTTCAATAGAGGCAGTCGTCATGAGGCGGGAATACAATTTGAGGGATTAATTTTATGGATTGAAAACACAACACTAAAGTTTGATAAACACCGTACTATAGTTGACCTCTTTTAAATTTGAAATTAGAATATTGACTGCATATTAAAACTCTCAGTGTTATGACAATAAACTATTTATTGTATCGTTAACAAGGCCATTTAATTTTCTTGCTTTTAACATTCATACCCACGTACTTGTAATTCCAATTTTAAAATAACGAAATTTAAATTCTAAATTAGTAGTCGATTGATATAGATAATCCATGACAGCGAACGTATTGATTTTATTTTCTTCTTCGGTTTTACTGTAGTTAATAAACTTACTAGTTATACTATGAAGTAGATCTACTATACATCTCTGCATGTGGGCTTACAGATACCATTCAATTCCAAACAGCTTTCTGTGTCGTGATATATATTATCACATGATCAAAAGATTACCTGTGGATTTTCGTGTGGAATCCATGGCGTGGAAACTTGGTGCGGGGAGGATATAAAATCTATCTTTATAATTGGCTATGGCCTTTAGTACCAAAATCCAGTGGTGTCTGGAAGCAAAGCCTACACATTAGTTTATAATAAGTTTCGTGCAATCTGGAGTAAATAAGTGGTTTTGATAGATTACAATACATCTAATCAATGTATATTTCTATAAAATGTTATTTTAATTTCTTCTCTTAAGCATGTTTTTCAGCAATTAAGTATTATCCATCTTCCTTGCTTTTTAGATAATCCTAGACATTTTAGAAAATATTTTTCATTACACTATATTCGTTTTAAGCCTAGATGGAATCAAGTCACTCAATTTATTGTATCTAAAAGGAAATGCTGAATCGCTTTGTGAATATTATAAGTAGAGATGTTTCTTTGGCTGCAACCCTTTCAAAAACATATTTATCAGCTCTTGGTATGGTGATACTGATGATAATAATGATGGTTATGTTTTTGTATTTTATGACCGAATACTGTGCAAGGGTTCATTATGGTTTATCGTGTGTGTGTGTACATATCAAAATTAAAATAAAATGATATAACACAACATTATATTGTTCAAACAATATTGGTATTTACAGAATACTGTTGTGGGTAAGGTCATTCAGCTTAAATGTGAAGAGCGGGTGGAGTCATTAAGCTTAAATTTGGAGTTGGGTGGAGTCATTAAGTTTAAATTTGGAGTTGCATGGCTCCTTTGAGCGGCGTTCGGCATTAAGCTTAAATTTGGAGTTGGGTGGAGTCATTAAGCTTAAATTTGGAGTTGGGTGTGTTCATTAAGCTTAGGGTGGCTTCCGACATTAAGCTTAAATTTGGAGTTGGATGGAGTCCGACATAAGCTTAAATTTGGAGTTGGGTGGAGTCATTAAGCTTAAATTTGGAGTTGGGTGGAGTCATTAAGCTTAAATTTGGAGTTGGGTAGGTTCATTACGCTTAAATTTGGAGTTGGGTGGAGTGAATAAGCTTAAATTTGGAATTGGGTGGGTCATTCAGGGTTAAATTAATTTAAATTACCCAGTTAAAAATTTGAAAGCCTTACACTTGATGTAATACATACAGTACAAATATCAGTGGTAAATCTAATTTTCGCTATTAAGAATTTTTAACACTAATTCCTGATGGAGTATGTGTTCTGTCAGACTATCAGTTTCGGTCAGTGGTTCCTCTGTCACGTTCACTCTTCCTAAGCTTAGCAAAGACCTTGTAATGGTGATTCTGGCTATTGCATTGATTGGATGCTCGACTCGTTTGAAAATCTATTAAATCTCTGTTAACCATTATAAATTGCTCTGTACAGATACATTACTTGACTATCTCATCTTGTCGTTTCTCATGTTCTCATTTTAGTTTCAGCCTGTGTTCAGACAGCAGATATGTCATAAGTCAGGTTACTGTAGCTAGTTACGTCAGGTGCGTTGCTGTTTAAACTTGACTGGCTCACAACCCATTTTAGTTTAAACCAGAAGTTATACCACTCAAATTTCATGTTGTTTGTCGACGATAAAACAATCTGATTGATTAGAATTCAACCAGCGGTGACAATATTCCTCGTTTAAAATGACTACTGTACTTTTTGATAGATATGAATGAAATTAAGCGGAAAGGTACTAGGCCTATACACAACAATGTACTGTAGAAATGATTTCAATTGTTGAAATTTCAAGAATGCTGAATTCAGAATTGATATTTTCACATTATTTTTACTAAGAAAACATTACAGTTTCTGCCTCCTTAAACTAGCGCAATTCAGAATAGACCCCTAAGGCAGAGATAGTCATCGGGATTCATACCACTTGCATAGACGAGAGCCAGCTTAAAATACCATTCACAGTCTCATGGCCTTCACAGTAAGGTAATCAGATTCAACTTATTTGCCCTCTTTTCATAAATTTTGCAAACGAAAACAATCTAGAGAGTTGCTTAGCTTCTCCATGTAACAGCTGTAGGTTATCAATGTGTACAGTACATCTTTTTAGATTAGACACACTTTTGTAGAGTTTTTAATAATAGATTAAATACGAAATAATTCAAAATTTAATTTATTGGCTATAGTACAAACTTCATTTAAACTTAATTCGTATTATATAATGTGCTGTATGGTGCAAAGATTATGTAAAAAACATCCTCCAGTTTGGTTTTGAACCATTGATGCCAGTAGATGGATTAACAAGAATAATAAATAAAACATTAATTTCTCTTTCACACTAAAGGCCAATTTACACAGACACAGCTTGTCCCACATAGAATCTTATCTATCCTAAGCGAGAACCACCCCGTCCGCTCCGAGTTGTGTTTAGATGCTCATATGGAATAACAGTAGATTCTATATTTTTATTACCGTTACCGCTCGCCTGTGTAAATTGGCATTTAACTAAAGAAATTGAAGTGAGAAGGAAAAAGGAAAAGTATTATAAGCAAGTTATTTTTAAAAACAAGACCCTGACTTGTTTATTTTGATAATACTTAGCATAATTGGCAGGAAGTGTAAAAGGTACCTACTGCGGTCACTAGATCATAATTGGGTTCTACTGCTGTTTATGAATATAGGCAACAGACTTACAGGTTCAGTTCTGCCAAATTGAAAGAAAAAACTAAGATTGCATATGACATTGCACAAATTAATATCAAAACTAAATTATCGTAGATTTCTGAAAGCAAAAGTATGTTTAAAATAATAATCGGCAATAGACCTGTTCTGGTTATTATTAAAGGTTATATATAAAAGCAAAGTGCAGTGAATGAAAATAATCATAGGTTTATACTCTATTGACGTAAAAATTGTATAGGCAATGCAAATTTAAGTGTTATTTTTGGCTTCAGTTGAATTTTGATACACCTTTGTAGTTAAATTTGATGCAATTTATTTTATCAAAGGTCTGCATGTTTTTATTAAAATTGATCTCTTTGAAAAATTCTTTCAAGAGGAAAGGCTGCTTAGAAATGCGACGCGTGGCACTTGCTCCCCTACAGAGGGGATTGCTTGACATGGTACAGTGTATTCAAAATTGCAATATAAACACCGACACAAAACCAATCCTAGGTCTTAAAGGTCCTTAAGTACACTCCTTCCGCTTTCATTCACTTGTTCTTGTTTTTAATCTTTAAAAACCAGTTAGACAATAGAATTTTCTTATGGATAGCACAATTAAATAGTGCTGTTCATTTTCCCACCAGGTACGGTTAACAATACAATGCTATATGCCAACTGTGAAATCTTTTAAAAAAAGATTTGAAGAACGGTAGCATGCCTGTCCATCTAACCATAATGATACTCTTTCACATGCTATTTTACTATGAATTCTTTCAATTTCAGTTGCTTTTGATGTTTTTAAGAATCATATGCTTAAACTAAGAACATAAATAAGAGAAATGTAAAAATAAGGATTTTAGGCCAGTAGGCTACTGTACTATAATATTGGATGAACTGGTCCATCCTTCCGATTCTGGGATAAATTCGTAATATTTTTAACCAAAATAAATTTCTTATTATTATGTTTATGTACAGCAATACTAAATTCAAAAAAAAAAATACTACTTTTAAAAATGTTATAGTTAATCAATAATTTGGTAATTGTGCTTTTAAAATAAATGCAATTGTACTGCATGGAATATCTTAAATCTATTTTATATACAAAAAAAAAATTATTTGCTATTAAAATTCAGTATTCTATAAATATATTCAATGCTATTCATTTTATATTTCAGTTACATGGCAACTTTTATAATATTTTAATTAAAAATTGATTTCAGAAAATGAAATTCCAGAATCCATACGATTAAATCTATTATTTGAACCATATTATTATTTGATGTCTTTAAATTGGACGTGCATAATTGCTTTTGTTCGAATCGTTATAACGTTTCCTGCAGAATTCTATACACAATTTCTTAAACCACTGTAATGTTAATTTTATTGTTTAAATTTTATAAAGTTGAAATCTAGTTATTTTTTATTTTATTCATTATGTTTTATTGTGTTTAGTTTGTGATAAACTTTAAGACGTTAGTAAGTAAACATTAAATTATGTACCATACTATTCATCGTTATTTTTATTTGCTAACATTTGCCATACTGACCTGGATACACACCCACATGACTTTATGTATACGTTTTGTTAGGGGATTTGAAAATTGTATACAAATTACAAACGATAAAAATTATAAGTGAAATATACAGTAAATAGTTTTGCTTTTTATTGTGTTTATATATATATCAAATATGTTTATTGTATTGTAGTTTCAATTGTTGTTCTGTAATTTTTAATGCAAGCAATGGAATTTCCAGAAATGGATAAGAATAAAATTTGAAATGGGATGGGATTATACACCAGATATGGGCTTATTATCCATATCTGTGAACCTAATATAGTAGAATAGAACTCTTCTGTTTTTGGACACTATTCAGGCGACACATTCCATGAAATGAACAATACTGGGAGTTATATGTTCTTTTCTTTATTTCCATATAATTATTATACAAATTCATAAACATACATAAATTTATAAGCATAGTACAAAGAGGGAAAAAAGAATGGAAAGGAGGAATCTCAGAAGCATAGCTTATATATAAATAAGTAGAAACAGGGTGTTTCTATATTTATAGAAATATGAGAATTTCCGGGAGTTATCTGTTACAGGGGACATCCCTATTAAGGGGGAGACTCTTTAGTATCAAATGTTTCACTCTACTCTACTCCAATATTCTACACTACTTGAAAATAAAAAATGAAATTAGTTTCTTGAAAGATTAATGATAAAATATGTTTAAAAGTTAATATATTTTTCATTATAAATGATGATATACGTCCTTGAAGACAGTGGAGATAGAAGGTTGATTGTTATTGAGCCTAGTTCGATAACCGACATAACGTTCCTTCATTTAATTTATTAAGTATAACAAAGATGTACAACCTGTTTAATTACCTATATTTTTTTCTGTTTTATAATAAGACGTTTAAAATTGATATAAATGAGAAGAATTTTAAACAAAACCCATGCAAAAGATTTATACAATACCTAAAAAATCAAATCTGTTTTTAAACATAACTTTAAAATGTATGTTATTTTTTAAATTAAAAATGTATTATGAACAATTATGAGACCAGAATCTTAATGTTTTAAATGTTAAAAGGGGGGTATTTTAGTTTTTAATCATAACTTTAAAATGTATTTTATTTTTTAAATTAAAAATGTATTATGAACAATTATGAGACCAGAATCTTAATGTTTTAAATGTTGAAAGGGGGGTGTTTTAGTTTTTAATCATAACTTTAAAATGTATTTTATTTTTTAAATTAAAAATGTATTCTTATGAACAATTATGAGACCAGAATCCTAATGTTTTTAATGTTAAAATGGAGTTTTTAATCGTAACTTTAAAATGTATTTTATTTTTTAAATTAAAAATTTATTATTATGAACAATTATGAGACCGAAATCTTTTTTAATGTTGAAATGGGGTATTCAATTTGAAAATTGACTTAATTTTAGGATTTGTTTTTATACTCTTCATTTGTTTCTCGTGTATTTAATACAGTTTGTAAATTTAGTATGTTTTTTAATATTATACATAGCTTCATGCTAATATTATTAATAAAAAAAAGTGCTTATGGGAATTTGAAAAAACCGGCATATATCTTGTATTCAAGTTATCTTTTTTATATTTGATAAAATGAATTCAACTTTATTTTTCACTAGGGAATGTATGGAACTAAAATCCAAATTGCAAATTTGATTAGATTTCAGAATTACATAAAAAATGGAATTATTATATGAAGTTTATATTAATTATGTATTCTTTGATAAAGGCTAATACGAGGAGTACATTCAAACTTAATTTAAATTTATACTTTATGTTATTGATACAATAATGTTGTTGTTCCTAAAAAGTATTTGCCAAATTTTACAGAAATCTACTTTAAAGGCCAGGTGCGGGCAAAAAATTTCCCCTATGTTTCATAATTGTTGGGATTTTATTTGTGTTACACGAGCTTTTTGAAAATAAGCACTTTCTTATCAGTGGAGGGATAGTTCAAATTACACAGTAAAATCTCTATTCTTTCGTACACAAATTTTGTAAATAGAGAGGCATTTTAAAAAGCTATGAAAAATAAACGGTGTGGTAAAAAATGTTATCAGATGACTAAATATAGGTAATATAACTTGAATATTACATTTCTGATATTTTTATTCAACTTCAGATTTTTATTTTCAAAAATTATCCACCGTATATCCACCATCTTTTTTCACTGTCTAGGGAGTCACCAGACATGTTATTACATTAGGTTAACTACCTAACTACTGAAAAAAAGTCTTCCTGGTTTAAAAAGTATTTGCCAAATTTTACAGAAATTTACTTTAAACTAATGTATTTAATTATAAAGTAGTAGACTGATGAATCGGAAATAAACATAAATATTTTTCGAAAATATTGTTAAAATGTTATTAAAATTGTTTTTTTGTTCAATTTTTCAATAATATTAAAAGAGTAGTTTATTCTATTTGTTAATTTCATTTTTAGAGCATAATTGACGTTTAATGAAAAATAAACATGGTTAAACTTAGTTTGTGAAAGGAGGTCAACAATTTCTGAACTGTTAATAAAATTTCAGATGAAAACAAATTGTTAAAATTCATTTTCATAAAGTAATCATTAAAATACAATAACTTTTTTTTCTCATTAAAATACAAAATAACTTTACGTTCTCATTCAAATTGGCAGATGTGTTTTACATGACAATTATAATAAAATTTATTTTTCATTTTTATTAGGCCTTATTGTAAAAATATTGAAACAACTGTTTTTTGATCTGCCAGTATTTGATTATATTTCTACCGTAGATGACTGTAAAAAGAGAACAGGATGGATTAGAACGACGTACGAATGAAATTTATCGGTTCTGAATTAGCTTTGTATTGTATTGTAAAGAACCATCAACGTGTAGTCTTTGTTGTCATTATGTATGGATACTTTGTATTGAACGTTGATGATTTTCCAATATGTACTGTTATTTTAACTTTCATTTAGTTACTGTTCAAAGAATAAGAAGACAAACTTGCTAATTGGAGCTTTATGAAGGTTAAAATCATGGCCTAGAAAATTGAAAATGTAATGGCCTTTAAAAGTTGTCAATTGCTTTGTTAGAACAAGAATAGATATAAGTTTTTTGAGGTCAGGGTTCATGTGCTAGGACACGGGTTAAAATTATGTAAAGTAATTAATTAATAAAGAGCTTCAATTCACATTTGTTGTTATAATTTCCAGCTTTACTATTACAAGATACAAGAGGGAGAGAGGGTGAATTTGTTTAAAGCTCTGTCTACACTATCAAACTTTATGTGACAAAACAAATGGGATGTGCCCATATATGGACATGATGATGTCATATTACTACCATATTTAGGCATATCACTACCATATTTGGGCACTTTTTGTCAGGTGTCAAATACATTGGAAATACTTTAAGGTATATAAATTAATGTTAGTACTGTCTCCATAAAGTACTGTACTTTAAATTACATTGAATGATTGGTGCTGTAAGTACCAGTGGCTGTCACCATTCACACTTAGGCTAAGGGAAACACTAATACAATTTAAGGGAAATACTTAAATATTTATTGAGTTAAGTGAAATAATTAATATTTAAGGGAAATATCTCACTTAAGTGTGATTGGTGAATACGGCCACTGTACTTTAAAATACATTTAATGATTGGTGCTTTATCCAATTGAATCGCACATCACCTTTTCCCCAAAACAAAATAGGGCGTGTTTCGAAATTTATGGTTGAATGAATGAGGATTCAAGTTTAATTTATAATAAAATGAATTAATTATGCAGAAATAATATTTTCAAGGGTACTTAAATAATTTGTGTTTAATGCCTGATTGCAATATATAGTTTTAATAAATTATTTTAATGCGAGGCACTAGAAACAGCTGACCCAGATTATTATTCTCTAAGCGCCATGGCCATACAGTTTAATATTTCAAGTCCGCAAGGATTTTATCTACTTTGATGATGGTGTTGTCATTAGACAATCATTTACTTTGAGTGACAAGTGCCAATCAAGCGTGTCATGTCTTTGTAAACATATTTATTAATGTCACTTTTTAATAATAATTTAATAATAATAATTGTGTGTATCATATTCAGAAATACTGTAAACATTTAAAGAAAACTGTAACGTAGAAAGTATTTATAGGGTGTAAGGCCCAGCTTCAATTAAGGCATGACTTTCTCCACTATCTATACCTATCGAACCTTCCACTCTTTTAATTCACATTGCCTACACCTTTTTCAACTGACGTCAAACAAAATTGCAAAACATTCAACAAGTACTTAGCAGTGTGGTATAAAGGTTAGATTATGGTGAACTTTTATAGCTAATACTAAATAGTAGGAAGCTTAAAAACTATAGTAATGAATAAATAAGTGTAAACAGATGGTAAACATAATAATTTACTGTATCTCACAATGTTCCATAAATAGCTGATTAAATTTTATTCGATATCTTAATTCTCAAGCTTGAACGCTGATGAGTTTGAAAGGCCCTTCTCCCTCCCCAAGCACAACTGTTTCTAAAGGACAATCATAGGTGATACTCCTCCCGAAGAAACCATATGAACATGGATCTAGAAATCTTCAGTAGATATGTATAAGATGATACCATTATCCAATAGGGGTGCTCAATGAATTTCTTTTTTCTTAATTGTATCCTCTCTTCAGAGAGAGAGGTATATTGTCGGTTTATCCAGGTAAGCAGGCACGAATACATCAAAACATCCCATTGTGATAAATTCATAATTCATTTCAACCTTTTCATTTTCAAGCCATGAAATTCACACAATTGTTTACTTGTATATTCCGTTAAAGTTTGATATATATTTTACTGATGAAGGTAGAGTTGCCTGAAAGCTCTGCTAACTTTTCTGGCTGTTTTACTTTTTCGTTTTGATTTAGCTTTTCACTTTTTTTTTTTGGATCTCCATTGAGATACAGCCACTGATCCCCACAGCATTGTCATTTTTTCAATATTTTGCCTTTGGATTTATTTTAGACTTATATAAATACTTAAAGTTAAGTAGTGGATGTTTTGGTTTATAGATAGAGTAGATTTCTTGTTGAAGGCTAAAGATAAATGCAGATTATGTTTCATATCAATTTTAATCATTGCTTCCTTGTTTATAAAATACTATTTCTTCTATTAATAAACTATAACCTGTTTATGAAATGACTGATGCTAATTCTACAGTAACAAACAATATAATGCCTACACCTTATAATATCCAATCTCAATAAAACAATTTGAGCAAGCAAAAAAACATTTTAGACGATCGTCGATAGTCTATTTATTTCTAAATCATCATCAGTTCTTTTGCCACTTAAAGGCTTTTTCTAAGTATAACATATCTAGACCATGAAATATTGATGTTGAACTTGGCTAGAGACATACATGAATGGGCCTACAGCGATGTTTTCCCTTACCTCATGGGGCTTCAAAATGGAGTAATTGGTAAGTTATATTCATATTCAGATCAAGGATAGAGAATCGGAGAGAAAATAAAGCTTGTTTAATTGGTACGAAATGTGTTGATTTGACTGCGATGTATCGAATGTTCTTGAACTCTCTGTAGTGAAGACGTTGTATAAACATTGCAGAGTTTAGTAAAGCTCGCATATCAGAATCTGTTTATCTTCAATCTGTCTATAGTTTCTAGAGTTTATTTGCACATTTAAGTTATGTGTTATTTTGAACATTAACTAAACACAAACGTGACATTTTACCGATGTGTGTGTTTTGTGAAGTTGCGAACCTCTAGTCTTAACAAAGGGTAATGTATTCATTTTGAATGCATAGTACTACGGATAAAAATTCACAAATTTAGTTTTTAAGCATTACAGTATAAACTGTGTATATATCAAGATAGAAAGGTCATATTTTCAGTCTTTTTACATTTATAAAAAAAAGTTAGGACTATAAAATGGTTGGTACCGATATGAGAAAACGCTCAGTTAGAATTATAAAATGGTCGGTACCGTTATGAGGAAACGGTCAGTTAGGATTATAAAATGGTCGGTACCAATATGGGGAAACGGTCAGTACTGATATGAAGAAATGGTCAATTAGGGTTATGAAATGGTCAGTACCGATATAAGGAAATGGTCAGTACCTATATGAGAAAATGGTCAGTTAGGATTATGACATGGTATGCAGAAACTGTACCAATTTGATGTAGCCGCTGGTACGTATGTATTGTATGTGAAAATAGTTGGTACATTATGTGTATTTGTGTGTGATTGTTTGAAATTGATCTAATGTTGGTGAAAGCTTAAATTATAAATCTCTTGCATCCATTCAGTCATGGTTTTATAAATCCACAAATCCTTGTTTTATCACGCAACAATAAATGAATGCAATGGTGTTATACCATCATCTGTGCAGCTTACAATTTAACAGCATCTGTGGGTGGGAAAAAAAATCTTTTGTTTAATCATTTCTTTTTTTAATACACTTAATGGTTGAACTCTTTTATAACAGCAGACAGGTGTGGTTCACACCTTGATAAACTGTAAAATAGTAGGTTACATGTAGAATGTCTGTGCTTTTGAATAAATTACAACACATTTCTTAAGAATATTATAGAAAAATGATTATAAATATTCGGAGGCTCGAACAGAAAAAATAATTACGGGGGGAAAAAATCTAAAACATGCATATAAAGACATGTAGTTTGAGGACATTTCCTAAGAATACTGTAGACAAATAATTATAAATATTCGGAGGCTCAAACAGAAAAAAAATAATTATTTATGATGGGGGGGGGGGGGGGGTTGAAAATGAAGTTTGAAGAAATAGCATGAATCAGTGTAACATATAGCTTATGTGCACTTTAAAGAACCTAGTACATCTTTCGAAATGAGTAGGGAGTTTACCCCAGTGTACTATTATACACACAGCTACTGTCACACACAGACACTTATTATAACTCATCAAGAGTTCAAGAGAGACTTGATTGTCTACTATTTAATGTCACTCTCTATAAATACAGTAAGGTGAAATAAAAATAAATAAAAAATAATGAAGGAGTTGGCTTGATGTCGACATAATAAAAGAACACAAGACATAGATGAACAAAATTGATAAATATACAAAGGAATTGGTATCCAAACCCCACCAACAATTTAAATTATAATATTCAGATATCCTCGCATTATTATTTCGATTGCAACATTGTTTTTCTCTCATTTCGTTTGTGATAGTTATCATTGTGTGTATTTTTTGCCACTGATACAAAAGAGTAATTCAATACATTGATCAGATTGATCCTGTGTCTTTGTACTCTCTGTAATGCTTTATTACTCATCAATATGCTGGTATACGCATATCAACCATCGCTTGGAAAAAATACTGTTTTTCCAAAACTACTTTTTAATACTACTAATAGCATATTGCAGTAAATCAGTATTGTTAATTATTATTATTTATTCAGGCAAAAGATACATTTTACAACATTAAATTAAACAAACATGACACAAGGAGAAAATATAAAATCATAGTCACTAGCAGCCAGGAAAGCACAAAAGCGGCCTAAAGCCACTGTCACCAATTAGGTGTGTTACTCTATAGACTGGCTAATTATGTTCTGTTTTAATTATAAATGTAATGAAACAGTTTCCAAATTTTGTATAATTGATGATATATTTTGGTGATTATTACCACATTTTTCTGCAATATTGAATTTAATAGAGTTCGAAATCCACACCCACACATAAATTGAATTTATTTTGGTGTATGTTGAGGCCTCAAGCCTTTGAGGGCGTCTTATGGTTCTTTAACCAGGGACCTCAAGCCTCTGTGTTACACCACTCCTAGCATATAATATTAATTAAAGACCACACCCACACATAATTGAATTTATTTTTGGGTATGTTGAGGCCTTAATTCAATTCAATTATTTTATTACGTCAAGCACTCTGGCTCTTGCTTGTCACGTATATAAAACATAACAAATATGATAAAATGGTTAAAATACAAACAGTACGACACCAAGGACACATAAATTTAATTTATTCTGGTGTATGTTTGCAATGAGGTTGACTGTTAACAAGTACACCACTTATCTCTACCATACACTTGATGACGTCATTCTGCCATCCTTCGGTAAGCTGTTATAATCCATGATTGAATTCAAGCGCTACTATTTCGCTGGTTTGGTTTCCAACGTTGAACATTTTATGCTTTTTTTTTAATTTGTAAAGTAAACATTGTTCGTATTATGTTGTACTCAATCATGTAAAACAATCGGCAATAATTTATCCCATAGAACTGATTTATTGTTTAAAATGTACAGTAATGTAAATGTAATTTAATGTGTTGCAAATATCAATTTTATGTTTTAAATGGGAATTAAATATAGTAGGCCTACTTGAAATAAATTGAACTTTCTGACTGCTACTATAGAAAAATAAAATTTAGAACATAAGAACCAAGGGTAAGTCTAGGAGGGAAGTGTAAACGCTAAGAACCAAGGGTAAGTCTAGGAGGGAAGTGTAATAGCTAAGAACCAAGGGTAAGTCTAGGAGGGAAGTGTAATAGCTAAGAACCAAGGGTAAGTCTAGGAGGGAAGTGTAAAAGCTAAGAACCAAGGGTAAGTCTAGGAGGGAAGTGTAAACGCTAAGAACCAAGGGTAAGTCTAGGAGGGAAGTGTAAACGCTAAGAACCAAGGGTAAGTCTAGGAGGGAAGTGTAATAGCTAAGAACCAAGGGTAAGTCTAGGAGGGAAGTGTAATAGCTAAGAACCAAGGGTAAGTCTAGGAGGGAAGTGTAAAAGCTAAGAACCAAGGGTAAGTCTAGGAGGGAAGTGTAATAGCTAAGAACCAAGGGTAAGTCTAGGAGGGAAGTGTAATAGCTAAGAACCAAGGGTAAGTCTAGGAGGGAAGTGTAATAGCTAAGAACCAAGGGTAAGTCTAGGAGGGAAGTGTAATAGCTAAGAACCAAGGGTAAGTCTAGGAGGGAAGTGTAATAGCTAAGAACCAAGGGTAAGTCTAGGGGGGAAGTGTAATAGCTAAGAACCAAGGGTAAGTCTAGGAGGGAAGTGTAATAGCTAAGAACCAAGGGTAAGTCTAGGAGGGAAGTGTAATAGCTAAGAACCAAGGGTAAGTCTAGGAGGGAAGTGTAATAGCTAAGAACCAAGGGTAAGTCTAGGAGGGAAGTGTAATAGCTAAGAACCAAGGGTAAGTCTAGGAGGGAAGTGTAATAGCTAAGAACCAAGGGTAAGTCTAGGAGGGAAGTGTAATAGCTAAGAACCAATGGTAAGTCTAGGAGGGAAGTGTAATAGCTAAGAACCAAGGGTAAGTCTAGGAGGGAAGTGTAAAAGCTAAGAACCAAGGGTAAGTCTAGGAGGGAAGTGTAATAGCTAAGAACCAAGGGTAAGTCTAGGAGGGAAGTGTAATAGCTAAGAACCAAGGGTAAGTCTAGGAGGGAAGTGTAATAGCTAAGAACCAAGGGTAAGTCTAGGAGGGAAGTGTAATAGCTAAGAACCAAGGGTAAGTCTAGGAGGGAAGTGTAATAGCTAAGAACCAAGGGTAAGTCTAGGGGGGAAGTGTAATAGCTAAGAACCAAGGGTAAGTCTAGGAGGGAAGTGTAATAGCTAAGAACCAAGGGTAAGTCTAGGAGGGAAGTGTAATAGCTAAGAACCAAGGGTAAGTCTAGGAGGGAAGTGTAATAGCTAAGAACCAAGGGTAAGTCTAGGAGGGAAGTGTAATAGCTAAGAACCAAGGGTAAGTCTAGGAGGGAAGTGTAATAGCTAAGAACCAAGGGTAAGTCTAGGAGGGAAGTGTAATAGCTAAGAACCAATGGTAAGTCTAGGAGGGAAGTGTAATAGCTAAGAACCAAGGGTAAGTCTAGGAGGGAAGTGTAAAAGCTAAGAACCAAGGGTAAGTCTAGGAGGGAAGTGTAAAAGCTAAGAACCAAGGGTAAGTCTAGGAGGGAAGTGTAAAAGCTAAGAACCAAGGGTAAGTCTAGGAGGGAAGTGTAATAGCTAAGAACCAAGGGTAAGTCTAGGAGGGAAGTGTAATAGCTTTCAATGTAAAAGTATGAATTCAAAAATAAGTATTTTACTTTTTGTATTTTACAGATTGCCTATCATACACGTAGTAGGACCAAAGCATGGCAACTTAGCCATAATAAGATAGGTAAGTACATAACAATACAATACAAGTAATGGAATACATCTTTTTCCCACCTCAAACCCCTCCCCACCTCCCCACCTCAAACCCCTCCCCACCTTCCCACCTCAAACCCCTCCCCACCTCCCCACCTATATAACCCCAACTATCTCTTAAAATCCACATTCCACCATGCTGGGTTTAGTTCAGTTTTTATTTGGAAAGAATTATTTAGACATTTGTGCATTTAAGGATACATATGAAAGTCTCTGTCTATATATATCGCGATTGCTAAAAACATAAAATTAAAGCTTTACTTTACAACGAAACTTAAACATAAGCCCCACTGCCACTAATGGTATAGACAGATTATAGTTGGCCATGTTACCTCTACTTTGCCTAAGAGAAGCATACTACTTTTAACTAAGTTCATGGACATTGTATGATCTGAGGTGACTTTTTCAGGCTTTTATAAAGCTCTTATAAAAATACGAAAACAAACCTTTATTTAAAGTAACAGTAAAGACTACTTATAAACCAAGATGCATGTCAAAGCCTACTACTGTATAGTATCTTTTAAGCCTGTTTCCAACTTTTGAGTTCAGTGAATATATATTTTTCAGCAGCGGATCCAGTTTTTTTTTAACATGGGAGTGCTAGCATAGTGGTGTAACGGCTATGAGCGCTCACTGGCTGAACTCAGGAGCCTTTGAGCTTACAGGGCCCCTGAACAGTGCCAAGAGAATAGTATTTAAATTTAAATGTTTTAAAAGGCCTCAAGCATTGGAGGGCCACTTATGGTTCCAAGGGCCTCAGGCTTTTGTGCTATAGTACGCCACTGCTAGCATATCATATTAATCATCTGTCAAAAAAAGATATCAAAATGTAGTGCATAATATCATTTTTGATGTTTGTGCTTAAATAAAATTTATGAAGTCAAATTGCACTTTACATTCTTTGTCATTCAGAAAAACACAAGTTATTAAACGCCCACTTACACTAGTAGATAATACCATTCTAAGCTTTCTAATCAAATAAGAACAAACTAATCTGGGTTAGTTTGGTATATATTACTACCTTGACGTCAGTAAATTTGAGCAAAAGTTTGCTTACTACCAAACAACACTGCCGCACAAATAAAGGTGTAATTTTATTGATTGTAAGAGTGTTGTTAACCAGATGCTATACATGTAGCATTCACGCAAGCACCTTCTCAATATGCATTCATTTAGTTCCAACCAACTTATTATAAAGAAAGCTGCGATATTTGGACCAATTTAACAATTTTGTATGTCTTAATAGTAAAAGTATAATGTCCATTTAACAATGAACAAGATGCCCTCAGCTGTCTACCCCCTTTTTCTTTTCTTGAAATGCCCTCTTTAAAGCCTACAGCTCATGACGATTTTTGCTTTTGTGGGTCAAAAACGAATCCAGTAAATTCTTAGCTTTGATTGATCATTAGTTTTATTTAAAAAACATTAAATTCACTAAGAAAAACATGTATGTAAACTGAGAATAAATTATAAATATGATATAACTGTTATAATTTAATTCTATCACACAGCAACTGTTTTCATTTATATAGTAAATATAGTCACGTTCAGTAGGCTTGTTGCCAATGTTTTTATGCTGTGTTTCAAACAGGGAGATGGTCCCTATTACTACCTCATAGGGAGAAGACAGGCAATTAATAGAACACCTCCTAGCTTATCCATCACAAACTATTTAAACTTCACAACGTACTAAGCCTTTCAGTCGCCAAAACAGCTTCAAATTCAAGTACTTGTATAATAGATATAAGGTGTGGCACCTCTTTCCCGTTTTACCAAAATTGTTTTTCATTCACGTTTCTCTCTAGTACGCATTTGACGAACAGAAGAGTGACATAATAGTGGCGAATTCAAATATTTATTCTGTGTTTACCAGCACTTGAAAAGAAAAGATAAACAGTTTGTCCTTGAAGGAATGGTAGATTACTGATGTTTCTTCATTGACAATTGGATTGATATCTAATATAGATTTAGTTTTAGGGCTTTTTCTTGTACATATTTAGAATCAACAATGGTTTAATTTCTTAAAAATTTGATTGACATTATCTCGATAGCATAAAATTAAGATCAACAAAACACTTTCCATAAACAAACTGCAGTGGATCTAGTAAAGTTTCCCCTTTATCCGGATGTTCGCTGAATAAGTTTGTTAAACTGAAAGGTATTTTCTAAAAAAGGGGTGTACCTTGAGTAGGTTCATTCAAAAAGAGCGGGTAATTATCTTGTAATTTTAACTGAAACGAAAAAGAAACGTAATTCTACTTTTTTAACCCCGTTATACCAGAAATATATTCACAAATAACAAGGTTTTAAGATTGAAAGCAAGATCTTACTAGATTACAAAGAGACTGCTTAACGAAACAATTTGAAAATTAAGCTGGATACCCCTTCCTCCTCTTAAAGTTACCCTGCCCAATATCTTATGAACACCATAATATTTTCATCAGTTTTTTGCTGAATATGTAATTCATATTTTATATTGAAGGCCCAGACAAACGTCTGAAAAATGTTATTTTCAAGATTATCCTTGATTATTTATTCTTTTTTATTGTAAATTCTACATTAAAAGTCTACCAATCGATGATTACAATGTGATGAGTAGGAGTAGTATTTACATTTATATTACATTGTTCCCCGCGTCAATAAAAATCAACAAGATCAACTAAAAACTCCTCATAAGCATTAAGGATTCCATTAAATTTACACACGAATCCACGGTTCAATATCGCCGCATTCATTTATCACCGTGTTTTTGTTCTTCAAAAAGATTAAGCCTACGCAACTTTCTAGGTCAGACTCGACGTGAATATTAAAATTCATGGAATATTTTACTAGGTCAATGTTCTTCGTGCTATGAAAATTTTTTGACGGATTTAGACTAGAAGCGAACGTCTCTTAATGAGATGTTTTTGCGAATTAGTTAAACATCCCCAAATGCACCATCAGGTTTGAATGATTCTCTATTTGTAGCAATTTTGCGTCAATCACTCCTAAATTGAAGGTTTTCTGAAAGATTGTACATAAATGTGTGAATATATTGGAGCTGAAAAATGTACTTTGACCAACATATTAAATCTCTCATTACAATAAACAACATTTGACTATAAACCCATTTTAAATCTGGTCATCAGAATTGAATAAACAAATCATAGAAAAGCTATATCTGTCATATAAGATACCAGCCAGCCAAAATATTATAAATGTATTATTATGGGCCTGTTTCTGCTGCAACTGCTTAAAATACGGTATAAAAATACGGTATAAAATACGGTATTTTTTATACCGTATTTTTTAGTACCCCGTTTCTGCTAACAATACTTCTTGGGTGGTCGTGTTAAATTTCATCTTTTTTTACCCAAATTGCCATTCATTTATTTGATCGATAATTAAAAGTCACAATAAAGGAAGTTTTACGTCTCACTTTCAACAGCCTAGCCCTAGTGATAGAGATGTTGTGAGAGCACAGAAAACATCGTAATGTGGACAATTAATTCGTTCCCTCCCCGAGTTATTGTATTTTGCAATGTTCTACTGCTTTCGCAGGCTCTTCAGCTTTGAGTTTACTTGCTTTGGAGACCAGTCTATTCCATACTCCTGCTTTATTTTTTTGAAATGTCTTTGTAATGTGGTTGTCCCTTTTATTACCTTTTAGTTGGCCAGACATTTTAGCTTCCCCACACACATTTATTTAGTAAAATTGTGACGTCTTCGCTCCACATTTTCGCCGAATATATCTATACACGTATGTAAAGCAGCTGACAGCGACAGAAAATAAAAACACGAATGTTGACCTTTTGTCATGTAAAAAAAAAAATACGGTATTTTTTATTGGCAGCAGAAACGGGTACAAAAAATACGGTATAAATTTGTAAATACCGTATTTTATCCACAAATTTTGTGGGGAAAATACGGTATACAAAATACGGTATATTTTTTATGAGCGCAGTTTCTGCTGCCAAAAATATACCGTATATATACGGTATTTAAAAAATACCGTATAATATACGGTATTTAGTTGGCAGCAGAAACAGGGCCAAACTTTGTTATTTTGGTAAAAAGACAATTTAATGTGTTTGTTATTTTTTTGCATACACAGTTTTTGTTTTTATATGATATTCTACAAAATAAATATTTGTAAAATTCCAATGTTATTGTAATAATAGTAGCTTTTAAAATTGCAAAATATTGATATCGTATTTTGAAAACCAATTATAATGCAATTATTCACAGTGCCTTTGGCTCTAAGTACCCCCTTTTGTTATATGTATCATTGAATATAGCAAGTATTATCTGGTTAAAAGGAGCTATAGAAATGAAAAATAGAAAATTTAAAGGGAAAATTAAAGCGTAAAGAAGCTGTGTAAAATTGGGAATTCACTCCAGAAATGTTTTTCAATTTTTAAAGGGACAATGTGAGTTTTAGAAAACCTTGCAAAACTAGGAATTTACTCCAGAAATGTTTTATTTTAAAGGGACATGCAAGATTAAAAACTGGAATGGAATGTTTGATACAGATAAATAGTTAATTAATTTCTGATGGATCATTTAACCAACATTGTTTACCACTTGGTTTCATACCTTTCATTAGCAACTTCAATAGTACTGTAAAAAGAACACTAATTTGGCAATCCCTGAGCCTTTTGTAGCTACATCCCTGGAGTTACAAATTATTCAAATTTGTGGTAACCACTTGTAATTACAGGTTTAGATAAAGCTTTAAACACTTAACGTAATAGACCTTGTCAATCAAACGCACATTCTATACTATCACTCTGGGATTAATTATCATAGTCTTTTTAGAATTCTGTACAAAATCAATTTTAATCATTACATTTCGCATCGATTATGAACTGTTTTATCTTGTTTTAATGGGAGTATATATTTGCATGATATTTAAGTCTGTGAAGCATTTCTGACGAAACCTTTACCAGTCGCTCATAGCTTGATCCATTTTGAAACTTATAATACTGATACTACTAATGGTTGAGCTACAGAACGATCCGTTAAATTGAAAATTAAGAAAAAGTGGTAACCTCATCTGAATTAAATTGTTTTTTATTGAATAAGTTATTAATTTTATTAATAAATTTGTTCTTTTAGATTCTAGGACATACACAGATAGTTTTACAGCAACCAACAGTAAGAGCTGCGCGTATAGTACAGAAATGCCAGTTGCCGAATATTACGCACTTAGCAAACCGTGCCAAATTCCAAGTAACCAAAATGAGGTTGATAGAAACAATTCCATCAATTCGTCACAAGCACGAACCCCTACAGCGGCACCGCCAAAGAAACGTCACTGTAGGTCACTATCGGCAGGAGAATTAACAGAACAGAGAGCGTACCCGTGGAAACCACGTGCTTCTAGGGTTTGGCGTCCTGTAACAAAAGCCAAGTTAGACACATATCAAGGACATGTTCCTATGCATAATTTCAACCTACCAAGCCTCGAAAATAATTATCCAATTTTTCAATATCCTGAATTAGAAAATGAATATTCAACACCCCCAGAGTCGCCGGTTCCTCGACCTGCATCAGCGACCTCGTGGGACGATTCGCTCAATATGCCTTGGTTAGATGCCAATTCGCTACACCATCAGATAGCGCAGAAATCTTGGTTTTGTTCCGAAGACAAGATTTCAGAAAGTTCTGGATCAGTTGTGTCGATACCTAGTGTTTCGTTAACGCCAGAACTACAGCGAAAGGGTGTAGGTATGTTACGTTGCCGATCGCAACCTTGCGTGTCGAGAAGGCGAGGAGGAAAGAAAAGGCGAAGAGAAGAAGAATCTAGACCAAAGTTAGACTTTCAAAAAATGGAAGAGGTAAGTTTTTAATTATTTCTACCTTGAAAATGACACACCTTCAATTTATGCAAATTCATGTAATTTCAGGTGATACTATAAAAACACCCATAATTGTTTTTCTTGTTGCCATGTCAATGTTTTTTTAAACAACAATTATCAGATCACGAACATATCTCTTGCAGAGGGATTAAAATAATCTAATTTAGTTTAGAAGTAAAAATTTAACTCCATGTAAATGTTGGATTTAAATATAATTAGCTTTCAATGTGACATGAATTGAACTAAACATAAATGACATTGCTAGCATCTTATTCACAAATTCATTATGCATTTTGTTCGTTGTACTTAAAGCGTGCGTTATAACACCTTCAGTAAAGGAGCAATCACCGCTGGAGCCTGTGATTAAGAATTCAATTCACAACACTAATAATTAAGTTTCAGGCTCAACTCAAACAACTGCTGCATTCCAGACGACTATCTAACCACTTTCCCCAACTCAAAATGAAATTCTGACTTATAATTTTCAAAAGGGAGTATCAGGTTACATCTCGCAACGGAAATTGACCCCACCCAAGACTATCACATGCACTAACTGACTGAAAATCCTTTACCAATGTTAAGATATAATGGCCCCTTGTGATATCGTCTTTAATGGCGACCCAAACGCAATTTGACAACTAGAAATCATCTGGGAAATCAGAATTGGTTCAGTACTCACTTGCCAATGCAAATTAGGTAACGGATGGCGCATGAAGTAGGCCAGGCAAAAGGATACTCTACTAATCTAGCAATTTGCCCAGCATACTCTATTAAATACCATCTCCAGAGTCGCCAATTTAATTCACAAGCTTGCCTTTGATCTTAAAATCTAACGCTAATATTAAAGTGTCAATGTACTAAATGTAACTACTTCAAAAATTAAGTAATTTACCCCATGGCATTTAAGAAATTAAAAAAAATAACTTAATTGTATCATTCCCATTTACTATCATCCATTCATTCCAAACTATATATCTTTGGGCGTAAGATAAATTTCTATGTGTTGAATGATGACTTTTTCGAACATGTCTCAACGCTTAACTGCCATTTTCAGAGAAATTTCTCATTTGCAAATATAGTGATTCCACAGTTTTACTATTACAGCATGTGTACGTTTTTTTTGCGTGTTTGACTTGATATGATATATTCAATGATAGAATGTCACGGTTCAAACCTCTCAAGTGAGTTGTTTCATCTGAGCTGCGCTGCGTTCATTTCACACCACAAAGTTGTACAGTATATCCATTAGCATAGCTCTGCAATGCCCCATGTGATTTTCTTGACCCGGTTCAGTAGATAAACTGGACATGGTGTCTCATTTTAAATTGACCATTCATAAATGTAGAATTCATATTTTGAATCTGAATTTTTGTGAGTTTTTCATTACTTAAGGTTGAGTCTGTAAATTAGAGATATAAACAGATTGGCAAACAGATTTAATATTTAATACACATTTGTAAACTATTACCTTCAACTTTTTATGATTTTTAATTTCAAAAATATTTTTTACTATACTAATATACAAACTTTTTTCATATAATCTCTAATATTAATTCAGATCCCTAAAATTGTCCAGGTCTCAGTAAATTGCCCAGGTCTCTCTCCTAATTGCCCAGGTCTCTTTTAATTTCCCAGGTCTCTCTTTAATTGCCCAGGTCAGTCTTACAGTAATTTTCTATTAAATACCATTAATGCATCATTACTAGCGTACATTAAAAAATATTTGTTTAATAATTCATAGGGTCTCTAAAAGTAATGCTCCCTCAAATAGTCCAGGTCTTTGTAAATTTCCCAGCTCTCTCTTAATTTTCCAGGCCTCTCTTAATTTTCCAGGCCTAATTAATTTTCTATTTTCCATTACTGCACTAGCGCAAGTTAAGATCTCAGTAGAATTATTTCTAACGAGCCTGCCAAGATCTCCGTTCAATGATATTTGTACTTGACAAAGAGTTTTCATTGCAACTATTGAATTCTTAAAGAGAAAGAAATATGCAAATATCAACGATCTTGCGCAATGCTAGAATAGAATCAATCATGATCAACGTAACGCTTTTGTGTGCATCGTTACAGCAGTCCCGAGTCGTACATAAAATCAGTAAAAATGACAGCCTTAGCATTAAGTAAAATATAATGCCGAATGTTGCGTGCAAACTCGGTGACTCAGAGGTAATCTACCCGGCGTCCATTAAAGAAGGGCTGATGAGAGGTTGCCCGATTTCTGACCTGTGTATCATTAGTTTACTGTTGATGTTAGACTTTATCATTCTCCCACCACACTGGAACCATCTATCAAACAAAATACACTTACAATCATACTGCAGTCATTGTATGTATTAAGAGCAAAAAAAAACTAAATATTTTGGAAATTTTATTCGTACTTAATGACGTCATCTCCGGTTTAGAAGTAAGCGACTAGTTTTGATTCACGCTTCAACAAACCGATGATATGCACTTTTAACTTTTCGTTAATTGCCAAAACAATAATTATACTCAATTCTGGCTTCATTAACGCATTAGAAAAAAGTTATGGTTTAATTATATTTTGTCAATTTTTATTCAATTATTCCCAAGTTTATAATAGGACATTAAAGATTATTTTCAATTATGTTTTATAGATTAAAATTTAATGTTTTATTGTTATAATTTTAGTATTCCATTAAAAATAATTATTGGTTAGAATGAACAAAAATTGTGCATGCTGCGATCTGATAATGAGTTTGTATTGAAATTCTTTTATCAATTTGTGTAAATGACAAAAGTATGCTAGCTATATAATTACAGGTTAATTTAGCATTAAGTAGGGTGCATTAATTAAGTTGAATGTAATGGTATTTAATACCACCCTTTAGCAGTTGTCAGGTGTGTATTTCACATCAATTGGTATTCACACTCTGTTTTATTGCCCAGATCAACCTCACTTGTTCTCATTTTTCCGCTGTAATTTGATATCCATATTCCATGGGAAAGATGAAAAACACGAAACACTTCCGTCGACCTCGTATTGCAACAATTAGAACACTGATACAAAATGTATTTAAGTTAATAACCCTACAAATTTTTCTACAGACAAAATTTATTTTAAGTTTATGTAGAGCATCTTGTGTATGTTTGTCTTGGGAACTTCTGTGGGCCCCTAATGATCAGCAATTGCTGGATGGATCACCCTCATTAAATATGGTTTTTTTTTAAATACAAGCTTTTGAAATTTTAATCATAATATGCTAAAGAGAGTATTTTAAAAATTGATCTTGCTTTAGTATTTTATACTTTGTATCATCATCCAGTAACCTATATACAGTAGAGCAGATATAGTTATATTTAGCAGTTAAAATTAGTACATTTGTGGCTTGCCTTTTAGCTTAAATTACTGCAATGCCTATTAAAATATTGTAAAAAAAATATACAGTATGTAAAAATGAATGACCTTATGCCATAGTACTATAGATAATAAGTTAATTTATCAAAGTAATTAAAATAACCAAATATTTTTTACTTTAAAATTCTTCCTTTATATATTAAACCCATCAGGCATAGAACAATATTTATTTCCTATGTTGATGATGAATGGTTTAATTTATATCACCAAGTCTAATACTATTATAAATTGCATAAATTTTGAACCATATTTTAAAGTTTGAAAGTTAATTTCGCGTATTGGTTCGTGTCAATTATACTTGCATGTAAATGTATAGAGCATCTCATAATTACTTTATATCCTCTTGATGGTGAGATGTTAACAACAACAAAAGTATCACAATCAATAACATTAAATGAGACAATAATGCAGTTTGAATTTATTGATGATTCCAAGTTTTATCATTGTTGGTTATTTGTCATGCACCAGTTACATTCATGGTTTTTCAAACCTCTATTTTATTAGAGTATTAGCATCTGAGCAAAGAATAAAAAAAAAACACCGATATTCACGTCGTAAATTTCTAAAAGTTGTTTTATCTATATATCTGTTTGCGGCTGAGTTATTGGTTGAGTAGAATAGCTAAGCTTAAAAACTTTCACAAGTATTTTCGTGAGTTATGGGAAGTTTTTAGAAAATAGAATTTAAACTTTACAATGTCATTATGTAACTGATGAATTTGATTTATAACCTGTCTCTTGAGGTAGTTGGAAAAACAGTCATAAAAAAAGACAATGTAAGATTGACAGTGAGGCTTCGTGCTATTTATTCATTCCTGCCAAGCTTCGGCTCTCGGAGTAGACAATTCGACGGCGAACGATAACAACAATATAAATGATGTTAATTCTATACAACGAATTGATTGTGATGTATGCATGTGCGTACACGTTCAAACGCAATCAACCCTGTAAACTCCCTAGGTAGAACATTCAAGACAAGTCTCTCACATCTCTATTGGCATTGCTAATGCAACATCAAATTTGCAAATGAATGGAATAAAACTCAAGTTGACAATAATTGCTGCTGTCCATTCGGACTGTGTTTATGGCCGATGGAGATGGTCTAACACCTCACTTGATTACACAACGTGTATTTTATGTGTTTGTGCATATGTATGCTTAGAATTCCGAATGATTTTTTAACGAGAGATTTCAATCATTGTGAGACTAATTATACAGAGTCCATAAGAAACGAAGTAGCTAGAGAAAAATACAGTTTAAAATCTGTTGTACAAAACGGATTGTATGTTCTTACTACCCAGCACCGAACTACTTTTTTTTGTTGCCTGTTTACGTGCTTCTGTGCATCAATCACGAATCAAGCCATTTTTACATGGCCATTGGCCTACACAATGTAGCTTAAATGGCATTATTTAAATTTGATTATTACTTTCGTATTTATACGCAACACTAGATCAAGTAGTGTGCAAGTTAATGTGCCTGGCTGAGTAGAAAAATATCAAATTTAATGTTTCTTTGTTGATGATTATTATGAAATAATGTGAAGATCAATGCATTTTACTCTGCATGGCTGGTAATGGATTACTCGCGTCTCTAGCTAATGTATTTTAGATAGATACTGAATTCAATTTCAAAGTTATAAATAGCAATATTTCACTACTATTTTGTTAGTATTAGCTATACATCATATGGACCACAGCAATATTTCACCACTTACAGTATTTTGTTGGTATCGGTTCAGTTATATCATATGGACCACATTTTAATAGGCACAAATAGGAAATCACAGATTGATAGTCAGAAACAGTGGTTCAAATCTGTGAGATCTCATATGCTTGTTATCTATTTAATGTACATTTTTCAAGATAATTAGTTAAGGTGTTATGTTTTTATATTGTATTGTATCTATGTTTCTAAGCTCAGGAAAACAAATATCATGCATGATATATTATGTGACAATAAATTAAATCTTGAATAGCTAAAACAATAATACTAGTGTACCCAAGTCTAAGCTTAGTTTATAAGTATAGCATGGAAAACGTCTTATCTTGTCATTTGCGAGTTATGTACTCGCTATTTGATGCACGTTGAAATAAACAACAGTTTTCTATTTAGCAAACTAATTCGTTTCCATGTCACTTGTGTTTAAATTGATAAATTGCAGGCACAATACACAGTCACCTTTGTACTAAACTGAAGTTGCAAGCAAACTTCAAAACAAGTTTCATTTTATTATGGAAAGATGATAATGTAATAAAATTAGGTCAACTAACCACAGAAATTAGAGCAATACAAAAAGCATGACACGTTTTGCAATGATCTATTATTCATAGTGTCAATTGATGTGTTCATAATGCCATATTGTACCGCTGGCCATTTTTAGTAATGTACTTTCTCAATTCTATATTTCCAATTACTTTTGAGACATATTTAGTAATAATTTATTCAAATGTTATGTACTATTTTCAAAATAACCTTAAACCGTAAAGATATACCGTACTAAATTATACGTTGATACAGTTAATAGTTGTCTTTTTAATTACGGCATGACAAACTATCACATGAAAGCGTTGTAACTCGGTTAGATTATCCTGCGAGATATCCATATAACAATTGCTGTACATGCATTTGTGTTGTCGTATGTGCGAATTGGGTATAATCATGAATTGTTATTTATGTGTGCATACTATACTACTAATTGATTGTATTCTCGTCGACAGTGATTCAGTCAGAATGGCAGGAGCTGTGGCTTGGTGGTTATGATGCTTGGCTACCAATCTAGGGGTACTGGGTTCAAGTCCTGTCATATGTCAGGGTTTTTTTCTCATGACAATTTACAACTCCACTCCCAAAGACTTAATAATAAGTCTTTGTTTATGTAGAGCATCTTGTCTATATGTTTGTCTTATATGTTCTAGTGCAGTATATGGAGAGCCATCTCGATAGTGCTTTGCACTCATGGCAATCCTCAGGGTGCTGCACCGCTGTGTTGTCATGTATTGTTGTGCCTGAAAATTGAATAAAATAAAAAATAAATAAAAACAGAAAATATAAAATATCAATTTGTTATGTTATATGATAAGTTATTATTTGTATTATAACATTACCAATTTAATATTTGTGTTGCACTATACTTGTTGTAGCATCTGTCATGTTTCCAGATTAGAGTGTGTAGCGGTCATTGTTATAGCTGGTATTTTTATAGATTGGTTGACCATATCGCTTGACCAATTTTTGATCAAGGAAAATAAACCGGCAACAATCAGTTCTGTGTCCTCATCGCAGGTTCATTTTGGGACGTGATAAAATCATCACTTTGCGCCGTGTCGGTAACCGTTTGACTGAATTTGCTTGTTATTGTTTTTTTGCGCATGAGTAAGCATGATTACGTTCATTGGCTAATGACTAGAGTTCTTTATAGGGCCCCTTTTAGGATTTTTTGTATTCATAATAGATATGTTCATATATATGATAAATTCCATTCCATAGATTATAAGAAACTTTGTTTCCAATATTTTCAAAAAAATGTTTATGAATAATTTTGTTAATTTTATACCTGAATTTTTTTTTAATATGAAATTATTCATATTATATATTATAAATTCCATTCCATAGATTATAAAAGAAACTTTGTTTTCAATATTTTACAAAAATAAATGTTTGAATAATATTGTCAATTTAATACCCTGGATTTTGTTTTTATATGGAATTAAATTAATATTAATAGAAATGATTGACAAGAGTGAATTGAAAAATATGACAATGATTGCAAGTTGATACGCTAGACTAAGTATCATCTCTTCTGGAAACGAGAAAAACTTCTGGTCACATCGAAGGAATCAAGCTTTGCAATGTCGCGTATCGGTAACGTTAAATCACCCGTAATACGATGTAGGCAAATCCTGACAAAGGTACGTTGACTAAAGAGCCATCCAACGAGAAATCAGATTCGTCGTTGGTGATGAACAACATAGATTTTTGATTTGTACGTTCTTGACAGTTTTATCCCCTGAAAGATGACTTGATTTATTGCGTTTTACTTGTGACCGATTCATATTATATCAATTCTTTTCTTCCCCGCACGACAGCTTAACAAAAGTTCATCCAAAGTATTTGTATTATAGAAAGTGTTTGCTAAAATTAACTTCTCAATGCATGCCTTATTCTAATTTTCAACTGATAAACCTTTACACTACGATAATTTAAAATATATTTTACATCATTATGTGACAAAAAAATGTGATGTGCCTATATATGGACATAAAAATGTCTTATCACTACCATATTTGGCCATATCACTACTATATTTAGGCATATTTTTTGTCAAACTAGTTTTATAGTGTAGACAGATCTTAAGTTTCTTTTAATTGCATCATAATTTAATTGTTCTATAGATCCCTTGTTCTCCAGATTTTCAGATTTTTTTTATTTCTTTCATTTATTATATTTGGCCAACAAACCATGATGTAAATTGTAATATACAGAGATAAATGAATGGTCAGGGACTGATAATTAGAAGTACAAAAAATTGGATAAGGAAAAACATGGAGAGAAAATTAAATGATTATGGAAATTAAGGGATGATTTAGGCTAATATATAACACATTGCAAACTTTACAATAGGATGACAAGAATCATTACTCTTGAGGAAAGAACTCTGCATGTATTCTCATTCTCCAATTCTGTTTTCGAATTTACAAATTCTTGATAACTGCTATTGACCTATGAAAATTAATCATAGAACGGGCTAATTATAATTAGTGATAAAGAATGCATCTCAATTTATGGAAGGTTTCATATTTCTGCAATTCCACTTGATGTATATGTTTCAAGTGTTGATGACACTGCATAATATTAAAATGATATACATTGATTGTGTTTTAATAATTTACAGCTGTATTGAAAAACTAATATTTGTTATGGAGAGGAACTTCCGTACAACTTAAAATGAAACAATGGCATTTAAACAATTATTATTTATCCGATTAAAAACACTCAAAGATTTAAATAGATTGAAGACCAACTGGTAATTCTTTTTGTGAGAACATTTTAAATTCTGTAAATTTGTCAATAAATGTTTCTAGGTCTGCACTTTGAATTCTTCTTGAGTGACATTTAGTTTGGACTCATCAATATTATATTACCTATACTCACAGAATTGTAATTCAATGTTTTATTTTATCATCAACTATTAAAATATTCATGATGTTTTGTTTAATAATGTTGAAAAATGATTGAATGTTGAATCTTATTACTTTACCAATCCTAGAGTGCTTGGTCCAAATCCGTGTTTGGTCTGTAACAGTAGTCATACCCAAAGTAGTGCCACAACAGTACCTCAGCTAAGGACAAATCATACATTTGTTATACCTATGCGTAATTGCTATTGTATGCATTATCACAAATTAATTTAATATATGATAATATATAATAAAAAATTAAAACCCCTTTATACTATATGTTCAATCGACATTACAAAATATTACACAAATTATGCATGTGTTTTCGTATATCCCTTTTCAACCCCACAAATGTCCCCCATTTGATTTATTTCCAGGTAAAACATCCAATGTGATTGATGACTATTTCAATTCAACCTCAATGTATGGACAAATCACAGCAGATAAATCATATTTTTATGCACGTTTTTGAGACTTAAAATCTGTTTTTAATTTAGTATTTATATTATAAGAAATCTATTAAGATATATTATATGCTGTATTCTGATTTATCTTAGGTCTAGCAGAAATATTATTATGAAGTACTGCATTCAATTTTCCCATTAAAAACCATTTCTTTCTAAATTTTAAAAATATATTCATATGTAGTTGTGATTTACACTTTAAACAGGTATTTTAAATTTCATAAAAACATAGATTTTTTAATAATTAATTGAATTTTTATTATTTTTAAATATATATATAATTTATTTAGAAATTATAATCTTTTCATATTACAAATTTAATCATATTATAGCAATTCAAATTAACAGTGATTAAAGTTAATTTAAATATTAAAGGGCATGTTTTGATGGTTCATTTTTGGTACTGGATATAGTATGTCCTCCAGTCAATATTGAGAGAACGTTTCTTTCTTTTTTATGTACACAGCAGAAGAGATGGTTCCTGAATTTACATAGTATCAATAGAGTTAAAATCATCTGACCTTACATAATATAATATATATAATATATACAAATCCTACACAACGTTTACATACAACTTGGGATAATGCTGACCCGGCCTGATCTAGCCTGCCTTTGTATTGTATGCATGTGTATTGATTCCTATGGGGGTATAAGGAGCATTCAAGAGCCCTGTTTATTCACTAATCAATAATTGAGGTCCCTTTCAATGCCCTGGTTCTTCAAGTCATTTCAAAATCTCATAAATTTAATTCACAATCCACAATAAATTTGATTTTATCAGCTACAAACACTGTCGAATAATCTAAATTCAAATTTTGAGAAGATGAATAAATCAAATAACATTAGGATCGCAAAATAGAATCAAAACAACAAGTATTTGAAATTAAAATGCAAATAAACAGGGAAAATATTTTTTGAATATAATAGAAACTTTGATAAATTGGGATTTAGTGATCTTTTAATCATGTGTCTTATAAAATAATAAGTTGAATGGTTAAAATCCAAATAGTGCAAAATATCGGCGAATGTTCAAATAATTTTTTCTGTATTATTTTGTTTTAGAAATCGAGTTAATTGCTGGTTGATTACTAAATTATGAGATTTAAAATTAAGTAAAATTCGCGACATTTAATTTTTGTTAAATTTAAAAATAGAAATTGTATACACATGACTTGGTGGGAATTGAAAATGTTATAGATTTACAATCCTATATAAATTGTTTTGATAATCGCAATATCAGATTGCGTTATGAAAAAACAAAGCTGCTTTTAAAATTACCGTATGTCAATTCATTAAGATATTGACCGTTGCATCAATGCAACACCATGGTCATTCATTTACAGCCACTAATTCCACTCCACTTGCTTCAATATGTCATACTCGATCCATTTAGGTAATTGACTAGCGCTAAAATTGCTTCATTCAGGCAAAAGAACGGCGAAGTGAAAGAGAGAGAATACCTACTTAATGCTGGACTGATCAATCAGCTCTGGTGTGGTTGACCCTTAAACAATGGCTACGGACAATATTGAGCCATTTAATTCAAGCGGGGAGCGGTGGGGTTATTGTCGTTTCTTTAAAACGCCGATCCATCAGCATTTTTGAAGAGCCATTCAATTTATGCATCTGTCAGCGCTAGTAGCAGATTACGGGAACGTTTCGGTAGCATAGTACCTGATTTTTATTTTTATTTTGACAGATTTATAGCAACGAAAAAAGGTTATGCAAGGATTTGTTAATTATGCGTGGATACGTATGAGCAATCTATTAGGCTTTAGAATAGATTTGAATGCATCATTTGCATAAAATACAGGTGTTATAATGATGTTGATCTATCATGGCGTCATGCGACCATGTACAGTATAATAGTTAATACTGTTACTACTGAACATGAATATAATATTAACAACTATTGTTTACCATATTGTATCAAATCACCAGCTTTTAATACTAAACAAAAGATCTAGAATTTCAAACAAGGTAAACAATATACAATGCAAACATTATTTTTGCTAGAATATAGATTAAAAATTTTAGTTCATGGGCTGGGGAACATTCTGAATTTTCCTGTTTTTTTTTTTATAATTTTATTTATTGAGCCGGATTTAGCAATAATAATACGAATTTGTAATGCACCAATTCCAGCAGTAAGTGATCACAGTATGAGAGTGCTCAATTTGAAAGAAAAAGATGGTAATTTTAATTTTGTTGAGATCAAGTGTAGCTGAAAGATTGCTATAAAAATTGATAACAAGTTGTACTATAGTTAAAACATAAGCAAGCGGACTGTGATGATCTAGCTGTGCAATGATTCTGTGGGTACGTAAGTTAGCAGGTACGCTGCCGTCAGCATTGCGTGTACACTTGCATGCATTTAATGAGATATTCGTGCAATTACCTACTTAAATATAGTGCCATATCAGTATCTCCATTAAATTACATCATCAAGTTTTATGTGTAAATATCACTGTTGATAGTAATGTTGTTTTATCATATCAAGTGTGTCCTGACTTTTTGTTGTATACTTTAGTCATTAATGTATTACATTAGTGGTCATCGTCAATTTCATACAGTATCTCATCAGTGATGACATTATCATTTTCATATCTTTCATTATCATCATTGGTACTCAAATAACTTTCTCACAGATTTCCTCCTCTTTAGCGTTTCAAATTAATTAAATTTCAGTATATTACTTGGCGGTTTTAGAATTTATTCTGTGCCTGTGATATTTCTGTATTATATAATATATAAACAAATATAAATAAACAGCAAGACATTTTTAGAAGAAAAAAAATGATTTGTCATTCTACACAACACTATCTGTAACTAGATACATTTTACACCTCATCATAGATGCATAGAAATTAATGTTTTATTAGAAATAAATGAGGAAAAGACATGGAAAGGATTACGATATCCATCATCTAATGATGCAAATGTCTTATGATAGTTTACAAAATTCAATCATCGTTTTAATATCCTTCAAGTTTTCTTTGTTATAATAACAAATGTTGAATGCGACGACGCATACAAATTGAAATAACCGTACTAGCTTTAGTTTTAAGAAAAAAGTGTCTGTTTTGTTATTGCATGTCCTTAATATCGTGAAAGCTTTGCTGAAATACTTGCCAATACCTATTTATTTTGTCTGATTCCCAATGTGCTTGATTTATTTACTTTGTGAAGAAAAAATGCAGTAATATCTAGTATAACTATTAATCTGTGTTCCCACTAGGACGCAACAAAAGGCATGAGGGACAATGTAATTTGACCAATGAAAAGTAACCCCACCTTTGCTCTCAATTCTTAGTCCCTATTATTACCTGTTCCCTAACTCTATATTATTAAAGGAAGTATTAATAATAAAATCGGGGAGAAGCAGCATAAACCTATTTTCACCTTTTGAACCCGTTTTTGGAATATTTCAAACTAACCCATAGATTATAAGAATGTGACCATTTTTAGCAACATATTACTGTAAATTTCCATAATCATATTGCCCTAAAGGCTAAATATTGTTGGTGGGGGGTACAAGTGGTATTGTTCAACACGGTTTTATGAAGCCTGCACATAGTGCTCTTGTGACAATACATTGCAACTTGAGTACTATAATACTGGATCGCTATTATTATACTACTGTATATTAGATGACAAGCTCGTTAAAGATGATATCACCAAGTGGATTTTGTGACTGTCGGTTGGAAAATCGATTTTCATTGTATAACTATCCATTGTTCGTTGCTCTACTATTCGGTTTGATAAATCTTTACTACTGTACAATAAAAAACTTACAGCTATTGCAAAACATTTTTTTAGACAGATTATTAACAGACACATGAAGTATCATCGTTTTTCAGTTAAGATTTAAAATTAATACAGTTGAAAATATCTCATTACAAATTCATGAATGAATTCTTGGGAATAGTCCAGAATTCTACTTTGAGGACAAATGCGAACGATCCAATTTGAACTCTCAAAACGCATTTTTACGATGACAAGGTAGTTTTGTTGAAGTTAAGCAACAACAACTCATTTAGATTACCGTAGATAAATTTGATTTGATTTATATATTGAAGCATATGGGCCAAGGATTGCCAATAGCAAATATATCACATTCTCTACGAACATGTAATTGTAAACAGCGTTGCTATCTTGATACGAAACACAATAGAGATGTACTGTCAGTTCCCATCACATCTGTACATTTCTGAAGAACATTAAATTCGAACCTTTGTATGCTAGAGACCTGTGCACTGTGTTACAAGTTCATAGAAAATCTATTTATTTTTCTTTTTCCACTCTGACTTTTAAACAATTTCTTTGAACATAAAACAGATGCAGATGCTCTTTCATAATTTTTTTTTTTAATTCACAGACACAATGCCTACTTTATATTGTCCTTTAACTCTAAATACAGAACTAGTATTTTGCTACAAAATATACTCTACTCCTGTTCTTATACGTCTATAGTATGTTATCTGACGGAGCCAATAACTGAACACAATCCACACTTTTTAGTTCTATTCCATTGTTTATATAACTATTAATATATATTTTGTTATTATTGATAATCCTATAAACCACAGGAGTCTGAATAGACGAACATCCAAACAGTGTGCACAATACTCCAATCCAGTCTCCAAACAAAAACCTTTCACTTAGAAAATAGTAATTTGTAAATGTTTGTAAGCATTGCCATATGTTAATTTTGTCAACTTGCACTTTCCTTATCTCTCCTCTAGTATTATAGCATATCTTTATAATGGCTTCTACAGATTGTTATCAACAGAAGAGATTCTGTCTAAAAGCTCTTGTGCTTATCATATTTTCTAGACCTACTGTACATAGATATTCATGTTTATAAGTTTAAATGTTATTTTCTTACCCTGGAAACTTTAAACAAAAACTAGTTTTATTAAATATCCTTGTTCTTTATTATATGTTTGTCCTTTTAAACATTTTGATAATAAATTACAAAATATTGTACAAAGTATTTGTAAAAATAAATACAAGTTGGAATTGCAGACCATACTATTTTTCATGATTTAAGAGTGTCAATCATGAATATTTATGATTGAAAAAGGTCCGATAAAATGGCCAAAAATGATGCATATTAAAGATTTGAACCAATGCTGTGAAAAATCACACACTAAACCACCACTACATTAACTTGTATAGAAATACCACATTATATTGTGCTATGAAACATTAATGTTACATAACTGTCTGAACTTTTGTTCTTATCCAGGGTACTGTAGTCTTCATTTTTTTAAATCTCATATAAACTTTAAATGTCAAGAATGACATTAAATAATAGAATGTATTAATAGTGTTTGTATAAAATGTCCATTGTATAATCATACACTTCATTTATCATTTAATTATCTGTACATGTGTTGTGTATGTGCAATAATGTACTTTGACGACGCATTACTGATGACTGACTAGTCCATTATACAACTATATCTGTACTGGTGACGTTGTGTAAGAAAAGCATAACAATCAATAAAGTTTGTAATCGTAATTCTAAATTTCTTCTTCCTGTCTACCATCCAGCTCCAAATAGTGATATTTTTTTTACATAATACAGCATTAATAAGCTACGTAGCTTTCAAGTCAAAAAGTCATTCTTTAGCATTGCGAAGCATACCTGTATTATCAAAGGTCATTATTATTATTATTACTGTTATTACAATACAGTATTAATTGTTGTTTGTCGATAGAAATAAAATTCCTGATCATACTTTAAAAAAAAAATCTCTTTTAAGAAAATAATTTATACATAACATTTGATTGTATCACTGTTGCTGGACACACTTATTGTGATTAAGATCAATCATCATGGCGACTAGATACCTAACATGCCCGAGGCGTCTTTCATACACTCTAATCCCTCTCTTATCTCTAAGCTATCTTCATTAATTAGCATACGCATGTATTGATAGTAAGTAAAGATGATTACTAAACTAATTCCCGTAGACCAACGTAAGAAGAACGGATTAAGATTTATCGAAATGTTCATTAATGTTATTAATGTTATTAGTTACTTTACTAGCCACTATTTAAAAACATGTGGGATTACATAGACCTCTGACAAATGAGTTATGTTATTAAGTTGCAAAAGGACAACAGATATATTATTACGGTACTAGGTGCCCCGGCCATTTTTTCTCCACATAACTGCACCTATAAAAAATCCAATCTTGTTTTAAATTATATTTACTGTATTAAAATGTGTATGATTGATAACCTCTCTAATTTGTTGTTTCTTTTGCAATTAATTTTTAATAAAATTTAATCTCGTTCCCTATTTGAATTTATTATTACGCTCTATATACTGCAATCTTCATATTATGCATGCATGTCAATTTTTTTATATTGTTTATTTTAATGAATTCAAGGCTGGATGGACTTTAATCTGTGCATCTGCCTATATGCTTGACGACAATCTCAAATAGCCCATATTCACTTGCGTGCAAACGCTCATGAAACCCGTTCAATTAAAAGTGATTACACTCTTGTTTATCGTACATGAATAGTCGTTCCGCAAAGCCAGATAATATCTTATCTGACATCATATCAATAGTTAATTGCTCTCTCTCTCTACTAGAGCGTATGTTTCTACTTGTACCAAACCCTGATTTCTTTTTACTTTCTGCTGACCTGGAAGAGTAGTGTAAACCCTTCCTTTGGGACACTCGTATTTTTAAGGGGACACTTCCCCCTGTAACACGAATGAATGGCAATATAGGTTGTAAAATTATGGCCAGGTCGTCCAAAATAGGAATTCCCAACCTAGAAGTGGTCTTGCTATGTTGGTTTCTTCTTAATTCAATATGATATGAATTTTACTAATGCTTTTGTTTTCTTTTGTATATTTTGTATTTCTATGGTGTTTTAATGCTGAAATAAAAGATTATTGTTATACCTTATGTATAAAATAAAACGACACAAAGATGAACTATCAAGATGACTTTATATTTATTCACTACAAGCATGTTTCCTATGGCAAGCAAAACTGGTCACACTCTTCAGATGAATTACATGCAAGTTTCCATTCCATAAAGCATCTATTTTTGTGTTCTAAGACGCAATATGTGTTTTATACTTGTCTTACCACCCGTGTTTAATACGCATGCTTTCTATAATACTACTACTACGGTACCACTGACCTTGTAACAGTAGGTTCTGATTTGACATGATTATTATAGTAGTAAATGCAATGTTTATGTTGGCCTAATATGTGAAATAATACATGACTGCTTCTAATGATAGGCCTGATTAGTCTCTGTGTGTACGCCACTGGCTTAATTATAAGGGGATGACCTTGTCCTGGTTTCTATCTTGGCACTGTAAAATATGCCGACAAACTTTTGAAAATATTATTATAAAAAGACAATTAAAAATATTATTACAATAATAATGTAATAAACAAAGTAAAAATAAAATGTAAAACCAAAAATGAAAATAATTTGATAATTTCGGTAACATTTATAAATTTTCATCTTGTATAAAAAATACCACCTTTTCCTTGTTTCTTTTTTTAATAGTTTTATTTACAAAACCACATTGCAGAACATTAAACCACTTTGTTGGATTAATAATATTCCCTTCTGGCCTTGTCGCATGTTATTTAAAATGTATTGACAAATGCGTTTTGTCCCGGTTTAGGTTTTCACGTTTGTTTACCAAGCTGAGAAACTGATCCCATTAACCAATTTAATTAAGGATCATTATAGGAAGTCACTACAATTGGGACCGAATTAATTGCTTAGGACACAAGTTCACCGGCCTCTATAGTAATTGTTACTATTAATTAAAATTAGAATATAATTAAATATTATTTTATTTTGGTATTGATCTGGTCGTAAAGATCGAACGCTTTTTGTTCTTATGTTATTGAGTACGAAACAGGACACCTTGTCATACAATTCAAGAGAGTGTGTATATTAAAAACATTTTTATTGTGTTGTTACAAAGAAATATCATCGTATAATATTGTATATATCATGCTTAAATTGTAACCTTCAAATTTTAAATCCCAAAACTAATCTATCATTTAATTTTACAAACAATAACAATAATAATAATAATAATAATAATATTTATTTATTCAAAAACTAAAAAATAACCAGGAATGAGAATAGGCTAAAGCCCAAACAGATTCTGCACTCACTCCATACAACATAACCAGGAATGAAAATAGGCTAAAGCCCAAACAGATTCTGCACTCACTCCATACAACATAACCAGGAATGAGAATAGGCTAAAGCCCAAACAGATTCTGCACTCACTCCTAGACTTGCCCCAAGTCTGTATTTATTGTCTTTTATTTATTTGTTTTTATTTCGACCGCGATTTTTGTCTGAAAATACAGACTTGTGAAACACGTATAGAAATCGATTTGCAGACCGCAAACATCCGATAAGAATGACGTAGGTTATCATACCGTATTTGGCTATATGGGGCGGGCGGTATGTAAATATGGATTTCGAATCAACCAATGATCATTTTGTTTCAAAATGAAAAAGATCGAGTACGTACAGTGCTGAATGTACGATCGAGACTGAACAACTGTTGATGAAATATAAAATCGTGTTGCCAAGTTGTTTTGTTTATTAATTGTTCAGTCCTGGCCTAGGCCTCCTTCGTAGGGCTACTCAACTCGTACGTATGACCTGCCAATAAATAAGGTACATACCACCACCGACCGGCACACAATAGGGCTACACCACCACAAATACAGAACAGGACAGGGTTTGGGTGGGAATTATAAAATCAAATTATCTCCGCATAATATGATCCATTCAATGTTTGATTTCGCGGAGAAGCTATGCCTATCATATCAAGACGAGTTTTCATGTTCTTGGGAAAAATCCCATCAAATGTTTACCAGACTACTAGGCATATAAAATCATTTATAGCCTTCAGAAACTCAATGTACCCAAGTACACGTTGTCTAAACGTAGCATAGCGCATGCGTATCATCTTAGATGTTGAGTCTTTGAAATTCTGAAATATGAATATTAAAACTGCCTGCGAGTGAGTAGCCAATGGCATGCGGCTGAAACTAGTCAACTGGATAATTTATGCACCAAGAATTCTTGGTGTCAAACCACGTGACTTATGCGTGTTTCCCCAGACGGAGTATCCAACTCAAGTAATACACGTATGAAACGCCATATGTGCAAAAATATTTATATTTTTACTAATATTAAGACAAAACTCCGTCTGGAGCCCAGACTACACTCACTCCATACAATACAAACAGTTAAGATAAAACCATATCCAAGAAAAATACAAATAAACTATACATAACATGAAATATAGTGTTTTGTAAAGCACAGAGTTTGAGAATTTCTCATCCAAATGCGAATGCTTTCAGTTAGATTATAGTGCATTAACAATTCCAAGAACAGTCTTTCAATAAACTGTTGTTTTGATGTGTTTTTTTAATGTATAAACTGTTTATACACAAGTCTTTTGTGGTCAAATGTTGTTTGGATGTTTTTTGTATGAATTGTTTATGTACTTCATCTTTTGTGGTCAAATGTTTTTTAAATGCAAAATCAGATAAATTGTGTTATCTTTCCAGGTTAGTACATACTGATCTATAGCAAATAAGTGGGTATATACCATCTGGGTAATGTAGTATCTTTAGCAAATACCATCTGATAAAAATGTTGAAAATGGGTTTATAAATTAATTTAATTATTAACTGTTCTATTTTAAATGCATTATTTCAAGTATGAATAATGCTTAAGTTCTGTCTACACTATCAATCTAGTTTGACAAAAAAAAGTGTGATGTGCCCCAATATGGTAGTGATAAGCTTAAATATGGTAGTGATATGACATCATAAGTATACTACTAGATGTTTAGATAAGTAACTACCAGAGGAATGATTAGTGTCTTCTGTACTTTTGTGGTATTTGAACTAAAATGACATCTAGCTGAGGGTGGGGTCAGATGGTTTGACCTACAGATCAGCCTCATTTTAGATCATTAACATTCCCAGCTTCCATATGTATTCCTTATTTTCAATCATTATGGGTTGCAATCCTAAGGGTTTAATGTCTGGTTGCCATTGATATTAAATACTGATTCCTGAGGCAATAGATCAGTTGATATATCTTGACTTACAAACTGGTTGTACCTATTTTAGCAGAAAACTTTTCTTTTTTATTTAAATAGCAAGACAAGTTTTCTGCTAAAATTGGTACAACCAGTTTGTAATGTCAAGTTCAGAACAAGAAAAATAAATTCTAAATTCCATTTTTTTTTTAAATGTCATATTAATGAGTGGTAAATTATTGGTTATGAAATTTTAATTTTAAAATTATTGATATTTAATGTTATTTCTGAAAGCTTAAATTCTATGCAAACAAAATATTGGTTATTAGAATTGAATTTTAAAATTGTTGATATTAATGTTATGTTATGTCTGAAAGCTTAAATTCTGTGCAAACAAAATATCGAGGCATCCTATGGACTGTATTCTGAATGTGTGCAACCCAGAAACTAGCTTGATAACAACCTTGTTTGTGTTTCTATGCTGGTGTGATAACAATACTTTTGCGATCAGTTCATCATTTGAGTTCAGCAAGTGTAATTAACTTTAGGCCAGTGGGCCAACACCGGCCCAGTTTTGGTTTGTTTTGAGATCGACATCAGCATAAACTTGACATGAGGATAAACATCAAATATTTTCTAATGTATTGGCCTTGACGTACATGTTTACTCCTGATACCCTCTAAGGATAGACTCCTGCGCTGGCAAACATCAAGCTGTTATTTCTGCACTCCCTCTGGCACAAAGAGCCTAGCAGATTGGTATCCTTAGAGCAATCTTTAGTCTTCGCTTTCCAGATGTACAAAGGTTCATAGACAGCTGAAAAGTATCATGAGAGGCTGGTAATCTGGTCATTGACTTCTGTTGTGAAGAGCCTAGCGTATGAATCCTTTGAGCATTGCTTAGTCTTCTCTTTCCAGATGTAGGGAGGTTCTTGGACAGCTGAGAGGTATCAAGAGAGGCCGATAACCTGGTCGTTGACTTCGTTTCAAGTAGTCCTTTAACTTATCTTCTGAGATGTTTTGCTCTCATAACAATTTCTTAGAAACATCTAAATTAATATTGCTTCAATGTATTACATAAAAAATGTATTGCCAAATTATTGTTTTCATCTGAAAGATTGTTTTCAAATTGAACCAATCTGAGCTAAAATGCCTTCATATTAATATTGTATTTAGAGTTTAGGGAAATAGTATTTATTTGCAGACATACCTTGCCTTTTTAAGCATTTAATGGTTGTATTGTTGGTCAACATTTTAATAGGCTTTTATGATCAATTCTTATAAATAGACTAGGTTTATAAATATTCTGACCCAGTTTGTGATTCAAGGAAAATCTAAAAATCTTTTTTTTTAATGGTTTGTTTACTTCTAGTTGCTATAGATTCTTTACAGGATTAAATAAGGTACTATACTTGCACGTATTTTAATAAACTTACAAAGACCAATACAATCATAAAAGTTGATGGATCATTGGGTAGTCAACAATGCTGTTGAATTATGGCAGTAACTATGATATCACTACAGCAGTAACTATGATATCACTACAGCAGTAACTATGATATCACTACAGCAGTAACTATGATATCACTACAGCAGTAACTATGATATAACTACAGCAGTAACTATGATATAACTACAGCAGTAACTATGATATCACTACAGCAGTAACTGTGATATCACTACAGCAGTAACTGTGATATTACTTCAGCAGTAAATGTGATATGACTTCAGCAGTAAATGTGATATGACTTCAGCAGAAACTGTGATATGACTTCAGCAGAAACTGTGATATGACTTCAGCAGAAACTGTGATATCACTACAGCATAAACTGTGATATCACTACAGCATAAACTGTGATATCACTACAGCATAAACTGTGATATCACTACAGCATAAACTGTGATATCACTACAGCATAAACTGTGATATCACTACAGCAGAAACTGTGATATCACTACAGCAGAAACTGTGATATCACTACAGCAGAAACTGTGATATCACTACAGCATAAACTGTGATATCACTACAGCAGAAACTGTGATATCACTACAGCAGAAACTGTGATATCACTACAGCAGAAACTGTGATATCACTACAGCAGTATCTGTGATATCACTACAGCAGTATCTGTGATATCAATACAGCAGTATCTATGATATCAATACAGCACCTAGTATACCATAATTACCGTGGATTGTTTAAACAATGATAGTTATCTATTTTATACATCATGATATACAACTACTGTAAATAACCTACTGTTATTCTTTGTTTAGCTCAGTCAAAGAAAATATCAAAGAGTGTTGTACAGTATATAACAAATCGTAGCTATTGGAGATTTACAGGACAGATGCCCCGATATATAAATGTATATCAACATATGTTAAACCCTAAAGGTTTCTGATTTATGAGCTTAAAAATAAAACGAAATATTTTGTCATTTTTAAATTGATATTTTCTAATAAATCATTTTGCAGTAAACCTAGATTAAGCATGCATAAACTTGGATGAGGTGATCGCCCTGACTAGTTTCGGGTAATTGGCTAATTGCGTATATTAACGATTCATTTAGTTAAGAATGCAACGTTCGTAAGACTGTACTCTATTCCAAGGTTGAAGTCATTGTCGGAAAGTGGTTCAAAGTGTTGATGTTCGATAACATGTTTCAGCTTATGATATATTTTGCCATCAGTTGTATGATTTATTCCGATGCTTTTCTACCTTTGAAGATGAATTGATGCAGATGATAAATACAAATTGGATCAGTAAAAAGTGCAGTTTCCTAACTAATAGCCAGTTTAATAATGTAATGATATATGCCTTTGATAGTTAAAAAAGTAATTTAGAAAATCGGTATAAATTGTACAGTTTTTTATTGGTAAAGTACGTTGTCCATTAATATGTTGACCATGACATGTAGTTGATCGATGAACTGAACTCGGGAGTCTTTGGAGACCTATCAATGTTCAGTCAGCTTTGTGAGGATGAAGCCGACAACATTAAAAGCATTATAACGGGTTAATATAAGGCTATACTAAGGATTTGGGATGATGTTAAGTGTATTTTTAGACATTATACTTATCAGAATAGCCTTCAAAGTTACTTTGATGTTCAAGGGGTTGTTGACAATCATTGGACAAAGTCCACCTTTCCTCAATTCATATTGCGGCGAGAAATAAATCAAATAATTTGGTATCGTGAGCAGAATTCATATAAGAAGTAACTCCCAAATATTTTAATTTGTAGTACGCTCTGATAGATTGCATTATTGTTATTAAATATTCATCCAATTAGGGTTTTGACCTTATTAGGATAGTGTAAAACCAAAAAATGCAGAGTTACAGGAAGAATTTACAAGAATGTCTTTTATCGCTGACCATTTTAAACTTCGCTGAGGTGTAACTTCTACCTAAAGGCAAGATTATTTAGCTAATGTATCATTTACTGTACAATATGCAAGATATTAAATATCACCATGGATGCATTGGACCTTGGCGTAACAAGAGATGTAAAACAAGGGTTTAATTTAACCTGGTACTCGTGTTTGTTAAGCTCTCGCATGTTTGAGCCGTTGAGATATTTCAACATCTGCCCTCGTACACATCTTGATCACTACCCTGCAGCTAGAGGAGGTCGACCACCGTTATATTCGCCATCCCGTGGGTCAACTGCATACATTGTGTTTTATCGGATGATTTATTACGATTTGAAAACTTCTCTTCTTATTGATGTCGTCGGTGTTTATTCCGTACGCTCCATTTACTTTCTGAATGTGAATTAATTAGTCTCTCTTGTCCTTAACATGCTTGAATAAAATTGTATATATTGCTTTTATAGAAAGTGATGCAATTTAATGAAGTATGCCGTTGTTGATGTATAAACTACCTCATAACATCCTTTTGTATAAAACTTGTAAGAATTAATTTTTTTTTTTCCATTAAACTAAGAAAAAACAACATTTGTTCTTGAAGATAATAGATAATTTGGCCGAATAAATAGAAAAATAAAACAATTTATGATGCATGAATTCTGATAATAAATATGAAATTTGTCCACAATTAGTGAAGCCAGCCTAATTTACCATACTTATATCAACATATGAATTTTACAAAATTCTTTGCATAAAAGGGAAAGCAATTCTAGTAAAAGGTTTATATATAGCATGGATAAAAACTAATAATCAAACAATTAAAATGTAAATTTTGAAGAACAATGGAAATTTAATTCCCAATTTAAAATCTATAAACATCTTCATCTTGCTTCTGATTGGTAAAAGAAAGTTTATTCCTGATAAACGTTGTGATTGGTCAATTTACAAGCCATGTTACAATTATTGCTATCACAAATTATGTTAGTTGGCTGACAGCCAAGTTATCTTGGTTCCTCATGTGGGTTGTTCATCCAGGGAAACATTGAACTCTGCGAGATGGCTAACGTGTCGCATCGCTGTTATGTAATATTTATAAGTATTACGTTCTGCCTAAGACGCCAGAATTAATCGTGATTTTGTTTTTGTTTCTGCTATCCAAATCTTTCTAACAAGCTGATTGAAAATGAAGTCGCCTGTAGCAGAAATTCTAGCTTTGCTTTATTTATGTGCAACAATAGTTGCATATTATCCTTTCATTTCTACTTGGCATCTATCCTTAAAATTAAATTTAGTGTATATGGCTTAGTGTTGAATCATAATGCCAGCTAGCAGATGGTATTTGTTATTCTGCTTTAATAATATATTCCAATATAAGCCCAATAACTTTTTATTTTATATGATTGATGACATTCATTATAACTTATTTTGAAATAAAATTTTTGCTAAATTATAATATATTCAGTATTTTTTATATGTTTAGACATACTTAATAATTATAATTTATTACATTTTAACCTTTAAAAACTATCTTTTCTATATTAAATTTTGTATGTGGAAAAATGATTGTAATATATTTCATTTAATTGAAAATATAGTCCACAGTACACCAGTTCCCTTATGTTTTATAAGAGAAAACACTGTATATTAGTTTCATACTGCAATACACTGTATTGAATATAGTGTTATTTTCATATAGCAATACTGTATTGAATATAACAGTGTTATTTTCATATAGCAATACTATTGAATATAACAGTGTTATTTTCATATAGCAATACTATTGAATATAACAGTGTTATTTTCATATAGCAATACTATTGAATATAACAGTGTTATTTTCATATAGCAATACTATTGAATATAACAGTGTTATTTTCATATAGGAATACTGTATTGAATATAACAGTGTTATTTTCATATAGCAATACTATTGAATATAACAGTGTTATTTTCATATAGCAATACTATTGAATATAACAGTGTTATTTTCATATAGCAATACTATTGAATATAACAGTGTTATTTTCATATAGCAATACTATTGAATATAACAGTGTTATTTTCATATAGCAATACTATTGAATATAACAGTGTTATTTTCATATAGCAATACTATTGAATATAACAGTGTTATTTTCATATAGCAATACTATTGAATATAACAGTGTTATTTTCATATAGCAATACTATTGAATATAACAGTGTTATTTTCATATAGCAATACTATTGAATATAACAGTGTTATTTTCATATAGCAATACTATTGAATATAACAGTGTTATTTTCATATAGCAATACTATTGAATATAACAGTGTTATTTTCATATAGCAATACTATTGAATATAACAGTGTTATTTTCATATAGCAATACTATTGAATATAACAGTGTTATTTTCATATAGCAATACTATTGAATATAACAGTGTTATTTTCATATAGCAATACTATTGAATATAACAGTGTTATTTTCATATAGCAATACTATTGAATATAACAGTGTTATTTTCATATAGCAATACTATTGAATATAACAGTGTTATTTTCATATAGCAATACTATTGAATATAACAGTGTTATTTTCATATAGCAATACTATTGAATATAACAGTGTTATTTTCATATAGCAATACTATTGAATATAACAGTGTTATTTTCATATAGCAATACTATTGAATATAACAGTGTTATTTTCATATAGCAATACTATTGAATATAACAGTGTTATTTTCATATAGGAATACTGTATTGAATATAACAGTGTTATTTTCATACAGGAATACTGTATTGAATATAACAGTGTTATTTTCATATAGCAATACTATTGGATATAACAGTGTTATTTTCATATAGCAATACTATTGAATATAACAGTGTTATTTTCATATAGCAATACTATTGAATATAACGGTGTTATTTTCATATAGCAATACTATTGAATATAACGGTGTTATTTTCATATAGCAATACTATTGAATATAACGGTGTTATTTTCATATAGCAATACTATTGAATATAACGGTGTTATTTTCATATAGCAATACTATTGAATATAACGGTGTTATTTTCATATAGCAATACTATTGAATATAACAGTGTTATTTTCATATAGCAATACTATTGAATATAACAGTGTTATTTTCATATAGCAATACTATTGAATATAACAGTGTTATTTTCATATAGCAATACTGTATTGAATATAACAGTGTTATTTTCATATAGCAATACTGTATTGAATATAACAGTGTTATTTTCATATAGCAATACTGTATTGAATATAACAGTGTTATTTTCATATAGCAATACTATTGAATATAACAGTGTTATTTTCATATAGCAATACTATTGAATATAACAGTGTTATTTTCATATAGCAATACTATTGAATATAACAGTGTTATTTTCATATAGCAATACTATTGAATATAACAGTGTTATTTTCATATAGCAATACTATTGAATATAACAGTGTTATTTTCATATAGCAATACTATTGAATATAACAGTGTTATTTTCATATAGCAATACTATTGAATATAACAGTGTTATTTTCATATAGCAATACTATTGAATATAACAGTGTTATTTTCATATAGCAATACTATTGAATATAACAGTGTTATTTTCATATAGCAATACTATTGAATATAACAGTGTTATTTTCATATAGCAATACTATTGAATATAACAGTGTTATTTTCATATAGCAATACTTTTGAATATAACAGTGTTATTTTCATATAGCAATACTATTGAATATAACAGTGTTATTTTCATATAGCAATACTATTGAATATAACAGTGTTATTTTCATATAGCAATACTATTGAATATAACAGTATCACTCTATACAGAACCATAACAAAACAAAAATATTTGACAGGTTTTTATTTTGCGTTAAACACCTTTTCCAATTATCTACCATGTTTTTTCAGTCCGTTGCTCTATACTCTGTGCACTTGTTTGTTTTTACTAAATGGATAAATATAGAAAGGACAGGAATGCTTCACAAAGTGTTTGTTATTTTAAAGAGAAGATACAAAGATGGCTAGAGTGTTTAATTGTATTTTTGACAAACGTAGCTATTCAGTGTTTGCACCAGGATATTGGTTTTTTTTCATCCCTTTCAATTAATCGTTAATTCACCTGATGGTTTACGTTGGCACTTCAATATATTACCACATTTGCTAGTTACAAATATTTAGATTAATAACAACAATAACAGATTCTAAATGAATCCCATATTACAACTTTATAAAACTAAACACGTTGAAATATGGCATCATTGTTTATTTTTAAATGATAATAGTGTGCTATATTAATACATTAACAATTTAAAGATATATTGTCCCCCTTATTTCAAATATTTTGTTGAATATGCCATTTTAATGTCACATAATAGTTATCGAAACCAAAAAAATGAACAATATTTAAATTGTCTTTAAAATTAACTGTTTTTTTGGTCGTTTTATAAGTGAAATATAAGTGATTATCTGTATCAAAACTACAAAATGGCCTATTTAAAGTCTGATTTATTAATCTTCATTTTTCATGTTTTTGGTGACAATCTTTAACACATTTTCATGAACTAGGAAATGCAAAATTGTTGTTTGGAAGGTAAAACAGGAATAAATGGCTGTACTGCTCAGTGTGTATTGTGGTGTCAGGATTATAATTATGAAACATGACCGAATTTTTTTTAATGGTGGGAAAATTTTGCATTTTTCTGAAACCATTTTTCCATTCCACTGACTCTAACCTTTAACAATTTTTTTAAATATCAATCAATTTTAATTTTTTATCAACCATAGACTTGGTTATTCAAAAAGGTGTTTAATGTCGCACATGAGATAGCATGATGATAACACTCTCGCATACAATTCTACATGATGCTGTTGTCAATCTCAACACAAGGCATCCTGCAAAGGTGCAAATATTCGGTATTAAAACAATGGTGTAAAGAGAACAATTTTGTTTCAATTGAATATAGAGTATAATCCGATTATTACACTTTCTTGTTCATATAGTGTAAAGTTGCACACGTAATACTAATGAAATAGTTTGCTAATTACTATGTGTTTAAACTTTGAATTTGACAAAATATTATCACTTTTCATTCATCACTAGGCACCTACCTAAACTCAATGATAAAATATTAAATGGTATATATTGTAAAAACAGATTTGTAGATTTACATTAGGAAAACATGATTTAAAAATATTAATATACTTACATTTTAATAGTGTTTACATGCATAGTATCAGTATATTTAGCCTGGTATGTGTTACATCGTTAAATCACTATTTTATGTCTTTATTTTATGTCTTTGAATAAAAAATAATTGCTACCCTAATACTACTGTCCAATGTTATACCAATATTAAATTCTTTCCAAGTTTTGTTTGCTTAAACTAACGCAAACAATGATCAACTTTGCGTTAATGTTTTTAATTTATTCAGAATATTTAACCTATTTTGTATTCATGACTCATTAGTACTTACTAAATATCAAAGTAAGATATTGAACAAATAATTTCATCAAACGACTATTAACTTGTTGAATAAATTTACATCTTATTGTGAAAAGGAATGTGATATTTAACATTAAATAAAACATTAATACTTAATATTAACATTAATACTACATCATACCATTTTTTTCTATCCATCATTCAATTTTTTTTAACGAATATGACTAAGTATAGTCTGGGTACAAAAATTAGGGGATACGCATTTCATTAACAATGGAAGTCATGGTCCATATTTTAAGAGGTAAGATTATATATGAGAATGCTATTATACTCAGTCATATACTATTAATACGGAGTATAATACTATGCTATATAATCTCACCTCCTAATTTAGGCTAAATATGGAAGCAAGACCTATACAATATTTTTACCAAAATTGTATGACACTACCGTACTCTAGTAGCAGTAAACAAAATTCTTGCTTTTTAAAGATAATCAAAGATAATCCTAAACATAGAGATATTACAGTATAGTTCACTATAATAATAATATCTCTATGTCCTAAATAACCAAAATGAATTGATTGTACTTGAATGAAAATATACCTATTCACGTACAGTACACTCAGCTTACCGAGAACAGTACAGAGTTTAGTTAGCTTGATTGTTATGTTAGTTTTCCACTCCCCCAGGAATAACATGACCCAGTAAAATGGTAGAATGACTGGCCTTGATGGTGTTAAAAGGCTGTGTTTTGTCAGCGACTTTTCTGCATTTAGTATGCTAGTGTGTTTAGGGTAATGCTATTCTTTTTTTCTTGATGCTAGAACAGTTGTAAATTATCAAATCTTTTGTGTTTTTCAAAAGTATTTTTTTATGCAATATGGAAATGCCATGGAAAATAGTAATAGATATAATCAGTTTTCTTTTAGATTACTTCTATTACGGTTTTATATAATGCATTTTCCATCAAAAATTTTTCGCTGCAGGTTTTGTCATGCTTTTTTTACATATAATGTAAATTGTAATAATACCCGCAGGATCAATCATTCAAATGTTATGTATGTTATGTTTATACCGTAGTTGTTTATTGGACATGTTATTGAATATAATAAAAAAAAATATTATAATATAAAAATTGTACCGGTACTCATAAACAGACACATTCTAAATATATTGGTATTTATTGATTCATGTGTGAATTTGATGATGTCTATAGAACGGCACTATGATCCACATTTAATTTGATGTGTATGAGCAGATGCCCTAAAATTTAATCTATTGAGTTTGTCCGTAATTTATAAAGAATGATGTGAACAAAACATAAAATGCTTGTTTATGATTATTTTATGTACAATGTCAGATACTAGTAGGCCTATACATAATGCATGCTTTGTTAAGCTTGGTTCCCACTAGAACGTAACGCAAGGACGTAAACGCAACGCAAGCGTTTTAACCAATGACAAGCGAAGTTATAGACAGTTAGCAATCACAAGCGAATAAGCCATCGCTTGTGATTGGTCAATTCACTTGCGTTGCGTTACGTCCTTGCGTTGCGTCGCTAGTGGGAAGCACGCTTTAAAGTTACAGATAAAGTAATAAGTTAGTATAAGTCCCAACCCAAGTTTCCATCCTTGATTTATTATTTCATCTTTCAAAATAATTACAAACAAAAAGAAATTGCTATACACAGTTTCTTTATTGGTTTCGGTATCTTGTCCATGTTTTCTTCCCTTTCTCCTCCCCATCTCTACGTCTTTCAAACATCAAAATGTGTGAGGTGGGGGTGGAAGAGGATTTGATGAACTTAATCTTTCTACAATAATAAAAATATACTAAAAACAAAAAATAACTGTTTGTTATTGTGTGATGTACACCACACTGTACATCAACAGACAGAAATTTTACTCTGTTAATTACAATATTTAAAGAAAAAAAAGCCTAAAAAATGATAAAAAGCACAGTACTTTGTCAGCATTTACTACAATCTGACTAAATGTTGGCAGCCTTCCAAACATTGTCTGCTTTGTAATGTCAACAGCATATCATGCTCATTATTTTGCTGTTTGTTTCGTTTGTGGACCTCAGCCAACAAGTGTTTCATTCGGCAAGGTTACAAAAGAAAGTACAGCAATGTCATAATTATGTCAGATAATATTGTCACCCGCTGGATTACATAACTAGACATCATCATTAAACAATGCTTGTCGCTCATTTTTCTGCTGTAATTTTACACTTCTAGTTGTAAATCTACCATGTGCTCTTTTTGCTTCATTAGCGCTCTGTAAATATTTACCTAAAAAGAGAATATGAAATTGAATTTAAATAGATCTTAAATTTCATTTTTACATCCGGTGTATTTCAAGGACAAAGCTGGCTTGTGACAGAAATTTACTCAACTGAAATAAAATAAAAACATTCGAAATAGAAGAGAAAACGAAAGATGTCGTTAACCTACTAAAAAACAATCTGTTTATCTGTTAAATCATCCTTAAACTTATAAAACTAATTAAAATCATATTTCTAGGTCAGGTTGTTTTAATTCAATTTTATGCATGAATTGGTTATTTTAACACAGAGATCCAAAAAACAAAAATCTCTTAATAACAGTTTGTTCTTTGATTGAACTCCACCCTCCAATATTGTATGATGAATATTATAATTCAATATAATTAGTTTTTTTAAAAGAGATAATTGAATGGCATTGTGTTATACTACAGAAACATTGTCTTTAATAACTAAAGGCAAATAATTTCTTATGAAACATATTTTTTTTACTGAACTATCACTTTAAGAACAATACATCATTATTATGAATATTAACGATATAATTTGTTATAATATGAGATATTAACCTCATTGTGTGATAGCATAAACCCATACGTTTGTCCTTTAGTGCAATTATAGTGCCATATCGAACAAATAGCTTGTTGTACAGTAATATGGAAAATATTCCAAAATAAACACAGGACCAACCTGCATATTAAATGCAATGGTTCTAATGATTGTATGTTTGGGGTATTTGACAGCAGTGTGTTTGGCAAATGTACAGTATTCCACCCAGCTTTAAGCTCTGTCTACACTATCAAACTTTATGTGACAAAAAAATGTGATGGACATGGATATGATAATGTCATATCACTACCATATTTAAGCATATCACCACCATATTTGGGCACACCACACTAGTTTAGTAGTGTAGACAGAGCTTAAACCCGCCCCTATACTTTTTAGCTACATCCATAAATAGTTTAAAAACATCAATAACTTGCTGTTTTAAATTAACTAAATGCATTTATGATATGTATATAAATAATAATTTGATACTATTATTCAATGCTATTACCACAGAAAATTTATCAATAAATGCAATTCTTTTTAAAACTACTCATGGAGAAATAGATTTATTCTCCTAATGTTTTATATGTGAATATTAACACATGTGTAATTTGATATGGGATTATTCAGGCAATTCATAAGAGTTGCGTTACTGAGCACTTTTTGAAAGCATCATTTCGATTAATATGTATGTTAACCTATAGCTGGTTACGTGATTTCACAAACTGATGCAGTATAAAGCTCTGTCTTCACTATCAAACTTTATGTGACAAAAAATGTGATGTGCCCATATATGGACATGATGATGTCATCTTCTTCTCTTCTTCTTAACGTTTTCCGTCTTCCGACATTAGGCTTTCCACAATTTGTTTCCATTTTTGTCTGTTTATCGCAGGATGGTATGTTATTGTGTTAGTGTCTACTTGTTCTTGTAAAAGTCTTTAAGATGATGTCATATCACTACCATATTTAAGCATCACTACCATATGTGGCCACGTCACACTTTTTAGTGTTTAGTTTGATAGTGTAGACAAAGCTTTAAAAGAAAGAGCTTACTGTCATGCCTCGGTAGGATTTAAAGTGTCGTTTCAGTCCATCATAAAGTGTCAAAGCCTTCAGTAAATAGTTTTTATTAACAACACATACGTTCAGCTCAGCGTTTATCCAAAAATTATTTGTTATCAATAATATGCATTTGCTGTTTTATTTTAGCTCAAAAATATTTTCAGAATTGTTATTCTGGGCATAATGCCAACATTATCATTGACTAACGATATTTTCTGCATCATTAGTTTTAATTGTCTCATGAGGTCCCTGCACTAAACACAATGTGTTTTTACCAGGAGGACTTCTAATCACATGGGGAGTGGGTGTGCTAGGTGTTAACTTGACAACCACTGGTTTTTCTATTTATCTTGTATCGTGACATTAATTCAGTTCTATATTGCAGTATTATAGAACGAAAATCGTCTTTGTGTTGGTTAAATGCCAACTTTCCATTTTGTCAGCTTTTTGAGTCAAACTTAAACAACAAATTGAATTTGGCAGGAGGAGGAGGCGTACATGTTTGTAAAATATTATTTTAAAATTGGTAATACTATTTTCTTACTATACATTAATACACGAAAATCAGACAAAATGGTGGCATGAGACTATGAAAGTCTAATATAGATAATATATCATAGGTTGTTTCAGAGTAGGGGTGTGGGACCTTCACCTGGTCTGGACTCCCCTACATTTTGGCAAATACAATGCAAAAATACATTGGACACATTAGGTGAAGTTCATTAGGTACCACCTCATTTTACAATATTTTTTAGGCCACTATTTTGAAATCCTGGATTGGCCACTAAATATAACAATATATTTATTGCATAATTTGTTCAAATGGTCGTTTAATCGAATGCAGTTCGTGCAAAATGTACTAAAAACTACTAAACATGGCACGATGATAACTGCATCCTTCTAACGTGTTATCAAAAGTATTCATCATTTGCTTCATTATACACGCCCTCGGGCGTTTTCATTAAACTCGATATTTCTGTTACGTCTATTCCAACGTTCTGTTGAAAACTCGTCGTAATTTCATTATATAAATGCATCTATTGCAAATCATTATTGGTCGTTGATCAAATTTTTGTGTCGGTTTTTTGAAAATGTTTTGTTTGAAGAAGACAAAGTGTCTTATATGTAGTCTTCTCATTTGTTATTCTGTATTATTATCCACTTCTGGGTTTTTTGTTGTTAATCTCCATTAAAATGCCAATTACAGCGTGTAACATTTATACAACCTCCTGTGAAATATTATTAATGCTTTTTTCTAGAGGATTTACAAAAAAAATGAATATACAGTATATGCCACAAATTGTTTTTCTTTAAAAATATTCATTTTTGGTAGAGATCAAAATGGATTATAGAAGTTTTTAAATACAAAACAAGAACAAAAATTTGAAAGATTGAATGAATTATAAATAAAAGTGAAAGCTTTTTATTTTGTCTTTTTGTCAAACAAGTTAAGCAATGTAATTATTATTTTACATTTTGACAATAAAAAGAGATATAAATATATGTGCACATTTGTTTGTTTAAAGGTTTGCATGGCAAAATCAAATGTTGATATAAAGTTTGCGGTACACCACATGTATTAGTTCTCAAAAGAACTGTTGAGTTTTGAGACTTTTTGTCACATAAAGTTAGTGTAGACAGAGCTTTATAATACAGACTTGAAAGAAGAAATCAAATGGGAATACTATTTATTATTCATTCTTGTACTTTCTTATATAACAAGCCACTTTTTTTCTCAACATTATTTCACTAAATTACAATATAAAACAAAAGAGTACATTGAATGTAGACGTATGTATAGATTCAGTGACACAGATATTATAAAGGATTTAATAAAGAACATCTATTTCTGGACAAATCAGTCGACTCAACAACGCAGTTCATTAAGTAAATGCGGATTCGTGTCATATACGTAAAATGGCACCCTCTAATTCACAAATTGATTAACAAATAATCCCCGATAGGTGAGTGGCATAATTGTTAAAGTGCTAATTACATCTGTAATATGCTGGCAACCTGACCTAGTTTATACATGGCAAATGATTTATTTGATATAAATCGGTAATTCTGTTTGGCCCAGAAAAATAACTTTTTTTGGAAATGCGTTGAAGACATTAGGGACATGTACATCAACGTCAGTGTTTTTTTTTATCACTGTTCATTTAGAGTTGTATTAATTAACTGGTGTTATCTATCTCTACTAAATAGGTTTTGATGAATATCAATTTTAAGCTCTGTCTGCACTATCAAACTAGTTTGACAAAGAAAGTGCGATATGCCCAAATATGGTAGTTCTATGCCCAAATATGGTAGTGCTATGCCCAAATATGGTAGTGCTATGCCCAAATATAGTAGTGATATAACATCACCGTGCCCATATATGAGCATATATATTTTTTTGTCACATAAAGTTTGATAGTGTAGACAGAATTAGTATATGTGTTAAGCGGATAAGAGATGACAGAACAGTATGGCCTAATGGATATTAGATTAGCATGTGAAAGGCATGGGTTCGGAACCTGTCAGTCATATTGCTTGTATCATTTTAGGCATCCTTTCGATTGGACGTAAAGCTGTTGATTCTATGTACATTTGCATACTATAAATTTAAAATGCATTTTTATAAAAAGTTTCTGTGATTTTGTTTGTAATAGAGGATATTTTTGGCTTTATGCATTATCTAAGCTTGATCATAGATATTATAGAACTATAATAATATCTGTATGACTTCATGCAAACAAGAGGGTTGTTATCCATTATTTATTGAATAATAGGTAAATGTGTTTTTGATAATATCTACAATTTTCTCACCAACTTTCTATTTGTTATGCTGGTATGACTTAGCTCTATTTGTGTCGTTCCATTGAACTCTCTCACACTCCCTTTTTCATTGGCATTTCATTCATCCATTACAATATACAAAGCTACACTTTGGTTAGAATTGTATATTGATCTATAAGCGTACCGAAAAAACATTTCTAGTTGTAAACACTCGGGCTAGCCAAACTATCTGTGTACAGTATGATGGACTAGTAAAACTAGGTTCTGCCGGATCATTTTTAGCAGTTCGGACTATGCCATGATAGTTTTAATTCTTAATACTATTTTTTTTTCTTTCCCAGGTATTTTAAATCTACAAATCCTCACTCGTGAATCTCTCAAATTATCGAATTATAATATAAAAATCTTGCTAATGTTCATGCGGCAAATTGCAGTATAAATGAATAGAACTTCTGTTATTGTGGAAGCTGTTTATTTTAACACTTAAATTTGTGGATTAAATTAAGAAGAATGTAAATGCTTCTTCTATATTAATGTTGTCTCAAATTTCCATTGTGAAGTTATTAGCTGTTTGATAACCAGTGCTTCATTTCTGTTTCATGTTTAGAATTACTTGTGAGGGCTGCTAGCTACTACTCACATTGTTGTGCTAAGGCTAGTGTTTGTGTTATGCTAGGTTCAAGTTTCTTGTTGTGTCAGCCTCTAAACACCATTCAGTACCCTGCAAGATTGCGCAAATTCCCTCGAGCCTGCAGCCTAGTATTAGATCTTCTATCCTCAGCTAGTAAACAAGTCTCCGCTAGAGACCAGCTTACATTCGTGCTTTGAAAGGTTTCCAGAAACTCGCTAACAACTTAAACATTGCCAAATTATTTTGATCAGATTTTAAATCATAATAGTACTGTAATTGTAATACTGTTTTGTTGTTCAGTATTGGAATTGTTCATACTAAAACTTCTAGAATTTAGTTTAGGCTCGAGGGTTGGAGTGTACTACTAATTGGTTTTTCTAGTATTAAATACAAAGAACATATAATTTATAATACAGTGAATAGAGCAACCAACCAAATCTTCCATAGAAAATACAAATTGTGTAAAACCTATACAATACACAGATAGTACTACTGCATACCCTATAGTATACTAAATCTCTATTAGCCTGTTGTGTAAAGATAAACAAATTCACAGAGATTAGAGACGTTTTATTTTTAGTATAAATTTATCACGATAAAACAGCTATAACAAGTTGTGGCATTTCTATAAAACATAAAATATTATACTAATTAAAACAAAACTAAGTGTGGAATGCTGCCGAAACCAATAACAGAACAAACTAAATCTTTCAAAATGATGTGTTTAAAACGAAGAGGATATAAATTCCTTTTGGAATGTGCAGTTTTGTAGGTTCAGGCACATAATAAAATAACGTCCTTTTTATCAAGTGCTATCCTAACATAGATCAGTATGGAATGTTGCTGAACTAGGGTAAACTAATCAATCAAAATTCTTTTGTTGTTGCCGTGAAGGGGGTGTAAATTTACTATGCTGCCCCATATGTCCAAAGTATTTTATCAGTGTTGATAACTGTGATACAGATCATACTGTAGAAGAATATGTATCTCTTGAACTTTATGACTAGTAGACAAACAAGTGTGCTTCTTTAGTACTGGAGTATATCCTCTGGTATAATCCCCTAGAACACACAAAGTTGTGCCGACTTTAGGGGTGGAACTATACCCGGGGAAAGCCTAGTTCAGGAAAAAAAATTGTTAAGCATTTCTTGTAAAATTATTTTAGCTGGCTAGAGAGAGGCCTACATCCAGACCAAAAGTAAAAAAATACTAGCACTACAGATAGGTTGCTACATCAGTACTAGTTGGTGACAAGAACGCTAGTACGGTAGGTCATACCCAGTACCGTTTTGATTTTATGATCATTTGAGAAACCACCTCACAGCACTATACCTGGGGATATGCCTGTTGGTGAAATCAGACATAAAGTAGGTGGTGAGATTATACCTGAGGGTATATGGTATATAAATTAATATCATCTGATATCAATCCATGTTGTTTTGCATTAAATATTCAGTTGTTTTTTAATGTAACTATTTATATTTTTTGTTTTTGTTTTTAAAATTTATATTTATTTACGTGACCTCTATTAAACTTGGCTTGGCTTCAAATTTAATTTTTGTTTTCTATGTTAATTGAGCATATTAATTGATGGTAATCATATTTTTTGTATATCGTACAAATGAATTATTCTAAAGGAAAAATGGTTCCAAGAAAACTTGGCAATCTCTTAATATCATCAGTAGCCCATGTTTCTGGTTATACACCAGGATGTGGTCTTTGGCAAATGTATAAAATAAATCTTTTTTAAACTGCATATTTTGTCCGTCAGACACAACTACATTCTCGGAAAATTGTCTTGTTTCGACATTGAACCCAATATCGTTTAATAAGCCGATGGATTTATTACAATAAATGCAAAAATGGTTTTTCCACCTCATAAGATTTAGAGGCATTATCTAATAATAGAGAAAACCTGTAAAGTAGAATGGTCTTTAGGTATATAATTGGAAATATAACAATAAAGTATATAAAAATAGAAATGTAACAAATAGTGCTTTAAAGTAATTAGTATACAATTGTAAATCACACAACCACACAATTTTCTCATAAAAAAGGTTAGATCTCAAGGATCTATCTTGTTGTGAAAATTGTACTAGATTTCACCCTTTTTTGGTAGTTTAGTGTGCGAGACATAAGAACAGTAATATTGTATGGTATCTGTATGTCTTAAGCTCTATGATGAAAAAATGTGATGTGCATATATGGAAGTGATATGCACAAATATGGTAGTGATATGCACAAATATGGTAGTGATATGCACAAATATGGTAGTGATATGCACAAATATGGTAGTGATATGCACAAATATGGGCACGTCCATATATGGGCACATCACATTTTTGTTGTCAAAAGTTTGATAGTGTAGGCTTAAAGTTAGATGCCTGCATCCATGACACATATTACAAAGTATCGTAGCAGCTTGCTTGAAACTGGTCAATGTATAACATCCTGTTACTTGTAACATTTTAAATCTTATTGTCAAAATTGTCTCAAATTGCAATCGGTAAGGAGTTGCCGGCTGTCACAGAATATATCCTATATTCTTGTTTATTTTGTTCTTGAGTGATTGGACTGGTTAATAATTATTAGGATAATATTATTGAAGTATTTATTTTAAGATAGAAATCCTCCTTCTCAATTATGTTGTACATCAAGTACAGTACATTGCTACTTATAATCAGTTAAACGACTGGATTGTGTTTAGAATCCCCCTTCTCTCTTCCCCCACCCCCTTCTTTCCCCACCCCCTTCTTTCCCCCACCCCCCTTCTTTCCCCCACCCCCTTCTTTCCCCCACCCCCCTTCTTTCCCCCCTGTTTGGTATTATTTTCAAGCACATTTATTAGGATATGATCCAAATCACTGTTTTTTGGATCTCAGCTAAAACCTATTCTTCTAAACTTGACACAAAATTGTTTTAAATGAAATGGACAAACATGTACAGTGGGAGTGAAGACGCTAGTGCCTTTGGTTCTGGCCGTAGAATGCACCACCAATAGGGAAAAACCTATTCCCTGCCCATTCTTGACACATTAATGTCGTCCAATTATAGTAATAAGCTCCTTCCTCACGACATTAATGTCAAGGCTTGTTCATTAATTAAGGTATTCGTTGACATATTTTTGAATTATGACGTCGCCTTCCTTCAACCACGATTACATCACTTGCCAAAGTATATTAAGACATTTTTGTCAATTTCTGACTCAATTACAATATTTATATCATGCGAAATAGGTCACACATCCATTATTATTACAAGGTTGTTTAATAAAGTGCTTTTAATAATATACAATTCAAGTTTTCAAATCACTGTTTTAAGTAATTTATTCTGTCTAAATAGATTGCATTGCAACAATTTGAGGCCAAAGTATCATCAGTGTAATGAAAATGTCATAATACACTTGTGCTGAAAATGGTTTTATTAATCCAATATTTTAAACTATCTTTCTAAAGTATTATTTAGCATACTTATTGTAATTGCGTGCTTGTTTTATATGACCTTTGACCTAATGTTTCGCAGTTGGGGTTCTGGGGCATTACCATTTGTTTTTTTAGGCAACTTGTCATCTCATACGCTCGGTTTGGGGCATTGATAGTCTACATGTAGAAAGTACTATATAGCTGTAGTTGTGTCCACATTTTTGTGCAGATACATAATACTGTATAACCTGCCAGAAACCTTTACTATACTATGCATTGATTTAATAATTATACTATACTGAATACCGACTTGTTAATCTCGTGAAAATGTTATCACAGCCTGGAGATGTTCATGACTTGATTTGTCTTTGATTTTCTTTCAAAGTGGCGGAATCGAGTTACATACCATCTCAATCAAGTAATTCGTACCTTGAACTCAATCCGAGCTAAATATGCATAAAATGGCTTTTTTATCCGAGTTTCTGTGAATGTTTTGCAATTCAAACGTATCTAATTATCTTCCACTTTGCCGGTCACTGTCTTTGTATCGCACGTAATATTTTTCATTTCATAACATCAATTAACCAATATCTGTCGCAATCCATACATGGAAGATTTTATCGGGCAGATATGCGCAGATGCCAGCTTGGCCAATAAAAAAATAATTATTTAAGAATTATGTACATTACAGGGACAGAGAAATCATACTAGCTGCGTGGTAATGTTACACAAAGTGCTATGGCCTCAAGACATGCTCTCAGTCATTCGTTTACCTCTTCGTTAAATGCAGTTCAATTTTTGATAGAGAAGTTCATTCCCTCTGGCTATTTTCTTTTTGTATCTCGTACATCGTCAAGTTTCCGTCATCTCGACAATCACTTTTCACAAAATCATCATTTTTAATAAGATAGTTCAGACTTTATGGCAATTAATACTTAATTTCAAAGCATCAATTTTGTTGTTTCATTATATAGCAATATTTTATGAAGTAAAATTTTAAACTCTTTATATCTTTCAGACATCCTATAATAGATGCACACAAAAACCGAAAGTAAGTGGTATTCTCGTTTCATCTTTTTTTAAATTATTTAATTTTGATTAATATTTCAGATTTGTGGAAGCCAGTGGTCCTTAGACATTTAGATATTAAACACATTACGAGAGTAAAACACGAAAAAATTAAAGATGTATTGTCCCCCACAAACATGAAAATTTAAGATTAATAAAATCATATTTTGAATAGGCCATTTTGCAGATTTAATAAAGTTCACTGCTGTAGGAAAAAAAAGACAAAAGAAACGGTGAAAATAAAAAAAATAATATTGGTTGCCATTAATGTTATTTGTTTCATCAAAAGGGGAAAATCATCACAAGCTAGGCTACCTATTTACCAGCACTTCCACTGCTATTTTCAGGTTAAAATAGTGGCACTTATTCAAAAGTGGTTTGTTTAACAACCTAGGCTTGCTTGATACTATTTTGCACACATAGTCAGCTCCACCATGACCACTGGAAACTGGAATAAGGCATATTTTAAGTTGTTGATGAGAACAGGCTTGAGCAAAGAATATTAGAACAACACATGCCAAAATGTTCCTCCCCTGTAGCTCCATGGTTCATATCACCTCATAATAATTCATCACCAAAGTAGACCTGTCATTAAATCACACACACCTTTTTGTAGCATCGCAAGCATGTTATATACACCCCCTTCTTGCACAATAGTGCTTTGATAGTACATCCTAATGATATGACTACAAACAGTTTATCTTCACAAGCCAATAGACACTACGGTACCTCATTATAATCTACTGATTAAAAAGAATTCCAGTATTACCCTAATTATAAACATGGCAATTTTCTTGTCAGGATGCACACATGCCGACGAGCAGTTGACTGTACTTTCGTTCCCCAGCGGCCTGAATGTGATCACAAATACAGAATTGAATAATAAACTATACTTGATACAAATTGAATATTATTTTGTACTCATTTTCACACAAAACCCATTAATCCAAAGACTTTATTAAATTTTACTGTTTTCAAATCAATGCATATTGATAATGACCAGAAGGGATTGATAATTGATATTGATAATGATAATGACCAGAAGGGAACAAATTATAATAACATTGTTCTCGTAGTAAATTGATCCCTGACGAAGGTCATAGTATGCACTGTTTACTCACTGTTTTTACCGTGCGAGTCAATTTGAGTATGTGCCTGGAACGTGATGTGCTGTGCGCCATGTGGGGATGTGTGGCGCTACACGCGATGTGGCCTGTTGCGTGCACACTACTAACTTGTGTCGAGTTACCGCAAATTGATGGCTAACTAGTGGTAAATTTATTCTCTAAAAATGACACTAAATACTACTTTAGACCTCGGATACCTATAAATATCTGAATCTTTTCTTAATAATAATATTTTTCATTAGTAATAAAAAAAAGTATACAATTCTAAAAATGTAATCATATGCAGTAGTGTATATAATAATATAAAGTGTATTAATAGTAAAGGAGAATTCAGAAAATATCTTGAATAGAATAATAAATAAATATGTGAATTTGCTTTCTAAATTGAACTATGATATTGTTCAGTCAATCTTATACATATCTTTTAATCTATAATTAAGGTCTTGCTATACAACTATGCTTCATAATTTAAATGTAATTACTTCTTTTCTACGAAATCCTAATAAAACGTAGATGTAAATTTATTTCAATGATTGCTGAAATAATTTGAATATACTTACTTATATCCATCTATATCTATAGAACACCTATATTGACCGTTGGTCACCATCTGGTCACCTATATTGACCGTTGGTCACCGTCTGGGTTTGCAGAGAATGAGCACATCCAAATGTTCCCACATGTACACAATGAAATGCAACGTAATTTTTTTTTTTTTTTTTTTTTTTTTATACTGGATATTACCTCTTCAGTCCAAGAAGACCCAGTTATGATCAGTGGCTGAGTGTTCCTAGGCCGTAACTAGTTCCTAGGCCATAGATATTACAAAACGAAAGTGTGGTACCTCTACTCATAAAGATAATTGTACCTAACCCCATGCCTAACCTCCAATGTAGTGGACAGGTTTCAATGTAAGCGAGACCCACTGTATGTCCCAGGGTGGGATTATTCTAACATTGCTATTGTAATAATACAATTTTTATTTATATCCATCTACTATCAGCAGATCACATAAATTATTTACTCAGATTAGAATAGAAATGCATTGAACCTTTGCTTAATTGCTTTATACTACAGTGTCATTGACTGAACAATCTGATTAAATACAAAAATTCTTCCTACACCTGTTATAATTATGCAAATATTTAATACTTGGATTGTTGCCAATTGTTTGCAATTAATAACTTGAAAATGTATGAAGGGCTGGTAGATAAAAAAATTGTACTAACTATTTTTATTGATATTTCTCAGACAAATAAATAATTTAACTATGACAATTAATATTTATTTATTTCATGTCGACAGTATGTTACATCCAAAGCTGATCTCATATCCAAACAAAAAAGTAAATTAAATTTTGAGAATTTCATATAATATAAAATGAATTAATATTTATATAATATGCAATTAAATATAATTAATAATGTTAACTGGAAATGTGATTTGTAATGATGAAGTATGGTTAGTTGTTAGGTACCAATTTCTTATTCCAAAAATCTAGGTTCGATGATTTTGTATCCGTCATTTAATGATATGAATAAATGTGGCATAAAAGTCTCGTGCTTTACTCGGTATTCTTGAAGTCTTGGTTCAAGCTGTATGCAATGCAGTGCTCGTTAGTTAAGTGTTACTGTAGATACATTTCATTTTAAATTTAAATGTGTTTTAAACGAAAACAAATTTATCTTCTTAAATCCATGATCATTCAATATTCTTATGAGTCATACTTTAGTGATGTCATTTTATTTCAAGTATCGTTACTTTTAGTCAGACACAAAAACAAATATTATACTTCTATTATATTATTATTTTTTAGCATTAGAAAAACACTTTATATGCATAATATATATTTATTATATCCCTTGCTGTCTCGGTTTAATGAAAATGATACAGGTCAATGTGGGCCATATAGTTTAATGTTTTTTATTGGTAATATTTAATAAAACTTCTCTGTCTGGCATTAATGAAGTAGTATGTACTGTATTTATAAATCTTATAAAGATATGAATCAAGGTATCCAAGCTTGTGTAATGTTAATATTGTTCGATTTATAAAGCGCTGAGAGAAAAAACAGAAAAAAATTACAAAGAAAAAAGATGGGTTTTTAAGAGTGTTTTGAAAACTATGATAGAGGATGCATTTTTAATAGGATCAGTAAGATTGTTCCACAGTTTAGGAGCTGCAACTGCAAAGGCTCGATCACCATAGGTCTTAAGGCGGCTGGGTGGAACAAAAAGTGCAGATGGATTTAGTGGTCGACCTAAGTTTATCATCTTAACATAGATTTTTAATATTAGCTTCCAAACGACTGTACCACAACAGTTGTGTTCACACAATTTGTAAACACAACGAATATGCTACTGGCACTAAAGAACTGAAAGTAAGCCAACTTAGTTATCCGTTCACAAAGACTGAACGCCATCGAAAAGAAACTTTTTTCAGTGAAATAAACAAAATTCTAATTAAATAAAATCCTTTGTCTATACATCTAAAAATCACTACACTCTCCCAAAGCCTGGCCTACGATGCTCTGCTAAATGCTGATGGACCGCCATTAAAAACGCTACAGAAGGATTAATACCATACTACTTATCAGGAACGTACCCGGATCTTTTAGTTTTGTAAAAACACACCCTAAAGTATATAACATTAGTACTGAGACTGAGAGTTATATATATATATAGACTACCCTGTTATAAATATTGATTGATTTATAAACTGTCCACATTAGAGCTCAGACAGTCAGGCTGTCCATAAGATATTATGATTGTTCTGACTGTAATTTTTAATAGATATTGAGGGGAATGACTTTTTGTTTCATTATGCCAGTGCCATAGTTGTTAACATTATCTTTTAATATAGTGCCATTTTCCAATTTCTTCACATCGTTGGTTTCTTAATTATAATGTACTGTATTAATTTTGTTTGAATGTATAGACTTCTATTGCCCGTACTAAATTATTGACAACAATTTATTTTATGCAGTTGAACTCCTCCTTATTCAGAGTACACTTTCCTCTGAAACTATTGAGGGGAAATGTATGACACTGACACTAGAACATTTTTTGTCTTTCTTCTGGTTATCTCTTCTCCATTTATAATTCCCAGATCTTTCTTCAGGTATAAACAAAAAGAAAGAGAAAAATACCCTTTTCACACCTACAAAAAGTAACAAGTTGTAACAAGTTATAACCAGGTTTGCATAGTCATAGTAGTGTGGTCCCTTGATGTCCCTTGTGAAATCTCTGGAGAAAAACATACCTGTATTAGAGGCCAATTTTTTTGTTCAAAAAGGTCCCGAGATGTTGCTGCCCTGGTATCAAACTGATCAATCATAGTAATCAAATAGCATGTAATTATGAGTTCGCATATGCGTGTGTGAAAACGTGTATTAAATCAGGAGATCAAACCTGGTTACAAGTTGTAACAAGTTATGCAGATGTGAAAAGTATATATGTGTGTATTTTTTAAATCTAGGGATGTTAAATATTTTAGGCCTGGTTATGGTTCAACTGTAAACTACCAACTTTGTTATACATACCTACAGCCTACTTCTTAGAAGGTAATCATATTCATGTCTTCTAATTTGGCTGATTTCCAGCGGTATCTGTAAATAATTCTTACAGGTGTTTGTTTTGAACTTTGGCCTTTTAGCATTTCATGTTTAAGTCATGTTGCATCCGACCTTAAATGTCATTACAGTATTGCGAAATGTACCATACATTAGGCTGTACCTTTTAATGCCATATCTTTTCGCAATTACTACTACTACTACTACTAGCAGAAATCATTTCATGGTAAAGTATATTGGCAAAAATAACCCTAGTAGAAATGCAATACGTTTGATGTTTTTTGAATCGTACCAAAAAAAATAATATGGTAGTATGCTTTCCTATATCATGGAGGTTATACCTTCATGCCTATATCAAGAGTAGTTTAGATAAAGTATTAATTACATTGTAACTTCCCATATACAGAAACAATGTTTGTTAACTGTGGGTGGTTGTGTTACTCTCTTGAACTTGGTTTTACTTTCATCTTGGGCCCAATAACTCAGATTGTTACTGCTTTTAGTTGTACACTGTACATTTTTTAAGACTGAGCAAATCTTCTAATTGGAAACCGAAACCAGGTTATAATAATGATGATGATGTTAGTACCCTAGATGACTGCATCTTGTCATGTTTATGGTGAAGTAGGACTTCTTCGTGACATTATTCTTCTTCAAAAACATAATGATCAGATTCGTTCATTCACACATGGGTTTTTATGTCATTAATTCCCGACCTATGACCTTTGCAAAGGAAGCGTACAAGTCATTAGTTGTCACTTACTAACTGATGCTGTTAAGTTTCTATGGCAACTGTCTAGATAGCAATCTTTTAAGTATTTTATTTTTAACTAATTTTGAGGGGAAATATAGTTTCAGACTGTATGTACAGTATGTAGGGACAATATTCTAACATGCAGACATAGAGCTTGGTCTGTACATTGTCTAAAGAAAGGAGAAGATTCTAAACATGTTTATATTCATGGCATGACAATTGACATTATTCCAACATTAATATCTAACTACTCGCACTACTGCTACTATATCTACTTATGTATATCTACTACTAATTATATCTAGACAAACAAAATCTAATTGTATGCATTCTATTGTGCATGCTCTCTGATATGATTGATTATAGTTAATAACATTTAATAACCAATAAAGTAAATATCAAATAATATCTTATTAAATGCAAATGGCTGAAGTAGCAGACTTGCAGTCTTTACCATTTTGCATATAAAAGGAATGTTGCTTTTTATCTTTTTCTAGTATACTCATATGGTATGTTATCTCACATAAAACAATATCACTATTTTCAAATATGTACGTGTACGCATTATGTTGGAATAAAAAAATTATTGAACTAGTGATCTTAAAATTAAATGGAAACCACCAAGAATAATGCATATAACTTACATATAAATCCAGAGTGAAATTGTTTTAAAAAAGCCTCTTCAAATATAAAGACAAATAAATTTACTCAAATAGTATAAAATAGAATAAACTTGATTTGAATATTGGTATATTACAAATCTTTTAAATCAATAATTGTAGAGACAATGCTTTAGCGATTTTAGACAACTTTGGTCTCTTATTGGAATCACTTATAGCACAAGATAGCAGGAAAGTGGTCTCTGATTGGAATTGATCTAAAGCCAACTTAAAATGTAATTATATTTTCCCTGTAACATGCCAGGTGCTCTGTAGAATACGATTGATTGATTAGTGTGGTACTATTCAGAAACCAATTCGTTTAATAGATTAAAAGTGATTTGCCGTGGATTTCATTGGAGAGCAACAGTAACATATTTCCCGTGCATTGACATGGTCTACTTCCCCCAGGGGTTTGAGCAAATATCGCATTATGATTTCGAGCGATATATTAAAAGTGTTGAGTATTTTTGATAGCGGGTCGATGACTGATACAACGTACTGTAGTTTTTCACTAATGCTGTATATTGCATTGTTTATTGCGAGCTACAGCATGTGTTCTAGATATAGATTCATGTCATATACACACATTAATAATGACAAACATATTCTATTTCAAAGGAATCAACATTTTCTACAACCCATTACACTTGTCCAGCACTTCCTCTACCATCACTTGACTTGTCCCAATGTTTCTTCTTCACAACACTTATCCTCATCCAAACACCTCTTTTTCCCAATACTTTCTCATCAGAACACTTTCATTAACATTTTATCCAACACTTCCTCCACTCTGTGCGTCTCCTAGAAGTACTGATGAAGAAGTCAGTGGTGACAATAGAATGGACCTAAGACCTGACTTTCTTTCTAGTTCTCTTAAAACACACTTTAACACACTCTCATCATGATCACTATCCCCCTTTAAAACTTTCTCCCCATCAGTTTCCTTTCTTTGAACCCAACCCCATTTTCTCTATTCTAATTCATCATTTTCGATTAAAGACTAAAAATTCCTGACATTAATTGACAGTAAATCTTCTACCATCCATCTGAGCAAAGCCATTTTTCACATTTACAGAAAATTCAAAATACACCTTGCTATGACTCACTCAATGCCAACAATTCATTTTCAAATTCACCTCGGTTTTACCTTGCTTTTATCTTCTTGTCAAAATGTTTCTACAAACATTTGCAATTGTTTTTGATCGTTACTAATTTCATTTCATGTAGTTTTGTATATTTGTAAAGTGGCAATGAAAATTTATGAAATGCAATATTAGAATTTTAAAAATAGCAGATGATTTCCCTCTAGATGGACTATTAATACCAACTCATGTTGTCACATCGTATTTCAAATTGGCTTCCATCCGTCCCTACTGATCAATTCTTCATTTGAATGTAGTAGGAAGAAAGTAGTTGCTATGTTTAGGCTTAAATATTTGTGTGATATTTGTCTACTATGAATGTAGGATACCCATTTGGTCCTTGCGTGTCATTCTCAATCTTACTTAGAAAAAGAAAACTGGTAAATATGTACATTTTAAATTACAGAAGCAATTATAAAGCAATCGATACAGTTTCTAACTATTAATAAAGTAAAATTACATAATTTAACCTAAAAAATAAATCATATCTTTATGAAATTCAATGAGCCAACTTCAGTGTGGTCACTTGAGAGCCATTCTAAGGGAAATCCAACTGTCATTTTACTGCATAAAGCCACTCCAGAGAGATTCCATTCATCCTCTGAAAGCCTCTTCCAGAGTTCTTGGCCAGTGATGCTAAACCTATTTCCAGCTTATTGCCGACGATAACATGATTTATAACAGTAGAGAAAATGAGGAAAAATGTAAATCAAATTGCGTTTAATTTAAAATGATTGATTTTGGAATAACTTGGATACGTTGTATGTGGCGATGATTAGTCGTGAGGTTTTCATAGCTGTTTATGTACAGAATGCTGGGTGATTGTAACTTGCCTCATTATGTAAGATAATATTGCCAGCAAAATGCATTCTTTTCATTAGATTATGCTCGAATTGTTGCCAATAATATCTAATGCAATGCTTTTCATTTGTTAATCAAAGCATGTGTCCATTCAAATAGGTTTTTGACCCTTCTTGTCAGCACAATTGTTTCTTTGCTTGACTTAGCAGATCAATGATATAACAATCATGCTGTTGGAATATGATGTACTGATGTAGTTTGTAGCTAGGCTCTACAGTTAGTAATTTCAAATTTGCTTGGTCCTTATTTAGTAGTCAGCATCACATGAAAGCTTGCTACACACTGTAGTGTGTAGCAGGCTATCCAAATACACTCAAGAATTTTACATGAAAAGTTCTCCTATTTCGGTACGGGCTTATCATAATCCATCATGGGCTTATACCCACATCAGTACAATATTGAATGTTATTTTAACTAAAATCCGTCTAAAATAAAGTGCAGTACATAATACAACGTAATCTCACTGTAATTAAGTTGATCGCCGGCTAAATTGTCCAAGTAAAGTCCAATCCGAAAACTGGCTACAGATCCCTCAGAGTTTAAAATAAATCCAATGGTTAATTTTACGGACCACTGCCAGGTCCCGCTAAACTGAGCAACGCTAGCTAAAAAGTCCAATCTGAATGTAAACACATGACCTTCAACATCCGAGTCAATTGTAGTTTTTAACGTCACAGTTACATTTTGGTAAAACCTTGGTAAATCTAACTGTGTGAAATTATCCAAATGCGAACAACGGTCAATTTTAACGATGGCCTTGGATAATTTTTTTAAATAATTTATGTCCAGTGCGAACAAGGCTTTAATGTAAATGTGTGTAGGTATAAGGAAATTTGATAACTCAGTCCTAGGGTCTGAATGAATATAATTACTACTGTATATTCAATGTTCATTTTCAAGGCAATATTTGGTTGTAATAGTTTGTATGTTTAACAACATGATTAATAGTGGCCATTATTGATGGTTACTTTCATTCCATTAAACATGAAAATAAGTCTACAGGAAATTGTAATGTACTGCCAAAAATAACAAGTATAATAAATGAGTACTGTCAAGAGTATCAACTTAGTCTCCCATCGTTATTGCATATTTATGTACGTTTATTCCACATCATTTATTACTTTTTGTAACATTTCAAGATTTATGCGATTTGTCCGCGATACCTAATTGTTAGTAATATAATTATTATCATCGTCGTCATCCTCAATGATTTTGGGTTGCGAAAATAGCGAAGGTTCCATTATCATTAATCAGCACAGCTATGACGTGCGTCGTCAGCTTTGCGAGAAAAACCTGAAAACATAGTTAAGCAAGTGTCAACGAATGTTATAACTAGTTTTGAGCGACAGAGTTCTTTGTGAATTGTAACATGTGTAGGAAGCCTTGGATTCGTAGATCTGTTAAAATTTAATGAATTATCTGCTGATGTATTACACAACATCTATCTTTAATTTTTAAATTTGCTTATAATTATATATAATATAATGTGACATTTATATAGCACTATTTCGTGAAGATCAGATTGCTGTGGACTTAGATGTTACCTTTTCAACAACATCCTAAGGGGGCCACCGTGTTACTGGCAGCCAACTATGGCGCCATTAACTAATTTTGACTTGATGCAATAAGACATATGCTTACAGAATTTTATTCTTTTTCGTTTTAGAAAACGTCAAAGCAACGAGGAATGTTGAACTGTACAGAAACTGAACGATTTTTAGGTTTGAAGACGATAGCATCGTCGCCGTGCGATGGGAACCATGCATCAAGCATCATGATAACGCCAACGTCAAGCCCCACGAAGGAGCTCGAGAAGTCAGACGATGCACAGGCTGCAGACAGTAGCACGAGTGATGATGACTACAGCGGCAACGAGTTCGAAGACACGTTAGAAGATATTATCTTCCCGATTGATCCTGACGACGAATTGGATTTAGATGAAATAGAAAATAATTGAATTTGCTAAAATATGTTGCCAAGTCCGTTTTTCATTCTGCCAAAACCTTACGTTTGCGACAGACATTTCAATCCGCTACCTGATTCACACATGCAACCAATGTATACCAATTGTTACCTTGGTACAAATATCTGTAATATTTATATACAGCTTTACCTTGATATTACTTTTCTAAAGATCGTATAAATACGCGCAAGGAATTTCGATTGTTGAAAGTTCATGTTAAAAGATTTTTAGTCACATTACACTGGCTTTTCATTACGAGAATACGAAATAAGAACGATGGTAATATTGCAGAAGATATCTTGGTAACCATTTGTTAGTTTATACATTTAATTGTACATATGTGTGACTAAAGATATATAAAAGGTTATTGAGGCAATTTCATTTTTTTCTTCTTGTTTATTTTTAAATTACTAATAATAATAATAAAAGAACTAGAAATATGTAAAGTATGTTTTGTGTAGAATGTCATAATTTATAAAAATTGAGATTTAGGGAAAATACCTATTTTAGTCCAATACAATCTCTACTCTACATAGAGTCTTTATTTTCTCTGTGCTTCTCATCTCCCCTCCTGTGTTAATGTTGTATATTCTGTAAGTGACATATTCTATACCCTTGGAAGGTAGATCTTTGCACTTATTGATTAACTATACTTAGAATATATAAAATGTTGGTGGTTTTAAGTAGCGTTTTAGCATTTGGCTTTTACCTGAGTTTGCAGGTAATACGTGACTGTTTAAATTTGTGATACTAATGCTTTCTATAGAAAGCTGGCTGAGGAATTTGCTCAAAAACGAATTTCATTTTGATTTTTCCAAAGGAGTGTTTGTTGTAACCATATCCTTTTAAAATACACAAAATGAACAAATGTATGTGAAATGATGTAACATTATCTATTGCATTAACAGTATACGAGGTGGTTCACCTCATGCTTTAATTGCTTTGTGATTGTTAGTTGATTGGCAATTTCTGTAACCTAAATATGAAGCATTTTATTCCACTGTTAGTTGAAATCATCCCTGTTCATTTTTTTGTTTATTCCTAATGTAGAGAGTATATAAAAATTATTCAGAAATATTTAATACCTGTTATTATTAATCGTAAAAATGAAATTTTATATAGTTTGTCGCACAGATGGTAGGGTTCTAGTCTGTTGGCAGTGTGTGTGAAACTGCTTGTTATCCAGTGTATATGCTGTGATTAACATGGTTTATTTTACACACTTTGTTCTATAGAAACTCCTGATGAATTTCAATCCCTAAATTCACAAGGACTTATCTATATATTTTTAATTTGCAATTTTAACTCTTGGGTTCCAACATTTTAAACTTGGATGTCATCCCGTTTTCAGATTATATTATTTTCCTTTTTACTATTTTCGAATAAATTATTAATAATTGAAATTTATAGTATAGTAATGTGGGGGAAATATCCTAATTGGTTTGTTTTTAATTATTAATTTATTAAGTTGAAATGGATATCTGAATTATTATTTTCTATTTTTACCGTTTCAAACAATATGTTTATAGTTTTATTAGTATATGTTTTATGTTTGTTAAAATTTGGTGTTTTTTTTTTATAGACAGCATTTGTTTTTCTATATTATATTATTAGTGTGTGTTACTCGTGTGCAGTGCAATGCAAAACATTTTAAAAATACATTATGTACATGTTGATTCTGGGGGATTTCGTCTCTTTCTAGGTTTGTTTCTTTTCAATCTTATACACATTCTTGCCTATAACGTTGCTATCTAAACTCAATTTGTGGTACTTTTTGTTTTATATTTTGCAATGATGACGATGATGATGATGGTAGTGGCTAATACATTGAATGCCGTGATGAATTCATTGATCAAAGTGGGTGTGTTATATAATCAATTGTTATTGTAAGGACGCCAATCGTACCGAGGCTGATGAAATGTGGCGAGACATTATCACACGGTTTATGCATGACCAGTGCTGTAATAAAAAAGGTGTTTTAAGCTCTGTCTACACTATCAAACGTTATGTGACAAAAAAATGTGATGTGCCCATATATGGACCTGGTGATGTCATATCACCACCATATTTGGGATTATCACACTTTTTGAGCTTTAGGGAAAGTTTCACCCTGTGTAAAGCATGTAACAATTATTCAAGTATCTTACAACATTATTCTGTTTCATTGATAAATAATTGACTGCTGTTTCTGATGCCATAAATTGTTTTAGTTAAATGCAATTATGCATCGCTTGCATTGTTACGCCACTGGTCATGGATTTTGATTTTGTCTTGCGTGAAGACAAACAAGGAATTATTTTGCGAAAGGAACATATTCATTTATATTTGCTTTTGTCCAATTACAAATTTAGTAGGAAAAAAAATTGTTAAATCCTGTGTTTCCAACAAATTTTTTTCAATTTCAAGATCTGTCCAATTTAAAAAAAAAAATGTTTTTATGTCAAAATTTTGACATATGGTTATTACACTGGCCAACAGGTGGCTATATATGGGCATGGCATCATTATGATCAAATATGGTGATATTATGGCATATTTTTTTTTTCCTAATATAGTAGTAGGAAGATTTATATTCTGAAATATATATCAAGGTATTTTTGTTTAGCTTGGTATAAAACTTTCTAGTGAGAAGTACAATAATTTTTTTAATAAATTGAAATTATTAATATGACTCGTTTTTAACTTTATAGACCCCTGTAATGTGCGCCCTCTGGATCACTAGATAACTTAGACATGATCAGGTTTAGCTGTGCAATTGTGTCAAAACTGTTTTTTCACTTGGTTTTCTGTATTTTGTTTATTTGTAATTTGCATAGCATTTTGTTTTCATCTGAGTATAGGTAACTTTATGAATATGAATGACCATATTTGTGTTGTGGGTGTGGCTTAATGACATGCTTTCATTGGTAGTTTGAATATGTATGAATATTCATAAACTGGGTATGGCTTTGGTATATATTATCTGATATTTTATGAATATGCATATTATGTGGGTGTGGCTTAACTAGTATTATATTATAAGGTATAATGGCTTCAGTTGTTTTTCCTTTCCATTTTGTAAACATGTTCCAATGCTTTGATAAGGTTTAAAATATTCATCATATTCATATTTTTAATAGTATAAAAATGTAGAAAGTTTGGAATGGTATTTTTTTGGTTATAGATTTAAGTATTATACCAAAAACAAATCACTTTGAGTGGAAATGAAACATGGGTTGTCAAAACCATTGTGATTGAAACTAAAGGATGTGTTACACGAGAAATGAAATAGAAAATGACCAAAGGCTAATTTTACTTGATCAAAAGGTGTTTGAATGGTAAAAACAAGTGTGATATGTAGAGAAACAGTATTCTAGTATATGCTCAAGCATTTATTACTTGGAAGAAAGGTTTTCAGAATTTTTTTATACATTATTAATGTTTTTAAAGATGTCAACAAAGTCCATAGTGTTTTATATAAAGTAGGTGCCTCATTAATGGCAATGCCTGGTTATTTGTCAGGCCACTTTTAAAAAAAAAGTGTTAGCGAGGAGAAGGAGGAGAAAAAAAAAGTTTTAAAAACTGTGCCTGTCTTTTTCGATGTATAATTTTGGAAACTAGACAAGGAAATGTATATGAAGATGAATATAACTGCATGCTTAACAAATAAATAAAGTAGGTTGTTATACACAAGTTGACATTTTTTAATCGATAATTTTGAGTGTGGACCAATGTACATATTTATTGGCATGTGTTAGATAAGTGGTTTAGATGCAGATAATGAGAACAGGGGCAGGCTTTTCCACCCGTATTTTGTAATTTTTTTATCAAATAAGGGCAGTATCTCTCAGGGGTTTGTTTGTCATTCTTTTTTCCATCAAAGTGTCCCGCTTTGAAGTGTACATAATGTGCTAGTGAGATCTTGGTATGTTTAGAGGTAGCACTGTATAAGTGCTCAAAGCTATACCAGCTATAACAACCATCCTAGGCTTGTTTTTTAAAGTAGATGGCTGGGATAGCTCATGTATTTTGTGTGACGAATGAATAAAAATTGACTGCTAATATAAAATAACACGCTGGTGTTTGGCTTCATTATTTTCTAGACTGTTTGTCTCTTATATAAAAGCAATACAAAAATAAACACAAAATTATATATAATATGTTTACATATATATACAAGTAATTGAACTATGCCTGTTATACAGTATATCAACATTATGCTGATATAAATACTTTATTTATTTTTATGTCTGCCTTTACGTAGTACATTATACCATATTTATTCAAATAAATGCTGCGAGGCATAAATTCAGAAGGGTTTTTTAGAGGGGGGTGTTTGTTCGAGGGATGCGTTTATTTTTTGGGTGTAATATGGTAACATGTTTAATCAAATAAATACCCCCTAGATATGAATACAATTAATATCGAGAAGTGATAAAATGCAATAAAAATTGTATCAAAATGCTTGGTAAATCTACTACAAATAGAAATGTGTTGTAATACAATATTGTGTGTATGCATGTGGCGGGGCAAAGGAAATAAATAAAGGCCTCGGGGGAAATATTCAGGCGTTTATTCAGAGCGGAGCGTTTATTCGATTAAATACGGGATATATAGCCCTCTTCTATCAATTAATGGAAATAAAATATTTCTATTGGCAATAAAAAAAAAAGAACTATGTGCTGCAAACAAAAAGGAAGGAATGTTAGAGGATTTGAACATATTTTTTTTTATTTGGGTGGTGAGAAAAATTATTAAAAGATGCAATAAGGCATACTTCAAGAGATGTTATCAAAGATCTTCAACAACTCAAGCTTCACCACTAATTCCGTCCCTTTTAACTTCTTTTAATACCATGAGAGGGAGGGGTGGATCAAGAACAGAGAAGCGCTAGCATACAATATTATTGTAAAACATAGATTTCAAAAAATAGTTTATAAATTTAATATTTTTTTGTCCCCTATATTCAGCATGCAATACTGTTACTACATAAACAAAAAGATGCATTTACAAGCTCGTAAAGACATGTTATCTTCGCATATAAGCTTATTATTCTTATCTAAGTCACAGCACAAAGCTTTTGTGCATAATTATTAAGTTTCTGATGTACGCTGTAGAATTTAATCACTTGTATACTAGCCTACTGCATATTTTTAGGTACCTGGATAAAAGAGTAATTGTAGAGGGCGCTATGTACTTTTTCTGAAAGTGCTCTCTGCAAATACCGATGTACTGTTGTTGCATATACCAGGGACGAGTGAATGTCATTCTTCCCTGATACCATAGACCTCTAATTAGAGGTCTATGCATATACTATTTTTAAATATTACTATAATTTCATTGCGTGCAATATAAGCATCACATAAAATATTAGTTTTATATGAAAGATCCGGTAGCAAAAAAGGGTACCCTGGATTTCTTCCGTCGAATTGTACAGGCCTACGAAATTGTTTACTAACTATATGGTATGGTTATACAATAATTATCCAATCATTAAGTTTAGTTCCCACTAGGACAACTCAGCACAACGGAAGTAGTAAGCTGACCAATTACAAGCGACAGGATCGGATGATCCATCGCTTGTGATTGGTCAAATTACTTTGTTAAACGCTTTCGCCTTTGCGTTGCGTCCTAGCGAAAAATCAAGCGATATGTGTGCAAAATGTTGTCCGTTCGGAATATATTGGGGTTTGTTTTGTTGTTGAGTGATGTAGAATGAGGTTTTGTTCATCATGGCCGTTATTTAGTATATATTATAATTATGATTTATTCACAGAAGAAAAAATAATATATTACTTATTTTTTTATATTACTGTAGCTTCGGGGGGAAACGAGAAGTGTGTTCTCGATGACATTTCTGCTTTCGTTCAGCTACGTAACTCATCATTAATCACGCATAGATGCTTCTGATATATTTTATATCAACATTTTACAGAGTTCATAAGATATTCGTCTCCTTCCAGCGCCCGCAGTGTGTAGGCCTACATCGTAAACGCATTTAGTGTTTGTAACGTTTATTGAATAAGGCTTCAATCATAATTATGTCTTGTCGGTGCTGAGAGCACATAGACAGGGGTGTACACCATTTGTATAAGGTATTTTGCAGACAAAAAAAAGACAGCATAATTCAGTAGGCCTATCCCTTTTTGGCCGTGGCCCCCACAATATAGGTCCATCATGTATATAGGAACATAAACACTCCCTTTAATAATATCTATCCATCAACAGAATATAATAGAAGACAATGAAAATAACCAAGTCATGTTTACCCAACCTACAACATGAATAAAAGTGAATTTGCTCTAGTTTTTGTGAACCACTATTATAATATTGCTTATTGATATGAAAGCAAATGTGCATGTATTGTCCACAGATGTTATATTAAAAATCACATCATGATCGCCACAGTCAATATCCACAGTGAGTACAATGCTTTTATTTAAAGTATTAGTTTGAAGAGTTTATTATTCGTACGAATAGGACTATGATGCAATAATATGCAGGTGATACCCGGGTTGCGATACAATGTAACCGGCGTGTCTTCCTCCATGGCACATGGTACACAATAGTAGAAGGAAAACGTAATAGTACGGTTTTATTAACGATTACCGACACTGATAATACGTTAAAGAGAATAATTGCACTACAGGTGCTGATGGAAAATCGTCACGTTAAAGTATGGTAGTTTTGCTACAAATCAGATTCCTTCAATCACCGTAAAACGGAGACGTAATATTATAAAGTCACATATGATCTGACTCTTCTCTCTGTGATCAACGGTTATCCTACATTCGCAGTTTATAGTCAGTAGGCCTACTCATGTTTTCAGGTGCTGACATCTTGCATAACGTCAACATTTCGTAGGCACCGTTTACAAAGTAGACATTGGCAGAATTTCTATGTATAGTTTGCGTTCCCTTTAAAACGCAAGTTGTCCCACTCCGACATACCTACGTAAAATTGTGAAGTCACTATAAACGTTGAACGTAAAAAGGCAGCTTTAATTATTAACTATAATACGCTGGAAATTAAACGAATTGAAACAGAATAGTTAAATAAAATAAGCCATTCTAAAAGTAGAAGTACATTACACGTGGTTGTATAACAGTAGTTTTATGATAGCACATCACACAAACAGTGACTACCCTCTGTTCACAACTTATATACGCTTGAATGTCGCCCTCTGGACATTCGATATTTAAACCCCAGTCTTACATTTTTTTTGTATAATTAATTATTAAGTAAATATAATTATTTGGAAATGTTATACTAAATATGTTGTAAATAAAATGTATTACGAGATTTATATTTACAGCAATAGCGCCCTCTATACATTTCGCTCTTCGCCTATATCGTGCGTAGTGATGATGAAATTGGCAGATAATTTGTTAAAATAAAATAAACTTCGATAATTTCTAAGTGCAATTAAAACTTGCTCATTATTTCTCTTTAACTCGTCATTAATACTGGTGTGTGCAGATAGAGTACTCTCATTTACTTTTAGTCATCCTTGAAAATGAAGAAAAGTCACGTCAGTCAAGATGAGCACATTTCATTAAAAGTTGAGTAGGCATTTAAAAAAAGCGGCCAGCAGTCATCAAAGAGACAACATAAAGTATAACTCGTCTCAAAGGTAAATCGTATATACCAAGCCGACAACGAACTCTGGGGATTAAAATCCATTTACGGTTAAGCAACAATATTTTGCCGATAAGGCCGTAATTACGACAGGTAATTGGTGTGCCTCTCGTTAGATATATGGCAATGCAAATGTTCATGATATAACGTCATTCGCATTTATTCAATAATGTAAAACAAAACAAAAGTTACAAAGACTACATAAAATAGATAGGCAGAAGATTTAAATAATATTTAAATCGAAAAAAAACTAACAATAGGCCTATCGCAGGATTGAACTTATTTTTCTGTGGTACAAAAACTTTAAGTCTGACTGCTTTTTAGCCAATGGCAAGCTTCAGATATGTGACGTATACGTTAAAAGGTCGTTCAACCTTCCAGTTTTCGTGATGAATGATCTGAAATCTTTGTGTGTACAAAAAGCGCTTCGAAAAGGTTGTCATTTTGATCACATTGGAAAGGCCCAATAAACTTTGACGGTTATCCTTAAACTTACTTTTTGTGAGATGTTTTGGATGATGCAGTATAGTTAAAGGTGAATTTACTAATTTATCTGAACACAGAGTGTTTAGAATGTGTGGTGAGTAAAACTTGTCTGGAGTTGTTATGTTTTGGTGGTGTAGGCTAGGCCTCGGCCTTTACTACTACTATAGTAGCTAGTACACAAGCCTTGACTCGAGCGGTACGACGACTTCGATAGAATTGGTTGTTTGGGAGAGCCTAAGGCCTAGCTAGTTTTCATGCCATGCGTGATATTTCATAGGCCTATATCTAGCGAATAATATGTAGGCATAGCCTGTAGTAGCTAGGCCTAGTTGGCGTATTACTATTATTAAATACTGTACGTGTAACATTAAACAACAATAAATAATATTTTTTAATCATAAATACCGTACATTGGCAATAACTACTAGAACTAGGGCCTAGGCGAATTACTGGCTAGACATGGTCCTAGTTGGGTGCAGGTCAAGTCGGCCCCAAACCGTCTCGGCCAAAGTCAAGTCGGCCCCACGTCATGTCGGCCCCAAGTCAACTCGGCCTCAAGTCAACTCGGCCTCAAGTAAACTCGGCCTCACGTCAACTCGGCCAAAAACTAATCGGTCAACTCGGCCACAATAAATTATGGAACGCAAAAAGTGCTTAATATTATTACGATTCTTACTATCCACGTTTTAAAAAAAATGAAGAAATAAAAAATATAATATCATATAAAAAAATGAACTCATTGCCGATATGAATAGAAGTAGGGATAACGATGTAAAATTAAAAGTTAATATTTTTCAAACAAATTATACATTGCCTGTTAGTATTTTGTATCAATATTATAATATAATAAAGAAAGAATTATGAAAATATGACTTGTAGTTTTCGAAATATAGGGTTTAAAACATCGCCGAAAATGATCGTTTTTAGCCACGAACGATATAAACAAATTGCGCCCTCAGTCGACAATTGTATGAACTAGTCATTTTTCGTAAAAATAATTATATAAAATCACGATTTTAAGTAACATATTTTATATATCAACATTGTAAAATTCAATAAAATATGATATTACTTATTTATTATATAAAAAAGAGTGTTTATTTAACCTCGTTCGAAGAATTTCAATGCATTATTTTCCTGTGTAATTGGACAGGCCTGACACCATGTGACTTCACGGCACTCGCGAGAAAATTATTCCGCTGTGTGTTGAATCGCGTCAACCAATCAAAGGGCGAGAATCCAAAATCGTTCAACCGTGAGACTTGCGGAGCGGAGGTTTGATTGGCTTGCGATGACATCATACCATAAAATGGCGTTTTTGTAGTTGAGCCCCTCGGAATTTTTCAAAAATTATTTAAAAAATGGACTAAACGGATATTTTTTATGGTATATGGGTTGTTACTATGAAATATTCGAATCATAAAGGCCTCATATCGGGATAAAATTGTTTTTTTAGCAGTTAAAATTAATATTTTTCTTAGTAACAAGCACATGGTATGTGGAACTATATTATCTTGGTGTAGGAATAAAAAACATTTTGAGGTCATAAGAGGCTCAACTACAAAAATAAGGTTGAAATGGTAGGTCATTGAGCCTTCCGAGGGTTTCGTAGTAAACAAAAGCTATACGCGCTAGGCGATAACGATCTTTTAACCACTATATTCACATTTTTGGTTGAATGAAATGGAAATAAAAAATACTTGATCTTATAGAATAATAGGTAAATAAATATATACTCAAAAGGATATATTTATAATTAATTTATTTTCAGAACAATTACCTAATAAAAAGTGTTTACCAAAGTAAAAAAACACCGCGTCAATGACATTGCGCGCATAGTAACGTGCGCGCTGTTTAATCGTGGTAATGAAAATGGAGTCAGCTCTCGGTATCCCTAATAGAAGTACCCGCGTGTTACAAAAAACACGTGCAGGTACCGTATTTTAGGAAATCGAAGACGGAGGCCTACGTTCCACCATTTGGCCGTAGAAAAAATGATCGTACATCGTTTTTGTGCATGATTTGCGTTTTTTAAAAAGGGGAATCCCCCGGTCAGCGAAAACACGTAGCAGTTGTAGATATCGAAAAAGCTGGCAAACGCGCAGGGAGGCTCAGCTACGAAATTTTATTAAACGTAAATAAAGGAAAGTTGGTGAAATCATTCCTATTTTTTTTGCTAAATATATTATTGTCTAAATAATAATATTCATTAAAAGTCAGAATTATTCATAGTTAAAAAATTGTGAAGAAATATTATTTTATCAATCCCCTTCATTTGCACTTTTTGCGTTCCATACTTTAACGGGGCCGAGTTGACCGATTATATTTTGGCCGAGTTGACGTGAGGCCGAGTTGACTTGAGGCCGAGTTGACTTGAGGCCGACTTGACTTGGGGCCGACTTGACTTTGGCCGAGACGGTTTAGGGCCGACTTGGATCGAAACCTCCTAGTTAATAGACAGGGCTAGTTTAGCATCTCAGTAGTACTGGATAGTACTAAACATATACGTCCTTTCTCCAGTCAGACAAACCTAACATAATTTAAATACCATATAAATATACAAATAAATATATTTTTTTTCCATGTTATTAAAATGACAAAAATGTTACTTCATTTAATTTTTTGTTATGATTTATTATAATAATTTTATTGCTATTGATTTGAATGCATTTTTTAAAATGTAGAAACTCCATATTTACTCACTTAGTACATTACTGAATTTAATTTAAAACCCATACAATTGATTACAGTGGGTTAATTTTTTAGCACGGGCCAAATTGTAAATAATGATAGTCTTGCGGGCCAGATCATATAGAGCATAGTGTCACAGGTTACGGGAACCAGGTGATGAAGCTCTGGAATCACATGGGCTTTAAATGGACATTATCACATTTTTTGCAGTAGCTCTTTTTCATTTGGCTTGCGAGTTGAGAACCCAGGTCTATGACAATTAGCATCTTGTAAGTTAGTTCTCTTGCTGTGTCAATCTTGTATGTTTGTAAATTTGCTTTTGCACTGATAATTTGCTCACAAAAGCATTGCATTGAATGCCTTAATTAGATGCAAAATAGCATAAGAGGCCAAGAATAGGTGTAAAGGATCTAAGTAATCCTAGGGTATTTTTCTGTAAAGGTTATCTTCTCTATTGTTTAATTAAGAAAGGTTAGATTATTATATAAGAATGAGTGATTCAAAATAAAGGAACAATACTGTACATTCAGTATGTGATAAATCCAACAGTACTGTACCATACAATAATAATATTTATGGTTGACTTTGATATACTGTATGCCTTACAGTGAATGTGAATCAAGACATTATTATTCAATTGCCAGCCAGATCAGGAAAATGGTGTTACAGAAAAATACAATTGGAATGCTACTGTATCTTCAATCGATCTGTGAAAATTATTCTAATTCTAGTTACAGTATAATAATATTTAATGTTTTATTTTACCCTTTTAATTATTTACTCATTTTTTTAAAAGTCCTTAGTGAAATTCTGTTATTTGTAGATCATATAAAATTAGAAAATATATAAAGCTCTGTTATACTATCTTTATCAAACTACTTTTGACAAAAAAATTGTGATGTGCCCAAATATGGTAGTGATATGCCCAAATATGGTACTGATATGACATCATCATGTCCATATATGGGCACATCACATTTTGTCGTCACATAAAGTTTGATAGTGTAGACAGAGCTTTAAAGTAATACTGCAGTCTTGTCTCATAACAACAGCAATTTCATGCATAAATTTGCTACACAAAATAACGTCAGTGGCCTGAGGGTGTCATGACATTTTAAATGGGGTATTGTCTAGAGATTACACTTGGAAGACCTTATTAAAAGAAGGCAATCAGAAGATTGGTTATCATGGAAAATATTTTATCAGGGGATATTTAATTATTTGCTATGTTTTCATTATTAAATGTTGTTTTGCAGCCGTGAATTGGTGCTGAGTCGACACTACACTACAGTATACTCATAGATAGTACGATGAGCAGTTTGATTGGATTTATACTCTGACTATTTTAAAATCTAGCTATGTGAGCAAATCTAAAATCAAGACAACTTTAATTTGTGTTGGAAGTGGACAGTGCAACAACATGGCAATAACGCATAGTCATCTGATTGCACTCGCCATCATAGTTCTGGAATTATTTGCAGGCTCTGTCAACGCCCTTTGTCCAAATGTGTGTGCATGTAAGCGGCCCAAGAACAGCGAACGTTCCCGTGATAAAGACGTTTCGTGTTCTTCGCAAATGCTGTCTACCATTCCGGAAGGGATGCCAGCCAATACAGCCAAACTGTAAGTTTGGTTTAATTTAATCATTATTTTTTTGCAAAGTTCAGGCGAACCCATGTTGCCATATCTACCTTAAAAACTTGCATTAAAGCAAAGCAATTAATGAGAGATTATTCACAATATTATTAAATAATAATTCAAATACTTCAATCTTTAAATGTTTTTTTTTATGAAAATAAGTACTGTATATTTTGAATTTGAATGATCATCGTTATTTTTATGTTGAGTTTTACAGTGTAGTATTTAATAGATTACTAAAAAAAGTGCATTCATTAAAACAACAATCAAAGTTGAAGTCTCTGCTAGGCCTTGACAGATTGTGAAGATTGTTGTTTATTTTGCACCATCCATATACCACTTGACACGTTGGACTCTGCTAGGAGCATATTGCACCAAGATGAGGAAAGGAATAAAGCTGGAAATCTTTCAGCATAAGTCAGCCAAATGCCTCTAAACTGCAGTCATGCATAACAAATGCCCATGGGAGATAACCTTTAACCTCAATTTGCATGATGCCATCTGTCAATTTGAACAAAATAAGGAAGTATTTCAACCCTTAGGAGGTCCTCAATATTGGATGTAAATTTACCAATTTAAAATTCAACTTTTATCATATAATTTTCAAGCTGCAGCCCTACAGTGTACTACATACCGTTTAAAAAAAAAGTGAGAGTACAGTATCTGCCTGGGTATCTGAGCTGCTACTGTACCTGTACATAGGTGTACTATAGTACAGTACATCTTGCATGATTATAGTAAAGAGATAGAGACAGTTGTTATATTCCTATTGGTACATCCCAGGGGCGGGGAGGGGTCATGGTTGGCTGTCCCCTTGGGATAAATGCAAATAACATAACAAGAGGTTAGTGACTTATTGAAAGCAATTTGAATTAGGAATCCACAGTGTTCTATCAAGTCAATAGTTTCTATAGTATGTTCATACCAAATTTTATCATTTGAGAAAATCTATATTTTAAAATTTACAAAGAAATAGTACGAAAAAAAAGGTATGTACAGGTAAACTCCAAACCAACCTAAACTAAAACTGTAATACAGTACTATGAATTATCTTTTTTTTTGACATTATTTTTAATTACTGTAAATTGTTGTTGAAAAAGTGAGCAAAAGAAGTAAAACTTTATCACAATATCTGCACGACGTTTTAAAAAAATTAAAGAACTGTTATCACCACAGGCTTTAGTAAATAGTAGAATCATTTAAGTACTTTGTGTATTCTTATAAAGATTAAAACTGCACAAATGAGACTATTATTACCTTCATTCAACTATTTTATAGAATTCATTGTGAAGCAAGCTTTGCCATGCCTACAAACAAGTCAATTGTTCTTGTTAGTTCATTCACCTTCAAAAGTCACTGAAACTTAAGTTATATTTTTATATTTGGGTAACTTAATAGCTCACAATATCCTTACATAAATAAACCATAAAATAATTGTTTATTACTTTTAACACTAACTTTACTTCCAAGTGGAATATTGGGTATACAGTAGTAGTAAGTAGTAGACTACTTTCTGTAATCAGGGGTTTCGTTAGTAGCCGGCAACCGGCGCATTCGACCGTCTACTTTGACATTTTCGCCGGCTACTTTCTGTCTACTTAGGCCTACACGGCCTAGGCTAGTAGGCCTAGGCTAGCTTCCGGCGCGAGTACTTTTATTAATCAAGAACAATACGTACGTGTTTGTTGTATTTATTACGTTCTCGTGACGACACGATGATTAAAATAGGATTGTAATTAAATATTTAATCAATTATTTTACCATGTAATATCTGTACACGAAAGGGACCTAAAACTCCCTGACCTATCTATGGAATTTTCATTTTAAACTTTTCGCACTGTGTGTGTGTGTAGCATGCGTTTCCGTGGCATTGTTGATTGAATTGATTGATTGATTGATTGAATTGATTGATTGAATTGATTGATTGAAATATATATTTAGAATCCTTCAACCGTGACGACCATACACCAACGCGATTCGCTTAAAATGACATCATATGATATTAATTTTCTGTGGTTGAGCCTCTCAGAATTTCACAAAAATTCTTTTAAACATGTAAAAATTAGATATTTTTTATGATATACGATTTATCTATAAACAACTCGAATTATAAACTACCTAATATTTCAAGAAAATAAAACATTTTTAGCACTATATTATCTTGGCGTAGGAAAACAAATTTTAATTTGTGAGAGGCTCAACCACGCTGAAGGTATAGTGGGGGAAGTCCCCTCCTGGACCGCATGTAGCCGTTTTGCCTTGAAAATTGTCGTACGGGCTTGTGTGGTTCGTGTCGTTAACTGTATCATATAGTTAATATGATGCATTAGAAATCAAACTTTTATGATCTTTTAGATTAATAATTAGACACCAAAGTCATTTTTTCATAGTATATTTATTCTCAGAGTAATTGATAATCAAAAATTGTTTACTAGGCCTAGTGAAGAAAAATAGCACGTCAAAGAAATCGCGCGCATATAGTAACGTATCGTAGTTGAATCGTGGAAAGCAAAATACTGCTCTGGGACGCGTGCCTCTCCGATTCCCTAATAATAGACCTAGCCTAGGCCCTATATTATTATTATTAATAATATATAATATTATTATTGAACTTCCTAACGTCATAAAATAAGGAACCACGCATTTTAAATTAATAAAGTACATAACAAATGGGAGTAAAATAATTGCTAAATACAACGGGCCAAAAAAGTTTCGTGCGTTTATATGTTGTTATTGTTATGCTATTTTTTTGTAATTAGTATTTTTTTTAAAACACAAATATGCAGGGTTTTTTTTCCTCAAATATTTAATATACATAAATGCAATAAAAATAAATATATTTATTTCAAATTAAGCATATATTTATGTGTCTGTAAACTAGTTTAAATGACCTATATAGCTCTAGAAAGCCAGAGCTTCCAGGGGCCTTCGACCCCGACCGGGGGCCCTTGACGGCCCCCTGGCCCCCAGCCAATGGTTGTTCGCTTCGCTCACAAAGTTATTTATTTAGGACTTCAAAATTCTCCTGTTAATTTTTTTTTTCTCCTCCTACTTAAAACCTTAATGCAACCCCTGGTAATGACTACTAGTATTGGATAACTACAGATAATTGGTGATAAACCATGGACTTCTAAATTTATACTGTATGTCCGTGGTAAAACCAAAATTAAAAGTGAATTCAATTTTAAGTTTTTGTTTGTCAAATAATAAAATGACCATGTTCCTGGTGTCACAATTAGTTAAAATGGAACTAAAAATGTTCTGTTTTAAAGCCTTATTACAATTTTAAATGTACTGTTTATATACTGTAGTGCTTTTTTTAGTTTAATTATAATGAAATAATACAACAGAACCCCTCCTTTTGTTTTTAAGGGAACACCCTTATTCAGGCAACACCATTATTCAGGCAACACCATTATTCAGGCAACACCATTATTCAGGGAACATTATTATTCAGGGAACACCATAATTCAGGCAACACCATTATTGAGGGAACATTATTATTCAGGGAACATTATTATTCAGGCGACACCCATACAGCATTAATAGAACTATTCTTTCTTATAAAACAAAAGGAATACAGTATTATTGTGAAAGTAGTGCTTTGATATGGGCAGTGATTAGCTACAGTACATTACTGTACATTTGTGATGGCCTGATATCAAACTACAGTATATAGTAGTACCAATGTAATATGCTAACTCAGACTATTGATAATTAATAAAGAATTAATTATTTGGACCTTGTATTGTATTGAGATTGTATAACAAATACATACTTAGCTATAGTATAAATGCATACAGTACTGTAGTCTACTGCCCTAAAACACAATAATGTGTGTAAAAATAAAACAGTGATCCTAAGTATTGTAACTGTCAAAATAGCCTATTAACTGAATTTTTAGTTTATACTGTAGGTAAAGTACAAAATATGTTTGATTTTAGGCTTACGGTACTCAGTCATTTAATACTGTATTTTTAAAAATTTACAAATGAGATACAATGTGACCAATAATTAACCAAGATTCATTGTACAGTATAGTTATATGGTAAAGCCATCGGCTAGTTATTCAATATTAAGCATCATGGTTAACAATAACATTAACAAGCCTAGGCCTACTATAAAAGCAAATCTACTCAAAGACCTAAAGGCACAATATCTTGCATAATCGTTCATTCACATAATCAAGAAATTTAAGAATAATAAATGACTTTTCCAGTGTCTGTCAGGTGAAATCATATTTCACAGTGAAATTATGGATTTATTTCTCTGATGCTTTTAATTAATTATATAATTAGATTGATCTGTGCTGTAGACTCCCTCTCTTTGATTGATTAATGCGTAACTATTAGAGTTATGCATACTGTATCGTGATCAAATTAATTAATAATAATGAGTTTTATAATATTAATATTATACACAGTTGAAGAAATTATACTGCAGCTTTATTAATAAATTTGATATTAAGATTTATACTACTGTACATAACATTTAAGAAATTAAAATACTAATCTAAAAATGTTAAGTACAGTAAACAATTTAAAGTTAGAAAAACACAAATCCCATTTCTCAGATACAGTAGGGGAAAAATTTGTTGTTAAATTCCATTAGTAATCTGTCGTTTATAGCAAGATTTAATGCCATCAATTCAGATGATTTGTCATTGAAACTGCTTTGCTGTTAAAGAAAACAATACAACACATAAACCATTAAGATTTATTGAAACCATGAAACATTTAAATGATGTCATAATATTTAGATCTTTATTCACGATTGTTTATCCTCCAACCACAATAGTACAGTGCTAATTTCATTAACGCCATTTATTACACTGATGGTAATTTCTATGGGTGTGTAATGATGGCCCATATTGGGTACTACAATGTAAAATAAATTTACACTTACATGCATGTAAACACAATGAATGAACAATACGTACAGTAGTCCAGTCAGAGATTTGTGACCTGATGTTAGTCAGTTTGTTGGGAGTTTGGATTAGTCTAATTTCGTGCCTAGCTTATACCTAGATAAACCAACAAATGCCATATTCGCCTTGAATGAAGACCAAGATATACTCGCAAAGTAGAAAATTCATTGAACACCCCTCTCCATAAATGGTACAGTTTTGTCTAGTGTGCTCTTCCTTCTAAAATGGCCTAATTGTCAAATAATAACCAAAAGTAGGTAGACTTTACTATCTAGGTAAACAATCACTTTGTTACATTTTGTGTTATCGTAATTGAATGTGCCTGATAACGATCAGACCAGTTTTGTTTACAATTTTAAATATTATATTGTACTACTGTTGAATTTGATAACAACTGTTTGTTGTAATATTTTTTACAAGCTTGGTTTATTTGGAAAGTAAACAGAATTGTAAGTTTGAGGACCAGTTTTTGTATTTACAGTAGAAGCACTTGTTCACACTCAATGCTTACACAGTATACACCACAGCCGACTGTATGAAAAAAATGGCTGTTGTTTCTTTAAACTCGATCTTTAAACTGTAGCGTTGCCTTACTTAGAGACAGTCAGTGAAGTGAGCTAAACCAACTTGTATACAGTACTGTACACCATAGTCATTTACAGCACAATGTGGGCAATAATAATTAATATAACCAGTGGTCAGTCTGATGTATTTGGAAAAGCAACACTACTAAATTTGCAGTACAGTTATGTAGGCCTACTGTACAGTATTACTGTAGTTCGGATACTGTTGCAAATATTAACCATGATTTATTCGTAAACTGCGGCAAATAAATTATTCTCTTCAAAGAGGAATAGTAACTATCCAGTCTTTCATCTCGAGAATAATGATAATTGATTTTCATGCTTTGAAATATGCCTGCAGTGCTGTAGCATTATTCTGAAACAGATGGCTGTGATGTGGAACGGAAATGCTGCCAATGAAACCTAAACATTTCAGTTGTATTCGTAGGAAATTGTAATTAATTCTTACTTATATGATTTTTTCCAAAACATTTTTAGAATATTATCTTTGAAATTGATTAAGATTCTAAATTTGTCTTTTATTCCATAAAAGTGCTTTCAATAGAAGGATATAACACAAGAAAATATTTCCTCATCCTCTTTTCAAGAAGTGTTTTCACTGGCTGTGAAAATACAAAGCTGTAAAAAAGCCGTGAAGAATTCGATCCAATTCTTTAAGAGGATAGCGATCAATATTTTGCCGCTAGTCCGAAATCATCTTAATTCAACCCGAGGTTGTGGACACATACAGTAGAAGATGAAATCTAAGTGATGTTGCATGCTCAATTAACCCGCTTCTAACGAGTAATACGAGAACTATGAACTAATGTCCTCTTTCAGTTGTCCGTTTGTTGATTTGGTGACTCAACTGTTCTGGGTATCTGGAGTAATGCTGCCTCAGATTGCGTTAATTGAATAATAGTTGCAGAGTGTGAACGTATTATTGCAGCAGACAAATTGATTCTTCAGATTCATTAATTAGTGCGTTTTATATCGTCATGAATATTATAATTGATTAAAGTTTGCTGTCAACATTTTAAATTCTTTCCTGTCCTAGTTTAACTAATCCCTGGGTTTTTAGCATAAATTTTAATATAGATTAATTATTGATTTAGACAAATTTTTAAGAGGAAAGTAATAGTTGGCACAAATAAAATGTAGGACAGCAGTACTGCTAGATACTGTAGGTTCTGTACAGTAGCTTAGAGTTACTTCCTAAAAGCTGTTTGCCACCCGTCATTAGCTTTTTATCACCTGCCCTTAGATTTCTGCCACATGCCCTTCACTTTCTACCACCTGCCCTTCACTTAGCCATCTGCCCTTAGCTTTCTGCCACCTTCCCTTAGCTTTCTGCCACCTTCCCTTCGCTTACTGCCATCTGCCCTTAGCTTTCTGCCATCTGCCCTTAGCTTTCTGCCATCTGCCCTTAGCTTTCTGCCACCTTCCCTTCGCTTACTACAACCCGCCTTTTGCTTTTTATGTACCCTTAGTTTTCTGCCACCTGCCCTTTTAGCTTTCTGCTACTAGCCCTTAGCTTTCTGCCACCCGCACTTAGCTTTCTGCCACCTGCCCTTTAGATTTCTGCCACCCACCCACCCACCCACATCACAGCCTTCTTTCGCTGCCTTTACTATACAGTACTGTAGCGTTTCCCTATGTTTTGCCATGTCAACAACTGTACTTTATGGTTTTTCTTTATCCCTTTGATTTCTGTCAATCCCACAAGGAGAGCTATACAAAACTAGTCAAATCAACTGTGCCTATTCAATGTTAGTAGTTAAAAGTATTTTTCCATCTCCTATGATAATAAAAACAATCTTAAAAATTGTAGAATGAAAATGATTTATTGTATATGCTCTTCAACATCGTCATCTATGTTTTCTAATTATTATACAGGATGAATTATTCTGAAGAAAGGATACTGATTTAAGACCTTTGATATCAAATCTGTCGGTTGTGGTATTTAATGAAGAGCATGATATACGGCCGCTATAACTATACCATGATATTGTTGTGCAATATGATATTTTGTGTGTATCAGTTTCGTGTAATTACCATATGTCTATGCTAACAAACAAAGCCTGATAATTTGTAATTATTCTTTGTCGTAAATGGAAGAATGTTGATGGAGAAATTGTATGTACCAGCAGCATTATGGTTATATTTGTAACATACAGTACAGACAGTGAACTACATTAATATATTCCCAAAGGATGAAGTTCTAAATAACGATAGAAACGTAAAAAGTAAAATGTACCTTCTACTGTAATCTACTAGTATTTACTATTTTGTCCAACATGCAAATGTTCTGAAATACAGAGAATGTATTGATATGATGCTCTTTTTCAACCAATCGCTAGAAGATAAATGATGATAATATATTAATTTATTTGAACATACACTTTTGTGGCACAAAAATTGCAATTTATAAAAATAAAAAAAAAAAATGTAATAATAACTAGAATTTTACACCAAACCGTATAATTCAATTCAATTTCTTTATTGCTGCAAATGGCATCAAGGGCTAATATCCGCTTAAATTAAACATACTACATCATACAAACATACATTTTTACATTTCAAATTGTTGTTATCATTACTACTGTATACTACAGTGTACATATAAAAATAATATATTTATTTTATTTTGAACTTAATATAGGTTTTATAATTAATAATTTATTCTGCTGCACGATTCTTTTAATATAACCAAATAAATTAAACATGGTTGGTACTTTAACTTTCGCCTTCACAGGCTGGTTCAAGTCCCATGATTGTTTTATGAGATGTGCTCTACTTCATCTCCATGCATTTTAATCTATCACATTAACATTTCATGTATTTAGGGAATTAAAATGCTTAAAGCATGGATGCGCATGCACATTTGTTAACATTCCATTAAATGTGAAAACAATAAAATAAAAACATATTTACTGTGTGTGTAGTAGTTTGTGTATATCAGTCTACAATTTGTTAGTAGTTTGGCAGAAGGAACTGTTTTCTGTCACGGTATATACTGTAAAATATTACCATATATCCTCTAGTATCCTCTTAGAACACAAAATTGGGGTGACTTTGTGGGGTGAAGACCATACTCCAGGGAAAGCCTGGTTTAGAAAAAAAAATGATTGGTAAGCATTTCTTGTAAAACCTCATCTTACTTGGCTAGAGAGAGGCCTACAGTACATCCAGATTAAAACAACATTAGGACTATACTCGGGGATGTGCCTGTTGGTGAAATCAGGCATAAAGTAGGAGGTGGGATTAGACCTGAAGTGGGATTATACCCGAGGAACACAGTATTAGTGCAGGGAGTTGTAAAATACTCCCTGAGTAGTGTAATGTAAAAAAGAAAGTAATTTTGCATTGATATTAGGGCTACAACTAATCGATATCAACATAAATGCAAAGCCTATATTTTGAATTTACTGTAAATTCAACAGTAGTCTACATTATTTTGAAGTCAACATTAATTTAAGCTCTGTCTACACTATCAAACGCTATGTGACAAGAAATGTGATTGCCCAAATATGGACATGATGATGTCATATCACTACCATATTTAAGTATATCACTACCATATGTCAGGGAATAATTTCGCCAGTGTAGCATAGCAAAAAGCTATACAAAACAACCTTTTTGCTACACATTTCTACAATTGTGTAGCAAAAAATACAATACAAAACTATGTTTCTTGACTAAAAAATCAGTTTGATTAGCAATTTTGCTAAACAAAATCTTCAAATGAAATTTTTCTCTGTATGTGGGCACATCACACTGTTTTTGTCATCTAGTTTGATAGTGTAGACAGAGCTTAAGTATGATATCATCTACCTGTATACTCTTAAAAAATGAAACGTGCTTTATAGAAGATAAAAGTAATCATCGCAAAGTTTGTGTATGAACCTGTTCTATATTTTCTAGATATTCATCATGTACTCTGTACATTTGAGTTCAACTTTACAATCATTGTTAAGAAGATATTAAAACGAAACAATTGAGTCACTCGTAGTTCATCTTTACAAAATGTGTCATCTTCGAATGTTTAAAGCAATATTATCTTGAGTTCATTCTTAAGTATCTTTTCATCATACTTTTAATAATACGAATCTCTATAAAACTATGAATAGGCATCGCTTTTTACAATGAACATGAAATAGAGAATTAAATATCAAATGTAAAGCCATAAAAAATCGTTTTTGCAGACAACGCGTCTAGGTTTTTTCGTTTATAATTTCAATCGTGTTGTTTTATTCGTAACTCGTTGTTGTAATTACAATTTGTGATAATAGAAATGGCGTATTGCATTCACATGGAAGCAGCTTGTTCATTAAGATATTACTATTTTACATGTTCAATGCTTTGCCTTTAGCAATATGATTAAAATACTGAATAATACAGTACTACTGTATATGTACATTATGGAAACGGTATCTGCACTGACAATAAACTCATCTTCCTTGATATGTAATTTAAAAGAAAAATAAAAATATTAACTGCATTTAGTGCTACAGTGGATATTTTGCTACATACCGTAATTGTGGGTAATTTACCATTTAACTTTGTTAAAGACCCATTCCCTACAATTGTTGATGTTTCATAAAAATAATGCATATTACCTTAAAAACATTAAACCAGGTCATTCCTGGTAAATTATGATAAAAAGAGAAAACAATGTGCATATACCTTAGCTCGCGGTGAATGTTCTCTCGTGGACGGTCTAGGCTTACAGTAGTTGTGTAGGCATACCTGATAAACAACAGTACTGTATCAACATCGTACGCTAGCTATAGGCCTAGTCTGCCGTTGTCTAGTTGCTGCATTAAATTATCAACTTATTTTTCACATTTTTAACCGTTTAAAGACGAAAAATGTTATAGCAATACTATAGTAGTTAGTACCATAGTACAGTATAGTACTGTGGTATTTATTTTTACAGTAAATGTAATTTGTGACCTTAAATAAGTTCTAACAAGAAATATTTCTTGCAAAAAATGCTGCTCGATTATTAAAAAATATTTTTTTATGTCAAATGTTTTTTAATGTGTCATTTTATTGTCACATAATAGTTATTTTACCTGAAAAAAATGTAATTTAAAGCAACAAATATTTAAATTGTCTGTCAGACAATGGTTTTTGGGTTTCTTTTCTCTTTTTATATGTGAATAAATATTATTTTTTTGTTACAGAAGTGAATACTCAATTTTAGTCACTTTAGTTAATTTTATTGCTAAGGTCAAGTCTGGGGGGTCACTTCATCACCCTAGATATTTCAAGTGTGAAGTACAGTATCCTATTACAAACACAAACTTTAATGGACTCTTTCGATAATAATTCGATGAATATCTGACAGTGAATATACCAGAAATGCTGTGGGATTTGTAATTTTAGCATGACATGTCCTAATAGACTCTTTTCCCAGATGTTTTTTGGGTCTACTGTAGCAGCTGGAATCAATAAATTATAGTGGAGTTTCCATTTTCGCAAAACTGTCGTCCTTAGAACTATAACTGCTGCTTGCTTTAGCTTCTGATTGAGTAGTCCTAATGGGACGTAGCGGGCTAGAGCAGCAGCGTGAAAAATGTAGGGAATGGAACTTTTAAACTAAAGTGTTTTTTGGGGAAAATAGATTGATTTCGAAAAGAAATGTTGATGGTAGCACAGTACTGTTGAGGGCATGAGTTACAGGCTAATCCATTATAGTAAAATTTCAATTCAATATGTGTGTGGTAAACAAAGAAAACAATCAAACAGTTTTAATAATTACAGGTATTGTATATTATTATTATTATTATAAAATACCGTACATTAAATATTAATACAATTTAACTAACTTCAATCTACCTTAAGCACTATTTACAGCCATTTTTTAGAACCATAATTGTTGCCAGAACTGACCAAGACTAATAGCCAAGGTTAATAATGTGTGTAAAATACTTTGATTGATATCAGATGTAATAATCTTATAACTAAATAAATCTGTCTTCATAAATACTTGATCTCGGCAAAGATTAAATAGAATTTCTTCAGTCAATAAACTCATCATTGGATTTACAATGTCAATAAACTGAAATCAGTTTAGGCATGACATAATAATAATTACAGTACTGTAGTAGTAGTTAGTATCCCTATTAAGGGGACACCTTTAGGACCAAACAAATTGTGTACCTTAAATAGGGATTGATTGCCATGTTAAAACATATTTCCCCTGGTTAATATTGCAGGTGTCCTTTTAATTAAAATGGGTGTCTTCCTTCCCCTCCCCCCTCCCCATTTTTTTTGTGCAGTACAACTCACCCCCATACCACACACAAAGGGGGTGGGGATGTTCTACTATATGAAACATGTTTTTCTTGCCTACACTGTACCTTAAATTTAATGTGTTTCTTCAACTTCATAACTTTTTTATGATATGAAAAATGTAATATTAAATCATTTATTTTTAATATAATACTATACAGTTATAATATTTGTTTTGATTTAAAATAACTTTTTTATGATGAAAAATTGAATTTTAAATCATTTATTTTTATTATAATACTGTACAGTTATAATATTTGTTTTGATTTAAAATAACTTTTTTATGATATGAAAAATTGAATTTTAAATCATTTATTTTTATTATAATACTATACAGTTATAGTATTTGTTTTGATTTAAAATAATCAATTGTATCTTTGGTAATGTTATGAAGGCGTTTGTGTTTTATTTAAAGCAGGTTTGTAACTTGTTGGGTTTTCTATCTTAATGATCATATGAATGTTAAATGCATTTATTTTAGCCATTGAAATGGATGACATAGATTGAATAGCCTTGAATGTTACCTTACTACATAATCTACTTTGATACTTTAATCTATACATATACCGCAATTTGTTCTTGTCTGTCAGCTTTCTTTTAACTCGCTATATTTAGCATGACTACATTTGCAGTGTACAGTTATTTTAAATACAGATGAGTAGGTAACAACTGTCTTGATCCAGTATCAGGCGGGAGTTTTGAACATTATAATTAATTTCATTACTTTACCTGTACCCATACCTACAGTACAGTAATCAAGTCAAGTGTTTAGGACCAAAATACCATATGTAGATACATCAATAGCTATAGCCTTTAAAACTTAATATCACTAAAAGCCAATTTACACAGTGAGCTGGAAACGGTAATAAAAATATAGAATCTATGTTATTCCTTATGACCATTTACACAAAGTGCGGAGCGGATGGGCGGTGTCAGCTGAGGATAGATACAGATTATAAATTAGGCTTTACTACACAGTATGTAGAATCAGGCAATTATAGCTGTACAAAAAACATTCCACACTTTGTACAGTACACAGTCTGTGTAAAGGAATACTGTACTCTATTTATACTGTACTATATACAAAATAATGAATTTTATTTGAACAAAGTCATGTACTACATCTTATACAGTAATTATTATTCTGCACTGTGTGAAACCCATCCTGCCACTAAGTCTATCATGAAAAGGGAAGGCAAGGAAAATCAATCTTAACTTACTATTGTTTTTATATTTATTTTTTTGTAGTGATCTGAGCAATAATGACATCACGATTCTGAGGAAGGGCGATTTCAATGGTTTGAGGCAACTTAAAAAATTGTAAGTACATATACAACTTGTTAAATCTAAAGTAGATCGACGATTGATAAACAATCAACATGCGCACAGAATGATTTAACTACAGTACTCGAATAAAGTTCTGTCTACACTATCAAATTTTATGTGACGCAAAAATGTGATGTGCCCATATATGGACATGATGATGTCATATCACTACCATTTTTGATCGTATCATACTTTTTTGACAGAGCTTGAAGGACTGTTTACGGCAACAAAAATTGATGATTCATAGTAAAGCCCAAGATTACAATTTTTAGAAGAACAATTTTATTAGAGGTTTTTTTATTACATTTATTTTAAGAAAATCCCACCCACCCCTGTTCCTATTAATCCTGATGGCTGGTGTGATATTTGCTTAGACGTTTGCTTGACAATCTCGCAGTAAATAACTCACATGATTGAAAGAAGTAATCAGTCAATGATGTTGATACTGAATGGATGGTTAGTTTATCTTGTCCAAGTGATGGATCAGGTTCTACAATATGAAATGAAAATGTTAACAGTTTTTGCTTAATATAAAGTTTGCAGTATACCACGTATATTTAGTTCTGATAAGAACTAATTAGTTTCTTGACATTTTGATCAATATACTTTGATCGTCCTCAGGAGTGAGAAAGCAGAAAGTCCAGGAAACTGGGAATATAAGTGAAATTGGGTGGAACTGGTGTGAAGGCTAAAACAATAGCAAGGTTCACAGTGAAAAGGATTGAAACTACTGTAGCTATTGCAGTGCATTGTTTCTCATTAACAATGGTGGATGGACCCTAGCTATTATAGAAAAGCATTGTCTCTGGTTGTTACTGAATAAAAAAATACTACAGTAGGCGGTTCGATAACTGAATGGATAACGAAAAAAGGGATAATTTGATATAGAATATAGCAGGAAGGTGGTTTATGGTTCTGAGATGCAGATGTATGAAAGTCCCCGAGGTTGGGGGTAGGGGTGTTTTGGCCGACCAGGCATTCCGAAAAATTGGTGAAATCCCTGAAATAGTATTTTTTTCTTGTAAATTGTTTGTACTCCTGATTTAAAGTATAATTTTATTACAAAATGCTTTACAGTTTAATATTTGATTGAATATGACTTGGGCCCTGTTTCTGCTGCCAATCCCAAATATACCGTATAAATATACCGTATAAATATACCGTATATATACCGTATATGAAATTCGTGCACCGTTTCCGCTGCACATACTTCGTGGGTGGGCTGTAAAAAAAGTTGGCTTTCATATACCCAAAATACATTTTGTGAGACAGAAGTATGGATTGACCTAGAGTCTCGTGTAGTGAGGTTACATGACAAAAACAAACAATTGAATTGCAAAAATAGTTATTTCTTCAGTCCACAGTGATATTTTGATCTGTTGCTTGCTTATTATACACGCGTGTGTCAATGCAGCAGAAAAACCCAAACAAACGCGTCACGCTCTGTTAGTTTTTGACCTCGTGTCATGGGCCGGGTCACATATACGGTATATTTTGAGTGCAGCAGAAACGGGGTACGAAATATACGGTATATTTTGGAATATACCGTATAATATCCACAAACGATGGGGATATTTATGCGGTATATATACCGCATATATATACGGTATATTTTTTATGAGACCCATTTCTGCTGCCAAAAAATATACCGTATATAAAATATACCGTATATATACGGTATATTTTTGGCAGCAGAAACTTAATGTACTAACTATATTATAAATATATTAACTACCCACAACGAGAGGTGAGAACATACAGTAGTACTGTATATGACCTGTATACTAATCAGGAATCTGCCGTCTTAACGATTCTTTGCAGGTTCTTGGATCTATTCCATAATTGCTGAGGGCAAGGTATTATTAATTATGTTTAGGAGAGTTTGAAGCGGATGTATGATAGGTTAATAAAGTTCTAGGTGGAGTAGGGAGTATAAAATGTACCAATTAGGAAGCAATTAGGGATGGAAACTACAAGAATTATCTCAAATTGCCAACATTACATCGGCGATGATCTTAATGTGCCGAGTTTGATCGGCAAGTCACTCATTTCTAAAGTTTCACTCGTTTGACCTTTTGCAGGTCAAACTCTTCACGTTGTTGTTTTCTTTCACTTGACGGCATGCTGAAGTATTTGCTGTAGTTATTTGAAGAACCTCAGTTGGAATATCCCTCGAGATTTTAGCTTTGAGTGGCTTCTTAAAAAGAATTTTCTTAATTGTGTTCCTCAATCAAATATTACATTATTTGCATAGTAAAACAGTGCCTTTGGCAAACTGCTTAATATGCTTGAAAATTTGCAATGCACAGAAATCATTTCTAACTATTCTATGTGTTAAATGTGGAAATATAGCATTTCAACAAATAAAACAACAATAAATTTGAGTTTAAATTTCATGTTTTTAATAAAACTAGGGTAAAGGTCAATGGGAATAAATTTCACAGTCATATTGGTGTACTGACCCCAGAAAATATATTATTCCATTCACGGCTCGTTGCCGTTTCTTATTAAAGATTATATTATGAATTATTGTAAATTAACCAAATACAATACACAATTGAAACTGTGATATCTGAGCCTGGTTTGTTTACCTAGTGTTGTTGTCGACACAGGCGTGGCACCGATGCACGGACGTGATCACACAATGGTCTTGGTAGCATGCATGTTAGCTTGCAGCCTACCGACTCTTAAATGATGCCGCTGTGTGTAATATATTGCACAGTGTTGAACTCGAACAAAAGCTTGTCAAATCTAGCAAAAGATTGAATCAATAGATGCTTAGCTAGGTTTGCTCCAGAGTTCCACTCTTACCTAAAGATGTGCAATTAAACAACACAAAAAACCTGAATGCTTAAATAGGTTTTTGCTGCGTGACAGCACACATTTATCTTGATAACGTTAAAATGAATTGTGAGCGTTTTTGATGTTGTTTGTGGATGGTGGGTTGCCTAACACCAATGTTGACTGGAGGTGTAAATACATATGTACAGTAGGAATTAAGATTGATGTGGGTAATGTGTTGTGTATGAAAAAAGCATACTTTATTCCACTATGATAAATAGGTTGATGAATAACATGTAGCTTTCTATAGCATGTACAGTAGCACCACAATACATAGCTGCACATTTCTCTACAATTTGACCTTTGCTCCTTCTTATTGGATAAAGTAAATTTACAGCATCAGTTATGTCAATTCAGAGAATTAAATCGGTACAACTTACTGGTGATGTATTTAAAACATCAGCAAAATATACCATAAAATGAATATTTCTTTTCTTTACCTTTCTACTGTACTACTACTATGCAGTATATCGAGGAATATTTAAAATAAAACTAAGATTTTTATTAACTATATATCTAGGAATATTTAAATATTTAAAAGATTTACCATATTATTACTATATAATAATCTTATCTTATGGGTTTATTTCTTTACATACACTGAAGAGAAAAAAGTAATTATCTGGTACAGTATTCATCCAGTTTTGCATAAAAGTTCAAAAGGTTTGAATACTTTCTTGATATAATAATTTTTTCCACTCTGATAATTTTTATTTTTCTTGAAAAAAGACATGATAAATTATTTAAAAAATATTTATTATTCTACCAAATTTTTCTTGAATTGCAAGCATTCAGATTTGTTGAAAGAATGGTATTGATAATTTATGATAATTGCAAAGTAGAGCGTTTGGGATTGCCGATATGATTATGAATAGCGACATAATCATCATCGTTCTCCCGTGGGATAAAAGACTAACTTGCTCGGGAGCAGTTCTTAACAAGCCAAATATTATGTCTCCAAATGTCATCAATGAAAACCAGTGATGCATCATGTTGTACAGTTTTATTAATATAACCATTCAGCTTTCCCTGTTTTCATCTATCCAAAGAATTGTCTTCTGTTATAAGGTCTAATATTCTAATCCATAAATATCCTGCAGTACTATTGCTGTAGGTAGTAATGAAAGATATGCTTGTGGTATACAACCTACTACTACTAGGGTGTCATCAATGAAATCTCATATTGTAGTTAACGAATAACGTGCATCCTGTCACGATGTTATATTTTGAATGCGTGAGAACTTGACGAAATATTATTGTTGTAATTAGCGGCACGGCTGGGTGCGTTATTGCTTTCTGATAGTAGGCAACACAATCGAGAGAAGATGATTTTAACGAGGTCGTGCAATTCCTAGTAAATTTGGATAAGATAATATCACAGATCTCTGGCGGGAGTCCCCTAATGGGTGTTCTGGTTATAGACATATAGAAGCAGAGACTAGGCCTGCATACTGTACACCTCCGGCCCTGTATGCTTTAAGAACAGATCTTATTGGGTTTCAACCAAGGTATTTGTTGTTGTTCATTAGCCTAGGACTGCGGCAATTTGATAATGAGGAGCATCTTTGGATTGTTGATTGTATGGGCATTGAGACAGTTCAGTTTGTATGCTGTAATTTATATCCAATATAATCTATTACTAAAATTGTTATAGTTTATGTAACAACCCCAATTTCAGATTTACAGTTTAATGAAATGCTACATATATAAATTTAAAATGCATTGAGAATATTCAGTGTGTACAATATACTGTAATTTTATCTATAAAGTATATATAATATAAATTGTGATAGCTTATGCAACAACCCCAATTTGAATTTTTCTGCGTACTTAGAACACATTTTCATACTGTAACCTTTCTTTTACAGTCTAATGACATGCTACAGTACAACATATAAATTCAAAATGCATTGAGAATATTGGTTTAGCTGTATCTTCAATAAAAGTGAATTTATTTTGAATTCTTAAAAACACTCCATTTAAGTAACCATCACGCATCGTCGTTACACTGATGATGTTCTGTCTATTTTTCAGAATATTCATATTCTTTTTGAACGTTGTTTTTTGGAGTGACAACAATTTTATTGTCGAGTCAGGTTTTCTATTTTTAAAAAACCTATCGTCACAAATCATGTCTCCTAGGAATAACATTCACTTCTTGATTTTTTTCTTGAAAGGCGAATCCATCGGATTGCTTTCAGAAGTCTGATTGATTTGTCGGCAACTACTGTCATTTTAGGCAGCTGTCCTAGGCTAACATTCAGCTTGCACTTTGCTACGTTAAGCCTCTAATGAGGGATATAGCAAGCCCTACCCATCATATATAATCCACACTTTAAAATGTTAACATATACTTGGCCAAATGCAGACCAGGTCGTATATGATTAAGCAAATGTTTGCTTGATATTTTAAATGTGTATTCCTGAAAAGATATTTTGTCATGGAAAGTGATTTATGGCAAAAAATGTTTTCAATACAAACGATATTCTTCTCACTAAGTATAAACTAAATTTGCTACTTTGGCTTTTATATTTTCTGAAAATACATGGGTGACTTTGCCTTTTAAACAAAGAAATCCTTAATAGCAATTAAAACTCAATTATACTCAAACTACACATTAAATTAATTTTTAAATATAGTATTTAATTGCCTATTTGATGAGCCTCAACTAATTCAGTTGGTCACAAGACTTATAGTATCCACTGGAGTACACAGTAATGCCACCCCCTAAGTTAGTGCGATTGGAATATAGAGGAATACTACCCCCTACTTTTTCCCAAATTTCATACCCGTGGCCGCTGGAACTGTACTCGCTCAGTCATCCAAATGTATCCATTCAGTATCCCTGTATTATCACAATCATTCTTTTTTAGATGATAAATAAATAGTAAATGAAACGATTTAAATACAAAGCATTTTGTTTCTAAATATAGAATTCATTCCACTTTCACATTTTAAAAATGACTTGTCATGTTTGCTGTACCGGTTATGTTGTTAAATCCGCTTTGTTTATCTCATTGCTCCGTTAATAACGTAAAACCTGAACATAAACTTGAATCTACACAAACCAGCAGATGTATTCTGGAAGGTCAACGTGAGAACAAAGGAAGAAATATATTGTACATTTCGCAGGATGTATAACGAACAAATAATGTTGTAATGTCATTGTTAACATACTGTAATTAACTAAACAATGTAGATTCTAGTATTTCAGTTACATTATTTTTAAGATTAGTATAAGATAAGATAAGATAAGATATTCTTTATTGTCATGAACACAACAAGGCGAACATGAAATTGTTATATAAGTAATATAATAAGTAAAGTCTATGAATGATGTATATATCTATAAAATAAAGATGTACAAATACACTGTTATTTAAATGTAGTAGATCCCCCTTTTTGGAACATCCTATACAGGGGATATTAAGAGGACACTTTCTTGTAAACAAGTGATATTGTATATTAATAATAATAATATGATAGTTTGTTGAGTATAACTTAGCCTATAGTTATACAGGTTTACACTCAATAAACTATCATTAATGTACCAATAGAAGCCAGAAGAAAATATTTGCACAAGTAATATTGTAGGTTTTAACAACCTCTATGCCCATATTAATAGGACATTTGATTGGGTCACTATATGATATGAGTTGTTCTACTGCAATTCAAGAAAGTAAAATCTTTGAAATGTAAATAGGCCCTACTGGCCAGAATGTTTTACAATGTATTTTAAAAGTTAAAGAATTCAGGAAGGAAAGTTTGGTTTTATTGTTGGACGACAGTTGCTGTTTTTTAGGTTATTTTATGAAGAAGAACAAATTTACCTTTTTCTACTGACAGTTTGTATTTTAGCGGTATCTATTCATCTTATTGTCGAAACTTAGTTTCTTTCCTGTTGCCCTTTTTGTTCTGTCTAGTGTCTTCTCTCTATTCTTTTCTATTAAAGTTTTTCTTTGTTATTTTCAAGGACTCAAGCTTTAACTAGAGCAGAACAGAAGTAGAGCAAAGTAATTTATAATACAGTTGTAAAGAAAAGAAAATAATGAAAAGAGACAAACACAGACTTCAAAACATTGCCGCCGCGCTCCGTAGAAGCGGCAGTTCACTTTTTCCTTTCTTCAAATGCCAAAAATGGTAATGATACGTTTTAAATAATAATCCTGAAAAGTCTTGGAAAGTCATTGTTTGACACATAATATGACACAATATTGCAACTATTGAATAAAAGAAATAGATACCAATTGTGGTATTGTATTATCATTGAATTATTATAATACTTTATTTTATTTCAACTGCAGTACATCCAACAGTGAAAAATCGCCAATTAAACTGTAGGATGCCTTAAAAATATTTAGAAATAAATAAATACATAAAAACACAGAAAAATACAATAAGAAACATACTGTACAAAAATAGTATGCTTTCATAAAATACACAGTCACAAAATTCACAATTAAGAAAAAAATGTTTTTAAAGTATGACAACCAAATAATTGCACGTTGTATGGGAACCTCAACAAAACGAGTGCCACATTTATTAATTGTTTACTTATATTTTAATACAATAAAAGAACACTGAGTTACATAATTTGAAGAAAGTTTATTTTCATACTGATCTATTTGTTACAATTTTGTAATAAATACCAACAATATCATGTAATTTGACCTGCAGTATACTCACTATCTCTTGATCAATCTGTATGAATTGAATCCAATGTTTTGAAAATTATTTGTAGATCTACAGATACATTTAATAATTATATTGCAACTTGATATACAGCATAAGCACCCTGTTTTAAATTGAATTTTAGTATTCAGATAGAAATCAATGGATTTGATTTTAACAATCTTTGGTATTTTGTTTACTTTCTATGACAACAAGAAAATTGAATAAATAAAAAAAAAACATTTGTAGGAGAGAATTTTTCTTTTTTGTTGTTGGTACTAAAAATGTTAAGTTAGGGGAAAATGGCAAAAGGCATCCCTCTTCTATTGGTTTTAAGTTATCATATAGTCTACAGTATGTTTTTCTGACGAATCTGTTACATGACCGCAGTGCTGATTTTGCCATTTTTCCTCTAACTAATGCAACAACGTTTCTCAAACATTCAGTTTCAGAAAAATTCTCTCCTACAGTGTATAATATTAGGATTCAAATGAGATTTTCTCAAGATTTTACAACAATAGATACTGTACTATACTGTGTATTGAAAAAGAGTGAGTTATTCTTCAAATTTTATTTACATTGTCTTCTGTCACTTGAGTTTGTGGTTTACTTGTGTTTATTTTGTCATATTATGTTATGTTTTTTTTGCTTATAACAGAAGTAATGTCTTGTATTACATGTTTGGACAGGAAGTATTAAATTAATGTCAGACATGCTCAATTATGTAAGACCAGGTTCACAGGAAACCATCTATTCTCCTTAATCAAAGACTTGTGACCATCACTAACTATGTTTGCAGGCTCTGTTCTTTATCGGAGTTATATTGCGATGTTTCAGAATTATACTGCAGTGTTTCAGAGTTAAATTACAGTGTTTCAGAGTTAATTTGCAGTCTTTTCAGAGTTAAATTGCGGTCTTTCGTTGTTAAATTGTGGACTGTCTTATAAGTTTGATAGTGTGGACAAGGTTGAAGAGTTACATAGCAGCTCAATTCAAACACTAATTCTGATATTCCGATAGGAAGCGCTTGCCTAATGTTATTGTTACATTCTGAAAGTTGCATGACTGTACCTACTGAACTGTATGTATCAGGGTTATATCAGACAGAGTAACAGTATATTATTGCGTTTACAACACATTAACCTATCACATTGATATAATCCAGAATTTTTATAAAACATTTATGGTTAACTTTAAAATTCATCACTGTTGGCTTTTCATGTACCAAATCCTTTGTTTAATCCTCCTAATAATACATTCCTAACAATAACATATTTACTTGTATTTAGTTCATATACTGTACTGTGTTCCCATATATTATTTAGTATTCTATTTCATAATCAAACTTCAGTGAAAATATATAACAATTTTAATGACTGCCAGGGGCGTACTAAAACACGAAAACGGGCATATTTCATATTTCACAATTTTAAAAACCTGGCAATATTTTTAATGTGTTTTGATTTGATTGCGGTATCTTTTGAACCCACTCTCTCAATCAGGTTGATTGTCACCGTGGGATGGTAAAACCTAATTTAACCGAATTAGTGATGGTTACATTGTTATTATATCAAACTCATAATAATATAACATGAATTTTAAGGAATGACATGATTTACAACACTGTTGATGTACATGTTCAATATGCAAATTTAATGCTTGTGTGACGTGCAATGCAATTTTATCTTACAGTTGTGGGTTTTATTACTTTGTAAATGCATTACCTTCACCTGACGCCTTGGCAGCTTCTTTGATAGTGCTAACTCCCAGGTTGTTTCTACAAACACCCGACAAAGCTGTAATTTCATTTTGATCACAGCCGTATTCTAGTTTCATTTCCCTGTACTGTCTTGTAATAAATGTTGCAAATTTAACTATTGTTGAAACAAATATTTTATTTAAATTATTTTAGTATTTATCTGAAGCATAAATATTATAATTAAACCGGTATTTTACAAATTGTAGTAGGTATCCAAAGAATTATTGATTCCAAAATATTGAAATAAAAATATAAGAACTTAGTATTCAAACAAAACCTTTTTACAGTACCTTGATGTCAAAGGTCAACTTAATATTCATGATATTACCATAATGAAGTGATATTAGAAAGTCTTCTTTTTTGAACAATAGATAAAAGTAGGTCGGCTTCTAATACATATGGCCATCATTAGCGGTTATCTACGCATCATTCAATTTATCGTGTGACTTTCGTTGAAATACGTTTTAACTGCACCATCAAACGTGTGAAGTTGAATTATTTTTAATCGCATCAAATTGCCAAGGGTTCATCATTCATCACGTCTTATTCATTTAACACTGTATTGGAAAAAAGAAAAGCGTGGATCGTCATTTCTTGTATGTGCCTAGTGGCATTTCTTATATTCATTGTGTTTGAATATGGGAAACTAAACAATCTATTGTAAATTAAAATAATATTGAATTGAATAGAAAATGAAGGGAAGGTTTTTGTGGTGGGTGTTAAGGATGTTAGACTATAATATTCCATTATAAGATTCTTGGTTATGTCATAGCTTTTTCTTTTGAGAGGAATATTATTTATTAAGCTCTGTCTACACTATCAAACTTTATGTTACCAAAATATGTGATGTGCCCATACAGTATATGAAAATGATGATGCCATATCACTACCATATTTGGGCATACTGTATCACTACCTTATTTGGGTACATCACACTTTTTTTGTCAAACTAGTTTGATAGCGCTTTGGGACAATCTTTTTTCTTTATAAATTGAACAACATTAACATATGTAGACATCTTTAGCCAATTTAGTTCACAAACACTATAAAACCTTGTAATTTTATTGCTTGAGTTTTCTTAACCAAATTAAGATTATAAACTGAAATTTGATATTTTCTCAAATTAGATAATAGTTTATCGCTAAAATGATAATGGTTTTTAAAAAGTTGTTTTTAATAAACAATCACGGCATAACGATCATAGCCTGAAGGATCCAGACTCTCATATGAACTTCTTTGGATTATGTTATTGTATTATTTTCACCGATTTCTTTACATCATTTCTAAACCAAGGTATCATTAATTCCGGAATAATAAAGCGATATTACAGTCTAATATAGTTTCATAAATTGCTTGATGTTATCTCATTTTATTATCGTTGATAACATTTCAGATATAACTTCTATTTTTAACTTGAGTGTGTTACATTGATATCATATTCTTATGAGAGTACAGTACTAGCTTAAGAGTGTGTTAAAAGATTACGCAAAATCTTTGGCTAAATCTGAAATCGGTTTGAAATACATTGTGCATTTAAACCAAAACTACACAACTCAAATCTACAGATAAGACGAATATATTACTTTATGAATATTTATTATATTAAAACACCTGCGATGATGTATTTTGAAAGTTTTATTAAAGTATATAAAATAGCACCTGTCAAGTATGGTTATAAAAATCTAAAATAAGAGACAAAATTCTCAGTATTTCAATGCTGCTGTAGATTGTCTGGGACACCCTGTAAATCATAAACATATTAAAACGTCTTTAGATTAATTTCATAAAAGAAAATGAATTTAAATTATAAGAATTAATTTAAACAGATCAGTTGGGATTTTATGCCATGAATTCTTATAAAATATGATGTCCTTACGGAACGAGTCATCGGATAATTATATTTATAATTTAGTAGGAATGCGGTTCCATTAAAAACTTTATATTTCCCCTTGGATGGTATTTTGAAATTAGCAGATTAAATTTTTACTATTTGCAGTTTTTTGAAATATATTTATTATTGATTGTAAGTAAGCGCAAGTACTGTATTGTGGTAACGAGATGTTTGGGATTGGAAAGCTTCATGTGTGGTTATAGTGTGAGATCAATAAATCGTCAAAAATCACGCGTTCTCACCTATTTATGAAATTAATTTTGTTAAAAAGTATAGGTGTGATGTAATTATTTTTTATAAGCATTTTCCATTACATTTTTCTGACAATATTTTAGTGCATTTATATCCCATGGTTGGATTATATCCCATATTTGTCCCATAACTTCTTTAAATACTGAGTAAATAATTTGTAATTACTAATAATTAATAAACATATGAATGTTCTTTTGTAATTAACCAAATTATTACTTATAATCGCGTTAAATAATAATTTACGTTGAACTTGAATCATTGTGACCAATGTTTTACATTAATATTAATTAGCTTACATTCTTAACTATTTTGCTATTATAAGTGATATTTTTTAATTATAAACTTACTGTGTCAAATTTGTCTGTATTTCTTTGTTAAGATATCAAATGCACTACAGTATTCTGAAAAACACTTTCAATTGAATTGCAGTGCAATCTATAATTTAGAAATGTGCATACTATAGTGTTTTTTGTTGTAACTACATATTCCCGAGTTCAATACTAACAGTTCAATCTAATTTTTATTTCTAACAATTCCACATATAAATGTACAAAATTAGGAATTGTTGTACAGTATTTCGGATGCAATTTTTGTGAAAAGCAAAAGAGTAAAAATATAATTTTTTTGTTTCTTAATATTTTTCAGGGACTTGAGTAATAACCGAATATCAACTATTGAGCCAGATGCATTTTCACAGCTTGAGAATTTAAAACGATTGTAAGTATTATCAAAGAACTTATAACACAAGAATCTCCTGTTCTTCAATTTGCATTCAAAACACAGTATCGGAAGTACAGGGTTAAAAGGTCAAACTGGGCGACGCCATTTCACAGCATGGAGCAGCGCCCCCTCCAAACTAGGAAGTCAATTACTCTACCCCCCTAGAGTATTAGCAGATCCCCTCTATGATTTTGACTTTCTAATTTGATGCGGGCGCCCTACTCCTCAGTCAATTACTCTATCCCCCCTAGAGCATTAGCAGATCCCCTCTATGATTTTGACTTTCTAATTTGATGCGGGCGCCCTACTCCATAGCTCACAATGGCGCCACCCATAGCTCTATTCTATCCCACAATGCCTTTCGAAATAGTTACGCGCTTCGGACGAACAGGAGATTCTTGTGTTATAAGTTCTTTGGTATTATGTTATTTGAAAGTAGTGGAGTGTTGATTTGTAAAGATTTTAGTTAACATGAAAGGGTCCTATTCAACAAACAATTATTTCATTAAATGCCATACACATATGTAAAGCATAAAATGAGGACCAACGTTGAAGTAAACTTGTCTTGTTGGCCGTTTAACATGGTTATAAAAAATAATAAGAACAAGTGAGATATAAAGCATCAGTATTAATATATTAAAAAATGGTTGTTTGTAATAAAAATAATGTGAAGTTTTCTACAGTAAGTTGATATTAAAGATTATTACATCTAAAGACAATCTTAGCTTTTTAAAGTAAGCACTAAAACTGATTAGATTATGGCATTATGATAATGATGGGCAAGAAGACGGAGAAGAAAATGCGGTTCTCGTGCTCAAGTGCACACTTTGCTACTCAGAAATGCGTGGCCGAAAGCAAAATTCACAGAAGTTTAGGATTTGAAGTGTTATGGTTGATTGTTACTATTAGCTATTGATCTTATCCACAGGCTAACATACATTATGTACTCTTACTAATGAATATTTGTTTAGCTTAGTAAATATTTATGTAGCTTAATAATGAATATTCATGATTTTTAGTAAATATTTGTGTACAGTAGATTTAATGAATATTCATGATTTTTAGTAAATATTTATGTAGCTTAATGAATATTCATGATTTTTTAGTAAATATTTGTGTAGCTTTATTGAATATTCATGTTTTTTAGTCAATATTTGTGTAGATGTAAATTGTAATGAATAAACATGATTTTTAGTAAATATTTTTGTAGCTTTACTGAATATTATAATTATCTATATTAATAAATATTTGTACTAATGAATATCCATAATGTTTATTAAATATTTGTGTAGCAAATATTCATAAATGCTTATTAATATTTATACAACGTTAATGTATAATCAATCAAACAAGTAATAACAATTTTTAATAATAGTAAAATTAATATGAATAAGTTATTCATACAGTGATACACTAAAAAACATGTATTAACATATTAAAGGCAAAATACAATAATCCTTAAAATTGTATATTTATAGAATGTTTATTTTTATGATTATACTGTAAGGTCAACATAATCTTATTTCTAATGAGACTAGACACATGTGGTTTAAAAGCAATTATGAAGTCACAGGTTTCAGTTAGTAGAGGTGAATTTTTACTCTCCTGATAAAAATCTTGTCATGTGCAAAATGAAATTAAAACATAAGAACATGAGGTGTGGATTTTTTTATGCGGGCCAAGTATTTATCCATCCTTGCCTATTACCATCACGTCAACTTGCATTACGTGTGCAGTGGCATTTACGATACCGATCACTTCCTACAGATGTTCGAAAACTGCCGCGTAATGCGTGTAAGCCATCCGACTGACGACAGAAAAACGTGGTCATTGTCGGAGATTATGCCGAGGCCGTCAAACAACATTATTAGCAAAGCTAGACAGATATTGCCATGTGACTATTTATTGATGCAATTTCAGCGCAACAACAAGTGTCTTTTTGCTTACTCATGTCTCTCGAGTCCAGGTGTCTTACTTCTTGTGTTCACTCCGCTTTTGATAGTTAAAAACACTCATTTTATTATTATATTATGTCCCTTTCAATTAAAACCTTTCAACCTACGGAACCTCCAATTAAAAACCACTGTTTGTTCTATATAACACAATACTCACTGTAAATAACTTTTTTATTCGTAGTGGTAGCTAAATAAAACAAACCGCAAAATAATAATTTACAGAATTATGTTATAAGTTGTGATTAACACAACATTTTCCTAAACCTCTGTCTACACTATCAAACTAGTTTGACAAACTTTATGTGACAAAAAAATGTGATGTGCCCATATAGTATATTGACACGATGATGTCATATCACTATCATATTTGGGCATATCACTACCATATTTGGGCATATCACACTTTTTTAGTCAAAACAGAGCTTTAGTCCTTAACTTTCCCTAATGAAAGTGATTTGTTTCTTTAAGTGATCATGTTTAGTAAAATGTTTTTGACAGAATGATAATTTCATGAGATTTAAACCACATCAGTCTGCTAACTGGAAATCATCATCTTTAATTATTTTGTTTTTATAAGTCATTTACTATCAGTTTCTGTTTTGCCTTTAATAATTCAATTCAATTTAAATTTATTTCACATAAACTGTCCATAAACATACTAAGTATAATGTGGAGAGAGGACCAAGAATCTCTTGACATACAGTATAGTGCCTCTCCCCACTTACAATACATTTTGGAATCTAACAATAAATATTCATATATACAGTTTGACATTCTGTTTTTGCTATTCATAATTCTGGTTAGAAATCTGAAATTGTCAGCCTAAAAAATTCATAAAAAGAACGAATATTGTTTTCCACAAAGAGATTTCTTGCACTGAGATATCGAGATTAACCTAACAACAACATTCTGAAAGCATCATAATGTTTATAATGTTCACTACAAAATGATATATACAGGTTTATAACAAATTTTATAACTAATAGAGTCATCTCATAGAAGTTCCATTTCTTAATGTCAATTGTTTTTTTTCCTTTTAGGGATTTGTCCAACAATCAACTCAGAACAATAATTAATAGTTCATTATTCAATGGATTGGTTAGCCTTGAGAAATTGTAAGTATAGAGAGATGCTTTTTGTATGACACTACACTCAACTTCTCCTTTGGGACACCACTATAGAGATGACCCTTAAGGGGTCACTCCTATTAAAGGAACACTTTACATAAAATCAACGATTAGAAATGTTTTAAGCTCTGTCTACACTATCAAATGTGACAAAAAATGTGATGTGCCCATATATGGACATGATGATGTTATGTTGTATCACTACCATATTTGGACACATCACACTTGTTTTGTCAAACTAGTTTGATAGTGTAGACAGAGCTTAACAATATCTAATGCTTATTCAGTAAGAAGATATTTTGTTGGGTCCCAAAGGTGTCCCCTTAATGGGTGATTGTTACATAATAGTGCATTCCCTTAATTGGAATTCTACGATTCTAATCGTGTTGAAAGCTATTCTGTACTAAACAATTTTTTTTTCTTATAGAAATCTATCTTTCAACTTAATATCTCGCTTGCCAGAAGGTTGTTTTGACAGTCTCCCAAATTTAAAAACACTGTAAGTAGGTCAACAGGTAGTATATTATTTGTCAAACTCTTTCTCTAAAGCTATTTCTACACTATCAAACTAGTTTGACAAAAAAGTGTGATGTGCCCAACAAATATGGTAGTGATATGCTCAAATATGGTAGCGATATGACATCATCAGGTCCATATATAGACACATCACATTCAACTCATGATGCAAAACAAACACCAGAAACATGAAAGTTATGAGCTAAAAGAAATTAAAGTTGTAAAGTGGCTAATAAATCAACAATACATTTTTTATTGTTTTAATTTTGAATTCAATAAATCTAAAAATTGAAACTTGATATCTGGACTGTGATGTCATAAATCGTAGCACACCACATGTTATTGTAACTTATGGCTCTGACAGAATCAACATTTATTTCATCATTGAATTCCTTTTCCTGCTAACTGACATGTTTTGTTTTATAAATTCACATGTCAGGTGACCCGTTTTTAAAATAAAAAATTCTTTGTGACTTTGACTTGCTACAAATAATTTTAAAATGAAACTAAATTTCAACTTTGTGACCTTATTGACTATCACTGAACACAATCCTATGTATTTTGTCAACATTGTAGAGACTTTATTTAACTTTGATATGCATGGATCTATGGATCACATAAGGCCATATGCAATAGCTTGCTTAAACATTGACCTCAAATAATTTAAGGTGACCCGGATAGTGAAGGAACGCATAGTGTTGCGCCCTCAGGCTGCAGCTGTTTCCGTAGTTTTTGTATTTCTTTTGTAGTGGTTTTCTTTTTTTTTATGCGTATGGTGCTATTTTTACCTGTTTATATTAACTTCTGTCAAAATACTCCATCTTACGTTTTCCCAGTTAGAATTATGTTGTGTTAAAGAGTGTTTTGTTTTAGTTTGATTGCATTCATTTACATTCAGAAAGAATATTTTCTATTGATAATTATAAGTCAAAAACACCATTACACTTTATCTGTACCTCTATATTTATAGATACCAGTATTTATCTACCTTTATATAGACACCACACCCCATCTACCATCCTCCTTTATCTTAAAATAGAAACCACACCCAATGTTGTCACCATCTTAATACATCAACCGTATCTACCCTCATTTTAATATAGCAACCACATCCAATCTTGCCACCATTTTAATATAGAAACCACACCCAATGTACCGTTATCATTATCTTAATACAGAAACCACACCCAATCTTGCCACCATCTTAATATAGAAACCACACCCAATCTTGCCACCATCTTAATATAGAAACCACACCCAATGTACCGTTATCATTATCTTAATACAGAAACCACACCCAATCTTGCCACCATCTTAATATAGAAACCACACCCAATCTTGCCACCATTTTATACAGCAACCACACCCTATCTTGCCACCATCTTAATACAGAAGCCCCACCCCACCTCTTTTTCCTTGTGTAAATGATTCATATCCTCCGGACCTGACATACATCAAGAGACAGATAGGATAGAGTCCTTCTTCAGTCAGGTTTCATTTCTATAATTTAATTTGAAAAGATTAAATCATTAAAAGACTTTTTTCTGCTTGTCATCTATGACATGAATGCAAATGAGAATGTGCCATCATTCAGTCTGCCTGAGCTGTTAATTTTGTAACGTGCGAACATCGTACGCTAGCTATAGGCCTCGCCTGACATTGTCTCGTTGCTGATTAAAAGTGTCTTTCCCTTTTTTTTGGCTGAATCCCGTTCATACAAATTAGGGAAGACCTGGTATTTTCTCTAAAAAGTTATGATTCTCTTTTTTATTTACACTTTCATGATGGTTTAAAATGGATCACATCACAATATGAAAATATCAATCCGTGCGTAATGCATTCTGGTATTTATGTGGGCCACTTAAATTATTAGAATCAAATTATTTTTCACATTTTTAACCAATAAAGATGAAACAAATTATCGCAATAGTTCCATATAGTATTTATTTTTACATTAATGTAGTGTGTGACAATTAGGCTGAAAAAAATATAGGTCTAGTGTCTTTAACTAATTATGGTGTTTTCTTTAGTGATTTTCAGTCAGCTTATGTGCTGTGTGATTGCAAGATGACATGGTTACTGAAATGGAAGAAAGATCAGAATGTAAAGATTATAAACACAACCGTCTGTCAATACCCTGAATCCTATCGTAAAGATGAAGTTGACTCCCTGAAAAAGAAAGATTTAAATTGCAGTGAGTATTAATAGATATTTCATTAATTGTGGAAATGGGTGACTTTACTCATGGCACTTGTGGTTAAAAAAAATGTTTATTTGTTAGAGGTTCTTCATTTGAAAGACATTATTTCAGATAAACATTAACCAATGATAAAAGTTAATGTGAGATCTTTAAAAAAAACTGTTTTCCCACCGACCAAAATTTTGAGAAAATCTATTAACACACCACCTTCTATGGGGCTAGACCTATCTTCAGTGGCGTAACGGCTATGAGCGCTCACTGGCTAAACCCAGGGGCCTCAGAGATTATAGGGTCTATTACCAGTGCCCAGAGGAAAAAACTAAATTAAAATATGCTGAAAAGGCTAAAAAATCCCGAGGGTAGGAGGGTTTCCTAAACCAGGGGCCTCTGCGTTGGATGAATCTTGGATGAACGTCTTTGTTTAGTCGCAAATTGCGTGACTGACTTTTCTATAGCGCCTTCTGTTTTTGTTGTAGATTTTGGCCCAATAGTAGTATGACTAACAAATCTTGTTTTTGAATTGACACTGTGCAAAAAAATAAGAATTAGGATAGAAAGAGATGTAAATGTTACCTTTTTTTCTTTTTAATTGTATTATCTTCTAGATTCACCTTTGGAGTTACCAATATTTGAATTAAATCCATCATCTACACAGTTAGTCGTCAAAGGTGACCCATTCCAACTTGTATGTCGTGCGACATACTTTGAAGAAGCTCTGCAAAAAATTGAGTGGGTTCACAATGACAACCGGTTGACATCCAATATTAGCACTGGAGTCAAACTGATAACGAAGACCCTACCGGACATGACGATGATCGAGAGCCGCGTAGACATTCGCAGTATCCAAAGTGAGAACGACGGAATTTGGCTGTGCCATGTTTTTACAAAACGAGGGTACCTTAATAAACATGTGACTGTTAAAGTGCTATCGAACAAAACATTGTTTTGTGACGAAGTTGAGACTAAGGATAGTAAAGGTACATCAATGATATATAATGAAAAAAAATAATTTTTATTTTCATTCAACTTTTCAAATCTCTGTCTACACTATCAAACTTTGTGATAAAAAATTGTGATGTGCCCATATATGGATATGATTATGTCATATCACTGCCATATTTAGGCATATCACTATCATATTTGGGCAAATCACACTTTTTTTTTTTCAAACTAGTTTGATAGTGTAGACCGAGCTTTATAAATTTATTTTGTGAAGCAGCTACGTACTATTCCCTGCCAACAGATGAACCTTTTCTAAATCACCATCACAAAATGTATTATTGTATTTCAGACATATTTAATGCAGTTGTTCACATGAAGGACCTGGTCACCAGCTGAGCTGCTCCAACTTTAAATTCTTTGGAGTAATAAAAAAAATGTTTTCTAAAATTTTGCAGGTACGTTTGTTTGGGGCAAGACGGTTGCTGGCTTCGCATTCCGTGTACGCTGCCCATTTGAAGGTGATTCCAGCAAAAGCTATGCAACACGCATGTGTGATGTACACGGAAAATGGAACATTGCTGATACTTCTCTGTGTGCGTATGTTGACCGCACAACAAGAGCGTTGCAGCGTCTTTCAAAGGTGAGAAATGCGTTGTTTACTTAATGGCCATCTGAGGAAAACTTGCACAAACCGTTTATATTACATAGTACTGTATGATAATCTTAAGATGCACATTCCGTTTTAAAGCATGTAATTCTTAGCATACTCATCAATATGTCACTGAAAAAATCTCACATTAAAATGTTCCTAAAACATCTTAAGCCTAAGAGGTGAGCCAAAGGTTAATCATGTGGTATTAAAGTAGGCTGTGGATTGATTGATTGAATTGATTGAATTTATTTGATGCTCAACATTAAAATAACAAACAGACAAAAGACAAATTTGACGGATAATTTGCTGAAAACTTTTTATTACAGTGTGCTTTGTGAAGTTTAGTTTTCTGTACTTAACATGTTTATTTTGTGTAGTTTGTTTTGGTTGGAGTTTGTTATGTGTTAAAGATTTATGGTTGTGGTTGATGATGGTTGTATGATTAGCATGCTTTATACAGTCCAGTGGTGCATGGTGTACAGGTCCATGGTGTAGCACTCCTAATGCTGGGTAGTTGCATTGGACTGCTCATGCTCTGGAGCCACTTGAGCTCTGGGACCTCTAGGTTACGCCAGTGAGCGCTCACTGAACTATATTTAAGCTTGGTTCGTACTTTGACGCAACGCTTTACATAATCACAATGCAAATGATTTGACCAATCACAAGCAACAGTTTGGATGAAATTTCAAATTTCTTGCGTCGTTGTGCTGCATCGAAGTGGGAACCAAGCTTTATTTCACATATGTAAATTAATTATATTTCTTAAAATGAGTGCATATTGCAACTATTGACATTTCTACAGACACAATATGCTCTGTCAACACTATCAAACTTTATGTGACAAAAAAATGTGATGTGCCCATTTATCGATATGATGATGTCATATCACTACCATATTTGGGTATATCACTATCATATTTGGGCACATCACACTTTTTTGTCAAACTAGTTTAATAGTGTAGACAGGACTTTAGCCAATTAATCAAGTAATTGTATTCAGAATGAAGGCAGTACAGTATATAAAACTTTTTTTCCTTGATTTATCTCTCATTAATCGTAATCAATTTTCAACGACGTGTT